>NC_135823.1:4716230-6019301 GCF_964213995.1 Mustelus asterias | reverse complement strand
TCGAATCCAATCCAAGGAACGGATTCCAATCCAATCCATACCAATCCAATCCAAGGATCGGCATCCAATCCAATCCAATTCAATCAAATCCAATACACTCCAACCAAACGCGTCCAATCCAACCAAATCCAGTCCAGTCCAGTCCAATCCAAGGAACGGGATGCAATCCTATCCAATCCAATGCAATCCGATTCAATCCAATCCAATCCAATCCAATCAATTCCAATCAAAGGATCGGCATCGAATCCAATCCAATCCCATCCACTCCAACGATTCCAATCCATTCCAAACCAATCCAATCCAGTCCAGTCCAATCCAAGGATCGGGATCCAATCCAATCCAATCCAATGCAATCCGATCCAATCCAATCCAATCCAATCCAATACAATACAAGGAAGGGCATCCAAACCAATTCAATCCATTCCAATCCAATCCAATGCAATCCAATCCAATCCAATCGAATCCTATCCATTCTAAGGAACGGCTTCCAAAGCAATCCAATCCAATCCAATCCAATTAAAGGCATCAAATCCAATCCAATCCAATCCAATGCAATCCAATCCAGTCCAAGGTACGGGATCCTATCCAATCCAATCGAATCGAATCGAATCGAATCCAATCCAATCCAATCCAAGGAACGGCATCCAATCAAATCCAACCCAATCCAATCCAATCCAATCCAATCCAAGGAACGGCATCCAATCCAATCCAATCCCATCCAATCCAATCCTATCCAATCCAATCCTATCCAACAAACGGCATCCACTTCAATCTCATTCAATCCAATACACTCCAATCCACTCCAACCCAATCCAATCCAATCCAAACCAATCCAATCCAATCCAATCCAGTCTAATCCTATCCAACGAACGGCATTCAATCCAGTCCGATCCAATCCACTCCAATCCACTCCAATCCAATCCCACCCAATCCAACCCAATCCAATGCAATCCAGTCCAGTCCAATCCAAGAAACGTGATCCAATCCCAGCCAATCCAGTGCAATCCAATCCAATCCATTCCAAGCCAATCCACTCCAAGCTGAGGAACGTCATTCAAACCAATCCAATCCAATCCAATCTAATTCAAGGCTCGGCATCCAATCCAATCTAATCCATTCCAAGCTAATCCAATCCAATCCAAGGAACGGCATCAAATCCAATCCAATCCAATCCAATACAATACAATACAATCCAATATAATCCAATCCAATCCAAGGAACGGTTTCCAATCCAATCCAATCCAATTCAATCCATTCCAATCCAATCCAATCCAATCTAAGGAACGGCATCCAATCCAATCCAATCCAAACCAGTCCAATCCAAGGAACGGCACCCAATCCAATCCATTCCAATCCAATCCAATCCAATCCAATCCAATCCTGTCATACGAACGGCCACCAATCCAATCCAATGTAATCCAATCCAATGCACTCCAAGCCAATCCAATCCAATCCAATCCAATCCAGTTCTGTCCCATCCATGGAACGGGATCCAATCCCAACCAACCCAATGCAATCAAACCCAATCCAATACAAGCCAATCCATTCCAAGATAAGGAACGGCATCCAATCCATTCAAATCCAATCCAATCCAACCCAATCCAATCCAAGGATCGGTATCCAATCCAAACCAATCCATTCCATTCCAATCCAATCCAATCCAATCCAATCCAATCCAATCCAATCAAATCCAATACACTCCAACCAATCCAATCCAATCCAATTAAATACAGTCCAGTCCAGTCCAATCCAAGGAACGGGATCCAATCCTATCCAATCCAATGCAATCCGATTCAATCCAATACAATCCAATCCAATCAATTCCAATCTAAGGAACGGCATCCAATCCAATCCAATCCCATCCACTCCAACGATTCCAATGCACTCCAAACCAATCCAATCCAGTCCAGTCCAATCCAAGGATCGGGATCCAACCCAATCCAATCCAATGCAATCCGATCCAATCCAATCCAATCCAATCCAATCCAATACAAGGAACGGCATCCAAACCAATCCAATTCATTCCAATCCAATCCAATGCAATCCAATCCAATCCAATCCAATCCTATCCAGTCGAAGGAACGGCTTCCACTGCAATCCAATCCAATCCAATCCAATTAACGGCATCAAATCCAATCCAATCCAATCAAATGCAATCCGATCCAATCCGAGGTACGGCATCCAATCCAATCGAATCCAATCCAATCGAATCCAATCCAAGGAACGGATTCCAATCCAATCCAATCCAATCCAATCCAATCCAAGGATCGGCATCCAATCCAATCCAATCCAATCAAATCCAATACACTCCAACCAAACCCATCCAATCCAATCCAATCCAGTCCAGTCCAGTCCAATCCAAGGAACGGGATCCAATCCTATCCAATCCAATGCAATTCGATTCAATCCAATCCAATCCAATCCAATCAATTCCAATCTAAGGATCGGCATCGAATCCAATCCAATGCCATCCACTCCAACGATTCCAATCCAATCCAAACCAATCCAATCCAGTCCAGTCCAATCCAAGGATCGGGATCCAATCCAATCCAATCCAATGCAATCCGATCCAATCCAAACCAATCCAATACAAGGAACGGCATCCAAACCAATTCAATCCATTCCAATCCAATCCAATGCAATCCAATCCAATCCAATCCAATTAAAGGCATCAAATCCAATCCAATCCAATCCAATGCAATCCAATCCAGTCCAAGGTACGGGATCCTATCCAATCCAATCGAATCGAATCCAATCCAATCCAATCCAAGGAACGGCATCCAATCAAATCCAACCCAATCCAATCCAGTCCATTCCAATCCAAGGAACGGCATCCAATCCAATCCAATCCCATCCAATACAATCCTATCCAATCCAATCCTATCCAACAAACGGCATCCACTTCAATCTCATCCAATCCAATCCACTCCAATCCACTCCAACCCAATCCAATCCAATCCAAACCAATCCAATCCAATTCAGTCCAGTCCAATCCGAGGAACGGGATCCAATCCCATCCAATCCAATTTAATCCAATCCAATCCAATGCAAGCCAATCCACTCCAAGCTAAGGAACGGCATCCAATCCATTTCAATCCAATCCAATCCAATCCAATCCAATCCAAGGATCTGCATCCAATCCAATCCAATCCATTCAAATCCAATCCAATCCAATCCATGCAATCCAATCAAATCCAATCCAATCCAAGGAACGGCATCATATCCAAACCAATCCAATCCAATCTAAGAACCGGCATCCAATCAATCCAATCTAAGTAACGGCATCCAATCCAATCCAATCCAATCCAATGCAATCCAATTCAATCCAAGGAACGGCATCCAATTCAATCCAATCCAATCCAATTCAATCCAATTCAAGGAACGGCATCTAATCCAATCCAATCCAATCCAAGCTAATCCTAGGAACGGCATCCAATCCAATCAAATCCAATCCAATCCTATCCAACGAACGCCATCCAATGCAATCCAATCCAAGCCAATCCAATCCTATCCAACCCAATCAAATCCAGTCCAGTCCAATCCAAGGAACGGGATCCAATCCCATCCAATCCAATTTAATCCAATCCAATCCAAGCCAATCCTCTCCAAGCCAAGGAACGGCATCCAATCCAATCCAATCCAATCTAATCCAAGGAACGGCATCCAATCCAATCCAATCTAATCCAAGCCAAGCCAAGCCAATCCAATCAAAAACAAGGAACGGCATCAAATCCAATCCAATCCAATCCTATCCAACGAACGGCATCCAATCCAATCCGATCCAATCCACTCCAATCCACTCCAATCCAATCCAATCCAATCCAATCCAATGCAATCCAATCCAGTCCAGTCCAATCCAAGGAACCGGATCCAATCCCAACCAGTCCAGTGCAATCCAATCCAATCGAATCCAAGCCAATCCACTCCAAGCTAAGGAACGTCATTCAATCCAATCCAATCCAATCTAATTCAATCTAATTCAAGGAACGGCATCCAATCCAATCCGTTCCAAGACAATCCAATCCAATCCAAGGAACGGCATCAAATCCAATCCAATCCAATCCAATACAATACAATCCAATACAATAAAATCCAATACAATCCAAGGAACGGCATCCAATCCAATCCAATCCAATTCACTCCATTCCAATCCAATCCAAACCTATCCAATCCAATCGAAGGAACGGCATCCAATGCAATCCAATCCAATCCAATCCAGTCCAATCCAAGGAACGGCATCCAATCCAATCCAATCCAATCCAGTCCAATCCTATCCTATCATTCGAACGGCCACCAATCCAATCCAATCCAATTTTCTATGGTTCTATGGTTCTAATCCAATGCACTCCAATCCAATCCGATCCAATCCAACGCAATCCAATCCAATCCAGTCCTGTCCAATCCATGGAACGGGATCCAATCCCATCCAATCCAATGCAATCAAATCCAATCCAATCCAAGCCAATCCACTCCAAGATAAGGAACGGCATCCAATCCATTCAAATCCAATCCAATCCAACCCAATCCAATCCAAGGATCGGTATCCAATCCAAACCAATCCATTCCAATCCAATCCCAACCAATCCATTCCAATCCAATCCAATCCAATCCAATCCATTCCAATCCAATCCAATCCAATCCAATTCAATCTAATCCAATCCAAGGAACGGCATCCAATCCAATCCAATCCAACTAACGGCATCCAGTCCAATCCAATCCAACTAACGGCATCCAGTCCAATCCAATCCAATGCAATCCAATCCAATCCAATCCTATCCTATCCTATCCAATCCAATCAAATGCAATCCAATCCAATCCAAGGTACGGCATCCAATCCAATCGAATCCAATCCAATCGAATCCAATCCAAGGAACGGATTCCAATCCAATCCAATCCAATCCAATCCAATCCAAGGATCGGCATCCAATCCAATCCAATCCAATCAACTCCAATACACTCCAACCAATCCAATCCAATTAAATCCAGTCCAGTCCAGTCCAATCCAAGGAACGGGATCCAATCCTATCCAATCCAATGCAATCCGATTCAATCCAATCCAATCCAATCCAATCAATTCCAATCTAAGGATCGGCATCCAATCCAATCCAATCCCATCCACTCCAACGATTCCAATCCAATCCAAACCAATCCAATCCAGTCCAGTCCAATCCACGGATCCGGATCAAATCCAATCCAATCCAATGCAATCCGATCCAATCCAATCCAATCCAATACAAGGAACGGCATCCAAACCAATCCAATACATTCCAATCCAATCCAATGCAATCCAATCCAATCCAATCCAATCCTATCCAATGTAAGGAACGGCTTCCAATGCAATCCAAGCCAATCCACTTCAAGCTAAGGAACGTCATTCAATCCAATCCAATCCAATCTAATTCAATCTAATTCAAGGAACGGCATCCAATCCAATCCAATCCGTTCCAAGACAATCCAATCCAATCCAAGGAACGGCATCAAATCCAATCCAACCCAATCCAATACAAAACAATCCAATACAATATAATCCAATACAATCCAAGGAACGGCATCCAATCCAATCCAATCCAATTCACTCCATTCCAATCCAATCCAAACCTATCCAATCCAATCGAAGGAACGGCATCCAATGCAATCCAATCCAATCCAATCCAGTCCAATCCAAGGAACGGCATCCAATCCAATCCAATCCAATCCTATCCTATCATTCGAACGGCCACCAATCCAATCCAATCCAATCCAATTTTCTATGGTTCTATGGTTCTAATCCAATGCACTCCAATACAATCCGATCCAATCCAACGCAATCCAATCCAATCCAGTCCTGTCCAATCCATGGAACGGGATCCAATCCCATCCAATCCAATGCAATCAAATCCAATCCAATCCAAGAAAATCCACTCCAAGATAAGGAACGGCATCCAATCCATTCAAATCCAATCCAATCCAACCCAATCCAATCCAAGGATCGGTATCCAATCCAAACCAATCCATTCCAATCCAATCCAATCCAATCCAATCCAATCCAATCCAATCCAATCCAATCCAATCCAATCCAATCCAATCCATTCCAATCCAATCCAATCCAATTCAACCTAATCCAATCCAAGGAACGGCATCCAATCCAATCCAATCCAAGGATCGGCATCCAATCCAATCCAATCCAATCAAATGCAATACACTCCAACCAATCAAATCCAATCCAATCCAATCCAGTCCAGTTCAGTCCAGTCCAATCCAAGGAACGGGATCCAATCCTATCCAATCCAATGCAATCTGATTCAATCCAATCCAATCCAATCCAATCAATTCGAATCTAAGGATCGGCACCCAATCCAATCCAATCCTATCCACTCCAACGAATCCAATCCAATCCAATCCAATACAATACAATACAATACAATATAATCCAATCCAATCCAAGGAACGGCTTCCAATCCAATCCAATCCAATTCAATCCATTCCAATCCAATCCAATCCAATCCAATCCAATCTAAGGAACGGCATCCAATCCAATCCAATCCAAACCAGTCCAATCCAAGGAACGGCATCCAATCCAATCCATTCCAATCCAATCCAATCCAATCCATACCAATCCTATCATACGAACGGCCACCAATCCAATCCAATGCAATCCAATCCAATGCACTCCAATCCAATCCAATCCAATCCAATCCAGTCCTGCCCAATCCATGGAACGGGATCCAATCCCAACCAACCCAATGCAATCAAACCCAATCCAATCCAAGCCAATCCATTCCAAGATAAGGAACGGCACCCAATCCATTCAAATCCAATCCAATCCAACCCAATCCAATCCAAGGATCGGTATCCAATCCAAACCAATCCATTCCAATCCAATCCAATCCAAAACAATCCATTCCAATCCAATCCAATCCAATCCAATTCAATCTAATCCAATCCAAGGAACGGCATCCAATCCAATCCAATCCAAGTAACGGCATCCAGTCCAATCCAATACAATGCAATCCAATCCAATCCAATCCTATCCTATCCAATCCAATCCAATCAAATGCAATCCAATCCAATCCAATCCAAGGTACGGCATCCAATCCAATCGAATCCAATCCAATCGAATCCAATCCAAGGAACGGATTCCAATCCAATCCAATCCAATCCAATCCAAGGATCGGCATCCAATCCAATCCAATCCAATCAACTCCAATACACTCCAACCAATCCAATCCAATTAAATCCAGTCCAGTGCAGTCCAATCCAAGGAACGGGATCCAATCCTATCCAATCCAATGCAATCCGATTCAATCCAATCCAATCCAATCCAATCAATTCCATTCTAAGGATCGGCATCCAATCCAATCCAATCCCATCCACTCCAACGATTCCAATCCAATCCAAACCAATCCAATCCAGTCCAGTCCAATCCACGGATCCGGATCAAATCCAATCCAATCCAATGCAATCCGATCCAATCCAATCCAATCCAATACAAGGAACGGCATCCAAACCAATCCAATACATTCCAATCCAATCCAATGCAATCCAATCCAATCCAATCCAATTAATGGCATCAAATCCAATCCAATCCAATCAAATGCAATCCAATCCAATCCAATCCAATCCAACTAACGGCATCCAGTCCAATCCAATCCAATGCAATCCAATCCAATCCAATCCTATCCTATCCAATCCAATCCAATCAAATGCAATCCAATCCAATCCAATCCAAGGTACGGCATCCAATCCAATCGAATCCAATCCAATCGAATCCAATCCAAGGAACGGATTCCAATCCAATCCAATCCAATCCAATCCAATCCAAGGATCGGCATCCAATCCAATCCAATCCAATCAACTCCAATACACTCCAACCAATCCAATCCAATTAAATCCAGTCCAGTCCAGTCCAATCCAAGGAACGGGATCCAATCCTATCCAATCCAATGCAATCCGATTCAATCCCATCCAATCCAATCCAATCAATTCCAATCTAAGGATCGGCATCCAATCCAATCCAATCCCATCCACTCCAACGATTCCAATCCAATCCAATCCAATCCAATCCAATCCAGTTCTGTCCCATCCATGGAACGGGATCCAATCCCAACCAACCCAATGCAATCAAACCCAATCCAATACAAGCCAATCCATTCCAAGATAAGGAACGGCATCCAATCCATTCAAATCCAATCCAATCCAACCCAATCCAATCCAAGGATCGGTATCCAATCCAAACCAATCCATTCCATTCCAATCCAATCCAATCCAATCCAATCCAATCCAATCCAATCAAATCCAATACACTCCAACCAATCCAATCCAATCCAATTAAATACAGTCCAGTCCAGTCCAATCCAAGGAACGGGATCCAATCCTATCCAATCCAATGCAATCCGATTCAATCCAATACAATCCAATCCAATCAATTCCAATCTAAGGATCGGCATCCAATCCAATCCAATCCCATCCACTCCAACGATTCCAATGCACTCCAAACCAATCCAATCCAGTCCAGTCCAATCCAAGGATCGGGATCCAACCCAATCCAATCCAATGCAATCCGATCCAATCCAATCCAATCCAATCCAATCCAATACAAGGAACGGCATCCAAACCAATCCAATTCATTCCAATCCAATCCAATGCAATCCAATCCAATCCAATCCAATCCTATCCAGTCGAAGGAACGGCTTCCACTGCAATCCAATCCAATCCAATCCAATTAACGGCATCAAATCCAATCCAATCCAATCAAATGCAATCCGATCCAATCCGAGGTACGGCATCCAATCCAATCGAATCCAATCCAATCGAATCCAATCCAAGGAACGGATTCCAATCCAATCCAATCCAATCCAATCCAATCCAAGGATCGGCATCCAATCCAATCCAATCCAATCAAATCCAATACACTCCAACCAAACCCATCCAATCCAATCCAATCCAGTCCAGTCCAGTCCAATCCAAGGAACGGGATCCAATCCTATCCAATCCAATGCAATTCGATTCAATCCAATCCAATCCAATCCAATCAATTCCAATCTAAGGATCGGCATCGAATCCAATCCAATGCCATCCACTCCAACGATTCCAATCCAATCCAAACCAATCCAATCCAGTCCAGTCCAATCCAAGGATCGGGATCCAATCCAATCCAATCCAATGCAATCCGATCCAATCCAAACCAATCCAATACAAGGAACGGCATCCAAACCAATTCAATCCATTCCAATCCAATCCAATGCAATCCAATCCAATCCAATCCAATTAAAGGCATCAAATCCAATCCAATCCAATCCAATGCAATCCAATCCAGTCCAAGGTACGGGATCCTATCCAATCCAATCGAATCGAATCCAATCCAATCCAATCCAAGGAACGGCATCCAATCAAATCCAACCCAATCCAATCCAGTCCATTCCAATCCAAGGAACGGCATCCAATCCAATCCAATCCCATCCAATACAATCCTATCCAATCCAATCCTATCCAACAAACGGCATCCACTTCAATCTCATCCAATCCAATCCACTCCAATCCACTCCAACCCAATCCAATCCAATCCAAACCAATCCAATCCAATTCAGTCCAGTCCAATCCGAGGAACGGGATCCAATCCCATCCAATCCAATTTAATCCAATCCAATCCAATGCAAGCCAATCCACTCCAAGCTAAGGAACGGCATCCAATCCATTTCAATCCAATCCAATCCAATCCAATCCAATCCAAGGATCTGCATCCAATCCAATCCAATCCATTCAAATCCAATCCAATCCAATCCATGCAATCCAATCAAATCCAATCCAATCCAAGGAACGGCATCATATCCAAACCAATCCAATCCAATCTAAGAACCGGCATCCAATCAATCCAATCCAAGTAACGGCATCCAATCCAATCCAATCCAATCCAATGCAATCCAATTCAATCCAAGGAACGGCATCCAATTCAATCCAATCCAATCCAATTCAATCCAATTCAAGGAACGGCATCTAATCCAATCCAATCCAATCCAAGCTAATCCTAGGAACGGCATCCAATCCAATCAAATCCAATCCAATCCTATCCAACGAACGCCATCCAATGCAATCCAATCCAAGCCAATCCAATCCTATCCAACCCAATCAAATCCAGTCCAGTCCAATCCAAGGAACGGGATCCAATCCCATCCAATCCAATTTAATCCAATCCAATCCAAGCCAATCCTCTCCAAGCCAAGGAACGGCATCCAATCCAATCCAATCCAATCTAATCCAAGGAACGGCATCCAATCCAATCCAATCTAATCCAAGCCAAGCCAAGCCAATCCAATCAAAAACAAGGAACGGCATCAAATCCAATCCAATCCAATCCTATCCAACGAACGGCATCCAATCCAATCCGATCCAATCCACTCCAATCCACTCCAATCCAATCCAATCCAATCCAATCCAATGCAATCCAATCCAGTCCAGTCCAATCCAAGGAACCGGATCCAATCCCAACCAGTCCAGTGCAATCCAATCCAATCGAATCCAAGCCAATCCACTCCAAGCTAAGGAACGTCATTCAATCCAATCCAATCCAATCTAATTCAATCTAATTCAAGGAACGGCATCCAATCCAATCCGTTCCAAGACAATCCAATCCAATCCAAGGAACGGCATCAAATCCAATCCAATCCAATCCAATACAATACAATCCAATACAATAAAATCCAATACAATCCAAGGAACGGCATCCAATCCAATCCAATCCAATTCACTCCATTCCAATCCAATCCAAACCTATCCAATCCAATCGAAGGAACGGCATCCAATGCAATCCAATCCAATCCAATCCAGTCCAATCCAAGGAACGGCATCCAATCCAATCCAATCCAATCCAGTCCAATCCTATCCTATCATTCGAACGGCCACCAATCCAATCCAATCCAATTTTCTATGGTTCTATGGTTCTAATCCAATGCACTCCAATCCAATCCGATCCAATCCAACGCAATCCAATCCAATCCAGTCCTGTCCAATCCATGGAACGGGATCCAATCCCATCCAATCCAATGCAATCAAATCCAATCCAATCCAAGCCAATCCACTCCAAGATAAGGAACGGCATCCAATCCATTCAAATCCAATCCAATCCAACCCAATCCAATCCAAGGATCGGTATCCAATCCAAACCAATCCATTCCAATCCAATCCCAACCAATCCATTCCAATCCAATCCAATCCAATCCAATCCATTCCAATCCAATCCAATCCAATCCAATTCAATCTAATCCAATCCAAGGAACGGCATCCAATCCAATCCAATCCAACTAACGGCATCCAGTCCAATCCAATCCAACTAACGGCATCCAGTCCAATCCAATCCAATGCAATCCAATCCAATCCAATCCTATCCTATCCTATCCTATCCAATCCAATCAAATGCAATCCAATCCAATCCAAGGTACGGCATCCAATCCAATCGAATCCAATCCAATCGAATCCAATCCAAGGAACGGATTCCAATCCAATCCAATCCAATCCAATCCAATCCAAGGATCGGCATCCAATCCAATCCAATCCAATCAACTCCAATACACTCCAACCAATCCAATCCAATTAAATCCAGTCCAGTCCAGTCCAATCCAAGGAACGGGATCCAATCCTATCCAATCCAATGCAATCCGATTCAATCCAATCCAATCCAATCCAATCAATTCCAATCTAAGGATCGGCATCCAATCCAATCCAATCCCATCCACTCCAACGATTCCAATCCAATCCAAACCAATCCAATCCAGTCCAGTCCAATCCACGGATCCGGATCAAATCCAATCCAATCCAATGCAATCCGATCCAATCCAATCCAATCCAATACAAGGAACGGCATCCAAACCAATCCAATACATTCCAATCCAATCCAATGCAATCCAATCCAATCCAATCCAATCCTATCCAATGTAAGGAACGGCTTCCAATGCAATCCAAGCCAATCCACTTCAAGCTAAGGAACGTCATTCAATCCAATCCAATCCAATCTAATTCAATCTAATTCAAGGAACGGCATCCAATCCAATCCAATCCGTTCCAAGACAATCCAATCCAATCCAAGGAACGGCATCAAATCCAATCCAACCCAATCCAATACAAAACAATCCAATACAATATAATCCAATACAATCCAAGGAACGGCATCCAATCCAATCCAATCCAATTCACTCCATTCCAATCCAATCCAAACCTATCCAATCCAATCGAAGGAACGGCATCCAATGCAATCCAATCCAATCCAATCCAGTCCAATCCAAGGAACGGCATCCAATCCAATCCAATCCAATCCTATCCTATCATTCGAACGGCCACCAATCCAATCCAATCCAATCCAATTTTCTATGGTTCTATGGTGCTAATCCAATGCACTCCAATACAATCCGATCCAATCCAACGCAATCCAATCCAATCCAGTCCTGTCCAATCCATGGAACGGGATCCAATCCCATCCAATCCAATGCAATCAAATCCAATCCAATCCAAGAAAATCCACTCCAAGATAAGGAACGGCATCCAATCCATTCAAATCCAATCCAATCCAACCCAATCCAATCCAAGGATCGGTATCCAATCCAAACCAATCCATTCCAATCCAATCCAATCCAATCCAATCCAATCCAATCCAATCCAATCCAATCCAATCCAATCCAATCCAATCCAATCCAATCCAATCCATTCCAATCCAATCCAATCCAATTCAACCTAATCCAATCCAAGGAACGGCATCCAATCCAATCCAATCCAAGGATCGGCATCCAATCCAATCCAATCCAATCAAATGCAATACACTCCAACCAATCAAATCCAATCCAATCCAATCCAGTCCAGTTCAGTCCAGTCCAATCCAAGGAACGGGATCCAATCCTATCCAATCCAATGCAATCTGATTCAATCCAATCCAATCCAATCCAATCAATTCGAATCTAAGGATCGGCACCCAATCCAATCCAATCCTATCCACTCCAACGAATCCAATCCAATCTAATCCAATACAATACAATACAATACAATATAATCCAATCCAATCCAAGGAACGGCTTCCAATCCAATCCAATCCAATTCAATCCATTCCAATCCAATCCAATCCAATCCAATCCAATCTAAGGAACGGCATCCAATCCAATCCAATCCAAACCAGTCCAATCCAAGGAACGGCATCCAATCCAATCCATTCCAATCCAATCCAATCCAATCCATACCAATCCTATCATACGAACGGCCACCAATCCAATCCAATGCAATCCAATCCAATGCACTCCAATCCAATCCAATCCAATCCAATCCAGTCCTGCCCAATCCATGGAACGGGATCCAATCCCAACCAACCCAATGCAATCAAACCCAATCCAATCCAAGCCAATCCATTCCAAGATAAGGAACGGCACCCAATCCATTCAAATCCAATCCAATCCAACCCAATCCAATCCAAGGATCGGTATCCAATCCAAACCAATCCATTCCAATCCAATCCAATCCAAAACAATCCATTCCAATCCAATCCAATCCAATCCAATTCAATCTAATCCAATCCAAGGAACGGCATCCAATCCAATCCAATCCAAGTAACGGCATCCAGTCCAATCCAATACAATGCAATCCAATCCAATCCAATCCTATCCTATCCAATCCAATCCAATCAAATGCAATCCAATCCAATCCAATCCAAGGTACGGCATCCAATCCAATCGAATCCAATCCAATCGAATCCAATCCAAGGAACGGATTCCAATCCAATCCAATCCAATCCAATCCAAGGATCGGCATCCAATCCAATCCAATCCAATCAACTCCAATACACTCCAACCAATCCAATCCAATTAAATCCAGTCCAGTGCAGTCCAATCCAAGGAACGGGATCCAATCCTATCCAATCCAATGCAATCCGATTCAATCCAATCCAATCCAATCCAATCAATTCCATTCTAAGGATCGGCATCCAATCCAATCCAATCCCATCCACTCCAACGATTCCAATCCAATCCAAACCAATCCAATCCAATTCAGTCCAGTCCAATCCGAGGAACGGGATCCAATCCCATCCAATCCAATTTAATCCAATCCAATCCAATGCAAGCCAATCCACTCCAAGCTAAGGAACGGCATCCAATCCATTTCAATCCAATCCAATCCAATCCAATCCAATCCAAGGATCTGCATCCAATCCAATCCAATCCATTCAAATCCAATCCAATCCAATCCATGCAATCCAATCAAATCCAATCCAATCCAAGGAACGGCATCATATCCAAACCAATCCAATCCAATCTAAGAACCGGCATCCAATCAATCCAATCCAAGTAACGGCATCCAATCCAATCCAATCCAATCCAATGCAATCCAATTCAATCCAAGGAACGGCATCCAATTCAATCCAATCCAATCCAATTCAATCCAATTCAAGGAACGGCATCTAATCCAATCCAATCCAATCCAAGCTAATCCTAGGAACGGCATCCAATCCAATCAAATCCAATCCAATCCTATCCAACGAACGCCATCCAATGCAATCCAATCCAAGCCAATCCAATCCTATCCAACCCAATCAAATCCAGTCCAGTCCAATCCAAGGAACGGGATCCAATCCCATCCAATCCAATTTAATCCAATCCAATCCAAGCCAATCCTCTCCAAGCCAAGGAACGGCATCCAATCCAATCCAATCCAATCTAATCCAAGGAACGGCATCCAATCCAATCCAATCTAATCCAAGCCAAGCCAAGCCAATCCAATCAAAAACAAGGAACGGCATCAAATCCAATCCAATCCAATCCTATCCAACGAACGGCATCCAATCCAATCCGATCCAATCCACTCCAATCCACTCCAATCCAATCCAATCCAATCCAATCCAATGCAATCCAATCCAGTCCAGTCCAATCCAAGGAACCGGATCCAATCCCAACCAGTCCAGTGCAATCCAATCCAATCGAATCCAAGCCAATCCACTCCAAGCTAAGGAACGTCATTCAATCCAATCCAATCCAATCTAATTCAATCTAATTCAAGGAACGGCATCCAATCCAATCCGTTCCAAGACAATCCAATCCAATCCAAGGAACGGCATCAAATCCAATCCAATCCAATCCAATACAATACAATCCAATACAATAAAATCCAATACAATCCAAGGAACGGCATCCAATCCAATCCAATCCAATTCACTCCATTCCAATCCAATCCAAACCTATCCAATCCAATCGAAGGAACGGCATCCAATGCAATCCAATCCAATCCAATCCAGTCCAATCCAAGGAACGGCATCCAATCCAATCCAATCCAATCCAGTCCAATCCTATCCTATCATTCGAACGGCCACCAATCCAATCCAATCCAATTTTCTATGGTTCTATGGTTCTAATCCAATGCACTCCAATCCAATCCGATCCAATCCAACGCAATCCAATCCAATCCAGTCCTGTCCAATCCATGGAACGGGATCCAATCCCATCCAATCCAATGCAATCAAATCCAATCCAATCCAAGCCAATCCACTCCAAGATAAGGAACGGCATCCAATCCATTCAAATCCAATCCAATCCAACCCAATCCAATCCAAGGATCGGTATCCAATCCAAACCAATCCATTCCAATCCAATCCCAACCAATCCATTCCAATCCAATCCAATCCAATCCAATCCATTCCAATCCAATCCAATCCAATCCAATTCAATCTAATCCAATCCAAGGAACGGCATCCAATCCAATCCAATCCAACTAACGGCATCCAGTCCAATCCAATCCAACTAACGGCATCCAGTCCAATCCAATCCAATGCAATCCAATCCAATCCAATCCTATCCTATCCTATCCAATCCAATCAAATGCAATCCAATCCAATCCAAGGTACGGCATCCAATCCAATCGAATCCAATCCAATCGAATCCAATCCAAGGAACGGATTCCAATCCAATCCAATCCAATCCAATCCAATCCAAGGATCGGCATCCAATCCAATCCAATCCAATCAACTCCAATACACTCCAACCAATCCAATCCAATTAAATCCAGTCCAGTCCAGTCCAATCCAAGGAACGGGATCCAATCCTATCCAATCCAATGCAATCCGATTCAATCCAATCCAATCCAATCCAATCAATTCCAATCTAAGGATCGGCATCCAATCCAATCCAATCCCATCCACTCCAACGATTCCAATCCAATCCAAACCAATCCAATCCAGTCCAGTCCAATCCACGGATCCGGATCAAATCCAATCCAATCCAATGCAATCCGATCCAATCCAATCCAATCCAATACAAGGAACGGCATCCAAACCAATCCAATACATTCCAATCCAATCCAATGCAATCCAATCCAATCCAATCCAATCCTATCCAATGTAAGGAACGGCTTCCAATGCAATCCAAGCCAATCCACTTCAAGCTAAGGAACGTCATTCAATCCAATCCAATCCAATCTAATTCAATCTAATTCAAGGAACGGCATCCAATCCAATCCAATCCGTTCCAAGACAATCCAATCCAATCCAAGGAACGGCATCAAATCCAATCCAACCCAATCCAATACAAAACAATCCAATACAATATAATCCAATACAATCCAAGGAACGGCATCCAATCCAATCCAATCCAATTCACTCCATTCCAATCCAATCCAAACCTATCCAATCCAATCGAAGGAACGGCATCCAATGCAATCCAATCCAATCCAATCCAGTCCAATCCAAGGAACGGCATCCAATCCAATCCAATCCAATCCTATCCTATCATTCGAACGGCCACCAATCCAATCCAATCCAATCCAATTTTCTATGGTTCTATGGTGCTAATCCAATGCACTCCAATACAATCCGATCCAATCCAACGCAATCCAATCCAATCCAGTCCTGTCCAATCCATGGAACGGGATCCAATCCCATCCAATCCAATGCAATCAAATCCAATCCAATCCAAGAAAATCCACTCCAAGATAAGGAACGGCATCCAATCCATTCAAATCCAATCCAATCCAACCCAATCCAATCCAAGGATCGGTATCCAATCCAAACCAATCCATTCCAATCCAATCCAATCCAATCCAATCCAATCCAATCCAATCCAATCCAATCCAATCCAATCCAATCCAATCCAATCCAATCCAATCCATTCCAATCCAATCCAATCCAATTCAACCTAATCCAATCCAAGGAACGGCATCCAATCCAATCCAATCCAAGGATCGGCATCCAATCCAATCCAATCCAATCAAATGCAATACACTCCAACCAATCAAATCCAATCCAATCCAATCCAGTCCAGTTCAGTCCAGTCCAATCCAAGGAACGGGATCCAATCCTATCCAATCCAATGCAATCTGATTCAATCCAATCCAATCCAATCCAATCAATTCGAATCTAAGGATCGGCACCCAATCCAATCCAATCCTATCCACTCCAACGAATCCAATCCAATCTAATCCAATACAATACAATACAATACAATATAATCCAATCCAATCCAAGGAACGGCTTCCAATCCAATCCAATCCAATTCAATCCATTCCAATCCAATCCAATCCAATCCAATCCAATCTAAGGAACGGCATCCAATCCAATCCAATCCAAACCAGTCCAATCCAAGGAACGGCATCCAATCCAATCCATTCCAATCCAATCCAATCCAATCCATACCAATCCTATCATACGAACGGCCACCAATCCAATCCAATGCAATCCAATCCAATGCACTCCAATCCAATCCAATCCAATCCAATCCAGTCCTGCCCAATCCATGGAACGGGATCCAATCCCAACCAACCCAATGCAATCAAACCCAATCCAATCCAAGCCAATCCATTCCAAGATAAGGAACGGCACCCAATCCATTCAAATCCAATCCAATCCAACCCAATCCAATCCAAGGATCGGTATCCAATCCAAACCAATCCATTCCAATCCAATCCAATCCAAAACAATCCATTCCAATCCAATCCAATCCAATCCAATTCAATCTAATCCAATCCAAGGAACGGCATCCAATCCAATCCAATCCAAGTAACGGCATCCAGTCCAATCCAATACAATGCAATCCAATCCAATCCAATCCTATCCTATCCAATCCAATCCAATCAAATGCAATCCAATCCAATCCAATCCAAGGTACGGCATCCAATCCAATCGAATCCAATCCAATCGAATCCAATCCAAGGAACGGATTCCAATCCAATCCAATCCAATCCAATCCAAGGATCGGCATCCAATCCAATCCAATCCAATCAACTCCAATACACTCCAACCAATCCAATCCAATTAAATCCAGTCCAGTGCAGTCCAATCCAAGGAACGGGATCCAATCCTATCCAATCCAATGCAATCCGATTCAATCCAATCCAATCCAATCCAATCAATTCCATTCTAAGGATCGGCATCCAATCCAATCCAATCCCATCCACTCCAACGATTCCAATCCAATCCAAACCAATCCAATCCAGTCCAGTCCAATCCACGGATCCGGATCAAATCCAATCCAATCCAATGCAATCCGATCCAATCCAATCCAATCCAATACAAGGAACGGCATCCAAACCAATCCAATACATTCCAATCCAATCCAATGCAATCCAATCCAATCCAATCCAATTAATGGCATCAAATCCAATCCAATCCAATCAAATGCAATCCAATCCAATCCAATCCAATCCAACTAACGGCATCCAGTCCAATCCAATCCAATGCAATCCAATCCAATCCAATCCTATCCTATCCAATCCAATCCAATCAAATGCAATCCAATCCAATCCAATCCAAGGTACGGCATCCAATCCAATCGAATCCATTCCAATCGAATCCAATCCAAGGAACGGATTCCAATCCAATCCAATCCAATCCAATCCAATCCAAGGATCGGCATCCAATCCAATCCAATCCAATCAACTCCAATACACTCCAACCAATCCAATCCAATTAAATCCAGTCCAGTCCAGTCCAATCCAAGGAACGGGATCCAATCCTATCCAATCCAATGCAATCCGATTCAATCCCATCCAATCCAATCCAATCAATTCCAATCTAAGGATCGGCATCCAATCCAATCCAATCCCATCCACTCCAACGATTCCAATCCAATCCAAACCAATCCAATCCAGTCCAGTCCAATCCACGGATCCGGATCAAATCCAATCCAATCCAATGCAATCCGATCCAATCCAATCCAATCCAATACAAGGAACGGCATCCAAACCAATCCAATACATTCCAATCCAATCCAATGCAATCCAATCCAATCCAATCCAATCCTATCCAATGTAAGGAACGGCTTCCAATGCAATCCAAGCCAATCCACTTCAAGCTAAGGAACGTCATTCAATCCAATCTAATTCAATCTAATTCAAGGAACGGCATCCAATCCAATACAATCCGTTCCAAGACAATCCAATCCAATCCAAGGAACGGCATCAAATCCAATCCAATCCAATCCAATACAAAACAATCCAATACAATATAATCCAATACAATCCAAGGAACGGCATCCAATCCAATCCAATCCAATTCACTCCATTCCAATCCAATCCAAACCTATCCAATCCAATCGAAGGAACGGCATCCAATGCAATCCAATCCAATCCAATCCAGTCCAATCCAAGGAACGGCATCCAATCCAATCCAATCCAATCCAATCCTATCCTATCATTCGAACGGCCACCAATCCAATCCAATCCAATCCAATTTTCTATGGTTCTAATCCAATGCACTCCAATACAATCCGATCCAATCCAACGCAATCCAATCCAATCCAGTCCTGTCCAATCCATGGAACGGGATCCAATCCCATCCAATCCAATGCAATCAAATCCAATCCAATCCAAGAAAATCCACTCCAAGATAAGGAACGGCATCCAATCCATTCAAATCCAATCCAATCCAACCCAATCCAATCCAAGGATCGGTATCCAATCCAAACCAATCCATTCCAATCCAATCCAATCCAATCCAATCCAATCCAATCCAATCCAATCCAATCCAATCCAATCCAATCCAATCCAATCCAATCCAATCCATTCCAATCCAATCCAATCCAATTCAACCTAATCCAATCCAAGGAACGGCATCCAATCCAATCCAATCCAAGTAACGGCATCCAATCCAATCCAATCCAATGCAATCCAATCCAATCCAATCCTATCCTATCCAATCCAATCCAATCCAATCGAATCCAATGCAATCCAATCCAATACAAGGTACGGCATCCAATCCAATCCAATCCAATCGAATCCAATCCAAGGAACGGCATCCAATCCAATCCAATCGAATCCAAGGATCGGCATCCAATCCAATCCAATCCAATCAAATGCAATACACTCCAACCAATCAAATCCAATCCAATCCAATCCAGTCCAGTTCAGTCCAGTCCAATCCAAGGAACGGGATCCAATCCTATCCAATCCAATGCAATCTGATTCAATCCAATCCAATCCAATCCAATCAATTCGAATCTAAGGATCGGCACCCAATCCAATCCAATCCTATCCACTCCAACGAATCCAATCCAATCCAATCCAATACAATACAATACAATACAATACAATATAATCCAATCCAATCCAAGGAACGGCTTCCAATCCAATCCAATCCAATTCAATCCATTCCAATCCAATCCAATCCAATCCAATCTAAGGAACGGCATCCAATCCAATCCAATCCAAACCAGTCCAATCCAAGGAACGGCATCCAATCCAATCCATTCCAATCCAATCCAATCCAATCCATACCAATCCTATCATACGAACGGCCACCAATCCAATCCAATGCAATCCAATCCAATGCACTCCAATCCAATCCAATCCAATCCAATCCAGTCCTGCCCAATCCATGGAACGGGATCCAATCCCAACGAACCCAATGCAATCAAACCCAATCCAATCCAAGCCAATCCATTCCAAGATAAGGAACGGCACCCAATCCATTCAAATACAATCCAATCCAACCCAATCCAATCCAAGGATCGGTATCCAATCCAAACCAATCCATTCCAATCCAATCCAATCCAAAACAATCCATTCCAATCCAATCCAATCCAATCCAATCCAATTCAATCTAATCCAATCCAAGGAACGGCATCCAATCCAATCCAATCCAAGTAACGGCATCCAGTCCAATCCAATACAATGCAATCCAATCCAATCCAATCCTATCCTATCCAATCCAATCCAATCAAATGCAATCCAATCCAATCCAATCCAAGGTACGGCATCCAATCCAATCGAATCCAATCCAATCGAATCCAATCCAAGGAACGGATTCCAATCCAATCCAATCCAATCCAATCCAATCCAAGGATCGGCATCCAATCCAATCCAATCCAATCAACTCCAATACACTGCAACCAATCCAATCCAATTAAATCCAGTCCAGTGCAGTCCAATCCAAGGAACGGGATCCAATCCTATCCAATCCAATGCAATCCGATTCAATCCAATCCAATCCAAACCAATCAATTCCAATCTAAGGATCGGCATCCAATCCAATCCAATCCCATCCACTCCAACGATTCCAATCCAATCCAAACCAATCCAATTCAGTCCAGTCCAATCCACGGATCCGGATCAAATCCAATCCAATCCAATGCAATCCGATCCAATCCAATCCAATCCAATACAAGGAACGGCATCCAAACCAATCCAATACATTCCAATCCAATCCAATGCAATCCAATCCAATCCAATCCAATTAATGGCATCAAATCCAATCCAATCCAATCAAATGCAATCCAATCCAATCCGAGTTACGGCATCCAATCCAATCGAATCCAATCCAATCGAATCCAATCCAAGGAACGGATTCCAATCCAATCCAATCCAATCCAATCCAAGGATCGGCATCCAATCCAATCCAATCCAATCCAATCCAATCCAATCCAATCCAATCCAATCTAATCCTAGGAACGGCATCCAATCCAATCCAATCCAAACCAGTCCAATCCAAGGAACGGCATCCAATGCAATCCATTCCAATCCAATCCAATCCAATCCAATCCAATCCAATCCTGTCATACGAACGGCCACCAATCCAATCCAATGTAATCCAATCCAATGCACTCCAATCCAATCCAATCCAATCCAATCCAATCCACTCCTGTCCAATCCATGGAACGGGATCCAATCCCAACCAACCCAATGCAATCAAACCCAATCCAATCCAAGCCAATCCATTCCAAGATAATGAACGGCATCCAATTCATTCAAATCCAATCCAATCCAACCCAATCTAATCCAAGGATCGTTATCCAATCCAAACCAATCCATTCCAATCCAATCCAATCCAATCCAATCCAATCCAATCCAATCCAATCCAATCCAATCCAATCCAATCCAATCCATTCCAATCCAATCCAATCCAATCCAATTCAATCTAATCCAATCCAAGGAACGGCATCCAATCCAATCCAATCCAATCCAATGCAATCCAATCCAATCCAATATTTTCCTATCCAATCCAATCCAATCCAATCAAATGCAATCCAATCGAATCCAATCCAAGGTACGGCATCCAATCCAATCGAATCCATCCAAGGAACGGATTCCAGTTCAATCCAATCCAATCCAATCCAATCCAAGGATCGGCATCCAATCCAATCCAATCCAATCAAATCCAATACACTCCAACAAATCCAATCCAATCCAATTAACTCCAGTCCAGTCCAATCCAAGGAACGGGATCCAATCCTATCCAATCCAATGCAATCCGATTCAATCCAATCCAATCCAATCCAATTAACTCCAATCTAAGGATCGGCATCCATTCCAATCCAATCCCATCCACTCCAACGATTCCAATCCAATCCAAATCAATCCAATCCAGTCCAGTCCAGTCCAATCCAAGGATCGGGAACCAATCCAATCCAATCCAGTGCAATCCGATCCAATCCAATCCAATCCAATCCAATCCAATACAAGGAACGGCATCCAAACCAATCCAATTCATTCCAATCCAATCCAATGCAATCCAATCCAATCCAATCCAATCCAATCCAATCCAATCCTATCCAATCTAAGGAACGGCTTCCAATGCAATCCAATCCAATCCAATCCAATCCAATTAACGGCATCAAATCCAATCCAATCCAATCAAATGCAATCCAATCCGAGGTACGGCATCCAATCCAATCGAATCCAATCCAATCGAATCCAATCCAAGGAACGGATTCCAATCCAATCCATACCAATCCAATCCAAGGATCGGCATCCAATCCAATCCAATCCAATCAAATCCAATACACTCCAACCAAACCCATCCAATCCAACCAAATCCAGTCCAGTCCAGTCCAATCCAAGGAACGGGATCCAATCCTATCCAATCCAATGCAATCCGATTCAATCCAATCCAATCCAATCCAATCAATTCCAATCTAAGGATCGGCATCGAATCCAATCCAATCCCATCCACTCCAACGATTCCAATCCATTCCAAATCAATCCAATCCAGTCCAGTCCAATCCAAGGATCGGGATCCAATCCAATCCAATACAATGCAATCCGATCCAATCCAATCCAATACAATACAAGGAAGGGCATCCAAACCAATTCAATCCATTCCAATCCAATCCAATGCAATCCAATCCAATCCAATCGAATCCTATCCATTCTAAGGAACGGCTTCCAAAGCAATCCAATCCAATCCAATCCAATTAAAGGCATCAAATCCAATCCAATCCAATCCAATGCAATCCAATCCAGTCCAAGGTACGGGATCCTATCCAATCCAATCGAATCGAATCGAATCGAATCCAATCCAATCCAATCCAAGGAACGGCATCCAATCAAATCCAACCCAATCCAATCCAATCCAATCCAAGGAACGGCATCCAATCCAATCCAATCCCATCCAATCCAATCCTATCCAATCCAATCCTATCCAACAAACGGCATCCACTTCAATCTCATTCAATCCAATACACTCCAATCCACTCCAACCCAATCCAATCCAATCCAAACCAATCCAATCCAATCCAATCCAGTCTAATCCTATCCAACGAACGGCATTCAATCCAGTCCGATCCAATCCACTCCAATCCACTCCAATCCAATCCCACCCAATCCAACCCAATCCAATGCAATCCAGTCCAGTCCAATCTAAGAAACGTGATCCAATCCCAGCCAATCCAGTGCAATCCAATCCAATCCATTCCAAGCCAATCCACTCCAAGCTGAGGAACGTCATTCAAACCAATCCAATCCAATCCAATCTAATTCAAGGCTCGGCATCCAATCCAATCTAATCCATTCCAAGCTAATACAATCCAATCCAAGGAACGGCATCAAATCCAATCCAATCCAATCCAATACAATACAATACAATCCAATATAATCCAATCCAATCCAAGGAACGGCTTCCAATCCAATCCAATCCAATTCAATCCATTCCAATCCAATCCAATCCAATCCAATCCAATCTAAGGAACGGCATCCAATCCAATCCAATCCAAACCAGTCCAATCCAAGGAACGGCACCCAATCCAATCCATTCCAATCCAATCCAATCCAATCCAATCCAATCCTGTCATACGAACGGCCACCAATACAATCCAATGTAATCCAATCCAATGCACTCCAATCAAATCCAATCCAATCCTGTTCTGTCCCATCCATGGAACGGGATCCAATCCCAACCAACCCAATGCAATCAAACCTAATCCAATACAAGCCAATCCATTCCAAGATAAGGAACGGCATCCAATCCATTCAAATCCAATCCAATCCAACCCAATCCAATCCAAGGATCGGTATCCAATCCAAACCAATCCATTCCATTCCAATCCAATCCAATCCAATCCAATCCAATCCAATCAAATCCAATACACTCCAACCAATCCAATCCAATCCAATTAAATCCAGTCCAGTCCAGTCCAAGGAACGGGATCCAATCCTATCCAATCCAATGCAATCCGATTCAATCCAATACAATCCAATCCAATCAATTCCAATCTAAGGATCGGCATCCAATCCAATCCAATCCCATCCACTCCAACGATTCCAATGCACTCCAAACCAATCCAATCCAGTCCAGTCCAATCCAAGGATCGGGATCCAACCCAATCCAATCCAATGCAATCCGATTCAATCCAATCCAATCCAATACAATACAAGGAACGGCATCCAAAACAATCCAATTCTTTCCAATCCAATCCAATGCAATCCAATCCAATCCTATCCAATCCTATCCAATCGAAGGAACGGCTTCCATTGCAATCCAATCCAATCCAATCCAATTAACGGCATCAAATCCAATCCAATCCAATCAAATGCAATCCGATCCAATACGAGGTACGGCATCCAATCCAATCGAATCCAATCCAATCGAATCCAATCCAAGGAACGGATTCCAATCCAATCCAATCCAATCCAATCCAAGGATCGGCATCCAATCCAATCCAATCCAATCAAATCCAATACACTCCAACCAAACCCATCCAATCCAATCCAATCCAGTCCAGTCCAGTCCAATCCAAGGAACGGGATCCAATCCTATCCAATCCAATGCAATCCGATTCAATCCAATCCAATCCAATCCAATCAATTCCAATCTAAGGATCGGCATCGAAACCAATCCAATGCCATCCACTCCAACGATTCCAATCCAATCCAAACCAATCCAATCCAGTCCAGTCCAATCCAAGAATCGGGATCCAATCCAATCCAATCCAATGCAATCCGATCCAATCCAATCCAATCCAATCCAATACAAGGAACGGCATCCAAACCAATTCAATCCATTCCAATCCAATCCAATGCAATCCAATCCAATCCAATCCAATTAAAGGCATCAAATCCAGTCCAATCCAATCCAATGCAATCCAATCCAGTCCAAGGTACGGGATCCTATCCAATCCAATCGAATCGAATCGAATCGAATCCAATCCAATCCAATCCAATCCAAGGAACGGCATCCAATCAAATCCAACCCAATCCAATCCAGTCCATTCCAATCCAAGGAACGGCATCCAATCAAATCCAACCCAATCCAATCCAATCCAATCCAAGGAACGGCATCCAATCCAATCCAATCCCATCCAATCCAATCCTATCCAATCCAATCCTATCCAACAAACGGCATCCACTTCAATCTCATTCAATCCAATACACTCCAATCCACTCCAACCCAATCCAATCCAATCCAAACCAATCCAATCCAATCCAATCCAATCCAGTCTAATCCTATCCAACGAACGGCATTCAATCCAGTCCGATCCAATCCACTCCAATCCACTCCAATCCAATCCCACCCAATCCAACCCAATCCAATGCAATCCAGTCCAGTCCAATCCAAGAAACGTGATCCAATCCCAGCCAATCCAGTGCAATCCAATCCAATCCATTCCAAGCCAATCCACTCCAAGCTGAGGAACGTCATTCAAACCAATCCAATCCAATCCAATCTAATTCAAGGCTCGGCATCCAATCCAATCTAATCCATTCCAAGCTAATCCAATCCAATCCAAGGAACGGCATCAAATCCAATCCAATCCAATCCAATACAATACAATACAATCCAATATAATCCAATCCAATCCAAGGAACGGCTTCCAATCCAATCCAATCCAATTCAATCCATTCCAATCCAATCCAATCCAATCCAATCTAAGGAACGGCATCCAATCCAATCCAATCCAAACCAGTCCAATCCAAGGAACGGCACCCAATCCAATCCATTCCAATCCAATCCAATCCAATCCAATCCAATCCTGTCATACGAACGGCCACCAATACAATCCAATGTAATCCAATCCAATGCACTCCAATCCAATTCAATCCAAACCAATCCAGTTCTGTCCCATCCATGGAACGGGATCCAATCCCAACCAACCCAATGCAATCAAACCTAATCCAATACAAGCCAATCCATTCCAAGATAAGGAACGGCATCCAATCCATTCAAATCCAATCCAATCCAACCCAATCCAATCCAAGGATCGGTATCCAATCCAAACCAATCCATTCCATTCCAATCCAATCCAATCCAATCCAATCCAATCCAATCAAATCCAATACACTCCAACCAATCCAATCCAATCCAATTAAATCCAGTCCAGTCCAGTCCAATCCAAGGAACGGGATCCAATCCTATCCAATCCAATGCAATCCGATTCAATCCAATACAATCCAATCCAATCAATTCCAATCTAAGGATCGGCATCCAATCCAATCCAATCCCATCTACTCCAACGATTCCAATGCACTCCAAACCAATCCAATCCAGTCCAGTCCAATCCAAGGATCGGGATCCAACCCAATCCAATCCAATGCAATCCGATCCAATCCTATCCAATCCAATACAATACAAGGAACGGCATCCAAACCAATCCAATTCATTCCAATCCAATCCAATGCAATCCAATCCAATCCTATCCAATCCTATCCAATCGAAGGAACGGCTTCCATTGCAATCCAATCCAATCCAATCCAATTAACGGCATCAAATCCAATCCAATCCAATCAAATGCAATCCGATCCAATCCGAGGTACGGCATCCAATCCAATCGAATCCAATCAAATCGAATCCAATCCAAGGAACGGATTCCAATCCAATCCAATCCAATCCAAGGATCGGCATCCAATCCAATCCAATCCAATCAAATCCAATACACTCCAACCAAACCCATCCAATCCAATCCAATCCAGTCCAGTCCAGTCCAATCCAAGGAACGGGATCCAATCCTATCCAATCCAATGCAATCCGATTCAATCCAATCCAATCCAATCCAATCAATTCCAATCTAAGGATCGGCATCGAAACCAATCCAATGCCATCCACTCCAACGATTCCAATCCAATCCAAACCAATCCAATCCAGTCCAGTCCAATCCAAGAATCGGGATCCAATCCAATCCAATCCAATGCAATCCGATCCAATCCAATCCAATCCAATCCAATACAAGGAACGGCATCCAAACCAATTCAATCCATTCCAATCCAATCCAATGCAATCCAATCCAATCCAATCCAATTAAAGGCATCAAATCCAGTCCAATCCAATCCAATGCAATCCAATCCAGTCCAAGGTACGGGATCCTATCCAATCCAATCGAATCCAATCCAATCCAATCCAATCCAATCCAATCCAATCCAATCCAATCCAAGGAACGGCATCCAATCAAATCCAACCCAATCCAATCCAGTCCATTCCAATCCAAGGAACGGCATCCAATCCAATCCAATCACATCCAATACAATCCTATCCAATCCAATCCTATCCAACAAACGGCATCCACTTCAATCTCATCCAATCCAATCCACTCCAATCCACTCCAACCCAATCCAATCCAATCCAAACCAATCCAATCCAATTCAGTCCAGTCCAATCCGAGGAACGGGATCCAATCCCATCCAATCCAATTTAATCCAATCCAATGCAAGCCAATCCACTCCAAGCTAAGGAACGGCATCCAATCCATTTCAATCCAATCCAATCCAATCCAATCCAAGGATCTGCATCCAATCCAATCCAATCCATTCCAATCCAATCCAATCCAATCCATGCAATCCAATCAAATCCAATCCAATCCAAGGAACGGCATCATATCCAAACCAATCCAATCCAATCTAAGAACCGGCATCCAATCAATCCAATCCAAGTAACGGCATCCAATCCAATCCAATCCAATCCAATCCAATGCAATCCAATTCAATCCAAGGAACGGCATCCAATTCAATCCAATCCAATCCAATTCAATCCAATCCAAGGAACGGCATCTAATCCAATCCAATCCAATCCAAGCTAATCCTAGGAACGGCATCCAATCCAATCAAATCCAATCCAATCCTATCCAACGAACGCCATCCAATGCAATCCAATACAAGCCAATCCAATCCTATCCAACCCAATCAAATCCAGTCCAGTCCAATCCAAGGAACGGGATCCAATCCCATCCAATCCAATTTGATCCAATCCAATCCAATCCAAGCCAATCCTCTCCAAGCCAAGGAACGGCATCCAATCCAATCCAATCTAATCCAAGGAACGGCATCCAATCCAATCCAATCTAATCCAAGCCAAGCCAAGCCAATCCAATCAAAAACAAGGAACGGCATCAAATCCAATCCAATTCAATCCAATCCAATCCAATCCAATCCAGGGAACGGCATCCAATCCAATACAATCCAATCCTATCCAACGAACGGCATCCAATCCAATCCGATCCAATCCACTCCAATGCAATCCAATCCAGTCCAGTCCAATCCAAGGAACCGGATCCAATCCCAACCAATCCAGTGCAATCCAATCCAATCGAATCCAAGCCAATCCACTCCAAGCTAAGGAACGTCATTCAATCCAATCCAATCCAATCTAATTCAATCTAATTCAAGGAACGGCATCCAATCCAATCCAATCCGTTCCAAGACAATCCAATCCAATCCAAGGAACGGCATCAAATCCAATCCAATCCAATCCAATACAATACAATCCAATACAATAAAATCCAATACAATCCAAGGAACGGCATCCAATCCAATCCAATCCAATTCACTCCATTCCAATCCAATCCAAACCAATCCAATCCAAGGATCGGTATCCAATCCAAACCAATCCATTCCAATCCAATCCAATCCAATCCAATCCAATCCAATCCAATCCAATCCAATCCATTCCAATCCAATCCAATCCAATTCAACCTAATCCAATCCAAGGAACGGCATCCAATCCAATCCAATCCAAGTAACGGCATCCAATCCAATCCAATCCAATGCAATCCAATCCAATCCAATCCTAACCTATCCAATCCAATCCAATCCAATCGAATCCAATGCAATCCAATCCAATACAAGGTACGGCATCCAATCCAATCCAATCCAATCGAATCCAATCCAAGGAACGGCATCCAATCCAATCCAATCGAATCCAAGGATCGGCATCCAATCCAATCCAATCCAATCAAATGCAATACACTCCAACCAATCAAATCCAATCCAATCCAATCCAGTCCAGTTCAGTCCAGTCCAATCCAAGGAACGGGATCCAATCCTATCCAATCCAATGCAATCTGATTCAATCCAATCCAATCCAATCCAATCAATTCGAATCTAAGGATCGGCACCCAATCCAATCCAACCCTATCCACTCCAACGAATCCAATCCAATCCAATCCAATACAATACAATACAATACAATACAATATAATCCAATCCAATCCAAGGAACGGCTTCCAATCCAATCCAATCCAATTCAATCCATTCCAATCCAATCCAATCCAATCCAATCCAATCTAAGGAACGGCATCCAATCCAATCCAATCCAAACCAGTCCAATCCAAGGAACGGCATCCAATCCAATCCATTCCAATCCAATCCAATCCAATCCATACCAATCCTATCATACGAACGGCCACCAATCCAATCCAATGCAATCCAATCAATGCACTCCAATCCAATCCAATCCAATCCAATCCAATCCAGTCCTGCCCAATCCATGGAACGGGATCCAATCCCAACCAACCCAATGCAATCAAACCCAATCCAATCCAAGCCAATCCATTCCAAGATAAGGAACGGCACCCAATCCATTCAAATCCAATCCAATCCAACCCAATCCAATCCAAGGATCGGTATCCAATCCCAACCAATCCATTCCAATCCAATCCAATGCAATCCAATCCATTCCAATCCAATCCAATCCAATCCAATTCAATCTAATGCAATCCAATCCAATCCAATCCAAGGTACGGCATCCAATCCAATCGAATCCAATCCAATCGAATCCAATCCAAGGAACGGATTCCAATCCAATCCAATCGAATCCAATCCAATCCAAGGATCGGCATCCAATCCAATCCAATCCAATCAACTCCAATACACTCCAACCAATCCAATCCAATTAAATCCAGTCCAATCCAGTCCAATCCAAGGAACGGGATCCAATCCTATCCAATCCAATGCAATCCGATTCAATCCAATCCAATCCCATCCAATCAATTCCAATCTAAGGATCGGCATCCAATCCAATCCAATCCCATCCACTCCAACGATTCCAATCCAATCCAAACCAATCCAATCCAGTCCAGTCCAATCCACGGATCCGGATCAAATCCAATCCAATCCAATGCAATCCGATCCAATCCAATCCAATCCAATACAAGGAACGGCATCCAAACCAATCCAATACATTCCAATCCAATCCAATGCAATCCAATCCAATCCAATCCAATCCTATCCAATCTAAGGAACGGCTTCCAATGCAATCCAAGCCAATCCACTCCAAGCTAAGGAACGTCATTCAATCCAATCCAATCCAATCTAATTCAATCTAATTCAAGGAACGGCATCCAATCCAATCCAATCCGTTCCAAGACAATCCAATCCAATCCAAGGAACGGCATCAAATCCAATCCAATCCAATCCAATACAATACAATGCAATACAATATAATCCAATACAATCCAAGGAACGGCATCCAATCCAATCCAATCCAATTCACTCCATTCCAATCCAATCCAAACCTATCCAATCCAATCGAAGGAACGGCATCCAATGCAATCCAATCCAATCCAATCCAGTCCAATCCAAGGAACGGCATCCAATCCAATCCAATCCAATCCAATCCAATCCTATCCTATCATTCGAACGGCCACCAATCCAATCCAATCCAATCCAATTTTCTATCGTTCTATGGTTCTAATCCAATGCACTCCAATCCAATCCGATCCAATCCAACGCAATCCAATCCAATCCAGTCCTGTCCAATCCATGGAACGGGATCCAATCCCATCCAATCCAATGCAATCAAATCCAATCCAATCCAAGCCAATCCACTCCAAGATAAGGAACGGCATCCAATCCATTCAAATCCAATCCAACCCAATCCAATCCAAGGATCGGTATCCAATCCAAACCAATCCAATCCAATCCAATCCAATCCAATCCAATCCAATCCAATCCAATCCAATCCAATCCAATCCAATCCAATCCAATCCAATCCAATCCAATCCATTCCAATCCAATCCAATCCAATTCAACCTAATCCAATCCAAGGAACGGCATCCAATCCAATCCAATCCAAGTAACGGCATCCAATCCAATCCAATCCAATGCAATCCAATCCAATCCAATCCTATCCTATCCAATCCAATCCAATCCAATCCAATCCAATCCAATCCAATCGAATCCAATGCAATCCAATCCAATGCAAGGTACGGCATCCAATCCAATCCAATCCAATCGAATCCAATCCAAGGAACGGCATCCAATCCAATCCAATCGAATCCAAGGATCGGCATCCAATCCAATCCAATCCAATCAAATGCAATACACTCCAACCAATCAAATCCAATCCAATCCAATCCAGTCCAGTTCAGTCCAGTCCAATCCAAGGAACGGGATCCAATCCTATCCAATCCAATGCAATCTGATTCAATCCAATCCAATCAAATCCAATCAATTCGAATCTAAGGATCGGCACCCAATCCAATCCAATCCTATCCACTCCAACGAATCCAATCCAATCCAATCCAATACAATACAATACAATACAATATAATCCAATCCAATCCAAGGAACGGCTTCCAATCCAATCCAATCCAATTCAATCCATTCCAATCCAATCCAATCCAATCCAATCCAATCTAAGGAACGGCATCCAATCCAATCCAATCCAAACCAGTCCAATCCAAGGAACGGCATCCAATCCAATCCAATCCAATCCTATCCAAACCAGTCCAATCCAAGGAACGGCATCCAATCCAATCCATTCCAATCCAATCCAATCCAATCCATACCAATCCTATCATACGAACGGCCACCAATCCAATCCAATGCAATCCAATCCAATGCACTCCAATCCAATCCAATCCAATCCAATCCAGTCCTGCCCAATCCATGGAACGGGATCGAATCCCAACCAACCCAATGCAATCAAACCCAATCCAATCCAAGCCAATCCATTCCAAGATAAGGAACGGCACCCAATCCATTCAAATCCAATCCAATCCAACCCAATCCAATCCAAGGATCGGTATCCAATCCAAACCAATCCATTCCAATCCAATCCAATCCAATCCAATCCAATCCATTCCAATCCAATCCAATCCAATTCAATCTAATCCAATCCAAGGAACGGCATCCAATCCAATCCAATCCAAGTAACGGCATCCAGTCCAATCCAATCCAATGCAATCCAATCCAATCCAATCCTATCCTATCCAATCCAATCCAATCCAATCAAATGCAATCCAATCCAATCCAATCCAAGGTACGGCACCCAATCGAATCGAATCCAATCCAATCGAATCCAATCCAAGGAACGGATTCCAATCCAATCCAATCTAATCCAATCCAATCCAAGGATCGGCATCCAATCCAATCCAATCCAATCAACTCCAATACACTCCAACCAATCCAATCCAATTAAATCCAGTCCAGTCCAGTCCAATCCAAGGAACGGGATCCAATCCTATCCAATCCAATGCAATCCGATTCAATCCAATCCAATCCAATCCAATCAATTCCAATCTAAGGATCGGCATCCAATCCAATCCAATCCCATCCACTCCAACGATTCCAATCCAATCCAAACCAATCCAATCCAGTCCAGTCCAATCCACGGATCCGGATCAAATCCAATCCAATCCAATGCAATCCGATCCAATCCAATCCAATCCAATACAAGGAACGGCATCCAAACCAATCCAATACATTCCAATCCAATCCAATGCAATCAAATCCAATCCAATCCAATCCTATCCAATCTAAGGAACGGCTTCCAATGCAATGCAATCCAATCCAATCCAATCCAATTAACGGCATCAAATCCAATCCAATCCAATCAAATGCAATCCAATCCAATCCGAGGTACGGCATCCAATCCAATCGAATCCAATCCAATCGAATCCAATCCAAGGAACGGATTCCAATCCAATCCAATCCAATCCAATCCAAGTATCGGCATCCAATCCAATCCAATCCAATCAAATCCAATACACTCCAACCAAACCCATCCAATCCAATCCAATCCAGTCCAGTCCAGTCCACTCCAAGGAACGGGATCCAATCCTATCCAATCCAATGCAATCCGATTCAATCCTATCCAATCCAATCAATTCCAATCTAAGGATCGACATCCAATCCAATCCAATCCCATCCACTCCAACGATTCCAATCCAATCCAAACCAATCCAATCCAGTCCAGTCCAATCCAAGGATCGGGATCCAATCCAATCCAATCCAATGCAACCCGGTCCAATCCAATCCAATCCAATCCAATACAAGGAACGGCATCCAAACCACTCCAATCCATTCCAATCCAATCCAATGCAATCCAATCCAATCCAATCCAATCCTATCCAATCTAAGGAACGGCTTCCAATGCAATCCAATCCAATCCAATCCAATTAAAGGCATCAAATCCAATCCAATCCAATCCAATGCAATCCAATCCAGTCCAAGGTACGGGATCCTATCCAATCCAATCCAATCGACTCGAATCGAATCGAATCCACTCCAAGCCAATCCAATCCAATTCAATCCAATCCAAGGAACGGCATCCAATCAAATCCAACCCAATACAATCCAATCCAATCCAATCCAAGGAACGGCATACAATCCAATCCAATCCCATCCAATCCAATCCTACCCAATCCAATCCCATCCAACAAACGGCATCCACTTCAATCTCATCCAATCCAATCCACTCCAATCCACTCCAACCCAATCCAATCCAATCCAAACCAATCCAATCCAATCCAGTCCAGTCCAGTCCAATCCAAGGAACGGGATCCAATCCCATCCAATACAATGCAATACAATCCAATACAATGCAAGCCAATCCACTCCAAGTTAAGGAACGGCATCCAATCCATTTCAATCCAACCCAATCCAATCCAAGGATCGGTATCCAATCCAAACCAATCCATTCCAATCCAATCCAATCCAATCCAATCCAATCCAATCCAATCCAATCCAATCCAATCCAATCCAATCCAATCCAATCCAATCCAATCCATTCCAATCCAATCCAATCCAATTCAACCTAATCCAATCCAAGGAACGGCATCCAATTCAATCCAATCCAAGTAACGGCATCCAATCCAATCCAATCCAATGCAATCCAATCCAATCCAATCCTATCCTATCGATTCCAATCCAATCCAATCCAATCCAATCGAATCCAATGCAATCCAATCCAATACAAGGTACGGCATCCAATCCAATCCAATCCAATCGAATCCAATCCAAGGAACGGCATCCAATCCAATCCAATCGAATCCAAGGATCGGCATCCAATCCAATCCAATCCAATCAAATGCAATACACTCCAACCAATCAAATCCAATCCAATCCAATCCAGTCCAGTTCAGTCCAGTCCAATCCAAGGAACGGGATCCAATCCTATCCAATCCAATGCAATCTGATTCAATCCAATCCAATCCAATCCAATCAATTCGAATCTAAGGATCGGCAACCAATCCAATCCAATCCTATCCACTCCAACGAATCCAATCCAATCCAATCCAATACAATGCAATACAATACAATATAATCCAATCCAATCCAAGGAACGGCTTCCAATCCAATCCAATCCAATTCAATCCATTCCAATCCAATCCAATCCAATCCAATCCAATCTAAGGAACGGCATCCAATCCAATCCAATCCAAACCAGTCCAATCCAAGGAACGGCATCCAATCCAATCCATTCCAATCCAATCCAATCCAATCCATACCAATCCTATCATACGAACGGCCACCAATCCAATCCAATGCAATCCAATCCAATGCACTCCAATCCAATCCAATCCAATCCAATCCAGTCCTGCCCAATCCATGGAACGGGATCCAATCCCAACCAACCCAATGCAATCAAACCCAATCCAATCCAAGCCAATCCATTCCAAGATAAGGAACGGCACCCAATCCATTCAAATCCAATCCAATCCAACCCAATCCAATCCAAGGATCGGTATCCAATCCAAACCAATCCATTCCAATCCAATCCAATCCAATCCAATCCATTCCAATCCAATCCAATCCAATTCAATCTAATCCAATCCAAGGAACGGCATCCAATCCAATCCAATCCAAGTAACGGCATCCAGTCCAATCCAATCCAATGCAATCCAATCCAATCCAATCCTATCCTATCCAATCCAATCCAATCCAATCAAATGCAATCCAATCCAATCCAATCCAAGGTACGGCATCCAATCGAATCGAATCCAATCCAATCGAATCCAATCCAAGGAACGGATTCCAATCCAATCCAATCTAATCCAATCCAATCCAAGGATCGGCATCCAATCCAATCCAATCCAATCAACTCCAATACACTCCAACCAATCCAATCCAATTAAATCCAGTCCAGTCCAGTCCAATCCAAGGAACGGGATCCAATCCTATCCAATCCAATGCAATCCGATTCAATCCAATCCAATCCAATCCAATCAATTCCAATCTAAGGATCGGCATCCAATCCAATCCAATCCCATCCACTCCAACGATTCCAATCCAATCCAAACCAATCCAATCCAGTCCAGTCCAATCCACGGATCCGGATCAAATCCAAACCAATCCAATGCAATCCGATCCAATCCAATCCAATCCAATACAAGGAACGGCATCCAAACCAATCCAATACATTCCAATCCAATCCAATGCAATCCAATCCAATCCAATCCAATCCTATCCAATCTAAGGAACGGCTTCCAATGCAATGCAATGCAATCCAATCCAATCCAATTAACGGCATCAAATCCAATCCAATCCAATCAAATGCAATCCAATCCAATCCGAGGTACGGCATCCAATCCAATCGAATCCAATCCAATCGAATCCAATCCAAGGAACGGATTCCAATCCAATCCAATCCAATCCAATCCAAGGATCGGCATCCAATCCAATCCAATCCAATCAAATCCAATACACTCCAACCAAACCCATCCAATCCAATCCAATCCAGTCCAGTCCAGTCCAATCCAAGGAACGGGATCCAATCCTATCCAATCCAATGCAATCCGATTCAATCCAATCCAATCCAATCAATTCCAATCTAAGGATCGACATCCAATCAAATCCAATCCCATCCACTCCAACGATTCCAATCCAATCCAAACCAATCCAATCCAGTCCAGTCCAATCCAAGGATCGGGATCCAATCCAATCCAATCCAATGCAACCCGATCCAATCCAATCCAATCCAATCCAATCCAATACAAGGAACGGCATCCAAACCACTCCAATCCATTCCAATCCAATCCAATGCATTCCAATCCAATCCAATCCAATCCTATCCAATCTAAGGAACGGCTTCCAATGCAATCCAATCCAATCCAATCCAATTAAAGGCATCAAATCCAATCCAATCCAATCCAATGCAATCCAATCCAGTCCAAGGTACGGGATCCTATCCAATCCAATCCAATCGACTCGAATCGAATCGAATCCACTCCAAGCCAATCCAATCCAATTCAATCCAATCCAAGGAACGGCATCCAATCAAATCCAACCCAATACAATCCAATCCAATCCAATCCAAGGAACGGCATACAATCCAATCCAATCCCATCCAATCCAATCCTACCCAATCCAATCCCATCCAACAAACGGCATCCACTTCAATCTCATCCAATCCAATCCACTCCAATCCACTCCAACCCAATCCAATCCAATCCAAACCAATCCAATCCAATCCAGTCCAGTCCAGTCCAATCCAAGGAACGGGATCCAATCCCATCCAATCCAATGCAATCCAATCCAATACAATGCAAGCCAATCCACTCCAAGCTAAGGAACGGCATCCAATCCATTTCAATCCAACCCAATCCAATCCAAGGATCGGTATCCAATCCAAACCAATCCATTCCAATCCAATCCAATCCAATCCAATCCAATCCAATCCAATCCAATTCAATCCAATCCAATCCATTCCAATCCAATCCAATCCAATTCAACCTAATCCAATCCAAGGAACGGCATCCAATCCAATCCAATCCAAGTAACGGCATCCAATCCAATCCAATCCAATGCAATCCAATCCAATCCTATCCTATCCAATCCAATCCAATCCAATCCAATCCAATCCAATCGAATCCAATGCAATCCAATCCAATACAAGGTACGGCATCCAATCCAATCCAATCCAAACCAGTCCAATCCAAGGAACGGCATCCAATCCAATCCATTCCAATCCAATCCAATCCAATCCATACCAATCCTATCATACGAACGGCCACCAATCCAATCCAATGCAATCCAATCCAATGCACTCCAATCCAATCCAATCCAATCCAATCCAATCCAGTCCTGCCCAATCCATGGAACGGGATCCAATCCCCACCAACCCAATGCAATCAAACCCAATCCAATCCAAGCCAATCCATTCCAAGATAAGGAACGGCACCCAATCCATTCAAATCCAATCCAATCCAACCCAATCCAATCCAAGGATCGGTATCCAATCCCAACCAATCCATTCCAATCCAATCCAATGCAATCCAATCCATTCCAATCCAATCCAATCCAATCCAATTCAATCTAATGCAATCCAATCCAATCCAATCCAAGGTACGGCATCCAATCCAATCGAATCCAATCCAATCGAATCCAATCCAAGGAACGGATTCCAATCCAATCCAATCGAATCCAATCCAATCCAAGGATCGGCATCCAATCCAATCCAATCCAATCAACTCCAATACACTCCAACCAATCCAATCCAATTAAATCCAGTCCAATCCAGTCCAATCCAAGGAACGGGATCCAATCCTATCCAATCCAATGCAATCCGATTCAATCCAATCCAATCCCATCCAATCAATTCCAATCTAAGGATCGGCATCCAATCCAATCCAATCCCATCCACTCCAACGATTCCAATCCAATCCAAACCAATCCAATCCAGTCCAGTCCAATCCACGGATCCGGATCAAATCCAATCCAATCCAATGCAATCCGATCCAATCCAATCCAATCCAATACAAGGAACGGCATCCAAACCAATCCAATACATTCCAATCCAATCCAATGCAATCCAATCCAATCCAATCCAATCCTATCCAATCTAAGGAACGGCTTCCAATGCAATCCAAGCCAATCCACTCCAAGCTAAGGAACGTCATTCAATCCAATCCAATCCAATCTAATTCAATCTAATTCAAGGAACGGCATCCAATCCAATCCAATCCGTTCCAAGACAATCCAATCCAATCCAAGGAACGGCATCAAATCCAATCCAATCCAATCCAATACAATACAATGCAATACAATATAATCCAATACAATCCAAGGAACGGCATCCAATCCAATCCAATCCAATTCACTCCATTCCAATCCAATCCAAACCTATCCAATCCAATCGAAGGAACGGCATCCAATGCAATCCAATCCAATCCAATCCAGTCCAATCCAAGGAACGGCATCCAATCCAATCCAATCCAATCCAATCCAATCCTATCCTATCATTCGAACGGCCACCAATCCAATCCAATCCAATCCAATTTTCTATCGTTCTATGGTTCTAATCCAATGCACTCCAATCCAATCCGATCCAATCCAACGCAATCCAATCCAATCCAGTCCTGTCCAATCCATGGAACGGGATCCAATCCCATCCAATCCAATGCAATCAAATCCAATCCAATCCAAGCCAATCCACTCCAAGATAAGGAACGGCATCCAATCCATTCAAATCCAATCCAATCCAACCCAATCCAATCCAAGGATCGGTATCCAATCCAAACCAATCCAATCCAATCCAATCCAATCCAATCCAATCCAATCCAATCCAATCCAATCCAATCCAATCCAATCCAATCCAATCCAATCCATTCCAATCCAATCCAATCCAATTCAACCTAATCCAATCCAAGGAACGGCATCCAATCCAATCCAATCCAAGTAACGGCATCCAATCCAATCCAATCCAATGCAATCCAATCCAATCCAATCCTATCCTATCCAATCCAATCCAATCCAATCCAATCCAATCGAATCCAAAGCAATCCAATCCAATACAAGGTACGGCATCCAATCCAATCCAATCCAATCGAATCCAATCCAAGGAACGGCATCCAATCCAATCCAATCGAATCCAAGGATCGGCATCCAATCCAATCCAATCCAATCAAATGCAATACACTCCAACCAATCAAATCCAATCCAATCCAATCCAGTCCAGTTCAGTCCAGTCCAATCCAAGGAACGGGATCCAATCCTATCCAATCCAATGCAATCTGATTCAATCCAATCCAATCAAATCCAATCAATTCGAATCTAAGGATCGGCACCCAATCCAATCCAATCCTATCCACTCCAACGAACCCAATCCAATCCAATCCAATACAATACAATACAATACAATATAATCCAATCCAATCCAAGGAACGGCTTCCAATCCAATCCAATCCAATTCAATCCATTCCAATCCAATCCAATCCAATCCAATCCAATCTAAGGAACGGCATCCAATCCAATCCAATCCAAACCAGTCCAATCCAAGGAACGGCATCCAATCCAATCCAATCCAATCCAATCCAAACCAGTCCAATCCAAGGAACGGCATCCAATCCAATCCATTCCAATCCAATCCAATCCAATCCATACCAATCCTATCATACGAACGGCCACCAATCCAATCCAATGCAATCCAATCCAATGCACTCCAATCCAATCCAATCCAATCCAATCCAGTCCTGCCCAATCCATGGAACGGGATCGAATCCCAACCAACCCAATGCAATCAAACCCAATCCAATCCAAGCCAATCCATTCCAAGATAAGGAACGGCACCCAATCCATTCAAATCCAATCCAATCCAACCCAATCCAATCCAAGGATCGGTATCCAATCCAAACCAATCCATTCCAATCCAATCCAATCCAATCCAATCCAATCCATTCCAATCCAATCCAATCCAATTCAATCTAATCCAATCCAAGGAACGGCATCCAATCCAATCCAATCCAAGTAACGGCATCCAGTCCAATCCAATCCAATGCAATCCAATCCAATCCAATCCTATCCTATCCAATCCAATCCAATCCAATCAAATGCAATCCAATCCAATCCAATCCAAGGTACGGCACCCAATCGAATCGAATCCAATCCAATCGAATCCAATCCAAGGAACGGATTCCAATCCAATCCAATCTAATCCAATCCAATCCAAGGATCGGCATCCAATCCAATCCAATCCAATCAACTCCAATACACTCCAACCAATCCAATCCAATTAAATCCAGTCCAGTCCAGTCCAATCCAAGGAACGGGATCCAATCCTATCCAATCCAATGCAATCCGATTCAATCCAATCCAATCCAATCCAATCAATTCCAATCTAAGGATCGGCATCCAATCCAATCCAATCCCATCCACTCCAACGATTCCAATCCAATCCAAACCAATCCAATCCAGTCCAGTCCAATCCACGGATCCGGATCAAATCAAATCCAATCCAATGCAATCCGATCCAATCCAATCCAATCCAATACAAGGAACGGCATCCAAACCAATCCAATACATTCCAATCCAATCCAATGCAATCAAATCCAATCCAATCCAATCCTATCCAATCTAAGGAACGGCTTCCAATGCAATGCAATCCAATCCAATCCAATCCAATTAACGGCATCAAATCCAATCCAATCCAATCAAATGCAATCCAATCCAATCCGAGGTACGGCATCCAATCCAATCGAATCCAATCCAATCGAATCCAATCCAAGGAACGGATTCCAATCCAATCCAATCCAATCCAATCCAATCCAAGGATCGGCATCCAATCCAATCCAATCCAATCAAATCCAATACACTCCAACCAAACCCATCCAATCCAATCCAATCCAGTCCAGTCCAGTCCACTCCAAGGAACGGGATCCAATCCTATCCAATCCAATGCAATCCGATTCAATCCTATCCAATCCAATCAATTCCAATCTAAGGATCGACATCCAATCCAATCTAATCCCATCCACTCCAACGATTCCAATCCAATCCAAACCAATCCAATCCAGTCCAGTCCAATCCAAGGATCGGGATCCAATCCAATCCAATCCAATGCAACCCGATCCAATCCAATCCAATCCAATCCAATACAAGGAACGGCATCCAAACCACTCCAATCCATTCCAATCCAATCCAATGCAATCCAATCCAATCCAATCCAATCCTATCCAATCTAAGGAACGGCTTCCAATGCAATCCAATCCAATCCAATCCAATTAAAGGCATCAAATCCAATCCAATCCAATCCAATGCAATCCAATCCAGTCCAAGGTACGGGATCCTATCCAATCCAATCCAATCGACTCGAATCGAATCGAATCCACTCCAAGCCAATCCAATCCAATTCAATCCAATCCAAGGAACGGCATCCAATCAAATCCAACCCAATACAATCCAATCCAATCCAATCCAAGGAACGGCATACAATCCAATCCAATCCCATCCAATCCAATCCTACCCAATCCAATCCCATCCAACAAACGGCATCCACTTCAATCTCATCCAATCCAATCCACTCCAATCCACTCCAACCCAATCCAATCCAATCCAAACCAATCCAATCCAATCCAATCCAGTCCAGTCCAGTCCAATCCAAGGAACGGGATCCAATCCCATCCAATACAATGCAATCCAATCCAATACAATGCAAGCCAATCCACTCCAAGTTAAGGAACGGCATCCAATCCATTTCAATCCAACCCAATCCAATCCAAGGATCGGTATCCAATCCAAACCAATCCATTCCAATCCAATCCAATCCAATCCAATCCAATCCAATCCAATCCAATCCAATCCAATCCAATCCAATCCATTCCAATCCAATCCAATCCAATTCAAACTAATCCAATCCAAGGAACGGCATCCAATCCAATCCAATCCAAGTAACGGCATCCAATCCATTTCAATCCAACCCAATCCAATCCAAGGATCGGTATCCAATCCAAACCAATCCATTCCAATCCAATCCAATCCAATCCAATCCAATCCAATCCAATCCAATCCAATCCAATCCAATGCAATCCAATCCAATCCAATCCTATCCTATCGATTCCAATCCAATCCAATCCAATCCAATCGAATCCAATGCAATCCAATCCAATACAAGGTACGGCATCCAATCCAATCCAATCCAATCGAATCCAATCCAAGGAACGGCATCCAATCCAATCCAATCGAATCCAAGGATCGGCATCCAATCCAATCCAATCCAATCAAATGCAATACACTCCAACCAATCAAATCCAATCCAATCCAATCCAGTCCAGTTCAGTCCAGTCCAATCCAAGGAACGGGATCCAATCCTATCCAATCCAATGCAATCTGATTCAATCCAATCCAATCCAATCCAATCAATTCGAATCTAAGGATCGGCACCCAATCCAATCCAATCCTATCCACTCCAACGAATCCAATCCAATCCAATACAATCCAATACAATACAATACAATATAATCCAATCCAATCCAAGGAACGGCTTCCAATCCAATCCAATCCAATTCAATCCATTCCAATCCAATCCAATCCAATCCAATCCAATCTAAGGAACGGCATCCAATCCAATCCAATCCAAACCAGTCCAATCCAAGGAACGGCATCCAATCCAATCCATTCCAATCCAATCCAATCCAATCCATACCAATCCTATCATACGAACGGCCACCAATCCAATCCAATGCAATCCAATCCAATGCACTCCAATCCAATCCAATCCAATCCAATCCAGTCCTGCCCAATCCATGGAACGGGATCCAATCCCAACCAACCCAATGCAATCAAACCCAATCCAATCCAAGCCAATCCATTCCAAGATAAGGAACGGAACCCAATCCATTCAAATCCAATCCAATCCAACCCAATCCAATCCAAGGATCGGTATCCAATCCAAACCAATCCATTCCAATCCAATCCAATCCAATCCAATCCATTCCAATCCAATCCAATCCAATTCAATCTAATCCAATCCAAGGAACGGCATCCAATCCAATCCAATCCAAGTAACGGCATCCAGTCCAATCCAATCCAATGCAATCCAATCCAATCCAATCCTATCCTATCCAATCCAATCCAATCCAATCAAATGCAATCCAATCCAATCCAATCCAAGGTACGGCATCCAATCGAATCGAATCCAATCCAATCGAATCCAATCCAAGGAACGGATTCCAATCCAATCCAATCCAATCCAATCCAATCCAAGGATCGGCATCCAATCCAATCCAATCCAATCAACTCCAATACACTCCAACCAATCCAATTCAATTAAATCCAGTCCAGTCCAGTCCAATCCAAGGAACGGGATCCAATCCTATCCAATCCAATGCAATCCGATTCAATCCAATCCAATCCAATCCAATCCAATCAATTCCAATCTGAGGATCGGCATCCAATCCAATCCAATCCCATCCACTCCAACGATTCCAATCCAATCCAAACCAATCCAATCCAGTCCAGTCCAATCCACGGATCCGGATCAAATCCAATCCAATCCAATGCAATCCGATCCAATCCAATCCAATCCAATACAAGGAACGGCATCCAAACCAATCCAATACATTCCAATCCAATCCAATGCAATCCAATCCAATCCAATCCAATCCTATCCAATCTAAGGAACGGCTTCCAATGCAATGCAATCCAATCCAATCCAATCCAATTAACGGCATCAAATCCAATCCAATCCAATCAAATGCAATCCAATCCAATCCGAGGTACGGCATCCAATCCAATCGAATCCAATCCAATCGAATCCAATCCAAGGAACGGATTCCAATCCAATCCAATCCAATCCAATCCAAGGATCGGCATCCAATCCAATCCAATCCAATCAAATCCAATACACTCCAACCAAACCCATCCAATCCAATCCAATCCAGTCCAGTCCAGTCCAATCCAAGGAACGGGATCCAATCCTATCCAATCCAATGCAATCCGATTCAATCCAATCCAATCCAATCAATTCCAATCTAAGGATCGACATCCAATCAAATCCAATCCCATCCACTCCAACGATTCCAATCCAATCCAAACCAATCCAATCCAGTCCAGTCCAATCCAAGGATCGGGATCCAATCCAATCCAATCCAATGCAACCCGATCCAATCCAATCCAATCCAATCCAATCCAATACAAGGAACGGCATCCAAACCACTCCAATCCATTCCAATCCAATCCAATGCATTCCAATCCAATCCAATCCAATCCTATCCAATCTAAGGAACGGCTTCCAATGCAATCCAATCCAATCCAATCCAATTAAAGGCATCAAATCCAATCCAATCCAATCCAATGCAATCCAATCCAGTCCAAGGTACGGGATCCTATCCAATCCAATCCAATCGACTCGAATCGAATCGAATCCACTCCAAGCCAATCCAATCCAATTCAATCCAATCCAAGGAACGGCATCCAATCAAATCCAACCCAATACAATCCAATCCAATCCAATCCAAGGAACGGCATACAATCCAATCCAATCCCATCCAATCCAATCCTACCCAATCCAATCCCATCCAACAAACGGCATCCACTTCAATCTCATCCAATCCAATCCACTCCAATCCACTCCAACCCAATCCAATCCAATCCAAACCAATCCAATCCAATCCAGTCCAGTCCAGTCCAATCCAAGGAACGGGATCCAATCCCATCCAATCCAATGCAATCCAATCCAATACAATGCAAGCCAATCCACTCCAAGCTAAGGAACGGCATCCAATCCATTTCAATCCAACCCAATCCAATCCAAGGATCGGTATCCAATCCAAACCAATCCATTCCAATCCAATCCAATCCAATCCAATCCAATCCAATCCAATCCAATCCAATCCAATCCAATCCAATCCATTCCAATCCAATCCAATCCAATTCAACCTAATCCAATCCAAGGAACGGCATCCAATCCAATCCAATCCAAGTAACGGCATCCAATCCAATCCAATCCAATGCAATCCAATCCAATCCTATCCTATCCAATCCAATCCAATCCAATCCAATCGAATCCAATGCAATCCAATCCAATACAAGGTACGGCATCCAATCCAATCCAATCCAAACCAGTCCAATCCAAGGAACGGCATCCAATCCAATCCATTCCAATCCAATCCATCCAATCCATACCAATCCTATCATACGAACGGCCACCAATCCAATCCAATGCAATCCAATCCAATGCACTCCAATCCAATCCAATCCAATCCAATCCAATCCAGTCCTGCCCAATCCATGGAACGGGATCCAATCCCAACCAACCCAATGCAATCAAACCCAATCCAATCCAAGCCAATCCATTCCAAGATAAGGAACGGCACCCAATCCATTCAAATCCAATCCAATCCAACCCAATCCAATCCAAGGATCGGTATCCAATCCCAACCAATCCATTCCAATCCAATCCAATGCAATCCAATCCATTCCAATCCAATCCAATCCAATCCAATTCAATCTAATGCAATCCAATCCAATCCAATCCAAGGTACGGCATCCAATCCAATCGAATCCAATCCAATCGAATCCAATCCAAGGAACGGATTCCAATCCAATCCAATCGAATCCAATCCAATCCAAGGATCGGCATCCAATCCAATCCAATCCAATCAACTCCAATACACTCCAACCAATCCAATCCAATTAAATCCAGTCCAATCCAGTCCAATCCAAGGAACGGGATCCAATCCTATCCAATCCAATGCAATCCGATTCAATCCAATCCAATCCCATCCAATCAATTCCAATCTAAGGATCGGCATCCAATCCAATCCAATCCCATCCACTCCAACGATTCCAATCCAATCCAAACCAATCCAATCCAGTCCAGTCCAATCCACGGATCCGGATCAAATCCAATCCAATCCAATGCAATCCGATCCAATCCAATCCAATCCAATACAAGGAACGGCATCCAAACCAATCCAATACATTCCAATCCAATCCAATGCAATCCAATCCAATCCAATCCAATCCTATCCAATCTAAGGAACGGCTTCCAATGCAATCCAAGCCAATCCACTCCAAGCTAAGGAACGTCATTCAATCCAATCCAATCCAATCTAATTCAATCTAATTCAAGGAACGGCATCCAATCCAATCCAATCCGTTCCAAGACAATCCAATCCAATCCAAGGAACGGCATCAAATCCAATCCAATCCAATCCAATACAATACAATGCAATACAATATAATCCAATACAATCCAAGGAACGGCATCCAATCCAATCCAATCCAATTCACTCCATTCCAATCCAATCCAAACCTATCCAATCCAATCGAAGGAACGGCATCCAATGCAATCCAATCCAATCCAATCCAGTCCAATCCAAGGAACGGCATCCAATCCAATCCAATCCAATCCAATCCTATCCTATCCTATCATTCGAACGGCCACCAATCCAATCCAATCCAATCCAATTTTCTATCGTTCTATGGTTCTAATCCAATGCACTCCAATCCAATCCGATCCAATCCAACGCAATCCAATCCAATCCAGTCCTGTCCAATCCATGGAACGGGATCCAATCCCATCCAATCCAATGCAATCAAATCCAATCCAATCCAAGCCAATCCACTCCAAGATAAGGAACGGCATCCAATCCATTCAAATCCAATCCAATCCAACCCAATCCAATCCAAGGATCGGTATCCAATCCAAACCAATCCAATCCAATCCAATCCAATCCAATCCAATCCAATCCAATCCAATCCAATCCAATCCAATCCAATCCAATCCAATCCAATCCATTCCAATCCAATCCAATCCAATTCAACCTAATCCAATCCAAGGAACGGCATCCAATCCAATCCAATCCAAGTAACGGCATCCAATCCAATCCAATCCAATGCAATCCAATCCAATCCAATCCTATCCTATCCAATCCAATCCAATCCAATCCAATCCAATCGAATCCAATGCAATCCAATCCAATACAAGGTACGGCATCCAATCCAATCCAATCCAATCGAATCCAATCCAAGGAACGGCATCCAATCCAATCCAATCGAATCCAAGGATCGGCATCCAATCCAATCCAATCCAATCAAATGCAATACACTCCAACCAATCAAATCCAATCCAATCCAATCCAGTCCAGTTCAGTCCAGTCCAATCCAAGGAACGGGATCCAATCCTATCCAATCCAATGCAATCTGATTCAATCCAATCCAATCAAATCCAATCAATTCGAATCTAAGGATCGGCACCCAATCCAATCCAATCCTATCCACTCCAACGAATCCAATCCAATCCAATCCAATACAATACAATACAATACAATATAATCCAATCCAATCCAAGGAACGGCTTCCAATCCAATCCAATCCAATTCAATCCATTCCAATCCAATCCAATCCAATCCAATCCAATCTAAGGAACGGCATCCAATCCAATCCAATCCAAACCAGTCCAATCCAAGGAACGGCATCCAATCCAATCCAATCCAATCCAATCCAAACCAGTCCAATCCAAGGAACGGCATCCAATCCAATCCATTCCAATCCAATCCAATCCAATCCATACCAATCCTATCATACGAACGGCCACCAATCCAATCCAATGCAATCCAATCCAATGCACTCCAATCCAATCCAATCCAATCCAATCCAGTCCTGCCCAATCCATGGAACGGGATCGAATCCCAACCAACCCAATGCAATCAAACCCAATCCAATCCAAGCCAATCCATTCCAAGATAAGGAACGGCACCCAATCCATTCAAATCCAATCCAATCCAACCCAATCCAATCCAAGGATCGGTATCCAATCCAAACCAATCCATTCCAATCCAATCCAATCCAATCCAATCCAATCCATTCCAATCCAATCCAATCCAATTCAATCTAATCCAATCCAAGGAACGGCATCCAATCCAATCCAATCCAAGTAACGGCATCCAGTCCAATCCAATCCAATGCAATCCAATCCAATCCAATCCTATCCTATCCAATCCAATCCAATCCAATCAAATGCAATCCAATCCAATCCAATCCAAGGTACGGCACCCAATCGAATCGAATCCAATCCAATCGAATCCAATCCAAGGAACGGATTCCAATCCAATCCAATCTAATCCAATCCAATCCAAGGATCGGCATCCAATCCAATCCAATCCAATCAACTCCAATACACTCCAACCAATCCAATCCAATTAAATCCAGTCCAGTCCAGTCCAATCCAAGGAACGGGATCCAATCCTATCCAATCCAATGCAATCCGATTCAATCCAATCCAATCCAATCCAATCAATTCCAATCTAAGGATCGGCATCCAATCCAATCCAATCCCATCCACTCCAACGATTCCAATCCAATCCAAACCAATCCAATCCAGTCCAGTCCAATCCACGGATCCGGATCAAATCCAATCCAATCCAATGCAATCCGATCCAATCCAATCCAATCCAATACAAGGAACGGCATCCAAACCAATCCAATACATTCCAATCCAATCCAATGCAATCAAATCCAATCCAATCCAATCCTATCCAATCTAAGGAACGGCTTCCAATGCAATGCAATCCAATCCAATCCAATCCAATTAACGGCATCAAATCCAATCCAATCCAATCAAATGCAATCCAATCCAATCCGAGGTACGGCATCCAATCCAATCGAATCCAATCCAATCGAATCCAATCCAAGGAACGGATTCCAATCCAATCCAATCCAATCCAATCCAATCCAAGGATCGGCATCCAATCCAATCCAATCCAATCAAATCCAATACACTCCAACCAAACCCATCCAATCCAATCCAATCCAGTCCAGTCCAGTCCACTCCAAGGAACGGGATCCAATCCTATCCAATCCAATGCAATCCGATTCAATCCTATCCAATCCAATCAATTCCAATCTAAGGATCGACATCCAATCCAATCCAATCCCATCCACTCCAACGATTCCAATCCAATCCAAACCAATCCAATCCAGTCCAGTCCAATCCAAGGATCGGGATCCAATCCAATCCAATCCAATGCAACCCGATCCAATCCAATCCAATCCAATCCAATACAAGGAACGGCATCCAAACCACTCCAATCCATTCCAATCCAATCCAATGCAATCCAATCCAATCCAATCCAATCCTATCCAATCTAAGGAACGGCTTCCAATGCAATCCAATCCAATCCAATCCAATTAAAGGCATCAAATCCAATCCAATCCAATCCAATGCAATCCAATCCAGTCCAAGGTACGGGATCCTATCCAATCCAATCCAATCGACTCGAATCGAATCGAATCCACTCCAAGCCAATCCAATCCAATTCAATCCAATCCAAGGAACGGCATCCAATCAAATCCAACCCAATACAATCCAATCCAATCCAATCCAAGGAACGGCATACAATCCAATCCAATCCCATCCAATCCAATCCTACCCAATCCAATCCCATCCAACAAACGGCATCCACTTCAATCTCATCCAATCCAATCCACTCCAATCCACTCCAACCCAATCCAATCCAATCCAAACCAATCCAATCCAATCCAATCCAGTCCAGTCCAATCCAAGGAACGGGATCCAATCCCATCCAATACAATGCAATCCAATCCAATACAATGCAAGCCAATCCACTCCAAGTTAAGGAACGGCATCCAATCCATTTCAATCCAACCCAATCCAATCCAAGGATCGGTATCCAATCCAAACCAATCCATTCCAATCCAATCCAATCCAATCCAATCCAATCCAATCCAATCCAATCCAATCCAATCCAATCCATTCCAATCCAATCCAATCCAATTCAACCTAATCCAATCCAAGGAACGGCATCCAATCCAATCCAATCCAAGTAACGGCATCCAATCCATTTCAATCCAACCCAATCCAATCCAAGGATCGGTATCCAATCCAAACCAATCCATTCCAATCCAATCCAATCCAATCCAATCCAATCCAATCCAATCCAATCCAATCCAATCCAATCCAATCCAATCCAATGCAATCCAATCCAATCCAATCCTATCCTATCGATTCCAATCCAATCCAATCCAATCCAATCGAATCCAATGCAATCCAATCCAATACAAGGTACGGCATCCAATCCAATCCAATCCAATCGAATCCAATCCAAGGAACGGCATCCAATCCAATCCAATCGAATCCAAGGATCGGCATCCAATCCAATCCAATCCAATCAAATGCAATACACTCCAACCAATCAAATCCAATCCAATCCAATCCAGTCCAGTTCAGTCCAGTCCAATCCAAGGAACGGGATCCAATCCTATCCAATCCAATGCAATCTGATTCAATCCAATCCAATCCAATCCAATCAATTCGAATCTAAGGATCGGCACCCAATCCAATCCAATCCTATCCACTCCAACGAATCCAATCCAATCCAATCCAATCCAATACAATACAATACAATATAATCCAATCCAATCCAAGGAACGGCTTCCAATCCAATCCAATCCAATTCAATCCATTCCAATCCAATCCAATCCAATCCAATCTAAGGAACGGCATCCAATCCAATCCAATCCAAACCAGTCCAATCCAAGGAACGGCATCCAATCCAATCCATTCCAATCCAATCCAATCCAATCCATACCAATCCTATCATACGAACGGCCACCAATCCAATCCAATGCAATCCAATCCAATGCACTCCAATCCAATCCAATCCAATCCAATCCAGTCCTGCCCAATCCATGGAACGGGATCCAATCCCAACCAACCCAATGCAATCAAACCCAATCCAATCCAAGCCAATCCATTCCAAGATAAGGAACGGCACCCAATCCATTCAAATCCAATCCAATCCAACCCAATCCAATCCAAGGATCGGTATCCAATCCAAACCAATCCATTCCAATCCAATCCAATCCAATCCAATCCATTCCAATCCAATCCAATCCAATTCAATCTAATCCAATCCAAGGAACGGCATCCAATCCAATCCAATCCAAGTAACGGCATCCAGTCCAATCCAATCCAATGCAATCCAATCCAATCCAATCCTATCCTATCCAATCCAATCCAATCCAATCAAATGCAATCCAATCCAATCCAATCCAAGGTACGGCATCCAATCGAATCGAATCCAATCCAATCGAATCCAATCCAAGGAACGGATTCCAATCCAATCCAATCTAATCCAATCCAATCCAAGGATCGGCATCCAATCCAATCCAATCCAATCAACTCCAATACACTCCAACCAATCCAATCCAATTAAATCCAGTCCAGTCCAGTCCAATCCAAGGAACGGGATCCAATCCTATCCAATCCAATGCAATCCGATTCAATCCAATCCAATCCAATCCAATCAATTCCAATCTAAGGATCGGCATCCAATCCAATCCAATCCCATCCACTCCAACGATTCCAATCCAATCCAAACCAATCCAATCCAGTCCAGTCCAATCCACGGATCCGGATCAAATCCAATCCAATCCAATGCAATCCGATCCAATCCAATCCAATCCAATACAAGGAACGGCATCCAAACCAATCCAATACATTCCAATCCAATCCAATGCAATCCAATCCAATCCAATCCAATCCTATCCAATCTAAGGAACGGCTTCCAATGCAATGCAATCCAATCCAATCCAATCCAATTAACGGCATCAAATCCAATCCAATCCAATCAAATGCAATCCAATCCAATCCGAGGTACGGCATCCAATCCAATCGAATCCAATCCAATCGAATCCAATCCAAGGAACGGATTCCAATCCAATCCAATCCAATCCAATCCAAGGATCGGCATCCAATCCAATCCAATCAAATCCAATACACTCCAACCAAACCCATCCAATCCAATCCAATCCAGTCCAGTCCAGTCCAATCCAAGGAACGGGATCCAATCCTATCCAATCCAATGCAATCCGATTCAATCCAATCCAATCCAATCAATTCCAATCTAAGGATCGACATCCAATCAAATCCAATCCCATCCACTCCAACGATTCCAATCCAATCCAAACCAATCCAATCCAGTCCAGTCCAATCCAAGGATCGGGATCCAATCCAATCCAATCCAATGCAACCCGATCCAATCCAATCCAATCCAATCCAATCCAATACAAGGAACGGCATCCAAACCACTCCAATCCATTCCAATCCAATCCAATGCATTCCAATCCAATCCAATCCAATCCTATCCAATCTAAGGAACGGCTTCCAATGCAATCCAATCCAATCCAATCCAATTAAAGGCATCAAATCCAATCCAATCCAATCCAATGCAATCCAATCCAGTCCAAGGTACGGGATCCTATCCAATCCAATCCAATCGACTCGAATCGAATCGAATCCACTCCAAGCCAATCCAATCCAATTCAATCCAATCCAAGGAACGGCATCCAATCAAATCCAACCCAATACAATCCAATCCAATCCAATCCAAGGAACGGCATACAATCCAATCCAATCCCATCCAATCCAATCCTACCCAATCCAATCCCATCCAACAAACGGCATCCACTTCAATCTCATCCAATCCAATCCACTCCAATCCACTCCAACCCAATCCAATCCAATCCAAACCAATCCAATCCAATCCAGTCCAGTCCAGTCCAATCCAAGGAACGGGATCCAATCCCATCCAATACAATGCAATCCAATCCAATACAATGCAAGCCAATCCACTCCAAGCTAAGGAACGGCATCCAATCCATTTCAATCCAACCCAATCCAATCCAAGGATCGGTATCCAATCCAAACCAATCCATTCCAATCCAATCCAATCCAGTCCAATCCAATCCAATCCAATCCAATCCAATCCAATCCATTCCAATCCAATCCAATCCAATTCAACCTAATCCAATCCAAGGAACGGCATCCAATCCAATCCAATCCAAGTAACGGCATCCAATCCAATCCAATCCAATGCAATCCAATCCAATCCTATCCTATCCAATCCAATCCAATCCAATCCAATCCAATCGAATCCAATGCAATCCAATCCAATACAAGGTACGGCATCCAATCCAATCCAATCCAATCGAATCCAATCCAAGGAACGGCATCCAATCCAATCCAATCGAATCCAAGGATCGGCATCCAATCCAATCCAATCCAATCAAATGCAATACACTCCAACCAATCAAATCCAATCCAATCCAATCCAGTCCAGTTCAGTCCAGTCCAATCCAAGGAACGGGATCCAATCCTATCCAATCCAATGCAATCTGATTCAATCCAATCCAATCCAATCCAATCAATTCGAATCTAAGGATCGGCACCCAATCCAATCCAATCCTATCCACTCCAACGAATCCAATCCAATCCAATCCAATACAATACAATACAATACAATATAATCCAATCCAATCCAAGGAACGGCTTCCAATCCAATCCAATCCAATTCAATCCATTCCAATCCAATCCAATCCAATCCAATCTAAGGAACGGCATCCAATCCAATCCAATCCAAACCAGTCCAATCCAAGGAACGGCATCCAATCCAATCCATTCCAATCCAATCCAATCCAATCCATACCAATCCTATCATACGAACGGCCACCAATCCAATCCAATGCAATCCAATCCAATGCACTCCAATCCAATCCAATCCAATCCAATCCAGTCCTGCCCAATCCATGGAACGGGATCCAATCCCAACCAACCCAATGCAATCAAACCCAATCCAATCCAAGCCAATCCATTACAAGATAAGGAACGGCACCCAATCCATTCAAATCCCATCCAATCCAACCCAATACAATCCAAGAATCGGTATCCAATCCAAACCAATCCATTCCAATCAAATCCAATCCAATCCAATCCATTCCAATCCAATCCAATCCAATCCAATCCAATTCAATCTAATCCAATCCAAGGAACGGCATCCAATCCAATCCAATCCAAGTAACGGCATCCAGTCCAATCCAATCCAATGCAATCCAATCCAATCCAATCCTATCCTATCCTATCCAATCCAATCCAATCAAATGCAATCCAATCCAATCCAATCCAAGGTACGGCATCCAATCGAATCGAATCCAATCCAATCGAATCCAATCCAAGGAACGGATTCCAATCCAATCCAATCTAATCCAATCCAATCCAAGGATCGGCATCCAATCCAATCCAATCCAATCAACTCCAATACACTCCAACCAATCCAATCCAATTAAATCCAGTCCAGTCCAGTCCAATCCAAGGAACGGGATCCAATCCTATCCAATCCAATGCAATCCGATTCAATCCAATCCAATCCAATCCAATCAATTCCAATCTGAGGATCGGCATCCAATCCAATCCAATCCCATCCACTCCAACGATTCCAATCCAATCCAAACCAATCCAATCCAGTCCAGTCCAATCCACGGATCCGGATCAAATCCAATCCAATCCAATGCAATCCGATCCAATCCAATCCAATCCAATACAAGGAACGGCATCCAAACCAATCCAATACATTCCAATCCAATCCAATGCAATCCAATCCAATCCAATCCAATCCAATCCTATCCAATCTAAGGAACGGCTTCCAATGCAATGCAATCCAATCCAATCCAATCCAATTAACGGCATCAAATCCAATCCAATCCAATCAAATGCAATCCAATCCAATCCGAGGTACGGCATCCAATCCAATCGAATCCAATCCAATCGAATCCAATCCAAGGAACGGATTCCAATCCAATCCAATCCAATCCAATCCAATCCAAGGATCGGCATCCAATCCAATCCAATCCAATCAAATCCAATACACTCCAACCAAACCCATCCAATCCAATCCAGTCCAGTCCAGTCCAATCCAAGGAACGGGATCCAATCCTATCCAATCCAATGCAATCCGATTCAATCCAATCCAATCCAATCAATTCCAATCTAAGGATCGACATCCAATCCAATCCAATCCCATCCACTCCAACGATTCCAATCCAATCCAAACCAATCCAATCCAGTCCAGTCCAATCCAAGGATCGGGATCCAATCCAATCCAATCCAATGCAACCCGATCCAATCCAATCCAATCCAATCCAATACAAGGAACGGCATCCAAACCACTCCAATCCATTCCAATCCAATCCAATGCAATTCAATCCAATCCAATCCAATCCTATCCAATCTAAGGAACGGCTTCCAATGCAATCCAATCCAATCCAATCCAATTAAAGGCATCAAATCCAATCCAATCCAATCCAATGCAATCCAATCCAGTCCAAGGGACGGGATCCTATCCAATCCAATCCAATCGACTCGAATCGAATCGAATCCACTCCAAGCCAATCCAATCCAATTCAATCCAATCCAAGGAACGGCATCCAATCAAATCCAACCCAATACAATCCAATCCAATCCAATCCAAGGAACGGCATACAATCCAATCCAATCCCATCCAATCCAATACTACCCAATCCAATCCCATCCAACAAACGGCATCCACTTCAATCTCATCCAATCCAATCCACTCCAATCCACTCCAACCCAATCCAATCCAATCCAAACCAATCCAATCCAATCCAGTCCAGTCCAGTCCAATCCAAGGAACGGGATCCAATCCCATCCAATACAATGCAATCCAATCCAATACAATGCAAGCCAATCCACTCCAAGCTAAGGAACGGCATCCAATCCATTTCAATCCAACCCAATCCAATCCAAGGATCGGTATCCAATCCAAACCAATCCATTCCAATCCAATCCAATCCAATCCAATCCAATCCAATCCAATCCAATCCAATCCAATCCAATCCAATCCAATCCATTCCAATCCAATCCAATCCAATTCAACCTAATCCAATCCAAGGAACGGCATCCAATCCAATCCAATCCAAGTAACGGCATCCAATCCAATCCAATCCAATGCAATCCAATCCAATCCTATCCTATCCAATCCAATCCAATCCAATCCAATCCAATCGAATCCAATGCAATCCAATCCAATACAAGGTACGGCATCCAATCCAATCCAATCCAAACCAGTCCAATCCAAGGAACGGCATCCAATCCAATCCATTCCAATCCAATCCAATCCAATCCATACCAATCCTATCATACGAACGGCCACCAATCCAATCCAATGCAATCCAATCCAATGCACTCCAATCCAATCCAATCCAATCCAATCCAGTCCTGCCCAATCCATGGAACGGGATCCAATCCCAACCAACCCAATGCAATCAAACCCAATCCAATCCAAGCCAATCCATTCCAAGATAAGGAACGGCACCCAATCCATTCAAATCCAATCCAATCCAACCCAATCCAATCCAAGGATCGGTATCCAATCCCAACCAATCCATTCCAATCCAATCCAATGCAATCCAATCCATTCCAATCCAATCCAATCCAATCCAATCCAATCCAATCCAAGGTACGGCATCCAATCCAATCGAATCCAATCCAATCGAATCCAATCCAAGGAACGGATTCCAATCCAATCCAATCGAATCCAATCCAATCCAAGGATCGGCATCCAATCCAATCCAATCCAATCAACTCCAATACACTCCAACCAATCCAATCCAATTAAATCCAGTCCAATCCAGTCCAATCCAAGGAACGGGATCCAATCCTATCCAATCCAATGCAATCCGATTCAATCCAATCCAATCCCATCCAATCAATTCCAATCTAAGGATCGGCATCCAATCCAATCCAATCCCATCCACTCCAACGATTCCAATCCAATCCAAACCAATCCAATCCAGTCCAGTCCAATCCACGGATCCGGATCAAATCCAATCCAATCCAATGCAATCCGATCCAATCCAATCCAATCCAATACAAGGAACGGCATCCAAACCAATCCAATACATTCCAATCCAATCCAATGCAATCCAATCCAATCCAATCCAATCCAATCCAATCCTATCCAATCTAAGGAACGGCTTCCAATGCAATCCAAGCCAATCCACTCCAAGCTAAGGAACGTCATTCAATCCAATCCAATCCAATCTAATTCAATCTAATTCAAGGAACGGCATCCAATCCAATCCAATCCGTTCCAAGACAATCCAATCCAATCCAAGGAACGGCATCAAATCCAATCCAATCCAATCCAATACAATACAATGCAATACAATATAATCCAATACAATCCAAGGAACGGCATCCAATCCAATCCAATCCAATTCACTCCATTCCAATCCAATCCAAACCTATCCAATCCAATCGAAGGAACGGCATCCAATGCAATCCAATCCAATCCAATCCAGTCCAATCCAAGGAACGGCATCCAATCCAATCCAATCCAATCCAATCCTATCCTATCCTATCATTCGAACGGCCACCAATCCAATCCAATCCAATCCAATTTTCTATCGTTCTATGGTTCTAATCCAATGCACTCCAATCCAATCCGATCCAATCCAACGCAATCCAATCCAATCCAGTCCTGTCCAATCCATGGAACGGGATCCAATCCCATCCAATCCAATGCAATCAAATCCAATCCAATCCAAGCCAATCCACTCCAAGATAAGGAACGGCATCCAATCCATTCAAATCCAATCCAACCCAATCCAATCCAAGGATCGGTATCCAATCCAAACCAATCCAGACCAATCCAATCCAATCCAATCCAATCCAATCCAATCCAATCCAATCCAATCCAATCCAATCCAATCCAATCCAATCCAATCCAATCCAATCCAATCCAATCCATTCCAATCCAATCCAATCCAATTCAACCTAATCCAATCCAAGGAACGGCATCCAATCCAATCCAATCCAAGTAACGGCATCCAATCCAATCCAATCCAATGCAATCCAATCCAATCCAATCCTATCCTATCCAATCCAATCCAATCCAATCCAATCCAATCCAATCCAATCCAATCCAATCGAATCCAATGCAATCCAATCCAATACAAGGTACGGCATCCAATCCAATCCAATCCAATCGAATCCAATCCAAGGAACGGCATCCAATCCAATCCAATCGAATCCAAGGATCGGCATCCAATCCAATCCAATCCAATCAAATGCAATACACTCCAACCAATCAAATCCAATCCAATCCAATCCAGTCCAGTTCAGTCCAGTCCAATCCAAGGAACGGGATCCAATCCTATCCAATCCAATGCAATCTGATTCAATCCAATCCAATCAAATCCAATCAATTCGAATCTAAGGATCGGCACCCAATCCAATCCAATCCTATCCACTCCAACGAATCCAATCCAATCCAATCCAATCCAATCCAATCCAATACAATACAATACAATACAATATAATCCAATCCAATCCAAGGAACGGCTTCCAATCCAATCCAATCCAATTCAATCCATTCCAATCCAATCCAATCCAATCCAATCTAAGGAACGGCATCCAATCCAATCCAATCCAAACCAGTCCAATCCAAGGAACGGCATCCAATCCAATCCAATCCAATCCAATCCAAACCAGTCCAATCCAAGGAACGGCATCCAATCCAATCCATTCCAATCCAATCCAATCCAATCCATACCAATCCTATCATACGAACGGCCACCAATCCAATCCAATGCAATCCAATCCAATGCACTCCAATCCAATCCAATCCAATCCAATCCAGTCCTGCCCAATCCATGGAACGGGATCGAATCCCAACCAACCCAATGCAATCAAACCCAATCCAATCCAAGCCAATCCATTCCAAGATAAGGAACGGCACCCAATCCATTCAAATCCAATCCAATCCAACCCAATCCAATCCAAGGATCGGTATCCAATCCAAACCAATCCATTCCAATCCAATCCAATCCAATCCAATCCAATCCAATCCATTCCAATCCAATCCAATCCAATTCAATCTAATCCAATCCAAGGAACGGCATCCAATCCAATCCAATCCAAGTAACGGCATCCAGTCCAATCCAATCCAATGCAATCCAATCCAATCCAATCCTATCCTATCCAATCCAATCCAATCCAATCAAATGCAATCCAATCCAATCCAATCCAAGGTACGGCACCCAATCGAATCGAATCCAATCCAATCGAATCCAATCCAAGGAACGGATTCCAATCCAATCCAATCTAATCCAATCCAATCCAAGGATCGGCATCCAATCCAATCCAATCCAATCAACTCCAATACACTCCAACCAATCCAATCCAATTAAATCCAGTCCAGTCCAGTCCAATCCAAGGAACGGGATCCAATCCTATCCAATCCAATGCAATCCGATTCAATCCAATCCAATCCAATCCAATCAATTCCAATCTAAGGATCGGCATCCAATCCAATCCAATCCCATCCACTCCAACGATTCCAATCCAATCCAAACCAATCCAATCCAGTCCAGTCCAATCCACGGATCCGGATCAAATCCAATCCAATCCAATGCAATCCGATCCAATCCAATCCAATCCAATACAAGGAACGGCATCCAAACCAATCCAATACATTCCAATCCAATCCAATGCAATCAAATCCAATCCAATCCAATCCTATCCAATCTAAGGAACGGCTTCCAATGCAATGCAATCCAATCCAATCCAATCCAATTAACGGCATCAAATCCAATCCAATCCAATCAAATGCAATCCAATCCAATCCGAGGTACGGCATCCAATCCAATCGAATCCAATCCAATCGAATCCAATCCAAGGAACGGATTCCAATCCAATCCAATCCAATCCAATCCAATCCAAGGATCGGCATCCAATCCAATCCAATCCAATCAAATCCAATACACTCCAACCAAACCCATCCAATCCAATCCAATCCAGTCCAGTCCAGTCCACTCCAAGGAACGGGATCCAATCCTATCCAATCCAATGCAATCCGATTCAATCCTATCCAATCCAATCAATTCCAATCTAAGGATCGACATCCAATCCAATCCAATCCCATCCACTCCAACGATTCCAATCCAATCCAAACCAATCCAATCCAGTCCAGTCCAATCCAAGGATCGGGATCCAATCCAATCCAATCCAATGCAACCCGATCCAATCCAATCCAATCCAATCCAATACAAGGAACGGCATCCAAACCACTCCAATCCATTCCAATCCAATCCAATGCATTCCAATCCAATCCAATCCAATCCTATCCAATCTAAGGAACGGCTTCCAATGCAATCCAATCCAATCCAATCCAATTAAAGGCATCAAATCCAATCCAATCCAATCCAATGCAATCCAATCCAGTCCAAGGTACGGGATCCTATCCAATCCAATCCAATCGACTCGAATCGAATCGAATCCACTCCAAGCCAATCCAATCCAATTCAATCCAATCCAAGGAACGGCATCCAATCAAATCCAACCCAATACAATCCAATCCAATCCAATCCAAGGAACGGCATACAATCCAATCCAATCCCATCCAATCCAATCCTACCCAATCCAATCCCATCCAACAAACGGCATCCACTTCAATCTCATCCAATCCAATCCACTCCAATCCACTCCAACCCAATCCAATCCAATCCAAACCAATCCAATCCAATCCAGTCCAGTCCAGTCCAATCCAAGGAACGGGATCCAATCCCATCCAATACAATGCAATCCAATCCAATACAATGCAAGCCAATCCACTCCAAGCTAAGGAACGGCATCCAATCCATTTCAATCCAACCCAATCCAAACCAAGGATCGGAATCCAATCCAAACCAATCCATTCCAATCCAATCCAATCCAATCCAATCCAATCCAATCCAATCCAATCCAATCCATTCCAATCCAATTCAATCCAATTCAACCTAATTCAATCCAAGGAACGGCATCCAATCCAATCCAATCCAAGTAACGGCATCCAATCCAATCCAATCCAATGCAATCCAATCCTATCCTATCCAATCCAATCCAATCCAATCCAATCCAATCGAATCCAATGCAATCCAATCCAATACAAGGTACGGCATCCAATCCAATCCAATCCAATCGAATCCAATCCAAGGAACGGCATCCAATCCAATCCAATCGAATCCAAGGATCGGCATCCAATCCAATCCAATCCAATCAAATGCAATACACTCCAACCAATCAAATCCAATCCAATCCAATCCAGTCCAGTTCAGTCCAGTCCAATCCAAGGAACGGGATCCAATCCTATCCAATCCAATGCAATCTGATTCAATCCAATCCAATCCAATCCAATCAATTCGAATCTAAGGATCGGCACCCAATCCAATCCAATCCTATCCACTCCAACGAATCCAATCCAATCCAATCCAATACAATACAATACAATACAATATAATCCAATCCAATCCAAGGAACGGCTTCCAATCCAATCCAATCCAATTCAATCCATTCCAATACAATCCAATCCAATCCAATCTAAGGAACGGCATCCAATCCAATCCAATCCAAACCAGTCCAATCCAAGGAACGGCATCCAATCCAATCCATTCCAATCCAATCCAATCCAACCATACCAATCCTATCATGCGAACGGCCACCAATCCAATCCAATGCAATCCAATCCAATGCACTCCAATCCAATCCAATCCAATCCAATCCAGTCCTGCCCAATCCATGGAACGGGATCCAATCCCAACCAACCCAATGCAATCAAACCCAATCCAATCCAAGCCAATCCATTACAAGATAAGGAACGGCACCCAATCCATTCAAATCCCATCCAATCCAACCCAATACAATCCAAGAATCGGTATCCAATCCAAACCAATCCATTCCAATCAAATCCAATCCAATCCAATCCATTCCAATCCAATCCAATCCAATCCAATTCAATCTAATCCAATCCAAGGAACGGCATCCAATCCAATCCAATCCAAGTAACGGCATCCAGTCCAATCCAATCCAATGCAATCCAATCCAATCCAATCCTATCCTATCCTATCCAATCCAATCCAATCAAATGCAATCCAATCCAATCCAATCCAAGGTACGGCATCCAATCGAATCGAATCCAATCCAATCGAATCCAATCCAAGGAACGGATTCCAATCCAATCCAATCTAATCCAATCCAATCCAAGGATCGGCATCCAATCCAATCCAATCCAATCAACTCCAATACACTCCAACCAATCCAATCCAATTAAATCCAGTCCAGTCCAGTCCAATCCAAGGAACGGGATCCAATCCTATCCAATCCAATGCAATCCGATTCAATCCAATCCAATCCAATCCAATCAATTCCAATCTAAGGATCGGCATCCAATCCAATCCAATCCCATCCACTCCAACGATTCCAATCCAATCCAAACCAATCCAATCCAGTCCAGTCCAATCCACGGATCCGGATCAAATCCAATCCAATCCAATGCAATCCGATCCAATCCAATCCAATCCAATACAAGGAACGGCATCCAAACCAATCCAATACATTCCAATCCAATCCAATGCAATCCAATCCAATCCAATCCAATCCAATCCTATCCAATCTAAGGAACGGCTTCCAATGCAATGCAATCCAATCCAATCCAATCCAATTAACGGCATCAAATCCAATCCAATCCAATCAAATGCAATCCAATCCAATCCGAGGTACGGCATCCAATCCAATCGAATCCAATCCAATCGAATCCAATCCAAGGAACGGATTCCAATCCAATCCAATCCAATCCAATCCAATCCAAGGATCGGCATCCAATCCAATCCAATCCAATCAAATCCAATACACTCCAACCAAACCCATCCAATCCAATCCAGTCCAGTCCAGTCCAATCCAAGGAACGGGATCCAATCCTATCCAATCCAATGCAATCCGATTCAATCCAATCCAATCCAATCAATTCCAAACTAAGGATCGACATCCAATCCAATCCAATCCCATCCACTCCAACGATTCCAATCCAATCCAAACCAATCCAATCCAGTCCAGTCCAATCCAAGGATCGGGATCCAATCCAATCCAATCCAATGCAACCCGATCCAATCCAATCCAATCCAATCCAATACAAGGAACGGCATCCAAACCACTCCAATCCATTCCAATCCAATCCAATGCAATTCAATCCAATCCAATCCAATCCTATCCAATCTAAGGAACGGCTTCCAATGCAATCCAATCCAATCCAATCCAATTAAAGGCATCAAATCCAATCCAATCCAATCCAATGCAATCCAATCCAGTCCAAGGGACGGGATCCTATCCAATCCAATCCAATCGACTCGAATCGAATCGAATCCACTCCAAGCCAATCCAATCCAATTCAATCCAATCCAAGGAACGGCATCCAATCAAATCCAACCCAATACAATCCAATCCAATCCAATCCAAGGAACGGCATACAATCCAATCCAATCCCATCCAATCCAATCCTACCCAATCCAATCCCATCCAACAAACGGCATCCACTTCAATCTCATCCAATCCAATCCACTCCAATCCACTCCAACCCAATCCAATCCAATCCAAACCAATCCAATCCAATCCAGTCCAGTCCAGTCCAATCCAAGGAACGGGATCCAATCCCATCCAATACAATGCAATCCAATCCAATACAATGCAAGCCAATCCACTCCAAGCTAAGGAACGGCATCCAATCCATTTCAATCCAACCCAATCCAATCCAAGGATCGGTATCCAATCCAAACCAATCCATTCCAATCCAATCCAATCCAATCCAATCCAATCCAATCCAATCCAATCCAATCCAATCCAATCCAATCCAATCCATTCCAATCCAATCCAATCCAATTCAACCTAATCCAATCCAAGGAACGGCATCCAATCCAATCCAATCCAAGTAACGGCATCCAATCCAATCCAATCCAATGCAATCCAATCCAATCCTATCCTATCCAATCCAATCCAATCCAATCCAATCCAATCGAATCCAATGCAATCCAATCCAATACAAGGTACGGCATCCAATCCAATCCAATCCAAACCAGTCCAATCCAAGGAACGGCATCCAATCCAATCCATTCCAATCCAATCCAATCCAATCCATACCAATCCTATCATACGAACGGCCACCAATCCAATCCAATGCAATCCAATCCAATGCACTCCAATCCAATCCAATCCAATCCAATCCAGTCCTGCCCAATCCATGGAACGGGATCCAATCCCAACCAACCCAATGCAATCAAACCCAATCCAATCCAAGCCAATCCATTCCAAGATAAGGAACGGCACCCAATCCATTCAAATCCAATCCAATCCAACCCAATCCAATCCAAGGATCGGTATCCAATCCCAACCAATCCATTCCAATCCAATCCAATGCAATCCAATCCATTCCAATCCAATCCAATCCAATCCAATCCAATCCAATCCAATCCAAGGTACGGCATCCAATCCAATCGAATCCAATCCAATCGAATCCAATCCAAGGAACGGATTCCAATCCAATCCAATCGAATCCAATCCAATCCAAGGATCGGCATCCAATCCAATCCAATCCAATCAACTCCAATACACTCCAACCAATCCAATCCAATTAAATCCAGTCCAATCCAGTCCAATCCAAGGAACGGGATCCAATCCTATCCAATCCAATGCAATCCGATTCAATCCAATCCAATCCCATCCAATCAATTCCAATCTAAGGATCGGCATCCAATCCAATCCAATCCCATCCACTCCAACGATTCCAATCCAATCCAAACCAATCCAATCCAGTCCAGTCCAATCCACGGATCCGGATCAAATCCAATCCAATCCAATGCAATCCGATCCAATCCAATCCAATCCAATACAAGGAACGGCATCCAAACCAATCCAATACATTCCAATCCAATCCAATGCAATCCAACCCAATCCAATCCAATCCAAACCAATCCAATCCAATCCAGTCCAGTCCAGTCCAATCCAAGGAACGGGATCCAATCCCATCCAATACAATGCAATCCAATCCAATACAATGCAAGCCAATCCACTCCAAGCTAAGGAACGGCATCCAATCCATTTCAATCCAACCCAATCCAATCCAAGGATCGGTATCCAATCCAAACCAATCCATTCCAATCCAATCCAATCCAATCCAATCCAATCCAATCCAATCCAATCCAATCCAATCCAATGCAATCCAATCCAATCCAATCCAATCCTATCCAATCTAAGGAACGGCTTCCAATGCAATCCAATCCAATCCAATCCAATTAAAGGCATCAAATCCAATCCAATCCAATCCAATGCAATCCAATCCAGTCCAAGGTACGGGATCCTATCCAATCCAATCCAATCGACTCGAATCGAATCGAATCCACTCCAAGCCAATCCAATCCAATTCAATCCAATCCAAGGAACGGCATCCAATCAAATCCAACCCAATACAATCCAATCCAATCCAATCCAAGAAACGGCATACAATCCAATCCAATCCCATCCAATCCAATCCTACCCAATCCAATCCCATCCAACAAACGGCATCCACTTCAATCTCATCCAATCCAATCCACTCCAATCCACTCCAACCCAATCCAATCCAATCCAAACCAATCCAATCCAATCCAGTCCAGTCCAGTCCAATCCAAGGAACGGGATCCAATCCCATCCAATACAATGCAATCCAATCCAATACAATGCAAGCCAATCCACTCCAAGTTAAGGAACGGCATCCAATCCATTTCAATCCAACCCAATCCAATCCAAGGATCGGTATCCAATCCAAACCAATCCATTCCAATCCAATCCAATCCAATTCAATCCAATCCAATCCAATCCAATCCAATCCAATCCAATCCAATCCAATCCAATCCAATCCATTCCAATCCAATCCAATCCAATTCAACCTAATCCAATCCAAGGAACGGCATCCAATCCAATCCAATCCAAGTAACGGCATCCAATCCAATCCAATCCAATGCAATCCAATCCAATCCAATCCTATCCTATCGATTCCAATCCAATCCAATCCAATCCAATCGAATCCAATGCAATCCAATCCAATACAAGGTACGGCATCCAATCCAATCCAATCCAATCGAATCCAATCCAAGGAACGGCATTCAATCCAATCCAATCGAATCCAAGGATCGGCATCCAATCCAATCCAATCCAATCAAATGCAATACACTCCAACCAATCAAATCCAATCCAATCCAATCCAGTCCAGTTCAGTCCAGTCCAATCCAAGGAACGGGATCCAATCCTATCCAATCCAATGCAATCTGATTCAATCCAATCCAATCCAATCCAATCAATTCGAATCTAAGGATCGGCACCCAATCCAATCCAATCCTATCCACTCCAACGAATCCAATCCAATCCAATACAATACAATACAATACAATATAATCCAATCCAATCCAAGGAACGGCTTCCAATCCAATCCAATCCAATTCAATCCATTCCAATCCAATCCAATCCAATCCAATCCAATCTAAGGAACGGCATCCAATCCAATCCAATCCAAACCAGTCCAATCCAAGGAACGGCATCCAATCCAATCCATTCCAATCCAATCCAATCCAATCCATACCAATCCTATCATACGAACGGCCACCAATCCAATCCAATGCAATCCAATCCAATGCACTCCAATCCAATCCAATCCAATCCAATCCAGTCCTGCCCAATCCATGGAACGGGATCCAATCCCAACCAACCCAATGCAATCAAACCCAATCCAATCCAAGCCAATCCATTCCAAGATAAGGAACGGCACCCAATCCATTCAAATCCAATCCAATCCAACCCAATCCAATCCAAGGATCGGTATCCAATCCAAACCAATCCATTCCAATCCAATCCAATCCAATCCAATCCATTCCAATCCAATCCAATCCAATTCAATCTAATCCAATCCAAGGAACGGCATCCAATCCAATCCAATCCAAGTAACGGCATCCAGTCCAATCCAATCCAATGCAATCCAATCCAATCCAATCCTATCCTATCCAATCCAATCCAATCCAATCAAATGCAATCCAATCCAATCCAATCCAAGGTACGGCATCCAATCGAATCGAATCCAATCCAATCGAATCCAATCCAAGGAACGGATTCCAATCCAATCCAATCTAATCCAATCCAATCCAAGGATCGGCATCCAATCCAATCCAATCCAATCAACTCCAATACACTCCAACCAATCCAATCCAATTAAATCCAGTCCAGTCCAGTCCAATCCAAGGAACGGGATCCAATCCTATCCAATCCAATGCAATCCGATTCAATCCAATCCAATCCAATCCAATCAATTCCAATCTAAGGATCGGCATCCAATCCAATCCAATCCCATCCACTCCAACGATTCCAATCCAATCCAAACCAATCCAATCCAGTCCAGCCCAATCCACGGATCCGGATCAAATCCAATCCAATCCAATGCAATCCGATCCAATCCAATCCAATCCAATACAAGGAACGGCATCCAAACCAATCCAATACATTCCAATCCAATCCAATGCAATCCAATCCAATCCAATCCAATCCTATCCAATCTAAGGAACGGCTTCCAATGCAATGCAATCCAATCCAATCCAATCCAATTAACGGCATCAAATCCAATCCAATCCAATCAAATGCAATCCAATCCAATCCGAGGTACGGCATCCAATCCAATCGAATCCAATCCAATCGAATCCAATCCAAGGAACGGATTCCAATCCAATCCAATCCAATCCAATCCAAGGATCGGCATCCAATCCAATCCAATCCAATCAAATCCAATACACTCCAACCAAACCCATCCAATCCAATCCAATCCAGTCCAGTCCAGTCCAATCCAAGGAACGGGATCCAATCCTATCCAATCCAATGCAATCCGATTCAATCCAATCCAATCCAATCAATTCCAATCTAAGGATCGACATCCAATCAAATCCAATCCCATCCACTCCAACGATTCCAATCCAATCCAAACCAATCCAATCCAGTCCAGTCCAATCCAAGGATCGGGATCCAATCCAATCCAATCCAATGCAACCCGATCCAATCCAATCCAATCCAATCCAATCCAATACACGGAACGGCATCCAAACCACTCCAATCCATTCCAATCCAATCCAATGCATTCCAATCCAATCCAATCCAATCCTATCCAATCTAAGGAACGGCTTCCAATGCAATCCAATCCAATCCAATCCAATTAAAGGCATCAAATCCAATCCAATCCAATCCAATGCAATCCAATCCAGTCCAAGGTACGGGATCCTATCCAATCCAATCCAATCGACTCGAATCGAATCGAATCCACTCCAAGCCAATCCAATCCAATTCAATCCAATCCAAGGAACGGCATCCAATCAAATCCAACCCAATACAATCCAATCCAATCCAATCCAAGGAACGGCATACAATCCAATCCAATCCCATCCAATCCAATCCTACCCAATCCAATCCCATCCAACAAACGGCATCCACTTCAATCTCATCCAATCCAATCCACTCCAATCCACTCCAACCCAATCCAATCCAATCCAAACCAATCCAATCCAATCCAGTCCAGTCCAGTCCAATCCAAGGAACGGGATCCAATCCCATCCAATACAATGCAATCCAATCCAATACAATGCAAGCCAATCCACTCCAAGCTAAGGAACGGCATCCAATCCATTTCAATCCAACCCAATCCAAACCAAGGATCGGAATCCAATCCAAACCAATCCATTCCAATCCAATCCAATCCAATCCAATCCAATCCAATCCAATCCAATCCAATCCATTCCAATCCAATTCAATCCAATTCAACCTAATTCAATCCAAGGAACGGCATCCAATCCAATCCAATCCAAGTAACGGCATCCAATCCAATCCAATCCAATGCAATCCAATCCTATCCTATCCAATCCAATCCAATCCAATCCAATCCAATCGAATCCAATGCAATCCAATCCAATACAAGGTACGGCATCCAATCCAATCCAATCCAATCGAATCCAATCCAAGGAACGGCATCCAATCCAATCCAATCGAATCCAAGGATCGGCATCCAATCCAATCCAATCCAATCAAATGCAATACACTCCAACCAATCAAATCCAATCCAATCCAATCCAGTCCAGTTCAGTCCAGTCCAATCCAAGGAACGGGATCCAATCCTATCCAATCCAATGCAATCTGATTCAATCCAATCCAATCCAATCCAATCAATTCGAATCTAAGGATCGGCACCCAATCCAATCCAATCCTATCCACTCCAACGAATCCAATCCAATCCAATCCAATACAATACAATACAATACAATATAATCCAATCCAATCCAAGGAACGGCTTCCAATCCAATCCAATCCAATTCAATCCATTCCAATACAATCCAATCCAATCCAATCTAAGGAACGGCATCCAATCCAATCCAATCCAAACCAGTCCAATCCAAGGAACGGCATCCAATCCAATCCATTCCAATCCAATCCAATCCAACCATACCAATCCTATCATACGAACGGCCACCAATCCAATCCAATGCAATCCAATCCAATGCACTCCAATCCAATCCAATCCAATCCAATCCAGTCCTGCCCAATCCATGGAACGGGATCCAATCCCAACCAACCCAATGCAATCAAACCCAATCCAATCCAAGCCAATCCATTACAAGATAAGGAACGGCACCCAATCCATTCAAATCCCATCCAATCCAACCCAATACAATCCAAGAATCGGTATCCAATCCAAACCAATCCATTCCAATCAAATCCAATCCAATCCAATCCATTCCAATCCAATCCAATCCAATCCAATTCAATCTAATCCAATCCAAGGAACGGCATCCAATCCAATCCAATCCAAGTAACGGCATCCAGTCCAATCCAATCCAATGCAATCCAATCCAATCCAATCCTATCCTATCCTATCCAATCCAATCCAATCAAATGCAATCCAATCCAATCCAATCCAAGGTACGGCATCCAATCGAATCGAATCCAATCCAATCGAATCCAATCCAAGGAACGGATTCCAATCCAATCCAATCTAATCCAATCCAATCCAAGGATCGGCATCCAATCCAATCCAATCCAATCAACTCCAATACACTCCAACCAATCCAATCCAATTAAATCCAGTCCAGTCCAGTCCAATCCAAGGAACGGGATCCAATCCTATCCAATCCAATGCAATCCGATTCAATCCAATCCAATCCAATCCAATCAATTCCAATCTAAGGATCGGCATCCAATCCAATCCAATCCCATCCACTCCAACGATTCCAATCCAATCCAAACCAATCCAATCCAGTCCAGTCCAATCCACGGATCCGGATCAAATCCAATCCAATCCAATGCAATCCGATCCAATCCAATCCAATCCAATACAAGGAACGGCATCCAAACCAATCCAATACATTCCAATCCAATCCAATGCAATCCAATCCAATCCAATCCAATCCAATCCTATCCAATCTAAGGAACGGCTTCCAATGCAATGCAATCCAATCCAATCCAATCCAATTAACGGCATCAAATCCAATCCAATCCAATCAAATGCAATCCAATCCAATCCGAGGTACGGCATCCAATCCAATCGAATCCAATCCAATCGAATCCAATCCAAGGAACGGATTCCAATCCAATCCAATCCAATCCAATCCAATCCAAGGATCGGCATCCAATCCAATCCAATCCAATCAAATCCAATACACTCCAACCAAACCCATCCAATCCAATCCAGTCCAGTCCAGTCCAATCCAAGGAACGGGATCCAATCCTATCCAATCCAATGCAATCCGATTCAATCCAATCCAATCCAATCAATTCCAATCTAAGGATCGACATCCAATCCAATCCAATCCCATCCACTCCAACGATTCCAATCCAATCCAAACCAATCCAATCCAGTCCAGTCCAATCCAAGGATCGGGATCCAATCCAATCCAATCCAATGCAACCCGATCCAATCCAATCCAATCCAATCCAATACAAGGAACGGCATCCAAACCACTCCAATCCATTCCAATCCAATCCAATGCAATTCAATCCAATCCAATCCAATCCTATCCAATCTAAGGAACGGCTTCCAATGCAATCCAATCCAATCCAATCCAATTAAAGGCATCAAATCCAATCCAATCCAATCCAATGCAATCCAATCCAGTCCAAGGGACGGGATCCTATCCAATCCAATCCAATCGACTCGAATCGAATCGAATCCACTCCAAGCCAATCCAATCCAATTCAATCCAATCCAAGGAACGGCATCCAATCAAATCCAACCCAATACAATCCAATCCAATCCAATCCAAGGAACGGCATACAATCCAATCCAATCCCATCCAATCCAATCCTACCCAATCCAATCCCATCCAACAAACGGCATCCACTTCAATCTCATCCAATCCAATCCACTCCAATCCACTCCAACCCAATCCAATCCAATCCAAACCAATCCAATCCAATCCAGTCCAGTCCAGTCCAATCCAAGGAACGGGATCCAATCCCATCCAATACAATGCAATCCAATCCAATACAATGCAAGCCAATCCACTCCAAGCTAAGGAACGGCATCCAATCCATTTCAATCCAACCCAATCCAATCCAAGGATCGGTATCCAATCCAAACCAATCCATTCCAATCCAATCCAATCCAATCCAATCCAATCCAATCCAATCCAATCCAATCCAATCCAATCCAATCCAATCCATTCCAATCCAATCCAATCCAATTCAACCTAATCCAATCCAAGGAACGGCATCCAATCCAATCCAATCCAAGTAACGGCATCCAATCCAATCCAATCCAATGCAATCCAATCCAATCCTATCCTATCCAATCCAATCCAATCCAATCCAATCCAATCGAATCCAATGCAATCCAATCCAATACAAGGTACGGCATCCAATCCAATCCAATCCAAACCAGTCCAATCCAAGGAACGGCATCCAATCCAATCCATTCCAATCCAATCCAATCCAATCCATACCAATCCTATCATACGAACGGCCACCAATCCAATCCAATGCAATCCAATCCAATGCACTCCAATCCAATCCAATCCAATCCAATCCAGTCCTGCCCAATCCATGGAACGGGATCCAATCCCAACCAACCCAATGCAATCAAACCCAATCCAATCCAAGCCAATCCATTCCAAGATAAGGAACGGCACCCAATCCATTCAAATCCAATCCAATCCAACCCAATCCAATCCAAGGATCGGTATCCAATCCCAACCAATCCATTCCAATCCAATCCAATGCAATCCAATCCATTCCAATCCAATCCAATCCAATCCAATCCAATCCAATCCAAGGTACGGCATCCAATCCAATCGAATCCAATCCAATCGAATCCAATCCAAGGAACGGATTCCAATCCAATCCAATCGAATCCAATCCAATCCAAGGATCGGCATCCAATCCAATCCAATCCAATCAACTCCAATACACTCCAACCAATCCAATCCAATTAAATCCAGTCCAATCCAGTCCAATCCAAGGAACGGGATCCAATCCTATCCAATCCAATGCAATCCGATTCAATCCAATCCAATCCCATCCAATCAATTCCAATCTAAGGATCGGCATCCAATCCAATCCAATCCCATCCACTCCAACGATTCCAATCCAATCCAAACCAATCCAATCCAGTCCAGTCCAATCCACGGATCCGGATCAAATCCAATCCAATCCAATGCAATCCGATCCAATCCAATCCAATCCAATACAAGGAACGGCATCCAAACCAATCCAATACATTCCAATCCAATCCAATGCAATCCAATCCAATCCAATCCAATCCAATCCAATCCTATCCAATCTAAGGAACGGCTTCCAATGCAATCCAAGCCAATCCACTCCAAGCTAAGGAACGTCATTCAATCCAATCCAATCCAATCTAATTCAATCTAATTCAAGGAACGGCATCCAATCCAATCCAATCCGTTCCAAGACAATCCAATCCAATCCAAGGAACGGCATCAAATCCAATCCAATCCAATCCAATACAATACAATGCAATACAATATAATCCAATACAATCCAAGGAACGGCATCCAATCCAATCCAATCCAATTCACTCCATTCCAATCCAATCCAAACCTATCCAATCCAATCGAAGGAACGGCATCCAATGCAATCCAATCCAATCCAATCCAGTCCAATCCAAGGAACGGCATCCAATCCAATCCAATCCAATCCAATCCTATCCTATCCTATCATTCGAACGGCCACCAATCCAATCCAATCCAATCCAATTTTCTATCGTTCTATGGTTCTAATCCAATGCACTCCAATCCAATCCGATCCAATCCAACGCAATCCAATCCAATCCAGTCCTGTCCAATCCATGGAACGGGATCCAATCCCATCCAATCCAATGCAATCAAATCCAATCCAATCCAAGCCAATCCACTCCAAGATAAGGAACGGCATCCAATCCATTCAAATCCAATCCAACCCAATCCAATCCAAGGATCGGTATCCAATCCAAACCAATCCAGACCAATCCAATCCAATCCAATCCAATCCAATCCAATCCAATCCAATCCAACCAATCCAATCCAATCCAATCCAATCCAATCCAATCCAATCCATTCCAATCCAATCCAATCCAATTCAACCTAATCCAATCCAAGGAACGGCATCCAATCCAATCCAATCCAAGTAACGGCATCCAATCCAATCCAATCCAATGCAATCCAATCCAATCCAATCCTATCCTATCCAATCCAATCCAATCCAATCCAATCCAATCCAATCCAATCGAATCCAATGCAATCCAATCCAATACAAGGTACGGCATCCAATCCAATCCAATCCAATCGAATCCAATCCAAGGAACGGCATCCAATCCAATCCAATCGAATCCAAGGATCGGCATCCAATCCAATCCAATCCAATCAAATGCAATACACTCCAACCAATCAAATCCAATCCAATCCAATCCAGTCCAGTTCAGTCCAGTCCAATCCAAGGAACGGGATCCAATCCTATCCAATCCAATGCAATCTGATTCAATCCAATCCAATCAAATCCAATCAATTCGAATCTAAGGATCGGCACCCAATCCAATCCAATCCTATCCACTCCAACGAATCCAATCCAATCCAATCCAATCCAATACAATACAATACAATACAATATAATCCAATCCAATCCAAGGAACGGCTTCCAATCCAATCCAATCCAATTCAATCCATTCCAATCCAATCCAATCCAATCCAATCTAAGGAACGGCATCCAATCCAATCCAATCCAAACCAGTCCAATCCAAGGAACGGCATCCAATCCAATCCAATCCAATCCAATCCAAACCAGTCCAATCCAAGGAACGGCATCCAATCCAATCCATTCCAATCCAATCCAATCCAATCCATACCAATCCTATCATACGAACGGCCACCAATCCAATCCAATGCAATCCAATCCAATGCACTCCAATCCAATCCAATCCAATCCAATCCAGTCCTGCCCAATCCATGGAACGGGATCGAATCCCAACCAACCCAATGCAATCAAACCCAATCCAATCCAAGCCAATCCATTCCAAGATAAGGAACGGCACCCAATCCATTCAAATCCAATCCAATCCAACCCAATCCAATCCAAGGATCGGTATCCAATCCAAACCAATCCATTCCAATCCAATCCAATCCAATCCAATCCAATCCAATCCATTCCAATCCAATCCAATCCAATTCAATCTAATCCAATCCAAGGAACGGCATCCAATCCAATCCAATCCAAGTAACGGCATCCAGTCCAATCCAATCCAATGCAATCCAATCCAATCCAATCCTATCCTATCCAATCCAATCCAATCCAATCAAATGCAATCCAATCCAATCCAATCCAAGGTACGGCACCCAATCGAATCGAATCCAATCCAATCGAATCCAATCCAAGGAACGGATTCCAATCCAATCCAATCTAATCCAATCCAATCCAAGGATCGGCATCCAATCCAATCCAATCCAATCAACTCCAATACACTCCAACCAATCCAATCCAATTAAATCCAGTCCAGTCCAGTCCAATCCAAGGAACGGGATCCAATCCTATCCAATCCAATGCAATCCGATTCAATCCAATCCAATCCAATCCAATCAATTCCAATCTAAGGATCGGCATCCAATCCAATCCAATCCCATCCACTCCAACGATTCCAATCCAATCCAAACCAATCCAATCCAGTCCAGTCCAATCCACGGATCCGGATCAAATCCAATCCAATCCAATGCAATCCGATCCAATCCAATCCAATCCAATACAAGGAACGGCATCCAAACCAATCCAATACATTCCAATCCAATCCAATGCAATCAAATCCAATCCAATCCAATCCTATCCAATCTAAGGAACGGCTTCCAATGCAATGCAATCCAATCCAATCCAATCCAATTAACGGCATCAAATCCAATCCAATCCAATCAAATGCAATCCAATCCAATCCGAGGTACGGCATCCAATCCAATCGAATCCAATCCAATCGAATCCAATCCAAGGAACGGATTCCAATCCAATCCAATCCAATCCAATCCAATCCAAGGATCGGCATCCAATCCAATCCAATCCAATCAAATCCAATACACTCCAACCAAACCCATCCACTCCAATCCAATCCAGTCCAGTCCAGTCCACTCCAAGGAACGGGATCCAATCCTATCCAATCCAATGCAATCCGATTCAATCCTATCCAATCCAATCAATTCCAATCTAAGGATCGACATCCAATCCAATCCAATCCCATCCACTCCAACGATTCCAATCCAATCCAAACCAATCCAATCCAGTCCAGTCCAATCCAAGGATCGGGATCCAATCCAATCCAATCCAATGCAACCCGATCCAATCCAATCCAATCCAATCCAATACAAGGAACGGCATCCAAACCACTCCAATCCATTCCAATCCAATCCAATGCAATCCAATCCAATCCAATCCAATCCTATCCAATCTAAGGAACGGCTTCCAATGCAATCCAATCCAATCCAATCCAATTAAAGGCATCAAATCCAATCCAATCCAATCCAATGCAATCCAATCCAGTCCATGGTACGGGATCCTATCCAATCCAATCCAATCGACTCGAATCGAATCGAATCCACTCCAAGCCAATCCAATCCAATTCAATCCAATCCAAGGAACGGCATCCAATCAAATCCAACCCAATACAATCCAATCCAATCCAATCCAAGGAACGGCATACAATCCAATCCAATCCCATCCAATCCAATCCTACCCAATCCAATCCCATCCAACAAACGGCATCCACTTCAATCTCATCCAATCCAATCCACTCCAATCCACTCCAACCCAATCCAATCCAATCCAAACCAATCCAATCCAATCCAGTCCAGTCCAGTCCAATCCAAGGAACGGGATCCAATCCCATCCAATACAATGCAATCCAATCCAATACAATGCAAGCCAATCCACTCCAAGTTAAGGAACGGCATCCAATCCATTTCAATCCAACCCAATCCAATCCAAGGATCGGTATCCAATCCAAACCAATCCATTCCAATCCAATCCAATCCAATCCAATCCAATCCAATCCAATCCAATCCAATCCAATCCAATCCAATCCAATCCAATCCAATCCAATCCATTCCAATCCAATCCAATCCAATTCAACCTAATCCAATCCAAGGAACGGCATCCAATCCAATCCAATCCAAGTAACGGCATCCAATCCAATCCAATCCAATCCAATGCAATCCAATCCAATCCAATCCTATCCTATCGATTCCAATCCAATCCAATCCAATCCAATCGAATCCAATGCAATCCAATCCAATACAAGGTACGGCATCCAATCCAATCCAATCCAATCGAATCCAATCCAAGGAACGGCATCCAATCCAATCCAATCGAATCCAAGGATCGGCATCCAATCCAATCCAATCCAATCAAATGCAATACACTCCAACCAATCAAATCCAATCCAATCCAATCCAGTCCAGTTCAGTCCAGTCCAATCCAAGGAACGGGATCCAATCCTATCCAATCCAATGCAATCTGATTCAATCCAATCCAATCCAATCCAATCAATTCGAATCTAAGGATCGGCACCCAATCCAATCCAATCCTATCCACTCCAACGAATCCAATCCAATCCAATCCAATACAATACAATACAATACAATATAATCCAATCCAATCCAAGGAACGGCTTCCAATCCAATCCAATCCAATTCAATCCATTCCAATCCAATCCAATCCAATCCAATCCAATCTAAGGAACGGCATCCAATCCAATCCAATCCAAACCAGTCCAATCCAAGGAACGGCATCCAATCCAATCCATTCCAATCCAATCCAATCCAATCCATACCAATCCTATCATACGAACGGCCACCAATCCAATCCAATGCAATCCAATCCAATGCACTCCAATCCAATCCAATCCAATCCAATCCAGTCCTGCCCAATCCATGGAACGGGATCCAATCCCAACCAACCCAATGCAATCAAACCCAATCCAATCCAAGCCAATCCATTCCAAGATAAGGAACGGCACCCAATCCATTCAAATCCAATCCAATCCAACCCAATCCAATCCAAGGATCGGTATCCAATCCAAACCAATCCATTCCAATCCAATCCAATCCAATCCAATCCATTCCAATCCAATCCAATCCAATTCAATCTAATCCAATCCAAGGAACGGCATCCAATCCAATCCAATCCAAGTAACGGCATCCAGTCCAATCCAATCCAATGCAATCCAATCCAATCCAATCCTATCCTATCCAATCCAATCCAATCCAATCAAATGCAATCCAATCCAATCCAATCCAAGGTACGGCATCCAATCGAATCGAATCCAATCCAATCGAATCCAATCCAAGGAACGGATTCCAATCCAATCCAATCTAATCCAATCCAATCCAAGGATCGGCATCCAATCCAATCCAATCCAATCAACTCCAATACACTCCAACCAATCCAATCCAATTAAATCCAGTCCAGTCCAGTCCAATCCAAGGAACGGGATCCAATCCTATCCAATCCAATGCAATCCGATTCAATCCAATCCAATCCAATCCAATCAATTCCAATCTAAGGATCGGCATCCAATCCAATCCAATCCCATCCACTCCAACGATTCCAATCCAATCCAAACCAATCCAATCCAGTCCAGCCCAATCCACGGATCCGGATCAAATCCAATCCAATCCAATGCAATCCGATCCAATCCAATCCAATCCAATACAAGGAACGGCATCCAAACCAATCCAATACATTCCAATCCAATCCAATGCAATCCAATCCAATCCAATCCAATCCTATCCAATCTAAGGAACGGCTTCCAATGCAATGCAATCCAATCCAATCCAATCCAATTAACGGCATCAAATCCAATCCAATCCAATCAAATGCAATCCAATCAAATCCGAGGTACGGCATCCAATCCAATCGAATCCAATCCAATCGAATCCAATCCAAGGAACGGACTCCAATCCAATCCAATCCAATCCAATCCAAGGATCGGCATCCAATCCAATCCAATCCAATCAAATCCAATACACTCCAACCAAACCCATCCAATCCAATCCAATCCAGTCCAGTCCAGTCCAATCCAAGGAACGGGATCCAATCCTATCCAATCCAATGCAATCCGATTCAATCCAATCCAATCCAATCAATTCCAATCTAAGGATCGACATCCAATCAAATCCAATCCCATCCACTCCAACGATTCCAATCCAATCCAAACCAATCCAATCCAGTCCAGTCCAATCCAAGGATCGGGATCCAATCCAATCCAATCCAATGCAACCCGATCCAATCCAATCCAATCCAATCCAATCCAATACACGGAACGGCATCCAAACCACTCCAATCCATTCCAATCCAATCCAATGCATTCCAATCCAATCCAATCCAATCCTATCCAATCTAAGGAACGGCTTCCAATGCAATCCAATCCAATCCAATCCAATTAAAGGCATCAAATCCAATCCAATCCAATCCAATGCAATCCAATCCAGTCCAAGGTACGGGATCCTATCCAATCCAATCCAATCGACTCGAATCGAATCGAATCCACTCCAAGCCAATCCAATCCAATTCAATCCAATCCAAGGAACGGCATCCAATCAAATCCAACCCAATACAATCCAATCCAATCCAATCCAAGGAACGGCATACAATCCAATCCAATCCCATCCAATCCAATCCTACCCAATCCAATCCCATCCAACAAACGGCATCCACTTCAATCTCATCCAATCCAATCCACTCCAATCCACTCCAACCCAATCCAATCCAATCCAAACCAATCCAATCCAATCCAGTCCAGTCCAGTCCAATCCAAGGAACGGGATCCAATCCCATCCAATACAATGCAATCCAATCCAATACAATGCAAGCCAATCCACTCCAAGCTAAGGAACGGCATCCAATCCATTTCAATCCAACCCAATCCAAACCAAGGATCGGAATCCAATCCAAACCAATCCATTCCAATCCAATCCAATCCAATCCAATCCAATCCAATCCAATCCAATCCAATCCATTCCAATCCAATCCAATCCAATTCAACCTAATCCAATCCAAGGAACGGCATCCAATCCAATCCAATCCAAGTAACGGCATCCAATCCAATCCAATCCAATGCAATCCAATCCTATCCTATCCAATCCAATCCAATCCAATCCAATCCAATCGAATCCAATGCAATCCAATCCAATACAAGGTACGGCATCCAATCCAATCCAATCCAATCGAATCCAATCCAAGGAACGGCATCCAATCCAATCCAATCGAATCCAAGGATCGGCATCCAATCCAATCCAATCCAATCAAATGCAATACACTCCAACCAATCAAATCCAATCCAATCCAATCCAGTCCAGTTCAGTCCAGTCCAATCCAAGGAACGGGATCCAATCCTATCCAATCCAATGCAATCTGATTCAATCCAATCCAATCCAATCCAATCAATTCGAATCTAAGGATCGGCACCCAATCCAATCCAATCCTATCCACTCCAACGAATCCAATCCAATCCAATCCAATACAATACAATACAATACAATATAATCCAATCCAATCCAAGGAACGGCTTCCAATCCAATCCAATCCAATTCAATCCATTCCAATACAATCCAATCCAATCCAATCTAAGGAACGGCATCCAATCCAATCCAATCCAAACCAGTCCAATCCAAGGAACGGCATCCAATCCAATCCATTCCAATCCAATCCAATCCAACCATACCAATCCTATCATACGAACGGCCACCAATCCAATCCAATGCAATCCAATCCAATGCACTCCAATCCAATCCAATCCAATCCAATCCAGTCCTGCCCAATCCATGGAACGGGATCCAATCCCAACCAACCCAATGCAATCAAACCCAATCCAATCCAAGCCAATCCATTACAAGATAAGGAACGGCACCCAATCCATTCAAATCCCATCCAATCCAACCCAATACAATCCAAGAATCGGTATCCAATCCAAACCAATCCATTCCAATCAAATCCAATCCAATCCAATCCATTCCAATCCAATCCAATCCAATCCAATTCAATCTAATCCAATCCAAGGAACGGCATCCAATCCAATCCAATCCAAGTAACGGCATCCAGTCCAATCCAATCCAATGCAATCCAATCCAATCCAATCCTATCCTATCCTATCCTATCCAATCCAATCCAATCCAATCAAATGCAATCCAATCCAATCCAATCCAAGGTACGGCATCCAATCGAATCGAATCCAATCCAATCGAATCCAATCCAAGGAACGGATTCCAATCCAATCCAATCTAATCCAATCCAATCCAAGGATCGGCATCCAATCCAATCCAATCCAATCAACTCCAATACACTCCAACCAATCCAATCCAATTAAATCCAGTCCAGTCCAGTCCAATCCAAGGAACGGGATCCAATCCTATCCAATCCAATGCAATCCGATTCAATCCAATCCAATCCAATCCAATCAATTCCAATCTAAGGATCGGCATCCAATCCAATCCAATCCCATCCACTCCAACGATTCCAATCCAATCCAAACCAATCCAATCCAGTCCAGTCCAATCCACGGATCCGGATCAAATCCAATCCAATCCAATGCAATCCGATCCAATCCAATCCAATCCAATACAAGGAACGGCATCCAAACCAATCCAATACATTCCAATCCAATCCAATGCAATCCAATCCAATCCAATCCAATCCTATCCAATCTAAGGAACGGCTTCCAATGCAATGCAATCCAATCCAATCCAATCCAATTAAAGGCATCAAATCCAATCCAATCCAATCAAATGCAATCCAATCCAATCCGAGGTACGGCATCCAATCCAATCGAATCCAATCCAATCGAATCCAATCCAAGGAACGGATTCCAATCCAATCCAATCCAATCCAATCCAAGGATCGGCATCCAATCCAATCCAATCCAATCAAATCCAATACACTCCAACCAAACCCATCCAATCCAATCCAGTCCAGTCCAGTCCAATCCAAGGAACGGGATCCAATCCTATCCAATCCAATGCAATCCGATTCAATCCAATCCAATCCAATCAATTCCAATCTAAGGATCGACATCCAATCCAATCCAATCCCATCCACTCCAACGATTCCAATCCAATCCAAACCAATCCAATCCAGTCCAGTCCAATCCAAGGATCGGGATCCAATCCAATCCAATCCAATGCAACCCGATCCAATCCAATCCAATCCAATCCAATACAAGGAACGGCATCCAAACCACTCCAATCCATTCCAATCCAATCCAATGCAATTCAATCCAATCCAATCCAATCCTATCCAATCTAAGGAACGGCTTCCAATGCAATCCAATCCAATCCAATCCAATTAAAGGCATCAAATCCAATCCAATCCAATCCAATGCAATCCAATCCAGTCCAAGGGACGGGATCCTATCCAATCCAATCCAATCGACTCGAATCGAATCGAATCCACTCCAAGCCAATCCAATCCAATTCAATCCAATCCAAGGAACGGCATCCAATCAAATCCAACCCAATACAATCCAATCCAATCCAATCCAAGGAACGGCATACAATCCAATCCAATCCCATCCAATCCAATCCTACCCAATCCAATCCCATCCAACAAACGGCATCCACTTCAATCTCATCCAATCCAATCCACTCCAATCCACTCCAACCCAATCCAATCCAATCCAAACCAATCCAATCCAATCCAGTCCAGTCCAGTCCAATCCAAGGAACGGGATCCAATCCCATCCAATTCAATGCAATCCAATCCAATACAATGCAAGCCAATCCACTCCAAGCTAAGGAACGGCATCCAATCCATTTCAATCCAATCCAATCCAATTCAAGGATCGGCATCCAATCCAATCCAATCCATTCCAATCCAATCCAATCCAATCGATGCAATCCAATCGAATCCAATCCAATCCAAGGAACGGCATCATATCCAAACCAATCCAATCCAATCTAAGAACCGGCATCCAATCAATCCAATCCAAGTAACGGCATCCAATCCAATCCAATCCAATCCCATCCAATGCAAACCACTCCAATCCAATCCAAACCAATCCAATCGAATCGAATCGAATCCAATCCAATCCAATCCAATCCAATCCAATCCAATGAAATCCAATTCAATCCAAGGAACGGCATCGAATTCAATCCAATCCAATCCAATCCAATCCAAGGAACGGCATCTAATCCAATCCAATGCAATCCAAGCTAATCCGAGGAACGGCATCCAATCCAATCCAACCCAATCCAATCCCATCCAACAAACGGCATCCACTTCAATCTCATCCAATCCAATCCACTCCAATCCACTCCAACCCAATCCAATCCAATCCAAACCAATCCAATCCAATCCAGTCCAGTCCAATCCAAGGAACGGGATCCAATCCCATCCAATCCAATGCAATCCAATCCAATCCAATCCAATCCAATCCTATCCTATCCAATCCAATCAAATCAAATGCAATACAATCCAATCCAATCCAAGGTACGGCATCCAATCCAATCGAATCCAATCCAATCGAATCCAATCCAAGGAACGGATTCCAATCCAATCCAATCCAATCCAAGGATCGGCATCCAATCCAATCCAATCCAATCCAATACAAGGAACCGCATCCAAACCAATCCAATTCATTCCAATCCAATCCAATGCAATCCAATCCAATCCAATCGAATCCTATCCAATCTAAGGAACGGCTTCCAATGCAATCCAATCCAATCCAATCCAATCCAATTAACGGCATCAAATCCAATCCAATCCAATGAAATGCAATCCAATCCAATCCGAGGTACGGCATCCAATCCAATCGAATCCAATCCATTCGAATCCAATCCAAGGAACGGATTCCAATCCAATCCAATCCAATCCAATCCAATCCAAGGATCGGCATCCAATCCAATCCAATCCAATCAAATCCAATACACTCCAAACAAACCCATCCAATCCAATCCAATCCAGTCCAGTCCAGTCCAATCCAAGGAACGGGATCCAATCCTATCCAATACAATGCAATCCGATTCAATCCAATCCAATCCAATTCAATCAATTCCAATCTAAGGATCGGCATCCAATCCAATCCAATCCCATCCACTCCAACGATTACAATCCAATCCAAACCAATCCAATCCAGTCCAGTCCAATCCAAGGATCGGGATCCAATCCAATCCAATCCAATGCAATCCGATCCAATCCAATCCAATCCAATCCAATCCAATACTAGGAACGGCATCCAAACCAATCCAATCCATTCCAATCCAATCCAATGCAATCCTATCCAATCCAATCCAATCCAATTAACGGCATCAAATCCAATCCAATCCAATCAAATGCAATCCAATCCGAGGTACGGCATCCAATCCAATCGAATCCAATCCATTCGAATCCAAGTAACGGCATCCAATCCAATCCAATCCAATGCAATCCAATCCAATCCTATCCTATCCAATCCAATCCAATCCAATCCAATCCAATCCAATCCAATCCAATCGAATCCAATGCAATCCAATCCAATACAAGGTACGGCATCCAATCCAATCCAATCCAATCGAATCCAATCCAAGGAACGGCATCCAATCCAATCCAATCGAATCCAAGGATCGGCATCCAATCCAATCCAATCCAATCAAATGCAATACACTCCAACCAATCAAATCCAATCCAATCCAATCCAGTCCAGTTCAGTCCAGTCCAATCCAAGGAACGGGATCCAATCCTATCCAATCCAATGCAATCTGATTCAATCCAATCCAATCAAATCCAATCAATTCGAATCTAAGGATCGGCACCCAATCCAATCCAATCCTATCCACTCCAACGAATCCAATCCAATCCAATCCAATACAATACAATACAATACAATATAATCCAATCCAATCCAAGGAACGGCTTCCAATCCAATCCAATCCAATTCAATCCATTCCAATCCAATCCAATCCAATCCAATCCAATCTAAGGAACGGCATCCAATCCAATCCAATCCAAACCAGTCCAATCCAAGGAACGGCATCCAATCCAATCCAATCCAATCCAATCCAAACCAGTCCAATCCAAGGAACGGCATCCAATCCAATCCATTCCAATCCAATCCAATCCAATCCATACCAATCCTATCATACGAACGGCCACCAATCCAATCCAATGCAATCCAATCCAATGCACTCCAATCCAATCCAATCCAATCCAGTCCTGCCCAATCCATGGAACGGGATCGAATCCCAACCAACCCAATGCAATCAAACCCAATCCAATCCAAGCCAATCCAATCCAAATAAGGAACGGCACCCAATCCATTCAAATCCAATCCAATCCAACCCAATCCAATCCAAGGATCGGTATCCAATCCAAACCAATCCATTCCAATCCAATCCAATCCAATCCAATCCAATCCATTCCAATCCAATCCAATCCAATTCAATCTAATCCAATCCAAGGAACGGCATCCAATCCAATCCAATCCAAGTAACGGCATCCAGTCCAATCCAATCCAATGCAATCCAATCCAATCCAATCCTATCCTATCCAATCCAATCCAATCCAATCAAATGCAATCCAATCCAATCCAATCCAATCCAAGGTACGGCACCCAATCGAATCGAATCCAATCCAATCGAATCCAATCCAAGGAACGGATTCCAATCCAATCCAATCTAATCCAATCCAATCCAAGGATCGGCATCCAATCCAATCCAATCCAATCAACTCCAATACACTCCAACCAATCCAATCCAATTAAATCCAGTCCAGTCCAGTCCAATCCAAGGAACGGGATCCAATCCTATCCAATCCAATGCAATCCGATTCAATCCAATCCAATCCAATCCAATCAATTCCAATCTAAGGATCGGCATCCAATCCAATCCAATCCCATCCACTCCAACGATTCCAATCCAATCCAAACCAATCCAATCCAGTCCAGTCCAATCCACGGATCCGGATCAAATCCAATCCAATCCAATGCAATCCGATCCAATCCAATCCAATCCAATACAAGGAACGGCATCCAAACCAATCCAATACATTCCAATCCAATCCAATGCAATCAAATCCAATCCAATCCAATCCTATCCAATCTAAGGAACGGCTTCCAATGCAATGCAATCCAATCCAATCCAATCCAATTAACGGCATCAAATCCAATCCAATCCAATCAAATGCAATCCAATCCAATCCGAGGTACGGCATCCAATCCAATCGAATCCAATCCAATCGAATCCAATCCAAGGAACGGATTCCAATCCAATCCAATCCAATCCAATCCAATCCAAGGATCGGCATCCAATCCAATCCAATCCAATCAAATCCAATACACTCCAACCAAACCCATCCAATCCAATCCAATCCAGTCCAGTCCAGTCCACTCCAAGGAACGGGATCCAATCCTATCCAATCCAATGCAATCCGATTCAATCCTATCCAATCCAATCAATTCCAATCTAAGGATCGACATCCAATCCAATCCAATCCCATCCACTCCAACGATTCCAATCCAATCCAAACCAATCCAATCCAGTCCAGTCCAATCCAAGGATCGGGATCCAATCCAATCCAATCCAATGCAACCCGATCCAATCCAATCCAATCCAATCCAATACAAGGAACGGCATCCAAACCACTCCAATCCATTCCAATCCAATGCAATGCAATCCAATCCAATCCAATCCAATCCTATCCAATCTAAGGAACGGCTTCCAATGCAATCCAATCCAATCCAATCCAATTAAAGGCATCAAATCCAATCCAATCCAATCCAATGCAATCCAATCCAGTCCAAGGTACGGGATCCTATCCAATCCAATCCAATCGACTCGAATCGAATCGAATCCACTCCAAGCCAATCCAATCCAATTCAATCCAATCCAAGGAACGGCATCCAATCAAATCCAACCCAATACAATCCAATCCAATCCAATCCAAGAAACGGCATACAATCCAATCCAATCCCATCCAATCCAATCCTACCCAATCCAATCCCATCCAACAAACGGCATCCACTTCAATCTCATCCAATCCAATCCACTCCAATCCACTCCAACCCAATCCAATCCAATCCAAACCAATCCAATCCAATCCAGTCCAGTCCAGTCCAATCCAAGGAACGGGATCCAATCCCATCCAATACAATGCAATCCAATCCAATACAATGCAAGCCAATCCACTCCAAGTTAAGGAACGGCATCCAATCCATTTCAATCCAACCCAATCCAATCCAAGGATCGGTATCCAATCCAAACCAATCCATTCCAATCCAATCCAATCCAATCCAATCCAATCCAATCCAATCCAATCCAATCCAATCCAATCCAATCCAATCCAATCCAATCCAATCCATTCCAATCCAATCCAATCCAATTCAACCTAATCCAATCCAAGGAACGGCATCCAATCCAATCCAATCCAAGTAACGGCATCCAATCCAATCCAATCCAATGCAATCCAATCCAATCCAATCCTATCCTATCGATTCCAATCCAATCCAATCCAATCCAATCGAATCCAATGCAATCCAATCCAATACAAGGTACGGCATCCAATCCAATCCAATCCAATCGAATCCAATCCAAGGAACGGCATCCAATCCAATCCAATCGAATCCAAGGATCGGCATCCAATCCAATCCAATCCAATCAAATGCAATACACTCCAACCAATCAAATCCAATCCAATCCAATCCAGTCCAGTTCAGTCCAGTCCAATCCAAGGAACGGGATCCAATCCTATCCAATCCAATGCAATCTGATTCAATCCAATCCAATCCAATCCAATCAATTCGAATCTAAGGATCGGCACCCAATCCAATCCAATCCTATCCACTCCAACGAATCCAATCCAATCCAATCCAATACAATACAATACAATACAATATAATCCAATCCAATCCAAGGAACGGCTTCCAATCCAATCCAATCCAATTCAATCCATTCCAATCCAATCCAATCCAATCCAATCCAATCTAAGGAACGGCATCCAATCCAATCCAATCCAAACCAGTCCAATCCAAGGAACGGCATCCAATCCAATCCATTCCAATCCAATCCAATCCAATCCATACCAATCCTATCATACGAACGGCCACCAATCCAATCCAATGCAATCCAATCCAATGCACTCCAATCCAATCCAATCCAATCCAGTCCTGCCCAATCCATGGAACGGGATCCAATCCCAACCAACCCAATGCAATCAAACCCAATCCAATCCAAGCCAATCCATTCCAAGATAAGGAACGGCACCCAATCCATTCAAATCCAATCCAATCCAACCCAATCCAATCCAAGGATCGGTATCCAATCCAAACCAATCCATTCCAATCCAATCCAATCCAATCCAATCCATTCCAATCCAATCCAATCCAATTCAATCTAATCCAATCCAAGGAACGGCATCCAATCCAATCCAATCCAAGTAACGGCATCCAGTCCAATCCAATCCAATGCAATCCAATCCAATCCAATCCTATCCTATCCAATCCAATCCAATCCAATCCAATCAAATGCAATCCAATCCAATCCAATCCAAGGTACGGCACCCAATCGAATCGAATCCAATCCAATCGAATCCAATCCAAGGAACGGATTCCAATCCAATCCAATCTAATCCAATCCAATCCAAGGATCGGCATCCAATCCAATCCAATCCAATCAACTCCAATACACTCCAACCAATCCAATCCAATTAAATCCAGTCCAGTCCAGTCCAATCCAAGGAACGGGATCCAATCCTATCCAATCCAATGCAATCCGATTCAATCCAATCCAATCCAATCCAATCAATTCCAATCTAAGGATCGGCATCCAATCCAATCCAATCCCATCCACTCCAACGATTCCAATCCAATCCAAACCAATCCAATCCAGTCCAGTCCAATCCACGGATCCGGATCAAATCCAATCCAATCCAATGCAATCCGATCCAATCCAATCCAATCCAATACAAGGAACGGCATCCAAACCAATCCAATACATTCCAATCCAATCCAATGCAATCAAATCCAATCCAATCCAATCCTATCCAATCTAAGGAACGGCTTCCAATGCAATGCAATCCAATCCAATCCAATCCAATTAACGGCATCAAATCCAATCCAATCCAATCAAATGCAATCCAATCCAATCCGAGGTACGGCATCCAATCCAATCGAATCCAATCCAATCGAATCCAATCCAAGGAACGGATTCCAATCCAATCCAATCCAATCCAATCCAATCCAAGGATCGGCATCCAATCCAATCCAATCCAATCAAATCCAATACACTCCAACCAAACCCATCCAATCCAATCCAATCCAGTCCAGTCCAGTCCACTCCAAGGAACGGGATCCAATCCTATCCAATCCAATGCAATCCGATTCAATCCTATCCAATCCAATCAATTCCAATCTAAGGATCGACATCCAATCCAATCCAATCCCATCCACTCCAACGATTCCAATCCAATCCAAACCAATCCAATCCAGTCCAGTCCAATCCAAGGATCGGGATCCAATCCAATCCAATCCAATGCAACCCGATCCAATCCAATCCAATCCAATCCAATACAAGGAACGGCATCCAAACCACTCCAATCCATTCCAATCCAATGCAATGCAATCCAATCCAATCCAATCCAATCCTATCCAATCTAAGGAACGGCTTCCAATGCAATCCAATCCAATCCAATCCAATTAAAGGCATCAAATCCAATCCAATCCAATCCAATGCAATCCAATCCAGTCCAAGGTACGGGATCCTATCCAATCCAATCCAATCGACTCGAATCGAATCGAATCCACTCCAAGCCAATCCAATCCAATTCAATCCAATCCAAGGAACGGCATCCAATCAAATCCAACCCAATACAATCCAATCCAATCCAATCCAAGAAACGGCATACAATCCAATCCAATCCCATCCAATCCAATCCTACCCAATCCAATCCCATCCAACAAACGGCATCCACTTCAATCTCATCCAATCCAATCCACTCCAATCCACTCCAACCCAATCCAATCCAATCCAAACCAATCCAATCCAATCCAGTCCAGTCCAGTCCAATCCAAGGAACGGGATCCAATCCCATCCAATACAATGCAATCCAATCCAATACAATGCAAGCCAATCCACTCCAAGTTAAGGAACGGCATCCAATCCATTTCAATCCAACCCAATCCAATCCAAGGATCGGTATCCAATCCAAACCAATCCATTCCAATCCAATCCAATCCAATCCAATCCAATCCAATCCAATCCAATCCAATCCAATCCAATCCAATCCAATCCAATCCAATCCAATCCAATCCATTCCAATCCAATCCAATCCAATTCAACCTAATCCAATCCAAGGAACGGCATCCAATCCAATCCAATCCAAGTAACGGCATCCAATCCAATCCAATCCAATGCAATCCAATCCAATCCAATCCTATCCTATCGATTCCAATCCAATCCAATCCAATCCAATCGAATCCAATGCAATCCAATCCAATACAAGGTACGGCATCCAATCCAATCCAATCCAATCGAATCCAATCCAAGGAACGGCATCCAATCCAATCCAATCGAATCCAAGGATCGGCATCCAATCCAATCCAATCCAATCAAATGCAATACACTCCAACCAATCAAATCCAATCCAATCCAATCCAGTCCAGTTCAGTCCAGTCCAATCCAAGGAACGGGATCCAATCCTATCCAATCCAATGCAATCTGATTCAATCCAATCCAATCCAATCCAATCAATTCGAATCTAAGGATCGGCACCCAATCCAATCCAATCCTATCCACTCCAACGAATCCAATCCAATCCAATCCAATACAATACAATACAATACAATATAATCCAATCCAATCCAAGGAACGGCTTCCAATCCAATCCAATCCAATTCAATCCATTCCAATCCAATCCAATCCAATCCAATCCAATCTAAGGAACGGCATCCAATCCAATCCAATCCAAACCAGTCCAATCCAAGGAACGGCATCCAATCCAATCCATTCCAATCCAATCCAATCCAATCCATACCAATCCTATCATACGAACGGCCACCAATCCAATCCAATGCAATCCAATCCAATGCACTCCAATCCAATCCAATCCAATCCAGTCCTGCCCAATCCATGGAACGGGATCCAATCCCAACCAACCCAATGCAATCAAACCCAATCCAATCCAAGCCAATCCATTCCAAGATAAGGAACGGCACCCAATCCATTCAAATCCAATCCAATCCAACCCAATCCAATCCAAGGATCGGTATCCAATCCAAACCAATCCATTCCAATCCAATCCAATCCAATCCAATCCATTCCAATCCAATCCAATCCAATTCAATCTAATCCAATCCAAGGAACGGCATCCAATCCAATCCAATCCAAGTAACGGCATCCAGTCCAATCCAATCCAATGCAATCCAATCCAATCCAATCCTATCCTATCCAATCCAATCCAATCCAATCAAATGCAATCCAATCCAATCCAATCCAAGGTACGGCATCCAATCGAATCGAATCCAATCCAATCGAATCCAATCCAAGGAACGGATTCCAATCCAATCCAATCTAATCCAATCCAATCCAAGGATCGGCATCCAATCCAATCCAATCCAATCAACTCCAATACACTCCAACCAATCCAATCCAATTAAATCCAGTCCAGTCCAATCCAAGGAACGGGATCCAATCCTATCCAATCCAATGCAATCCGATTCAATCCAATCCAATCCAATCCAATCAATTCCAATCTAAGGATCGGCATCCAATCCAATCCAATCCCATCCACTCCAACGATTCCAATCCAATCCAAACCAATCCAATCCAGTCCAGTCCAATCCACGGATCCGGATCAAATCCAATCCAATCCAATGCAATCCGATCCAATCCAATCCAATCCAATACAAGGAACGGCATCCAAACCAATCCAATACATTCCAATCCAATCCAATGCAATCCAATCCAATCCAATCCAATCCTATCCAATCTAAGGAACGGCTTCCAATGCAATGCAATCCAATCCAATCCAATCCAATTAACGGCATCAAATCCAATCCAATCCAATCAAATGCAATCCAATCCAATCCGAGGTACGGCATCCAATCCAATCGAATCCAATCCAATCGAATCCAATCCAAGGAACGGATTCCAATCCAATCCAATCCAATCCAATCCAAGGATCGGCATCCAATCCAATCCAATCCAATCAAATCCAATACACTCCAACCAAACCCATCCAATCCAATCCAATCCAGTCCAGTCCAGTCCAATCCAAGGAACGGGATCCAATCCTATCCAATCCAATGCAATCCGATTCAATCCAATCCAATCCAATCAATTCCAATCTAAGGATCGACATCCAATCAAATCCAATCCCATCCACTCCAACGATTCCAATCCAATCCAAACCAATCCAATCCAGTCCAGTCCAATCCAAGGATCGGGATCCAATCCAATCCAATCCAATGCAACCCGATCCAATCCAATCCAATCCAATCCAATCCAATACAAGGAACGGCATCCAAACCACTCCAATCCATTCCAATCCAATCCAATGCATTCCAATCCAATCCAATCCAATCCTATCCAATCTAAGGAACGGCTTCCAATGCAATCCAATCCAATCCAATCCAATCCAATTAAAGGCATCAAATCCAATCCAATCCAATCCAATGCAATCCAATCCAGTCCAAGGTACGGGATCCTATCCAATCCAATCCAATCGACTCGAATCGAATCGAATCCACTCCAAGCCAATCCAATCCAATTCAATCCAATCCAAGGAACGGCATCCAATCAAATCCAACCCAATACAATCCAATCCAATCCAATCCAAGGAACGGCATACAATCCAATCCAATCCCATCCAATCCAATCCTACCCAATCCAATCCCATCCAACAAACGGCATCCACTTCAATCTCATCCAATCCAATCCACTCCAATCCACTCCAACCCAATCCAATCCAATCCAAACCAATCCAATCCAATCCAGTCCAGTCCAGTCCAATCCAAGGAACGGGATCCAATCCCATCCAATACAATGCAATCCAATCCAATACAATGCAAGCCAATCCACTCCAAGCTAAGGAACGGCATCCAATCCATTTCAATCCAACCCAATCCAATCCAAGGATCGGTATCCAATCCAAACCAATCCATTCCAATCCAATCCAATCCAATCCAATCCAATCCAATCCAATCCAATCCAATCCAATCCAATGCAATCCAATCCAATCCAATCCAATCCTATCCAATCTAAGGAACGGCTTCCAATGCAATCCAATCCAATCCAATCCAATTAAAGGCATCAAATCCAATCCAATCCAATCCAATGCAATCCAATCCAGTCCAAGGTACGGGATCCTATCCAATCCAATCCAATCGACTCGAATCGAATCGAATCCACTCCAAGCCAATCCAATCCAATTCAATCCAATCCAAGGAACGGCATCCAATCAAATCCAACCCAATACAATCCAATCCAATCCAATCCAAGAAACGGCATACAATCCAATCCAATCCCATCCAATCCAATCCTACCCAATCCAATCCCATCCAACAAACGGCATCCACTTCAATCTCATCCAATCCAATCCACTCCAATCCACTCCAACCCAATCCAATCCAATCCAAACCAATCCAATCCAATCCAGTCCAGTCCAGTCCAATCCAAGGAACGGGATCCAATCCCATCCAATACAATGCAATCCAATCCAATACAATCCAAGCCAATCCATTCCAAATAAGGAACGGCACCCAATCCATTCAAATCCAATCCAATCCAACCCAATCCAATCCAAGGATCGGTATCCAATCCAAACCAATCCATTCCAATCCAATCCAATCCAATCCAATCCAATCCATTCCAATCCAATCCAATCCAATTCAATCTAATCCAATCCAAGGAACGGCATCCAATCCAATCCAATCCAAGTAACGGCATCCAGTCCAATCCAATACAATGCAATCCAATCCAATCCAATCCTATCCTATCCAATCCAATCCAATCCAATCAAATGCAATCCAATCCAATCCAATCCAAGGTACGGCACCCAATCGAATCGAATCCAATCCAATCGAATCCAATCCAAGGAACGGATTCCAATCCAATCCAATCTAATCCAATCCAATCCAAGGATCGGCATCCAATCCAATCCAATCCAATCAACTCCAATACACTCCAACCAATCCAATCCAATTAAATCCAGTCCAGTCCAGTCCAATCCAAGGAACGGGATCCAATCCTATCCAATCCAATGCAATCCGATTCAATCCAATCCAATCCAATCCAATCAATTCCAATCTAAGGATCGGCATCCAATCCAATCCAATCCCATCCACTCCAACGATTCCAATCCAATCCAAACCAATCCAATCCAGTCCAGTCCAATCCACGGATCCGGATCAAATCCAATCCAATCCAATGCAATCCGATCCAATCCAATCCAATCCAATACAAGGAACGGCATCCAAACCAATCCAATACATTCCAATCCAATCCAATGCAATCAAATCCAATCCAATCCAATCCTATCCAATCTAAGGAACGGCTTCCAATGCAATGCAATCCAATCCAATCCAATCCAATTAACGGCATCAAATCCAATCCAATCCAATCAAATGCAATCCAATCCAATCCGAGGTACGGCATCCAATCCAATCGAATCCAATCCAATCGAATCCAATCCAAGGAACGGATTCCAATCCAATCCAATCCAATCCAATCCAATCCAAGGATCGGCATCCAATCCAATCCAATCCAATCAAATCCAATACACTCCAACCAAACCCATCCAATCCAATCCAATCCAGTCCAGTCCAGTCCACTCCAAGGAACGGGATCCAATCCTATCCAATCCAATGCAATCCGATTCAATCCTATCCAATCCAATCAATTCCAATCTAAGGATCGACATCCAATCCAATCCAATCCCATCCACTCCAACGATTCCAATCCAATCCAAACCAATCCAATCCAGTCCAGTCCAATCCAAGGATCGGGATCCAATCCAATCCAATCCAATGCAACCCGATCCAATCCAATCCAATCCAATCCAATACAAGGAACGGCATCCAAACCACTCCAATCCATTCCAATCCAATGCAATGCAATCCAATCCAATCCAATCCAATCCTATCCAATCTAAGGAACGGCTTCCAATGCAATCCAATCCAATCCAATCCAATTAAAGGCATCAAATCCAATCCAATCCAATCCAATGCAATCCAATCCAGTCCAAGGTACGGGATCCTATCCAATCCAATCCAATCGACTCGAATCGAATCGAATCCACTCCAAGCCAATCCAATCCAATTCAATCCAATCCAAGGAACGGCATCCAATCAAATCCAACCCAATACAATCCAATCCAATCCAATCCAAGAAACGGCATACAATCCAATCCAATCCCATCCAATCCAATCCTACCCAATCCAATCCCATCCAACAAACGGCATCCACTTCAATCTCATCCAATCCAATCCACTCCAATCCACTCCAACCCAATCCAATCCAATCCAAACCAATCCAATCCAATCCAGTCCAGTCCAGTCCAATCCAAGGAACGGGATCCAATCCCATCCAATACAATGCAATCCAATCCAATACAATGCAAGCCAATCCACTCCAAGTTAAGGAACGGCATCCAATCCATTTCAATCCAACCCAATCCAATCCAAGGATCGGTATCCAATCCAAACCAATCCATTCCAATCCAATCCAATCCAATCCAATCCAATCCAATCCAATCCAATCCAATCCAATCCAATCCAATCCAATCCAATCCATTCCAATCCAATCCAATCCAATTCAACCTAATCCAATCCAAGGAACGGCATCCAATCCAATCCAATCCAAGTAACGGCATCCAATCCAATCCAATCCAATGCAATCCAATCCAATCCAATCCTATCCTATCGATTCCAATCCAATCCAATCCAATCCAATCGAATCCAATGCAATCCAATCCAATACAAGGTACGGCATCCAATCCAATCCAATCCAATCGAATCCAATCCAAGGAACGGCATCCAATCCAATCCAATCGAATCCAAGGATCGGCATCCAATCCAATCCAATCCAATCAAATGCAATACACTCCAACCAATCAAATCCAATCCAATCCAATCCAGTCCAGTTCAGTCCAGTCCAATCCAAGGAACGGGATCCAATCCTATCCAATCCAATGCAATCTGATTCAATCCAATCCAATCCAATCCAATCAATTCGAATCTAAGGATCGGCACCCAATCCAATCCAATCCTATCCACTCCAACGAATCCAATCCAATCCAATCCAATACAATACAATACAATACAATATAATCCAATCCAATCCAAGGAACGGCTTCCAATCCAATCCAATCCAATTCAATCCATTCCAATCCAATCCAATCCAATCCAATCCAATCTAAGGAACGGCATCCAATCCAATCCAATCCAAACCAGTCCAATCCAAGGAACGGCATCCAATCCAATCCATTCCAATCCAATCCAATCCAATCCATACCAATCCTATCATACGAACGGCCACCAATCCAATCCAATGCAATCCAATCCAATGCACTCCAATCCAATCCAATCCAATCCAGTCCTGCCCAATCCATGGAACGGGATCCAATCCCAACCAACCCAATGCAATCAAACCCAATCCAATCCAAGCCAATCCATTCCAAGATAAGGAACGGCACCCAATCCATTCAAATCCAATCCAATCCAACCCAATCCAATCCAAGGATCGGTATCCAATCCAAACCAATCCATTCCAATCCAATCCAATCCAATCCAATCCATTCCAATCCAATCCAATCCAATTCAATCTAATCCAATCCAAGGAACGGCATCCAATCCAATCCAATCCAAGTAACGGCATCCAGTCCAATCCAATCCAATGCAATCCAATCCAATCCAATCCTATCCTATCCAATCCAATCCAATCCAATCAAATGCAATCCAATCCAATCCAATCCAAGGTACGGCATCCAATCGAATCGAATCCAATCCAATCGAATCCAATCCAAGGAACGGATTCCAATCCAATCCAATCTAATCCAATCCAATCCAAGGATCGGCATCCAATCCAATCCAATCCAATCAACTCCAATACACTCCAACCAATCCAATCCAATTAAATCCAGTCCAGTCCAATCCAAGGAACGGGATCCAATCCTATCCAATCCAATGCAATCCGATTCAATCCAATCCAATCCAATCCAATCAATTCCAATCTAAGGATCGGCATCCAATCCAATCCAATCCCATCCACTCCAACGATTCCAATCCAATCCAAACCAATCCAATCCAGTCCAGTCCAATCCACGGATCCGGATCAAATCCAATCCAATCCAATGCAATCCGATCCAATCCAATCCAATCCAATACAAGGAACGGCATCCAAACCAATCCAATACATTCCAATCCAATCCAATGCAATCCAATCCAATCCAATCCAATCCTATCCAATCTAAGGAACGGCTTCCAATGCAATGCAATCCAATCCAATCCAATCCAATTAACGGCATCAAATCCAATCCAATCCAATCAAATGCAATCCAATCCAATCCGAGGTACGGCATCCAATCCAATCGAATCCAATCCAATCGAATCCAATCCAAGGAACGGATTCCAATCCAATCCAATCCAATCCAATCCAAGGATCGGCATCCAATCCAATCCAATCCAATCAAATCCAATACACTCCAACCAAACCCATCCAATCCAATCCAATCCAGTCCAGTCCAGCCCAATCCAAGGAACGGGATCCAATCCTATCCAATCCAAAGCAATCCGATTCAATCCAATCCAATCCAATCAATTCCAATCTAAGGATCGACATCCAATCAAATCCAATCCCATCCACTCCAACGATTCCAATCCAATCCAAACCAATCCAATCCAGTCCAGTCCAATCCAAGGATCGGGATCCAATCCAATCCAATCCAATGCAACCCGATCCAATCCAATCCAATCCAATCCAATCCAATACAAGGAACGGCATCCAAACCACTCCAATCCATTCCAATCCAATCCAATGCATTCCAATCCAATCCAATCCAATCCTATCCAATCTAAGGAACGGCTTCCAATGCAATCCAATCCAATCCAATCCAATTAAAGGCATCAAATCCAATCCAATCCAATCCAATGCAATCCAATCCAGTCCAAGGTACGGGATCCTATCCAATCCAATCCAATCGACTCGAATCGAATCGAATCCACTCCAAGCCAATCCAATCCAATTCAATCCAATCCAAGGAACGGCATCCAATCAAATCCAACCCAATACAATCCAATCCAATCCAATCCAAGGAACGGCATACAATCCAATCCAATCCCATCCAATCCAATCCTACCCAATCCAATCCCATCCAACAAACGGCATCCACTTCAATCTCATCCAATCCAATCCACTCCAATCCACTCCAACCCAATCCAATCCAATCCAAACCAATCCAATCCAATCCAGTCCAGTCCAGTCCAATCCAAGGAACGGGATCCAATCCCATCCAATACAATGCAATCCAATCCAATACAATGCAAGCCAATCCACTCCAAGCTAAGGAACGGCATCCAATCCATTTCAATCCAACCCAATCCAATCCAAGGATCGGTATCCAATCCAAACCAATCCATTCCAATCCAATCCAATCCAATCCAATCCAATCCAATCCAATCCAATCCAATCCAATCCAATCCAATGCAATCCAATCCAATCCAATCCAATCCTATCCAATCTAAGGAACGGCTTCCAATGCAATCCAATCCAATCCAATCCAATTAAAGGCATCAAATCCAATCCAATCCAATCCAATGCAATCCAATCCAGTCCAAGGTACGGGATCCTATCCAATCCAATCCAATCGACTCGAATCGAATCGAATCCACTCCAAGCCAATCCAATCCAATTCAATCCAATCCAAGGAACGGCATCCAATCAAATCCAACCCAATACAATCCAATCCAATCCAATCCAAGAAACGGCATACAATCCAATCCAATCCCATCCAATCCAATCCTACCCAATCCAATCCCATCCAACAAACGGCATCCACTTCAATCTCATCCAATCCAATCCACTCCAATCCACTCCAACCCAATCCAATCCAATCCAAACCAATCCAATCCAATCCAGTCCAGTCCAGTCCAATCCAAGGAACGGGATCCAATCCCATCCAATACAATGCAATCCAATCCAATACAATGCAAGCCAATCCACTCCAAGTTAAGGAACGGCATCCAATCCATTTCAATCCAACCCAATCCAATCCAAGGATCGGTATCCAATCCAAACCAATCCATTCCAATCCAATCCAATCCAATTCAATCCAATCCAATCCAATCCAATCCAATCCAATCCAATCCAATCCAATCCAATCCATTCCAATCCAATCCAATCCAATTCAACCTAATCCAATCCAAGGAACGGCATCCAATCCAATCCAATCCAAGTAACGGCATCCAATCCAATCCAATCCAATGCAATCCAATCCAATCCAATCCTATCCTATCGATTCCAATCCAATCCAATCCAATCCAATCGAATCCAATGCAATCCAATCCAATACAAGGTACGGCATCCAATCCAATCCAATCCAATCGAATCCAATCCAAGGAACGGCATTCAATCCAATCCAATCGAATCCAAGGATCGGCATCCAATCCAATCCAATCCAATCAAATGCAATACACTCCAACCAATCAAATCCAATCCAATCCAATCCAGTCCAGTTCAGTCCAGTCCAATCCAAGGAACGGGATCCAATCCTATCCAATCCAATGCAATCTGATTCAATCCAATCCAATCCAATCCAATCAATTCGAATCTAAGGATCGGCACCCAATCCAATCCAATCCTATCCACTCCAACGAATCCAATCCAATCCAATCCAATACAATACAATACAATACAATATAATCCAATCCAATCCAAGGAACGGCTTCCAATCCAATCCAATCCAATTCAATCCATTCCAATCCAATCCAATCCAATCCAATCCAATCTAAGGAACGGCACCCAATCCAATCCAATCCAAACCAGTCCAATCCAAGGAACGGCATCCAATCCAATCCATTCCAATCCAATCCAATCCAATCCATACCAATCCTATCATACGAACGGCCACCAATCCAATCCAATGCAATCCAATCCAATGCACTCCAATCCAATCCAATCCAATCCAATCCAGTCCTGCCCAATCCATGGAACGGGATCCAATCCCAACCAACCCAATGCAATCAAACCCAATCCAATCCAAGCCAATCCATTCCAAGATAAGGAACGGCACCCAATCCATTCAAATCCAATCCAATCCAACCCAATCCAATCCAAGGATCGGTATCCAATCCAAACCAATCCATTCCAATCCAATCCAATCCAATCCAATCCAATCCATTCCAATCCAATCCAATCCAATTCAATCTAATCCAATCCAAGGAACGGCATCCAATCCAATCCAATCCAAGTAACGGCATCCAGTCCAATCCAATCCAATGCAATCCAATCCAATCCAATCCTATCCTATCCAATCCAATCCAATCCAATCAAATGCAATCCAATCCAATCCAATCCAAGGTACGGCATCCAATCGAATCGAATCCAATCCAATCGAATCCAATCCAAGGAACGGATTCCAATCCAATCCAATCTAATCCAATCCAATCCAAGGATCGGCATCCAATCCAATCCAATCCAATCAACTCCAATACACTCCAACCAATCCAATCCAATTAAATCCAGTCCAGTCCAGTCCAATCCAAGGAACGGGATCCAATCCTATCCAATCCAATGCAATCCGATTCAATCCAATCCAATCCAATCCAATCAATTCCAATCTAAGGATCGGCATCCAATCCAATCCAATCCCATCCACTCCAACGATTCCAATCCAATCCAAACCAATCCAATCCAGTCCAGTCCAATCCACGGATCCGGATCAAATCCAATCCAATCCAATGCAATCCGATCCAATCCAATCCAATCCAATACAAGGAACGGCATCCAAACCAATCCAATACATTCCAATCCAATCCAATGCAATCCAATCCAATCCAATCCAATCCAATCCAATCCTATCCAATCTAAGGAACGGCTTCCAATGCAATGCAATCCAATCCAATCCAATCCAATTAACGGCATCAAATCCAATCCAATCCAATCAAATGCAATCCAATCCAATCCGAGGTACGGCATCCAATCCAATCGAATCCAATCCAACCGAATCCAATCCAAGGAACGGATTCCAATCCAATCCAATCCAATCCAATCCAAGGATCGGCATCCAATCCAATCCAATCCAATCAAATCCAATACACTCCAACCAAACCCATCTAATCCAATCCAATCCAGTCCAGTCCAGTCCAATCCAAGGAACGGGATCCAATCCTATCCAATCCAATGCAATCCGATTCAATCCAATCCAATCCAATCAATTCCAATCTAAGGATCGACATCCAATCAAATCCAATCCCATCCACTCCAACGATTCCAATCCAATCCAAACCAATCCAATCCAGTCCAGTCCAATCCAAGGATCGGGATCCAATCCAATCCAATCCAATGCAACCCGATCCAATCCAATCCAATCCAATCCAATCCAATACAATTCAATCTAATCCAATCCAAGGAACGGCATCCAATCCAATCCAATCCAAGTAACGGCATCCAGTCCAATCCAATCCAATGCAATCCAATCCAATCCAATCCTATCCTATCCAATCCAATCCAATCCAATCAAATGCAATCCAATCCAATCCAATCCAAGGTACGGCATCCAATCGAATCGAATCCAATCCAATCGAATCCAATCCAAGGAACGGATTCCAATCCAATCCAATCTAATCCAATCCAATCCAAGGATCGGCATCCAATCCAATCCAATCCAATCAACTCCAATACACTCCAACCAATCCAATCCAATTAAATCCAGTCCAGTCCAATCCAAGGAACGGGATCCAATCCTATCCAATCCAATGCAATCCGATTCAATCCAATCCAATCCAATCCAATCAATTCCAATCTAAGGATCGGCATCCAATCCAATCCAATCCCATCCACTCCAACGATTCCAAACCAATCCAAACCAATCCAATCCAGTCCAGTCCAATCCACGGATCCGGATCAAATCCAATCCAATCCAATGCAATCCGATCCAATCCAATCCAATCCAATACAAGGAACGGCATCCAAACCAATCCAATACATTCCAATCCAATCCAATGCAATCCAATCCAATCCAATCCAATCCTATCCAATCTAAGGAACGGCTTCCAATGCAATGCAATCCAATCCAATCCAATCCAATTAACGGCATCAAATCCAATCCAATCCAATCAAATGCAATCCAATCCAATCCGAGGTACGGCATCCAATCCAATCGAATCCAATCCAATCGAATCCAATCCAAGGAACGGATTCCAATCCAATCCAATCCAATCCAATCCAAGGATCGGCATCCAATCCAATCCAATCCAATCAAATCCAATACACTCCAACCAAACCCATCCAATCCAATCCAATCCAGTCCAGTCCAGTCCAATCCAAGGAACGGGATCCAATCCTATCCAATCCAAAGCAATCCGATTCAATCCAATCCAATCCAATCAATTCCAATCTAAGGATCGACATCCAATCAAATCCAATCCCATCCACTCCAACGATTCCAATCCAATCCAAACCAATCCAATCCAGTCCAGTCCAATCCAAGGATCGGGATCCAATCCAATCCAATCCAATGCAACCCGATCCAATCCAATCCAATCCAATCCAATCCAATACAAGGAACGGCATCCAAACCACTCCAATCCATTCCAATCCAATCCAATGCATTCCAATCCAATCCAATCCAATCCTATCCAATCTAAGGAACGGCTTCCAATGCAATCCAATCCAATCCAATCCAATTAAAGGCATCAAATCCAATCCAATCCAATCCAATGCAATCCAATCCAGTCCAAGGTACGGGATCCTATCCAATCCAATCCAATCGACTCGAATCGAATCGAATCCACTCCAAGCCAATCCAATCCAATTCAATCCAATCCAAGGAACGGCATCCAATCAAATCCAACCCAATACAATCCAATCCAATCCAATCCAAGGAACGGCATACAATCCAATCCAATCCCATCCAATCCAATCCTACCCAATCCAATCCCATCCAACAAACGGCATCCACTTCAATCTCATCCAATCCAATCCACTCCAATCCACTCCAACCCAATCCAATCCAATCCAAACCAATCCAATCCAATCCAGTCCAGTCCAGTCCAATCCAAGGAACGGGATCCAATCCCATCCAATACAATGCAATCCAATCCAATACAATGCAAGCCAATCCACTCCAAGCTAAGGAACGGCATCCAATCCATTTCAATCCAACCCAATCCAATCCAAGGATCGGTATCCAATCCAAACCAATCCATTCCAATCCAATCCAATCCAATCCAATCCAATCCAATCCAATCCAATCCAATCCAATCCAATGCAATCCAATCCAATCCAATCCAATCCTATCCAATCTAAGGAACGGCTTCCAATGCAATCCAATCCAATCCAATCCAATTAAAGGCATCAAATCCAATCCAATCCAATCCAATGCAATCCAATCCAGTCCAAGGTACGGGATCCTATCCAATCCAATCCAATCGACTCGAATCGAATCGAATCCACTCCAAGCCAATCCAATCCAATTCAATCCAATCCAAGGAACGGCATCCAATCAAATCCAACCCAATACAATCCAATCCAATCCAATCCAAGAAACGGCATACAATCCAATCCAATCCCATCCAATCCAATCCTACCCAATCCAATCCCATCCAACAAACGGCATCCACTTCAATCTCATCCAATCCAATCCACTCCAATCCACTCCAACCCAATCCAATCCAATCCAAACCAATCCAATCCAATCCAGTCCAGTCCAGTCCAATCCAAGGAACGGGATCCAATCCCATCCAATACAATGCAATCCAATCCAATACAATGCAAGCCAATCCACTCCAAGTTAAGGAACGGCATCCAATCCATTTCAATCCAACCCAATCCAATCCAAGGATCGGTATCCAATCCAAACCAATCCATTCCAATCCAATCCAATCCAATTCAATCCAATCCAATCCAATCCAATCCAATCCAATCCAATCCAATCCAATCCAATCCATTCCAATCCAATCCAATCCAATTCAACCTAATCCAATCCAAGGAACGGCATCCAATCCAATCCAATCCAAGTAACGGCATCCAATCCAATCCAATCCAATGCAATCCAATCCAATCCAATCCTATCCTATCGATTCCAATCCAATCCAATCCAATCCAATCGAATCCAATGCAATCCAATCCAATACAAGGTACGGCATCCAATCCAATCCAATCCAATCGAATCCAATCCAAGGAACGGCATTCAATCCAATCCAATCGAATCCAAGGATCGGCATCCAATCCAATCCAATCCAATCAAATGCAATACACTCCAACCAATCAAATCCAATCCAATCCAATCCAGTCCAGTTCAGTCCAGTCCAATCCAAGGAACGGGATCCAATCCTATCCAATCCAATGCAATCTGATTCAATCCAATCCAATCCAATCCAATCAATTCGAATCTAAGGATCGGCACCCAATCCAATCCAATCCTATCCACTCCAACGAATCCAATCCAATCCAATACAATACAATACAATATAATCCAATCCAATCCAAGGAACGGCTTCCAATCCAATCCAATCCAATTCAATCCATTCCAATCCAATCCAATCCAATCCAATCCAATCTAAGGAACGGCATCCAATCCAATCCAATCCAAACCAGTCCAATCCAAGGAACGGCATCCAATCCAATCCATTCCAATCCAATCCAATCCAATCCATACCAATCCTATCATACGAACGGCCACCAATCCAATCCAATGCAATCCAATCCAATGCACTCCAATCCAATCCAATCCAATCCAATCCAGTCCTGCCCAATCCATGGAACGGGATCCAATCCCAACCAACCCAATGCAATCAAACCCAATCCAATCCAAGCCAATCCATTCCAAGATAAGGAACGGCACCCAATCCATTCAAATCCAATCCAATCCAACCCAATCCAATCCAAGGATCGGTATCCAATCCAAACCAATCCATTCCAATCCAATCCAATCCAATCCAATCCATTCCAATCCAATCCAATCCAATTCAATCTAATCCAATCCAAGGAACGGCATCCAATCCAATCCAATCCAAGTAACGGCATCCAGTCCAATCCAATCCAATGCAATCCAATCCAATCCAATCCTATCCTATCCAATCCAATCCAATCCAATCAAATGCAATCCAATCCAATCCAATCCAAGGTACGGCATCCAATCGAATCGAATCCAATCCAATCGAATCCAATCCAAGGAACGGATTCCAATCCAATCCAATCTAATCCAATCCAATCCAAGGATCGGCATCCAATCCAATCCAATCCAATCAACTCCAATACACTCCAACCAATCCAATCCAATTAAATCCAGTCCAGTCCAGTCCAATCCAAGGAACGGGATCCAATCCTATCCAATCCAATGCAATCCGATTCAATCCAATCCAATCCAATCCAATCAATTCCAATCTAAGGATCGGCATCCAATCCAATCCAATCCCATCCACTCCAACGATTCCAATCCAATCCAAACCAATCCAATCCAGTCCAGTCCAATCCACGGATCCGGATCAAATCCAATCCAATCCAATGCAATCCGATCCAATCCAATCCAATCCAATACAAGGAACGGCATCCAAACCAATCCAATACATTCCAATCCAATCCAATGCAATCCAATCCAATCCAATCCAATCCAATCCTATCCAATCTAAGGAACGGCTTCCAATGCAATGCAATCCAATCCAATCCAATCCAATTAACGGCATCAAATCCAATCCAATCCAATCAAATGCAATCCAATCCAATCCGAGGTACGGCATCCAATCCAATCGAATCCAATCCAACCGAATCCAATCCAAGGAACGGATTCCAATCCAATCCAATCCAATCCAATCCAAGGATCGGCATCCAATCCAATCCAATCCAATCAAATCCAATACACTCCAACCAAACCCATCCAATCCAATCCAATCCAGTCCAGTCCAGTCCAATCCAAGGAACGGGATCCAATCCTATCCAATCCAATGCAATCCGATTCAATCCAATCCAATCCAATCAATTCCAATCTAAGGATCGACATCCAATCAAATCCAATCCCATCCACTCCAACGATTCCAATCCAATCCAAACCAATCCAATCCAGTCCAGTCCAATCCAAGGATCGGGATCCAATCCAATCCAATCCAATGCAACCCGATCCAATCCAATCCAATCCAATCCAATCCAATACAAGGAACGGCATCCAAACCACTCCAATCCATTCCAATCCAATCCAATGCATTCCAATCCAATCCAATCCAATCCTATCCAATCTAAGGAACGGCTTCCAATGCAATCCAATCCAATCCAATCCAATTAAAGGCATCAAATCCAATCCAATCCAATCCAATGCAATCCAATCCAGTCCAAGGTACGGGATCCTATCCAATCCAATCCAATCCAATCGACTCGAATCGAATCGAATCCACTCCAAGCCAATCCAATCCAATTCAATCCAATCCAAGGAACGGCATCCAATCAAATCCAACCCAATACAATCCAATCCAATCCAATCCAAGGAACGGCATACAATCCAATCCAATCCCATCCAATCCAATCCTACCCAATCCAATCCCATCCAACAAACGGCATCCACTTCAATCTCATCCAATCCAATCCACTCCAATCCACTCCAACCCAATCCAATCCAATCCAAACCAATCCAATCCAATCCAGTCCAGTCCAGTCCAATCCAAGGAACGGGATCCAATCCCATCCAATACAATGCAATCCAATCCAATACAATGCAAGCCAATCCACTCCAAGCTAAGGAACGGCATCCAATCCATTTCAATCCAACCCAATCCAATCCAAGGATCGGTATCCAATCCAAACCAATCCATTCCAATCCAATCCAATCCAATCCAATCCAATCCAATCCAATCCAATCCAATCCAATCCAATCCATTCCAATCCAATCCAATCCAATTCAACCTAATCCAATCCAAGGAACGGCATCCAATCCAATGCAATCCAAGTAACGGCATCCAATCCAATCCAATCCAATGCAATCCAATCCAATCCTATCCTATCCAATCCAATCCAATCCAATCCAATCGAATCCAATGCAATCCAATCCAATACAAGGTACGGCATCCAATCCAATCCAATCCAATCGAATCCAATCCAAGGAACGGCATCCAATCCAATCCAATCGAATCCAAGGATCGGCATCCAATCCAATCCAATCCAATCAAATGCAGTACACTCCAACCAATCCAATCCAATCCAATCCAATCCAGTCCAGTTCAGTCCAGTCCAATCCAAGGAACGGGATCCAATCCTATCCAATCCAATGCAATCTGATTCAATCCAATCCAATCCAATCCAATCAATTCGAATCTAAGGATCGGCACCCAATCCAATCCAATCCTATCCACTCCAACGAATCCAATCCAATCCAATCCAATACAATACAATACAATACAATATAATCCAATCCAATCCAAGGAACGGCTTCCAATCCAATCCAATCCAATTCAATCCATTCCAATCCAATCCAATCCAATCCAATCCAATCTAAGGAACGGCATCCAATCCAATCCAATCCAAACCAGTCCAATCCAAGGAACGGCATCCAATCCAATCCATTCCAATCCAATCCAATCCAATCCATACCAATCCTATCATACGAACGGCCACCAATCCAATCCAATGCAATCCAATCCAATGCACTCCAATCCAATCCAATCCAATCCAATCCAGTCCTGCCCAATCCATGGAACGGGATCCAATCCCAACCAACCCAATGCAATCAAACCCAATCCAATCCAAGCCAATCCATTACAAGATAAGGAACGGCACCCAATCCATTCAAATCCCATCCAATCCAACCCAATCCAATCCAAGAATCGGTATCCAATCCAAACCAATCCATTCCAATCAAATCCAATCCAATCCAATCCATTCCAATCCAATCCAATCCAATCCAATCCAATTCAATCTAATCCAATCCAAGGAACGGCATCCAATCCAATCCAATCCAAGTAACGGCATCCAGTCCAATCCAATCCAATGCAATCCAATCCAATCCAATCCTATCCTATCCAATCCAATCCAATCAAATGCAATCCAATCCAATCCAATCCAAGGTACGGCATCCAATCGAATCGAATCCAATCCAATCGAATCCAATCCAAGGAACGGATTCCAATCCAATCCAATCTAATCCAATCCAATCCAAGGATCGGCATCCAATCCAATCCAATCCAATCAACTCCAATACACTCCAACCAATCCAATCCAATTAAATCCAGTCCAGTCCAGTCCAATCCAAGGAACGGGATCCAATCCTATCCAATCCAATGCAATCCGATTCAATCCAATCCAATCCAATCCAATCAATTCCAATCTAAGGATCGGCATCCAATCCAATCCAATCCCATCCACTCCAACGATTCCAATCCAATCCAAACCAATCCAATCCAGTCCAGTCCAATCCACGGATCCGGATCAAATCCAATCCAATCCAATGCAATCCGATCCAATCCAATCCAATCCAATACAAGGAACGGCATCCAAACCAATCCAATACATTCCAATCCAATCCAATGCAATCCAATCCAATCCAATCCTATCCAATCTAAGGAACGGCTTCCAATGCAATGCAATCCAATCCAATCCAATCCAATTAACGGCATCAAATCCAATCCAATCCAATCAAATGCAATCCAATCCAATCCGAGGTACGGCATCCAATCCAATCGAATCCAATCCAATCGAATCCAATCCAAGGAACGGATTCCAATCCAATCCAATCCAATCCAATCCAATCCAAGGATCGGCATCCAATCCAATCCAATCCAATCAAATCCAATACACTCCAACCAAACCCATCCAATCCAATCCAGTCCAGTCCAGTCCAATCCAAGGAACGGGATCCAATCCTATCCAATCCAATGCAATCCGATTCAATCCAATCCAATCCAATCAATTCCAATCTAAGGATCGACATCCAATCCAATCCAATCCCATCCACTCCAACGATTCCAATCCAATCCAAACCAATCCAATCCAGTCCAGTCCAATCCAAGGATCGGGATCCAATCCAATCCAATCCAATGCAACCCGATCCAATCCAATCCAATCCAATCCAATACAAGGAACGGCATCCAAACCACTCCAATCCATTCCAATCCAATCCAATGCAATTCAATCCAATCCAATCCAATCCTATCCAATCTAAGGAACGGCTTCCAATGCAATCCAATCCAATCCAATCCAATTAAAGGCATCAAATCCAATCCAATCCAATCCAATGCAATCCAATCCAGTCCAAGGTACGGGATCCTATCCAATCCAATCCAATCGACTCGAATCGAATCGAATCCACTCCAAGCCAATCCAATCCAATTCAATCCAATCCAAGGAACGGCATCCAATCAAATCCAACCCAATACAATCCAATCCAATCCAATCCAAGGAACGGCATACAATCCAATCCAATCCCATCCAATCCAATCCTACCCAATCCAATCCCATCCAACAAACGGCATCCACTTCAATCTCATCCAATCCAATCCACTCCAATCCACTCCAACCCAATCCAATCCAATCCAAACCAATCCAATCCAATCCAGTCCAGTCCAGTCCAATCCAAGGAACGGGATCCAATCCCATCCAATTCAATGCAATCCAATCCAATACAATGCAAGCCAATCCACTCCAAGCTAAGGAACGGCATCCAATCCATTTCAATCCAATCCAATCCAATCCAAGGATCGGCATCCAATCCAATCCAATCCATTCCAATCCAATCCAATCCAATCGATGCAATCCAATCGAATCCAATTCAATCCAAGGAACGGCATCATATCCAAACCAATCCAATCCAATCTAAGAACCGGCATCCAATCAATCCAATCCAAGTAACGGCATCCAATCCAATCCAATCCAATCCCATCCAATGCAAACCACTCCAATCCAATCCAAACCAATCCAATCGAATCGAATCGAATCCAATCCAATCCAATCCAATCCAATCCAATCCAATCCAATCCAATCCAATCCAATCCAATTCAATCCAAGGAACGGCATCGAATTCAATCCAATCCAATCCAATCCAATCCAAGGAACGGCATCTAATCCAATCCAATGCAATCCAAGCTAATCCGAGGAACGGCATCCAATCCAATCCAACCCAATCCAATCCCATCCAACAAACGGCATCCACTTCAATCTCATCCAATCCAATCCACTCCAATCCACTCCAACCCAATCCAATCCAATCCAAACCAATCCAATCCAATCCAGTCCAGTCCAATCCAAGGAACGGGATCCAATCCCATCCAATCCAATGCAATCCAATCCAATCCAATCCAATCCAATCCTATCCTATCCAATCCAATCAAATCAAATGCAATGCAATCCAATCCAATCCAAGGTACGGCATCCAATCCAATCGAATCCAATCCAATCGAATCCAATCCAAGGAACGGATTCCAATCCAATCCAATCCAATCCAATCCAAGGATCGGCATCCAATCCAATCCAATCCAATCCAATCCAAGGATCGGCATCCAATCCAATCCAATCCAATCAAATCCAATACACTCCAACCAAACCCATCCAATCCAATCCAGTCCAGTCCAGTCCAATCCAAGGAACGGGATCCAATCCTATCCAATCCAATGCAATCCGATTCAATCCAATCCAATCCAATCAATTCCAATCTAAGGATCGACATCCAATCCAATCCAATCCCATCCACTCCAACGATTCCAATCCAATCCAAACCAATCCAATCCAGTCCAGTCCAATCCAAGGATCGGGATCCAATCCAATCCAATCCAATGCAACCCGATCCAATCCAATCCAATCCAATCCAATACAAGGAACGGCATCCAAACCACTCCAATCCATTCCAATCCAATCCAATGCAATTCAATCCAATCCAATCCAATCCTATCCAATCTAAGGAACGGCTTCCAATGCAATCCAATCCAATCCAATCCAATTAAAGGCATCAAATCCAATCCAATCCAATCCAATGCAATCCAATCCAGTCCAAGGTACGGGATCCTATCCAATCCAATCCAATCGACTCGAATCGAATCGAATCCACTCCAAGCCAATCCAATCCAATTCAATCCAATCCAAGGAACGGCATCCAATCAAATCCAACCCAATACAATCCAATCCAATCCAATCCAAGGAACGGCATACAATCCAATCCAATCCCATCCAATCCAATCCTACCCAATCCAATCCCATCCAACAAACGGCATCCACTTCAATCTCATCCAATCCAATCCACTCCAATCCACTCCAACCCAATCCAATCCAATCCAAACCAATCCAATCCAATCCAGTCCAGTCCAGTCCAATCCAAGGAACGGGATCCAATCCCATCCAATTCAATGCAATCCAATCCAATACAATGCAAGCCAATCCACTCCAAGCTAAGGAACGGCATCCAATCCATTTCAATCCAATCCAATCCAATCCAAGGATCGGCATCCAATCCAATCCAATCCATTCCAATCCAATCCAATCCAATCGATGCAATCCAATCGAATCCAATTCAATCCAAGGAACGGCATCATATCCAAACCAATCCAATCCAATCTAAGAACCGGCATCCAATCAATCCAATCCAAGTAACGGCATCCAATCCAATCCAATCCAATCCCATCCAATGCAAACCACTCCAATCCAATCCAAACCAATCCAATCGAATCGAATCGAATCCAATCCAATCCAATCCAATCCAATCCAATCCAATCCATCCAATCCAATGAAATCCAATTCAATCCAAGGAACGGCATCGAATTCAATCCAATCCAATCCAATCCAATCCAAGGAACGGCATCTAATCCAATCCAATGCAATCCAAGCTAATCCGAGGAACGGCATCCAATCCAATCCAACCCAATCCAATCCCATCCAACAAACGGCATCCACTTCAATCTCATCCAATCCAATCCACTCCAATCCACTCCAACCCAATCCAATCCAATCCAAACCAATCCAATCCAATCCAGTCCAGTCCAATCCAAGGAACGGGATCCAATCCCATCCAATCCAATGCAATCCAATCCAATCCAATCCAATCCAATCCTATCCTATCCTATCCAAACCAATCAAATCAAATGCAATGCAATCCAATCCAATCCAAGGTACGGCATCCAATCCAATCGAATCCAATCCAATCGAATCCAATCCAAGGAACGGATCCCAATCCAATCCAATCCAATCCAATCCAAGGATCGGCATCCAATCCAATCCAATCCAATCCAATCCAATACAAGGAACCGCATCCAAACCAATCCAATTCATTCCAATCCAATCCAATGCAATCCAATCCAATCCAATCGAATCCTATCCAATCTAAGGAACGGCTTCCAATGCAATCCAATCCAATCCAATCCAATCCAATTAACGGCATCAAATCCAATCCAATCCAATCAAATGCAATCCAATCCAATCCGAGGTACGGCATCCAATCCAATCGAATCCAATCCATTCGAATCCAATCCAAGGAACGGATTCCAATCCAATCCAATCCAATCCAATCCAAGGATCGGCATCCAATCCAATCCAATCCAATCAAATCCAATACACTCCAAACAAACCCATCCAATCCAATCCAATCCAGTCCAGTCCAGTCCAATCCAAGGAACGGGATCCAATCCTATCCAATACAATGCAATCCGATTCAATCCAATCCAATCCAATTCAATCAATTCCAATCTAAGGATCGGCATCCAATCCAATCCAATCCCATCCACTCCAACGATTACAATCCAATCCAAACCAATCCAATCCAGTCCAGTCCAATCCAAGGATCGGGATCCAATCCAATCCAATCCAATGCAATCCGATCCAATCCAATCCAATCCAATCCAATCCAATCCAATACTAGGAACGGCATCCAAACCAATCCAATCCATTCCAATCCAATCCAATGCAATCCTATCCAATCCAATCCAATCCAATTAACGGCATCAAATCCAATCCAATCCAATCAAATGCAATCCAATCCGAGGTACGGCATCCAATCCAATCGAATCCAATCCATTCGAATCCAATCCAAGGAACGGATTCCAATCCAATCCAATCCAATCCAATCCAATCCAAGGATCGGCATCCAATCCAATCCAATCCAATCAAATCCAATACACTCCAAACAAACCCATCCAATCCAATCCAATCCAGTCCAGTCCAGTCCAATACAAGGAACGGGATCCAATCCTATCCAATACAATGCAATCCGATTCAATCCAATCCAATCCAATTCAATCAATTCCAATCTAAGGATCGGCATCCAATCCAATCCAATCCCATCCACTCCAACGATTACAATCCAATCCAAACCAGTCCAATCCAGTCCAGTCCAATCCAAGGATCGGGATCCAATCCAATCCAATCCAATGCAATCCGATCCAATCCAATCCAATCCAATCCAATCCAATCCAATACTAGGAACGGCATCCAAACCAATCCAATCCATTCCAATCCAATCCAATGCAATCCTATCCAATCCAATCCAATCCAATCCGATCCAATCTAAGGAACGGCTTCCAATGCAATCCAATCCAATGCAATCCAATCCAATCCAATCCAATCCAATTAAAGGCATCAAATCCAATCCAATCCAATCCAATGCAATCCAATCCAGTCCAAGGTACGGGATCCTATCCAATCCAATCGAATCCAATCCAATCCAATCCAAGCCAATCCAATCCAATTCAATCCAATCCAAGGAACGGCATCCAATCAAATCCAACCCAATCCAATCCAATCCAATCCAATCCAAGGAACGGCATCCAATCCAATCCAATCCCATCCAATCCAATCCTACCCAATCCAATCCCATCCAACAAACGGCATCCACTTCAATCTCATCCAATCCAATCCACTCCAATCCACTCCAACCCAATCCAATCCAATCCAAACGAATCCAATCCAATCCAGTCCAGTCCAGTCCAATCCAAGGAACGGGATCCAATCCCATCCAATCCAATGCAATCCAATCCAATACAATGCAAGCCAATCCACTCCAAGCTAAGGAACGGCATCCAATCCATTTCAATCCAATCCAATCCAATCCAATCCAAGGATCGGCATCCAAACCAATCCAATCCATTCCAATCCAATCCAATCCAATCGATGCAATCCAATCGAATCCAATCCAATCCAAGGAACGGCATCATATCCAAACCAATCCAAATCCAATCTAAGAACCGGCATCCAATCAATCCAATCCAAGTAACGGCATCCAATCCAATCCAATCCAATCCCATCCAATGCAATCCACTCCAATCCAATCCAAACCAATCCAATCGAATCGAATCGAATCGAATCGAATCGAATCCAATCCAATCCAATCCAATCCAATGAAATCCAATTCAATCCAAGGAACGGCATCCAATTCAATCCAATCCAATCCAATCCAAGGAACGGCATCTAATCCAATCCAATGCAATCCAAGCTAATCCGAGGATTGGCATCCAATCCAATCCAACCCAATCCAATCCCATCCAACAAACGGCATCCACTTCAATCTCATCCAATCCAATCCACTCCAATCCACTCCAACCCAATCCAATCCAATCCAAACCAATCCAATCCAATCCAATCCAGTCCAGTCCAATCCAAGGAACGGGATCCAATCCCATCCAATCCAATGCAATCCAATCCAATCCAATCCAATCCAATCCAATCCTATCCTATCCAATCCAATCAAATCAAATGCAATGCAATCCAATCCAATCCAAGGTACGGCATCCAATCCAATCGAATCCAATCCAATCGAATCCAATCCAAGGAACGGATTCCAATCCAATCCAATCCAATCCAATCCAATCCAAGGATCGGCATCCAATCCAATCCAATCCAATCCAATCCAATACAAGGAACGGCATCCAAACCAATCCAATTCATTCCAATCCAATCCAATGCAATCCAATCCAATCCAATCGAATCCTATCCAATCTAAGGAACGGCTTCCAATGCAATCCAATCCAATCCAATCCAATCCAATTAACGGCATCAAATCCAATCCAATCCAATCAAATGCAATCCAATCCAATCCGAGGTACGGCATCCAATCCAATCGAATCCAATCCAATCGAATCCAATCCAAGGAACGGATTCCAATCCAATCCAATCCAATCCAAGGATCGGCATCCAATCCAATCCAATCCAATCAAATCCAATACACTCCAAACAAACCCATCCAATCCAATCCAATCCAGTCCAGTCCAGTCCAATCCAAGGAACGGGATCCAATCCTATCCAATACAATGCAATCCGATTCAATCCAATCCAATCCAATTCAATCAATTCCAATCTAAGGATCGGCATCCAATCCAATCCAATCCCATTCACTCCAACGACTACAATCCAATCCAAACCAATACAATCCAGTCCCGTCCAATCCAAGGATCGGGATCCAATCCAATCCAATCCAATGCAATCCGATCCAATCCAATCCAATCCAATCCAATCCAATACTAGGAACGGCATCCAAACCAATCCAATCCATTCCAATCCAATCCAATGCAATCCTATCCAATCCAATCCAATCCAATCCGATCCAATCTAAGGAACGGCTTCCAATGCAATCCAATCCAATGCAATCCAATCCAATCCAATCCAATCCAATTAAAGGCATCAAATCCAATCCAATCCAATCCAATGCAATCCAATCCAGTCCAATGTACGGGATCCTATCCAATCCAATCCAATCGAATCGAATCGAATCCAATCCAATCCAAGCCAATCCAATCCAATTCAATCCAATCCAAGGAACGGCATCCAATCAAATCCAACCCAATCCAATCCAATCCAATCCAATCCAAGGAACGGCATCCAATCCAATCCAATCCCATTCAATCCAATCCTACCCAATCCAATCCCATCCAACAAACGGCATCCACTTCAATCTCATCCAATCCAATCCACTCCAATCCACTCCAACCCAATCCAATCCAATCCAAACGAATCCAATCCAATCCAATCCAGTCCAGTCCAGTCCAATCCAAGAAACGGGATCCAATCCCATCCAATTCAATGCAATCCAATCCAATACAATGCAAGCCAATCCACTCCAAGCTATGGAACGGCATCCAATCCATTTCAATCCAATCCAATCCAATCCATGGATCGGCATCCAATCCAATCCAATCCATTCCAATCCAATCCAATCCTATCGATGCAATCCAATCGAATCCAATCCAATCCAAGGAACGGCATCATATCCAAACCAATCCAATCCAATCTAAGAACCGGCATCCAATCAATCCAATCCAAGTAACGGCATCCAATCCAATCCAATCCAATCCCATCCAATGCAATCTGATTCAATCCAATCCAATCCAATCCAATCAATTCGAATCTAAGGATCGGCACCCAATCCAATCCAATCCTATCCACTCCAACGAATCCAATCCAATCCAATCCAATCCAATACAATACAATACAATACAATACAATACAATATAATCCAATCCAATCCAAGGAACGGCTTCCAATCCAATCCAATCCAATCCAAGCTAATCCTAGGAACGGCATCCAATCCAATCAAATCCAATCCAATCCTATCCAACGAACGCCATCCAATGCAATCCAATCCAAGCCAATCCAATCCTATCCAACCCAATCAAATCCAGTCCAGTCCAATCCAAGGAACGGGATCCAATCCCATCCAATCCAATGCACTCCAATCCAATCCAATACAAGCCAACCCTCTCCAAGCCAAGGAACGGCATCCAATCCAATCCAATCCAATCTAATCCAAGGAACGGCATCCAATCCAATCCAATCCAATCTAATCCAAGCCAAGCCAAGCCAATACAATCAAAAACAAGGAACGGCATCAAATCCAATCCAATTCAATACAATCCAATACAATCCAATCCAGGGAACGGCATCCAATCCAATACAATCCAATCCTATCCAACGAACGGCATCAAATCCAATCCAATTCAATACAATCCAATACAATCCAATCCAGGGAACGGCATCCAATCCACTCCAATCCAATCCAATCCAATCCAATCCAATCCAATCCAATCCAATCCAATCCAGTCCAGTCCAATCCAAGGAACGGGATCCAATCCCAACCAATCCAGTGCAATCCAATCCAATCGAATCCAAGCCAATCCACTCCAAGCTAAGGAACGTCATTCAATCCAATCCAATCCAATCTAATTCAATCTAATTCAAGGAACGGTATCCAATCCAATCCAATCCGTTCCAAGCCAATCCAATCCAATCCAAGGAACGGCATCAAATCCAATCCAATACAATACAATACAATCCAATACAATATAATCCAATACAATCCAAGGAACGGCATCCAATCCAATCCAATCCAATTCACTCCATTCCAATCCAATCCAAACCTATCCAATCCAATCGAAGGAACGGCATCCAATGCAATCCAATCCAATCCAATCCAGTCCAATCCAAGGAACGGCATCCAATCCAATCCAATCCAATCCAATCCAATCCTATCCTATCATTCGAACGGCCACCAATCCAATCCAATCCAATCCAATTTTCTATGGTTCTATGGTTCTAATCAAATGCACTCCAATCCAATCCAATCCAATCCAACCCAATCCAATCCAATCCAGTCCTGTCCAATCCATGGAACGGGATCCAATCCCATCCAATCCAATGCAATCAAATCCAATCCAATCCAAGCCAATCCACTCCAAGTTAAGGAACGGCATCCAATCCATTCAAATCCAATCCAATCCAACCCAATCCAATCCAAGGATCGGTATCCAATCCAAACCAATCCATTCCAATCCAATCCAATCCAATCCAATCCAATCCAATCCAATCCAATCCAATCCAATCCAATCCAATCCAATCCAATCCAATCCAATCCAATCCAATCCAATCCAATCCAATCCATTCCAATCCAATCCAATCCAATTCAACCTAATCCAATCCAAGGAACGGCATCCAATCCAATCCAAGTAACGGCATCCAAAACAATCCAATCCAATGCAATCCAATCCAATCCAATCCTATCCTATCCAATCCAATCCAATCCAATCGAATCCAATGCAATCCAATCCAATACAAGGTACGGCATCCAATCCAATCCAATCAAATGCAATACACTCCAACCAATCAAATCCAATCCAATCCAATCCAGTCCAGTTCAGTCCAGTCCAATCCAAGGAACGGGATCCAATCCTATCCAATCCAATGCAATCTGATTCAACCCAATTCAATCCAATCCAATCAATTCGAATCTAAGGATCGGCACCCAATCCAATCCAATCCTATCCACTCCAACGAATCCAATCCAATCCAATCCAAAACAATACAACATAATCCAATCCAATCCAAGAAACGGCTTCCAATCCAATCCAATCCAATTCAATCCATTCCAATCCAATCCAATCCAATCCAATCCAATCCAATCTAAGGAACGGCATCCAATCCAATCCAATCCAAACCAGTCCAATCCAAGGAACGGCATCCAATCCAATCCATTCCAATCCAATCCAATCCATACCAATCCTATCATACGAACGGCCACCAATCCAATCCAATGCAATCCAATCCAATGCACTCCAATCCAATCCAATCCAATCCAGTCCTGCCCAATCCATGGAACGGGATCCAATCCCAACCAACCCAATGCAATCAAACCCAATCCAATCCAAGCCAATCCATTCCAAGATAAGGAACGGCACCCAATCCATTCAAATCCAATCCAATCCAACCCAATCCAATCCAAGGATCGGTATCCAATCCAAACCAATCCATTCCAATCCAATCCAATCCAATCCAATCCATTCCAATCCAATCCAATCCAATCCAATTCAATCTAATCCAATCCAAGGAACGGCATCCAATCCAATCCAATCCAAGTAACGGCATCCAGTCCAATCCAATCCAATGCAATCCAATCCAATCCAATCCTATCCTATCCAATCCAATCCAATCAAATGCAATCCAATCCAATCCAATCCAAGGTACGGCATCCAATCCAATCGAATCCAATCCAATCGAATCCAATCCAAGGAACGGATTCCAATCCAATCCAATCCAATCCAAACCAATCCAAGGATCGGCATCCAATCCAATCCAATCCAATCAACTCCAATACACTCCAACCAATCCAATCCAATTAAATCCAGTCCAGTCCAGTCCAATCCAAGGAACGGGATCCAATCCTATCCAATCCAATGCAATCCGATCCAATCCAATCCAATCCAATCCAATCAATTCCAATCTAAGGATCGGCATCCATTCCAATCCAATCCCATCCACTCCAACGATTCCAATCCAATCCAAACCAATCCAATCCAGTCCAGTCCAGTCCAATCCAAAGATCCGGATCAAATCCAATCCAATCCAATGCAATCCGATCCAATCCAATCCAATCCAATCCAATACAAGGAACGGCATCCAAACCAATCCAATACATTCCAATGCAATCCAATGCAATCCAATCCAATCCAATCCAATCCTATCCAATCTAAGGAACGGCTTCCAATGCAATCCAATCCAATCCAATCCAATCCAATTAACGGCATCAAATCCAATCCAATCCAATCAAATGCAATCCAATCCAATCCGAGGTACGGCATCCAATCCAATCGAATCCAATCCAATCGAATCCAATCCAAGGAACGGATTCCAATCCAATCCAATCCAATCCAATCCAATCCATTCCAAGGATCGGCATCCAATCCAATCCAATCCAATCAAATCCAATACACTCCAACCAAACCCATCCAATCCAATCCAATCCAGTCCAGTCCAGTCCGATCCAAGGAACGGGATCCAATCCTATCCAATCCAATGCAATCTGATTCAATCCTATCCAATCCAATCCAATCAATTCCAATCTAAGGATCGGCATCCAATCCAATCCAATCCCATCCACTCCAACGAATCCAATCCAATCCAAACCAATCCAATCCAGTCCAGTCCAATCCAAGGATTGGGATCCAATCCAATCCAATCCAATGCAATCCGATCCAATCCAATCCAATCCAATCCAATACAAGGAACGGCATACAAACCACTCCAATCCATTCCAATCCAATCCAATGCAATCCAATCCAATCCAATCCAATCCAATCCAATCCTATCCAATATAAGGAACGGCTTCCAATGCAATCCAATGCAATCCAATCCAATTAAAGGCATCAAATCCAATCCAATCCAATCCAATGCAATCCAATCCAGTCCAAGGTACCGGATCCTATCCAATCCAATCCAATCGACTCGAATCGAATCGAATCCAATCCAAGCCAATCCAATCCAATTCAATCCAATCCAGGGAACGGCATCCAATCAAATCCAACCCAATCCAATCCAATCCAATCCAATCCAAGGAACGGCACCCAATCCAATCCAATCCCATCCAATCCAATCCTACCCAATCCAATCCCATCCAACAAACGGCATCCACTTCAATCTCATCCAATCCAATCCACTCCAATCCACTCCAACCCAATCCAATCCAATCCAAACCAATCCAATCCAATCCAATCCAGTCCAGTCCAGTCCAATCCAAGGAACGGGATCCAATCCCATCCAATTCAATGCAATCCAATCCAATACAATGCAAGCCAATCCAGTCCAAGCTAAGGAACGGCATCCAATCCATTTCAATCCAATCCAATCCAATCCAAGGATCGGCATCCAATCCAATCCAATCCATTCCAATCCAATCCAATCCAATCGATGCAATCCAATCGAATCCAATCCAATCCAAGGAACGGCATCATATCCAAACCAATCCAATCCAATCTAAGAACCGGCATCCAATCAATCCAATCCAAGTAACGGCATCCAATCCAATCCAATCCAATCCCATCCAATGCAATCTGATTCAATCCAATCCAATCCAATCCAATCAATTCGAATCTAAGGATCGGCACCCAATCCAATCCAATCCTATCCACTCCAACGAATCCAATCCAATCCAATCCAATCCAATCCAATCCAATACAATACAATATAATCCAATCCAATCCAAGGAACGGCTTCCAATCCAATCCAATCCAATTCACTCCATTCCAATCCAATCCAATCCAATCCAATCCAATCCAATCTAAGGAACGGCATCCAATCCAATCCAATCCAAACCAGTCCAATCCAAGGAACGGCATCCAATCCAATCCATTCCAATCCAATCCAATCCAATCCATACCAATCCTATCATACGAACGGCCACCAATCCAATCCAATGCAATCCAATCCAATGCACTCCAATCCAATCCAATCCAATCCAATCCAGTCCTGCCCAATCCATGGAACGGGATCCAATCCCAACCAACCCAATGCAATCAAACCCAATCCAATCCAAGCCAATCCATTCCAACATAAGGAACGGCACCCAATCCATTCAAATCCAATCCAATCCAACCCAATCCAATCCAAGGATCGGTATCCAATCCAAACCAATCCATTCCAATCCAATCCAATCCAATCCAATCCATTCCATTCCAATCCAATCCAATCCAATTCAATCTAATCCAATTCAAGGAACGGCATCCAATCCAATCCAATCCAAGTAACGGCATCCAGTCCAATCCAATCCAATGCAATCCAATCCAATCCAATCCTATCCTATCCAATCCAATCCAATCAAATGCAATCCAATCCAATCCAATCCAAGGTACGGCATCCAATCCAATCGAATCCAATCCAATCGAATCCAATCCAAGGAACGGATTCCAATCCAATCCAATCCAATCCAATCCAATCCAAGGATCGGCATCCAATCCAATCCAATCCAATCAACTCCAATACACTCCAACCAATCCAATCCAATTAAATCCAGTCCAGTCCAGTCCAATCCAAGGAACGGGATCCAATCCTATCCAATCCAATGCAATCCGATTCAATCCAATCCAATCCAATCCAATCAATTCCAATCTAAGGATCGGCATCCATTCCAATCCAATCCCATCCACTCCAACGATTCCAATCCAATCCAAACCAATCCAATCCAGTCCAGTCCAGTCCAATACAGGGATCCGGATCAATTCCAATCCAATCCAATGCAATCCGATCCAATCCAATCCAATCCAATCCAATACAAGGAACGGCATCCAAACCAATCCAATACATTCCAATCCAATCCAATGCAATCCAATCCAATCCAATCCAATCCAATCCAACCCAATCCAATCCCATCCAACAAACGGCATCCACTTCAATCTCATCCAATCCAATTCACTCCAATCCACTCCAACCCAATCCAATCCAATCCAAACCAATCCAATCCAATCCAGTCCAGTCCAATCCAAGGAACGGGATCCAATCCCATCCAATCCAATGCAATCCAATCCAATCCAATCCAATCCAATCCTATCCTATCCTATCCTATCCAATCCAATCCAATCAAATGCAATGCAATCCAATCCAATCCAAGGTACGGCATCCAATCCAATCGAATCCAATCCAATCGAATCAAATCCAAGGAACGGATTCCAATCCAATCCAATCCAATCCAATCCAATCCAAGGATCGGCATCCAATCCAATCCAATCCAATCCAATCCAATCCAATACAAGGAACGGCATCCAAACCAATCCAATTCATTCCAATCCAATCCAATGCAATCCAATCCAATCCAATCCTATCCAATCTAAGGAACGGCTTCCAATGCTATCCAATCCAATCCAATCCAATCCAATTAACGACATCAAATCCAATCCAATCCAATCAAATGCAATCCAATCCAATCCGAGGTACGGCATCCAATCCAATCGAATCCAATCCAATCGAATCCAATCCAAGGAACGGATTCCAATCCAATCCAATCCAATCCAATCCAAGGATCGGCATCCAATCCAATGCAATCCAATCAAATCCAATACACTCCAAACAAACTCATCCAATCCAATCCAATCCAGTCCAGTCCAGTCCAATCCAAGGAACGGGATCCAATCCTATCCAATCCAATGCAATCCGATTCAATCCAATCCAATCCAATTCAATCAATTCCAATCTAAGGATCGGCATCCAATCCAATCCAATCCCATCCACTCCAACGATTACAATCCAATCCAAACCAATCCAATCCAGTCCAGTCCAATCCAAGGATCGGGATCCAATCCAATCCAATCCAATGCAATCCGATCCAATCCAATCCAATCCAATCCAATCCAATACAGGGAACGGCATCCAAACCAATCCAATCCATTCCAATCCAATCCAATGCAATCCTATCCAATCCAATCCAATCCAATCCTATCCAATCTAAGGAACGGCTTCCAATGCAATCCAATGCAATCCAATCCAGTCCAAGGTACGGGATCCTATCCAATCCAATCCAATCGAATCGAATAGAATCCAATCCAATCCAAGCCAATCCAATCCAATTCAATCCAATCCAAGGAACGGCATCCAATCAAATCCAACCCAATCCAATCCAATCCAATCCAATCCAAGGAACGGCATCCAATCCAATCCAATCCCATCCAATCCAATCCTACCCAATCCAATCCCATCCAACAAACGGCATCCACTTCAATCTCATCCAATCCAATCCACTCCAATCCACTCCAACCCAATCCAATCCAATCGAAACCAATCCAATCCAATCCAGTCCAGTCCAGTCCAATCCATGGAACGGGATCCAATCCCATCCAATCCAATGCAATCCAATCCAATACAATGCAAGCCAATCCACTCCAAGCTAAGGAACGGCATCCAATCCATTTCAATCCAAGCCAATCCAATCCAATCCAAGGATCGGCATCCAATCCAATCGAATCCAATCCAATCCAAGGAACGGCATCCAAACCAATCCAATTCATTCCAATCCAATCCAATGCAATCCAATCCAATCCAATCCAATCCTATCCAATCTAAGGAACGGCTTCCAATGCAATCCAATCCAATCCAATCCAATCCAATTAACGGCATCAAATCCAATCCTATCCAATCAAATGCAATCCAATCCAATCCGAGGTACGGCATCCAATCCTATCGAATCCAATCCAATCGAATCCAATCCAAGGAACGGATTCCAATCCAATCCAATCCAATCCAATCCAAGGATCGGCATCCAATCCAATCCAATCCAATCAAATCCAATACACTCCAAACAAACTCATCCAATCCAATCCTATCCAGTCCAGTCCAGTCCAATCCAAGGAACGGGATCCAATCCTATCCAATCCAATGCAATCCGATTCAATCCAATCCAATCCAATTCAATCAATTCCAATCTAAGGATCGGCATCCAATCCAATCCAATCACATCCACTCCAACGATTACAATCCAATCCAAACCAATCCAATCCAGTCCAGTCCAATCCAAGGATCGGGATCCAATCCAATCCAATCCAATGCAATCCGATCCAATCCAATTCAATCCAATCCAATCCAATCCAATCCAATACTAGGAACGGCATCCAAACCAATCCAATCCATTCCAATCCAATCCAATGCAATCCTATCCAATCCAATCCAATCCAATCCGATCCAATCTAAGGAACGGCTTCCAATGCAATCCAATCCAATCCAATCCAATCCAATTAAAGGCATCAAATCCAATCCAATCCAATCCAATGCAATCCAATCCAGTCCAAGGTACGGGATCCTATCCAATCCAATCCAATCGAATCGAATCCAATCCAATCCAAGCCAATCCAATCCAATTCAATCCAATCCAAGGAACGGCATCCAATCAAATCCAACCCAATCCAATCCAATCCAATCCAATCCAAGAAACGGCATCCAATCCAATCCAATCCCATCCAATCCAATCCTACCCAATCCAATCCCATCCAACAAACGGCATCCACTTCAATCTCATCCAATCCAATCCACTCCAATCCACTCCAACCCAATCCAATCCAATCCAAACCAATCCAATCCAATCCAGTCCAGTCCAGTCCAATCCAAGGAACGGGATCCAATCCCATCCAATCCAATGCAATCCAATCCAATACAATGCAAGCCAATCCACTCCAAGCTAAGGAACGGCATCCAATCCATTTCAATCCAATCCAATCCAATCCAAGGATCGGCATCCAATCCAATCCAATCCATTCCAATCCAATCCAATCCAATCGATGCAATCCAATCGAATCCAATCCAATCCAAGGAACGGCATCATATCCAAACCAATCCAATCCAATCTAAGAACCGGCATCCAATCAATCCAATCCAAGTAACGGCATCCAATCCAATCCAATCCAATCCAATCCCATCCAATGCAATCCACTCCAATCCAATCCAAACCAATCCAATCGAATCGAATCCAATCCAATCCAAACCAATCCAATGCAATCCAATTCAATCCAATCCAATCCAATCCAAGGAACGGCATCTAATCCAATCCAATCCAATCCAAGCTAATCCTAGGAACGGCATCCAACCCAATCCAACCCAATCCAATCCCATCCAACAAACGGCATCCACTTCAATCTCATCCAATCCAATCCACTCCAATCCACTCCAACCCAATCCAATCCAATCCAAACCAATCCAATCCAATCCAGTCCAGTCCAATCCAAGGAACGGGATACAATCCCATCCAATCCAATGCAATCCAATCCAATCCAATCCTATCCTATCCAATCCAATCCAATCAAATGCAATCCAATCCAATCCAAGGTACGGCATCCAATCCAATCGAATCCAATCCAATCGAATCCAATCCAAGGAACGGATTCCAATCCAATCCAATCCAATCCAAGGATCGGCATCCAATCCAATCCAATCCAACAAATCCAATACACCCCAACCAATCCAATCCAATTAAATCCAGTCCAGTCCAGTCCAATCCAAGGAACGGGATCCAATCCTATCCAATCCAATGCAAACCGATTCAATCCAATCCAATCCAATCCAATCAATTCCAATCTAAGGATCGGCATCCAATCCAATCCAATCCCATCCACTCCAGCGATTCCAATCCAATCCAAACCAATCCAATCCAGTCCAGTCCAATCCAAGGATCCGGATCAAATCCAATCCAATCCAATCCAATCCAATACAAGGAACGGCATCCAAACCAATCCAATTCATTCCAATCCAATCCAGTGCAATCCAATCCAATCCAATCCAATCTTATCCAATCTAAGGAACGGCTTCCAATGCAATCCAATCCAATCCAATCCAATTAACGGCATCAAATCCAATCCAATCCAATCAAATGCAATCCAATCCAATCCGAGGTACGGCATCCAATCCAATCGAATCCAATCCAATCGAATCCAATCCAAGGAACGGATTCCAATCCAATCCAATCCAATCCAATCCAATCCAATCCAAGGATCGGCATCCAATCCAATCCAATCCAATCAAATCCAATACACTCCAACCAAACCCATCCAATCCAATCCAATCCAATTAAAGGCATCAAATCCAATCCAATCCAATCCAATGCAATCCAATCCAGTCCAAGGTACGGGATCCTATCCAATCCAATCCAATCGAATCGAATCCAATCCAATCCAAGCCAATCCAATCCAATTCAATCCAATCCAAGGAACGGCATCCAATCAAATCCAACCCAATCCAATCCAATCCAATCCAATCCAAGGAACGGCATCCAATCCAATCCAATCCCATCCAATCCAATCCTACCCAATCCAATCCCATCCAACAAACGGCATCCACTTCAATCTCATCCAATCCAATCCACTCCAATCCACTCCAACCCAATCCAATCCAATCCAAACCAATCCAATCCAATCCAGTCCAGTCCAGTCCAATCCAAGGAACGGGATCCAATCCCATCCAATCCAATGCAATCCAATCCAATACAATGCAAGCCAATCCACTCCAAGCTAAGGAACGGCATCCAATCCATTTCAATCCAATCCAATCCAATCCAAGGATCGGCATCCAATCCAATCCAATCCATTCCAATCCAATCCAATCCAATCGATGCAATCCAATCGAATCCAATCCAATCCAAGGAACGGCATCATATCCAAACCAATCCAATCCAATCTAAGAACCGGCATCCAATCAATCCAATCCAAGTAACGGCATCCAATCCAATCCAATCCAATCCAATCCCATCCAATGCAATCCACTCCAATCCAATCCAAACCAATCCAATCGAATCGAATCCAATCCAATCCAAACCAATACAATGCAATCCAATTCAATCCAATCCAATCCAATCCAAGGAACGGCATCTAATCCAATCCAATCCAATCCAAGCTAATCCTAGGAACGGCATCCAATCCAATCTAACCCAATCCAATCCCATCCAACAAACGGCATCCACTTCAATCTCATCCAATCCAATCCACTCCAATCCACTCCAACCCAATCCAATCCAATCCAAACCAATCCAATCCAATCCAGTCCAGTCCAATCCAAGGATCGGGATACAATCCCATCCAATCCAATGCAATCCAATCCAATCCAATCCAATCCTATCCTATCCAATCCAATCCAATCAAATGCAATCCGATCCAATCCAAGGTACGGCATCCAATCCAATCGAATCCAATCCAATCGAATCCAATCCAAGGAACGGATTCCAATCCAATCCAATCCAATCCAAGGATCGGCATCCAATCCAATCCAATACACCCCAACCAATCCAATCCAATTAAATCCAGTCCAGTCCAGTCCAATCCAAGGAACGGGATCCAATCCTATCCAATCCAATGCAATTCGATTCAATCCAATCCAATCCAATCCAATCAATTCCAATCTAAGGATCGGCATCCAATCCAATCCAATCCCATCCACTCCAACGATTCCAATCCAATCCAAACCAATCCAATCCAGTCCAGTCCAATCCAAGGATCCGGATCAAATCCAATCCAATCCAATCCAATCCAATACAAGGAACGGCATCCAAACCAATCCAATTCATTCCAATCCAATCCAGTGCAATCCAATCCAATCCAATCCAATCTTATCCAATCTAAGGAACGGCTTCCAATGCAATCCAATCCAATCCAATCCAATTAACGGCATCAAATCCAATCCAATCCAATCAAATGCAATCCAATCCAATCCGAGGTACGGCATCCAATCCAATCGAATCCAATCCAATCGAATCCAATCCAAGGATCGGCATCCAATCCAATCCAATCCAATCAAATCCAATACACTCCAACAAAACCCATCCAATCCAATCCAATCCAGTCCAGTCCAGTCCATTCCAAGGAACGGGATCCAATCCTATCCAATCCAATGCAATCCGATTCAATCCAATCCAATCCAATGCAATCAATTCCAATCCAAGGATCGGCATCCAATCCAATCCAATCCCATCCACTCCAACGATTACAATCCAATCCAAACCAATCCAATCCAGTCCAGTCCAATCCAAGGATCGGGATCCAACCCAATCCAATCCAATGCAATCCGATCCAATACAATCCAATCCAATCCAATCCAATACAAGGAACGGCATCCAAACCAATCCAATCCATTCCAATCCAATCCAATCCAATCCAATCCAATCCAATCCTATCCAATCTAAGGAACGGCTTCCAATGCAATCCAATCCCATCCAATCCAAGTAAAGGCATCAAATCCAATACAATCCAATCCAATGCAATCCAATCCAGTCCAAGGTACGGGATCCTATCCAATCCAATCGAATCGAATCCAATCCAAGCCAATCCAATCCAATCCAATTAATTCCAATCAAAGGAACGGCATCCAATCAAATCCAACCCAATCCAATCCAATCCAAGGAACGGCATCCAATCCAATCCAATCCCATCCAATCCAATCCAATCCTACCCAATCCAATCCCATCCAACAAACGGCATCCACTTTAATCTCATCCAATCCAATCCACTCCAATCCACTCCAACCCAATCCAATCCAATCCAATCCAAACCAATCCAATCCAATCCAGTCCAGTCCAGTCCAATCCAAGGAACGTGATCCAATCCCATCCAATCCAATGCAATCCAATCCAATACAATGCAAGCCAATCCACTCCAAGCTAAGGAACGGCATCCAATCCATTTCAATCCAATCCAATCCAATCCAAGGATCGGCATCCAATCCAATCCAATCCATTCCAATCCAATCCAATCCAATCCAATCGATGCAATCCAATCGAATACAATCCAATCCAAGGAACGGCATCACATCCAAACCAATCCAATCCAATCTAAGAACCGGCATCCAATCAATCCAATCCAAGTAACGGCATCCAATCCAATCCAATCCAATCCAATCCCATCCAATGCAATCCACTCCAATCCAATCCAAACCAATCCAATCGAATCGAATCGAATCCAATCCAATCCAAACCAATCCAATGCAATCCAATTCAATCCAAGGAACGGCATCCAATTCAATCCAATCCAATCCAATCCAAGGAACGGCATCTAATCCAATCCAATCCAATCCAAGCTAATCCTAGGAACGGCATCCAACCCAATCCAACCCAATCCAATCCCATCCAACAAACGGCATCCACTTCAATCTCATCCAATCCAATCCACTCCAATCCACTCCAACCCAATCCAATCCAATCCAAACCAATCCAATCCAATCCAGTCCAGTCCAGTCCAATGCAAGGAACGGGATACAATCCCATCCAATCCAATGCAATCCAATCCAATCCAATCCTATCCTATCCAATCCAATCCAATCAAATGCAATCCAATCCAATCCAAGGTACGGCATCCAATCCAATCGAATCCAATCCAATCGAATCCAATCCAAGGAACGGATTCCAATCCAATCCAATCCAATCCAAGGAACGGCATCCAATCAAATCCAACCCAATCCAATCCAATCCAATCCAATCCAAGGAACGGCATCCAATCCAATCCAATCCCATCCAATCCAATCCTACCCAATCCAATCCCATCCAACAAACGGCATCCACTTCAATCTCATCCAATCCAATCCACTCCAATCCACTCCAACCCAATCCAATCCAATCCAAACCAATCCAATCCAATCCAGTCCAGTCCAGACCAATCCAAGGAACGGGATCCAATACCATCCAATCCAATGCAATCCAATCCAATACAATGCAAGCCAATCCACTCCAAGCTAAGGAACGGCATCCAATCCATTTCAATCCAATCCAATCCAATCCAAGGATCGGCATCCAATCCAATCCAATCCATTCCAATCCAATCCAATCCAATCCAATCGTTGCAATCCAATCGAATGCAATCCAATCCAAGGAACGGCATCATATCCAAACCAATCCAATCCAATCTAAGAACCGGCATCCAATCAATCCAATCCAAGTAATGGCATCCAATCCAATCCAATCCAATCCAATCCCATCCAATGCAATCCACTCCAATCCAATCCAAACCAATCCAATCGAATCGAATCGAATCCAATCCAATCCAAACCAATACAATGCAATCCAATTCAATCCAAGGAACGGCATCCAATTCAATCCAATCCAATCCAATCCAAGGAACGGCATCTAATCCAATCCAATCCAATCCAAGCTAATCCTAGGAACGGCATCCAATCCAATCCAACCCAATCCAATCCCATCCAACAAACGGCATCCACTTCAACCTCATCCAATCCAATCCACTCCACTCCACTCCAACCCAATCCAATCCAATCCAAACCAATCCAATCCAATCCAGTCCAGTCCAATCCAAGGAACGGGATACAATCCCATCCAATCCAATGCAATCCAATCCAATCCAATCCTATCCTATCCAATCCAATCCAATCAAATGCAATCCAATCCAATCCAAGGTCCGGCATCCAATCCAATCGAATCCAATCCAATCGAATCCAATCCAAGGAACGGATTCCAATCCAATCCAATCCAATCCAAGGATCGGCATCCAAACCAATCCAATCCAATCCACTCCATCCAATCCCATCCAATCCAAACCAGTCCAATCCAATCCAGTCCAGTCCAATGCAATCCGATCCAATCCAATTCTATCCAATCCAATCAATTCCAATCCTAGGAACGGCATCCAATCCAATCCAATCCAATCCAATCCAAGGAACGGCATTCAATCCAATCCAATCCTATCCAGTCCAATGAAACTCAACGCAATCAAAGGAACGGCATCCAATCGAATCCAATCCAATCCAATCCAATCCGAACCAATCCAATCCAATCCAACCCAATACAATCCAATCCAATGAACGACATCCAATCCAATCCAATGGAATGCAATCCAGTCCAATCCAATCCGATCCAATCCAATCAAATCCAATCCAATCTCAGGAACGACATTCAATCCAATCCAATCCAATCCAATCCAGTCCAATCCAATCCAATCCAATCCAAAGAACGGCATCCACCCCAATCCAATCCAATCCAATCAAATCCTATCCATTCCAATCCAATCCAATGCAATCCAATCCAACGAACGGCATCCAACCCAATCCAATCCAATCCAATCCAATGAACGGCATCAAATCCAATCCAATCCAATGCAATCCATTCCAATTCAATCCAATCCAATTCAATCCAAGGAACGGCATCTAATCCAATCCAATCCAATCCAATCGAGACCAATCCAATGCAATCCAATCCACCGAACGGCATCCAACCCAATCCAATCCAATCCAATCCACTCCTATCCAATTCAGTACAAGAAATGCCATCCAATCCAATCCAATTCAATCACATTCGATCCAGTCCAATCTAATCCAATCCAATCCATGAAACGGCATCCAATCCAATCCAATCCAATCCAAGGATCGGCATCCAATACAATCCAAACCAATCTAATCGAATCCAATCCAATCCAATGCAATTCAATCCAAACCAAGGAACGGCATCCAATCCAATCCAATCCAATCCAATCCACTCCAATCCAATCCAATCCAATCCAATCCACTTCAATCAGGTCCAGTCCAATCCAAGGAACGGGATCCAATCCAATCCAATCCAATCTAATGCAAGGAACCGCATCCAATCCAATCCAATCCAATGAACATCATCCAATGCAACCCAATCCAATCCAATTCAATCCAAGTAACGGCATCCAATCGAATCCAATCCAAGGAACGGCATTAAACCAAACCAATCCAATCCAATCCAACGAACGGCATCCTCCCCAATCCAATCCAATCCAATCTAATCCTATCCAATCCAATGTAATCCAAGGAACGCCATCCAATCCATTCCAATCCAATCCGATCCAATCCAATCCAATCCAATCCAAGAAACGGCATCCAATCCAATCCAATCCAATCCAAGGATCGGCATCCAAACCAATCCAATCCAATCCAATCCACTCCATCCAATCCCATCCAATCCAAACCAGTCCAATCCAATCCAGTCCAGTCCAATGCAATCCGGTCCAATCCAATTCTATCCAATCCAATCAATTCCAATCCTAGGAACGGCATCCAATCCAATCCAATCCAATCCAATCCAATCCAAGGAACGGCATTCAATCCAATCCAATCCAATCCAGTCCAATGAAACTCAATGCAATCAAAGGAACGGCATCCAATCGAATCCAATGCAATCCAATCCAATCCGAACCAATCCAATCCAATCCAACCCAATACAATCCAATCCAATGAACGACATCCAATCCAATCCAATGCAATGCAATCCAGTCCAATCCAATCCGATCCAATCCAATCAAATCCAATCCAATCTCAGGAACGACATTCAATCCAATCCAATCCAATCCAATCCAATCCAGTCCAATCCAATCCAATCCAATCCAAAGAACGGCATCCACCCCAATCCAATCCAATCCAATCAAATCCTATCCATTCCAATCCAATCCAATGCAATCCAATCCAACGAACGGCATCCAACCCAAACCAATCCAATCCAATCCAATGAACGGCATCAAATCCAATCCAATCCAATGCAATCCATTCCAATTCAATCCAATCCAATTCAATCCAAGGAACGGCATCTAATCCAATCCAATCCAATCCAATCGAAACCAATCCAATGCAATCCAATCCACCGAACGGCATCCAACCCAATCCAATCCAATCCAATCCACTCCTATCCAATTCAGTACAAGAAATGCCATCCAATCCAATCCAATTCAATCACATTCGCTCCAATCCAATCCAATCCAATCCAATCCATGAAACGGCATCCAATCCAATCCAATCCAATCCAAGGATCGGCATCCAATACAATCCAAACCAATCTAATCGAATCCAATCCAATCCAATGCAATTCAATCCAAACCAAGGAACGGCATCCAATCCAATCCAATCCAATCCACTCCAATCCAATCCAATCCAATCCAATCCACTTCAATCAGGTCCAGTCCAATCCAAGGAACGGGATCCAATCCAATCCAATCCAATCTAATGCAAGGAACCGCATCCAATCCAATCCAATCCAATGAACATCATCCAATGCAACCCAATCCAATCCAATTCAATCCAAGTAACGGCATCCAATCGAATCCAATCCAAGGAACGGCATTAAACCAAACCAATCCAATCCAATCCAACGAACGGCATCCTCCCCAATCCAATCCAATCCAATCTAATCCTATCCAATCCAATCCAAGGAACGCCATCCAATCCATTCCAATCCAATCCGATCCTATCCAATCCAATCCAATCCAAGAAACGGCATCCAATCCAATCCAATCCAATCCAATCCAAGGATCGGCATCCAATCCTATCCAATTCAATCGAATCCACTCCACTCCAATCCAATCCCATCCCATCCCATCCAATCCAAACCAATCCAATCCAATCCAGTCCAGTCCAGTCCAGTCCAGTCCAATCCAAGGAACGGGATCCAATCCAATCCAATCCAATGCAATCCGATCCAATCCAATTCTATCCAATCCAATCAATTCCAATCCTAGGAACAGCATCCAATCCAATCCAATCCAATCAAATCCAAGGAACGGAATTCAATCCAATCCAATCCAATCCAGCCCAATGAAACCCAATGCAATCAAAGCAACGGCATCCAATAAATTCCAATCCAATCCAAACGAAACCAATCCAATCCAACCCAATACAATCCAATCCAATGAACGGCATCCAATCCAATCCAATCCAATACAATCGGAGCCAATCCAATCCAAGGAACGGCATCCAATCCAATCCAATCCAATGCAATCCTATCCAACGAACGGCATCCAACCCAATCCAATCCAATCCAAGGATCGGCATCCAATACAATCCAAACCAATCTAATCGAATCCAATCCAATCCAATGCAATTCAATCCAAACCAAGGAACGGCATCCAATCCAATCCAATCCAATCCAATCCACTCCAATCCAATCCAATCCAATCCAATCCACTTCAATCAGGTCCAGTCCAATCCAAGGAACGGGATCCAATCCAATCCAATCCAGTCTAATGCAAGGAACCGCATCCAATCCAATCCAATCCAATGAACATCATCCAATGCAATCCAATCCAACCAAAACCAATCCAATCCAATTAAATCCAAACTAAGGAACGGCATTCAATCCAATCCAATCCAATCCAATGAACGTCATCCAATCCAATCCAATCCAACCCAAACCAATCCAATCCAATCAAATCCAAACTAAGGAACGGCATTCAATGCAATCCAATCCAATCCAATCCAATCCAAGGAACGGCATCCAATCCAATCCATTCCAATCCAATCCAATCTAATCCAATCTATCCAAGGAACGGCATCCTATCCAATCCAATCCAATCCAATCCAATTCAATGAACGGCATCCAATCCAATCCAATCCAATCCAAACAAATCCAATCGAAGGAACGGCATTCAATCCATTCCAATCCAATCCAATCCAATCAAAGGAACGGCATCCAACCCAATCCAATCCAATCCAATCCACTCCTATCCAATTCAGTACAAGAAATGCCATCCAATCCAATCCAATTCAATCACATTCGATCCAATCCAATCCAATCCAATCCAATCCATGAAACGGCATCCAATCCAATCCAATCCAATCCAAGGATCGGCATCCAATACAATCCAAACCAATCTAATCGAATCCAATCCAATCCAATGCAATTCAATCCAAACCAAGGAACGGCATCCAATCCAATCCAATCCAATCCAATCCACTCCAATCCAATCCAATCCAATCCAATCCACTTCAATCAGGTCCAGTCCAATCCAAGGAACGGGATCCAATCCAATCCAATCTAATCTAATGCAAGGAACCGCATCCAATCCAATCCAATCCAATGAACATCATCCAATGCAATCCAATCCAACCAAAACCAATCCAATCCAATCGAATCGAATCCAATCCAAGCCAATTCAATCCAATCCAATTAATTCCAATCAAAGGAACGGCATCCAATCAAATCCAACCCAATCCAATCCAATCCAATCCAAGGAACGGCATCCAATCCAATCCAATCCCATCCAATCCAATCCAATCCTACCCAATCCAATCCCATCCAACAAACGGCATCCACTTTAATCTCATCCAATCCAATCCACTCCAATCCACTCCAACCCAATCCAATCCAATCCAAACCAATCCAATCCAATCCAGTCCAGTCCAGTCCAATCCAAGGAACGGGATCCAATCCCATCCAATCCAATGCAATCCAATCCAATACAATGCAAGCCAATCCACTCCAAGCTAAGGAACGGCATCCAATCCATTTCAATCCAATCCAATCCAATCCAATGCAAGGATCGGCATCCAATCCAATCCAATCCATTCCAATCCAATCCAATCCAATCCAATCGATGCAATCCAATCGAATCCAATCCAATCCAAGGAACGGCATCACATCCAAATCAATCCAATCCAATCTAAGAACCGGCATCCAATCAATCCAATCCAAGTAACGGCATCCAATCCAATCCAATCCAATCCAATCCCATCCAATGCAATCCACTCCAATCCAATCCAAACCAATCCAATCGAATCGAATCGAATCCAATCCAATCCAAACCAATCCAATGCAATCCAATTCAATCCAAGGAACGGCATCCAATTCAATCCAATCCAATCCAATCCAAGGAACGGCATCAAATCCAATCCAATCCAATCCAAGCTAATCCTAGGAACGGCATCCAACCCAATCCAACCCAATCCAATCCCATCCAACAAACGGCATCCACTTCAATCTCATCCAATCCAATCCACTCCAATCCACTCCAACCCAATCCAATCCAATCCAATCCAGTCCAGTCCAATGCAAGGAACGGGATACAATCCCATCCAATCCAATGCAATCCAATCCAATCCAATCCTATCCTATCCAATCCAATCCAATCAAATGCAATCCAATCCAATCCAAGGTACGGCATCCAATCCAATCGAATCCAATCCAATCGAATCCAATCCAAGGAACGGATTCCAATCCAATCCAATCCAATCCAAGGAACGGCATCCAATCAAATCCAACCCAATCCAATCCAATCCAATCCAATCCAAGGAACGGCATCCAATCCAATCCAATCCCATCCAATCCAATCCTACCCAATCCAATCCCATCCAACAAACGGCATCCACTTCAATCTCATCCAATCCAATCCACTCCAATCCACTCCAACCCAATCCAATCCAATCCAAACCAATCCAATCCAATCCAATCCAGTCCAGTCCAGTCCAATCCAAGGAACGGAATCCAATCCCATCCAATCCAATGCAATCCAATCCAATACAATGCAAGCCAATCCACTCCAAGCTAAGGAACGGCATCCAATCCATTTCAATCCAATCCAATCCAATCCAAGGATCGGCATCCAATCCAATCCAATCCATTCCAATCCAATCCAATCCAATACAATCGATGCAATCCAATCGAATGCAATCCAATCCAAGGAACGGCATCATATCCAAACCAATCCAATCCAATCTAAGAACCGGCATCCAATCAATCCAATCCAAGTAATGGCATCCAATCCAATCCAATCCAATCCAATCCCATCCAATGCAATCCACTCCAATCCAATCCAAACCAATCCAATCGAACCGAATCGAATCCAATCCAATCCAAACCAATCCAATGCAATCCAATTCAATCCAAGGAACGGCATCCAATTCAATCCAATCCAATCCAATCCAAGGAACGGCATCTAATCCAATCCAATCCAATCCAAGCTAATCCTAGGAACGGCATCCAATCCAATCCAACCCAATCCAATCCCATCCAACAAACGGCATCCACTTCAACCTCATCCAATCCAATCCACTCCAATCCACTCCAACCCAATCCAATCCAATCCAAACCAATCCAATCCAATCCAGTCCAGTCCAATCCAAGGAACGGGATACAATCCCATCCAATCCAATGCAATCCAATCCAATCCAATCCTATCCCATCCAATCCAATCCAATCCAATCAAATACAATCCAATCCAATCCAAGGTACGGCCTCCAATCCAATCGAATCCAATCCAATCGAATCCAATCCAAGGAACGGATTCCAATCCAATCCAATCCAATCCAAGGATCGGCATCCAAACCAATCCAATCCAATCCACTCCATCCAATCCCATCCAATCCAAACCAGTCCAATCCAATCCAGTCCAGTCCAATGCAATCCGATCCAATCCAATTCTATCCAATCCAATCAATTCCAATCCTAGGAACGGCATCCAATCCAATCCAATCCAATCCAATCAAATCCAGTCCAATGAAACTCAACGCAATCAAAGGAACGGCATCCAATTGAATCCAATCCAATCCAACCCAATCCGAACCAATCCAATCCAATCCAACCCAATACAATCCAATCCAATGAACGATACCCAATCCAATCCAATGCAATGCAATCCAGTCCAATCCAATCCGATCCAATCCAATCAAATCCAATCCAATCTCAGGAACGACATTCAATCCAATCCAATCCAATCCAATCCAATCCAGTCCAATCCAATCCAATCCAATCCAAAGAACGGCATCCACCCCAATCCAATCCAATCCAATCAAATCCTATCCATTCCAATCCAATCCAATGCAATCCAATCCAACGAACGGCATCCAACCCAAACCAATCCAATCCAATCCAATGAACGGCATCAAATCCAATCCAATCCAATGCAATCCATTCCAATTCAATCCAATCCAATTCAATCCAAGGAACGGCATCTAATCCAATCCAATCCAATCCAATCGAAACCAATCCAATGCAATCCAATCCACCGAACGGCATCCAACCCAATCCAATCCAATCCAATCCACTCCTATCCAATTCAGTACAAGAAATGCCATCCAATCCAATCCAATTCAATCACATTCGATCCAATCCAATCCAATCCAATCCAATCCATGAAACGGCATCCAATCCAATCCAATCCAATCCAAGGATCGGCATCCAATACAATCCAAACCAATCTAATCGAATCCAATCCAATCCAATGCAATTCAATCCAAACCAAGGAACGGCATCCAATCCAATCCAATCCAATCCACTCCAATCCAATCCAATCCAATCCAATCCACTTCAATCAGGTCCAGTCCAATCCAAGGAACGGGATCCAATCCAATCCAATCCAATCTAATGCAAGGAACCGCATCCAATCCAATCCAATCCAATGAACATCATCCAATGCAACCCAATCCAATCCAATTCAATCCAAGTAACGGCATCCAATCGAATCCAATCCAAGGAACGGCATTAAACCAAACCAATCCAATCCAATCCAACGAACGGCATCCTCCCCAATCCAATCCAATCCAATCTAATCCTATCCAATCCAATCCAAGGAACGCCATCCAATCCATTCCAATCCAATCCGATCCTATCCAATCCAATCCAATCCAAGAAACGGCATCCAATCCAATCCAATCCAATCCAATCCAAGGATCGGCATCCAATCCTATCCAATTCAATCGAATCCACTCCACTCCAATCCAATCCCATCCCATCCCATCCAATCCAAACCAATCCAATCCAATCCAGTCCAGTCCAGTCCAGTCCAGTCCAGTCCAATCCAAGGAACGGGATCCAATCCAATCCAATCCAATGCAATCCGATCCAATCCAATTCTATCCAATCCAATCAATTCCAATCCTAGGAACAGCATCCAATCCAATCCAATCCAATCAAATCCAAGGAACGGAATTCAATCCAATCCAATCCAATCTAGCCCAATGAAACCCAATGCAATCAAAGCAACGGCATCCAATAAATTCCAATCCAATCCAAACGAAACCAATCCAATCCAACCCAATACAATCCAATCCAATGAACGGCATCCAATCCAATCCAATCCAATACAATCGGAGCCAATCCAATCCAAGGAACGGCATCCAATCCAATCCAATCCAATGCAATCCTATCCAACGAACGGCATCCACCCCAATCCAATCCAATCCAAGGATCGGCATCCAATACAATCCAAACCAATCTAATCGAATCCAATCCAATCCAATGCAATTCAATCCAAACCAAGGAACGGCATCCAATCCAATCCAATCCAATCCAATCCACTCCAATCCAATCCAATCCAATCCAATCCACTTCAATCAGGTCCAGTCCAATCCAAGGAACGGGATCCAATCCAATCCAATCCAGTCTAATGCAAGGAACCGCATCCAATCCAATCCAATCCAATGAACATCATCCAATGCAATCCAATCCAACCAAAACCAATCCAATCCAATTAAATCCAAACTAAGGAACGGCATTCAATCCAATCCAATCCAATCCAATGAACGTCATCCAATCCAATCCAATCCAACCCAAACCAATCCAATCCAATCAAATCCAAACTAAGGAACGGCATTCAATGCAATCCAATCCAATCCAATCCAATCCAAGGAACGGCATCCAATCCATTCCAATCCAATCCAATCTAATCCAATCTATCCAAGGAACGGCATCCTATCCAATCCAATCCAATCCAATCCAATTCAATGAACGGCATCCAATCCAATCCAATCCAATCCAAACAAATCCAATCGAAGGAACGGCATTCAATCCATTCCAATCCAATCCAATCCAATCAAAGGAACGGCATCCAACCCAATCCAATCCAATCCAATCCACTCCTATCCAATTCAGTACAAGAAATGCCATCCAATCCAATCCAATTCAATCACATTCGATCCAATCCAATCCAATCCAATCCAATCCATGAAACGGCATCCAATCCAATCCAATCCAATCCAAGGATCGGCATCCAATACAATCCAAACCAATCTAATCGAATCCAATCCAATCCAATGCAATTCAATCCAAACCAAGGAACGGCATCCAATCCAATCCAATCCACTCCAATCCAATCCAATCCAATCCAATCCACTTCAATCAGGTCCAGTCCAATCCAAGGAACGGGATCCAATCCAATCCAATCCAATCTAATGCAAGGAACCGCATCCAATCCAATCCAATCCAATGAACATCATCCAATGCAATCCAATCCAACCAAAACCAATCCAATCCAATCAAATCCAAACTAAGGAACGGCATTCAATCCAATCCAATCCAATCCAATGAACGTCATCCAATCCAATCCAATCCAACCCAAACCAATCCAATCCAATCAAATCCAAACTAAGATACGGCATTCAATGGAATCCAATCCAATCCAATCCAATTCAAGGAACGGCATCCAATCCAATCCATTCCAATCCAATCCAATCTAATTCAATCTATCCAAGGAACGGCATCCTATCCAATCCAATCCAATCCAATCCAATCCAACGAACGGCATCCAATCCAATCCAATCCAATCCAAACAAATCCAATCTAAGGAACGGCATTCAATCCATTCCAATCCAATCCAATCCAATCAAAGGAACGGCATCCAATCCAATCCAATCTAATCCAATCCAATCTAATCCAAGTAACGGCATCCAATCCAATCCTTTGCAATGCAATCCAAGGAGCGCCATGCAATTCAATCCAATGCAATCCAAACAAATCCAATCGAAGGAACGGCATTCAATCCAATCGAATCCAGTCCAATCCAAGGAACGCATCTAATCCATTCCAATCCAATCCAATCCAATCCAATCCAATCAAAGGAACTGCATCCAATCCAATCCAATCCAATCCATCCAATGAACGGCATGCCATCCAAACCAATGCAACCCAATCCAATCCAATTCATTCCAAGGAACGGCATCCAATCGAATCCAATCCAAGGAACGGCATTAAACCAAACCAATCCAATCCAATCCAACGAACGGCATCCTCCCCAATCCAATCCAATCCAATCCTATCCAATTCAGTACAAGAAATGCCATCCAATCCAATCCAATTCAATCACATTCGATCCAATCCAATCCAATCCAATCCAATTCATGAAACGGCATCCAATCCAATCCAATCCAATCCAAGGGTCGGCATCCAATACAATCCAAACCAATCTAATCGAATCCAATCCAATCCAATCCAATCCAATCCAATCCAAGGAACGGCATCCAATCCAATCCATTCCAATCCAATCCAATCTAATCCAATCTATCCAAGGAACGGCATCCTATCCAATCCAATCCAATCCAATCCAATTCAATGAACGGCATCCAATCCAATCCAATCCAATCCAAACAAATCCAATCGAAGGAACGGCATTCAATCCATTCCAATCCAATCCAATCCAATCAAAGGAACGGCATCCAACCCAATCCAATCCAATCCAATCCACTCCTATCCAATTCAGTACAAGAAATGCCATCCAATCCAATCCAATTCAATCACATTCGATCCAATCCAATCCAATCCAATCCAATCCATGAAACGGCATCCAATCCAATCCAATCCAATCCAAGGATCGGCATCCAATACAATCCAAACCAATCTAATCGAATCCAATCCAATCCAATGCAATTCAATCCAAACCAAGGAACGGCATCCAATCCAATCCAATCCACTCCAATCCAATCCAATCCAATCCAATCCACTTCAATCAGGTCCAGTCCAATCCAAGGAACGGGATCCAATCCAATCCAATCCAATCTAATGCAAGGAACCGCATCCAATCCAATCCAATCCAATGAACATCATCCAATGCAATCCAATCCAACCAAAACCAATCCAATCCAATCAAATCCAAACTAAGGAACGGCATTCAATCCAATCCAATCCAATCCAATGAACGTCATCCAATCCAATCCAATCCAACCCAAACCAATCCAATCCAATCAAATCCAAACTAAGATACGGCATTCAATGCAATCCAATCCAATCCAATCCAATTCAAGGAACGGCATCCAATCCAATCCATTCCAATCCAATCCAATCTAATTCAATCTATCCAAGGAACGGCATCCTATCCAATCCAATCCAATCCAATCCAATCCAACGAACGGCATCCAATCCAATCCAATCCAAACAAATCCAATCTAAGGAACGGCATTCAATCCATTCCAATCCAATCCAATCCAATCAAAGGAACGGCATCCAATCCAATCCAATCTAATCCAATCCAATCTAATCCAAGTAACGGCATCCAATCCAATCCTTTGCAATGCAATCCAAGGAGCGCCATGCAATTCAATCCAATGCAATCCAAACAAATCCAATCGAAGGAACGGCATTCAATCCAATCGAATCCAGTCCAATCCAAGGAACGCATCTAATCCATTCCAATCCAATCCAATCCAATCCAATCCAATCAAAGGAACTGCATCCAATCCAATCCAATCCAATCCATCCAATGAACGGCATGCCATCCAAACCAATGCAACCCAATCCAATCCAATTCAATCCAAGGAACGGCATCCAATCGAATCCAATCCAAGGAACGGCATTAAACCAAACCAATCCAATCCAATCCAACGAACGGCATCCTCCCCAATCCAATCCAATCCAATCCTATCCAATTCAGTACAAGAAATGCCATCCAATCCAATCCAATTCAATCACATTCGATCCAATCCAATCCAATCCAATCCAATTCATGAAACGGCATCCAATCCAATCCAATCCAATCCAAGGATCGGCATCCAATACAATCCAAACCAATCTAATCGAATCCAATCCAATCCAATGCAATTCAATCCAAACCAAGGAACGGCATCCAATGCAATCCAACCCAATCCAATCCACTCCAATCCAATCCAATCCAATCCAATCCAATCCACTTCAATCAGGTCCAGTCCAATCCAATCCAATCCGAGGTACGGCATCCAATCCAATCGAATCCAATCCAATCGAATCCAATCCAAGGAACGGATTCCAATCCAATCCAATCCAATCCAATCCAAGGATCGGCATCCAATCCAATGCAATCCAATCAAATCCAATACACTCCAAACAAACTCATCCAATCCAATCCAATCCAGTCCAGTCCAGTCCAATCCAAGGAACGGGATCCAATCCTATCCAATCCAATGCAATCCGATTCAATCCAATCCAATCCAATTCAATCAATTCCAATCTAAGGATCGGCATCCAATCCAATCCAATCCCATCCACTCCAACGATTACAATCCAATCCAAACCAATCCAATCCAGTCCAGTCCAATCCAAGGATCGGGATCCAATCCAATCCAATCCAATTAAAGGCATCAAATCCAATCCAATCCAATCCAATGCAATCCAATCCAGTCCAAGGTACGGGATCCTATCCAATCCAATCCAATCGAATCGAATCCAATCCAATCCAAGCCAATCCAATCCAATTCAATCCAATCCAGGGAACGGCATCCAAACCAATCCAATCCATTCCAATCCAATCCAATGCAATCCTATCCAATCCAATCCAATCCAATCCTATCCAATCTAAGGAACGGCTTCCAATGCAATCCAATGCAATCCAATCCAGTCCAAGGTACGGGATCCTATCCAATCCAATCCAATCGAATCGAATAGAATCCAATCCAATCCAAGCCAATCCAATCCAATTCAATCCAATCCAAGGAACGGCATCCAATCAAATCCAACCCAATCCAATCCAATCCAATCCAATCCAAGGAACGGCATCCAATCCAATCCAATCCCATCCAATCCAATCCTACCCAATCCAATCCCATCCAACAAACGGCATCCACTTCAATCTCATCCAATCCAATCCACTCCAATCCACTCCAACCCAATCCAATCCAATCCAAACCAATCCAATCCAATCCAGTCCAGTCCAGTCCAATCCAAGGAACGGGATCCAATCCCTTCCAATCCAATGCAATCCAATCCAATACAATGCAAGCCAATCCACTCCAAGCTAAGGAACGGCATCCAATCCATTTCAATCCAATCCAATCCAATCCAATCCAAGGATCGGCATCCAATCCAATCCAATCCAATCCAATACAAGGAACGGCATCCAAACCAATCCAATTCATTCCAATCCAATCGAATGCAATCCAATCCAATCCAATCCAATCCAATCCTATCCAATCTAAGGAACGGCTTCCAATGCAATCCAATCCAATCCAATCCAATCCAATTAACGGCATCAAATCCAATCCTATCCAATCAAATGCAATCCAATCCAATCCGAGGTACGGCATCCAATCCAATCGAATCCAATCCAATCGAATCCAATCCAAGGAACGGATTCCAATCCAATCCAATCCAATCCAATCCAAGGATCGGCATCCAATCCAATCCAATCCAATCAAATCCAATACACTCCAAACAAACTCATCCAATCCTATCCAATCCAGTCCAGTCCAGTCCAATCCAAGGAACGGGATCCAATCCTATCCAATCCAATGCAATCCGATTCAATCCAATCCAATCCAATTCAATCAATTCCAATCTAAGGATCGGCATCCAATCCAATCCAATCACATCCACTCCAACGATTACAATCCAATCCAAACCAATCCAATCCAGTCCAGTCCAATCCAAGGATCGGGATCCAATCCAATCCAATCCAATGCAATCCGATCCAATCCAATCCAATCCAATCCAATCCAATCCAATCCAATACTAGGAACGGCATCCAAACCAATCCAATCCATTCCAATCCAATCCAATGCAATCCTATCCAATCCAATCCAATCCAATCCGATCCAATCTAAGGAACGGCTTCCAATGCAATCCAATCCAATCCAATCCAATCCAATTAAAGGCATCAAATCCAATCCAATCCAATCCAATGCAATCCAATCCAGTCCAAGGTACGGGATCCTATCCAATCCAATCCAATCGAATCGAATCCAATCCAATCCAAGCCAATCCAATCCAATTCAATCCAATCCAAGGAACGGCATCCAATCAAATCCAACCCAATCCAATCCAATCCAATCCAATCCAAGAAACGGCATCCAATCCAATCCAATCCCATCCAATCCAATCCTACCCAATCCAATCCCATCCAACAAACGGCATCCACTTCAATCTCATCCAATCCAATCCACTCCAATCCACTCCAACCCAATCCAATCCAATCCAAACCAATCCAATCCAATCCAGTCCAGTCCAGTCCAATCCAAGGAACGGGATCCAATCCCATCCAATCCAATGCAATCCAATCCAATACAATGCAAGCCAATCCACTCCAAGCTAAGGAACGGCATCCAATCCATTTCAATCCAATCCAATCCAATCCAAGGATCGGCATCCAATCCAATCCAATCCATTCCAATCCAATCCAATCCAATCGATGCAATCCAATCGAATCCAATCCAATCCAAGGAACGGCATCATATCCAAACCAATCCAATCCAATCTAAGAACCGGCATCCAATCAATCCAATCCAAGTAACGGCATCCAATCCAATCCAATCCAATCCAATCCCATCCAATGCAATCCACTCCAATCCAATCCAAACCAATCCAATCGAATCGAATCCAATCCAATCCAAACCAATCCAATGCAATCCAATTCAATCCAATCCAATCCAATCCAAGGAACGGCATCTAATCCAATCCAATCCAATCCAAGCTAATCCTAGGAACGGCATCCAATCCAATCCAACCCAATCCAATCCCATCCAACAAACGGCATCCACTTCAATCTCATCCAATCCAATCCACTCCAATCCACTCCAACCCAATCCAATCCAATCCAAACCAATCCAATCCAATCCAGTCCAGTCCAATCCAAGTAACGGCATCCAATCCAATCCAATCCAATGCAATCCAATCCAATCCAATCCTATCCTATCCAATCCAATCCAATCAAATGCAATCCAATCCAATCCAAGGTACGGCATCCAATCCAATCGAATCCAATCCAATCGAATCCAATCCAAGGAACGGATTCCAATCCAATCCAATCCAATCCAAGGATCGGCATCCAATCCAATCCAATCCAACAAATCCAATACACCCCAACCAATCCAATCCAATTAAATCCAGTCCAGTCCAGTCCAATCCAAGGAACGGGATCCAATCCTATCCAATCCAATGCAAACCGATTCAATCCAATCCAATCCAATCCAATCAATTCCAATCTAAGGATCGGCATCCAATCCAATCCAATCCCATCCACTCCAGCGATTCCAATCCAATCCAAACCAATCCAATCCAGTCCAGTCCAATCCAAGGATCCGGATCAAATCCAATCCAATCCAATCCAATCCAATACAAGGAACGGCATCCAAACCAATCCAATTCATTCCAATCCAATCCAGTGCAATCCAATCCAATCCAATCCAATCTTATCCAATCTAAGGAACGGCTTCCAATGCAATCCAATCCAATCCAATCCAATTAACGGCATCAAATCCAATCCAATCCAATCAAATGCAATCCAATCCAATCCGAGGTACGGCATCCAATCCAATCGAATCCAATCCAATCGAATCCAATCCAAGGAACGGATTCCAATCCAATCCAATCCAATCCAATCCAATCCAATCCAATCCAAGGATCGGCATCCAATCCAATCCAATCCAATCAAATCCAATACACTCCAACCAAACCCATCCAATCCAATCCAATCCAATTAAAGGCATCAAATCCAATCCAATCCAATCCAATGCAATCCAATCCAGTCCAAGGTACGGGATCCTATCCAATCCAATCGAATCGAATCCAATCCAATCCAAGCCAATCCAATCCAATTCAATCCAATCCAAGGAACGGCATCCAATCAAATCCAACCCAATCCAATCCAATCCAATCCAATCCAAGGAACGGCATCCAATCCAATCCAATCCCATCCAATCCAATCCTACCCAATCCAATCCCATCCAACAAACGGCATCCACTTCAATCTCATCCAATCCAATCCACTCCAATCCACTCCAACCCAATCCAATCCAATCCAAACCAATCCAATCCAATCCAATCCAGTCCAGTGCAGTCCAATCCAAGGAACGGGATCCAATCCCATCCAATCCAATGCAATCCAATCCAATACAATGCAAGCCAATCCACTCCAAGCTAAGGAACGGCATCCAATCCATTTCAATCCAATCCAATCCAATCCAAGGATCGGCATCCAATCCAATCCAATCCATTCCAATCCAATCCAATCCAATCGATGCAATCCAATCGAATCCAATCCAATCCAAGGAACGGCATCATATCCAAACCAATCCAATCCAATCTAAGAACCGGCATCCAATCAATCCAATCCAAGTAACGGCATCCAATCCAATCCAATCCAATCCAATCCCATCCAATGCAATCCACTCCAATCCAATCCAAACCAATCCAATCGAATCGAATCCAATCCAATCCAAACCAATACAATGCAATCCAATTCAATCCAATCCAATCCAATCCAAGGAACGGCATCTAATCCAATCCAATCCAATCCAAGCTAATCCTAGGAACGGCATCCAATCCAATCCAACCCAATCCAATCCCATCCAACAAACGGCATCCACTTCAATCTCATCCAATCCAATCCACTCCAATCCACTCCAACCCAATCCAATCCAATCCAAACCAATCCAATCCAATCCAGTCCAGTCCAATCCAAGGATCGGGATACAATCCCATCCAATCCAATGCAATCCAATCCAATCCAATCCTATCCTATCCAATCCAATCCAATCCAATCAAATGCAATCCGATCCAATCCAAGGTACGGCATCCAATCCAATCGAATCCAATCCAATCGAATCCAATCCAAGGAACGGATTCCAATCCAATCCAATCCAATCCAAGGATCGGCATCCAATCCAATCCAATACACCCCAACCAATCCAATCCAATTAAATCCAGTCCAGTCCAGTCCAATCCAAGGAACGGGATCCAATCCTATCCAATCCAATGCAATCCGATTCAATCCAATCCAATCCAATCCAATCAATTCCAATCTAAGGATCGGCATCCAATCCAATCCAATCCCATCCACTCCAACGATTCCAATCCAATCCAAACCAATCCAATCCAGTCCAGTCCAATCCAAGGATCCGGATCAAATCCAATCCAATCCAATCCAATCCAATACAAGGAACGGCATCCAAACCAATCCAATTCATTCCAATCCAATCCAGTGCAATCCAATCCAATCCAATCCAATCTTATCCAATCTAAGGAACGGCTTCCAATGCAATCCAATCCAATCCAATCCAATTAACGGCATCAAATCCAATCCAATCCAATCAAATGCAATCCAATCCAATCCGAGGTACGGCATCCAATCCAATCGAATCCAATCCAATCGAATCCAATCCAAGGAACGGATTCCAATCCAATCCAATCCAATCCAATCCAATCCAATCCAAGGATCGGCATCCAATCCAATCCAATCCAATCAAATCCAATACACTCCAACAAAACCCATCCAATCCAATCCAATCCAGTCCAGTCCAGTCCATTCCAAGGAACGGGATCCAATCCTATCCAATCCAATGCAATCCGATTCAATCCAATCCAATCCAATGCAATCAATTCCAATCTAAGGATCGGCATCCAATCCAATCCAATCCCATCCACTCCAACGATTACAATCCAATCCAAACCAATCCAATCCAGTCCAGTCCAATCCAAGGATCGGGATCCAACCCAATCCAATCCAATGCAATCCGATCCAATCCAATCCAATCCAATCCAATCCAATACAAGGAACGGCATCCAAACCAATCCAATCCATTCCAATCCAATCCAATCCAATCCAATCCAATCCAATCCTATCCAATCTAAGGAACGGCTTCCAATGCAATCCAATCCCATCCAATCCAAGTAAAGGCATCAAATCCAATACAATCCAATCCAATGCAATCCAATCCAGTCCAAGGTACGGGATCCTATCCAATCCAATCGAATCGAATCCAATCCAAGCCAATCCAATCCAATGCAATTAATTCCAATCAAAGGAACGGCATCCAATCAAATCCAACCCAATCCAATCCAATCCAATCCAAGGAACGGCATCCAATCCAATCCAATCCCATCCAATCCAATCCAATCCTACCCAATCCAATCCCATCCAACAAACGGCATCCACTTTAATCTCATCCAATCCAATCCACTCCAATCCACTCCAACCCAATCCAATCCAATCCAAACCAATCCAATCCAATCCAGTCCAGTCCAGTCCAATCCAAGGAACGTGATCCAATCCCATCCAATCCAATGCAATCCAATCCAATACAATGCAAGCCAATCCACTCCAAGCTAAGGAACGGCATCCAATCCATTTCAATCCAATCCAATCCAATCCAAGGATCGGCATCCAATCCAATCCAATCCATTCCAATCCAATCCAATCCAATCGATGCAATCCAATCGAATACAATCCAATCCAAGGAACGGCATCACATCCAAACCAATCCAATCCAATCTAAGAACCGGCATCCAATCAATCCAATCCAAGTAACGGCATCCAATCCAATCCAATCCAATCCAATCCAATCCCATCCAATGCAATCCACTCCAATCCAATCCAAACCAATCCAATCGAATCGAATCGAATCCAATCCAATCCAAACCAATCCAATGCAATCCAATTCAATCCAAGGAACGGCATCCAATTCAATCCAATCCAATCCAATCCAAGGAACGGCATCTAATCCAATCCAATCCAATCCAAGCTAATCCGAGGAACGGCATCCAACCCAATCCAACCCAATCCAATCCCATCCAACAAACGGCATCCACTTCAATCTCATCCAATCCAATCCACTCCAATCCACTCCAACCCAATCCAATCCAATCCAAACCAATCCAATCCAATCCAGTCCAGTCCAGTCCAATGCAAGGAACGGGATACAATCCCATCCAATCCAATGCAATCCAATCCAATCCAATCCAATCCTATCCTATCCAATCCAATCCAATCAAATGCAATCCAATCCAATCCAAGGTACGGCATCCAATCCAATCGAATCCAATCCAATCGAATCCAATCCAAGGAACGGATTCCAATCCAATCCAATCCAATCCAAGGAACGGCATCCAATCAAATCCAACCCAATCCAATCCAATCCAATCCAATCCAATCCCATCCAATCCAATCCTACCCAATCCAATCCCATCCAACAAACGGCATCCACTTCAATCTCATCCAATCCAATCCACTCCAATCCACTCCAACCCAATCCAATCCAATCCAAACCAATCCAATCCAATCCAGTCCAGTCCAGTCCAGACCAATCCAAGGAACGGGATCCAATACCATCCAATCCAATGCAATCCAATCCAATACAATGCAAGCCAATCCACTCCAAGCTAAGGAACGGCATCCAATCCATTTCAATCCAATCCAATCCAATCCAAGGGTCGGCATCCAATCCAATCCAATCCATTCCAATCCAATCCAATCCAATCGTTGCAATCCAATCGAATGCAATCCAATCCAAGGAACGGCATCATATCCAAACCAATCCAATCCAATCTAAGAACCGGCATCCAATCAATCCAATCCAAGTAATGGCATCCAATCCAATCCAATCCAATCCAATCCCATCCAATGCAATCCACTCCAATCCAATCCAAACCAATCCAATCGAATCGAATCGAATCCAATCCAATCCAAACCAATCCAATGCAATCCAATTCAATCCAAGGAACGGCATCCAATTCAATCCAATCCAATCCAATCCAAGGAACGGCATCTAATCCAATCCAATCCAATCCAAGCTAATCCTAGGAACGGCATCCAATCCAATCCAACCCAATCCAATCCCATCCAACAAACGGCATCCACTTCAACCTCATCCAATCCAATCCACTCCACTCCACTCCAACCCAATCCAATCCAATCCAAACCAATCCAATCCAATCCAGTCCAGTCCAATCCAAGGAACGGGATACAATCCCATCCAATCCAATGCAATCCAATCCAATCCAATCCTATCCTATCCAATCCAATCCAATCAAATGCAATCCAATCCAATCCAAGGTACGGCATCCAATCCAATCGAATCCAATCCAATCGAATCCAATCCAAGGAACGGATTCCAATCCAATCCAATCCAATCCAAGGATCGGCATCCAAACCAATCCAATCTAATCCACTCCATCCAATCCCATCCAATCCAAACCAGTCCAATCCAATCCAGTCCAGTCCAATGCAATCCGATCCAATCCAATTCTATCCAATCCAATCAATTCCAATCCTAGGAACGGCATCCAATCCAATCCAATCCAATCCAAGGAACGGCATTCAATCCAATCCAATCCAATCCAGTCCAATGAAACTCAACGCAATCAAAGGAACGGCATCCAATCGAATCGAATCCAATCCAATCCAATCCGAACCAATCCAATCCAATCCAACCCAATACAATCCAATCCAATGAACGACATCCAATCCAATCCAATGCAATGCAATCCAGTCCAATCCAATCCGATCCAATCCAATCAAATCCAATCCAATCTCAGGAACGACATTCAATCCAATCCAATCCAATCCAATCCAGTCCAATCCAATCCAATCCAATCCAAAGAACGGCATCCACCCCAATCCAATCCAATCCAATCAAATCCTATCCATTCCAATCCAATCCAATGCAATCCAATCCAACGAACGGCATCCAACCCAATCCAATCCAATCCAATCCAATGAACGGCATCAAATCCAATCCAATCCAATGCAATCCATTCCAATTCAATCCAATCCAATTCAATCCAAGGAACGGCATCTAATCCAATCCAATCCAATCCAATCGAGACCAATCCAATGCAATCCAATCCACCGAACGGCATCCAACCCAATCCAATCCAATCCACTCCTATCCAATTCAGTACAAGAAATGCCATCCAATCCAATCCAATTCAATCACATTCGATCCAATCCAATCCAATCCAATCCAATCCATGAAACGGCATCCAATCCAATCCAATCCAATCCAAGGATCGGCATCCAATACAATCCAAACCAATCTAATCGAATCCAATCCAATCCAATGCAATTCAATCCAAACCAAGGAACGGCATCCAATCCAATCCAATCCAATCCACTCCAATCCAATCCAATCCAATCCAATCCACTTCAATCAGGTCCAGTCCAATCCAAGGAACGGGATCCAATCCAATCCAATCCAATCTAATGCAAGGAACCGCATCCAATCCAATCCAATCCAATGAACATCATCCAATGCAACCCAATCCAATCCAATTCAATCCAAGTAACGGCATCCAATCGAATCCAATCCAAGGAACGGCATTAAACCAAACCAATCCAATCCAATCCAACGAACGGCATCCTCCCCAATCCAATCCAATCCAATCTAATCCTATCCAATCCAATGTAATCCAAGGAACGCCATCCAATCCATTCCAATCCAATCCGATCCAATCCAATCCAATCCAATCCAAGAAACGGCATCCAATCCAATCCAATCCAATCCAATCCAAGGATCGGCATCCAATCCTATCCAATCCAATCGAATCCACTCCACTCCAATCCAATCCCATCCCATCCCATCCAATCCAAACCAATCCAATCCAATCCAGTCCAGTCCAGTCCAGTCCAGTCCAATCCAAGGAACGGGATCCAATCCAATCCAATCCAATGCAATCCGATCCAATCCAATTCTATCCAATCTAATCAATTCCAATCCTAGGAACAGCATCCAATCCAATCCAATCCAATCAAATCCAAGGAACGGAATTCAATCCAATCCAATCCAATCCAGTCCAATGAAACCCAATGCAATCAAAGCAACGGCATCCAATCAATTCCAATCCAATCCAAACGAAACCAATCCAATCCAACCCAATACAATCCAATCCAATGAACGGCATCCAATCCAATCCAATCCAATCCAATCGGAGCCAATCCAATCCAAGGAACGGCATCCAATCCAATCCAATCCAATGCAATCCAATCCAACGAACGGCATCCAACCCAATCCAATCCAATCCAATCCAATGAACGGCATCAAATCCAATCCAATCCAATGCAATCCATTCCAATCCAATCCAATCCAATTCAATCCAAGGAACGGCATCTAATCCAATCCAATCCAATCCAATCGAATCCAATCCAATGCAATCCAATCCACCGAACGGCATCCAACCCAATCCAATCCAATCCAATCCACTCCTATCCAATTCAGTACAAGAAATGCCATCCAATCCAATCCAATTCAATCACATTCGATCCAATCCAATCCAATCCAATCCAATCCATGAAACGGCATCCAATCCATTCCAATCCAATCCAAGGATCGGCATCCAATACAATCCAAACCAATCTAATCGAATCCAATCCAATCCAATGCAATTCAATCCAAACCAAGGAACGGCATCCAATCCAATCCAGTCCAATCCAATCCACTCCAATCCAATCCAATCCAATCCAATCCACTTCAATCAGGTCCAGTCTAATCCAAGGAACGGGAACCAATCCAATCCAATCCAGTCTAATGCAAGGAACCGCATCCAATCCAATCCAATGAACATCATCCAATGCAATCCAATCCAACCAAAACCAATCCAATCCAATCAAATCCAAACAAAGGAACGGCATTCAATCCAATCCAATCCAATCCAATGAACGTCATCCAATCCAATCCAATCCAACCCAAACCAATCCAATCCAATCAAATCCAAACTAAGGAACGGCATTCAATGCAATCCAATCCAACCCAATCCAATCCAAGGAACGGCATCCAATCCAATCCATTCCAATCCAATCCAATCTAATCCAATCTATCCAAGGAACGGCATCCTATCCAATCCAATCCAATCCAATCCAATTCAATGAACGGCATCCAATCCAATCCAATCCAATCCAAACAAATCCAATCTAAGGAACGGCATTCAATCCATTCCAATCCAATCCAATCCAATCAAAGGAACGGCATCCAACCCAATCCAATCCAATCCAATCCACTCCTATCCAATTCAGTACAAGAAATGCCATCCAATCCAATCCAATTCAATCACATTCGATCCAATCCAATCCAATCCAATCCAATCCATGAAACGGCATCCAATCCAATCCAATCCAATCCAAGGATCGGCATCCAATACAATCCAAACCAAACTAATCGAATCCAATCCAATCCAATGCAATTCAATCCAAACCAAGGAACGGCATCCAATCCAATCCAATTCAATCCAATCCACTCCAATCCAATCCAATCCAATCCAATCCACTTCCATCAGGTCCAGTCCAATCCAAGGAACGGGATCCAATCCAATCCAATCCAATCTAATGCAAGGAACCGCATCCAATCCAATCCAATCCAATAAACATCATCCAATGCAATCCAATCCAACCAAAACCAATCCAATGTAATCAAATCCAAACTAAGGAACGGCATTCAATCCAATCCAATCCAATCCAATGAACGTCATCCAATCCAATCCAATCCAACCCAAACCAATCCAATCCAATCAAATCCAAACTAAGGAACGGCATTCAATGCAATCCAATCCAATCCAATCCAATTCAAGGAACGGCATCCAATCCAATCCATTCCAATCCAATCCAATCTAATTCAATCTATCCAAGGAACGGCATCCTATCCAATCCAATCCAATCCAATCCAATCCAACGAACGGCATCCAATCCAATCCAATCCAATCCAAACAAATCCAATCTAAGGAACGGCATTCAATCCATTCCAATCCAATCCAATCCAATCCAATCAAAGGAACGGCATCCAATCCAATCCAATCTAATCCAATCCAATCTAATCCAAGTAACGGCATCCAATCCAATCCTATGCAATGCAATCCAAGGAGCGCCATGCAATTCAATCCAATCCAATCCAAACAAATCCAATCTAAGGAACGGCATTCAATCCATTCCAATCCAATTCAATCCAATCAAAGGAACGGCATCCAACCCAATCCAATCCAATCCACTCCTATCCAATTCAGTACAAGAAATGCCATCCAATCCAATCCAATTCAATCACATTCGATCCAATCCAATCCAATCCAATCCAATCCATGAAACGGCATCCAATCCAATCCAATCCAATCCAAGGATCGGCATCCAATACAATCCAATCCAATCCAATCGAATCCAATCCAATGCAATCCAATCCACCGAACGGCATCCAACCCAATCCAATCCAATCCAATCCACTCCTATCCAATTCAGTACAAGAAATGCCATCCAATCCAATCCAATTCAATCACATTCGATCCAATCCAATCCAATCCAATCCAATTCATGAAACGGCATCCAATCCAATCCAATCCAATCCAAGGATCGGCATCCAATACAATCCAAACCAATCTAATCGAATCCAATCCAATCCAATGCAATTCAATCCAAACCAAGGAACGGCATCCAATCCAATCCAATCCAATCCAATCCACTCCAATCCAATCCAATCCAATCCAATCCACTTCAATCAGGTCCAGTCCAATCCAAGGAACGGGATCCAATCCAATCCAATCCAATCTAATGCAAGGAACCGCATCCAATCCAATCCAATCCAATGAACATCATCCAATGCAATCCAATCCAACCAAAACCAATCCAATCCAATCCAATCGAATCCAATCCAAGCCAATCCAATCCAATCCAATTAATTCCAATCAAAGGAACGGCATCCAATCAAATCCAACCCAATCCAATCCAATCCAATCCAAGGAACGGCATCCAATCCAATCCAATCCCATCCAATCCAATCCAATCCTACCCAATCCAATCCCATCCAACAAACGGCATCCACTTTAATCTCATCCAATCCAATCCACTCCAATCCACTCCAACCCAATCCAATCCAATCCAAACCAATCCAATCCAATCCAGTCCAGTCCAGTCCAATCCAAGGAACGGGATCCAATCCCATCCAATCCAATGCAATCCAATCCAATACAATGCAAGCCAATCCACTCCAAGCTAAGGAACGGCATCCAATCCATTTCAATCCAATCCAATCCAATCCAATGCAAGGATCGGCATCCAATCCAATCCAATCCATTCCAATCCAATCCAATCCAATCCAATCGATGCAATCCAATCGAATCCAATCCAATCCAAGGAACGGCATCACATCCAAATCAATCCAATCCAATCTAAGAACCGGCATCCAATCAATCCAATCCAAGTAACGGCATCCAATCCAATCCAATCCAATCCAATCCCATCCAATGCAATCCACTCCAATCCAATCCAAACCAATCCAATCGAATCGAATCGAATCCAATCCAATCCAAACCAATCCAATGCAATCCAATTCAATCCAAGGAACGGCATCCAATTCAATCCAATCCAATCCAATCCAAGGAACGGCATCAAATCCAATCCAATCCAATCCAAGCTAATCCTAGGAACGGCATCCAACCCAATCCAACCCAATCCAATCCCATCCAACAAACGGCATCCACTTCAATCTCATCCAATCCAATCCACTCCAATCCACTCCAACCCAATCCAATCCAATCCAAACCAATCCAATCCAATCCAGTCCAGTCCAGTCCAATGCAAGGAACGGGATACAATCCCATCCAAACCAATGCAATCCAATCCAATCCAATCCTATCCTATCCAATCCAATCCAATCAAATGCAATCCAATCCAATCCAAGGTACGGCATCCAATCCAATCGAATCCAATCCAATCGAATCCAATCCAAGGACCGGATTCCAATCCAATCCAATCCAATCCAAGGAACGGCATCCAATCAAATCCAACCCAATCCAATCCAATCCAATCCAATCCAAGGAACGGCATCCAATCCAATCCAATCCCATCCAATCCAATCCTACCCAATCCAATCCCATCCAACAAACGGCATCCACTTCAATCTCATCCAATCCAATCCACTCCAATCCACTCCAACCCAATCCAATCCAATCCAAACCAATCCAATCCAATCCAGTCCAGTCCAGTCCAATCCAAGGAACGGAATCCAATCCCATCCAATCCAATGCAATCCAATCCAATACAATGCAAGCCAATCCACTCCAAGCTAAGGAACGGCATCCAATCCATTTCAATCCAATCCAATCCAATCCAAGGATCGGCATCCAATCCAATCCAATCCATTCCAATCCAATCCAATCCAATCCAATCGATGCAATCCAATCGAATGCAATCCAATCCAAGGAACGGCATCATATCCAAACCAATCCAATCCAATCTAAGAACCGGCATCCAATCAATCCAATCCAAGTAATGGCATCCAATCCAATCCAATCCAATCCAATCCCATCCCATCCAATGCAATCCACTCCAATCCAATCCAAACCAATCCAATCGAACCGAATCGAATCCAATCCAATCCAAACCAATCCAATGCAATCCAATTCAATCCAAGGAACGGCATCCAATTCAATCCAATCCAATCCAATTCAAGGAACGGCATCTAATCCAATCCAATCCAATCCAAGCTAATCCTAGGAACGGCATCCAATCCAATCCAACCCAATCCAATCCCATCCAACAAACGGCATCCACTTCAACCTCATCCAATCCAATCCACTCCAATCCACTCCAACCCAATCCAATCCAATCCAAACCAATCCAATCCAATCCAGTCCAGTCCAATCCAAGGAACGGGATACAATCCCATCCAATCCAATGCAATCCAATCCAATCCAATCCTATCCCATCCAATCCAATCCAATCAAATACAATCCAATCCAATCCAAGGTACGGCATCCAATCCAATCGAATCCAATCCAATCGAATCCAATCCAAGGAACGGATTCCAATCCAATCCAATCCAATCCAAGGATCGGCATCCAAACCAATCCAATCCAATCCACTCCATCCAATCCCATCCAATCCAAACCAGTCCAATCCAATCCAGTCCAGTCCAATGCAATCCGATCCAATCCAATTCTATCCAATCCAATCAATTCCAATCCTAGGAACGGCATCCAATCCAATCCAATCCAATCCAATCCAATCAAATCCAGTCCAATGAAACTCAACGCAATCAAAGGAACGGCATCCAATTGAATCCAATCCAATCCAACCCAATCCGAACCAATCCAATCCAATCCAACCCAATACAATCCAATCCAATGAACGATATCCAATCCAATCCAATGCAATGCAATCCAGTCCAATCCAATCCGATCCAATCCAATCAAATCCAATCCAATCTCAGGAACGACATTCAATCCAATCCAATCCAATCCAATCCAGTCCAATCCAATCCAATCCAATCCAAAGAACGGCATCCACCCCAATCCAATCCAATCCAATCAAATCCTATCCATTCCAATCCAATCCAATGCAATCCAATCCAACGAACGGCATCCAACCCAAACCAATCCAATCCAATCCAATGAACGGCATCAAATCCAATCCAATCCAATGCAATCCATTCCAATTCAATCCAATCCAATTCAATCCAAGGAACGGCATCTAATCCAATCCAATCCAATCCAATCGAAACCAATCCAATGCAATCCAATCCACCGAACGGCATCCAACCCAATCCAATCCAATCCAATCCACTCCTATCCAATTCAGTACAAGAAATGCCATCCAATCCAATCCAATTCAATCACATTCGATCCAATCCAATCCAATCCAATCCAATCCATGAAACGGCATCCAATCCAATCCAATCCAATCCAAGGATCGGCATCCAATACAATCCAAACCAATCTAATCGAATCCAATCCAATCCAATGCAATTCAATCCAAACCAAGGAACGGCATCCAATCCAATACAATCCAATCCACTCCAATCCAATCCAATCCAATCCAATCCACTTCAATCAGGTCCAGTCCAATCCAAGGAACGGGATCCAATCCAATCCAATCCAATCTAATGCAAGGAACCGCATCCAATCCAATCCAATCCAATGAACATCATGCAATGCAACCCAATCCAATCCAATTCAATCCAAGTAACGGCATCCAATCGAATCCAATCCAAGGAACGGCATTAAACCAAACCAATCCAATCCAATCCAACGAACGGCATCCTCCCCAATCCAATCCAATCCAATCTAATCCTATCCAATCCAATCCAAGGAACGCCATCCAATCCAATTCCAATCCAATCCGATCCTATCCAATCCAATCCAATCCAAGAAACGGCATCCAATCCAATCCAATCCAATCCAATCCAAGGATCGGCATCCAATCCTATCCAATTCAATCGAATCCACTCCACTCCAATCCAATCCCATCCCATCCCATCCAATCCAAACCAATCCAATCCAATCCAGTCCAGTCCAGTCCAGTCCAGTCCAGTCCAGTCCAGTCCAATCCAAGGAACGGGATCCAATCCAATCCAATCCAATGCAATCCGATCCAATCCAATTCTATCCAATCCAATCAATTCCAATCCTAGGAACAGCATCCAATCCAATCCAATCCAATCAAATCCAAGGAACGGAATTCAATCCAATCCAATCCAATCCAGCCCAATGAAACCCAATGCAATCAAAGCAACGGCATCCAATAAATTCCAATCCAATCCAAACGAAACCAATCCAATCCAACCCAATACAATCCAATCCAATGAACGGCATCCAATCCAATCCAATCCAATACAATCGGAGCCAATCCAATCCAAGGAACGGCATCCAATCCAATCCAATCCAATGCAATCCTATCCAACGAACGGCATCCAACCCAATCCAATCCAATCCAAGGATCGGCATCCAATACAATCCAAACCAATCTAATCGAATCCAATCCAATCCAATGCAATTCAATCCAAACCAAGGAACGGCATCCAATCCAATCCAATCCAATCCAATCCACTCCAATCCAATCCAATCCAATCCAATCAACTTCAATCAGGTCCAGTCCAATCCAAGGAACGGGATCCAATCCAATCCAATCCAGTCTAATGCAAGGAACCGCATCCAATCCAATCCAATCCAATGAACATCATCCAATGCAATCCAATCCAACCAAAACCAATCCAATCCAATTAAATCCAAACTAAGGAACGGCATTCAATCCAATCCAATCCAATCCAATGAACGTCATCCAATCCAATCCAATCCAACCCAAACCAATCCAATCCAATCAAATCCAAACTAAGGAACGGCATTCAATGCAATCCAATCCAATCCAATCCAATCCAAGGAACGGCATCCAATCCAATCCATTCCAATCCAATCCAATCTAATCCAATCTATCCAAGGAACGGCATCCTATCCAATCCAATCCAATCCAATCCAATTCAATGAACGGCATCCAATCCAATCCAATCCAATCCAAACAAATCCAATCGAAGGAACGGCATTCAATCCATTCCAATCCAATCCAATCCAATCAAAGGAACGGCATCCAACCCAATCCAATCCAATCCAATCCACTCCTATCCAATTCAGTACAAGAAATGCCATCCAATCCAATCCAATTCAATCACATTCGATCCAATCCAATCCAATCCAATCCATGAAACGGCATCCAATCCAATCCAATCCAATCCAAGGATCGGCATCCAATACAATCCAAACCAATCTAATCGAATCCAATCCAATCCAATGCAATTCAATCCAAACCAAGGAACGGCATCCAATCCAATCCAATCCAATCCACTCCAATCCAATCCAATCCAATCCAATCCACTTCAATCAGGTCCAGTCCAATCCAAGGAACGGGATCCAATCCAATCCAATCCAATCTAATGCAAGGAACCGCATCCAATCCAATCCAATCCAATGAACATCATCCAATGCAATCCAATCCAACCAAAACCAATCCAATCCAATCAAATCCAAACTAAGGAACGGCATTCAATCCAATCCAATCCAATCCAATGAACGTCATCCAATCCAATCCAATCCAACCCAAACCAATCCAATCCAATCAAATCCAAACTAAGGAACGGCATTCAATGCAATCCAATCCAATCCAATCCAATTCAAGGAACGGCATCCAATCCAATCCATTCCAATCCAATCCAATCTAATTCAATCTATCCAAGGAACGGCATCCTATCCAATCCAATCCAATCCAATCCAATCCAACGAACGGCATCCAATCCAATCCAATCCAATCCAAACAAATCCAATCTAAGGAACGGCATTCAATCCATTCCAATCCAATCCAATCCAATCAAAGGAACGGCATCCAATCCAATCCAATCTAATCCAATCCAATCTAATCCAAGTAACGGCATCCAATCCAATCCTTTGCAATGCAATCCAAGGAGCGCCATGCAATTCAATCCAATGCAATCCAAACAAATCCAATCGAAGGAACGGCATTCAATCCAATCGAATCCAGTCCAATCCAAGGACCGCATCTAATCCATTCCAATCCAATCCAATCCAATCCAATCCAATCAAAGGAACTGCATCCAATCCAATCCAATCCAATCCATCCAATGAACGGCATGCCATCCAAACCAATGCAACCCAATCCAATCCAATCCAACGAACGGCATCCTCCCCAATCCAATCCAATCCAATCTAATCCTATCCAATCCAATCCAAGGAACGCCATCCAATCCAATTCCAATCCAATCCGATCCTATCCAATCCAATCCAATCCAAGAAACGGCATCCAATCCAATCCAATCCAAGGATCGGCATCCAATCCTATCCAATTCAATCGAATCCACTCCACTCCAATCCAATCCCATCCCATCCCATCCAATCCAAACCAATCCAATCCAATCCAGTCCAGTCCAGTCCAGTCCAGTCCAGTCCAGTCCAGTCCAATCCAAGGAACGGGATCCAATCCAATCCAATCCAATGCAATCCGATCCAATCCAATTCTATCCAATCCAATCAATTCCAAACCTAGGAACAGCATCCAATCCAATCCAATCCAATCAAATCCAAGGAACGGAATTCAATCCAATCCAATCCAATCCAGCCCAATGAAACCCAATGCAATCAAAGCAACGGCATCCAATAAATTCCAATCCAATCCAAACGAAACCAATCCAATCCAACCCAATACAATCCAATCCAATGAACGGCATCCAATCCAATCCAATCCAATACAATCGGAGCCAATCCAATCCAAGGAACGGCATCCAATCCAATCCAATCCAATGCAATCCTATCCAACGAACGGCATCCAACCCAATCCAATCCAATCCAAGGATCGGCATCCAATACAATCCAAACCAATCTAATCGAATCCAATCCAATCCAATGCAATTCAATCCAAACCAAGGAACGGCATCCAATCCAATCCAATCCAATCGAATCCACTCCAATCCAATCCAATCCAATCCAATCCACTTCAATCAGGTCCAGTCCAATCCAAGGAACGGGATCCAATCCAATCCAATCCAGTCTAATGCAAGGAACCGCATCCAATCCAATCCAATCCAATGAACATCATCCAATGCAATCCAATCCAACCAAAACCAATCCAATCCAATTAAATCCAAACTAAGGAACGGCATTCAATCCAATCCAATCCAATCCAATGAACGTCATCCAATCCAATCCAATCCAACCCAAACCAATCCAATCCAATCAAATCCAAACTAAGGAACGGCATTCAATGCAATCCAATCCAATCCAATCCAATCCAAGGAACGGCATCCAATCCAATCCATTCCAATCCAATCCAATCTAATCCAATCTATCCAAGGAACGGCATCCTATCCAATCCAATCCAATCCAATCCAATTCAATGAACGGCATCCAATCCAATCCAATCCAATCCAAACAAATCCAATCGAAGGAACGGCATTCAATCCATTCCAATCCAATCCAATCCAATCAAAGGAACGGCATCCAACCCAATCCAATCCAATCCAATCCACTCCTATCCAATTCAGTACAAGAAATGCCATCCAATCCAATCCAATTCAATCACATTCGATCCAATCCAATCCAATCCAATCCAATCCATGAAACGGCATCCAATCCAATCCAATCCAATCCAAGGATCGGCATCCAATACAATCCAAACCAATCTAATCGAATCCAATCCAATCCAATGCAATTCAATCCAAACCAAGGAACGGCATCCAATCCAATCCAATCCAATCCACTCCAATCCAATCCAATCCAATCCAATCCACTTCAATCAGGTCCAGTCCAATCCAAGGAACGGGATCCAATCCAATCCAATCCAATCTAATGCAAGGAACCGCATCCAATCCAATCCAATCCAATGAACATCATCCAATGCAATCCAATCCAACCAAAACCAATCCAATCCAATCAAATCCAAACTAAGGAACGGCATTCAATCCAATCCAATCCAATCCAATGAACGTCATCCAATCCAATCCAATCCAACCCAAACCAATCCAATCCAATCAAATCCAAACTAAGGAACGGCATTCAATGCAATCCAATCCAATCCAATCCAATTCAAGGAACGGCATCCAATCCAATCCATTCCAATCCAATCCAATCTAATTCAATCTATCCAAGGAACGGCATCCTATCCAATCCAATCCAATCCAATCCAATCCAACGAACGGCATCCAATCCAATCCAATCCAATCCAAACAAATCCAATCTAAGGAACGGCATTCAATCCATTCCAATCCAATCCAATCCAATCAAAGGAACGGCATCCAATCCAATCCAATCTAATCCAATCCAATCTAATCCAAGTAACGGCATCCAATCCAATCCTTTGCAATGCAATCCAAGGAGCGCCATGCAATTCAATCCAATGCAATCCAAACAAATCCAATCGAAGGAACGGCATTCAATCCAATCGAATCCAGTCCAATCCAAGGACCGCATCTAATCCATTCCAATCCAATCCAATCCAATCCAATCCAATCAAAGGAACTGCATCCAATCCAATCCAATCCAATCCATCCAATGAACGGCATGCCATCCAAACCAATGCAACCCAATCCAATCCAATCCAATCCAACGAACGGCATCCTCCCCAATCCAATCCAATCCAATCTAATCCTATCCAATCCAATCCAAGGAACGCCATCCAATCCAATTCCAATCCAATCCGATCCTATCCAATCCAATCCAATCCAAGAAACGGCATCCAATCCAATCCAATCCAATCCAATCCAAGGATCGGCATCCAATCCTATCCAATTCAATCGAATCCACTCCACTCCAATCCAATCCCATCCCATCCCATCCAATCCAAACCAATCCAATCCAATCCAGTCCAGTCCAGTCCAGTCCAGTCCAGTCCAGTCCAGTCCAATCCAAGGAACGGGATCCAATCCAATCCAATCCAATGCAATCCGATCCAATCCAATTCTATCCAATCCAATCAATTCCAATCCTAGGAACAGCATCCAATCCAATCCAATCCAATCAAATCCAAGGAACGGAATTCAATCCAATCCAATCCAATCCAGCCCAATGAAACCCAATGCAATCAAAGCAACGGCATCCAATAAATTCCAATCCAATCCAAACGAAACCAATCCAATCCAACCCAATACAATCCAATCCAATGAACGGCATCCAATCCAATCCAATCCAATACAATCGGAGCCAATCCAATCCAAGGAACGGCATCCAATCCAATCCAATCCAATGCAATCCTATCCAACGAACGGCATCCAACCCAATCCAATCCAATCCAAGGATCGGCATCCAATACAATCCAAACCAATCTAATCGAATCCAATCCAATCCAATGCAATTCAATCCAAACCAAGGAACGGCATCCAATCCAATCCAATCCAATCCAATCCACTCCAGTCCAATCCAATCCAATCCAATCCACTTCAATCAGGTCCAGTCCAATCCAAGGAACGGGATCCAATCCAATCCAATCCAGTCTAATGCAAGGAACCGCATCCAATCCAATCCAATCCAATGAACATCATCCAATGCAATCCAATCCAACCAAAACCAATCCAATCCAATCAAATCCAAACTAAGGAACGGCATTCAATCCAATCCAATCCAATCCAATGAACGTCATCCAATCCAATCCAATCCAACCCAAACCAATCCAATCCAATCAAATCCAAACTAAGGAACGGCATTCAATGCAATCCAATCCAATCCAATCCAATCCAAGGAACGGCATCCAATCCAATCCATTCCAATCCAATCCAATCTAATCCAATCTATCCAAGGAACGGCATCCTATCCAATCCAATCCAATCCAATCCAATTCAATGAACGGCATCCAATCCAATCCAATCCAATCCAAACAAATCCAATCGAAGGAACGGCATTCAATCCATTCCAATCCAATCCAATCCAATCAAAGGAACGGCATCCAACCCAATCCAATCCAATCCAATCCACTCCTATCCAATTCAGTACAGGAAATGCCATCCAATCCAATCCAATTCAATCACATTCGATCCAATCCAATCCAATCCAATCCAATCCATGAAACGGCATCCAATCCAATCCAATCCAATCCAAGGATCGGCATCCAATACAATCCAAACCAATCTAATCGAATCCAATCCAATCCAATGCAATTCAATCCAAACCAAGGAACGGCATCCAATCCAATCCAATCCAATCCACTCCAATCCAATCCAATCCAATCCAATCCACTTCAATCAGGTCCAGTCCAATCCAAGGAACGGGATCCAATCCAATCCAATCCAATCTAATGCAAGGAACCGCATCCAATCCAATCCAATCCAATGAACATCATCCAATGCAATCCAATCCAACCAAAACCAATCCAATCCAATCAAATCCAAACTAAGGAACGGCATTCAATCCAATCCAATCCAATCCAATGAACGTCATCCAATCCAATCCAATCCAACCCAAACCAATCCAATCCAATCAAATCCAAACTAAGGAACGGCATTCAATGCAATCCAATCCAATCCAATCCAATTCAAGGAACGGCATCCAATCCAATCCATTCCAATCCAATCCAATCTAATTCAATCTATCCAAGGAACGGCATCCTATCCAATCCAATCCAATCCAATCCAACGAACGGCATCCAATCCAATCCAATCCAATCCAAACAAATCCAATCTAAGGAACGGCATTCAATCCATTCCAATCCAATCCAATCCAATCAAAGGAACGGCATCCAATCCAATCCAATCTAATCCAATCCAATCTAATCCAAGTAACGGCATCCAATCCTTTGCAATGCAATCCAAGGAGCGCCATGCAATTCAATCCAATGCAATCCAAACAAATCCAATCGAAGGAACGGCATTCAATCCAATCGAATCCAGTCCAATCCAAGGACCGCATCTAATCCATTCCAATCCAATCCAATCCAATCCAATCCAATCAAAGGAACTGCATCCAATCCAATCCAATCCAATCCATCCAATGAACGGCATGCCATCCAAACCAATGCAACCCAATCCAATCCAATTCAATCCAAGGAACGGCATCCAATCGAATCCAATCCAAGGAACGGCATTAAACCAAACCAATCCAATCCAATCCAACGAACGGCATCCTCCCCAATCCAATCCAATCCAATCTAATCCTATCCAATTCAGTACAAGAAATGCCATCCAATCCAATCCAATTCAATCACATTCGATCCAATCCAATCCAATCCAATCCAATTCATGAAACGGCATCCAATCCAATCCAATCCAATCCAAGGATCGGCATCCAATACAATCCAAACCAATCTAATCGAATCCAATCCAATCCAATGCAATTCAATCCAAACTAAGGAACGGCATCCAATGCAATCCAATCCAATCCAATCCACTCCAATCCAATCCAATCCAATCCAATCCACTTCAATCAGGTCCAGTCCAATCCAAGGAACGGGATCCAATCCAATCCAATCCAATCTAATGCAAGGAACCGCATCCAATCCAATCCAATCCAATGAACATCATCCAATGCAATCCAATCCAACCAAAACCAATCCAATCCAATCAAATCCAAACTAAGGAACGGCATTCAATCCAATCCAATCCAATCCAATCCAATGAACGTCATCCAATCCAATCCAATCCAACCCAAACCAATCCAATCCAATCAAATCCAAACTAAGGAACGGCATTCATTGCAATCCAATCCAATCCAATCCAATCCAAGGAACGGCATCCAATCCAATCCATTCCAATCCAATCCAATCTAATCCAATCTATCCAAGGAGCGGCATCCTATACAATCCAATCCAATCCAATCCAATTCAATGAACGGCATCCAATCCAATCCAATCCAAACAAATCCAATCTAAGGAACGGCATTCAATCCATTCCAATCCAATCCAATCCAATCAAAGGAACGGCATCCAACCCAATTCAATCCAATCCAATCCACTCCTATCCAATTCAGTACAAGAAATGCCATCCAATCCAATCCAATTCAATCACATTCGATCCAATCCAATCCAATCCAATCCAATCCATGAAACGGCATCCAATCCAATCCAATCCAATCCAAGGATCGGCATCCAATACAATCCAAACCAATCTAATCGAATCCAATACAATCCAATGCAATTCAATCCAAACCAAGGAACGGCATCCAATCCAATCCAATCCAATCCAATCCACTCCAATCCAATCCAATCCAATCCAATCCACTTCAATCAGGTCCAGTCCAATGCAAGGAACGGGATCCAATCCAATCCAATCCAATCTAATGCAAGGAACCGCATCCAATCCAATCCAATCCAATGAACATCATCCAATGCAATCCAATCCAACCAAAACCAATCCAATCCAATCAAATCCAAACTAAGGAACGGCATTCAATCCAATCCAATCCAATCCAATGAACGTCATTCAATCCAATCCAATCCAACCCAAACCAATCCAATCCAATCAAATCCAAACTAAGGAACGGCATTCAATGCAATCCAATCCAATCCAATTCAGGGAACGGCATCCAATCCAATCCATTCCAATCCAATCCAATCTAATTCAATCTATCCAAGGAACGGCATCCTATCCAATCCAATCCAATCCAATCCAATCCAACGAACGGCATCCAATCCAATCCAATTCAAACATATCCAATCTAAGGAACGGCATTCAATCCATTCCAATCCAATCCAATCCAATCAAAGGAACGGCATCCAATCCAATCCAATCTAATCCAATCCAATCTAATCCAAGTAAGGGCATCCAATCCAATCCTTTGCAATGCAATCCAAGGAGCGCCATGCAATTCAATCCAATGCAATCCAAACAAATCCAATCGAAGGAACGGCATTCAATCCAATCGAATCCAGTCCAATCCAAGGACCGCATCTAATCCATTCCAATCCAATCCAATCCAATCCAATCCAATCCAATCAAAGGAACTGCATCCAATCCAATCCAATCCAATCCATCCAATGAACGGCATGCCATCCAAACCAATGCAACCCAATCCAACCCATTTCAATCCAAGGAACGGCATCCAATCGAATCCAATCCAAGGAACGGCATTAAACCAAACCAATCCAATCCAATCCAACGAACGGCATCCTCCCCAATCCAATCCAATCCAATCTAATCCTATCCAATCCAATCCAAGGAACGCCATCCAATCCATTCCAATCAAATCCGATCCAATCCAATCCAAGAAACGGCATCCAATCCAATCCAATCCAATCCAATCCAAGGATCGGCATCCAATCCTATCCAATCCAATCGAATCCACTCCACTCCAATCCAATCCCATCCCATCCAATCCAATCCAAACCAATCCAATCCAATCCAGTCCAGTCCAGTCCAGTCCAGTCCAATCCAAGGAACGGGATCCATCCAATCCAATCCAATGCAATCCGATCCAATCCAATTCTATCCAATCCAATCAATTCCAATCCTAGGAACAGCATCCAATCCAATCCAATCCAATCAAATCCAAGGAACGGAATTCAATCCAATCCAATCCAATCCAGTCCAATGAAACCCAATGCAATCAAAGCAACGGCATCCAATCAATTCCAATCCAATCCAAACCAAACCAATCCAATCCAACCCAATACAATCCAATCCAATGAACGGCATCCAAACCAATCCAATCCAATCCAATCGGAGCCAATCCAATCCAAGGAACGGCATCCAATCCAATCCTATGCAATGCAATCCAGTCCAATCCAATCCGATCCAATCCAATCTAATCCAATCCAATCTAAGGAACGACATTCAATCCAATCCAATCCAATCCAATCCAATCCAATCCAATGAACGGCATGCAATCCAATCCAATGCAATCCAAACCTATCCAATCCAATCCAAGGAACGCCGTCCAATCCAATCCAATCCAAGACGATCCAATCCAATCCAATCCAATCCATTCCAAGAAACGGCATCCAATCCAATCCAATCCAATCCATGGATCGGCATCCAAACCAATCCAATCCAATTCAATCCACTCCATCCAATCCCATCCAATCCAAACCAGTCCAATCCAATCCAGTCCAGTCCAATGCAATCCGATCCAATCCAATTCTATCCAATCCAATCAATTCCAATCCTAGGAACGGCATCCAATCCAATCCAATCCAATCCAATCCAATCCAATCCAAGGAACGGAATTCAATCCAATCCAATCCAATCCAGTCCAATGAAACTCAATGCAATCAAAGGAACGGCATCCAATCGAATCCAATGCAATCCAATCCAATCCGAACCAATCCAATCCAATCCAACCCAATACAATCCAATCCAATGAACGACATCCAATCCAATCCAATGCAATGCAATCCAGTCCAATCCAATCCGATCCAATCCAATCAAATCCAATCCAATCTCAGGAACGACATTCAATCCAATCCAATCCAATCCAATCCAGTCCAATCCAATCCAATCCAATCCAAAGAACGGCATCCACCCCAATCCAATCCAATCCAATCAAATCCAATCCATTCCAATCCAATCCAATGCAATCCAATCCAACGAACGGCATCCAACCCAATCCAATCCAATTAAATCCAATGAACGGCATCAAATCCAATCCAATCCAATGCAATCCATTCCAATCCAATCCAATCCAATTCAATCCAAGGAACGGCATCTAATCAAATCCAATCCAATCCAATCGAATCCAATCCAATGCAATCCAATCCACCGAACGGCATCCAACCCAATCCAATCCAATCCAATCCACTCCCATCCAAATCAGTACAAGAAATGCCATCCAATCCAATCCAATTCAATCACATTCGATCCAATCCAATCCAATCCAATTCATGAAACGGCATCCAATCCAATCCAATCCAAGGATCGGCATCCAATACAATCCAAACCAATCTAATCGAATCCAATCCAATCCAATGCAATTCAATCCAAACCAAGGAACGGCATCCAATCCAATCCAATCCAATCCAATCCACTCCACTCCAATCCAATCCAATCCAATCCAATCCACTTCAATCAGGTCCAGTCCAATCCAAGGAACGGGATCCAATCCAATCCAATCCAATCTAATGCAAGGAACCGCATCCAATCCAATCCAATCCAATGAACATCATCCAATGCAATCCAATCCAACCAAAACCAATACAATCCAATCAAATCCAAACTAAGGAACGGCATTCAATCCAATCCAATCCAATCCAATCCAATGAACGTCATCCAATCCAATCCAATCCCACCCAAACCAATCCAATCCAATCAAATCCAAACTAAGGCACGGCATTCATTGCAATCCAATCCAATCCAATCCAATCCAAGGAACGGCATCCAATCCAATCCATTCCAATCCAATCCAATCTAATCCAATCTATCCAAGGAACGGCATCCTATACAATCCAATCCAATCCAATCCAATTCAATGAACGGCATCCAATCCAATCCAATCCAATCCAAACAAATCCAATCTAAGGAACGGCATTCAATCCATTCCAATCCAATCCAATCCAATCAAAGGAACGGCATCCAACCCAATTCAATTCAATCCAATCCAATCCACTCCTATCCAATTCAGTACAAGAAATGCCATCCAATCCAATCCAATTCAATCACATTCGATCCAATCCAATCCAATCCATGAAACGGCATCCAATCCAATCCAATCCAATCCAAGGATCGGCATCCAATACAATCCAAACCAATCGAATCGAATCCAATCCAATCCAATGCAATTCAATCCAATCCACTCCAATCCAATCCAATCCAATCCACTTCAATCAGGTCCAGTCCAATCCAAGGAACGGGATCCAATCCAATCCAATCCAATCTAATGCAAGGAACCGCATCCAATCCAATCCAATCCGATGAACATCATCCAATGCAATCCAATCCAACCAAAACCAATCCAATCCAATCAAATCCAAACTAAGGAACGGCATTCAATCCAATCCAATCCAATCCAATGAACGTCATCCAATCCAATCCAATCCAACCCAAACCAATCCAATCCAATCAAATCCAAACTAAGGAACGGCATTCAATGCAATCCAATCCAATCCAATCCAATCCAAGGAACGGCATCCAATCCAATCCATTCCAATCCAATCCAATCTAATCCAATCTATCCAAGGAACGGCATCCTATCCAATCCAATCCAATCCAATCCAATTCAATGAACGGCATCCAATCCAATCCAATCCAAACAAATCCAATCTAAGGAACGGCATTCAATCCATTCCAATCCAATCCAATCCAATCAAAGGAACGGCATCCAACCCAATCCAATCCAATCCAATCCAATCCAATCCAATCTAATCCAAGTAACGGCATCCAATCCAATCCTATGCAATGCAATCCAAGGAGCGCCATGCAATTCAATCCAATGCAATCCAAACAAATCCAATCGAAGGAACGGCATTCAATCCAATCGAATCCAATCCAATCCAAGGACCGCATCTAATCCATTCCAATCCAATCCAATCCAATCAAAGGAACTGCATCCAATCCAATCCAATCCAATCCAATCCAATCTAATCCAAGGAACGGCATCCAATCCAATCCGATGCAATGCAATCCAAGGAACGCCATGCAGTCCAATCCAATGCAATCCAATCCGATCCAATCCAATCCAATCCAATCCAAGCAACGGCATCCAATCCAATCCAAGCCAATCCAATCCAAACCAAGCCAATCCGATCCAAGGAACGGCATCAAATCCAATTCAATACAATCCAATACAATCCAATCCAAGGAACGGCATCCAATCCAATCCTATGCAATGCTATCCAAGGAACGCCATGCAATCCAATCCAATGCAATCCAATCCGATCCAATCAAATCCAAACAAATCCAATCGAAGGAACGGCATTCAATCCAATCCAATCCAATCCAATCTAAGGAACTGCATCCAATCAATCCAATCCAAGTAACGGCATCCAATCCAATCCAATCCAATCCCATCCAATGCAATCCACTCCAATCCAATCCAAACCAATCCAATTCAATCCAATCCAATCCAATCCAATCCAATGCAATCCAATTCAATCCAAGGAACGGCATCCAATTTAATCCAATCCAATCCAATCCAATCCAACGAACGGCATCCTCCCCAATCCAATCCAATCCAATCCAATCTAATCCTATCCAATCCAATCCAAGGAACGCCATCCAATCCATTCCAATCCAATCCGATCCAATCCAATCCAATCCAATCCAAGAAACGGCATCCAATCCAATCCAATCCAATCCAATCCAAGGATCGGCATCCAATCCTATCCAATCCAATCGAATCCACTCCACTCCAATCCAATCCCATCCCATCCAATCCAAACCAATCCAATCCAATCCAGTCCAGTCCAGTCCAGTCCAGTCCAGTCCAATCCAAGGAACGGGATCCAATCCAATCCAATCCAATGCAATCCGATCCAATCCAATTCTATCCAATCCAATCAATTCCAATACTAGGAACAGCATCCAATCCAATCCAATCCAATCAAATCCAAGGAACGGAATTCAATCCAATCCAATCCAATCCAGTCCAATGAAACCCAATGCAATCAAAGCAACGGCATCCAATCAATTCCAATCCAATCCAAACCAAACCAATCCAATCCAACCCAATACAATCCAATCCAATGAACGGCATCCAATCCAATCCAATCCAATCCAATCGGAGCCAATCCAATCCAAGGAACGGCATCCAATCCAATCCAATGCAATGCAATCCAGTCCAATCCAATCCGATCCAATCCAATCAAATCCAATCCAATCTCAGGAACGACATTCAATCCAATCCAATCTAATCCAATCCAGTCCAATCTAATCCAATCCAATGAACGGCATGCAATCCAATCCAATGCAATCCAAACCTATCCAATCCAATCCAAGGAACGCCGTCCAATCCAATCCAATCCAAGCCGATCCAATCCAATCCAACCCATTCCAAGAAACGGCATCCAATCCAATCCAATCCAATCCAATCCAAGGATCGGCATCCAAACCAATCCAATCCAATCCAATCCACTCCATCCAATCCCATCCAATCCAAACCAGTCCAATCCAATCCAGTCCAGTCCAATGCAATCCGATCCAATCCAATTCTATCGAATCCAATCAATTCCAATCCTAGGAACGGCATCCAATCCAATCCAATCCAATCCAATCCAAGGAACGGCATTCAATCCAATCCAATCCAATCCAGTCCAATGAAACTCAATGCAATCAAAGGAACGGCATCCAATCGAATCCAATCCAATCCAATCCAATCCGAACCAATCCAATCCAATCCAACCCAATACAATCCAATCCAATGAACGACATCCAATCCAATCCAATGCAATGCAATCCAGTCCAATCCAATCCGATCCAATCCAATCAAATCCAATTCAATCTCAGGAACGACATTCAATCCAATCCAATCCAATCCAATCCAGTCCAATCCAATCCAATCCAATCCAATCCAATCCAAAGAACGGCATCCACCCCAATCCAATCCAATCCAATCAAATCCTATCCATTCCAATCCAATCCAATGCAATCCAATCCAACGAACGGCATCCAATCCAATCCAATCCAATGCAATCCAATTCAATCCAAGGAACAGCATCCAATTTAATCCAATCCAATCCAATCCAATCCAATCCAACGAACGGCATCCTCCCCAATCCAATCCAATCCAATCTAATCCTATCCAATCCAATCCAAGGAACGCCATCCAATCCATTCCAATCCAATCCGATCCAATCCAATCCAATCCAATCCAAGAAACGGCATCCAATCCAATCCAAGGATCGGCATCCAATCCTATCCAATCCAATCGAATCCACTCCACTCCAATCCAATCCCATCCCATCCAATCCAAACCAATCCAATCCAATACAGTCCAGTCCAGTCCAGTCCAGTCCAATCCAAGGAACGGGATCCAATCCAATCCAATGCAATCCGATCCAATCCAATTCTATCCAATCCAATCAATTCCAATTCTAGGAACAGCATCCAATCCAATCCAATCCAATCAAATCAAAGGAACGGAATTCAATCCAATCCAATCCAATCCAGTCCAATGAAACCCAATGCAATCAAAGCAACGGCATCCAATCAATTCCAATCCAATCCAAACCAAACCAATCCAATCCAACCCAATACAATCCAATCCAATGAACGGCATCCAATCCAATCCAATCCAATCCAATCGGAGCCAATCCAATCCAAGGAACGGCATCCAATCCAATCCAATGCAATGCAATCATGTCCAATCCAATCCGATCCAATCCAATCAAATCCAATCCAATCTCAGGAACGACATTCAATCCAATCCAATCTAATCCAATCCAGTCCAATCCAATCCAATCCAATGAACGGCATGCAATCCAATCCAATGCAATCCAAACCTATCCAATCCAATCCACGGAACGCCGTCCAATCCAATCCAATCCAAGCCGATCCAATCCAATCCAATCCATTCCAAGAAACGGCACCAATCCAATCCAATCCAATCCAAGGATCGGCATCCAAACCAATCCAATCCAATCCAATCCACTCCATCCAATCCCATCCAATCCAAACCAGTCCAATCCAATCCAATCCAGTCCAGTCCAATGCAATCCGATCCAATCCAATTCTATCCAATCCAATCAATTCCAATCCTAGGAACGGCATCCAATCCAATCCAATCCAATCCAATCCAATCCAAGGAACGGCATTCAATCCAATCCAATCCAATCCAGTCCAATGAAACTCAATGTAATCAAAGGAACGGCATCCAATCGAATCCAATCCAATCCAATCCAATCCGAACCAATCCAATCCAATCCAACCCAATACAATCCAATCCAATGAACGACATCCAATCCAATCCAATGCAATGCAATCCAGTCCAATCCAATCCGATCCAATCCAATCAAATCCAATCCAATCTCAGGAACGACATTCAATCCAATCCAATCCAATCCAATCCAGTCCAATCCAATCCAATCCAATCCAATCCAATCCAAAGAACGGCATCCACCCCAATCCAATCCAATCCAATCAAATCCTATCCTATCCATTCCAATCCAATCCAATGCAATCCAATCCAACGAACGGCATCCAATCCAATCCAATCCAATCCAATCCAATGAACGGCATCAAATCCAATCCAATCCAATGCAATCCATTCCAATCCAATCCAATCCAATTCAATCCAAGGAACGGCATCTAATCCAATCCAATCCAATCCAATCGAATCCAATCCAATGCAATCCAATCCACCGAACGGCATCCAACCCAATCCAATCCAATCCAATCCACTCCTATCCAATTCAGTACAAGAAATGCCATCCAATCCAATCCAATTCAATCACATTCGTTCCAATCCAATCCAATCCAATCCAATCCATGAAACGGCATCCAATCCAATCCAATCCAATCCAAGGATCGGCATCCAATACAATCCAAACCAATCTAATCGAATCCAATCCAATCCAGTGCAATTCAATCCAAACCAAGGAACGGCATCCAATCCAATCCAATCCAATCCACTCCAATCCCATCCAATCCAATCCAATCCACTTCAATCAGGTCCAGTCCAATCCAAGGAACGGGATCCAATCCAATCCAATCCAATCTAATGCAAGGAACCGCATCCAATCCAATCCAATCCAATGAACATCATCCAATGCAACCCAATCCAATCCAATTCAATCCAAGTAACGACATCCAATCGAATCCAATCCAAGGAACGGCATTAAACCAAACCAATCCAATCCAATCCAACGAACGGCATCCTCCCCAATACAATCCAATCCAATCTATTCCAATCCAATCCAATCCAAGGAACGCCATCCAATCCATTCCAATCCAATCCGATCCAATCCAATCCAATCCAATCCAATCCAAGAAACGGCATCCAATCCAATCCAATCCAATCCAAGGATCGGCATCCAATCCTATCCAATCCAATCGAATCCACTCCACTCCAATCCAATCCCATCCCATCCAATCCAAACCAATCCAATCCAATCCAGTCCAGTCCAGTCCAGTCCAATCCAAGGAACGGGATCCAATCCAAAACAATCCAGTGCAATCCGATCCAATCCAATTCTATCCAATCCAATCAATTCCAACCCTAGGAACAGCATCCAATCCAATCCAATCCAATCAAATCCAAGGAACGGAATTCAATCCAATCCAATCCAATCCAGTCCAATGAAACCCAATGCAATCAAAGCAACGGCATCCAATCAATTCCAATCCAATCCAAACCAAACGAATCCAATCCAACCCAATACAATCCAATCCAATGAACGGCATCCAATCCAATCCAATCCAATCCAATCGGAGCCAATCCAATCCAAGGAACGGCATCCAATCCAATCCAATGCAATGCAATCCAGTCCAATCCAATCCGATCCAATCCAATCAAATCCAATCCAATCTCAGGAACGACATTCAATCCAATCCAATCCAATCCAATCCAGTCCAATCCAATCCAATCCAATCCAAAGAACGGCATCCACCCCAATCCAATCCAATCCAATCAAATCCTATCCATTCCAATCCAATCCAATGCAATCCAATCCAACGAACGGCATCCAATCCAATCCAATTCAATCCAATCCAATCCAATGAACGGCATCAAATCAAATCCAATCCAATGCAATCCATTCCAATCCAATCCAATCCAATTCAATCCAAGGAACGGCATCTAATCCAATCCAATCGAATCCAATCGAATCCAATCCAATGCAATCCAATCCACCGAAGGGCATCCAACCCAATCCAATCCACTCCTATCCAATTCAGTACAAGAAATGCCATCCAATCCAATCCAATTCAATCACATTCGATCCAATCCAATCCAATCCAATCCAATGAACGGCATCAAATCCAATCCAATCCAATGCAATCCATTCCAATCCAATCCAATCCAATTCAATCCAAGGAACGGCATCTAATCCAATCCAATCCAATCCAATCGAATCCAATCCAATGCATTCCAATCCACCGAACGGCATCCAACCCAATCCAATCCAATCCAATCCACCCCTATCCAATTCAGTACAAGAAATGCCATCCAATCCAATCCAATTCAATCACATTCGATCCAATCCAATCCAATCCATGAAACGGCATCCAATCCAATCCAATCCAATCCAAGGATCGGCATCCAATACAATCCAAACCAATCTAATCGAATCCAATCCAATCCAGTGCAATTCAATCCAAACCAAGGAACGGCATCCAATCCAATCCAATCCAATCCACTCCAATCCCATCCAATCCAATCCAATCCACTTCAATCAGGTCCAGTCCAATCCAAGGAACGGGATCCAATCCAATCCAATCTAATGCAAGGAACCGCATCCAATCCAATCCAATCCAATGAACATCATCCAATGCAACCCAATTCAATCCAATTCAATCCAAGTAACGACATCCAATCGAATCCAATCCATGGAACGGCATTAAACCAAACCAATCCAATCCAATCCAACGAACGGCATCCTCCCCAATCCAATCCAATCCAATCTAATCCTATCCAATCCAATCCAAGGAAGGCCATCCAATCCATTCCAATCCAATCCGATCCAATCCAATGCAATCCAATCCAAGAAACGGCATCCAATCCAATCCAATCCAATCCAAGGATCGGCATCCAATCCTATCCAATCCAATCGAATCCACTCCACTCCAATCCAATCCCATCCCATCCAATCCAAACCAATCCAATCCAATCCAGTCCAGTCCAGTCCAGTCCAGTCCAATCCAAGGAACGGGATCCAATCCAATCCAATCCAATGCAATCCGATCCAATCCAATTCTATCCAATCCAATCAATTCCAATCCTAGGAACAGCATCCAATCCAATCCAATCCAATCAAATCCAAGGAACGGAATTCAATCCAATCCAATCCAATCCAGTCCAATGAAACCCAATGCAATCAAAGCAACGGCATCCAATCAATTCCAATCCAATCCAAACCAAACCAATCCAATCCAACCCAATACAATCCAATCCAATGAACGGCATCCAATCCAATCCAATCCAATCCAATCGGAGCCAATCCAATCCAAGGAACGGCATCCAATCCAATCCAATGCAATGCAAGCCAGTCCAATCCAATCCGATCCAATCCAATCAAATCCAATCCAATCTCAGGAACGACATTCAATCCAATCCAATCCAATCCAATCCAGTCCAATCCAATCCAATCCAATCCAAAGAACGGCATCCACCCCAATCCAATCCAATCCAATCAAATCCTATCCATTCCAATCCAATCCAATGCAATCCAATCCAACGAACGGCATCCAATCCAATCCAATTCAATCCAATCCAATCCAATGAACGGCATCAAATCCAATCCAATCCAATGCAATCCATTCCAATCCAATCCAATCCAATTCAATCCAAGGAACGGCATCTAATCCAATCCAATCCAATCCAATCGAATCCAATCCAATGCAATCCAATCCGCCGAACGGCATCCAACCCAATCCAATCCAATCCAATCCACTCCTATCCCATTCAGTACAGGAAATGCCATCCAATCCAATTCAATTCAATCACATTCGATCCAATCCAATCCAATCCAATCCAATCCATGAAACGGCATCCAATCCAATCCAATCCAATCCAAGGATCGGCATCCAATACAATCCAAACCAATCTAATCGAATCCAATCCAATCCAATGCAATCCACTTCAATCAGGTCCAGTCCAATCCAAGGAACGGGATCCAATCCAATCCAATCCAATCCAATCCAATCCACTCCAATCCAATCCAATCCAATCCAATCCACTTCAATCAGGTCCAGTCCAATCCAAGGAACGGGATCCAATCCAATCCAATCCAATCTAATGCAAGGAACCGCATCCAATCCAATCCAATCCAATGAACATCATCCAATGCAATCCAATCCAACCAAAACCAATCCAATCCAATCAAATCCAAAGTAAGGCACGGCATTCAATCCAATCCAATCCAATCCAATGAACGTCATCCAATCCAATCCAATCCAACCCAAACCAATCCAATCCAATCAAATCCAAACTAAGGAACGACATTCAATGCAATCCAATCCAATCCAATCCAAGGAACGGTATCCAATCCAATCCATTCCAATCCTATCCAATCTAATCCAATCTATCCAAGGAACGGCATCCTATCCAATCCAATCCAATCCAATCCAATCCACTCCAACGAACGGCATCCAATCCAATCCAATCCAATCCAAACAAATCCAATCGAAGGAACGGCATTCAATCCATTCCAATCCAATCCAATCCAATCAAAGGAACGGCATCCAATCCAATCCAATCCAATCCAATCTAATCCAAGTAACGGCATCCACTCCAATCCTAAGCAATGCAATCCAAGGAGCGCCATGCAATTCAATCCAATGCAATCCAAACAAATCCAATCGAAGGAACGGCATTCAATCCAATCGAATCCAATCCAATCCAAGGACCGCATCTAATCCATTCCAATCCAATCCAATCCAATCAAAGGAACTGCATCCAATCCAATCCAATCCAATCCAATCTAATCCAAGGAACGGCATCCAATCCAATCCGATGCAATGCAATCCAAGGAACGCCATGCAGTCCAATCCAATGCAATCCAATCCGATCCAATCCAATCCAATCCAATCCAAGCAACGGCATCCAATCCAATCCAAGCCAATCCAATCCAAACCAAGCCAATCCAATCCAAGGAACGGCATCAAATCCAATTCAATACAATCCAATACAATCCAATCCAAGGAACGGCATCCAATCCAATCCTATGCAATGCTATCCAAGGAACGCCATGCAATCCAATCCAATGCAATCCAATCCGATCCAATCCAATCCAAACAAATCCAATCTAAGGAACGGCATTCAATCCAATCCAATCCAATCCAATCTAAGGACCGGCATCCAATCAATCCAATCCAAGTAACGGCATCCAATCCAATCCAATCCCATCCAATGCAATCCACTCCAATCCAATCCAAACCAATCCAATCCAATCCAATCCAATCCAATGCAATCCAATTCAATCCAAGGAACGGCATCCAATTTAATCCAATCCAATCCAATCCAATCCAACGAACGGCATCCTCCCCAATTAAATCCAATCCAATCTAATCCTATCCAATCCAATCCAAGGAACGCCATCCAATCCATTCCAATCCAATCCGATCCAATCCAATCCAATCCAAGAAACGGCATCCAATCCAATCCAATCCAATCCAATACAAGGATCGGCATCCAATTCTATCCAATCCAATCGAATCGACTCCACTCCAATCCAATCCCATCCCATCCAATCCAAACCAATCCAATTCAATCCACTTCAATCAGGTCCAGTCCAATCCAAGGAACGGGATCCAATCCAATCCAATCCAATCTAATGCAAGGAACCGCATCCAATCCAATCCAATCCAATGAACATCATCCAATGCAATCCAATCCAACCAAAACCAATCCAATCCAATCAAATCCAAAGTAAGGCACGGCATTCAATCCAATCCAATCCAATCCAATGAACGTCATCCAATCCAATCCAATCCAACCCAAACCAATCCAATCCAATCAAATCCAAACTAAGGAACGACATTCAATGCAATCCAATCCAATCCAATCCAAGGAACGGTATCCAATCCAATCCATTCCAATCCTATCCAATCTAATCCAATCTATCCAAGGAACGGCATCCTATCCAATCCAATCCAATCCAATCCAATCCACTCCAACGAACGGCATCCAATCCAATCCAATCCAATCCAAACAAATCCAATCGAAGGAACGGCATTCAATCCATTCCAATCCAATCCAATCCAATCAAAGGAACGGCATCCAATCCAATCCAATCCAATCCAATCTAATCCAAGTAACGGCATCCACTCCAATCCTAAGCAATGCAATCCAAGGAGCGCCATGCAATTCAATCCAATGCAATCCAAACAAATCCAATCGAAGGAACGGCATTCAATCCAATCGAATCCAATCCAATCCAAGGACCGCATCTAATCCATTCCAATCCAATCCAATCCAATCAAAGGAACTGCATCCAATCCAATCCAATCCAATCCAATCTAATCCAAGGAACGGCATCCAATCCAATCCGATGCAATGCAATCCAAGGAACGCCATGCAGTCCAATCCAATGCAATCCAATCCGATCCAATCCAATCCAATCCAATCCAAGCAACGGCATCCAATCCAATCCAAGCCAATCCAATCCAAACCAAGCCAATCCAATCCAAGGAACGGCATCAAATCCAATTCAATACAATCCAATACAATCCAATCCAAGGAACGGCATCCAATCCAATCCTATGCAATGCTATCCAAGGAACGCCATGCAATCCAATCCAATGCAATCCAATCCGATCCAATCCAATCCAAACAAATCCAATCTAAGGAACGGCATTCAATCCAATCCAATCCAATCCAATCTAAGGACCGGCATCCAATCAATCCAATCCAAGTAACGGCATCCAATCCAATCCAATCCCATCCAATGCAATCCACTCCAATCCAATCCAAACCAATCCAATCCAATCCAATCCAATCCAATGCAATCCAATTCAATCCAAGGAACGGCATCCAATTTAATCCAATCCAATCCAATCCAATCCAACGAACGGCATCCTCCCCAATTAAATCCAATCCAATCTAATCCTATCCAATCCAATCCAAGGAACGCCATCCAATCCATTCCAATCCAATCCGATCCAATCCAATCCAATCCAAGAAACGGCATCCAATCCAATCCAATCCAATCCAATACAAGGATCGGCATCCAATTCTATCCAATCCAATCGAATCGAATCCACTCCAATCCAATCCCATCCCATCCAATCCAAACCAATCCAATCCAATCCAGTCCAGTCCAGTCCAGTCCAGTCCAGTCCAATCCAAGGAACGGGATCCAATCCAATCCAATCCAATGCAATCCGATCCAATCCAATTCTATCCAATCCAATCAATTCCAATCCTAGGAACAGCATCCAATCCAATCCAATCCAATCAAATACAAGGAACGGAATTCAATCCAAGCCAATCCAATCCAGTCCAATGAAACCCAATGCAATCAAAGCAACGGCATCCAATCAATTCCAATCCAATCCAAACCAAACCAATCCAATCCAACCCAATACAATCCAATCCAATGAACGGCATCCAATCCAATCCAATCCAATCCAATCGGAGCCAATCCAATCCAAGGAACGGCATCCAATCCAGTCCAATGCAATGCAATCCAGTCCAATCCAATCCGATCCAATCCAATCTAATCCAATCCAATCTAAGGAACGACATTCAATCCAATCCAATCTAATCCAATCCAGTCCAATCCAATCAAATCCAATGAACGGCATGCAATCCAATCCAATGCAATCCAAACCTATCCAATCCAATCCAAGGAACGCCGTCCAATCCAATCCAATCCAAGCCGATCCAATCCAATCCAATCCATTCCAAGAAACGGCATCCAATCCAATACAATCCAATCCAAGGATCGGCATCCAAACCAATCCAATCCAATCCAATCCACTCCATCCAATCCCATCCAATCCAAACCAGTCCAATCCAATCCAGTCCAGTCCAATGCAATCCGATCCAATCCAATTCTATCCAATCCAATCAATTCCAATCCTAGGAACGGCATCCAATCCAATCCAATCCAATCCAATCCAATCCAAGGAACGGCATTCAATACAATCCAATCCAATCCAGTCCAATGAAACTCAATGCAATCAAAGGAACGGCATCCAATCCAATCCAATCCAATCCGAACCAATCCAATCCAATCCAACCCAATACAATCCAATCCAATGAACGACATCCAATCCAATCCAATGCAATGCAATCCAGTCCAATCCAATCCGATCCAATCCAATCAAATCCAATCCAATCTCAGGACCGACATTCAATCCAATCCAATCCAATCCAATCCAGTCCAATCCAATCCAGTCCAATCCAAAGAACGGCATCCACCCCAATCCAATCCAATCAAACCCTATCCATTCCAATCCAATCCAATGCAATCCAACCCAACGAACGGCATCCAATCCAATCCAATCCAATCCAATCCAATAAACGGCATCAAAACCAATCCAATCCAATGCAATCCATTCCAATCCAATCCAATCCAATTCAATCCAAGGAACGGCATCTAATCCAATCCAATCCAATCCAATCGAATCCAATCCAATGCAATCCAATCCACCGAACGGCATCCAACCCAATCCAATCCAATCCAATCCACTCCTATCCAATTCAGTACACGAAATGCCATCCAATCCAATCCAATTCAATCACATTCGTTCCAATCCAATCCAATCCAATCCAATCCATGAAACGGCATCCAATCCAATCCAATCCAAGGATCGGCATCCAATACAATCCAAACCAATCTAATCGAATCCAATCCAATCCAATGCAATTCAATTCAATCCAAGGAACGGCATCCAATTTAATCCAATCCAATCCAATCCAATCCAACGAACGGCATCCTCCCCAATCCAATCCAATCCAATCTAATCCTATCCAATCCAATCCAAGGAACGCCATCCAATCCATTCCAATCCAATCCGATCCAATCCAATCCAATCCAATCCAAGAAACGGCATCCAATCCAATCCAATCCAATCCAAGGATCGGCATCCAATCCTATCCAATCCAATCGAATCCACTCCACTCCAATCCAATCACATCCCATCCAATCCAAACCAATCCAATCCAATCCAGTCCAGTCCAGTCCAGTCCAGTCCAATCCAAGGTACGAGATCCAATCCAATCCAATCCAATGCAATCCGATCCAATCCAATTCTATCCAATCCAATCAATTCCAATCCTAGGAACAGCATCCAATCCAATCCAATCCAATCAAATACAAGGAACGGAATTCAATCCAATCCAATCCAATCCAGTCCAATGAAACCCAATGCAATCAAAGCAACGGCATCCAATCAATTCCAATCCAATCCAAACCAAACCAATCCAATCCAACCCAATACAATCCAATCCAATGAACGGCATCCAATCCAATCCAATCCAATCCAATCGGAGCCAATCCAATCCAAGGAACGGCATCCAATCCAATCCAATGCAATGCAATTCAGTCCAATCCAATCCGATCTAATCCAATCTAATCCAATCCAATCTAAGGAACGACATTCAATCCAATCCAATCTAATCCAATCCAGTCCAATCCAATCAAATCCAATGAACGGCATGCAATCCAATCCAATGCAATCCAAACCTATCCAATCCAATCCAAGGAACGCCGTCCAATCCAATCCAATCCAAGCCGATCCAATCCAATCCAATCCATTCCAAGAAACGGCATCCAATCCAATCCAATCCAATCCAAGGATCGGCATCCAAACCAATCCAATCCAATCCAATCCACTCCATCCAATCCCATCCAATCCAAACCAGTCCAATCCAATCCAGTCCAGTCCAATGCAATCCGATCCAATCCAATTCTATCCAATCCAATCAATTCCAATCCTAGGAACGGCATCCAATCCAATCCAATCCAATCCAATCCAATCCAATCCAAGGAACGGCATTCAATCCAATCCAATCCAATCCAGTCCAATGAAACTCAATGCAATCAAAGGAACGGCATCCAATCGAATCCAATCCAATCCAATCCAATCCGAACCAATCCAATCCAATCCAACCCAATACAATCCAATCCAATGAACGACATCCAATCCAATCCAATGCAATGCAATCCAGTCCAATCCAATCCGATCCAATCCAATCAAATCCAATCCAATCTCAGGAACGACATTCAATCCAATCCAATCCAATCCAATCCAGTCCAATCCAATCCAATCCAATCCAAAGAACGGCATCCACCCCAATCCAATCCAATCCAATCAAATCCTATCCATTCCAATCCAATTCAATGCAATCCAATCCAACGAACGGCATCCAATCCAATCCAATCCAATCCAATCCAATGAACGGCATCAAATCCAATCCAATCCAATGCAATCCATTCCAATCCAATCCAATCCAATTCAATCCAAGGAACGGCATCTAATCCAATCCAATCCAATCCAATCGAATCCAATCCAATGCAATCCAATCCACCGAACGGCATCCAACCCAATCCAATCCAATCCAATCCACTCCTATCCAATTCAGTACAAGAAATGCCATCCAATCCAATCCAATTCAATCACATTCGATCCAATCCAATCCAATCCATGAAACGGCATCCAATCCAATCCAATCCAAGGATCGGCATCCAATACAATCCAAACCAATCTAATCGAATCCAATCCAATCCAATGCAATTCAATCCAAACCAAGGAACGGCATCCAATCCAATCCAATCCAATCCAATACAATCCAATCCACTCCAATCCAATATAATCCAACCAAAACCAATCCAATCAAATCCAAACTAAGGAACGGCATTCAATCCAATCCAATCCAATCCAATGAACGTCATCCAATCCAACCCAAACCAATCCAATCCAATCAAATCCAAACTAAGGAACGGCATTCAATGCAATCCAATCCAATCCAATCCAATCCAAGGAACGGCATCCAATCCAATCCATTCCAATCCAATCCAATCTAATCCAATCTATCCAAGGAACGGCATCCTATCCAATCCAATCCAATCCAATCCAACGAACGGCATCCAATCCAATCCAATCCAAACAAATCCAATCAAAGGAACGGCATTCAATCCATTCCAATCCAATCCAATCCAATCCAATCAAAGGAACGGCATCCAATCCAATCCAATCCAATCCAATCCAATGAACGTCATCCAATCCAATCCAATCCAACCCAAACCAATCCAATCCAATCAAATCCAAACTATGGAACGGCATTCAATGCAATCCAATCCAATCCAATCCAAGGAACGGCATCCAATCCAATCCATTCCAATCCAATCCAATCTAATACAATCTATCCAAGGAACGGCATCCTATCCAATCCAATCCAATCCAATCCAACGAACCGCATCCTCCCCAATCCAATCCAATCCAATCTAATCCTATCCAATCCAATCCACGGAACGCCATCCAATCCATTCCAATCCAATCCGATCCAATCCAATCCAATCCAATCCAAGAAACGGCATCCAATCCAATCCAATCCAATCCAAGGATCGGCATCCAATCCTATCCAATCCAATCGAATCCACTCCACTCCAATCCAATCCCATCCCATCCAATCCAAGCCAATCCAATCCAATCCAGTCCAGTCCAGTCCAGTCCAGTCCAGTCCAGTCCAGCCCAATCCAAGGAACGGGATCCAATCCAATCCAATGCAATGCAATCCGATCCAATCCAATTCTATCCAATCCAATCAATTCCAATCCTAGGAACAGCATCCAATCCAATCCAATCCAATCAAATCCAAGGAACGGAATTCAATCCAATCCAATCCAATCCAGTCCAATGAAACCCAATGCAATCAAAGCAACGGCATCCAATCAATTCCAATCCAATCCAAACCAAACCAATCCAATCCAACCCAATACAATCCAATCCAATGAACGGCATCCAATCCAATCCAATCCAATCCAATCGGAGCCAATCCAATCCAAGGAACGGCATCCAATCCAATCCAATGCAATGCAATCCAGTCCAATCCAATCCGATCCAATCCAATCTAATCCAATCCAATCTAAGGAACGACATTCAATCCAATCCAATCCAATCCAATCCAGTCCAATCCAATCCAATCCAATGAACGGCATGCAATCCAATCCAATGCAATCCAAACCTATCCAATCCAATCCAAGGAACGCCGTCCAATCTAATCCAATCCAAGCCGATCCAATCCAATCCAATCCATTCCAAGAAACGGCATCCAATCCAATCCAATCCAATCCAAGGATCGGCATCCAAACCAATCCAATCCAATCCAATCCACTCCATCCAATCCCATCCAATCCAAACCAGTCCAATCCAATCCAGTCCAGTCCAATGCAATCCGATCCAATCCAATTCTATCCAATCCAATCAATTCCAATCCTAGGAACGGCATCCAATCCAATCCAATCCAATCCAATCCAATCCAATCCAAGGAACGGCATTCAATCCAATCCAATCCAATCCAGTCCAATGAAACTCAATGCAATCAAAGGAACGGCATCCAATCGAATCCAATCCAATCCAATCCAATCCGAACCAATCCAATCCAATCCAACCCAATACAATCCAATCCAATGAACGACATCCAATCCAATCCAATGCAATGCAATCCAGTCCAATCCAATCCGATCCAATCCAATCAAATCCAATCCAATCTAAGGAACGACATTCAATCCAATCCAATCTAATCCAATCCAGTCCAATCCAATCAAATCCAATGAACGGCATGCAATCCAATCCAATGCAATCCAAACCTATCCAATCCAATCCAAGGAACGCCGTCCAATCCAATCCAATCCAAGCCGATCCAATCCAATCCAATCCATTCCAAGAAACGGCATCCAATCCAATCCAATCCAATCCAAGGATCGGCATCCAAACCAATCCAATCCAATCCAATCCACTCCATCCAATCCCATCCAATCCAAACCAGTCCAATCCAATCCAGTCCAGTCCAATGCAATCCGATCCAATCCAATTCTATCCAATCCAATCAATTCCAATCCTAGGAACGGCATCCAATCCAATCCAATCCAATCCAATCCAATCCAATCCAAGGAACGGCATTCAATCCAATCCAATCCAATCCAGTCCAATGAAACTCAATGCAATCAAAGGAACGGCATCCAATCGAATCCAATCCAATCCAATCCAATCCGAACCAATCCAATCCAATCCAACCCAATACAATCCAATCCAATGAACGACATCCAATCCAATCCAATGCAATGCAATCCAGTCCAATCCAATCCGATCCAATCCAATCAAATCCAATCCAATCTCAGGAACGACATTCAATCCAATCCAATCCAATCCAATCCAGTCCAATCCAATCCAATCCAATCCAAAGAACGGCATCCACCCCAATCCAATCCAATCCAATCAAATCCTATCCATTCCAATCCAATTCAATGCAATCCAATCCAACGAACGGCATCCAATCCAATCCAATCCAATCCAATCCAATGAACGGCATCAAATCCAATCCAATCCAATGCAATCCATTCCAATCCAATCCAATCCAATTCAATCCAAGGAACGGCATCTAACCCAATCCAATCCAATCCAATCGAATCCAATCCAATGCAATCCAATCCACCGAACGGCATCCAACCCAATCCAATCCAATCCAATCCACTCCTATCCAATTCAGTACAAGAAATGCCATCCAATCCAATCCAATTCAATCACATTCGATCCAATCCAATCCAATCCATGAAACGGCATCCAATCCAATCCAATCCAAGGATCGGCATCCAATACAATCCAAACCAATCTAATCGAATCCAATCCAATCCAATGCAATTCAATCCAAACCAAGGAACGGCATCCAATCCAATCCAATCCAATCCAATACAATCCAATCCACTCCAATCCAATATAATCCAACCAAAACCAATCCAATCAAATCCAAACTAAGGAACGGCATTCAATCCAATCCAATCCAATCCAATGAACGTCATCCAATCCAACCCAAACCAATCCAATCCAATCAAATCCAAACTAAGGAACGGCATTCAATGCAATCCAATCCAATCCAATCCAATCCAAGGAACGGCATCCAATCCAATCCATTCCAATCCAATCCAATCTAATCCAATCTATCCAAGGAACGGCATCCTATCCAATCCAATCCAATCCAATCCAACGAACGGCATCCAATCCAATCCAATCCAAACAAATCCAATCAAAGGAACGGCATTCAATCCATTCCAATCCAATCCAATCCAATCAAAGGAACGGCATCCAATCCAATCCAATCCAATCCAATCCAATGAACGTCATCCAATCCAATCCAATCCAACCCAAACCAATCCAATCCAATCAAATCCAAACTATGGAACGGCATTCAATGCAATCCAATCCAATCCAATCCAAGGAACGGCATCCAATCCAATCCATTCCAATCCAATCCAATCTAATACAATCTATCCAAGGAACGGCATCCTATCCAATTCAATCCAATCCAATCCAACGAACCGCATCCTCCCCAATCCAATCCAATCCAATCTAATCCTATCCAATCCAATCCACGGAACGCCATCCAATCCATTCCAATCCAATCCGATCCAATCCAATCCAATCCAATCCAAGAAACGGCATCCAATCCAATCCAATCCAATCCAAGGATCGGCATCCAATCCTATCCAATCCAATCGAATCCACTCCACTCCAATCCAATCCCATCCCATCCAATCCAAGCCAATCCAATCCAATCCAGTCCAGTCCAGTCCAGTCCAGTCCAGTCCAATCCAAGGAACGGGATCCAATCCAATCCAATGCAATGCAATCCGATCCAATCCAATTCTATCCAATCCAATCAATTCCAATCCTAGGAACAGCATCCAATCCAATCCAATCCAATCAAATCCAAGGAACGGAATTCAATCCAATCCAATCCAATCCAGTCCAATGAAACCCAATGCAATCAAAGCAACGGCATCCAATCAATTCCAGTCCAATCCAAACCAAACCAATCCAATCCAACCCAATACAATCCAATCCAATGAACGGCATCCAATCCAATCCAATCCAATCCAATCGGAGCCAATCCAATCCAAGGAACGGCATCCAATCCAATCCAATGCAATGCAATCCAGTCCAATCCAATCCGATCCAATCCAATCTAATCCAATCCAATCTAAGGAACGACATTCAATCCAATCCAATCCAATCCAATCCAGTCCAATCCAATCCAATCCAATGAACGGCATGCAATCCAATCCAATGCAATCCAAACCTATCCAATCCAATCCAAGGAACGCCGTCCAATCTAATCCAATCCAAGCCGATCCAATCCAATCCAATCCATTCCAAGAAACGGCATCCAATCCAATCCAATCCAATCCAAGGATCGGCATCCAAACCAATCCAATCCAATCCAATCCACTCCATCCAATCCCATCCAATCCAAACCAGTCCAATCCAATCCAGTCCAGTCCAATGCAATCCGATCCAATCCAATTCTATCCAATCCAATCAATTCCAATCCTAGGAACGGCATCCAATCCAATCCAATCCAATCCAATCCAATCCAATCCAAGGAACGGCATTCAATCCAATCCAATCCAATCCAGTCCAATGAAACTCAATGCAATCAAAGGAACGGCATCCAATCGAATCCAATCCAATCCAATCCAATCCGAACCAATCCAATCCAATCCAACCCAATACAATCCAATCCAATGAACGACATCCAATCCAATCCAATGCAATGCAATCCAGTCCAATCCAATCCGATCCAATCCAATCAAATCCAATCCAATCTCAGGAACGACATTCAATCCAATCCAATCCAATCCAATCCAGTCCAATCCAATCTAATCCAATCCAAAGAACGGCATCCACCCCAATCCAATCCAATCCAATCAAATCCTATCCATTCCAATCCAATCCAATGCAATCCAATCCAACGAACGGCATCCAACCCAATCCAATCCAATCCAATCCAATGAACGGCATCAAATCCAATCCAATCCAATGCAATCCATTCCAATCCAATCCAATCCAATTCAATCCAAGGAACGGCATCTAATCCAATCCAATCGAATCCAATCCAATGCAATCCAATCCACCGAACGGCATCCAACCCAATCCAATCCAATCCTATCCAAATCAGTACAAGAAATGCCATCCAATCCAATCCAATTCAATCACATTCGATCCAATCCAATCCAATCCAATCCAATCCATGAAACGGCATCCAATCCAATCCAATCCAATCCAAGGATCGGCATCCAATACAATCCAAACCAATCTAATCGAATCCAATCCAATCCAATGCAATTCAATCCAAACCAAGGAACGGCATCCAATCCAATCCAATCCAATCCAATCCAATGAACAGCATCCAGTCCAATCCAATCCAATCAAATCCAAGGAACGGAATTCAATCCAATCCAATCCAATCCAGTCCAATGAAACCCAATGCAATCAAAGCAACGGCATCCAATCAATTCCAATCCAATCCAAACCAAACCAATTCAATCCAACCCAATACAATCCAATCCAATGAACGGCATCCAATCCAATCCAATCCAATCCAATCGGAGCCAATCCAATCCAAGGAACGGCATCCAATCCAATCCAATGCAATGCAATCCAGTCCAATCCAATCCGATCCAATCCAATCAAATCCAATCCAATCTCAGGAACGACATTCAATCCAATCCAATCCAAAGAACGGCATCCACCCCAATCCAATCCAATCCAATCAAATCCTATCCATTCCAATCCAATCCAATGCAATCCAATCCAACGAACGGCATCCAACCCAATCCAATCCAATCCAATCCAATGAACGGCATCAAATCCAATCCAATCCAATGCAATCCATTCCAATCCAATCCAATCCAATTCAATCCAAGGAACGGCATCTAATCCAATCCAATCCAATCCAATCTAATGCAAGGAACCGCATCCAATCCAATCCAATCCAATGAACATCATCCAATGCAATCCAATCCAACCAAAACCAATCCAATCCAATCAAATCCAAACTAAGGAACGGCATTCAATCCAATCCAATCCAATCCAATGAACGTCATCCAATCCAATCCAATCCAACCCAAACCAATCCAATCCAATCAAATCCAAACTTAGGAACGGCATTCAATGCAATCCAATCCAATCCAATCCAATCCAAGGAACGGCATCCAATCCAATCCATTCCAATCCAATCCAATCTAATCCAATCTATCCAAGGAACGGCATCCTATCCAATCCAATCCAATCCAATCCAATCCAACGAACGGCATCCAATCCAATCCAATCCAATCCAAACAAATCCAATCTAAGGAACGGCATTGAATCCATTCCAATCCAATCCAATCCAATCAAAGGAACGGCATCCAATCCAATCCAATCCAATCCAATCCAATGAACGTCATCCAATCCAATCCAATCCAACCCAAACCAATCCAATCCAATCAAATCCAAACTAAGGAACGGCATTCAATGCAATCCAATCCAATCCAATCCAATCCAAGGAACGGCATCCAATCCAATCCATTCCAATCCAATCCAATCTAATCCAATCTATCCAAGGAACGGCATCCTATCCAATACAATCCAATCCAATCCAACGAACGGCATCCCCCCCAATCCAATCCAATCCAATCTAATCCTATCCAATCCAATCCAAGGAACGCCATCCAATCCATTCCAATCAAATCCGATCCAATCCAATCCAATCCAATCCAAGAAACGGCATCCAATCCAATCCAATCCAATCCAATCCAATCCAAGGATCGGCATCCAATCCTATCCAATCCAATCGAATCCACTCCACTCCAATCCAATCCCATCCCATCCAATCCAAACCAATCCAATCCAATCCAGTCCAGTCCAGTCCAGTCCAGTCCAGTCCAATCCAAGGAACGGGATCCAATCCAATGCAATCCAATGCAATCCGATCCAATCCAATTCTATCCAATCCAATCAATTCCAATCCTAGGAACAGCATCCAATCCAATCCAATCCAATCCAGTCCAATGAAACCCAATGCAATCAAAGCAACGGCATCCAATCAATTCCAATCCAATCCAAACCAAACCAATCCAATCCAACCCAATACAATCCAATCCAATGAACGGCATCCAATCCAATCCAATCGGAGCCAATCCAATCCAAGGAACGGCATCCAATCCAATCCAATGCAATGCAATCCAGTCCAATCCAATACGATCCAATCCAATCTAATCCAATCCAATCTAAGGAACGACATTCAATCCAATCCAATCCAATCCAATCCAGTCCAATCCAATCCAATCCAATGAACGGCATGCAATCCAATCCAATGCAATCCAAACCTATCCAATCCAATCCAAGGAACGCCTTCCAATCCAATCCAATCCAAGCCGATCCAATCCAATCCAATCCATTCCAAGAAACGGCATCCAATCCAATCCAATCCAAGGATCGGCATCCAAACCAATACAATACAATCCAATCCACTCCATCCAATCCCATCCAATCCAAACCAGTCCAATCCAATCCAGTCCAGTCCAATGCAATCCGATCCAATCCAATTCTATCGAATCCAATCAATTCCAATCCTAGGAACAGCATCCAATCCAATCCAATCCAATCAAATCCAAGGAACGGAATTCAATCCAATCCAATCCAATCCAGTCCAATGAAACCCAATGCAATCAAAGCAACGGCATCCAATCAATTCCAATCCAATCCAAACCAAACCAATCCAATCCAACCCAATACAATCCAATCCAATGAACGGCATCCAATCCAATCCAATCCAATCCAATCGGAGCCAATCCTATCCAAGGAACGGCATCCAATCCAATCCAATGCAATGCAATCCAGTCCAATCCAATCCGATCCAATCCAATCAAATCCAATCCAATCTCAGGAACGACATTCAATCCAATCCAATCCAATCCAATCCAGTCCAATCCAATCCAATCCAATCCAAAGAACGGCATCCACCCCAATCCAATCCAATCCAATCAAATCCTGTCCATTCCAATCCAATCCAATGCAATCCAATCCAACGAACGGCATCCAACCCAATCCAATCCAATCCAATCCAATGAACGGATTCAAATCCAATCCAGTCCAATGCAATCCATTCCAATCCAATCCAATCCAATTCAATCCAAGGAACGGCATCTAATCCAATCCAATCCAATCCAATCAAATCCAATACAATGCAATCCAATCCACCGAACGGCATCCAACCCAATCCAATCCAATCCAATCCACTCCTATCCAATTCAGTACAAGAAATGCCATCGAATCCAATCCAATCCAATCCAATCCACTCCCTCCAATCCCATCCAATCCAAACCAGTCCAATCCAATCCAATCCAGTCCAGTCCAATGCAATCCGATCCAATCCAATTCTATCCAATCCAATCAATTCCAATCCTAGGAACGGCACCAATCCAATCCAATCCAATCCAATCCAATCCAAGGAACGGCATTCAATCCAATCCAATCCAATCCAGTCCAATGAAACTCAATGCAATCAAAGGAACGGCATCCAATCGAATCCAATCCAATCCAATCCAATCCGAACCAATCCAATCCAATCCAACCCAATACAATCCAATCCAATGAACGACATCCAATACAATCCAATGCATTGCAATCCAGTCCAATCCAATCCGATCCAATCCAATCAAATCCAGTCCAATCTCAGGAACGACATTCAATCCAATCCAATCCAATCCAATCCAATCCAGTCCAATCCAATCCAATCCAATCCAAAGAACGGCATCCACCCCAATCCAATCCAATCCAATCAAATCCTATCCATTCCAATCCAATCCAATGCAATCCAATCCAACGAACGGCATCCAACCCAATCCAATCCAATCCAATCCAATGAACGGCATCAAATCCAATCCAATCCAATGCAATCCATTCCAATCCAATCCAATCCAATTCAATCCAAGGAACGGCATCTAATCCAATCCAATCCAATCCAATCGAATCCAATCCAATGCAATCCAATCCACCGAACGGCATCCAACCCAATCCAATCCAATCCAATCCACTCCTATCCAATTCAGTACAAGAAATGCCATCCAATCCAATCCAATTCAATCACATTCGATCCAATCCAATCCAATCCAATCCAATCCATGAAACGGCATCCAATCCAATCCAATCCAATCCAAGGATCGGCATCCAATCCTATCCAATCCAATCGAATCCACTCCACTCCAATCCAATCCCATCCCATCCAATCCAAACCAATCCAATCCAATCCAGTCCAGTCCAGTCCAGTCCAGTCCAGTCCAATCCAAGGAACGGGATCCAATCCAATCCAATCCAATGCAATCCGATCCAATCCAATTCTATCCAATCCAATCAATTCCAATCCTAGGAACAGCATCCAATCCAATCCAATCCAATCAAATCCAAGGAACGGAATTCAATCCAATCCAATCCAGTCCAATGAAACCCAATGCAATCAAAGCAACGGCATCCAATCAATTCCAATCCAATCCAAACCAAACCAATCCAATCCAACCCAATACAATCCAATCCAATGAACGGCATCCAATCCAATCCAATCCAATCCAATCGGAGCCAATCCAATCCAAGGAACGGCATCCAATCCAATCCAATGCAATGCAATCCAGTCCAATCCAATCCGATCCAATCCAATCAAATCCAATCCAATCTCAGGAACGACATTCAATCCAATCCAATCCAATCCAATCCAGTCCAATCCAATCCAATCCAATCCAAAGAACGGCATCCACCCCAATCCAATCCAATCCAATCAAATCCTATCCATTCCAATCCAATGCAATGCAATCCAATCCAACGAACGGCATCCAACCCAATCCAATCCAATCCAATCCAATGAACGGCATGAAATCCAATCCAATCCAATGCAATCCATTCCAATCCAATCCAATCCAATTCAATCCAAGGAACGGTATCTAATCCAATCCAATCCAATCCAATCGAATCCAATCCAATGCAATCCAATCCACCGAACGGCATCCAACCCAATCCAATCCAATCCAATCCAATCCACTCCTATCCAATTCAGTACAAGAAATGCCATCCAATCCAATCCAATTCAATCACATTCGATCCAATCCAATCCAATCCAATCCAATCCATGAAACGGCATCCAATCCAATCCAATCCAATCCAAGGATCGGCATCCAATACAATCCAAACCAATCTAATCGAATCCAATCCAATCCAATGCAATTCAATCCAAACCAAGGAACGGCATCCAATCCAATCCAATCCAATCCAATCCACTCCAATCCAATCCAATCCAATCCAATCCACTTCAATCAGGTCCAGTCCAATCCAAGGAACGGGATCCAATCCAATCCAATCCAATCTAATGCAAGGAACCGCATCCAATCCAATCCAATGAACATCATCCAATGCAATCCAATCCAACCAAAACCAATCCAATCCAATCAAATCCAAACTAAGGAACGGCATTCAATCCAATCCAATCCAATCCAATGAACGTCATCCAATCCAATCCAATCCAACCCAAACCAATCCAATCCAATCAAATCCAAACTAAGGAACGGCATTCAAAGCAATCCAATCCAATCCAATCCAATCCAAGGAACGGCATCCAATCCAATCCATTCCAATCCAATCCAATCTAATCCAATCTATCCAAGGAACGGCATCCTATCCAATCCAATCCAATCCAATCCACCGAACGGCATCCAATCCAATCCAATCCAAACAAATCCAATCAAAGGAACGGCATTCAATCCATTCCAATCCAATCCAATCCAATCAAAGGAACGGCATCCAATCCAATCCAATCCAATCCAATCCAATGAACGTCATCCAATCCAATCCAATCCAACCCAAACCAATCCAATCCAATCAAATCCAAACTATGGAACGGCATTCAATGCAATCCAACCCAATCCAATCCAATCCAAGGAACGGCATCCAATCCAATCCATTCCAATCCAATCCAATCTAATACAATCTATCCAAGGAACGGCATCCTCTCCAATCCAATCCAATACAATCCAACGAACGGCATCCTCCCCAATCCAATCCAATCCAATCTCATCCTATCCAATCCAATCCACGGAACGCCATCCAATCCATTCCAATCCAATCCGATCCAATCCAATCCAATCCAATCCAGGAAACGGCATCCAATCCAATCCAATCCAATCCAATCCAAGGATCGGCATCCAATCCTATCCAATCCAATCGAATCCACTCCACTCCAATCCAATCCCATCCCATCCCATCCAATCCAAGCCAATCCAATCCAATCCAGTCCAGTCCAGTCCAGTCCAGTCCAGTCCAATCCAAGGAACGGGATCCAATCCAATCCAATCCAATGCAATCCGATCCAATCCAATTCTATCCAATCCAATCAATTCCAATCCTAGGAACAGCATCCAATCCAATCCAATCAAATCCAAGGAACGGAATTCAATCCAATCCAATCCAATCCAGTCCAATGAAACCCAATGCAATCAAAGCAACGGCATCCAATCAATTCCAATCCAATCCAAACCAAACCAATCCAATCCAACCCAATACAATCCAATCCAATGAACGGCATCCAATCCAATCCAATCCAATCCAATCGGAGCCAATCCAATCCAAGGAACGGCATCCAATCCAATCCAATGCAATGCAATCCAGTCCAATCCAATCCGATCCAATCCAATCTAATCCAATCCAATCTAAGGAACGACATTCAATCCAATCCAATCCAATCCAATCCAGTGCAATCCAATCCAATCCAATGAACGGCATGCAATCCAATCCAATGCAATCCAAACCTATCCAATCCAATCCAAGGAACGCCGTCCAATCTAATCCAATCCAAGCCGATCCAATCCAATCCAATCCATTCCAAGAAACGGCATCCAATCCAATCCAATCCAATCCAAGGATCGGCATCCAAACCAATCCAATCCAATCCAATCCACTCCATCCAATCCCATCCAATCCAAACCAGTCCAATCCAATCCAATCCAGTCCAGTCCAATGCAATCCGATCCAATCCAATTCTATCTAATTCAATCAATTCCAATTCTCGGAACGGCATCCAATCCAATCCAATCCAATCCAATCCAATCCAAGGAACGGCATTCAATCCAATCCAATCTAATCCAGTCCAATGAAACTCAATGCAATCAAAGGAACGGCATCCAATCGAATCCAATCCAATCCAATCCAATCCGAACCAATCCAATCCAATCCAACCCAATACAATCCAATCCAATGAACGACATCCAATCCAATCCAATGCAATGCAATCCTGTCCAATCCAATCCGATCCAATCCAATCAAATCCAATCCAATCTCAGGAACGACATTCAATCCAATCCAATCCAATCCAATCCAGTCCAATCCAATCCAATCCAATCCAAAGAACGGCATCCACCCCAATCCAATCCAATCAAATCCTATCCATTCCAATCCAATCCAATGCAATCCAATCCAACGAACGGCATCCAACCCAATCCAATCCAATCCAATCCAATGAACGGCATCAAATCCAATCCAATCCAATGCAATCCATTCCAATCCAATCCAATCCAATTCAATCCAAGGAACGGCATCTAATCCAATCCAATCGAATCCAATCCAATGCAATCCAATCCACCGAACGGCATCCAACCCAATCCAAACCAATCCAATCCACTCCTATCCAAATCAGTACAAGAAATGCCATCCAATCCAATCCAATTCAATCACATTCGATCCAATCCAATCCAATCCAATCCAATCCATGAAACGGCATCCAATCCAATCCAATCCAATCCAAGGATCGGCGTCCAATACAATCCAAACCAATCTAATCGAATCCAATCCAATCCAATGCAATTCAATCCAAACCAAGGAACGGCATCCAATCCAATCCAATCCAATGAACAGCATCCAGTCCAATCCAATCCAATCAAATCCAAGGAACGGAATTCAATCCAATCCAGTCCAATCCAGTCCAATGAAACCCAATGCAATCAAAGCAACGGCATCCAATCAATTCCAATCCAATCCAAACCAAACCAATTCAATCCAACCCAATACAATCCAATCCAATGAACGGCATCCAATCCAATCCAATCCAATCCAATCGGAGCCAATCCAATCCAAGGAACGGCATCCAATCCAATCCAATGCAATGCAATCCAGTCCAATCCAATCCGATCCAATCCAATCAAATACAATCCAATCTCAGGAACGACATTCAATCCAATCCAATCCAATCCAATCCAGTCCAGTCCAATCCAATCCAATCCAATCCAATCCAAAGAACGGCATCCACCCCAATCCAATCCAATCCAATCAAATCCTATCCATTCCAATCCAATCCAATGCAATCCAATCCAACGAACGGCATCCAACCCAATCCAATCCAATCCAATCCAATGAACGGCATCAAATCCAATACAATCCAATGCAATCCATTCCAATCCAATCCAATCCAATTCAATCCAAGGAACGGCATCTAATCCAATCCAATCCAATCCAATCTAATGCAAGGAACCGCATCCAATCCAATCCAATCCAATCCAATGAACATCATCCAATGCAATCCAATCCAACCAAAACCAATCCAATCCAATCAAATCCAAACTAAGGAACGGCATTCAATCCAATCCAATCCAATCCAATGAACGTCATCCAATCCAATCCAATCCAACTCAAACCAATCCAATCCAATCAAATCCAAACTAAGGAACGGCATTCAATGCAATCCAATCGAATCCAATCCAATCCAAGGAACGGCATCCAATCCAATCCATTCCAATCCAATCCAATCTAATCCAATCTATCCAAGGAACGGCATCCTATCCAATCCAATCCAATCCAATCCAATCCAACGAACGGCATCCAATCCAATCCAATCCAATCCAAACAAATCCAATCTAAGGAACGGCATTGAATCCATTCCAATCCAATCCAATCCAATCAAAGGAACGGCATCCAATCCAATCCAATCCAATCCAATCCAATGAAAGTCATCCAATCCAATCCAATCCAACCCAAACCAATCCAATCCAATCAAATCCAAACTAAGGAACGGCATTCAATGCAATCCAATCCAATCCAATCCAAACCAAGGAACGGCATCCAATCCAATCCATTCCAATCCAATCCAATCTAATCCAATCTAATCTATCCAAGGAACGGCATCCTATCCAATACAATCCAATCCAATCCAACGAACGGCATCCTCCCCAATCCAATCCAATCCAATCTAATCCTATCCAATCCAATCCAAGGAACGCCATCCAATCCATTCCAATCAAATCCGATCCAATCCAATCCAAGAAACGGCATCCAATCCAATCCAATCCAATCCAATCCAAGGATCGGCATCCAATCCTATCCAATCCAATCGAATCCACTCCACTCCAATCCAATCCCATCCCATCCAATCCAAACCAATCCAATCCAATCCAGTCCAGTCCAGTCCAGTCCAGTCCAATCCAAGGAACGGGATCCAATCCAATGCAATCCAATGCAATCCGATCCAATCCAATTCTATCCAATCCAATCAATTCCAATCCTAGGAACAGCATCCAATCCAATCAAATCCAGGGAACGGAATTCAATCCAATCCAATCCAATCCAGTCCAATGAAACCCAATGCAATCAAAGCAACGGCATCCAATCAATTCCAATCCAATCCAAACCAAACCAATCCAATCCAACCCATTACAATCCAATCCAATGAACGGCATCCAATCCAATCCAATCCAATCCTATCGGAGCCAATCCAATCCAAGGAACGGCATCCAATCCAATCCAATGCAATGCAATCCAGTTCAATCCAATCCGATCCAATCCAATCTAATCCAATCCAATCTAAGGAACGACATTCAATCCAATCCAATCCAATCCAATCCAGTCCAATCCAATCCAATCCAATGAACGGCATGCAATCCAATCCAATGCAATCCAAACCTATCCAATGCAATCCAAGGAACGCCGTCCAATCCAATCCAATCCAAGCCGATCCAATCCAATCCAATCCATTCCAAGAAACGGCATCCAATCCAATCCAATCCAATCCAAGGATCGGCATCCAAACCAATACAATACAATCCAATCCACTCCATCCAATCCCATCCAATCCAAACCAGTCCAATCCAATCCAGTCCAGTCCAATGCAATCCGATCCAATCCAATTCTATCCAATCCAATCAATTCCAATCCTAGGAACAGCATCCAATCCAATCCAATCCAATCAAATCCAAGGAACGGAATTCAATCCAATCCAATCCAATCCAGTCCAATGAAACCCAATGCAATCAAAGCAACGGCATCCAATCAATTCCAATCCAATCCAATCCAAACCAATCCAATCCAACCCAATACAATCCAATCCAATGAACGGCATCCAATCCAATCCAATCCAATCCAATCGGAGCCAATCCAATCCAAGGAACGGCATCCAATCCAATCCAATGCAATGCAATCCAGTCCAATCCAATCCGATCCAATCCAATCAAATCCAATCCAATCTCAGGAACGACATTCAATCCAATCCAATCCAATCCAATCCAGTCCAATCCAATCCAATCCAATCCAAAGAACGGCATCCACCCCAATCGAATCCAATCCAATCAAATCCTATCCATTCCAATCCAATCCAATGCAATCCAATCCAACGAACGGCATCCAACCCAATCCAATCCAATCCAATGAACGGATTCAAATCCAATCCAGTCCAATGCAATCCATTCCAATCCAATCCAATCCAATACAATCCAAGGAACGGCATCTAATCCAATCCAATCCAATCCAATCGAATCCAATACAATGCAATCCAATCCACCGAACGGCATCCAACCCAATCCAATCCAATCCAATCCACTCCAATCCAATTCAGTACAAGAAATGCCATCCAATCCAATCCAATCCAATCCAATCCAATCCACTCCCTCCAATCCCATCCAATCCAAACCAGACCAATCCAATCCAGTCCAGTCCAATGCAATCCGATCCAATCCAATTCTATCCAATCCAATCAATTCCAATCCTAGGAACGGCATCCAATCCAATCCAATCCAATCCAATCCAATCCAAGGAACGGCATTCAATCCAATCCAATCCAGTCCAGTCCAATGAAACTCAATGCAATCAAAGGAACGGCATCCAATCGAATCCAATCCAATCCAATCCAATCCGAACCAATCCAATCCAATCCAACCCAATACAATCCAATCCAATGAACGACATCCAATACAATCCAATGCATTGCAATCCAGTCCAATCCAATCCGATCCAATCCAATCAAATCCAATCCAATCTCAGGAACGACATTCAATCCAATCCAATCCAATCCAATCCAGTCCAATCCAATCCAATCCAATCCAAAGAACGGCATCCACCCCAATCCAATCCAATCCAATCAAATCCTATCCATTCCAATCCAATCCAATGCAATCCAATCCAACGAACGGCATCCAACCCAATCCAATCCAATCCAATCCAATGAACGGCATCAAATCCAATCCAATCCAATGCAATCCATTCCAATCCAATCCAATCCAATTCAATCCAAGGAACGGCATCTAATCCAATCCAATCCAATCGAATCCAATCCAATGCAATCCAATCCACCGAACGTCATCCAACCCAATCCAATCCAATCCAATCCACTCCTATCCAATTCAGTACAAGAAATGCCATCCAATCCAATCCAATTCAATCACATTCGATCCAATCCAATCCAATCCAATCCAATCCATGAAACGGCATCCAATCCAATCCAATCCAATCCAAGGATCGGCATCCAATCCTATCCAATCCAATCGAATCCACTCCACTCCAATCCAATCCCATCCCATCCAATCCAAACCAATCCAATCCAATCCAGTCCAGTCCAGTCCAGTCCAGTCCAATCCAAGGAACGGGATCCAATCCAATCCAATCCAATGCAATCCGATCCAATCCAATTCTATCCAATCCAATCAATTCCAATCCTAGGAACAGCATCCAATCCAATCCAATCCAATCAAATCAAATCCAAGGAACGGAATTCAATCCAATCCAATCCAATCCAGTCCAATGAAACCCAATGCAATCAAAGCAACGGCATCCAATCAATTCCAATCCAATCCAAACCAAACCAATCCAATCCAACCCAATACAATCCAATCCAATGAACGGCATCCAATCCAATCCAATCCAATCGGAGCCAATCCAATCCAAGGAACTGCATCCAATCCAATCCAATGCAATGCAATCCAGTCCAATCCAATCCGATCCGATCCAATCCAATCAAATCCAATCCAATCTCAGGAACGACATTCAATCCAATCCAATCCAATCCAGTCCAATCCAATCCAATCCAATCCAAAGAACGGCATCCAACCCAATCCAATCCAATCCAATCCAATGAACGGCATCAAATCCAATCCAATCCAATGCAATCCATTCCAATCCAATCCAATCCAATTCAATCCAAGGAACGGTACCTAATCCAACCCAATCCAATCCAATCGAATCCTATCCAATGCAATCCAATCCACCGAACGGCATCCAACCCAATCCAATCCAATCCAATCCACTCCTATCCAATTCAGTACAAGAAATGCCATCCAATCCAATCCAATTCAATCACATTCGATCCAATCCAATCCAATCCAATCCAATCCATGAAACGGCATCCAATCCAATCCAATCCAATCCAAGGATCGGCATCCAATACAATCCAAACCAATCTAATCGAATCCAATCCAATCCAATGCAATTCAATCCAAACCAAGGAACGGCATCCAATCCAATCCAATCCAATCCAATCCACTCCAATCCAATCCAATCCAATCCAATCCACTTCAATCAGGTCCAGTCCAATCCAAGGAACGGGATCCAATCCAATCCAATCCAATCTAATGCAAGGAACCGCATCAAATCCAATCCAATCCAATGAACATCATCCAATGCAATCCAATCCAACCAAAACCAATCCAATCCAATCAAATCCAAACTAAGGAACGGCATTCAATCCAATCCAATCCAATCCAATGAACGTCATCCAATCCAATCCAATCCAACCCAAACCAATCCAATCCAATCAAATCCAAACTAAGGAACGGCATTCAATGCAATCCAATCCAATCCAATCCAATCCAAGGAACGGCATCCAATCCAATCCATTCCAATCCAATCCAATCTAATCCAATCTATCCAAGGAACGGCATCCTATCCAATCCAATCCAATCCAATCCAACGAACGGCATCCAATCCAATCCAATCCAATCCAAACAAATCCAATCTAAGGAACGGCATTCAATCCATTCCAATCCAATCCAATCCAATCAAAAGAACGGCATCCAATCCAATCCAATCCAATCCAATCCAATCCAATGAACGTCATGCTATCCAATCCAATCCAACCCAAACCAATCCAATCCAATCAAATCCAAACTAAGGAACGGCATTCAATGCAATCCAATCCAATCCAATCCAATCCAAGGAACGGCATCCAATCCAATCCTTTCCAATCCAATCCAATCTAATCCAATCTATCCAAGGAACGGCATCCTATCCAATCCAATCCAATCCAATCCAATCCAATCCAATCCACTCCAATCCAATCCAATCCAATCCAATCCACTTCAATCAGGTCCAGTCCAATCCAAGGAACGGGATCCAATCCAATCCAATCCAATCTAATGCAAGGAACCGCATCAAATCCAATCCAATCCAATGAACATCATCCAATGCAATCCAATCCAACCAAAACCAATCCAATCCAATCAAATCCAAACTAAGGAACGGCATTCAATCCAATCCAATCCAATCCAATGAACGTCATCCAATCCAATCCAATCCAACCCAAACCAATCCAATCCAATCAAATCCAAACTAAGGAACGGCATTCAATGCAATCCAATCCAATCCAATCCAATCCAAGGAACGGCATCCAATCCAATCCATTCCAATCCAATCCAATCTAATCCAATCTATCCAAGGAACGGCATCCTATCCAATCCAATCCAATCCAATCCAATCCAACGAACGGCATCCAATCCAATCCAATCCAATCCAAACAAGTCCAATCTAAGGAACGGCATTGAATCCATTCCAATCCAATCCAATCCAATCAAAGGAACGGCATCCAATCCAATCCAATCCAATCCAATCCAATGAAAGTCATCCAATCCAATCCAATCCAACCCAAACCAATCCAATCCAATCAAATCCAAACTAAGGAACGGCATTCAATGCAATCCAATCCAATCCAATCCAATCCAAGGAACGGCATCCAATCCAATCCATTCCAATCCAATCCAATCTAATCCAATCTAATCTATCCAAGGAACGGCATCCTATCCAATACAATCCAATCCAATCCAACGAACGGCATCCTCCCCAATCCAATCCAATCCAATCTAATCCTATCCAATCCAATCCAAGGAACGCCATCCAATCCATTCCAATCAAATCCGATCCAATCCAATCCAAGAAACGGCATCCAATCCAATCCAATCCAATCCAATCCAAGGATCGGCATCCAATCCTATCCAATCCAATCGAATCCACTCCACTCCAATCCAATCCCATCCCATCCAATCCAAACCAATCCAATCCAATCCAGTCCAGTCCAGTCCAGTCCAGTCCAATCCAAGGAACGGGATCCAATCCAATGCAATCCAATGCAATCCGATCCAATCCAATTCTATCCAATCCAATCAATTCCAATCCTAGGAACAGCATCCAATCCAATCAAATCCAGGGAACGGAATTCAATCCAATCCAATCCAATCCAGTCCAATGAAACCCAATGCAATCAAAGCAACGGCATCCAATCAATTCCAATCCAATCCAAACCAAACCAATCCAATCCAACCCAATACAATCCAATCCAATGAACGGCATCCAATCCAATCCAATCCAATCCTATCGGAGCCAATCCAATCCAAGGAACGGCATCCAATCCAATCCAATGCAATGCAATCCAGTCCAATCCAATCCGATCCAATCCAATCTAATCCAATCCAATCTAAGGAACGACATTCAATCCAATCCAATCCAATCCAATCCAGTCCAATCCAATCCAATCCAATGAACGGCATGCAATCCAATCCAATGCAATCCAAACCTATCCAATGCAATCCAAGGAACGCCGTCCAATCCAATCCAATCCAAGCCGATCCAATCCAATCCAATCCATTCCAAGAAACGGCATCCAATCCAATCCAATCCAATCCAAGGATCGGCATCCAAACCAATACAATACAATCCAATCCACTCCATCCAATCCCATCCAATCCAAACCAGTCCAATCCAATCCAGTCCAGTCCAATGCAATCCGATCCAATCCAATTCTATCCAATCCAATCAATTCCAATCCTAGGAACAGCATCCAATCCAATCCAATCCAATCAAATCCAAGGAACGGAATTCAATCCAATCCAATCCAATCCAGTCCAATGAAACCCAATGCAATCAAAGCAACGGCATCCAATCAATTCCAATCCAATCCAAACCAAACCAATCCAATCCAACCCAATACAATCCAATCCAATGAACGGCATCCAATCCAATCCAATCCAATCCAATCGGAGCCAATCCAATCCAAGGAACGGCATCCAATCCAATCCAATGCAATGCAATCCAGTCCAATCCAATCCGATCCAATCCAATCAAATCCAATCCAATCTCAGGAACGACATTCAATCCAATCCAATCCAATCCAATCCAGTCCAATCCAATCCAATCCAATCCAAAGAACGGCATCCACCCCAATCCAATCCAATCCAATCAAATCCTATCCATTCCAATCCAATCCAATGCAATCCAATCCAACGAACGGCATCCAACCCAATCCAATCCAATCCAATGAACGGATTCAAATCCAATCCAGTCCAATGCAATCCATTCCAATCCAATCCAATCCAATTCAATCCAAGGAACGGCATCTAATCCAATCCAATCCAATCCAATCGAATCCAATACAATGCAATCCAATCCACCGAACGGCATCCAACCCAATCCAATCCAATCCAATCCACTCCTATCCAATTCAGTACAAGAAATGCCATCCAATCCAATCCAATCCAATCCAATCCAATCCACTCCCTCCAATCCCATCCAATCCAAACCAGACCAATCCAATCCAGTCCAGTCCAATGCAATCCGATCCAATCCAATTCTATCCAATCCAATCAATTCCAATCCTAGGAACGGCATCCAATCCAATCCAATCCAATCCAATCCAATCCAAGGAACGGCATTCAATCCAATCCAATCCAGTCCAGTCCAATGAAACTCAATGCAATCAAAGGAACGGCATCCAATCGAATCCAATCCAATCCAATCCAATCCGAACCAATCCAATCCAATCCAACCCAATACAATCCAATCCAATGAACGACATCCAATACAATCCAATGCATTGCAATCCAGTCCAATCCAATCCGATCCAATCCAATCAAATCCAATCCAATCTCAGGAACGACATTCAATCCAATCCAATCCAATCCAATCCAATCCAGTCCAATCCAATCCAATCCAATCCAAAGAACGGCATCCACCCCAATCCAATCCAATCCAATCAAATCCTATCCATTCCAATCCAATCCAATGCAATCCAATCCAACGAACGGCATCCAACCCAATCCAATCCAATCCAATCCAATGAACGGCATCAAATCCAATCCAATCCAATGCAATCCATTCCAATCCAATCCAATCCAATTCAATCCAAGGAACGGCATCTAATCCAATCCAATCCAATCGAATCCAATCCAATGCAATCCAATCCACCGAACGTCATCCAACCCAATCCAATCCAATCCAATCCACTCCTATCCAATTCAGTACAAGAAATGCCATCCAATCCAATCCAATTCAATCACATTCGATCCAATCCAATCCAATCCAATCCAATCCATGAAACGGCATCCAATCCAATCCAATCCAATCCAAGGATCGGCATCCAATCCTATCCAATCCAATCGAATCCACTCCACTCCAATCCAATCCCATCCCATCCAATCCAAACCAATCCAATCCAATCCAGTCCAGTCCAGTCCAGTCCAGTCCAATCCAAGGAACGGGATCCAATCCAATCCAATCCAATGCAATCCGATCCAATCCAATTCTATCCAATCCAATCAATTCCAATCCTAGGAACAGCATCCAATCCAATCCAATCCAATCAAATCAAATCCAAGGAACGGAATTCAATCCAATCCAATCCAATCCAGTCCAATGAAACCCAATGCAATCAAAGCAACGGCATCCAATCAATTCCAATCCAATCCAAACCAAACCAATCCAATCCAACCCAATACAATCCAATCCAATGAACGGCATCCAATCCAATCCAATCCAATCCAATCGGAGCCAATCCAATCCAAGGAACTGCATCCAATCCAATCCAATGCAATGCAATCCAGTCCAATCCAATCCGATCCGATCCAATCCAATCAAATCCAATCCAATCTCAGGAACGACATTCAATCCAATCCAATCCAATCCAGTCCAATCCAATCCAATCCAATCCAAAGAACGGCATCCAACCCAATCCAATCCAATCCAATCCAATGAACGGCATCAAATCCAATCCAATCCAATGCAATCCATTCCAATCCAATCCAATCCAATTCAATCCAAGGAACGGTACCTAATCCAACCCAATCCAATCCAATCGAATCCTATCCAATGCAATCCAATCCACCGAACGGCATCCAACCCAATCCAATCCAATCCAATCCACTCCTATCCAATTCAGTACAAGAAATGCCATCCAATCCAATCCAATTCAATCACATTCGATCCAATCCAATCCAATCCAATCCAATCCATGAAACGGCATCCAATCCAATCCAATCCAATCCAAGGATCGGCATCCAATACAATCCAAACCAATCTAATCGAATCCAATCCAATCCAATGCAATTCAATCCAAACCAAGGAACGGCATCCAATCCAATCCAATCCAATCCAATCCACTCCAATCCAATCCAATCCAATCCAATCCACTTCAATCAGGTCCAGTCCAATCCAAGGAACGGGATCCAATCCAATCCAATCCAATCTAATGCAAGGAACCGCATCAAATCCAATCCAATCCAATGAACATCATCCAATGCAATCCAATCCAACCAAAACCAATCCAATCCAATCAAATCCAAACTAAGGAACGGCATTCAATCCAATCCAATCCAATCCAATGAACGTCATCCAATCCAATCCAATCCAACCCAAACCAATCCAATCCAATCAAATCCAAACTAAGGAACGGCATTCAATGCAATCCAATCCAATCCAATCCAATCCAAGGAACGGCATCCAATCCAATCCATTCCAATCCAATCCAATCTAATCCAATCTATCCAAGGAACGGCATCCTATCCAATCCAATCCAATCCAATCCAATCCAACGAACGGCATCCAATCCAATCCAATCCAATCCAAACAAATCCAATCTAAGGAACGGCATTCAATCCATTCCAATCCAATCCAATCCAATCAAAAGAACGGCATCCAATCCAATCCAATCCAATCCAATCCAATGAACGTCATGCAATCCAATCCAATCCAACCCAAACCAATCCAATCCAATCAAATCCAAACTAAGGAACGGCATTCAATGCAATCCAATCCAATCCAATCCAATCCAAGGAACGGCATCCAATCCAATCCTTTCCAATCCAATCCAATCTAATCCAATCTATCCAAGGAACGGCATCCTATCCAATCCAATCCAATCCAATCCAACGAACGGCATCCTCCCCAATCCAATCCAATCCAATCTAATCCTATCCAATCCAATCCAAGGAACGCCATCCAATCCATTCCAATACAATCCGATCCAATCCAATCCAATCCAATTCAAGAAACGGCATCCAATCCAATCCAATCCAATCCAATCCAAGGATCGGCATCCAATCCTATCCAATCCAATCGAATCCACTCCACTCCAATCCAATCCCATCCCATCCAATCCAAACCAATCCAATCCAATCCAGTCCAGTCCAGTCCAGTCCAGTCCAGTCCAATCCAAGGAACGGGATCCAATCCAATCCAATCCAATGAAACTCAATGCAATCAAAGGAACGGCATCCAATCCAATCCAATCCAATCCAATCCAATCCAATCCGAACCAATCCAATCCAATCCAACCCAATACAATCCAATCCAATGAACGACATCCAATCCAATCCAATGCAATGCAATCCAGTCCAATCCAATCCGATCCAATCCAATCAAATCCAATCCAATCTCAGGAACGACATTCAATCCAATCCAATCCAATCCAATCCAGTCCAATCCAATCCAATCCAATCCAAAGAACGGCATCCACCCCAATCCAATCCAATCCAATCAAATCCTATCCATTCCAATCCAATCCAATGCAATCCAATCCAACGAACGGCATCCAACCCAATCCAATCCAATCCAATCCAATGAACGGCATCAAATCCAATCCAATCCAATGCAATCCATTCCAATCCAATCCAATCCAATTCAATCCAAGGAACGGCATCTAATCCAATCCAATCCAATCCAATCGAATCCAATCCAATGCAATCCAATCCACCGAACGGCATCCAACCCAATCCAATCCAATCCAATCCACTCCTATCCAATTCAGTACAAGAAATGCCATCCAATCCAATCCAATTCAATCACATTCGATCCAATCCAATCCAATCCAATCCATGAAACGGCATCCAATCCAATCCAATCCAATCCAAGGATCGGCATCCAATACAATCCAAACCAATCTAATCGAATCCAATCCAATCCAATGCAATTCAATCCAAACAAAGGAACGGCATCCAATCCAATCCAATCCAATCCACTCCAATCCAATCCAATCCAATCCAATCCACTTCAATCAGGTCCAGTCCAATCCAAGGAACGGGATCCAATCCAATCCAATCCAATCTAATGCAAGGAACCGCATCCAATCCAATCCAATCCAATGAACATCATCCAATGCAATCCAATCCAACCAAAACCAATCCAATCCAATCAAATCCAAACTAAGGAACGGCATTCAATCCAATCCAATCCAATCCAATGAACGTCATCCAATCCAATCCAATCCAACCCAAACCAATCCAATCCAATCAAATCCAAACTAAGGAACGGCATTCAATGCAATGCAATCCAATCCAATCCAATCCAATCCAAGGAACGGCATCCAATCCAATCCATTCCAATCCAATCCAATCTAATCCAATCTATCCAAGGAACGGCATCCTATCCAATCCAATCCAATCCAATCCAATCCAACGAACGGCATCCTCCCCAATCCAATCCAATCCAATCTAATCCTATCCAATCCAATCCAAGGAACGCCATCCAATCCATTCCAATCCAATCCGATCCAATCCAATCCAATCCAATCCAAGAAACGGCATCCAATCCAATCCAATCCAATCCAAGGATCGGCATCCAATCCTATCCAATCCAATCGAATCCACTCCACTGCAATCCAATCCCATCCCATCCAATCCAAACCAATCCAATCCAATTCAGTCCAGTCCAGTCCAGTCCAATCCAAGGAACGGGATCCAATCCAATCCAATCCAATGCAATCCGATCCAAACCAATTCTATCCAATCCAATCAATTCCAATCCTAGGAACAGCATCCAATCCAATCCAATCAAATCCAAGGAACGGAATTGAATCCAATCCAATCCAATCCAGTCCAATGAAACCCAATGCAATCAAAGCAACGGCATCCAATCAATTCCAATCCAATCCAAACCAAACCAATCCAATCCAACCCAATACAATCCAATCCAATGAACGGCATCCAATCCAATCCAATCCGATCCAATCCAATCGGAGCCAATCCAATCCAAGGAACGGCATCCAATCCAATCCAATGCAATGCAATCCAGTCCAATCCAATCCGATCCAATCCAATCTAATCCAATCCAATCTAAGGAACGACATTCAATCCAATCCAATCCAATCCAATCCAGTCCAATCCAATCCAATCCAATGAACGGCATGCAATCCAATCCAATGCAATCCAAACCTATCCAATCCAATCCAAGGAACGCCGTCCAATCCAATCCAATCCAAGCCGATCCAATCCAATCCAATCCATTCCAAGAAACGGCATCCAATCCAATCCAATCCAATCCAAGGATCGGCATCCAAACCAATCCAATCCAATCCACTCCATCCAATCCCATCCAATCCAAACCAGTCCAATCCAATCCAGTCCAGTCCAATGCAATCCGATCCAATCCAATTCTATCCAATCCAATGAATTCCAATCCTAGGAACAGCATCCAATCCAATCCAATCCAATCAAATCCAAGGAACGGAATTCAATCCAATCCAATCCAGTCCAATGAAACCCAATGCAATCAAAGCAACGGCATCCAATCAATTCCAATCCAATCCAAACCAATCCAATCCAACCCAATCCAATCCAATCCAATGAACGGCATCCAATCGAATCCAATCCAATCGGAGCCAATCCAATCCAAGGAACGGCATCCAATCCAAGCCAATGCAATGCAATCCAGTCCAATCCAATCCGATCCAATCCAATCAAATCCAATCCAATCTAAGGAACGGCATTCAATCCAATCCAATCCAATCCAATCTAAGGACCGGCATCCAATCAATCCAATCCAAGTAACGGCATCCAATCCAATCCAATCCAATCCAATCCCATCCAATGCAATCCACTCCAATCCAATCCAAACCAATCCAATCCAATCCAATCCAATCCAATCCAATGCAATCCAATTCAATCCAAGGAACGGCATCCAATTTAATCCAATCCAATCCAATCCAATCCAATCCAATCCAATCCAACGAACGGCATCCTCCCCAATCCAATCCAATCCAATCTAATCGTATCCAATCCAATCCAAGGAACGCCATCCAATCCATTCCAATCCAATCCGATCCAATCCAATCCAATCCAATCCAAGAAACGGCATCCAATCCAATCCAATCCAATCCAAGGATCGGCATCCAATCCTATCCAATCCAATCGAATCCACTCCACTCCAATCCAATCCCATCCCATCCAATCCAAACCAATCCAATCCAATCCAGTCCAGTCCAGTCCAGTCCAGTCCAATCCAAGGAACGGGATCCAATCCAATCCAATCCAATGCAATCCGATCCAATCCAATTCTATCCAATCCAATCAATTCCAATCCTAGGAACAGCATCCAATCCAATCCAATCCAATCAAATCCAAGGAACGGATTTCAATCCAATCCAATCCAATCCAGTCCAATGAAACCCAATGCAATCAAAGCAACGGCATCCAATCAATTCCAATCCAATCCAAACCAAACGAATCCAATCCAACCCAATACAATCCAATCCAATGAACGGCATCCAATCCAATCCAATCCAATCCAATCGGAGCCAATCCAATCCAAGGAACGGCATCCAATCCAATCCAATGCAATGCAATCCAGTCCAATCCAATCCGATCCAATCCAATCTAATCCAATCCAATCTAATGAACGACATTCAATCCAATCCAATCCAATCCAATCCAGTCCAATCCAATCCAATCCAATGAACGGCATGCAACCCAATCCAATGCAATCCAAACCTATTCAATCCAATCCAATCCAATCAAAAGAAGGGCATCCAATCCAATCCAATCCAATCCAATCCAATCCAATGAACGTCATGCAATCCAATCCAATCCAACCCAAACCAATCCAATCCAATCAAATCCAAACTAAGGAACGGCATTCAATGCAATCCAATCCAATCCAATCCAATCCAAGGAACGGCATCCAATCCAATCCTTTCCAATCCAATCCAATCTAATCCAATCTATCCAAGGAACGGCATCCTATCCAATCCAATCCAATCCAATCCAACGAACGGCATCCTCCCCAATCCAATCCAATCCAATCTAATCCTATCCAATCCAATCCAAGGAACGCCATCCAATCCATTCCAATACAATCCGATCCAATCCAATCCAATCCAATTCAAGAAACGGCATCCAATCCAATCCAATCCAATCCAATCCAAGGATCGGCATCCAATCCTATCCAATCCAATCGAATCCACTCCACTCCAATCCAATCCCATCCCGCCCAATCCAAACCAATCCAATCCAATCCAGTCCAGTCCAGTCCAGTCCAGTCCAATCCAAGGAACGGGATCCAATCCAATCCAATCCAATGAAACTCAATGCAATCAAAGGAACGGCATCCAATCCAATCCAATCCAATCCAATCCAATCCAATCCGAACCAATCCAATCCAATCCAACCCAATACAATCCAATCCAATGAACGACATCCAATCCAATCCAATGCAATGCAATCCAGTCCAATCCAATCCGATCCAATCCAATCAAATCCAATCCAATCTCAGGAACGACATTCAATCCAATCCAATCCAATCCAATCCAGTCCAATCCAATCCAATCCAATCCAAAGAACGGCATCCACCCCAATCCAATCCAATCCAATCAAATCCTATCCATTCCAATCCAATCCAATGCAATCCAATCCAACGAACGGCATCCAACCCAATCCAATCCAATCCAATCCAATGAACGGCATCAAATCCAATCCAATCCAATGCAATCCATTCCAATCCAATCCAATCCAATTCAATCCAAGGAACGGCATCTAATCCAATCCAATCCAATCCAATCGAATCCAATCCAATGCAATCCAATCCACCGAACGGCATCCAACCCAATCCAATCCAATCCAATCCACTCCTATCCAATTCAGTACAAGAAATGCCATCCAATCCAATCCAATTCAATCACATTCGATCCAATCCAATCCAATCCAATCCATGAAACGGCATCCAATCCAATCCAATCCAATCCAAGGATCGGCATCCAATACAATCCAAACCAATCTAATCGAATCCAATCCAATCCAATGCAATTCAATCCAAACAAAGGAACGGCATCCAATCCAATCCAATCCAATCCACTCCAATCCAATCCAATCCAATCCAATCCACTTCAATCAGGTCCAGTCCAATCCAAGGAACGGGATCCAATCCAATCCAATCCAATCTAATGCAAGGAACCGCATCCAATCCAATCCAATCCAATGAACATCATCCAATGCAATCCAATCCAACCAAAACCAATCCAATCCAATCAAATCCAAACTAAGGAACGGCATTCAATCCAATCCAATCCAATCCAATGAACGTCATCCAATCCAATCCAATCCAACCCAAACCAATCCAATCCAATCAAATCCAAACTAAGGAACGGCATTCAATGCAATCCAATCCAATCCAATCCAATCCAATCCAAGGAACGGCATCCAATCCAATCCATTCCAATCCAATCCAATCTAATCCAATCTATCCAAGGAACGGCATCCTATCCAATCCAATCCAATCCAATCCAATCCAACGAACGGCATCCTCCCCAATCCAATCCAATCCAATCTAATCCTATCCAATCCAATCCAAGGAACGCCATCCAATCCATTCCAATCCAATCCGATCCAATCCAATCCAATCCAATCCAAGAAACGGCATCCAATCCAATCCAATCCAATCCAAGGATCGGCATCCAATCCTATCCAATCCAATCGAATCCACTCCACTGCAATCCAATCCCATCCCATCCAATCCAAACCAATCCAATCCAATTCAGTCCAGTCCAGTCCAGTCCAATCCAAGGAACGGGATCCAATCCAATCCAATCCAATGCAATCCGATCCAAACCAATTCTATCCAATCCAATCAATTCCAATCCTAGGAACAGCATCCAATCCAATCCAATCAAATCCAAGGAACGGAATTGAATCCAATCCAATCCAATCCAGTCCAATGAAACCCAATGCAATCAAAGCAACGGCATCCAATCAATTCCAATCCAATCCAAACCAAACCAATCCAATCCAACCCAATACAATCCAATCCAATGAACGGCATCCAATCCAATCCAATCCGATCCAATCCAATCGGAGCCAATCCAATCCAAGGAACGGCATCCAATCCAATCCAATGCAATGCAATCCAGTCCAATCCAATCCGATCCAATCCAATCTAATCCAATCCAATCTAAGGAACGACATTCAATCCAATCCAATCCAATCCAATCCAGTCCAATCCAATCCAATCCAATGAACGGCATGCAATCCAATCCAATGCAATCCAAACCTATCCAATCCAATCCAAGGAACGCCGTCCAATCCAATCCAATCCAAGCCGATCCAATCCAATCCAATCCATTCCAAGAAACGGCATCCAATCCAATCCAATCCAATCCAAGGATCGGCATCCAAACCAATCCAATCCAATCCACTCCATCCAATCCCATCCAATCCAAACCAGTCCAATCCAATCCAGTCCAGTCCAATGCAATCCGATCCAATCCAATTCTATCCAATCCAATCAATTCCAATCCTAGGAACAGCATCCAATCCAATCCAATCCAATCAAATCCAAGGAACGGAATTCAATCCAATCCAATCCAGTCCAATGAAACCCAATGCAATCAAAGCAACGGCATCCAATCAATTCCAATCCAATCCAAACCAATCCAATCCAACCCAATCCAATCCAATCCAATGAACGGCATCCAATCGAATCCAATCCAATCGGAGCCAATCCAATCCAAGGAACGGCATCCAATCCAAGCCAATGCAATGCAATCCAGTCCAATCCAATCCGATCCAATCCAATCAAATCCAATCCAATCTAAGGAACGGCATTCAATCCAATCCAAACCAATCCAATCTAAGGACCGGCATCCAATCAATCCAATCCAAGTAACGGCATCCAATCCAATCCAATCCAATCCAATCCCATCCAATGCAATCCACTCCAATCCAATCCAAACCAATCCAATCCAATCCAATCCAATCCAATCCAATGCAATCCAATTCAATCCAAGGAACGGCATCCAATTTAATCCAATCCAATCCAATCCAATCCAATCCAATCCAATCCAACGAACGGCATCCTCCCCAATCCAATCCAATCCAATCTAATCCTATCCAATCCAATCCAAGGAACGCCATCCAATCCATTCCAATCCAATCCGATCCAATCCAATCCAATCCAATCCAAGAAACGGCATCCAATCCAATCCAATCCAATCCAAGGATCGGCATCCAATCCTATCCAATCCAATCGAATCCACTCCACTCCAATCCAATCCCATCCCATCCAATCCAAACCAATCCAATCCAATCCAGTCCAGTCCAGTCCAGTCCAGTCCAATCCAAGGAACGGGATCCAATCCAATCCAATCCAATGCAATCCGATCCAATCCAATTCTATCCAATCCAATCAATTCCAATCCTAGGAACAGCATCCAATCCAATCCAATCCAATCAAATCCAAGGAACGGATTTCAATCCAATCCAATCCAATCCAGTCCAATGAAACCCAATGCAATCAAAGCAACGGCATCCAATCAATTCCAATCCAATCCAAACCAAACGAATCCAATCCAACCCAATACAATCCAATCCAATGAACGGCATCCAATCCAATCCAATCCAATCCAATCGGAGCCAATCCAATCCAAGGAACGGCATCCAATCCAATCCAATGCAATGCAATCCAGTCCAATCCAATCCGATCCAATCCAATCTAATCCAATCCAATCTAATGAACGACATTCAATCCAATCCAATCCAATCCAATCCAGTCCAATCCAATCCAATCCAATGAACGGCATGCAACCCAATCCAATGCAATCCAAACCTATCCAATCCAATCCAATCCAATCAAAAGAACGGCATCCAATCCAATCCAATCCAATCCAATCCAATCCAATGAACGTCATGCAATCCAATCCAATCCAACCCAAACCAATCCAATCCAATCAAATCCAAACTAAGGAACGGCATTCAATGCAATCCAATCCAATCCAATCCAATCCAAGGAACGGCATCCAATCCAATCCTTTCCAATCCAATCCAATCTAATCCAATCTATCCAAGGAACGGCATCCTATCCAATCCAATCCAATCCAATCCAACGAACGGCATCCTCCCCAATCCAATCCAATCCAATCTAATCCTATCCAATCCAATCCAAGGAACGCCATCCAATCCATTCCAATACAATCCGATCCAATCCAATCCAATCCAATTCAAGAAACGGCATCCAATCCAATCCAATCCAATCCAAGGATCGGCATCCAATCCTATCCAATCCAATCGAATCCACTCCACTCCAATCCAATCCCATCCCATCCAATCCAAACCAATCCAATCCAATCCAGTCCAGTCCAGTCCAGTCCAGTCCAGTCCAATCCAAGGAACGGGATCCAATCCAATCCAATCCAATGAAACTCAATGCAATCAAAGGAACGGCATCCAATCCAATCCAATCCAATCCAATCCAATCCGAACCAATCCAATCCAATCCAACCCAATACAATCCAATCCAATGAACGACACCCAATCCAATCCAATGCAATGCAATCCAGTCCAATCCAATCCGATCCAATCCAATCAAATCCAATCCAATCTCAGGAACGACATTCAATCCAATCCAATCCAATCCAATCCAGTCCAATCCAATCCAATCCAATCCAAAGAACGGCATCCACCCCAATCCAATCCAATCCAATCAAATCCTATCCATTCCAATCCAATCCAATGCAATCCAATCCAACGAACGGCATCCAACCCAATCCAATCCAATCCAATCCAATGAACGGCATCAAATCCAATCCAATCCAATGCAATCCATTCCAATCCAATCCAATCCAATTCAATCCAAGGAACGGCATCTAATCCAATCCAATCCAATCCAATCGAATCCAATCCAATGCAATCCAATCCACCGAACGGCATCCAACCCAATCCAATCCAATCCAATCCACTCCTATCCAATTCAGTACAAGAAATGCCATCCAATCCAATCCAATTCAATCACATTCGATCCAATCCAATCCAATCCAATCCATGAAACGGCATCCAATCCAATCCAATCCAATCCAAGGATCGGCATCCAATACAATCCAAACCAATCTAATCGAATCCAATCCAATCCAATGCAATTCAATCCAAACAAAGGAACGGCATCCAATCCAATCCAATCCAATCCACTCCAATCCAACCCAATCCAATCCAATCCAATGAACGGCATCCAATCGAATCCAATCCAATCGGAGCCAATCCAATCCAAGGAACGGCATCCAATCCAAGCCAATGCAATGCAATCCAGTCCAATCCAATCCGATCCAATCCAATCAAATCCAATCCAATCTAAGGAACGGCATTCAATCCAATCCAAACCAATCCAATCTAAGGACCGGCATCCAATCAATCCAATCCAAGTAACGGCATCCAATCCAATCCAATCCAATCCAATCCCATCCAATGCAATCCACTCCAATCCAATCCAAACCAATCCAATCCAATCCAATCCAATCCAATCCAATGCAATCCAATTCAATCCAAGGAACGGCATCCAATTTAATCCAATCCAATCCAATCCAATCCAATCCAATCCAATCCAACGAACGGCATCCTCCCCAATCCAATCCAATCCAATCTAATCCTATCCAATCCAATCCAAGGAACGCCATCCAATCCATTCCAATCCAATCCGATCCAATCCAATCCAATCCAATCCAAGAAACGGCATCCAATCCAATCCAATCCAATCCAAGGATCGGCATCCAATCCTATCCAATCCAATCGAATCCACTCCACTCCAATCCAATCCCATCCCATCCAATCCAAACCAATCCAATCCAATCCAGTCCAGTCCAGTCCAGTCCAGTCCAATCCAAGGAACGGGATCCAATCCAATCCAATCCAATGCAATCCGATCCAATCCAATTCTATCCAATCCAATCAATTCCAATCCTAGGAACAGCATCCAATCCAATCCAATCCAATCAAATCCAAGGAACGGATTTCAATCCAATCCAATCCAATCCAGTCCAATGAAACCCAATGCAATCAAAGCAACGGCATCCAATCAATTCCAATCCAATCCAAACCAAACGAATCCAATCCAACCCAATACAATCCAATCCAATGAACGGCATCCAATCCAATCCAATCCAATCCAATCGGAGCCAATCCAATCCAAGGAACGGCATCCAATCCAATCCAATGCAATGCAATCCAGTCCAATCCAATCCGATCCAATCCAATCTAATCCAATCCAATCTAATGAACGACATTCAATCCAATCCAATCCAATCCAATCCAGTCCAATCCAATCCAATCCAATGAACGGCATGCAACCCAATCCAATGCAATCCAAACCTATCCAATCCAATCCAATCCAATCAAAAGAACGGCATCCAATCCAATCCAATCCAATCCAATCCAATCCAATGAACGTCATGCAATCCAATCCAATCCAACCCAAACCAATCCAATCCAATCAAATCCAAACTAAGGAACGGCATTCAATGCAATCCAATCCAATCCAATCCAATCCAAGGAACGGCATCCAATCCAATCCTTTCCAATCCAATCCAATCTAATCCAATCTATCCAAGGAACGGCATCCTATCCAATCCAATCCAATCCAATCCAACGAACGGCATCCTCCCCAATCCAATCCAATCCAATCTAATCCTATCCAATCCAATCCAAGGAACGCCATCCAATCCATTCCAATACAATCCGATCCAATCCAATCCAATCCAATTCAAGAAACGGCATCCAATCCAATCCAATCCAATCCAAGGATCGGCATCCAATCCTATCCAATCCAATCGAATCCACTCCACTCCAATCCAATCCCATCCCATCCAATCCAAACCAATCCAATCCAATCCAGTCCAGTCCAGTCCAGTCCAGTCCAGTCCAATCCAAGGAACGGGATCCAATCCAATCCAATCCAATGAAACTCAATGCAATCAAAGGAACGGCATCCAATCCAATCCAATCCAATCCAATCCAATCCGAACCAATCCAATCCAATCCAACCCAATACAATCCAATCCAATGAACGACACCCAATCCAATCCAATGCAATGCAATCCAGTCCAATCCAATCCGATCCAATCCAATCAAATCCAATCCAATCTCAGGAACGACATTCAATCCAATCCAATCCAATCCAATCCAGTCCAATCCAATCCAATCCAATCCAAAGAACGGCATCCACCCCAATCCAATCCAATCCAATCAAATCCTATCCATTCCAATCCAATCCAATGCAATCCAATCCAACGAACGGCATCCAACCCAATCCAATCCAATCCAATCCAATGAACGGCATCAAATCCAATCCAATCCAATGCAATCCATTCCAATCCAATCCAATCCAATTCAATCCAAGGAACGGCATCTAATCCAATCCAATCCAATCCAATCGAATCCAATCCAATGCAATCCAATCCACCGAACGGCATCCAACCCAATCCAATCCAATCCAATCCACTCCTATCCAATTCAGTACAAGAAATGCCATCCAATCCAATCCAATTCAATCACATTCGATCCAATCCAATCCAATCCAATCCATGAAACGGCATCCAATCCAATCCAATCCAATCCAAGGATCGGCATCCAATACAATCCAAACCAATCTAATCGAATCCAATCCAATCCAATGCAATTCAATCCAAACAAAGGAACGGCATCCAATCCAATCCAATCCAATCCACTCCAATCCAATCCAATCCAATCCAATCCACTTCAATCAGGTCCAGTCCAATCCAAGGAACGGGATCCAATCCAATCCAATCCAATCTAATGCAAGGAACCGCATCCAATCCAATCCAATCCAATGAACATCATCCAATGCAATCCAATCCAACCAAAACCAATCCAATCCAATCAAATCCAAACTAAGGAACGGCATTCAATCCAATCCAATCCAATCCAATGAACGTCATCCAATCCAATCCAATCCAACCCAAACCAATCCAATCCAATCAAATCCAAACTAAGGAACGGCATTCAATGCAATCCAATCCAATCCAATCCAATCCAATCCAATCCAATCCAAGGAACGGCATCCAATCCAATCCATTCCAATCCAATCCAATCTAATCCAATCTATCCAAGGAACGGCATCCTATCCAATCCAATCCAATCCAATCCAATCCAATCCAATCCAATCCAACGAACGGCATCCTCCCCAATCCAATCCAATCCAATCTAATCCTATCCAATCCAATCCAAGGAACGCCATCCAATCCATTCCAATCCAATCCGATCCAATCCAATCCAATCCAATCCAAGAAACGGCATCCAATCCAATCCAATCCAATCCAAGGATCGGCATCCAATCCTATCCAATCCAATCGAATCCACTCCACTGCAATCCAATCCCATCCCATCCAATCCAAACCAATCCAATCCAATTCAGTCCAGTCCAGTCCAGTCCAATCCAAGGAACGGGATCCAATCCAATCCAATCCAATGCAATCCGATCCAAACCAATTCTATCCAATCCAATCAATTCCAATCCTAGGAACAGCATCCAATCCAATCCAATCAAATCCAAGGAACGGAATTGAATCCAATCCAATCCAATCCAGTCCAATGAAACCCAATGCAATCAAAGCAACGGCATCCAATCAATTCCAATCCAATCCAAACCAAACCAATCCAATCCAACCCAATACAATCCAATCCAATGAACGGCATCCAATCCAATCCAATCCGATCCAATCCAATCGGAGCCAATCCAATCCAAGGAACGGCATCCAATCCAATCCAATGCAATGCAATCCAGTCCAATCCAATCCGATCCAATCCAATCTAATCCAATCCAATCTAAGGAACGACATTCAATCCAATCCAATCCAATCCAATCCAGTCCAATCCAATCCAATCCAATGAACGGCATGCAATCCAATCCAATGCAATCCAAACCTATCCAATCCAATCCAAGGAACGCCGTCCAATCCAATCCAATCCAAGCCGATCCAATCCAATCCAATCCATTCCAAGAAACGGCATCCAATCCAATCCAATCCAATCCAAGGATCGGCATCCAAACCAATCCAATCCAATCCACTCCATCCAATCCCATCCAATCCAAACCAGTCCAATCCAATCCAGTCCAGTCCAATGCAATCCGATCCAATCCAATTCTATCCAATCCAATGAATTCCAATCCTAGGAACAGCATCCAATCCAATCCAATCCAATCAAATCCAAGGAACGGAATTCAATCCAATCCAATCCAGTCCAATGAAACCCAATGCAATCAAAGCAACGGCATCCAATCAATTCCAATCCAATCCAAACCAATCCAATCCAACCCAATCCAATCCAATCCAATCCAATGAACGGCATCCAATCGAATCCAATCCAATCGGAGCCAATCCAATCCAAGGAACGGCATCCAATCCAAGCCAATGCAATGCAATCCAGTCCAATCCAATCCGATCCAATCCAATCAAATCCAATCCAATCTAAGGAACGGCATTCAATCCAATCCAATCCAATCCAATCTAAGGACCGGCATCCAATCAATCCAATCCAAGTAACGGCATCCAATCCAATCCAATCCAATCCAATCCCATCCAATGCAATCCACTCCAATCCAATCCAAACCAATCCAATCCAATCCAATCCAATCCAATCCAATGCAATCCAATTCAATCCAAGGAACGGCATCCAATTTAATCCAATCCAATCCAATCCAATCCAATCCAATCCAACGAACGGCATCCTCCCCAATCCAATCCAATCCAATCTAATCCTATCCAATCCAATCCAAGGAACGCCATCCAATCCATTCCAATCCAATCCGATCCAATCCAATCCAATCCAATCCAAGAAACGGCATCCAATCCAATCCAATCCAATCCAATCCAAGGATCGGCATCCAATCCTATCCAATCCAATCGAATCCACTGCACTCCAATCCAATCCCATCCCATCCAATCCAAAATAATCCAATCCAATCCAGTCCAGTCCAGTCCAGTCCAGTCCAGTCCAATCCAAGGAACGGGATCCAATCCAATCCAATCCAATGCAATCCGATCCAATCCAATTCTATCCAATCCAATCAATTCCAATCCTAGGAACAGCATCCAATCCAATCCAATCCAATCAAATCCAAGGAACGGATTTCAATCCAATCCAATCCAATCCAGTCCAATGAAACCCAATGCAATCAAAGCAACGGCATCCAATCAATTCCAATCCAATCCAAACCAAACGAATCCAATCCAACCCAATACAATCCAATCCAATGAACGGCATCCAATCCAATCCAATCCAATCCAATCGGAGCCAATCCAATCCAAGGAACGGCATCCAATCCAATCCAATGCAATGCAATCCAGTCCAATCCAATCCGATCCAATCCAATCTAATCCAATCCAATCTAATGAACGACATTCAATCCAATCCAATCCAATCCAATCCAGTCCAATCCAATCCAATCCAATGAACGGCATGCAACCCAATCCAATGCAATCCAAACCTATCCAATCCAATCCAAGGAACGCCGTCCAATCCAATCCAATCCAAGCCGATCCAATCCAATCCAATCCATTCCAAGAAACGGCATCCAATCCAATCCAATCCAATGAACATCATCCAATGCAATCCAATCCAACCAAAACCAATCCAATCCAATCAAATCCAAACTAAGGAACGGCATTCAATCCAATCCAATCCAATCCAATGAACGTCATCCAATCCAATCCAATCCAACCCAAACCAATCCAATCCAATCAAATCCAAACTAAGGAACGGCATTCAATGCAATCCAATCCAATCCAATCCAATCCAATCCAATCCAAGGAACGGCATCCAATCCAATCCATTCCAATCCAATCCAATCTAATCCAATCTATCCAAGGAACGGCATCCTATCCAATCCAATCCAATCCAATCCAATCCAATCCAATCCAATCCAACGAACGGCATCCTCCCCAATCCAATCCAATCCAATCTAATCCTATCCAATCCAATCCAAGGAACGCCATCCAATCCATTCCAATCCAATCCGATCCAATCCAATCCAATCCAATCCAAGAAACGGCATCCAATCCAATCCAATCCAATCCAAGGATCGGCATCCAATCCTATCCAATCCAATCGAATCCACTCCACTGCAATCCAATCCCATCCCATCCAATCCAAACCAATCCAATCCAATTCAGTCCAGTCCAGTCCAGTCCAATCCAAGGAACGGGATCCAATCCAATCCAATCCAATGCAATCCGATCCAAACCAATTCTATCCAATCCAATCAATTCCAATCCTAGGAACAGCATCCAATCCAATCCAATCAAATCCAAGGAACGGAATTGAATCCAATCCAATCCAATCCAGTCCAATGAAACCCAATGCAATCAAAGCAACGGCATCCAATCAATTCCAATCCAATCCAAACCAAACCAATCCAATCCAACCCAATACAATCCAATCCAATGAACGGCATCCAATCCAATCCAATCCGATCCAATCCAATCGGAGCCAATCCAATCCAAGGAACGGCATCCAATCCAATCCAATGCAATGCAATCCAGTCCAATCCAATCCGATCCAATCCAATCTAATCCAATCCAATCTAAGGAACGACATTCAATCCAATCCAATCCAATCCAATCCAGTCCAATCCAATCCAATCCAATGAACGGCATGCAATCCAATCCAATGCAATCCAAACCTATCCAATCCAATCCAAGGAACGCCGTCCAATCCAATCCAATCCAAGCCGATCCAATCCAATCCAATCCATTCCAAGAAACGGCATCCAATCCAATCCAATCCAATCCAAGGATCGGCATCCAAACCAATCCAATCCAATCCACTCCATCCAATCCCATCCAATCCAAACCAGTCCAATCCAATCCAGTCCAGTCCAATGCAATCCGATCCAATCCAATTCTATCCAATCCAATGAATTCCAATCCTAGGAACAGCATCCAATCCAATCCAATCCAATCAAATCCAAGGAACGGAATTCAATCCAATCCAATCCAGTCCAATGAAACCCAATGCAATCAAAGCAACGGCATCCAATCAATTCCAATCCAATCCAAACCAATCCAATCCAACCCAATCCAATCCAATCCAATCCAATGAACGGCATCCAATCGAATCCAATCCAATCGGAGCCAATCCAATCCAAGGAACGGCATCCAATCCAAGCCAATGCAATGCAATCCAGTCCAATCCAATCCGATCCAATCCAATCAAATCCAATCCAATCTAAGGAACGGCATTCAATCCAATCCAATCCAATCCAATCTAAGGACCGGCATCCAATCAATCCAATCCAAGTAACGGCATCCAATCCAATCCAATCCAATCCAATCCCATCCAATGCAATCCACTCCAATCCAATCCAAACCAATCCAATCCAATCCAATCCAATCCAATCCAATGCAATCCAATTCAATCCAAGGAACGGCATCCAATTTAATCCAATCCAATCCAATCCAATCCAATCCAATCCAACGAACGGCATCCTCCCCAATCCAATCCAATCCAATCTAATCCTATCCAATCCAATCCAAGGAACGCCATCCAATCCATTCCAATCCAATCCGATCCAATCCAATCCAATCCAATCCAAGAAACGGCATCCAATCCAATCCAATCCAATCCAATCCAAGGATCGGCATCCAATCCTATCCAATCCAATCGAATCCACTGCACTCCAATCCAATCCCATCCCATCCAATCCAAACCAATCCAATCCAATCCAGTCCAGTCCAGTCCAGTCCAGTCCAATCCAAGGAACGGGATCCAATCCAATCCAATCCAATGCAATCCGATCCAATCCAATTCTATCCAATCCAATCAATTCCAATCCTAGGAACAGCATCCAATCCAATCCAATCCAATCAAATCCAAGGAACGGATTTCAATCCAATCCAATCCAATCCAGTCCAATGAAACCCAATGCAATCAAAGCAACGGCATCCAATCAATTCCAATCCAATCCAAACCAAACGAATCCAATCCAACCCAATACAATCCAATCCAATGAACGGCATCCAATCCAATCCAATCCAATCCAATCGGAGCCAATCCAATCCAAGGAACGGCATCCAATCCAATCCAATGCAATGCAATCCAGTCCAATCCAATCCGATCCAATCCAATCTAATCCAATCCAATCTAATGAACGACATTCAATCCAATCCAATCCAATCCAATCCAGTCCAATCCAATCCAATCCAATGAACGGCATGCAACCCAATCCAATGCAATCCAAACCTATCCAATCCAATCCAAGGAACGCCGTCCAATCCAATCCAATCCAAGCCGATCCAATCCAATCCAATCCATTCCAAGAAACGGCATCCAATCCAATCCAATCCAATCCAAGGATCGGCATCCAAACCAATCCAATCCAATCCAATCCACTCCATCCAATCCAAACCAGTCCAATCCAATCCAGTCCAGTCCAATGCAATCCGATCCAATCCAATTCTATCCAATCCAATCAATTCCAATCCTAGGAACGGCATCCAATCCAATCCAATCCAATCCAATCCAATCCAATCCAAGGAACGGCATTCAATCCAATCCAATCCAATCCAGTCCAATGAAACTCAATGCAATCAAAGCAACGGCATCCAATCGAATCCAATCCAATCCAATCCAATCCGAACCAATCCAATCCAATCCAACCCAATACAATCCAATCCAATAAACGACATCCAATCCAATTCAATGCAATGCAATCCAGTCCAATCCAATCCGATCCAATCCAATCAAATCCAATCCAATCTCAGGAACGACATTCAATCCAATCCAATCCAATCCAATCCTGTCCAATCCAATCCAATCCAATCCAAAGAACGGCATCCACCCCAATCCAATCCAATCCAATCAAATCCTATCCATTCCAACCCAATCCAATCCAATCCAATCCAATGAACGGCATCAAATCCAATCCAATCCAATGCAATCCATTCCAATCCAATCCAATCCAATTCAATCCAAGGAACGGCATCTAATCCAATCCAATCCAATCCAATCGAATCCAATCCAATGCAATCCAATCCACCGAACGGCATCTAACCCAATCCAATCCAATCCAATCTACTCCAACCCAATTCAGTACAAGAAATGCCATCCAATCCAATCCAATTCAATTACATTCGATCCAATCCAATCCAATCCAATCCAATCCATGAAACGGCATCCAATCCAATCCAATCCAATCCAAGGATTGGCATCCAATACAATCCAAACCAATCTAATCGAATCCAATCCAATTCAATGCAATTCAATCCAAACCAAGGAACGGCATCCAATCCAATCCAATCCAATCCAATCCACTCCAATCCAATCCAATCCAATCCAATCCACTTCAATCAGGTCCAGTCCAATCCAAGGAACGGGATCCAATCCAATCCAATCCAATCTAATGCAAGGAACCGCATCCAATCCAATCCAATCCAATGAACATCATCCAATGCAATCCAAACCAACCAAAACCAATCCAATCCAATCAAATCCAAACTAAGGAACGGCATTCTATCCAAGAAAATCCAATCCAATGAACGACATCCAATCCAATCCAATCCAACCCAAACCAATCCAATCCAATCAAATCCAAACTAAGGAACGGCATTCAATGCAATCCAATCCAATACAATACAATCCAAGGAACGGCATCCAATCCAATCCATTCCAATCCAATCCAATCTAATCCAATCTATCCAAGGAACGGCATCCTATCCAATCCAATCCAATCCAATCCAATTCAATGAACGGCATCCAATCCAATCCAATACAATCCAAACAAATCCAATCTAAGGAACGGCATTCAATCCATTCCAATCCAATCCAATCCAATCAAAGGAACGGCATCCAACCCAATCCAATCCAATCCAATCCACTCCTATCCAATTCAGTACAAGAAATGCCATCCAATCCAATCCAATTCAATCACATTCAATCCAATCCAATCCAATCCATGAAACGGCATCCAATCCAATCCAATCCAATCCAAGGATCGGCATCCAATACAATCCAAACCAATCTAATCGAATCCAATCCAATCCAATGCAATTCAATCCAAACCAAGGAACGGCATCCAATCCAATCCAATCCAATCCACTCCATCCAATCCCATCCAATCCAAACCAGTCCAATCCAATCCAGTCCAGTCCAATGCAATCCGATCCAATCCAATTCTATCCAATCCAATCAATTCCAATCCTAAGAACAGCATCCAATCCAATCCAATCCAATCAAATCCAAGGAACGGAATTCAATCCAATCCAATCCAGTCCAATGAAACCCAATGCAATCAAAGCAACGGCATCCAATCAATTCCAATCCAATCCAAACCAATCCAATCCAACCCAATCCAATCCAATCCAATGAACGGCATCCAATCGAATCCAATCCAATCGGAGCCAATCCAATCCAAGGAACGGCATCCAATCCAAGCCAATGCAATGCAATCCAGTCCAATCCAATCCGATCCAATCCAATCAAATCCAATCCAATCTAAGGAACGGCATTCAATCCAATCCAATCCAATCCAATCTAAGGACCGGCATCCAATCAATCCAATCCAAGTAACGGCATCCAATCCAATCCAATCCAATCCAATCCCATCCAATGCAATCCACTCCAATCCAATCCAAACCAATACAATCCAATCCAATCCAATCCAATCCAATGCAATCCAATTCAATCCAAGGAACGGCATCCAATTTAATCCAATCCAATCCAATCCAATCCAATCCAATCCAATCCAATCCAACGAACGGCATCCTCCCCAATCCAATCCAATCCAATCTAATCCTATCCAATCCAATCCAAGGAACGCCATCCAATCCATTCCAATCCAATCCGATCCAATCCAATCCAATCCAATCCAATCCAAGAAACGGCATCCAATCCAATCCAATCCAATCCAATCCAAGGATCGGCATCCAATCCTATCCAATCCAATCGAATCCACTCCACTCCAATCCAATCCCATCCCATCCAATCCAAACCAATCCAATCCAATCCAGTCCAGTCCAGTCCAGTCCAGTCCAATCCAAGGAACGGGATCCAATCCAATCCAATCCAATGCAATCCGATCCAATCCAATTCTATCCAATCCAATCAATTCCAATCCTAGGAACAGCATCCAATCCAATCCAATCAAATCCAAGGAACGGATTTCAATCCAATCCAATCCAATCCAGTCCAATGAAACCCAATGCAATCAAAGCAACGGCATCCAATCAATTCCAATCCAATCCAAACCAAACGAATCCAATCCAACCCAATACAATCCAATCCAATGAACGGCATCCAATCCAATCCAATCCAATCCAATCGGAGCCAATCCAATCCAAGGAACGGCATCCAATCCAATCCAATGCAATGCAATCCAGTCCAATCCAATCCGATCCAATCCAATCTAATCCAATCCAATCTAATGAACGACATTCAATCCAATCCAATCCAATCCAATCCAGTCCAATCCAATCCAATCCAATGAACGGCATGCAACCCAATCCAATGCAATCCAAACCTATCCAATCCAATCCAAGGAACGCCGTCCAATCCAATCCAATCCAAGCCGATCCAATCCAATCCAATCCATTCCAAGAAACGGCATCCAATCCAATCCAATCCAATCCAAGGATCGGCATCCAAACCAATCCAATCCAATCCAATCCACTCCATCCAATCCCATCCAATCCAAACCAGTCCAATCCAATCCAGTCCAGTCCAATGCAATCCGATCCAATCCAATTCTATCCAATCCAATCAATTCCAATCCTAGGAACGGCATCCAATCCAATCCAATCCAATCCAATCCAATCCAAGGAACGGCATTCAATCCAATCCAATCCAATCCAGTCCAATGAAACTCAATGCAATCAAAGCAACGGCATCCAATCGAATCCAATCCAATCCAATCCAATCCGAACCAATCCAATCCAATCCAACCCAATACAATCCAATCCAATAAACGACATCCAATCCAATTCAATGCAATGCAATCCAGTCCAATCCAATCCGATCCAATCCAATCAAATCCAATCCAATCTCAGGAACGACATTCAATCCAATCCAATCCAATCCAATCCTGTCCAATCCAATCCAATCCAATCCAAAGAACGGCATCCACCCCAATCCAATCCAATCCAATCCAATCAAATCCTATCCATTCCAACCCAATCCAATCCAATCCAATCCAATGAACGGCATCAAATCCAATCCAATCCAATGCAATCCATTCCAATCCAATCCAATCCAATTCAATCCAAGGAACGGCATCTAATCCAATCCAATCCAATCCAATCGAATCCAATCCAATGCAATCCAATCCACCGAACGGCATCTACCCCAATCCAATCCAATCCAATCTACTCCTACCCAATTCAGTACAAGAAATGCCATCCAATCCAATCCAATTCAATTACATTCGATCCAATCCAATCCAATCCAATCCAATCCATGAAACGGCATCCAATCCAATCCAATCCAATCCAAGGATCGGCATCCAATACAATCCAAACCAATCTAATCGAATCCAATCCAATTCAATGCAATTCAATCCAAACCAAGGAACGGCATCCAATCCAATCCAATCCAATCCAATCCACTCCAATCCAATCCAATCCAATCCAATCCACTTCAATCAGGTCCAGTCCAATCCAAGGAACGGGATCCAATCCAATCCAATCCAATCTAATGCAAGGAACCGCATCCAATCCAATCCAATCCAATGAACATCATCCAATGCAATCCAATCCAACCAAAACCAATCCAATCCAATCAAATCCAAACTAAGGAACGGCATTCTATCCAAGAAAATCCAATCCAATGAACGACATCCAATCCAATCCAATCCAACCCAAACCAATCCAATCCAATCAAATCCAAACTAAGGAACGGCATTCAATGCAATCCAATCCAATACAATACAATCCAAGGAACGGCATCCAATCCAATCCATTCCAATCCAATCCAATCTAATCCAATCTATCCAAGGAACGGCATCCTATCCAATCCAATCCAATCCAATCCAATTCAATGAACGGCATCCAATCCAATCCAATCCAATCCAAACAAATCCAATCTAAGGAACGGCATTCAATCCATTCCAATCCAATCCAATCCAATCAAAGGAACGGCATCCAACCCAATCCAATCCAATCCAATCCACTCCTATCCAATTCAGTACAAGAAATGCCATCCAATCCAATCCAATTCAATCACATTCAATCCAATCCAATCCAATCCATGAAACGGCATCCAATCCAATCCAATCCAATCCAAGGATCGGCATCCAATACAATCCAAACCAATCTAATCGAATCCAATCCAATCCAATGCAATTCAATCCAAACCAAGGAACGGCATCCAATCCAATCCAATCCAATCCAATCCACTCCAATCCAATCCAATCCAATCCACTTCAATCAGGTCCAGTCCAATCCAAGGAACGGGATCCAATCCAATCCAATCCAATCTAATCCTATCCAATCCAATCCAAGGAACGCCATCCAATCCATTCCAATCCAATCCGATCCAATCCAATCCAATCCAATCCAATCCAAGAAACGGCATCCAATCCAATCCAATCCAATCCAATCCAAGGATCGGCATCCAATCCTATCCAATCCAATCGAATCCACTCCACTCCAATCCAATCCCATCCCATCCAATCCAAACCAATCCAATCCAATCCAGTCCAGTCCAGTCCAGTCCAGTCCAATCCAAGGAACGGGATCCAATCCAATCCAATCCAATGCAATCCGATCCAATCCAATTCTATCCAATCCAATCAATTCCAATCCTAGGAACAGCATCCAATCCAATCCAATCAAATCCAAGGAACGGATTTCAATCCAATCCAATCCAATCCAGTCCAATGAAACCCAATGCAATCAAAGCAACGGCATCCAATCAATTCCAATCCAATCCAAACCAAACGAATCCAATCCAACCCAATACAATCCAATCCAATGAACGGCATCCAATCCAATCCAATCCAATCCAATCGGAGCCAATCCAATCCAAGGAACGGCATCCAATCCAATCCAATGCAATGCAATCCAGTCCAATCCAATCCGATCCAATCCAATCTAATCCAATCCAATCTAATGAACGACATTCAATCCAATCCAATCCAATCCAATCCAGTCCAATCCAATCCAATCCAATGAACGGCATGCAACCCAATCCAATGCAATCCAAACCTATCCAATCCAATCCAAGGAACGCCGTCCAATCCAATCCAATCCAAGCCGATCCAATCCAATCCAATCCATTCCAAGAAACGGCATCCAATCCAATCCAATCCAATCCAAGGATCGGCATCCAAACCAATCCAATCCAATCCAATCCACTCCATCCAATCCCATCCAATCCAAACCAGTCCAATCCAATCCAGTCCAGTCCAATGCAATCCGATCCAATCCAATTCTATCCAATCCAATCAATTCCAATCCTAGGAACGGCATCCAATCCAATCCAATCCAATCCAATCCAATCCAAGGAACGGCATTCAATCCAATCCAATCCAATCCAGTCCAATGAAACTCAATGCAATCAAAGCAACGGCATCCAATCGAATCCAATCCAATCCAATCCAATCCGAACCAATCCAATCCAATCCAACCCAATACAATCCAATCCAATAAACGACATCCAATCCAATTCAATGCAATGCAATCCAGTCCAATCCAATCCGATCCAATCCAATCAAATCCAATCCAATCTCAGGAACGACATTCAATCCAATCCAATCCAATCCAATCCTGTCCAATCCAATCCAATCCAATCCAAAGAACGGCATCCACCCCAATCCAATCCAATCCAATCCAATCAAATCCTATCCATTCCAACCCAATCCAATCCAATCCAATCCAATGAACGGCATCAAATCCAATCCAATCCAATGCAATCCATTCCAATCCAATCCAATCCAATTCAATCCAAGGAACGGCATCTAATCCAATCCAATCCAATCCAATCGAATCCAATCCAATGCAATCCAATCCACCGAACGGCATCTACCCCAATCCAATCCAATCCAATCTACTCCTACCCAATTCAGTACAAGAAATGCCATCCAATCCAATCCAATTCAATTACATTCGATCCAATCCAATCCAATCCAATCCAATCCATGAAACGGCATCCAATCCAATCCAATCCAATCCAAGGATCGGCATCCAATACAATCCAAACCAATCTAATCGAATCCAATCCAATTCAATGCAATTCAATCCAAACCAAGGAACGGCATCCAATCCAATCCAATCCAATCCAATCCACTCCAATCCAATCCAATCCAATCCAATCCACTTCAATCAGGTCCAGTCCAATCCAAGGAACGGGATCCAATCCAATCCAATCCAATCTAATGCAAGGAACCGCATCCAATCCAATCCAATCCAATGAACATCATCCAATGCAATCCAATCCAACCAAAACCAATCCAATCCAATCAAATCCAAACTAAGGAACGGCATTCTATCCAAGAAAATCCAATCCAATGAACGACATCCAATCCAATCCAATCCAACCCAAACCAATCCAATCCAATCAAATCCAAACTAAGGAACGGCATTCAATGCAATCCAATCCAATACAATACAATCCAAGGAACGGCATCCAATCCAATCCATTCCAATCCAATCCAATCTAATCCAATCTATCCAAGGAACGGCATCCTATCCAATCCAATCCAATCCAATCCAATTCAATGAACGGCATCCAATCCAATCCAATCCAATCCAAACAAATCCAATCTAAGGAACGGCATTCAATCCATTCCAATCCAATCCAATCCAATCAAAGGAACGGCATCCAACCCAATCCAATCCAATCCAATCCACTCCTATCCAATTCAGTACAAGAAATGCCATCCAATCCAATCCAATTCAATCACATTCAATCCAATCCAATCCACTCCATGAAACGGCATCCAATCCAATCCAATCCAATCCAAGGATCGGCATCCAATACAATCCAAACCAATCTAATCGAATCCAATCCAATCCAATGCAATTCAATCCAAACCAAGGAACGGCATCCAATCCAATCCAATCCAATCCAATCCACTCCAATCCAATCCAATCCAATCCACTTCAATCAGGTCCAGTCCAATCCAAGGAACGGGATCCAATCCAATCCAATCCAATCTAATGCAAGGAACCGCATCCAATCCAATCCAATCCAATGAACATCATCCAATGCAACCCAATCCAATCCAATTCAATCCAAGTAACGGCATCCAATCGAATCCAATCCAAGGAACGGCCTTAAACCAAACCTATCCAATCCAATCCAAGGAACGCCATCCAATCCATTCCAATCCAATCCGATCCAATCCAATCCAATACAAGAAACGGCATCCAATCCAATCCAATCCAATCCAATCCAAGGATCGGCATCCAATCCTATCAAATCCAATCGAATCCACTCCACTCCAATCCAATCCCATCCCATCCAATCCAAACCAATCCAATCCAATCCAGTCCAGTCCAGTCCAGTCCAGTCCAGTCCAGTCCAGTCCAATCCAAGGAACGGGATCCAATCCAATCCAATCCAATGCAATCCGATCCAATCCAATTCTATCCAATCCAATCAATTCCAATTCTAGGAACAGCATCCAATCCAATCCAATCCAATCAAATCCAAGGAACGGAATTCAATCCAATCCAATCCAATCCAGTCCAATGAAACCCAATGCAATCAAAGCAACGGCATCCAATCAATTCCAATCCAATCCAAACCAAACCAATCCAATCGAACCCAATACAATCCAATCCAATGAACGGCATCCAATCCAATCCAATCCAATCCAATCGGAGCCAATCCAATCCAAGGAACGGCATCCAATACAATCCAATGCAATGCAATCCAGTCCAATCCAATCCGATCCAATCCAATCTAATCCAATCCAATCTCAGGAACGACATTCAATCCAATCCAATCCAATCCAATCCAGTCCAATCCAATCCAATCCAATCCAAAGAACGGCATCCACCCCAATCCAATCCAATCCAATCAAATCCTATCCATTCCAATCCAATCCAATGCAATCCAATCCAACGAACGGCATCCAACCCAATCCAATCCAATCCAATCCAATGAACGGCATCAAATCCAATCCAATCCAATGCAATCCATTCCAATCCAATCCAATCCAATTCAATCCAAGGAACGGCATCTAATCCAATCCAATCCAATCCAATCCAATCCAATCCAATGCAATCCAATCCACCGAACGGCATCCAACCCAATCCAATCCAATCCAATCCACTCCTATCCAATTCAGTACAAGAAATGCCATCCAATCCAATCCAATTCAATCACATTCGATCCAATCCAATCCAATCCAATCCATGAAACGGCATCCAATCCAATCCAATCCAATCCAAGGATCGGCATCCAATACAATCCAAACCAATCTAATCGAATCCAATCCAATCCAATGCAATTCAATCAAAACAAAGGAACGGCATCCAATCCAATCCAATCCAATCCACTCCAATCCAATCCAATCCAATCCAATCCACTTCAATCAGGTCCAGTCCAATCCAAGGAACGGGATCCAATCCAATCCAATCCAATCTAATGCAAGGAACCGCAACCAATCCAATCCAATCCAATGAACATCATCCAATGCAATCCAATCCAACCAAAACCAATCCAATCCAATCAAATCCAAACTAAGGAACGGCATTCAATCCAATCCAATCCAATCCAATGAACGTCATCCAATCCAATCCAATCCAACCCAAACCAATCCAATCCAATCAAATCCAAACTAAGGAACGGCATTCAATGCAATCCAATCCAATCCAATCCAATCCAATCCAATCCAAGGAACGGCATCCAATCCAATCCATTCCAATCCAATCCAATCTAATCCAATCTATCCAAGGAACGGCATCCTATCCAATCCAATCCAATCCAACGAACGGCATCCTCCCCAATCCAATCCAATCCAATCTAATCCTATCCAATCCAATCCAAGGAACGCCATCCAATCCATTCCAATCCAATCCGATCCAATCCAATCCAATCCAATCCAAGAAACGGCATCCAATCCAATCCAATCCAATCCAAGGATCGGCATCCAATCCTATCCAATCCAATCGAATCCACTCCACTGCAATCCAATCCCATCCCATCCAATCCAAACCAATCCAATCCAATTCAGTCCAGTCCAGTCCAGTCCAATCCAAGGAACGGGATCCAATCCAATCCAATCCAATGCAATCCGATCCAAACCAATTCTATCCAATCCAATCAATTCCAATCCTAGGAACAGCATCCAATCCAATCCAATCAAATCCAAGGAACGGAATTGAATCCAATCCAATCCAATCCAGTCCAATGAAACCCAATGCAATCAAAGCAACGGCATCCAATCAATTCCAATCCAATCCAAACCAAACCAATCCAATCCAACCCAATACAATCCAATCCAATGAACGGCATCCAATCCAATCCAATCCGATCCAATCCAATCGGAGCCAATCCAATCCAAGGAACGGCATCCAATCCAATCCAATGCAATGCAATCCAGTCCAATCCAATCCGATCCAATCCAATCTAATCCAATCCAATCTAAGGAACGACATTCAATCCAATCCAATCCAATCCAATCCAGTCCAATCCAATCCAATCCAATGAACGGCATGCAATCCAATCCAATGCAATCCAAACCTATCCAATCCAATCCAAGGAACGCCGTCCAATCCAATCCAATCCAAGCCGATCCAATCCAATCCAATCCATTCCAAGAAACGGCATCCAATCCAATCCAATCCAATCCAAGGATCGGCATCCAAACCAATCCAATCCAATCCACTCCATCCAATCCCATCCAATCCAAACCAGTCCAATCCAATCCAGTCCAGTCCAATGCAATCCGATCCAATCCAATTCTATCCAATCCAATGAATTCCAATCCTAGGAACAGCATCCAATCCAATCCAATCCAATCAAATCCAAGGAACGGAATTCAATCCAATCCAATCCAGTCCAATGAAACCCAATGCAATCAAAGCAACGGCATCCAATCAATTCCAATCCAATCCAAACCAATCCAATCCAACCCAATCCAATCCAATCCAATCCAATGAACGGCATCCAATCGAATCCAATCCAATCGGAGCCAATCCAATCCAAGGAACGGCATCCAATCCAAGCCAATGCAATGCAATCCAGTCCAATCCAATCCGATCCAATCCAATCAAATCCAATCCAATCTAAGGAACGGCATTCAATCCAATCCAATCCAATCCAATCTAAGGACCGGCATCCAATCAATCCAATCCAAGTAACGGCATCCAATCCAATCCAATCCAATCCAATCCCATCCAATGCAATCCACTCCAATCCAATCCAAACCAATCCAATCCAATCCAATCCAATCCAATCCAATGCAATCCAATTCAATCCAAGGAACGGCATCCAATTTAATCCAATCCAATCCAATCCAATCCAATCCAATCCAACGAACGGCATCCTCCCCAATCCAATCCAATCCAATCTAATCCTATCCAATCCAATCCAAGGAACGCCATCCAATCCATTCCAATCCAATCCGATCCAATCCAATCCAATCCAATCCAAGAAACGGCATCCAATCCAATCCAATCCAATCCAATCCAAGGATCGGCATCCAATCCTATCCAATCCAATCGAATCCACTGCACTCCAATCCAATCCCATCCCATCCAATCCAAACCAATCCAATCCAATCCAGTCCAGTCCAGTCCAGTCCAGTCCAGTCCAATCCAAGGAACGGGATCCAATCCAATCCAATCCAATGCAATCCGATCCAATCCAATTCTATCCAATCCAATCAATTCCAATCCTAGGAACAGCATCCAATCCAATCCAATCCAATCAAATCCAAGGAACGGATTTCAATCCAATCCAATCCAATCCAGTCCAATGAAACCCAATGCAATCAAAGCAACGGCATCCAATCAATTCCAATCCAATCCAAACCAAACGAATCCAATCCAACCCAATACAATCCAATCCAATGAACGGCATCCAATCCAATCCAATCCAATCCAATCGGAGCCAATCCAATCCAAGGAACGGCATCCAATCCAATCCAATGCAATGCAATCCAGTCCAATCCAATCCGATCCAATCCAATCTAATCCAATCCAATCTAATGAACGACATTCAATCCAATCCAATCCAATCCAATCCAGTCCAATCCAATCCAATCCAATGAACGGCATGCAACCCAATCCAATGCAATCCAAACCTATCCAATCCAATCCAAGGAACGCCGTCCAATCCAATCCAATCCAAGCCGATCCAATCCAATCCAATCCATTCCAAGAAACGGCATCCAATCCAATCCAATCCAATGAACATCATCCAATGCAATCCAATCCAACCAAAACCAATCCAATCCAATCAAATCCAAACTAAGGAACGGCATTCAATCCAATCCAATCCAATCCAATGAACGTCATCCAATCCAATCCAATCCAACCCAAACCAATCCAATCCAATCAAATCCAAACTAAGGAACGGCATTCAATGCAATCCAATCCAATCCAATCCAATCCAATCCAATCCAAGGAACGGCATCCAATCCAATCCATTCCAATCCAATCCAATCTAATCCAATCTATCCAAGGAACGGCATCCTATCCAATCCAATCCAATCCAATCCAATCCAATCCAATCCAATCCAACGAACGGCATCCTCCCCAATCCAATCCAATCCAATCTAATCCTATCCAATCCAATCCAAGGAACGCCATCCAATCCATTCCAATCCAATCCGATCCAATCCAATCCAATCCAATCCAAGAAACGGCATCCAATCCAATCCAATCCAATCCAAGGATCGGCATCCAATCCTATCCAATCCAATCGAATCCACTCCACTGCAATCCAATCCCATCCCATCCAATCCAAACCAATCCAATCCAATTCAGTCCAGTCCAGTCCAGTCCAATCCAAGGAACGGGATCCAATCCAATCCAATCCAATGCAATCCGATCCAAACCAATTCTATCCAATCCAATCAATTCCAATCCTAGGAACAGCATCCAATCCAATCCAATCAAATCCAAGGAACGGAATTGAATCCAATCCAATCCAATCCAGTCCAATGAAACCCAATGCAATCAAAGCAACGGCATCCAATCAATTCCAATCCAATCCAAACCAAACCAATCCAATCCAACCCAATACAATCCAATCCAATGAACGGCATCCAATCCAATCCAATCCGATCCAATCCAATCGGAGCCAATCCAATCCAAGGAACGGCATCCAATCCAATCCAATGCAATGCAATCCAGTCCAATCCAATCCGATCCAATCCAATCTAATCCAATCCAATCTAAGGAACGACATTCAATCCAATCCAATCCAATCCAATCCAGTCCAATCCAATCCAATCCAATGAACGGCATGCAATCCAATCCAATGCAATCCAAACCTATCCAATCCAATCCAAGGAACGCCGTCCAATCCAATCCAATCCAAGCCGATCCAATCCAATCCAATCCATTCCAAGAAACGGCATCCAATCCAATCCAATCCAATCCAAGGATCGGCATCCAAACCAATCCAATCCAATCCACTCCATCCAATCCCATCCAATCCAAACCAGTCCAATCCAATCCAGTCCAGTCCAATGCAATCCGATCCAATCCAATTCTATCCAATCCAATGAATTCCAATCCTAGGAACAGCATCCAATCCAATCCAATCCAATCAAATCCAAGGAACGGAATTCAATCCAATCCAATCCAGTCCAATGAAACCCAATGCAATCAAAGCAACGGCATCCAATCAATTCCAATCCAATCCAAACCAATCCAATCCAACCCAATCCAATCCAATCCAATCCAATGAACGGCATCCAATCGAATCCAATCCAATCGGAGCCAATCCAATCCAAGGAACGGCATCCAATCCAAGCCAATGCAATGCAATCCAGTCCAATCCAATCCGATCCAATCCAATCAAATCCAATCCAATCTAAGGAACGGCATTCAATCCAATCCAATCCAATCCAATCTAAGGACCGGCATCCAATCAATCCAATCCAAGTAACGGCATCCAATCCAATCCAATCCAATCCAATCCCATCCAATGCAATCCACTCCAATCCAATCCAAACCAATCCAATCCAATCCAATCCAATCCAATCCAATGCAATCCAATTCAATCCAAGGAACGGCATCCAATTTAATCCAATCCAATCCAATCCAATCCAATCCAATCCAACGAACGGCATCCTCCCCAATCCAATCCAATCCAATCTAATCCTATCCAATCCAATCCAAGGAACGCCATCCAATCCATTCCAATCCAATCCGATCCAATCCAATCCAATCCAATCCAAGAAACGGCATCCAATCCAATCCAATCCAATCCAATCCAAGGATCGGCATCCAATCCTATCCAATCCAATCGAATCCACTGCACTCCAATCCAATCCCATCCCATCCAATCCAAACCAATCCAATCCAATCCAGTCCAGTCCAGTCCAGTCCAGTCCAATCCAAGGAACGGGATCCAATCCAATCCAATCCAATGCAATCCGATCCAATCCAATTCTATCCAATCCAATCAATTCCAATCCTAGGAACAGCATCCAATCCAATCCAATCCAATCAAATCCAAGGAACGGATTTCAATCCAATCCAATCCAATCCAGTCCAATGAAACCCAATGCAATCAAAGCAACGGCATCCAATCAATTCCAATCCAATCCAAACCAAACGAATCCAATCCAACCCAATACAATCCAATCCAATGAACGGCATCCAATCCAATCCAATCCAATCCAATCGGAGCCAATCCAATCCAAGGAACGGCATCCAATCCAATCCAATGCAATGCAATCCAGTCCAATCCAATCCGATCCAATCCAATCTAATCCAATCCAATCTAATGAACGACATTCAATCCAATCCAATCCAATCCAATCCAGTCCAATCCAATCCAATCCAATGAACGGCATGCAACCCAATCCAATGCAATCCAAACCTATCCAATCCAATCCAAGGAACGCCGTCCAATCCAATCCAATCCAAGCCGATCCAATCCAATCCAATCCATTCCAAGAAACGGCATCCAATCCAATCCAATCCAATCCAAGGATCGGCATCCAAACCAATCCAATCCAATCCAATCCACTCCATCCAATCCAAACCAGTCCAATCCAATCCAGTCCAGTCCAATGCAATCCGATCCAATCCAATTCTATCCAATCCAATCAATTCCAATCCTAGGAACGGCATCCAATCCAATCCAATCCAATCCAATCCAATCCAATCCAAGGAACGGCATTCAATCCAATCCAATCCAATCCAGTCCAATGAAACTCAATGCAATCAAAGCAACGGCATCCAATCGAATCCAATCCAATCCAATCCAATCCGAACCAATCCAATCCAATCCAACCCAATACAATCCAATCCAATAAACGACATCCAATCCAATTCAATGCAATGCAATCCAGTCCAATCCAATCCGATCCAATCCAATCAAATCCAATCCAATCTCAGGAACGACATTCAATCCAATCCAATCCAATCCAATCCTGTCCAATCCAATCCAATCCAATCCAAAGAACGGCATCCACCCCAATCCAATCCAATCCAATCAAATCCTATCCATTCCAACCCAATCCAATCCAATCCAATCCAATGAACGGCATCAAATCCAATCCAATCCAATGCAATCCATTCCAATCCAATCCAATCCAATTCAATCCAAGGAACGGCATCTAATCCAATCCAATCCAATCCAATCGAATCCAATCCAATGCAATCCAATCCACCGAACGGCATCTAACCCAATCCAATCCAATCCAATCTACTCCAACCCAATTCAGTACAAGAAATGCCATCCAATCCAATCCAATTCAATTACATTCGATCCAATCCAATCCAATCCAATCCAATCCATGAAACGGCATCCAATCCAATCCAATCCAATCCAAGGATTGGCATCCAATACAATCCAAACCAATCTAATCGAATCCAATCCAATTCAATGCAATTCAATCCAAACCAAGGAACGGCATCCAATCCAATCCAATCCAATCCAATCCACTCCAATCCAATCCAATCCAATCCAATCCACTTCAATCAGGTCCAGTCCAATCCAAGGAACGGGATCCAATCCAATCCAATCCAATCTAATGCAAGGAACCGCATCCAATCCAATCCAATCCAATGAACATCATCCAATGCAATCCAAACCAACCAAAACCAATCCAATCCAATCAAATCCAAACTAAGGAACGGCATTCTATCCAAGAAAATCCAATCCAATGAACGACATCCAATCCAATCCAATCCAACCCAAACCAATCCAATCCAATCAAATCCAAACTAAGGAACGGCATTCAATGCAATCCAATCCAATACAATACAATCCAAGGAACGGCATCCAATCCAATCCATTCCAATCCAATCCAATCTAATCCAATCTATCCAAGGAACGGCATCCTATCCAATCCAATCCAATCCAATCCAATTCAATGAACGGCATCCAATCCAATCCAATACAATCCAAACAAATCCAATCTAAGGAACGGCATTCAATCCATTCCAATCCAATCCAATCCAATCAAAGGAACGGCATCCAACCCAATCCAATCCAATCCAATCCACTCCTATCCAATTCAGTACAAGAAATGCCATCCAATCCAATCCAATTCAATCACATTCAATCCAATCCAATCCAATCCATGAAACGGCATCCAATCCAATCCAATCCAATCCAAGGATCGGCATCCAATACAATCCAAACCAATCTAATCGAATCCAATCCAATCCAATGCAATTCAATCCAAACCAAGGAACGGCATCCAATCCAATCCAATCCAATCCACTCCATCCAATCCCATCCAATCCAAACCAGTCCAATCCAATCCAGTCCAGTCCAATGCAATCCGATCCAATCCAATTCTATCCAATCCAATCAATTCCAATCCTAAGAACAGCATCCAATCCAATCCAATCCAATCAAATCCAAGGAACGGAATTCAATCCAATCCAATCCAGTCCAATGAAACCCAATGCAATCAAAGCAACGGCATCCAATCAATTCCAATCCAATCCAAACCAATCCAATCCAACCCAATCCAATCCAATCCAATGAACGGCATCCAATCGAATCCAATCCAATCGGAGCCAATCCAATCCAAGGAACGGCATCCAATCCAAGCCAATGCAATGCAATCCAGTCCAATCCAATCCGATCCAATCCAATCAAATCCAATCCAATCTAAGGAACGGCATTCAATCCAATCCAATCCAATCCAATCTAAGGACCGGCATCCAATCAATCCAATCCAAGTAACGGCATCCAATCCAATCCAATCCAATCCAATCCCATCCAATGCAATCCACTCCAATCCAATCCAAACCAATACAATCCAATCCAATCCAATCCAATCCAATGCAATCCAATTCAATCCAAGGAACGGCATCCAATTTAATCCAATCCAATCCAATCCAATCCAATCCAATCCAATCCAATCCAACGAACGGCATCCTCCCCAATCCAATCCAATCCAATCTAATCCTATCCAATCCAATCCAAGGAACGCCATCCAATCCATTCCAATCCAATCCGATCCAATCCAATCCAATCCAATCCAATCCAAGAAACGGCATCCAATCCAATCCAATCCAATCCAATCCAAGGATCGGCATCCAATCCTATCCAATCCAATCGAATCCACTCCACTCCAATCCAATCCCATCCCATCCAATCCAAACCAATCCAATCCAATCCAGTCCAGTCCAGTCCAGTCCAGTCCAATCCAAGGAACGGGATCCAATCCAATCCAATCCAATGCAATCCGATCCAATCCAATTCTATCCAATCCAATCAATTCCAATCCTAGGAACAGCATCCAATCCAATCCAATCAAATCCAAGGAACGGATTTCAATCCAATCCAATCCAATCCAGTCCAATGAAACCCAATGCAATCAAAGCAACGGCATCCAATCAATTCCAATCCAATCCAAACCAAACGAATCCAATCCAACCCAATACAATCCAATCCAATGAACGGCATCCAATCCAATCCAATCCAATCCAATCGGAGCCAATCCAATCCAAGGAACGGCATCCAATCCAATCCAATGCAATGCAATCCAGTCCAATCCAATCCGATCCAATCCAATCTAATCCAATCCAATCTAATGAACGACATTCAATCCAATCCAATCCAATCCAATCCAGTCCAATCCAATCCAATCCAATGAACGGCATGCAACCCAATCCAATGCAATCCAAACCTATCCAATCCAATCCAAGGAACGCCGTCCAATCCAATCCAATCCAAGCCGATCCAATCCAATCCAATCCATTCCAAGAAACGGCATCCAATCCAATCCAATCCAATCCAAGGATCGGCATCCAAACCAATCCAATCCAATCCAATCCACTCCATCCAATCCCATCCAATCCAAACCAGTCCAATCCAATCCAGTCCAGTCCAATGCAATCCGATCCAATCCAATTCTATCCAATCCAATCAATTCCAATCCTAGGAACGGCATCCAATCCAATCCAATCCAATCCAATCCAATCCAAGGAACGGCATTCAATCCAATCCAATCCAATCCAGTCCAATGAAACTCAATGCAATCAAAGCAACGGCATCCAATCGAATCCAATCCAATCCAATCCAATCCGAACCAATCCAATCCAATCCAACCCAATACAATCCAATCCAATAAACGACATCCAATCCAATTCAATGCAATGCAATCCAGTCCAATCCAATCCGATCCAATCCAATCAAATCCAATCCAATCTCAGGAACGACATTCAATCCAATCCAATCCAATCCAATCCTGTCCAATCCAATCCAATCCAATCCAAAGAACGGCATCCACCCCAATCCAATCCAATCCAATCCAATCAAATCCTATCCATTCCAACCCAATCCAATCCAATCCAATCCAATGAACGGCATCAAATCCAATCCAATCCAATGCAATCCATTCCAATCCAATCCAATCCAATTCAATCCAAGGAACGGCATCTAATCCAATCCAATCCAATCCAATCGAATCCAATCCAATGCAATCCAATCCACCGAACGGCATCTACCCCAATCCAATCCAATCCAATCTACTCCTACCCAATTCAGTACAAGAAATGCCATCCAATCCAATCCAATTCAATTACATTCGATCCAATCCAATCCAATCCAATCCAATCCATGAAACGGCATCCAATCCAATCCAATCCAATCCAAGGATCGGCATCCAATACAATCCAAACCAATCTAATCGAATCCAATCCAATTCAATGCAATTCAATCCAAACCAAGGAACGGCATCCAATCCAATCCAATCCAATCCAATCCACTCCAATCCAATCCAATCCAATCCAATCCACTTCAATCAGGTCCAGTCCAATCCAAGGAACGGGATCCAATCCAATCCAATCCAATCTAATGCAAGGAACCGCATCCAATCCAATCCAATCCAATGAACATCATCCAATGCAATCCAATCCAACCAAAACCAATCCAATCCAATCAAATCCAAACTAAGGAACGGCATTCTATCCAAGAAAATCCAATCCAATGAACGACATCCAATCCAATCCAATCCAACCCAAACCAATCCAATCCAATCAAATCCAAACTAAGGAACGGCATTCAATGCAATCCAATCCAATACAATACAATCCAAGGAACGGCATCCAATCCAATCCATTCCAATCCAATCCAATCTAATCCAATCTATCCAAGGAACGGCATCCTATCCAATCCAATCCAATCCAATCCAATTCAATGAACGGCATCCAATCCAATCCAATCCAATCCAAACAAATCCAATCTAAGGAACGGCATTCAATCCATTCCAATCCAATCCAATCCAATCAAAGGAACGGCATCCAACCCAATCCAATCCAATCCAATCCACTCCTATCCAATTCAGTACAAGAAATGCCATCCAATCCAATCCAATTCAATCACATTCAATCCAATCCAATCCAATCCATGAAACGGCATCCAATCCAATCCAATCCAATCCAAGGATCGGCATCCAATACAATCCAAACCAATCTAATCGAATCCAATCCAATCCAATGCAATTCAATCCAAACCAAGGAACGGCATCCAATCCAATCCAATCCAATCCAATCCACTCCAATCCAATCCAATCCAATCCACTTCAATCAGGTCCAGTCCAATCCAAGGAACGGGATCCAATCCAATCCAATCCAATCTAATCCTATCCAATCCAATCCAAGGAACGCCATCCAATCCATTCCAATCCAATCCGATCCAATCCAATCCAATCCAATCCAATCCAAGAAACGGCATCCAATCCAATCCAATCCAATCCAATCCAAGGATCGGCATCCAATCCTATCCAATCCAATCGAATCCACTCCACTCCAATCCAATCCCATCCCATCCAATCCAAACCAATCCAATCCAATCCAGTCCAGTCCAGTCCAGTCCAGTCCAATCCAAGGAACGGGATCCAATCCAATCCAATCCAATGCAATCCGATCCAATCCAATTCTATCCAATCCAATCAATTCCAATCCTAGGAACAGCATCCAATCCAATCCAATCAAATCCAAGGAACGGATTTCAATCCAATCCAATCCAATCCAGTCCAATGAAACCCAATGCAATCAAAGCAACGGCATCCAATCAATTCCAATCCAATCCAAACCAAACGAATCCAATCCAACCCAATACAATCCAATCCAATGAACGGCATCCAATCCAATCCAATCCAATCCAATCGGAGCCAATCCAATCCAAGGAACGGCATCCAATCCAATCCAATGCAATGCAATCCAGTCCAATCCAATCCGATCCAATCCAATCTAATCCAATCCAATCTAATGAACGACATTCAATCCAATCCAATCCAATCCAATCCAGTCCAATCCAATCCAATCCAATGAACGGCATGCAACCCAATCCAATGCAATCCAAACCTATCCAATCCAATCCAAGGAACGCCGTCCAATCCAATCCAATCCAAGCCGATCCAATCCAATCCAATCCATTCCAAGAAACGGCATCCAATCCAATCCAATCCAATCCAAGGATCGGCATCCAAACCAATCCAATCCAATCCAATCCACTCCATCCAATCCCATCCAATCCAAACCAGTCCAATCCAATCCAGTCCAGTCCAATGCAATCCGATCCAATCCAATTCTATCCAATCCAATCAATTCCAATCCTAGGAACGGCATCCAATCCAATCCAATCCAATCCAATCCAATCCAAGGAACGGCATTCAATCCAATCCAATCCAATCCAGTCCAATGAAACTCAATGCAATCAAAGCAACGGCATCCAATCGAATCCAATCCAATCCAATCCAATCCGAACCAATCCAATCCAATCCAACCCAATACAATCCAATCCAATAAACGACATCCAATCCAATTCAATGCAATGCAATCCAGTCCAATCCAATCCGATCCAATCCAATCAAATCCAATCCAATCTCAGGAACGACATTCAATCCAATCCAATCCAATCCAATCCTGTCCAATCCAATCCAATCCAATCCAAAGAACGGCATCCACCCCAATCCAATCCAATCCAATCCAATCAAATCCTATCCATTCCAACCCAATCCAATCCAATCCAATCCAATGAACGGCATCAAATCCAATCCAATCCAATGCAATCCATTCCAATCCAATCCAATCCAATTCAATCCAAGGAACGGCATCTAATCCAATCCAATCCAATCCAATCGAATCCAATCCAATGCAATCCAATCCACCGAACGGCATCTACCCCAATCCAATCCAATCCAATCTACTCCTACCCAATTCAGTACAAGAAATGCCATCCAATCCAATCCAATTCAATTACATTCGATCCAATCCAATCCAATCCAATCCAATCCATGAAACGGCATCCAATCCAATCCAATCCAATCCAAGGATCGGCATCCAATACAATCCAAACCAATCTAATCGAATCCAATCCAATTCAATGCAATTCAATCCAAACCAAGGAACGGCATCCAATCCAATCCAATCCAATCCAATCCACTCCAATCCAATCCAATCCAATCCAATCCACTTCAATCAGGTCCAGTCCAATCCAAGGAACGGGATCCAATCCAATCCAATCCAATCTAATGCAAGGAACCGCATCCAATCCAATCCAATCCAATGAACATCATCCAATGCAATCCAATCCAACCAAAACCAATCCAATCCAATCAAATCCAAACTAAGGAACGGCATTCTATCCAAGAAAATCCAATCCAATGAACGACATCCAATCCAATCCAATCCAACCCAAACCAATCCAATCCAATCAAATCCAAACTAAGGAACGGCATTCAATGCAATCCAATCCAATACAATACAATCCAAGGAACGGCATCCAATCCAATCCATTCCAATCCAATCCAATCTAATCCAATCTATCCAAGGAACGGCATCCTATCCAATCCAATCCAATCCAATCCAATTCAATGAACGGCATCCAATCCAATCCAATCCAATCCAAACAAATCCAATCTAAGGAACGGCATTCAATCCATTCCAATCCAATCCAATCCAATCAAAGGAACGGCATCCAACCCAATCCAATCCAATCCAATCCACTCCTATCCAATTCAGTACAAGAAATGCCATCCAATCCAATCCAATTCAATCACATTCAATCCAATCCAATCCACTCCATGAAACGGCATCCAATCCAATCCAATCCAATCCAAGGATCGGCATCCAATACAATCCAAACCAATCTAATCGAATCCAATCCAATCCAATGCAATTCAATCCAAACCAAGGAACGGCATCCAATCCAATCCAATCCAATCCAATCCACTCCAATCCAATCCAATCCAATCCACTTCAATCAGGTCCAGTCCAATCCAAGGAACGGGATCCAATCCAATCCAATCCAATCTAATGCAAGGAACCGCATCCAATCCAATCCAATCCAATGAACATCATCCAATGCAACCCAATCCAATCCAATTCAATCCAAGTAACGGCATCCAATCGAATCCAATCCAAGGAACGGCCTTAAACCAAACCTATCCAATCCAATCCAAGGAACGCCATCCAATCCATTCCAATCCAATCCGATCCAATCCAATCCAATACAAGAAACGGCATCCAATCCAATCCAATCCAATCCAATCCAAGGATCGGCATCCAATCCTATCAAATCCAATCGAATCCACTCCACTCCAATCCAATCCCATCCCATCCAATCCAAACCAATCCAATCCAATCCAGTCCAGTCCAGTCCAGTCCAGTCCAGTCCAGTCCAGTCCAATCCAAGGAACGGGATCCAATCCAATCCAATCCAATGCAATCCGATCCAATCCAATTCTATCCAATCCAATCAATTCCAATTCTAGGAACAGCATCCAATCCAATCCAATCCAATCAAATCCAAGGAACGGAATTCAATCCAATCCAATCCAATCCAGTCCAATGAAACCCAATGCAATCAAAGCAACGGCATCCAATCAATTCCAATCCAATCCAAACCAAACCAATCCAATCGAACCCAATACAATCCAATCCAATGAACGGCATCCAATCCAATCCAATCCAATCCAATCGGAGCCAATCCAATCCAAGGAACGGCATCCAATACAATCCAATGCAATGCAATCCAGTCCAATCCAATCCGATCCAATCCAATCTAATCCAATCCAATCTCAGGAACGACATTCAATCCAATCCAATCCAATCCAATCCAGTCCAATCCAATCCAATCCAATCCAAAGAACGGCATCCACCCCAATCCAATCCAATCCAATCAAATCCTATCCATTCCAATCCAATCCAATGCAATCCAATCCAACGAACGGCATCCAACCCAATCCAATCCAATCCAATCCAATGAACGGCATCAAATCCAATCCAATCCAATGCAATCCATTCCAATCCAATCCAATCCAATTCAATCCAAGGAACGGCATCTAATCCAATCCAATCCAATCCAATCCAATCCAATCCAATGCAATCCAATCCACCGAACGGCATCCAACCCAATCCAATCCAATCCAATCCACTCCTATCCAATTCAGTACAAGAAATGCCATCCAATCCAATCCAATTCAATCACATTCGATCCAATCCAATCCAATCCAATCCATGAAACGGCATCCAATCCAATCCAATCCAATCCAAGGATCGGCATCCAATACAATCCAAACCAATCTAATCGAATCCAATCCAATCCAATGCAATTCAATCAAAACAAAGGAACGGCATCCAATCCAATCCAATCCAATCCACTCCAATCCAATCCAATCCAATCCAATCCACTTCAATCAGGTCCAGTCCAATCCAAGGAACGGGATCCAATCCAATCCAATCCAATCTAATGCAAGGAACCGCAACCAATCCAATCCAATCCAATGAACATCATCCAATGCAATCCAATCCAACCAAAACCAATCCAATCCAATCAAATCCAAACTAAGGAACGGCATTCAATCCAATCCAATCCAATCCAATGAACGTCATCCAATCCAATCCAATCCAACCCAAACCAATCCAATCCAATCAAATCCAAACTAAGGAACGGCATTCAATGCAATCCAATCCAATCCAATCCAATCCAATCCAAGGAACGGCATCCAATCCAATCCATTCCAATCCAATCCAATCTAATCCAATCTATCCAAGGAACGGCATCCTATCCAATCCAATCCAATCCAACGAACGGCATCCTCCCCAATCCAATCCAATCCAATCTAATCCTATCCAATCCAATCCAAGGAACGCCATCCAATCCATTCCAATCCAATCCGATCCAATCCAATCCAATCCAATCCAAGAAACGGCATCCAATCCAATCCAATCCAATCCAAGGATCGGCATCCAATCCTATCCAATCCAATCGAATCCACTCCACTCCAATCCAATCCCATCCCATCCAATCCAAACCAATCCAATCCAATCCAGTCCAGTCCAGTCCAGTCCAGTCCAATCCAAGGAACGGGATCCAATCCAATCCAATCCAATGCAATCCGATCCAAACCAATTCTATCCAATCCAATCAATTCCAATCCTAGGAACAGCATCCAATCCAATCCAATCAAATCCAAGGAACGGAATTGAACCCAATCCAATCCAATCCAGTCCAATGAAACCCAATGCAATCAAAGCAACGGCATCCAATCAATTCCAATCCAATCCAAACCAAACCAATCCAATCCAACCCAATACAATCCAATCCAATGAACGGCATCCAATCCAATCCAATCCGATCCAATCCAATCGGAGCCAATCCAATCCAAGGAACGGCATCCAATCCAATCCAATGCAATGCAATCCAGTCCAATCCAATCCGATCCAATCCAATCTAATCCAATCCAATCTAAGGAACGACATTCAATCCAATCCAATCCAATCCAATCCAGTCCAATCCAATCCAATCCAATGAACGGCATGCAATCCAATCCAATGCAATCCAAACCTATCCAATCCAATCCAAGGAACGCCGTCCAATCCAATCCAATCCAAGCCGATCCAATCCAATCCAATCCATTCCAAGAAACGGCATCCAATCCAATCCAATCCAATCCAAGGATCGGCATCCAAACCAATCCAATCCAATCCACTCCATCCAATCCCATCCAATCCAAACCAGTCCAATCCAATCCAGTCCAGTCCAATGCAATCCGATCCAATCCAATTCTATCCAATCCAATCAATTCCAATCCTAGGAACAGCATCCAATCCAATCCAATCCAATCAAATCCAAGGAACGGAATTCAATCCAATCCAATCCAGTCCAATGAAACCCAATGCAATCAAAGCAACGGCATCCAATCAATTCCAATCCAATCCAAACCAATCCAATCCAACCCAATCCAATCCAATCCAATGAACGGCATCCAATCGAATCCAATCCAATCGGAGCCAATCCAATCCAAGGAACGGCATCCAATCCAAGCCAATGCAATGCAATCCAGTCCAATCCAATCCGATCCAATCCAATCAAATCCAATCCAATCTCAGGAACGGCATTCAATCCAATCCAATCCAATCCAATCCAGTCCAATCCAATCCAATCCAATCCAAAGAACGGCATCCACCCCAATCCAATCCAATCCAATCAAATCCTATCCATTCCAATCCAATCCAATGCAATCCAATCCAACGAACGGCATCCAACCCAATCCAATCCAATCCAATCCAATGAACTACATCAAATCCAATCCAATCCAATGCAATCCATTCCAATCCAATCCAATCCAATTCAATCCAAGGAACGGCATCTAATCCAATCCAATCCAATCCAATCGAATCCAATCCAATGCAATCCAATCCACCGAACGGCATCCAACCCAAGCCAACCCAATCCAATCCACTCCTATCCAATTCAGTACAAGAAATGCCATCCAATCCAATCCAATTCAATCACATTCGATCCAATCCAATCCAATCCAATCCAATCCATGAAACGGCATCCAATCCAATCCAATCCAATCCAAGGATCGGCATCCAATACAATCCAAACCAATCTAATCGAATCCAATCCAATCCAATGCAATTCAATCCAAACCAAGGAACGGCATCCAATCCGATCCAATCCAATCGAATCCACTCCACTCCAATACAATCCCATCCCATCCAATCCAAACCAATCCAATCCAATCCAGTCCAGTCCAGTCCAGTCCAGTCCAATCCAAGGAACGGGATCCAATCCAATCCAATCCAATGCAATCCGATCCAATCCAATTCTATCCAATCCAATCCAATCAATTCCAATCCTAGGAACAGCATCCAATCCAATCCAATCCATTCAAATCCAAGGAACGGAATTCAATCCAATCCAATCCAATCCAGTCCAATGAAACCCAATGCAATCAAAGCAACGGCATCCAATCAATTCCAATCCAATCCAAACCAAACCAATCCAATCCAACCCAATACAATCCAATCCAATGAACGGCATTAAATCCAATCCAATCCAATCCAATCGGAGCCAATCCAATCCAAGGAACGGCATCCAATCCAATCCAATGCAATGCAATCCAGTCCAATCCAATCCGATCCAATCCAATCTAATCCAATCCAATCTAAGGAACGACATTCAGTCCAAGGCAATCTAACCCAATCCAATCCAATCCGAACCAATCCAATCCAATCCAACCCAATACAATCCAATCCAATGAACGACATCCAATCCAATCCAATGCAATGCAATCCAGTCCAATCCAATCCGATCCAATTCAATCAAATCCAATCCAATCTCAGGAACGACATTCAATCCAATCCAATCCAATCCAATCCAGTCCAATCCAATCCAATCCAATCCAAAGAACGGCATCCACCCCAATCCAATCCAATCCAATCAAATCCTATCCATTCCAATCCAATCCAATGCAATCCAATCCAACGAACGGCATCCAACCCAATCCAATCCAATCCAATCCAATGAACGGCATCAAATCCAATCCAATCCAATGCAATCCATTCCAATCCAATCCAATCCAATTCAATCCAAGGAACGGCATCTAATCCAATCCAATCCAATCCAATCCAATCCAATCCAATGCAATCCAATCCACCGAACGGCATCCAACCCAATGCAATCCAATCCAATCCACTCCTATCCAATTCAGTACAAGAAATGCCATCCAATCCAATCCAATTCAATCACATTCGATCCAATCCAATCCAATCCAATCCAAGCCATGAAACGGCATCCAATCCAATCCAATCCAATCCAAGGATCGGCATCCAATACAATCCAAACCAATCTAATCGAATCCAATCCAATCCAATGCAATTCAATCCAAACCAAGGAACGGCATCCAATCCAATCCAATCCAATCCAATCCACTCCAATCCAATCCAATCCAATCCAATCCACTTCAATCAGGTCCAGTCCAATCCAAGGAACGGGATCCAATCCAATCCAATCCAATCTAATGCAAGGAACCGCATCCAATCCAATCCAATCCAATGAACATCATCCAATGCAATCCAATCCAACCAAAACCAATCCAATCCAATCAAATCCAAACTAAGGAACGGCATTCAATCCAATCCAATCCAATGAACGTCATCCAATCCAATCCAATCCAACCCAAACCAATCCAATCCAATCAAATCCAAACTAAGGAACGGCATTCAATGCAATCCAATCCAATCCAATCCAATCCAAGGAACGGCATCCAATCCAATCCATTCCAATCCAATCCAATCTAATTCAATCTATCCAAGGAACGGCATCCTATCCAAACCAATCCAATCCAATCCAATCCAACGAACGGCATCCTCCCCAATCCAATCCAATCCAATCTAATCCTATCCAATCCAATCCAAGGAACGCCATCCAATCCATTCCAATCCAATCCGATCCAATCCAATCCAATCCAATCCAAGAAACGGCATCCAATCCAATCCAATCCAATCCAATCCAAGGATCGGCATCCAATCCTATCCAATCCAATCGAATCCACTCCACTCCAATCCAATCCCATCCCATCACATCCAATCCATACCAATCCAATCCAATCCAGTCCAGTCCAGTCCAGTCCAGTCCAGTCCAGTCCAATCCAAGGAACGGGATCCAATCCAATCCAATCCAATGCAATCCGATCCAATCCAATTCTATCCAATCCAATCAATTCCAATCCTAGGAACAGCATCCAATCCAATCCAATCCAATCAAATCCAAGGAACGGAATTCAATCCAATCCAATCCAATTCGGTCCAATGAAACCCAATGCAATCAAAGCAACGGCATCCAATCAATTCCAATCCAATCCAAACCAAACCAATCCAATTCAACCCAATACAATCCAATCCAATGAACGGCATCCAATCCAATCCAATCCAATCGGAGCCAATCCAATCCAAGGAACGGCATCCAATCCAATCCAATTCAATGCACTCCAGTCCAATCCAATCCGATCCAATCCAATCTAATCCAATCCAATCTAAGGAACGACATTCAATCCAATCCAATCCAATCCAATCCAGTCCAATCCAATCCAATCCAATGAACGGCATGCAATCCAATCCAATGCAATCCAAACCTATCCAATCCAATCCAAGGAACGCCGTCCAATCCAATCCAATCCAAGCCGATCCAATCCAATCCAATCCATTCCAAGAAACGGCATCCAATCCAATCCAATCCAATCCAAGGATCGGCATCCAAACCAATCCAATCCAATCCTATCCACTCCATCCAATCCCATCCAATCCAAACCAGTCCAATTCAATCCAGTCCAGTCCAATGCAATCCGATCCAATCCAATTCTATCCAATCCAATCAATTCCAATCCTAGGAACAGCATCCAATCCAATCCAATCCAATCAAATCCAAGGAACGGAATTCAATCCAATCCAATCCAGTCCAATGAAACCCAATGCAATCAAAGCAACGGCATCCAATCAATTCCAATCCAATCCAAACCAAACCAATCCAATCCAACCCAATACAATCCAATCCAATGAACGGCATCCAATCCAATCCAATCCAATCCAATCGGAGCCAATCCAATCCAATGCAATGCAATCCAGTCCAATCCAATCCGATCCAATCCAATCAAATCCAATCCAATCCAAAGAACGGCATCCACCCCAATCCAATCCAATCCAATCAAATCCTATCCATTCCAATCCAATCCAATGCAATCCAATCCAACGAACGGCATCCAACCCAATCCAATCCAATCCAATCCAATGAACGGCATCAAATCCAATCCAATCCAATGCAATCCATTCCAATCCAATCCAATCCAATTCAATCCAAGGAACGGCATCTAATCCAATCCAATCCAATCCAATCGAATCCAATCCAATGCAATCCAATCCACCGAACGGCATCCAACCCAATCCAATCCAATCCAATCCACTCCTATCCAATTCAGTACAAGAAATGCCATCCAATCCAATCCAATTCAATCACATTCGATCCAATCCAATCCAATCCAATCCAATCCATGAAACGGCATCCAATCCAATCCAATCCAATCCAAGGATCGGCATCCAATACAATCCAAACCAATCTAATCGAATCCAATCCAATCCAATGCAATTCAATCCAAACCAAGGAACGGCATCCAATCCAATCCAATCGAATCCAATCCAATCCACTCCAATCCAATCCAATCCAATCCAATCCACTTCAATCAGGTCCAGTCCAATCCAAGGAACGGGATCCAATCCAATCCAATCCAATCTAATGCAAGGAACCGCATCCAATCCAATCCAATCCAATGAACATCATCCAATGCAATCCAATCCAACCAAAACCAATCCAATCCAATCAAATCCAAACTAAGGAACGGCATTCAATCCAATCCAATCCAATCCAATGAGCGTCATCCAATCCAATCCAATCCAACCCAAACCAATCCAATCCAATCCAATCAAATCCAAACTAAGGAACGGCATTCAATGCAATCCAATCCAATCCAATCCAATCCAAGGAACGGCATCCAATCCAATCCATTCCAATCCAATCCAATCTAATCCAATCTATCCAAGGAACGGCATCCTATCCAATCCAATCCAATCCAATCCAATCCAACGAACGGCATCCTCCCCAATCCAATCCAATCCAATCTAATCCTATCCAATCCAATCCAAGGAACGCCATCCAATCCATTCCAATCCAATCCGATCCAATCCAATCCAATCCAATCCAAGAAACGGCATCCAATCCAATCCAATCCAATCCAAGGATCGGCATCCAATCCTATCCAATCCAATCGAATCCACTCCACTCCAATACAATCCCATCCCATCCAATCCAAACCAATCCAATCCAATCCAGTGCAGTCCAGTCCAGTCCAATCCAAGGAACGGGATCCAATCCAATCCAATCCAATGCAATCCGATCCAAACCAATTCTATCCAATCCAATCAATTCCAATCCTAGGAACAGCATCCAATCCAATCCAATCAAATCCAAGGAACGGAATTGAATCCAATCCAATCCAATCCAGTCCAATGAAACCCAATGCAATCAAAGCAACGGCATCCAATCAATTCCAATCCAATCCAAACCAAACCAATCCAATCCAACCCAATACAATCCAATCCAATGAACGGCATCCAATCCAATCCAATCCAACCCAATCCAATCGGAGCCAATCCAATCCAAGGAACGGCATCCAATCCAATCCAATGCAATGCAATCCAGTCCAATCCAATCCGATCCAATCCAATCTAATCCAATCCAATCTAAGGAACGACATTCAATCCAATCCAATCCAATCCAATCCAGTCCAATCCAATCCAATCCAATGAACGGCATGCAATGCAATCCAATGCAATCCAAACCTATCCAATCCAATCCAAGGAACGCCGTCCAATACAATCCAATCCAAGCCGATCCAATCCAATCCAATCCATTCCAAGAAACGGCATCCAATCCATTCCAATCCAATCCAAGGATCGGCATCCAAACCAATCCAATCCAATCCAATCCACTCCATCCAATCCCATCCAATCCAAACCAGTCCAATCCAATCCAGTCCAGTCCAATGCAATCCGATCCAATCCAATTCTATCCAATCCAATCAATTCCAATCCTAGGAACAGCATCCAATCCAATCCAATCCAATCAAATCCAAGGAACGGAATTCAATCCAATCCAATCCAATCCAGTCCAATGAAACCCAATGCAATCAAAGCAACGGCATCCAATCAATTCCAATCCAATCCAAACCAAACCAATCCAATCCAACCCAATCCAATCCAATCCAATGAACGGCATCCAATCGAATCCAATCCAATCGGAGCCAATCCCATCCAAGGAACGGAATCCAATCCAATCCAATGCAATGCAATCCAGTCCAATCCAATCCGATCCAATCCAATCAAATCCAATCCAATCTCAGGAACGGCATTCAATCCAATCCAATCCAATCCAATCCAGACCAATCCAATCCAATCCAATCCAAAGAACGGCATCCACCCCAATCCAATCCAATCCAATCAAATCCTATCCATTCCAATCCAATCCAATGCAATCCAATCCAACGAACGGCATCCAACCCAATCCAATCCAATCCAATCCAATGAACGGCATCAAATCCAATCCAATGCAATCCATTCCAATCCAATCCAATCCAATTCAATCCAAGGAACGGCATCTAATCCAATCCAATCCAATCCAATCGAATCCAATCCAATGCAATCCAATCCACCGAACGGCATCCAACCCAATCCAATCCAATCCAATCCACTCCTATCCAATTCAGTACAAGAAATGCCATCCAATCCAATCCAATTCAATCACATTCGATCCAATCCAATCCAATCCAATCCAATCCATGAAACGGCATCCAATCCAATCCAATCCAATCCAAGGATCGGCATCCAATACAATCCAAACCAATCTAATCGAATCCAATCCAATCCAATGCAATTCAATCCAAACCAAGGAACGGCATCCAATCCTATCCAATCCAATCGAATCCACTCCACTCCAATACAATCCCATCCCATCCAATCCAAACCAATCCAATCCAATCCAGTCCAGTCCAGTCCAGACCAGTCCAACCCAAGGAACGGGATCCAATCCAATCCAATCCAATGCAATCCGATCCAATCCAATTCTATCCAATCCAATCAATTCCAATCCTAGGAACAGCATCCAATCCAATCCAATCCATTCAAATCCAAGGAACGGAATTCAATCCAATCCAATCCAATCCAGTCCAATGAAACCCAATGCAATCAAAGCAACGGCATCCAATCAATTCCAATCCAATCCAAACCAAACCAATCCAATCCAACCCAATAAAATCCAATCCAATGAACGGCATTAAATCCAATCCAATCCAATCCAATCGGAGCCAATCCAATCCAAGGAACGGCATCCAATCCAATCCAATGCAATGCAATCCAGTCCAATCCAATCCGATCGAATCCAATCTAATCCAATCCAATCTAAGGAACGACATTCAGTCCAATCCAATCTAACCCAATCCAATCCAATCCGAACCAATCCAATCCAAGCCAACCCAATACAATCCAATCCAATGAACGACATCCAATCCAATCCAATGCAATGCAATCCAGTCCAATCCAATCCGATCCAATTCAATCAAATCCAATCCAATCTCAGGAACGACATTCAATCCAATCCAATCCAATCCAATCCAGTCCAATCCAATCCAATCCAATCCAAAGAACGGCATCCACCCCAATCCAATCCAATCCAATCCAATCCTATCCATTCCAATCCAATCCAATGCAATCCAATCCAACGAACGGCATGCAACCCAATCCAATCCAATCCAATCCAATGAACGGCATCAAATCCAATCCAATCCAATGCAATCCATTCCAATCCAATCCAATTCAATCCAAGGAACGGCATCTAATCCAATCCAATCCAATCCAATCGAATCCAATCCAATGCAATCCAATCCACCGAACGGCATCCAACCCAATCCAATCCAATCCAATCCACTCCTATCCAATTCAGTACAAGAAATGCCATCCAATCCAATCCAATTCAATCACATTCGATCCAATCCAATCCAATCCAATCCAAGCCATGAAACGGCATCCAATCCAATCCAATCCAATCCAAGGATCGGCATCCAATACAATCCAAACCAATCTAATCGAATCGAATCCAATCCAATGCAATTCAATCCAAACCAAGGAACGGCATCCAATCCAATCCAATCCAATCCAATCCAATCCACTCCAATCCAATCCAATCCAATCCAATCCAATCCACTTCAATCAGGTCCAGTCCAATCCAAGGAACGGGATCCAATCCAATCCAATCCAATCTAATGCAAGGAACCGCATCCAATCCAATCCAATCCAATGAACATCATCCAATGCAATCCAATCCAACCAAAACCAATCCAATCCAATCAAATCCAAACTAAGGAACGGCATTCAATCCAATCCAATCCAATGAACGTCATCCAATCCAATCCAATCCAACCCAAACCAATCCAATCCAATCAAATTCAAACTAAGGAACGGCATTCAATGCAATCCAATCCAATCCAATCCAATCCAAGGAACGGCATCCAATCCAATCCATTCCAATCCAATCCAATCTAATTCAATCTATCCAAGGAACGTCATCCTATCCAATCCAATCCAATCCAATCCAATCCAACGAACGGCATCCTCCCCAATCCAATCCAATCCAATCTAATCCTATCCAATCCAATCCAAGGAACGCCATCCAATCCATTCCAATCCAATCCGATCCAATCCAATCCAATCCAATCCAAGAAACGGCATCCAATCCAATCCAATCCAATCCAATCCAAGGATCGGCATCCAATCCTATCCAATCCAATCGAATCCACGCCACTCCAATCCAATCCCATCCCATCCCATCCAATCCAAACCAATCCAATCCAATCCAGTCCAGTCCAGTCCAGTCCAGTCCAATCCAAGGAACGGGATCCAATCCAATCCAATCCAATGCAATCCGATCCAATCCAATTCTATCCAATCCAATCAATTCCAATCCTAGGAACAGCATCCAATCCAATCCAATCCAATCAAATCCAAGGAACGGAATTCAATCCAATCCAATCCAATCCAGTCCAATGAAACCCAATGCAATCAAAGCAACGGCATCCAATCAATTCCAATCCAATCCAATCCAATCCAATCCACTTCAATCAGGTCCAGTCCAATACAAGGAACGGGATCCAAACCAATCCAATCGAATCTAATGCAAGGAACCGCATCCAATCCAATCCAATCCAATGAACATCATCCAATGCAATCCAATCCAACCAAAACCAATCCAATCCAATCAAATCCAAACTAAGGAACGGCATTCAATCCAATCCAATCCAATCCAATGAACGTCATCCAATCCAATCCAATCCAATCCAAACCAATCCAATCCAATCAAATCCAAACTAAGGAACGGCATTCAATGCAATCCAATCCAATCCAATCCAATCCAAGGAACGGCATCCAATCCAATCCATTCCAATCCAATCCAATCTAATCCAATCTATCCAAGGAACGGCATCCTATCCAATCCAATCCAATCCAATCCAACGAACGGCATCCTCCCCAATCCAATCCAATCCAATCTAATCCTATCCAATCCAATCCAAGGAACGCCATCCAATCCATTCCAATCCAATCCGATCCAATCCAATCCAATCCAATCCAAGAAACGGCATCCAATCCAATCCAATCCAAGGATCGGCATCCAATCCTATCCAATCCAATCGAATCCACTCCACTCCAATCCAATCCCATCCCATCCAATCCAAACCAATCCAATCCAATCCAGTCCAGTCCAGACCAGTCCAGTCCAATCCAAGGAACGGGATCCAATCCAATCCAATCCAATGCAATCCGATCCAATCCAATTCTATCCAATCCAATCAATTCCAATCCTAGGAACAGCATCCAATCCAATCCAATCCAATCAAATCCAAGGAACGGAATTCAATCCAATCCAATCCAATCCAGTCCAATGAAACCCAATGCAATCAAAGCAACGGCATCCAATCAATTCCAATCCAATCCAAACCAAACCAATCCAATCCAACCCAATACAATTCAATCCAATGAACGGCATCCAATCCAATCCAATCCAATCCAATCGGAGCCAATCCAATCCAAGGAACGGCATCCAATCCAATCCAATGCAATGCAATCCAGTCCAATCCAACCCGATCCAATCCAATCTAATCCAATCCAATCTAAGGAACGACATTCAATCCAATCCAATCCAATCCAATCCAGTCCAATCCAATCCAATCCAATGAACGGCATGCAATCCAATCCAATGCAATCCAAACCTATCCAATCCAATCCAAGGAACGCCGTCCAATCCAATCCAATCCAAGCCGTTCCAATCTAATCCAATCCATTCCAAGAAACGGCATCCAATCCAATCCAATCCAATCCAAGGATCGGCATCCAAACCAATCCAATCCAATCCAATCCACTCCATCCAATCCCATCCAATCCCAACCAGTCCAATCCAATCCAGTCCAGTCCAATGCAATCCGATCCAATCCAATTCTATCCAATCCAATCAATTCCAATCCTAGGAACGGCATCCAATCCAATCCAATCCAATCCAATCCACTCCAAGGAACGGCATTCAATCCAATCCAATCCAATCAAGTCCAATGAAACTCAATGCAATCAAAGGAACGGCATCCAATCGAATCCAATCCAATCCAATCCAATCCGAACCAATCCAATACAATCCAACCCAATACAATCCAATCCAATGAACGATATCCAATCCAATCCAATGCAATGCAATCCAGTCCAATCCAATCCGATCCAATCCAATCAAATCCAATCCAATCTCAGGAACGACATTCAATCCAATCCAATCCAATCCAATCCAGTCCAATCCAATCCAATCCAATCCAAAGAACGGCATCCACCCCAATCCAATCCAATCCAATCAAATCCTATCCATTCCAATCCAATCCAATGCAATCCAATCCAACGAACGGCATCCAACCCAATCCAATCCAATCCAATCCAATGAACGGCATCAAATCCAATCCAATCCAATGCAATCCATTCCAATCCAATCCAATCCAATTCAATCCAAGGAACGGCATCTAATCCAATCCAATCCAATCCAATCGAATCCAATCCAATGCAATCCAATCCACCGAACGGCATCCAACCCAATCCAATCCAATCCAATCCACTCCTATCCAATTCAGTACAAGAAATGCCATCCAATCCAATCCAATTCAATCACATTCGATCCAATCCAATCCAATCCAATCCAATCCAATCCATGAAACGGCATCCAATCCAATCCAATCCAATACAAGGATCGGCATCCAATACAATCCAAACCAATCTAATCGAATCCAATCCAATCCAATGCAATTCAATCCAAACCAAGGAACGGCATCCAATCCAATCCAATCCAATCTTCTCCAATCCAATCCAATCCAATCCAATCCACTTCAATCAGGTCCAGTCCAATCCAAGGAACGGCATCCAATCCAATCCAATCCAATCTAATGCAAGGAACCGCATCCAATCCAATCCAATCCAATGAACATCATCCAATGCAACCCAATCCAATCCAATTCAATCCAAGTAACGGCATCCAATCGAATCCAATCCAAGGAACGGCATTAAACCAAACCAATCCAATCCAATCCAACTAAAAGGCATCCTCCCCAATCCAATCCAATCCAATCTAATCCTATCCAATCCAATCCAAGGAACGCCATCCAATCCATTCCAATCCAATCCGATCCAATCCAATCCAATCCAATCCAAGAAACGGCATCCAATCCAATCCAATCCAATCCAATCCAAGGATCGGCATCCAATCCTATCCAATCCAATCGAATCCACTCCACTCCAATCCAATCCCATCCCATCCCATCCAATCCAAACCAATCCAATCCAATCCAGTCCAGTCCAGTCCAGTCCAGTCCAATCCAAGGAACGGGATCCAATCCAATCCAATCCAATGCAATCCGATCCAATCCAATTCTATCCAATCCAATCAATTCCAATCCTAGGAACAGCATCCAATCCAATCCAATCCAATCAAATCCAAGGAACGGAATTCAATCCAATCCAATCCAATCCAGTCCAATGAAACCCAATGCAATCAAAGCAACGGCATCCAATCAATTCCAATCCAATCCAAACCAAACCAATCCAATCCAACCCAATACAATCCAATACAATGAACGGCATCCAATCCAATCCAATCCAATCCAATCGGAGCCAATACAATCCAATCCAAGGAACGGCATCCAATCCAATCCAATGCAATGCAATCCAGTCCAATCCAATCCGATCCAATCCAATCAAATCAAATCCAATCCAATCCAATCTCAGGAACGACATTCAATCCTATCCAATCCAATCCAATCCAGTCCAATCCATTCCAATCCAATCCAAAGAACGGCATCCACCCCAATCCAATCCAATCCAATCCAATCCAATCCAATGCAATCCAATCCAACGAACGGCATCCAACCCAATCCAATCCAATCCAATCCAATCCAATGAACGGCATGAAATCCAATCCAATCCAATGCAATCCATTCCAATCCAATCCAATCCAATTCAATCCAAGGAACGGCATCTAATCCAATCCAATCCAATCCAATCGAATCCAATCCAATGCAATCCAATCCACCGAACGGCATCCAACCCAATCCAATCCAATCCAATCCACTCCTATCCAATTCAGTACAAGAAATGCCATCCAATCCAATCCAATTCAATCACATTCGATCCAATCCAATCCAATCCAATCCATGAAACGGCATCCAATCCAATCCAATCCAATCCAAGGATCGGCATCCAATACAATCCAAACCAATCTAATCGAATCCAATCCAATCCAATGCAATTCAATCCAAACCAAGGAACGGCATCCAATCCAATCCAATCCAATCCAATCCAATCCACTCCAATCCAATCCAATCCAATCCAATCCACTTCAATCAGGTCCAGTCCAATCCATGGAACGGGATCCAATCCAATCCAATCCAATCTAATGCAAGGAACCGCATCCAATCCAATCCAATCCAATGAACATCATCCAATGCAATCCAATCCAACCAAAACCAATCCAATCCAATCAAATCCAAACTCAGGAACGGCATTCAATCCAATCCAATCCAATCCAATGAACGTCATCCAATCCAATCCAATCCAACCCAAACCAATCCAATCCAATCAAATCCAAACTAAGGAACGGCATTCAATGCAATCCAATCCAATCCAATTCAATCCAAGGAACGGCATCCAATCCAATCCATTCCAATCCAATCCAATCTAATCCAATCTATCCAAGGAACGGCATCCTATCCAATCCAATCCAATCCAATCCAACGAACGGCATCCTCCCCAATCCAATCCAATCCAATCCAATCTAATCCTATCCAATCCAATTCAAGGAACGCCATCCAATCCATTCCAATCCAATCCGATCCAATCCAATCCAATCCAATCCAAGAAACGGCATCCAATCCAATCCAATCCAATCCAATCCAATCCAAGGATCGGCATCCAATCCTATCCAATCCAATCGAATCCACTCCAATCCAATCCCATCCCATCCAATCCAAACCAATCCAATCCAATCCAGTCCAGTCCAGTCCAGTCCAGTCCAGTCCAATCCAAGGAACGGGATCCAATCCAATCCAATCCAATGCAATCCGATCCAATCCAATTCTATCCAATCCAATCAATTCCAATCCTAGGAACAGCATCCAATCCAATCCAATCCAATCAAATCCAAGGAACGGAATTCAATCCAATCCAATCCAATCCAGTCCAATGAAACCAAATGCAATCAAAGCAACGGCATCCAATCAATTCCAATCCAATCCAAACCAAACCAATCCAATCCAACCCAATACAATCCAATCCAATGAACGGCATCCAATCCAATCCAATCCAATCCAATCGGAGCCAATCCAATTCAAGGAACGGCATCCAATCCAATCCAATGCAATGCAATCCAGTCCAATCCAATCCGATCCAATCCAATCAAATCCAATCCAATCTCAGGAACGACATTCAATCCAATCCAATCCAATCCAATCCAGTCCAATCCAATCCAATCCAATGCAATCCAAAGAACGGCATCCACCCCAATCCAATCCAATCAAATCCTATCCATTCCAATCCAATCCAATGCAATCCAATCCAACGAACGGCATCCAACCCAATCCAATCCAATCCAACCAATGAACGGCATCAAATCCAATCCAATCCAATGCAATCCATTCCAATCCAATCCAATCCAATTCAATCCAAGGAACGGCATCCAATCCAATTCAATCCAATCCAATTGAATCCAATCCAATGCAATCCAATCCACCGAACGGCATCCAACCCAATCCAATCCAATCCAATCCACTCCTATCCAATTCAGTACAAGAAATGCCATCCAATCCAATCCAATTCAATCACATTCGATCCAATCCGATCCAATCCAATCCAATCCAAGGATCGTCATCCAATACAATCCAAACCAATCTAATCGAATCCAATCCAATCCAATGCAATTCAATCCAAACCAAGGAACGGCATCCAATCCAATCCAATCCAATCCACTCCAATCCAATCCAATCCAATCCAATCCAATCCACTTCAATCAGGTCCAGTCCAATCCAAGGAACGGGATCCAATCCAATCCAATCCAATCGAATGCAAGGAACCGCATCCAATCCAATCCAATCCAATGAACATCATCCAATGCAATCCAATCCAACCAAAACCAATCCAATCCAATCAAATCCAAACTAAGGAACGGCATTCAATCCAATCCAATCCAATCCAATGAACGTCATCCAATCCAATCCAATCCAACCCAAACCAATCCAATCCAATCAAATCCAAACTAAGGAACGGCATTCAATGCAATCCAATCCAATCCAATCCAATCCAAGGAACGGCATCCAATCCAATCCATTCCAATCCAATCCAATCTAATCCAATCTATCCAAGGAACGGCATCCTATCCAATCCAATCCAATCCAATCCAATCCAACGAACGGCATCCTCCCCAATCCAATCCAATCCAATCTAATCCTATCCAATCCAATCCATGGAACGCCATCCAATCCATTCCAATCCAATCCGATCCAATCCAATCCAATCCAATCCAAGAAACGGCATCCAATCCAATCCAATCCAATCCAAGGATCGGCATCCAATCCTATCCAATCCAATCGAATCCACTCCACTCCAATCCAATCCCATCCCATCCAATCCAAACCAATCCAATCCAATCCAGTCCAGTCCAGTCCAGTCCAGTCCAGTCCAATCCAAGGAACGGGATCCAATCCAATCCAATCCAATGCTGAGTATAGGGCTAACGGGAGGACTTTGAATAGTGTGGAGGAGCAGAGGGATCTAGGTGTATGTGTGCATAGATCCCTGAAAGTTGGGAATCAAGTAGATAAGGTTGTTAAGAAGGCATATGGTGTCTTGGCGTTTATTGGTAGGGGGATTGAATTTAGGAGTCGTAGCGTTATGTTGCAACTGTACACAACTCTGGTGCGGCCGCACTTGGAGTACTGTGAGCAGTTCTGGTCCCCACATTACAGGAAGGATGTGGAGGCTTTGGAGAGGGTGCAGAGGAGGTTTACCAGGATGTTGCCTGGTATGGAGGGGAGATCCTATGAGGAGAGGCTGAGGGATTTGGGATTGTTTTCGCTGGAAAGGCGGCGGCTAAGAGGGGATCTTATTGAAACATATAAGATGATTAGAGGTTTAGATAGGGTGGATAGTGATAGCCTTTTTCCTCTGATGGAGAAATCCAGCACGAGGGGGCATGGCTTTAAATTGAGGGGGGGTAGTTATAGAACCGATGTCAGGGGTAGGTTCTTTACCCAGAGGGTGGTGAGGGATTGGAATGCCCTGCCAGCATCAGTAGTAAATGCGCCTATTTTGGGGGCGTTTAAGAGATCCGTAGATAGGTCCATGGACGAAAAGAAATTGGTTTAGGTTGGAGGGTCACAGTTTTTTTTTAACTGGTCGGTGCAACATCGTGGGCCGAAGGGCCTGTTCTGCGCTGTAATGTTCGATGTTCTATGTTCTATGTTCTAATGCAATCCGATCCAATCCAATTCTATCCAATCCAATCAATTCCATTCCTAGGAACAGCATCCAATCCAATCCAATCCAATCAAATCCAAGGAACGGAATTCAATCCAATCCAATCCAATCCAGTCCAATGAAACCCAATGCAATCAAAGCAACGGCATCCAATCAATTCCAATCCAATCCAAACCAAACCAATCCAATCCAACCCAATACAATCCAATCCAATGAACGGCATCCAATCCAATCCAATCCAATCCAATCGGAGCCAATCCAATCCAAGGAACGGCATCCAATCCAATCCAATGCAATGCAATCCAGTCCAATCCAATCCGATCGAATCCAATCTAATCCAATCCAATCTAAGGAACGACATTCAATCCAATCCAATCCAATCCAATCCAAGCCGAACCAATCCAATCCAATCCAACCCAATACAATCCAATACAATGAACGACATCCAATCCAATCCAATGCAATGCAATCCAGTCCAATCCAATCCGATCCAATCCAATCAAATCCAATCCAATCCACTCCTATCCAATTCAGTACAAGAAATGCCATCCAATCCAATCCAATTCAATCACATTCGATCCAATCCAATCCAATCCACTCCAATCCATGAACCGGCATCCAATCCAATCCAATCCAATCCAAGGATCGGCAGCCAATACAATCCAAACCAATCTAATCGAATCCAATCCAATCCAATGCAATTCAATCCAAACCAAGGTATGGCATCCAATACAATCCAATCCAATCCAATCCACTCCAATCCAATCCAATCCAATCCACTTCAATCAGGTCCAGTCCAATCCAAGGAACGGGATCCAATCCAATACAATCCAATCTAATGCAAGGAACCGCATCCAATCCAATCCAATCCAATGAACATCATCCAATGCAATCCAATCCAACCAAAACCAATCCAATCCAATCAAATCCAAACTAAGGAACGGCATTCAATCCAATCCAATCCAATCCAATGAACGTCATCCAATCCAATCCAATCCAACCCAAACCAATCCAATCCAATCAAATCCAAACTAAGGAACGGCATTCAATGCAATCCAATCCAATCCAATCCAATCCAAGGAACGGCATCCAATCCAATCCATTCCAATCCAATCCAATCTAATCCAATCTATCCAAGGAACGGCATCCTATCCAATCCAATCCAATCCAATCCAACGAACGGCATCCTCCCAATCGAATCCAATCCAATCTAATCCCATCCAATCCAATCCAAGGAACGCCATCCAATCCATTCCAATCCAATCCGATCCAATCCAATCCAATCCAAGAAACGGCATCCAATCCAATCAAATCCAAGGATCGGCATCCAATCCTATCCAATCCAATCGAATCCACTCCACTCCAATCCAATCCCATCCCATCCAATCCAAACCAATCCAATCCAATCCAATCCAGTCCAGTCCAGTCCAGTCCAATCCAAGGAACGGGATCCAATCCAATCCAATCCAATGCAATCCGATCCAATCCAATTCCATCCAATCCAATCAATTCCAATCCTAGGAACAGCATCCAATCCAATCCAATCCAATCAAATCCATGGAACGGAATTCATTCCAATCCAATCCAATCCAGTCCAATGAAACCCAATGCAATCAAAGCAACGGCATCCAATCAATTCCAATCCAATCCAAACCAAACCAATCCAATCCAACCCAATACAATCGAATCCAATGAACGGCATCCAATCCAATCCAATCCAATCCAATCGGAGCCAATCCAATCCAAGGAACGGCATCCAATCCAATCCAATGCAATGCAATCCAGTCCAATCCAATCCGATCCAATCCAATCTAATCCAATACAATCTAAGGAACGACATTCAATCCAATCGAATCCAATCCAATCCAATCCAATCCGAACCAATCCAATCCAATCCAACCCAATACAATCCAATCCAATGAACGACATCCAATCCAATCCAATGCAATGCAATCCAGTCCAATCCAATCCGATCCAATCCAATCAAATCCAATCCAATCTCAGGAACGACATTCAATCCAATCCAATCCAATCCAATCCAGTCCAATCCAATCCAATCCAATCCAATCCAAAGAACGGCATCCACCCCAATCCAATCCAATCCAATCCAGTACAATCCAATCCAAAGAACGGCATCCACCCCAATCCAATCCAATCCAATCAAATTCTATCCATTCCAATCCAATCCAATGCAATCCAATCCAACGAACGGCATCCAACCCAATCCAATCCATTCCAATCCAATGAACGGCATCAAATCCAATCCAATCCAATGCAATCCATTCCAATCCAATCCAATCCAATTCAATCCAAGGAACGGCATCTAATCCAATCCAATCCAATCGAATCCAATCCAATGCAATCCAATCCACCGAACGGCATCCAACCCAATCCAATCCAATCCAATCCACTCCTATCCAATTCAGTAAAAGAAATGCCATCCAATCCAATCCAATTCAATCACATTCGATCCAATCCAATCCAATCCAATCCAATCCAATCCATGAAACGGCATCCAATCCAATCCAATCCAATCCAAGGATCGGCATCCAATACAATCCAAACCAATCTAATCGAATCCAATCCAATCCAATGCAATTCAATCCAAACCAAGGAACGGCATCCAATCCAATCCAATCCAATCCACTCCAATCCAATCCAATCCAATCCAATCCAATCCACTTCAATCAGGTCCAATCCAATCCAAGGAACGGGATCCAATCCAATCCAATCCAATCTAATGCAAGGAACCGCATCCAATCCAATCCAATCCAATGAACATCATCCAATGCAATCCAATCCAACCAAAACCAATCCAATCCAATCAAATCCAAACTAAGGAACGCATTCAATCCAATCCAATCCAATGAACGTCATCCAATCCAATCCAATCCAACCCAAACCAATCCAATCCAATCAAATCCAAACGAAGGAACGGCATTCAATGCAATTCAATCCAATCCAATCCGATCCAAGGAACGGCATCCAATCCAATCCATTCCAATCCAATCCAATCTAATCCAATCTATCCAAGGAACGGCATCCTATCCAATCCAATCCAATCCAATCCAATCCAACGAACGGCATCCTCGCCAATCCAATCCAATCCAATCTAATCCGATCCAATCCAATCCAAGGAACGCCATCCAATTCTTTCCAATCCAATCCGATCCAATCCAATCCAATCCAATCCAAGAAACGGCATCCAATCCAATCCAATCCAATCCAATCCAATCCAAGGATCGGCATCCAATCCTATCCAATCCAATCGAATCCACTCCACTCCAATCCAATCCCATCCCATCCAATCCAAACCAATCCAATCCAATCCAGTCCAGTCCAGTCCAGTCCAGTCCAATCCAAGGAACGGGATGCAATCCAATCCAATCCAATGCAATCCGATCCAATCCAATTCTATCCAATCCAATCAATTCCAATCCTAGGAACAGCATCCAATCCAATCCAATCCAATCAAACCCAAGGAACGGAATCCAATCCAATCCAATCGGAGCCAATCCAATCCAAGGAACGGCATCCAATCCAATCCAATGCAATGCAATCCAGCCCAATCCAATCCGATCCAATCCAATCAAATCCAATCCAATCTCAGGAACGACATTCAATCCAATCCAATCCAATCCAATCCATTCCAATCCAATCCAATCTAATCCAATCTATCCAAGGAACGGCATCCTATCCAATCCAATCCAATCCAATCCAACGAACGGCATCCTCCCAATCGAATCCAATCCAATCTAATCCCATCCAATCCAATCCAAGGAACGCCATCCAATCCATTCCAATCCAATCCGATCCAATCCAATCCAATCCAAGAAACGGCATCCAATCCAATCAAATCCAAGGATCGGCATCCAATCCTATCCAATCCAATCGAATCCACTCCACTCCAATCCAATCCCATCCCATCCAATCCAAACCAATCCAATCCAATCCAATCCAGTCCAGTCCAGTCCAGTCCAGTCCAATCCAAGGAACGGGATCCAATCCAATCCAATCCAATGCAATCCGATCCAATCCAATTCCATCCAATCCAATCAATTCCAATCCTAGGAACAGCATCCAATCCAATCCAATCCAATCAAATCCAAGGAACGGAATTCATTCCAATCCAATCCAATCCAGTCCAATGAAACCCAATGCAATCAAAGCAACGGCATCCAATCAATTCCAATCCAATCCAAACCAAACCAATCCAATCCAACCCAATACAATCGAATCCAATGAACGGCATCCAATCCAATCCAATCCAATCCAATCGGAGCCAATCCAATCCAAGGAACGGCATCCAATCCAATCCAATGCAATGCAATCCAGTCCAATCCAATCCGATCCAATCCAATCTAATCCAATACAATCTAAGGAACGACATTCAATCCAATCGAATCCAATCCAATCCAATCCAATCCGAACCAATCCAATCCAATCCAACCCAATACAATCTATTCCAATGAACGACATCCAATCCAATCCAATGCAATGCAATCCAGTCCAATCCAATCCGATCCAATCCAATCAAATCCAATCCAATCTCAGGAACGACATTCAATCCAATCCAATCCAATCCAATCCAGTCCAATCCAATCCAATCCAATCCAATCCAAAGAACGGCATCCACCCCAATCCAATCCAATCCAATCCAGTACAATCCAATCCAAAGAACGGCATCCACCCCAATCCAATCCAATCCAATCAAATTCTATCCATTCCAATCCAATCCAATGCAATCCAATCCAACGAACGGCATCCAACCCAATCCAATCCATTCCAATCCAATGAACGGCATCAAATCCAATCCAATCCAATGCAATCCATTCCAATCCAATCCAATCCAATTCAATCCAAGGAACGGCATCTAATCCAATCCAATCCAATCGAATCCAATCCAATGCAATCCAATCCACCGAACGGCATCCAACCCAATCCAATCCAATCCAATCCACTCCTATCCAATTCAGTAAAAGAAATGCCATCCAATCCAATCCAATTCAATCACATTCGATCCAATCCAATCCAATCCAATCCAATCCAATCCATGAAACGGCATCCAATCCAATCCAATCCAATCCAAGGATCGGCATCCAATACAATCCAAACCAATCTAATCGAATCCAATCCAATCCAATGCAATTCAATCCAAACCAAGGAACGGCATCCAATCCAATCCAATCCAATCCACTCCAATCCAATCCAATCCAATCCAATCCAATCCACTTCAATCAGGTCCAATCCAATCCAAGGAACGGGATCCAATCCAATCCAATCCAATCTAATGCAAGGAACCGCATCCAATCCAATCCAATCCAATGAACATCATCCAATGCAATCCAATCCAACCAAAACCAATCCAATCCAATCAAATCCAAACTAAGGAACGCATTCAATCCAATCCAATCCAATGAACGTCATCCAATCCAATCCAATCCAACCCAAACCAATCCAATCCAATCAAATCCAAACGAAGGAACGGCATTCAATGCAATTCAATCCAATCCAATCCGATCCAAGGAACGGCATCCAATCCAATCCATTCCAATCCAATCCAATCTAATCCAATCTATCCAAGGAACGGCATCCTATCCAATCCAATCCAATCCAATCCAATCCAACGAACGGCATCCTCGCCAATCCAATCCAATCCAATCTAATCCGATCCAATCCAATCCAAGGAACGCCATCCAATTCTTTCCAATCCAATCCGATCCAATCCAATCCAATCCAATCCAAGAAACGGCATCCAATCCAATCCAATCCAATCCAATCCAATCCAAGGATCGGCATCCAATCCTATCCAATCCAATCGAATCCACTCCACTCCAATCCAATCCCATCCCATCCAATCCAAACCAATCCAATCCAATCCAGTCCAGTCCAGTCCAGTCCAGTCCAATCCAAGGAACGGGATGCAATCCAATCCAATCCAATGCAATCCGATCCAATCCAATTCTATCCAATCCAATCAATTCCAATCCTAGGAACAGCATCCAATCCAATCCAATCCAATCAAACCCAAGGAACGGAATTCAATCCAATCCAATCCAATCCAGTCCAATGAAACCCAATGCAATCAAAGCAACGGCATCCAATCAATTCCAATCCAATCCAAACCAAACCAATCCAATCCAACCCAATACAATCCAATCCAATGAACGGCATCCAATCCAATCCAATCCAATCCAATCGGAGCCAATCCAATCCAAGGAACGGCATCCAATCCAATCCAATGCAATGCAATCCAGCCCAATCCAATCCGATCCAATCCAATCAAATCCAATCCAATCTCAGGAACGACATTCAATCCAATCCAATCCAATCCAATCCAGTCCAATCCAATCCAATCCAATCCAAAGAACGGCATCCACCCCAATCCAATCCAATCCAATCAAATCCTATCCATTCCAATCCAATCCAATGCAATCCAATCCAACGAACGGCATCCAACCCAATCCAATTCAATCCAATCCAATGAACGGCATCAAATCCAATCCAGTCCAATGCAATCCATTCCAATCCAATCCAATCCAATTCAATCCAAGGAACGGCATCTAATCCAATCCAATCCAATCCAATCGAATCCAATCCAATGCAATCCAATCCACCGAACGGCATCCAACCCAATCCAATCCAATCCAATCCACTCCTATCCAATTCAGTACAGGAAATGCCATCCAATCCAATCCAATTCAATCACATTCGATCCAATCCAATCCAATCCAATCCAATCCATGAAACGGCATCCAATCCAATCCAATCCAATCCAAGGATCGGCATCCAATACAATCCAAACCAATCTAATCGAATCCAATCCAATCCAATGCAATTCAATCCAAACCAAGGAACGGCATCCAATCCAATCCAATCCAATCCAATCCACTCCAATCCAATCCAATCCAATCCAATCCAATCCAATCCACTTCAATCAGGTCCAGTCCAATCCAAGGAACGGGATCCAATCCAATCCAATCCAATCTAATGCAAGGAACCGCATCCAATCCAATCCAATCCAATGAGCATCATCCAATGCAATCCAATCCAACCAAAACCAATCCAATCCAATCAAATCCAAACTAAGGAACGGCATTCAATCCAATCCAATCCAATCCAATGAACGTCATGCAATCCAATCCAATCCAACCCAAACCAATCCAATACAATCAAATCCAAACTAAGGAACGGCATTCAATGCAATCCAATCCAATCCAATCCAATCCAAGGAACGGCATCCAATCCAATCCATTCCAATCCAATCCAATATAATCCAATCTATCCAAGGAACGGCATCCTATCCAATCCAATCCAATCCAATCCAATCCAACGAACGGCATCCAATCCAATCCAATCCAAATAAATCCAATCTAAGGAACGGCATTCAATCCATTCCAATCCAATCCAATCCAATCAAAGGAACGGCATCCAATCCAATCCAATCCAACCCAATCCAATCCAATCTAATCCAAGTAACGGCATCCAATCCAATCCTATGCAATGCAATCCAAGGAGCGCCATGCAATTCAATCCAATGCAATCCAAACAAATCCAATCGAAGGAACGGCATTCAATCCAATCGAATCCAATCCAATCCAAGGACCGCATCTAATCCATTCCAATCCAATCCAATCCAGTCCAATCCAATCACAGGAACTGCATCCAATCCAATCCAATCCAATCTAATCCAAGGAACGGCATCCAATCCAATCCGATGCAATGCAATCCAAGGAACGCCATGCAGTCCAATCCAATGCAATCCAATCCGATCCAATCCAATCCAATCCAATCCAAGCAACGGCATCCAATCCAATCCAAGCCAATCCAATCCAAACCAAGCCAATCCAATCCAAGGAACGGCATCAAATCCAATTCAATACAATCCAATACAATCCAATTCAAGGAACGGCATCCAATCCAATCCTATGCAATGCTATCCAAGGAACGCCATGCAATCCAATCCAATGCAATCCAATCCGATCCAATCCAATCCAAACAAATCCAATCGAAGGAACGGCATTCAATCCAATCCAATCTAAGGACCGGCATCCAATCAATCCAATCCAAGGAACGGCATCCAATCCAATCCAATCCAATCCAATCCCATCCCATCCAATGCAATCCACTCCAATCCAATCCAAACCAATCCAATCCAATCCAATCCAATCCAATCCAATGCAATCCAATTCAATCCAAGGAACGGCATCCAATTTAATCCAATCCAATCCAATCCAATCCAACGAACGGCATCCTCCCCAATCCAATCCAATCCAATCTAATCCTATCCAATCCAATCCAAGGAACGCCATCCAATCCATTCCAATCCAATCCGATCCAATCCAATCCAATCCAATCCAAGAAACGGCATCCAATCCAATCCAATCCAATCCAAGGATCGGCATCCAATCCTATCCAATCCAATCGAATCCACTCCACTCCAATCCAATCCCATCCCATCCAATCCAAACCAATCCAATCCAATCCAGTCCAGTCCAGTCCAGTCCAGTCCAATCCAAGGAACGGGATCCAATCCAATCCAATCCAATGCAATCCGATCCAATCCAATTCTATCCAATCCAATCAATTCCAATCCTAGGAACAGCATCCAATCCAATCCAATCCAATCAAATCCAAGGAACGGAATTCAATCCAATCCAATCCAATCCAGTCCAATGAAACCCAATGCAATCAAAGCAACGGCATCCAATCAATTCCGATCCAATCCAAACCAAACCAATCCAATCCAACCCAATACAATCCAATCCAATGAACGGCATCCAATCCAATCCAATCCAATCCAATCGGAGCCAATCCAATCCAAGGAACGGCATCCAATCCAATCCAATGCAATGCAATCCAGTCCAATCCAATCCGATCCAATCCAATCCAATCCAATCCAATCCAAGGATCGGCATCCAAACCAATCCAATCCAATCCAATCCACTCCATCCAATCCCATCCAATCCAAACCAGTCCAATCCAATCCAGTCCAGTCCAATGCAATCCGATCCATATCCAATTCTATCCAATCCAATCAATTCCAATCCTAGGAACGGCATCCAATCCAATCCAATCCAAAGAACGGCATTCAATCCAATCCAATCCAATCCAGTCCAATGAAACTCAATGCAATGAAAGGAACGGCATCCAATCGAATCCAATCCAATCCAATCCAATCCGAACCAATCCAATCCAATCCAACCCAATACAATCCAATCCAATGAACGACATCCAATCCAATCGAATGCAATGCAATCCAGTCCAATCCAATCCGATCCAATCCAATCAAATCTAATCCAATCTCAGGAACGACATTCAATCCAATCCAATCCAATCCAATCCAGTCCAATCCAATCCAATCCAAAGAACGGCATCCACCCCAATCCAATCCAATCAAATCCTATCCATTCCAATCCAATCCAATGCAATCCAATCCAACGAACGGCATCCAACCCAATCCATTCCAATCCAATCCAATCCAATTCAATCCAAGGAACGGCATCTAATCCAATCCAATCCAATCCAATCGAATCCAATCCAATGCAATCCAATCCACCGAACGGCATCCAACCCAATCCAATCCAATCCAATCCACTCCTATCCAATTCAGTACAAGAAATGCCATCCAATCCAATCCAATTCAATCACATTCGATCCAATCCAATCCAATCCAATCCAATCCATGAAACGGCATCCAATCCAATCCAATCCAATCCAAGGATCGGCATCCAATACAATCCAAATCAATCTAATCGAATCCAGTCCAATCCAATGCAATTCAATCCAAACCAAGGAACGGCATCCAATCCAATCCAATCCAATCCACTCCAATCCAATCCAATCCAATCCAATCCACTTCAATCAGGTCCAGTCCAATCCAAGGAGCGGGATCCAATCCAATCCAATCCAATCTAATGCAAGGAACCGCATCCAATCCAATCCAATCCAATGAACATCATCCAATGCAACCCAATCCAATCCAATTCAATCCAAGTAACGGCATCCAATCGAATCCAATCCAAGGAACGGCATTAAACCAAACCAATCCAATCCAATCCAACGAACGGCATCCTCCCCAATCCAATCCAATCTAATCCTATCCAATCCAATCCAAGGAACGCCATCCAATCCATTCCAATCCAATCCGATCCAATCCAATCCAATCCAATCCAATCCAAGGATCGGCATCCAATCCTATCCAATCCAATCGAATCCACTCCACTCCAATCCAATCCCATCCCATCCAATCCAAACCAATCCAATCCAATCCAGTCCAGTCCAGTCCAGTCCAGTCCAATCCAAGGAACGGGATCCAATCCAATCCAATCCAATGCAATCCGATCCAATCCAATTCTATCCAATCCAATCAATTCCAATCCTAGGTACAGCATCCAATCCAATCCAATCCAATCAAATCCAGGGAACGGAATTCAATCCAATCCAATCCAATCCAGTCCAAGGAAACCCAATGCAATCAAAGCAACGGCATCCAATCAATTCCAATCCAATCCAAACCAAACCAATCCAATCCAACCCAATACAATCCAATCCAATGAACGGCATCCAATCCAATCCAATCCAATCCAATCGGAGCCAAACCAATCCAAGGAACGGCATCCAATCCAATCCAATGCAATGCAATCCAGTCCAATCCAATCCGATCCAATCCAATCTAATCCAATCCAATCTAAGGAACGACATTCAATCCAATCCAATTCTATCCAATCCAATCAATTCCAATCCTAGGTACAGCATCCAATCCAATCCAATCCAATCAAATCCAGGGAACGGAATTCAATCCAATCCAATCCAATGCAATGCAATCCAGTCCAATCCAATCCGATCCAATCCAATCAAATCCAATCCAATCTCAGGAACGACATTCAATCCAATCCAATCCAATCCAATCCAGTCCAATCCAATCCAATCCAATCCAAAGAACGGCATCCACCCCAATCCAATCCAATCCAATCAACTCCTATCCATTCCAATCCAATCCAATGCAATCCAATCCAACGAACGGCATCCAACCCAATCCAATCCAATCCGATCCAATGAACGGCATCAAATCCAATCCAATCCAATGCAATCCATTCCAATCTAATCCAATCCAATTCAATCCAAGGAACGGCATCTAATCCAATCCAATCCAATCCAATCGAATCCAATCCAATGCAATCCAATCCACCGAACGGCATCCAACCCAATCCAATCCAATCCAATCCACTCCTATCCAATTCAGTACAAGAAATGCCATCCAATCCAATCCAATTCAATCACATTCGATCCAATCCAATCCAATCCAATCCAATCCATGAAACGGCATCCAATCCAATCCAATCCAATCCAAGGATCGGCATCCAATACAATCCAAACCAATCTAATCGAATCCAATCCAATCCAATGCAATTCAATCCAAACCAAGGAACGCTATCCAATCCAATCCAATCCAATCCAATCCACTCCAATCCAATCCAATCCAATCCAATCCAATCCACTTCAATCAGGTCCAGTCCAATCCAAGGAACGGGATCCAATCCAATCCAATCCAATCTAATGCAAGGAACCGCATCCAATCCAATCCAATCCAATGAACATCATCCAATGCAATCCAATCCAACCAAACCCAATCCAATCCAATCAAATCCAAACTAAGGAACGGCATTCAATCCAATCCAATCCAATCCAATGAACGTCATCCAATCCAATCCAATCCAACCCAAACCAATCCAATCCAATCAAATCCAAACTAAGGAACGGCATTCAATGCAATCCAATCCAATCCAATCCAAGGAACGGCATCCAATCCAATCCATTCCAATCCAATCCAATCTAATCCAATCTATCCAAGGAACGGCATCCTATCCAATCCAATCCAATCCAATCCAATCCAACGAGCGCCATCCAATCCAATCCAATCCAATCCAAACAAATCCAATCTAAGGAACGGCATTCAATCCATTCCAATCCAATCCAATCCAATCAAAGGAACGGCATCCAACCCAATCCAATCCAATCCACTCCTATCCAATTCAGTACAAGAAATGCCATCCAATCCAATCCAATTCAATCACATTCGATCCAATCCAATCCAATCCAATCCAATCCATGAAACGGCATCCAATCCAATCCAATCCAATCCAAGGATCGGCATCCAATACAATCCAAACCAATCTAATCGAATCCAATCCAATCCAATGCAATTCAATCCAAACCAAGGAACGGCATCCAATCCAATCCAATCCAATCCAATCCACTCCAATCCAATCCAATCCAATCCAATCCACTTCAATCAGGTCCAGTCCAATCCAAGGAACGGGATCCAATCCAATCCAATCCAATCTAATGCAAGGAACCGCATCCAATCCAATCCAATGAACATCATCCAATCCAACCAAAACCAATCCAATCCAATCAAATCCAAACTAAGGAACGGCATTCAATCCAATCCAATCCAATCCAATGAACGTCATCCAATCCAATCCAATCCAACCCAAACCAATCCAATCCAATCAAATCCAAACTAAGGAACGGCATTCAATGCAACCAATCCAATCCAATCCAATCCAAGGAACGGCATCCAATCCAATCCATTCCAATCCAATCCAATCTAATCCAATCTATCCAAGGAACGGGATCCTATCCAATCCAATCCAATCCAATCCAATTCAATGAACGGCATCCAATCCAATCCAATCCAAACAAATCCAATCAAAGGAACGGCATTCAATCCATTCCAATCCAATCCAATCCAATGAAAGGAACGGCATCCAACCCAATCCAATCCAATCCAATCCACAGTATCCAATTCAGTACACGAAATGCCATCCAATCCAATCCAATTCAATCACATTCGATCCAATCCAATCCAATCCAATCCAATCCATGAAACGGCATCCAATCCAATCCAATCCAATCCAAGGATGGGCATCCAATACAATCCAAACCAATCTAATCGAATCCAATCCAATCCAATGCAATTCAATCCAAACCAAGGAACGGCATCCAATCCAATCCAATCCAATCCACTCCAATCCAATCCAATCCAATCCAATCCACTTCAATCAGGTCCAGTCCAATCCAAGGAACGGGATCCAATCCAATCCAATCCAATCTAATGCAAGGAACCGCATCCAATCCAATCCAATCCAATGAACATCATCCAATGCAATCCAATCCAACCAAAACCAATCCAATCCAATCAAATCCAAACTAAGGAACGGCATTCAATCCAATCCAATCCAATCCAATGAGCGTCATCCAATCCAATCCAATCCAACCCAAACCAATCCAATCCAATCAAATCCAAACTAAGGAACGGCATTCAATGCAATCCAATCCAATCCAATCCAATCCAAGGAACGGCATCCAATCCAATCCATTCCAATCCAATCCAATCTAATCCAATCTATCCAAGGAACGGCATCCTATCCAATCCAATCCAATCCAATCCAACGAACGGCATCCTCCCCAATCCAATCCAATCCAATCTAATCCTATCCAATCCAATCCAAGAAACGGCATCCAATCCAATCCAATCCAATCCAAGGATCGGCATCCAATCCTATCCAATCCAATCGAATCCACTCCACTCCAATCCAATCCCATCCCATCCAATCCAAACCAATCCAATCCAATCCAGTCCAGTCCAGTCCAGTCCAGTCCAATCCAAGGAACGGGATCCAATCCAATCCAATCCAATGCAATCCGATCCAATCCAATTCTATCCAATCCAATCAATTCCAATCCTAGGAACAGCATCCAATCCAATCCAATCCAATCAAATCCAAGGAACGGAATTCAATCCAATCCAATCCAATCCAGTCCAATGAAACCCAATGCAATCAAAGCAACGGCATCCAATCAATTCCGATCCAATCCAAACCAAACCAATCCAATCCAACCCAATACAATCCAATCCAATGAACGGCATCCAATCCAATCCAATCCAATCCAATCGGAGCCAATCCAATCCAAGGAACGGCATCCAATCCAATCCAATGCAATGCAATCCAGTCCAATCCAATCCGATCCAATCCAATCCAATCCAATCCAATCCAAGGATCGGCATCCAAACCAATCCAATCCAATCCAATCCACTCCATCCAATCCCATCCAATCCAAACCAGTCCAATCCAATCCAGTCCAGTCCAATGCAATCCGATCCATATCCAATTCTATCCAATCCAATCAATTCCAATCCTAGGAACGGCATCCAATCCAATCCAATCCAAAGAACGGCATTCAATCCAATCCAATCCAATCCAGTCCAATGAAACTCAATGCAATAAAAGGAACGGCATCCAATCGAATCCAATCCAATCCAATCCAATCCGAACCAATCCAATCCAATCCAACCCAATAGAATCCAATCCAATGAACGACATCCAATCCAATCGAATGCAATGCAATCCAGTCCAATCCAATCCGATCCAATCCAATCAAATCCAATCCAATCTCAGGAACGACATTCAATCCAATCCAATCCAATCCAATCCAGTCCAATCCAATCCAATCCAAAGAACGGCATCCACCCCAATCCAATCCAATCAAATCCTATCCATTCCAATCCAATCCAATGCAATCCAATCCAACGAACGGCATCCAACCCAATCCATTCCAATCCAATCCAATCCAATTCAATCCAAGGAACGGCATCTAATCCAATCCAATCCAATCCAATCGAATCCAATCCAATGCAATCCAATCCACCGAACGGCATCCAACCCAATCCAATCCAATCCAATCCACTCCTATCCAATTCAGTACAAGAAATGCCATCCAATCCAATCCAATTCAATCACATTCGATCCAATCCAATCCAATCCAATCCAATCCATGAAACGGCATCCAATCCAATCCAATCCAATCCAAGGATCGGCATCCAATACAATCCAAATCAATCTAATCGAATCCAATCCAATCCAATGCAATTCAATCCAAACCAAGGAACGGCATCCAATCCAATCCAATCCAAACCACTCCAATCCAATCCAATCCAATCCAATCCACTTCAATCAGGTCCAGTCCAATCCAAGGAGCGGGATCCAATCCAATCCAATCCAATCTAATGCAAGGAACCGCATCCAATCCAATCCAATCCAATGAACATCATCCAATGCAACCCAATCCAATCCAATTCAATCCAAGTAACGGCATCCAATCGAATCCAATCCAAGGAACGGCATTAAACCAAACCAATCCAATCCAATCCAACGAACGGCATCCTCCCCAATCCAATCCAATCTAATCCTATCCAATCCAATCCAAGGAACGCCATCCAATCCATTCCAATCCAATCCGATCCAATCCAATCCAATCCAATCCAATCCAATCCAATCCAAGGATCGGCATCCAATCCTATCCAATCCAATCGAATCCACTCCACTCCAATCCAATCCCATCCCATCCAATCCAAACCAATCCAATCCAATCCAGTCCAGTCCAGTCCAGTCCAGTCCAATCCAAGGAACGGGATCCAATCCAATCCAATCCAATGCAATCCGATCCAATCCAATTCTATCCAATCCAATCAATTCCAATCCTAGGTACAGCATCCAATCCAATCCAATCCAATCAAATCCAGGGAACGGAATTCAATCCAATCCAATCCAATCCAGTCCAAGGAAACCCAATGCAATCAAAGCAACGGCATCCAATCAATTCCAATCCAATCCAAACCAAACCAATCCAATCCAACCCAATACAATCCAATCCAATGAACGGCATCCAATCCAATCCAATCCAATCCAATCGGAGCCAATCCAATCCAAGGAACGGCATCCAATCCAATCCAATGCAATGCAATCCAGTCCAATCCAATCCGATCCAATCCAATCAAATCCAATCCAATCTCAGGAACGACATTCAATCCAATCCAATCCAATCCAATCCAGTCCAATCCAATCCAATCCAATCCAAAGAACGGCATCCACCCCAATCCAATCCAATCCAATCAACTCCTATCCATTCCAATCCAATCCAATGCAATCCAATCCAACGAACGGCATCCAACCCAATCCAATCCAATCCGATCCAATGAACGGCATCAAATCCAATCCAATCCAATGCAATCCATTCCAATCTAATCCAATCCAATTCAATCCAAGGAACGGCATCTAATCCAATCCAATCCAATCCAATCGAATCCAATCCAATGCAATCCAATCCACCGAACGGCATCCAACCCAATCCAATCCAATCCAATCCACTCCTATCCAATTCAGTACAAGAAATGCCATCCAATCCAATCCAATTCAATCACATTCGATCCAATCCAATCCAATCCAATCCATGAAACGGCATCCAATCCAATCCAATCCAATCCAAGGATCGGCATCCAATACAATCCAAACCAATCTAATCGAATCCAATCCAATCCAATGCAATTCAATCCAAACCAAGGAACGCTATCCAATCCAATCCAATCCAATCCAATGCACTCCAATCCAATCCAATCCAATCCAATCCAATCCACTTCAATCAGGTCCAGTCCAATCCAAGGAACGGGATCCAATCCAATCCAATCCAATCTAATGCAAGGAACCGCATCCAATCCAATCCAATCCAATGAACATCATCCAATGCAATCCAATCCAACCAAACCCAATCCAATCCAATCAAATCCAAACTAAGGAACGGCATTCAATCCAATCCAATCCAATCCAATGAACGTCATCCAATCCAATCCAATCCAACCCAAACCAATCCAATCCAATCAAATCCAAACTAAGGAACGGCATTCAATGCAATCCAATCCAATCCAATCCAAGGAACGGCATCCAATCCAATCCATTCCAATCCAATCCAATCTAATCCAATCTATCCAAGGAACGGCATCCTATCCAATCCAATCCAATCCAATCCAATCCAACGAGCGCCATCCAATCCAATCCAATCCAATCCAAACAAATCCAATCTAAGGAACGGCATTCAATCCATTCCAATCCAATCCAATCCAATCAAAGGAACGGCATCCAACCCAATCCAATCCAATCCACTCCTATCCAATTCAGTACAAGAAATGCCATCCAATCCAATCCAATTCAATCACATTCGATCCAATCCAATCCAATCCAATCCAATCCATGAAACGGCATCCAATCCAATCCAATCCAATCCAAGGATCGGCATCCAATACAATCCAAACCAATCTAATCGAATCCAATCCAATCCAATGAAATTCAATCCAAACCAAGGAACGGCATCCAATCCAATCCAATCCAATCCAATCCACTCCAATCCAATCCAATCCAATCCAATCCACTTCAATCAGGTCCAGTCCAATCCAAGGAACGGGATCCAATCCAATCCAATCCAATCTAATGCAAGGAACCGCATCCAATCCAATCCAATCCAATGAACATCATCCAATCCAACCAAAACCAATCCAATCCAATCAAATCCAAACTAAGGAACGGCATTCAATCCAATCCAATCCAATCCAATGAACGTCATCCAATCCAATCCAATCCAACCCAAACCAATCCAATCCAATCAAATCCAAACTAAGGAACGGCATTCAATGCAACCAATCCAATCCAATCCAATCCAAGGAACGGCATCCAATCCAATCCATTCCAATCCAATCCAATCTAATCCAATCTATCCAAGGAACGGGATCCTATCCAATCCAATCCAATCCAATCCAATTCAATGAACGGCATCCAATCCAATCCAATCCAAACAAATCCAATCAAAGGAACGGCATTCAATCCATTCCAATCCAATCCAATCCAATGAAAGGAACGGCATCCAACCCAATCCAATCCAATCCAATCCACAGTATCCAATTCAGTACAAGAAATGCCATCCAATCCAATCCAATTCAATCACATTCGATCCAATCCAATCCAATCCAATCCAATCCATGAAACGGCATCCAATCCAATCCAATCCAATCCAAGGATGAGCATCCAATACAATCCAAACCAATCTAATCGAATCCAATCCAATCCAATGCAATTCAATCCAAACCAAGGAACGGCATCCAATCCAATCCAATCCAATCCAATCCACTTCAATCAGGTCCAGTCCAATCCAATCCAATCCAATCCAATGCAAGGAACCGCATCCAATCCAATCCAATCCAATGAACATCATCCAATGCAACCCAATCCAATCCAATTCAATCCAATTAACGGCATCCAATCGAATCCAATCCAAGGAACGGCATTAAACCAATCCAATCCAATCTAATCCTATCCAATCCAATCCAAGGAACGCCATCCAATCCATTCCAATCCAATCCGATCCAATCCAATCCAATCCAATCCAAGAAACGGCATCCAATCCAATCCAATCCAATCCAATCCAAGGATCGGCATCCAATCCTATCCAATCCAATAGAATCCACTCCACTCCAATCCAATCCCATCCCATCCAATCCAAACCAATCCAATCCAATCCAGTCCAGTCCAGTCCAGTCCAGTCCAATCCAAGGAACGGGATCCAATCCAATCCAATCCAATGCAATCCGATCCAATCCAATTCTATCCAATCCAATCAATTCCAATCCTAGGAACAGCATCCAATCCAATCCAATCAAATCCAAGGAACGGAATTCAATCCAATCCAATCCAATCCAGTCCAATGAAACCCAATGCAATCAAAGCAACGGCATCCAATCAATTCCAATCCAATCCAAACCAAACCAATCCAATCCAACCCAATACAATCCAATCCAATGAACGGCATCCAATCCAATCCAATCCAATCCAATCGGAGCCAATCCAATCCAAGGAACGGCATCCAATCCAATCCAATGCAATGCAATCCAGTCCAATCCAATCCGATCCAATCCAATCAAATCCAATCCAATCTCAGGAACGACATTCAATCCAATCCAATCCAATCCAATCCAGTCCAATCCAATCCAATCCAATCAAATCCTATCCATTCCAATCCAATCCAATGCAATCCAATCCAACGAACGGCATCCAACCCAATCCAATCCAATCCAATCCAATGAACGGCATCAAATCCAATCCAATCCAATGCAATCCATTCCAATCCAATCCAATCCAATTCAATCCAAGGAACGGCATCTAATCCAATCCAATCCAATCCAATCGAATCCAATCCAATGCAATCCAATCCACCGAACGGCATCCAACCCAATCCAATCCAATCCAATCCACTCCTATCCAATTCAGTACAAGAAATGCCATCCAATCCAATCCAATTCAATCACATTCGATCCAATCCAATCCAATCCAATCCAATCCATGAAACGGCATCCAATCCAATCCAATCCAATCCAAGGATCGGCATCCAATACAATCCAAACCAATCTAATCGAATCCAATCCAATCCAATCCAATTCAATCCAAACCAAGGAACGGCATCCAATCCAATCCAATCCAATCCAATCCACTCAAATCCAATCCAATCCAATCCAATCCAATCCACTTCAATCAGGTCCAGTCCAATCCAAGGAACGGGATCCAATCCAATCCAATCCAATCTAATGCAAGGAACCGCATCCAATCCAATCCAATCCAATGAACATCATCCAATGCAACCCAATCCAATCCAATTCAATCCAAGTAACGGCATCCAATCGAATCCAATCCAAGGAACGGCATTAAACCAAACCAATCCAATCCAATCCAACGAACGGCATCCTCCCCAATCCAATCCAATCCAATCTAATCCTATCCAATCCAATCCAAGGAACGCCATCCAATCCATTCCAATCCAATCCGATCCAATCCAATCCAATCCAATCCAAGAAACGGCATCCAATCCAATCCAATCCAATCCAATCCAAGGATCGGCATCCAATCCTATCCAATCCAATCGAATCCACTCCACTCCAATCCAATCCCATCCCATCCAATCCAAACCAATCCAATCCAATCCAGTCCAGTCCAGTCCAGTCCAGTCCAATCCAAGGAACGGGATCCAATCCAATCCAATCCAATGCAATCCGATCCAATCCAATTCTATCCAATCCAATCAATTCCAATCCTAGCATCCAATCCAATCCAATCCAATCAAATCCAAGGAACGGAATTCAATCCAATCCAATCCAATCCAGTCCAATGAAACCCAATGCAATCAAAGCAACGGCATCCAATCAATTCCAATCCAATCCAAACCAAACCAATCCAATCCAACCCAATACAATCCAATCCAATGAACGGCATCCAATCCAATCCAATCCAATCCAATCGGAGCCAATCCAATCCAAGGAACGGCATCCAATCCAATCCAATGCAATGCAATCCAGTCCAATCCAATCCGATCCAATCCAATCAAATCCAATCCAATCTCAGGAACGACATTCAATCCAATCCAATCCAATCCAATCCATTCCAATCCAATCCAATCCAATCCAATCCAACGAACGGCATCCAACCCAATCCAATCCAATCCAATCCAATGAACGGCATCAAATCCATTCCAATCCAATGCAATCCATTCCAATCCAATCCAATGCAATCCGTTCCCAATCCAATTCTATCCAATCCAATCAATTCCAATCCTAGGAACAGCATCCAATCCAATCCAATCCAATCAAATCCAAGGAACGGAATTCAATCCAATCCAATCCAATCCAGTCCAATGAAACCCAATGCAATCAAAGCAACGGCATCCAATCAATTCCAATCCAATCCAAACCAAACCAATCCAATCCAACCCAATACAATCCAATCCAATGAACGGCATCCAATCCAATCCAATCCAATCCAATCGGAGCCAATACAATCCAAGGAACGGCATCCAATCCAATCCAATGCAATGCAATCCAGTCCAATCCAATCCGATCCAATCCAATCAAATCCAATCCAATCTCAGGAACGACATTCAATCCAATCCAATCCAATCCAATCCATTCCAATCCAATCCAATCCAATCCAATCCAACGAACGGCATCCAACCCAATCCAATCCAATCCAATCCAATGAACGGCATCAAATCCATTCCAATCCAATGCAATCCATTCCAATCCAATCCAATTCAATCCAAGGAACGGCATCTAATCCAATCCAATCCAATCCAATCGAATCCAATACAATGCAATCCAATCCACCGAACGGCATCCGACCCAATCCAATCCAATCCAATCCACTCCTATCCAATTCAGTACAAGAAATGCCATCCAATCCAATCCAATTCAATCACATTCGATCCAATCCAATCCAATCCAATCCAATCCATGAAACGGCATCCAATCCAATCCAATTCAATCCAAGGATCGGCATCCAATACAATCCAAACCAATCTAATCGAATCCAATCCAATCCAATGCAATTCAATCCAATCCAAGGAACGGCATCCAATCCAATCCTATGCAATGCTATCCAAGGAACGCCATGCAATCCAATCCAATGCAATCCAATCCGATCCAATCCAATCCAAACAAATCCAATCTAAGGAACGGCATTCAATCCAATCCAATCTAAGTACCGGCATCCAATCAATTCAATCCAAGTAACGGCATCCAATCCAATCCAATCCAATCCAATCCCATCCAATGCAATCCACTCCAATCCAATCCAAACCAATCCAATCCAATCCAATCCAATACAATCCAATGCAATCCAATTCAATCCAAGGAACGGCATCCAATTTAATCCAATCCAATCCAATCCAATCCAACGAACGGCATCCTCCCCAATCCAATCCAATCCAATCTAATCCTATCCAATCCAATCCAAGGAACGCCATCCAATCCATTCCAATCCAATCCGTTCCAATCCAATCCAATCCAATACAAGAAACGGCATCCAATCCAATCCAATCCAAGGATCGGCATCCAATCCTATCCAATCCAATCGAATCCACTCCACTCCAATCCAATCCCATCCCATCCAATCCAAACCAATCCAATCCAATCCAGTCCAGTCCAGTCCAGTCCAGTCCAGTCCAGTCCAATCCAAGGAACGGGATCCAATCCAATCCAATCCAATGCAATCCGATCCAATCCAATTCTATCCAATCCAATCAATTCCAATCCTAGGAACAGCATCCAATCCAATACAATCAAATCCAAGGAACGGAATTCAATCCAATCCAATCCAATCCAGTCCAATGAAACCCAATGCAATCAAAGCAACGGCATCCAATCAATTCCAATCCAATCCAAACCAAACCAATCCAATCCAACCCAATACAATCCAATCCAATGAACGGCATCCAATCCAATCCAATCCAATCCAATCGGAGCTAATCCAATCCAAGGAACGGCATCCAATCCAATCCAATGCAATGCAATCCAGTCCAATCCAATCCGATCCAATCCAATCTAATCCAATCCAATCTAAGAACGACATTCAATCCAATCCAATCCAATCCAATCCAGTCCAATCCAATCCAATCCAATGAACGGCATGCAATCCAATCCAATGCAATCCAAACCTATCCAATCCAATCCAAGGAACGCCGTCCAATCCAATCCAATCCAAGCCGATCCAATCCAATCCAATCCATTCCAAGAAACGGCATCCAATCCAATCCAATCCAATCCAAGGATCGGCATCCAAACCAATCCAATCCAATCCAATCCACTCCATCCAATCCCATCCAATCCAAACCAGTCCAATCCAATCCAGTCCAGTCCAATGCAATCCGATCCAATCCAATTCTATCCAATCCAATCAATTCCAATCCTAGGAAAGGCATCCAATCCAATCCAATCCAATCCAATCCAATTCAAGGAACGGCATTCAATCCAATCCAATCCAATCCAGTCCAATGAAACTCAATGCAATCAAAGGAACGGCATCCAATCGAATCCAATCCAATCCAATCCAATCCGAACCAATCCAATCCAATCCAACCCAATACAATCCAATCCAATGAACGACATCCAATCCAATCCAATGCAATGCAATCCAGTCCAATCCAATCCGATCCAATCCAATCAAATCCAATCCAATCTCAGGAACGACATTCAATCCAATCCAATCCAATCCAATCCAGTCCAATCCAATCCAATCCAATCCACCGAACGGCATCCAACCCAATCCAATCCAATCCAATCCAATGAACGGCATGAAATCCAATCCAATCCAATGCAATCCATTCCAATCCAATCCAATCCAATTCAATCCAAGGAACGGCATCTAATCCAATCCAATCCAATCCAATCGAATCCAATCCAATGCAATCCAATCCACCGAACGGCATCCAACCCAATCCAATCCAATCCAATCCACTCCTATCCAATTCAGTACAAGAAATGCCATCCAATCCAATCCAATTCAATCACATTCGATCCAATCCAATCCAATCCAATCCAATCCATGAAACGGCATCCAATCCAATCCAATCCAATCCAAGGATCGGCATCCAATACAATCCAAACCAATCTAATCGAATCCAATCCAATCCAATGGAATTCAATCCAAACCAAGGAACGGCATCCAATCCAATCCAATCCAATCCACTCCAATCCCATCCAATCCAATCCAATCCACTTCAATCAGGTCCTGTCCAATCCAAGGAACGGGATCCAATCCAATCCAATCCAATCTAATGCAAGGAACCGCATCCAATCCAATCCAATCCAATCCAATCCACTTCAATCAGGTCCAGTCCAATCCAAGGAACGGGATCCATTCCAATTCAATCCAATCTAATGCAAGGAACCGCATCCAATCCAATCCAATCCACTGAACATCATCCAATGCAACCCAATCCAATCCAATTCAATCCAAGTAACGGCATCCAATCGAATCCAATCCAAGGAACGGCATTAAACCAAACCAATCCAATCCAATCCAACGAACGGCATCCTCCCCAATACAATCCAATCCAATCTAATCCTATCCAATCCAATCCAAGGAACGCCATCCAATCCATTCCAATCCAATCCGATCCAATCCAATCCAATCCAATCCAAGAAACGGCATCCAATCCAATCCAATCCAAGGATCGGCATCCAATCCTATCCAATCCAATCGAATCCACTCCACTCCAATCCAATCCCATCCCATCCAATCCAAACCAATCCAATCCAATCCAGTCCAGTCCAGTCCAGTCCAATCCAAGGAACGGGATCCAATCCAATCCAATCCAATGCAATCCGATCCAATCCAATTCTATCCAATACAATCAATTCCAATCCTAGGAACAGCATCCAATCCAATCCAATCCAATCAAATCCAAGGAACGGAATTCAATCCAATCCAATCCAATCCAGTCCAATGAAACCCAATGCAATCAAAGCAACGGCATCCAATCAATTCCAATCCAATCCAAACCAAACCAATCCAATCCAAGCCAATACAATCCAATCCAATGAACGGCATCCAATCCAATCCAATCCAATCCAATCGGAGCCAATCCAATCCAAGGAACGGCATCCAATCCAACCCAATGCAATGCAATCCAGTCCAATCCAATCCGATCCAATCCAATCAAATCCAATCCAATCTCAGGAACGACATTCAATCCAATCCAATCCAATCCAATCCAGTCCAATCCAATCCAATCCAATCCAAAGAACGGCATCCACCCCAATACAATCCAATCCAATCAAATCCTATCCATTCCAATCCAATCCAATGCAATCCAATCCAACGAACGGCATCCAACCCAATCCAATCCAATCCAATCCAATGAACGGCATCAAATCCAATCCAATCCAATGCAATCCATTCCAATCCAATCCAATCCAATTCAATCCAAGGAACGGCATCTAATCCAATCCAATCCAATCCAATCGAATCCAATCCAATGCAATCCAATCCACCGAACGGCATCCAACCCAATCCAATCCAATCCAATCCACTCCTATCCAATTCAGTACAAGAAATGCCATCCAATCCAATCCAATTCAATCACATTCGATCCAATCCAATCCAATCCAATCCAATCCATGAAACGGCATCCAATCCAATCCAGTCCAATCCAATGATCGGCATCCAATACAATCCAAACCAATCTAATCGAATCCAATCCAATCCAATGCAATTCAATCCAAACCAAGGAACGGCATCCAATCCAATCCAATCCAATCCAATCCACTCCAATCCAATCCAATCCAATCCAATCCACTTCAATCAGGTCCAGTCCAATCCAAGGAACGGGATCCAATCCAATCCAATCCAATCTAATGCAAGGAACCGCATCCAATCCAATCCAATCCAATGAACATCATCCAATGCAATCCAATCCAACCAAAACCAATCCAATCCAATCAAATCCAAACTAAGGAACGGCATTCAATCCAATCCAATCCAATCCAATGAACGTCATCCAATCCAATCCAATCCAACCCAAACCAATCCAATCCAATCAAATCCAAACTAAGGAACGGCATTCAATGCAATCCAATCCAATCCAATCCAATCCAAGGAACGGCATCCAATCCAATCCATTCCAATCCAATCCAATCTAATCCAATCTATCCAAGGAACGGCATCCTATCCAATCCAATCCAATCCAATCCAATTCAATGAGCGGCATCCAATCCAATCCAATCCAATCCAAACAAATCCAATCTAAGGAACGGCATTCAATGCATTCCAATCCAATCCAATCCAATCAAAGGAACGGCATCCAATCCAATCCAATCCAATCCAATCCAATCCAATCGAATCCAAGTAACGGCATCCAATCCAATCCTATGCAATGCAATCCAAGGAGCGCCATGCAATTCAATCCAATGCAATCCAAACAAATCCAATCGAAGGAACGGCATTCAATCCAATCGAATCCAATACAATCCAAGGACCGCATCTAATCCATTCCAATCCAATCCAATCCAATCCAATCAAAGGAACTGCATCCAATCCAATCCAATCCAATCCAATCTAATCCAAGGAACGGCATCCAATCCAATCCGATGCAATGCAATCCAAGGAACGCCATGCAGTCCAATCCAATGCAATCCAATCCGATCCAATCCAATCCAATCCAATCCAAGCAACGGCATCCAATCCAATCCAAGCCAATCCAATCCAAACCAAGCCAATCCAATCCAAGGAACGGCATCAAATCCAATTCAATACAATCCAATACAATCCAATCCAAGGAACGGCATCCAATCCAATCCTATGCAATGCTATCCAAGGAACGCCATGCAATCCAATCCAATGCAATCCAATCCGATCCAATCCAATCCAAACAAATCCAATCTAAGGAACGGCATTCAATGCAATCCAATCCAATCCAATCTAAGGACCGGCATCCAATCAATCCAATCCAAGTAACGGCATCCAATCCAATCCAATCCAATCCAATCCCATCCAAGGCAATCCACTCCAATCCAATCCAAACCAATCCAATCCAATCCAATCCAATCCAATCCAATGCAATCCAATTCAATCCAAGGAACGGCATCCAATTTAATCCAATCCAATCCAATCCAATCCAACGAACGGCATCCTCCCCAATCCAATCCAATCCAATCTAATCCTATCCAATCCAATCCAAGGAACGCCATCCAATCCATTCCAAACCAATCCGATCCAATCCAATCCAATCCAATCCAAGAAACGGCATCCAATCCAATCCAATCCAATCCAATCCAAGGATCGGCATCCAATCCTATCCAATACAATCGAATCCCCTCCACTCCAATCCAATCCCATCCCATCCCATCCAATCCAAACCAATCCAATCCAATCCAGTCCAGTCCAGTCCAGTCCAGTCCAGTCCAGTCCAATCCAAGGAACGGGATCCAATCCAATCCAATCCAATGCAATCCGATCCAATCCAATTCTACCCAATCTGATCAATTCCAATCCTAGGAACAGCATCCAATCCAATCCAATCCAATCAAATCCAAGGAACGGAATTCAATCCAATCCAATCCAATCCAGTCCAATGAAACCCAATGCAATCAAAGCAACGGCATCCAATCAATTCCAATCCAATCCAAACCAAACCAATCCAATCCAACCCAATACAATCCAATCCAATGAACGGCATCCAATCCAATCCAATCCAATCCAATCGGAGCCAATCCAATCCAAGGAACGGCATCCAATCCAATCCAATGCAATGCAATCCAGTCCAATCCAATCCGATCCAATCCAATCAAATCCAATCCAATCTCAGGAACGACATTCAATCCAAACCTATCCAATCCAATCCAAGGAACGCCGTCCAATCCAATCCAATCCAAGCCGATCCAATCCAATCCAATCCAATCCAATCCATTCCAAGAAACGGCATCCAATCCAATCCAATCCAATCCAAGGATCGGCATCCAAACCAATCCAATCCAATCCAATCCACTCCATCCAATCCCATCCAATCCAAACCAGTCCAATCCAATCCAGTCCAGTCCTATGCAATCTGATCCAATCCAATTCTATCCAATCCAATCAATTCCAATCCTTGGAACGGCATCCAATCCAATCCAATCCAATCCAATCCAATCCAATCCAATCCAATCCAAGGAACGGCATTCAATCCAATCCAATCCAATCCAGTCCAATGAAACTCAATGCAATCAAAGGAACGGCATCCAATCGAATCCAATCCAATCCAATCCAATCCGAACCAATCCAATCCAATCCAATCCAACCCAATACAATCCAATCCAATGAACGACATCCAATCCAATCCAATGCAATGCAATCCAGTCCAATCCAATCCGATCCAATCCAATCAAATCCAATCCAATCTCAGGAACGACATTCAATCCAATCCAATCCAATCCAATCCAGTCCAATCCAATCCAATCCAATCCAAAGAACGGCATCCACCCCAATCCAATCCAATCCAATCAAATCCTATCCATTCCAATCCAATCCAATGCAATCCAATCCAACGAACGGCATCCAACCCAATCCAATCCAATCCAATCCAATGAACGGCATCAAATCCAATCCAATCCAATGCAATCCATTCCAATCCAATCCAATCCAATTCAATCCAAGGAACGGCATCTCATCCAATCCAATCGAATCCAATCCAATGCAATCCAATCCACCGAACGGCATCCAACCCAATCCAATCCAATCCACTCCACTCCTATCCAATTCAGTACAAGAAATGCCATCCAATCCAATCCTATTCAATCAAATGCAATCCAGTCCAATCCAATCCAATCCAATGTAAGGACCGGCATCCAATCAATCCAATCCAAGTAACGGCATCCAATCCAATCCAATCCAATCCAATCCCATCCAATGCAATCCACTCCAATCCAATCCAAACCAATCCAATCGAATCGAATCCAATCCAATCCAATCCAATCCAATCCAATCCAATCCAATCCAAGCCAATGCAATACACTTCAATCCAAGGAACGGCATCCAATTTAATCCAATACAATCCAATCCAATCCAATCCAATCCAAGGAACGGCATCCAATCCAATCCAATCTAATCCTACGAACGGCATCCAATCCAATCCAATCCCAGCCAATCCAATCCAATCCAAGGAACGACATCCAATCCAATCCAATCCAATCCAATCCTATCCAACGAACGGCATCCAATGCAATCCAATCCAATCCAATCCAACCTAATCAAATCCAGTCCAGTCCAATCCAAGGAACGGGATCCAATCCCATCCACCCAATGCAATGCAATCCAATCCAATCCAAGCCAATCCTCTCCAAGCTAAGGAACGGCATCCAATTCAATGCAATCCAATCCAATCCAAGCCAATCCAATCCAATCTAAGTAACGGCATCCAATCCAATCCAATCTAATCCAAGGAACGGCATCCAATCCAATCCAATCCAATCTAATCCAAGCCAAGCCAAGCCAATGCAATCAAATCCACGGAACGGCATCCAATCCAATCCAATCCAATCTAATCCAAGGAACGGCATCCAATCCAATCCAATCCAATCCAATCCATTCCAATGCAATGCAATCCAATCCAATCCAATCCAATTCAAACAAAGGAACAGCATCCAATCCAATCCAATCCAATCCAATCCAAGGAACGGCATCCAATCCATTCCAATCAAATCCAATCCAATCCAATCAAAGGAACGGCATCCAATCCAATCCAATCCAATGCAATCCAATCTAATCCAAGGAAAGGCATCCAATCCAATCCTATGCAATGCAATCCAAGGAACGCCATGCAATCCAATCCAATGCAATCCAATCCGATTCAATCGTATCCAAACAAATCCAATCTACGGAACGGCATTCAATCCAATCCAATCCAATCCAATCCAAGGAACGGCATCCAATCCATTCCAATCCAATCCAATTCAATCCAATCAAAGGAAAGGCATCCAATCCAATTCAATCCCATCCAATCCAATCCAATATAATCCAAGGAACGGCATCCAATCCAATCCTATGCAATGCAATCCAAGGAACGCCATGGAATCCAATCCAATGCAATCCAATCCGATCCAATCCAATCCAATCCAAGCAACGGCATCCAATCCAATCCAATCCAATCCAAGCCAAGCCAAGCCAATCCAATCAGAGGAAGGGCATCAAATCCAATTCAATCCAATCCAATCCAATCCAATCCAAGGAACGGCATCCAATCCAATCCAATCCAATGCAATCCATTCCAATCCAATCCAATCCAATTCAATCCAAGGAACGGCATCTAATCCAGTCCAATCCACTCCAATCCACTCCAATCCAATCCAATCCAATCCAATCCAATCCACTTCAATCAGGTCCAGTCCAATCCAAGGAACGGGTTCCAATCCAATCCAATCTAATGCAAGGAACCGCATCCAATACAATCCAATGCAATCCAATCCAATGAACGTCATCCAATCCAATCCAATCCAACCCAAACCAATCCAATTCAATCAAATCCAAACGAAGGAACGGCATTCAATCCAATCCAATCCAATCCAAGGAACGGTATCCAATCCAATCCATTCCAATCCAATCCAATCTAATCCAAGGAACGGCATCCAATCCAATCCAATCCAATCAAATTCAATCCAATACAATCCAATCCAAGGAACGGCATCCAATCCTATTCAATCAAATGCAATCCAGTCCAATCCAATCCAATCCAATCCAAAGAACGGCATCCACCCCAATCCAATCCAATCCAATCAAATCCTATCCATTTCAATCCAATCCAATGCAATCCAATCCAACGAACGGCATCCAACCCAATCCAATCCAATCCAATCCAATGAACGGCATCAAATCCAATCCAATCCAATGCAATCCATTCCAATCCAATCCAATCCAATTCAATCCAAGGAACGGCATCTAATCCAATCCAATCCAATGCAATCCAATCCACCGAACGGCATCCAACCCAATCCAATCCAATCCAATCCACTCCTATCCAATTCAGTACACGAAATGCCATCCAATCCAATCCAATTCAATCACATTCGATCCAATCCAATCCAATCCAATCCAATCCATGAAACGGCATCCAATCCAATCCAATTCAATCCAAGGATCGGCATCCAATACAATCCAAACCAATCTAATCGAATCCAATCCAATCCAATGTAATTCAATCCAAACCAAGGAACGGCATCCAATCCAATCCAATCCAATCCAATCCACTCCAATCCAATCTAATCCAATCCAATCCACTTCAATCAGGTCCAGTCCAATCCAAGGAACGGGATCCAATCCAATCCAATCCAATCTAATGCAAGGAACCGCATCCAATCCAATCCAATCCAATGAACATCATCCAATGCAACCCAATCCAATCCAATTCAATCCAAGTAACGGCATCCAATCGAATCCAATCCAAGGAACGGCATTAAACCAAACCAATCCAATCCAATCCAACGAACGGCATCCTCCCCAATCCAATCCAATCCAATCTAATCCTCTCCAATCCAATCCAAGGAACGCCATCCAATCCATTCCAATCCAATCCGATCCAATCCAATCCAATCCAATCCAATCCAAGAAACGGCATCCAATCCAATCCAATCCAATCCAATCCAAGGATCGGCATCCAATCCTATCCAATCGAATCCACTCCACTCCAATCCAAACCCATCCCATCCGATCCAAACCAATCCAATCCAATCCAGTCCAGTCCAGTCCAGTCCAGTCCAGTCCAATCCAAGGAACGGGATCCAATCCAATCCAATCCAATGCAATCCGATCCAATCCAATTCTATCCAATCCAATCAATTCCAATCCTAGGAACAGCATCCAATCCAATCCAATCCAATCAAATCCAAGGAACGGAATTCAATCCAATCCAATCCAATCCAGTCCAATGAAACCCAATGCAATCAAAGCAACGGCATCCAATCAATTCCAATCCAATCCAAACCAAACCAATCCAATCCAACCCAATACAATCCAATCCAATGAACGGCATCCAATCCAATCCACTCCAATCCAATCGGAGCCAATCCATTCCAAGGAACGGCATCCAATCCAATCCAATGCAATGCAATCCAGTCCAATCCAATCCGATCCAATCCAATCTAATCCAATCCAATCTAAGGAACGACATTCAATCCAATCCAATCCAATCCAATCCAGTCCAATCCAATCCAATCCAATCCAATGAACGGCATGCAATCCAATCCAATGCAATCCAAACCTGTCCAATCCAATCCATGGAACGCCGTCCAATCCAATCCAATCCAAGCCGATCCAATCCAATCCAATCCATTCCAAGAAACGGCATCCAATCCAATCCAATCCAATCCAAGGATCGGCATCCAAACCAATCCAATCCAATCCAATCCACTCCATCCAATCCCATCCAATCCAAACCAGTCCAATCCAATCCAGTCCAGTCCAATGCAATCCGATCCAATCCAATTCTATCCAATCCAATCAATTCCAATTCTAGGAATGGCATCCAATCCAATCCAATCCAAGGAACGGCATTCAATCCAATCCAATCCAATCCAGTCCAATGAAACTCAATGCAATCAAAGGAACGGCATCCAATCGAATCCAATCCAATCCAATCCAATCCGAACCAATCCAATCCAATCCAACCCAACCCAATACAATCCAATCCAACGAACGGCATCCTCCCCAATCCAATCCAATCCAATCTAATCCTATCCAATCCAATCCAAGGAACGCCATCCAATCCATTCCAATCCAATCCGATCCAATCCAATCCAATCCAATCCAAGAAACGGCATCCAATCCAATCCAATCCAATCCAATCCAAGGATCGGCATCCAATCCTATCCAATCCAATCGAATCCACTCCACTCCAATCCAATCCCATCCCATCCAATCCAAACCAATCCAATCCAATCCAGTCCAGTCCAGTCCAGTCCAGTCCAATCCAAGGAACGGGATCCAATCCAATCCAATCCAATGCAATCCGTTCCCAATCCAATTCTATCCAATCCAATCAATTCCAATCCTAGGAACAGCATCCAATCCAATCCAATCCAATCAAATCCAAGGAACGGAATTCAATCCAATCCAATCCAATCCTGTCCAATGAAACCCAATGCAATCAGAGCAACGGCATCCAATCAATTCCATTTCCAATCCAAACCAAACCAATCCAATCCAACCCAATACAATCCAATCCAATGAACGGCATCCAATCCAATCCAATCCAATCCAATCGGAGCCAATACAATCCAAGGAACGGCATCCAATCCAATCCAATGCAATGCAATCCAGTCCAATCCAATCCGATCCAATCCAATCAAATCCAATCCAATCTCAGGAACGACATTCAATCCAATCCAATCCAATCCAATCCATTCCAATCCAATCCAATCCAATCCAATCCAACGAACGGCATCCAACCCAATCCAATCCAATCCAATCCAATGAACGGCATCAAATCCATTCCAATCCAATGCAATCCATTCCAATCCAATCCAATTCAATCCAAGGAACGGCATCTAATCCAATCCAATCCAATCCAATAGAATCCAATACAATGCAATCCAATCCACCGAACGGCATCCGACCCAATCCAATCCAATCCAATCCACTCCTATCCAATTCAGTACAAGAAATGCCATCCAATCCAATCCAATTCAATCACATTCGATCCAATCCAATCCAATCCAATCCAATCCATGAAACGGCATCCAATCCAATCCAATTCAATCCAAGGATCGGCATCCAATACAATCCAAACCAATCTAATCGAATCCAATCCAATCCAATGCAATTCAATCCAATCCAAGGAACGACATCCAATCCAATCCTATGCAATGCTATCCAAGGAACGCCATGCAATCCAATCCAATGCAATCCAATCCGATCCAATCCAATCCAAACAAATCCAATCTAAGGAACGGCATTCAATCCAATCCAATCCAATCCAATCTAAGGACCGGCATCCAATCAATTCAATCCAAGTAACGGCATCCAATCCAATCCAATCCAATCCAATCCCATCCAATGCAATCCACTCCAATCCAATCCAAACCAATCCAATCCAATCCAATCCAATCCAATCCAATGCAATCCAATTCAATCCAAGGAACGGCATCCAATTTAATCCAATCCAATCCAATCCAATCCAACGAACGGCATCCTCCCCAATCCAATCCAATCCAATCTAATCCTATCCAATCCAATCCAAGGAACGCCATCCAATCCATTCCAATCCAATCCGATCCAATCCAATCCAATCCAATACAAGAAACGGCATCCAATCCAATCCAATCCAATCCAAGGATCGGCATCCAATCCTATCCAATCCAATCGAATCCACTCCACTCCAATCCAATCCCAACCCATCCAATCCAAACCAATCCAATCCAATCCAGTCCAGTCCAGTCCAGTCCAGTCCAATCCAAGGAACGGGATCCAATCCAATCCAATCCAATGCAATCCGATCCAATCCAATCCTATCCATTCCAATCCAATCCAATGCAATCCAATCCAACGAACGGCATCCAACCCAATCCAATCCAATCCAATCCAATGAACGGCATCAAATCCAATCCAATCCAATGCAATCCATTCCAATCCAATCCAATCCAATTCAATCCAAGGAACGGCATCTAATCCAATTCAATCCAATGCAATCCAATCCACCGAACGGCATCCAACCCAATCCAATCCAATCCAATCCACTCCTATCCAATGCAGTACACGAAATGCCATCCAATCCAATCCAATTCAATCACATTCGATCCAATCCAATCCAATCCAATCCAATCCATGAAACGGCATCCAATCCAATCCAATTCAATCCAAGGATCGGCATCCAATACAATCCAAACCAATCTAATCGAATCCAATCCAATCCAATGTAATTCAATCCAAACCAAGGAACGGCATCCAATCCAATCCAATCCAATCCACTCCAATCCAATCTCATCCAATCCAATCCACTTCAATCAGGTCCAGTCCAATCCAAGGAACGGGATCCAATCCAATCCAATCCAATCTAATGCAAGGAACCGCATCCAATCCAATCCAATCCAATGAACATCATCCAATGCAACCCAATCCAATCCAATTCAATCCAAGTAACGGCATCCAATCGAATCCAATCCAAGGAACGGCATTAAACCAAACCAATCCAATCCAATCCAACGAACGGCATCCTCCCCAATCCAATCCAATCCAATCTAATCCTCTCCAATCCAATCCAAGGAACGCCATCCAATCCATTCCAATCCAATCCGATCCAATCCAATCCAATCCAATCCAATCCAAGAAACGGCATCCAATCCAATCCAATCCAATCCAATCCAATCCAAGGATCGGCATCCAATCCTATCCAATCCAATCGAATCCACTCCACTCCAATCCAATCCCATCCCATCCGATCCAAACCAATCCAATCCAATCCAGTCCAGTCCAGTCCAGTCCAGTCCAATCCAAGGAACGGGATCCAATCCAATCCAATCCAATCCAATCCAATGCAATCCGATCCAATCCAATTCTATCCAATCCAATCAATTCCAATCCTAGGAACAGCATCCAATCCAATCCAATCCAATCAAATCCAAGGAACGGAATTCAATCCAATCCAATCCAATCCAGTCCAATGAAACCCAATGCAATCAAAGCAACGGCATCCAATCAATTCCAATCCAATCCAAACCAAACCAATCCAATCCAACCCAATACAATCCAATCCAATGAACGGCATCCAATCCAATCCACTCCAATCCAATCGGAGCCAATCCATTCCAAGGAACGGCATCCAATCCAATCCAATGCAATGCAATCCAGTCCAATCCAATCCGATCCAATCCAATCTAATCCAATCCAATCTAAGGAACGACATTCAATCCAATCCAATCCAATCCAATCCAGTCCAATCCAATCCAATCCAATCCAATGAACGGCATGCAATCCAATCCAATGCAATCCAAACCTATCCAATCCACTCCATGGAACGCCGTCCAATCCAATCCAATCCAAGCCGATCCAATCCAATCCAATCCATTCCAAGAAACGGCATCCAATCCAATCCAATCCAATCCAAGGATCGGCATCCAAACCAATCCAATCCAATCCAATCCACTCCATCCAATCCCATCCAATCCAAACCAGTCCAATCCAATCCAGTCCAGTCCAATGCAATCCGATCCAATCCAATTCTATCCAATCCAATCAATTGCAATTCTAGGAACGGCATCCAATCCAATCCAATCCAATCCAATCCAATCCAAGGAACGGCATTCAATCCAATCCAATCCAATCCAGTCCAATGAAACTCAATGCAATCAACGGAACGGCATCCAATCGAATCCAATCCAATCCAATCCAATCCGAACCAATCCAATCCAATCCAACCCAACCCAATACAATCCAATCCAACGAACGGCATCCTCCCCAATCCAATCCAATCCAATCTAATCCTATCCAATCCAATCCAAGGAACGCCATCCAATCCATTCCAATCCAATCCGATCCAATCCAATCCAATCCAACCCAAGAAACGGCATCCAATCCAATCCAATCCAATCCTATCCAAGGATCGGCATCCAATCCTATCCAATCCAATCGACTCCACTCCACTCCACTCCAATCCAATCCCATCCCATCCAATCCAAACCAATCCAATCCAATCCAGTCCAGTCCAGTCCAGTCCAGTCCAATCCAAGGAACGGGATCCAATCCAATCCAATCCAATGCAATCCGTTCACAAACCAATTCTATCCAATCCAATCAATTCCAATCCTAGGAACAGCATCCAATCCAATCCAATCCAATCAAATCCAAGGAACGGAATTCAATCCAATCCAATCCAATCCAGTCCAATGAAACCCAATGCAATCAAAGCAACGGCATCCAATCAATTCCAATCCAATCCAAACCAAACCAATCCAATCCAACCCAATACAATCCAATCCAATGAACGGCATCCAATCCAATCCAATCCAATCCAATCGGAGCCAATACAATCCAAGGAACGGCATCCAATCCAATCCAATGCAATGCAATCCAGTCCAATCCAATCCGATCCAATCCAATCAAATCCAATCCAATCTCAGGAACGACATTCAATCCAATCCAATCCAATCCAATCCATTCCAATCCAATCCAATCCAATCCAATCCAACGAACGGCATCCAACCCAATCCAATCCAATCCAATCCAATGAACGGCATCAAATCCATTCCAATCCAATGCAATCCATTCCAATCCAATCCAATTCAATCCAAGGAACGGCATCTAATCCAATCCAATCCAATCCAATCGAATCCAATACAATGCAATCCAATCCACCGAACGGCATCCGACCCAATCCAATCCAATCCAATCCACTCCTATCCAATTCAGTACAAGAAATGCCATCCAATCCAATCCAATTCAATCACATTCGATCCAATCCAATCCAATCCAATCCATGAAACGGCATCCAATCCAATGCAATTCAATCCAAGGATCGGCATCCAATACAATCCAAACCAATCTAATCGAATCCAATCCAATCCAATGCAATTCAATCCAATCCAAGGAACGGCATCCAATCCAATCCTATGCAATGCTATCCAAGGAACGCCATGCAATCCAATCCAATGCAATCCAATCCGATCCAATCCAATCCAAACAAATCCAATCTAAGGAACGGCATTCAATCCAATCCAATCCAATCCAATCTGAGGACCGGCATCCAATCAATTCAATCCAAGTAACGGCATCCAATCCAATCCAATCCAATCCAATCCCATCCAATGCAATCCACTCCAATCCAATCCAAACCAATCCAATCCAATCCAATCCAATCCAATCCAATGCAATCCAATTCAATCCAAGGAACGGCATCCAATTTAATCCAATCCAATCCAATCCAATCCAACGAACGGCATCCTCCCCAATCCAATCCAATCCAATCGAATCCTATCCAATCCAATCCAAGGAACGCCATCCAATCCATTCCAATCCAATCCGATCCAATCCAATCCAATCCAATACAAGAAACGGCATCCAATCCAATCCAATCCAATCCAAGGATCGGCATCCAATCCTATCCAATCCAATCGAATCCACTCCACTCCAATCCAATCCCATCCCATCCAATCCAAACCAATCCAATCCAATCCAGTCCAGTCCAGTCCAGTCCAATCCAAGGAACGGGATCCAATCCAATCCAATCCAATGCAATCCGATCCAATCCAATTCTATCCAATCCAATCAATTCCAATCCTAGGAACAGCATCCAATCCAATCCAATCAAATCCAAGGAACGGAATTCAATCCAATCCAATCCAATCCAGTCCAATGAAACCCAATGCAATCAAAGCAACGGCATCCAATCAATTCCAATCCAATCCAAACCAAACCAATCCAATCCAACCCAATACAATCCAATCCAATGAACGGCATCCAATCCAATCCAATCCAATCCAATCGGAGCCAATCCAATCCAAGGAACGGCATCCAATCCAATCCAATACAATGCAATCCAGTCCAATCCAATCCGATCCAATCCAATCTAATCCAATCCAATCTAAGAACGACATTCAATCCAATCCAATCCAATCCAATCCAGTCCAATCCAATCCAATCCAATGAACGGCATGCAATCCAATCCAATGCAATCCAAACCTATCCAATCCAATCCAAGGAACGCCGTCCAATCCAATCCAATCCAAGCCGATCCAATCCAATCCAATCCATTCCAAGAAACGGCATCCAATCCAATCCAATCCAATCCAAGGATCGGCATCCAAACCAATCCAATCCAATCCAATCCACTCCATCCAATCCCATCCAATCCAAACCAGTCCAATCCAATCCAGTCCAGTCCAATGCAATCCGATCCAATCCAATTCTATCCAATCCAATCAATTCCAATCCTAGGAAAGGCATCCAATCCAATCCAATCCAATCCAATCCAATCCAATCCAAGGAACGGCATTCAATCCAATCCAATCCAATCCAGTCCAATGAAACTCAATGCAATCAAAGGAACGGCATCCAATCGAATCCAATCCAATCCAATCCAATCCGAACCAATCCAATCCAATCCAATCCAACCCAATACAATCCAATCCAATGAACGACATCCAATCCAATCCAATGCAATGCAATCCAGTCCAATCCAATCCGATCCAATCCAATCAAATCCAATCCAATCTCAGGAACGACATTCAATCCAATCCAATCCAATCCAATCCAGTCCAATCCAATCCAATCCAATCCACCGAACGGCATCCAACCCAATCCAATCCAATCCAATCCAATGAACGGCATGAAATCCAATCCAATCCAATGCAATCCATTCCAATCCAATCCAATCCAATTCAATCCAAGGAACGGCATCTAATCCAATCCAATCCAATCCAATCGAATCCAATCCAATGCAATCCAATCCACCGAACGGCATCCAACCCAATACAATCCAATCCAATCCACTCCTATCCAATTCAGTACAAGAAATGCCATCCAATCCAATCCAATTCAATCACATTCGATCCAATCCAATCCAATCCAATCCAATCCATGAAACGGCATCCAATCCAATCCAATCCAATCCAAGGATCGGCATCCAATACAATCCAAACCAATCTAATCGAATCCAATCCAATCCAATGCAATTCAATCCAAACCAAGGAACGGCATCCAATCCAATCCAATCCAATCCACTCCAATCCCATCCAATCCAATCCAATCCACTTCAATCAGGTCCTGTCCAATCCAAGGAACGGGATCCAATCCAATCCAATCCAATCTAATGCAAGGAACCGCATCCAATCCAATCCAATCCAATCCAATCCACTTCAATCAGGTCCAGTCCAATCCAAGGAACGGGATCCATTCCAATTCAATCCAATCTAATGCAAGGAACCGCATCCAATCCAATCCAATCCACTGAACATCATCCAATGCAACCCAATCCAATCCAATTCAATCCAAGTAACGGCATCCAATCGAATCCAATCCAAGGAACGGCATTAAACCAAACCAATCCAATCCAATCCAACGAACGGCATCCTCCCCAATACAATCCAATCCAATCTAATCCTATCCAATCCAATTCAAGGAACGCCATCCAATCCATTCCAATCCAATCCGATCCAATCCAATCCAATCCAATCCAAGAAACGGCATCCAATCCAATCCAATCCAATCCAATCCAATCCAAGGATCGGCATCCAATCCTATCCAATCCAATCGAATCCACTCCACTCCAATCCAATCCCATCCCATCCAATCCAAACCAATCCAATCCAATCCAGTCCAGTCCAGTCCAGTCCAGTCCAATCCAAGGAACGGGATCCAATCCAATCCAATCCAATGCAATCCGATCCAATCCAATTCTATCCAATCCAATCAATTCCAATCCTAGGAACAGCATCCAATCCAATCCAATCCAATCAAATCCAAGGAACGGAATTCAATCCAATCCAATCCAATCCAGTCCAATGAAACCCAATGCAATCAAAGCAACGGCATCCAATCAATTCCAATCCAATCCAAACCAAACCAATCCAATCCAAGCCAATACAATCCAATCCAATGAACGGCATCCAATCCAATCCAATCCAATCCAATCGGAGCCAATCCAATCCAAGGAACGGCATCCAATCCAACCCAATGCAATGCAATCCAGTCCAATCCAATCCGATCCAATCCAATCAAATCCAATCCAATCTCAGGAACGACATTCAATCCAATCCAATCCAATCCAATCCAGTCCAATCCAATCCAATCCAATCCAAAGAACGGCATCCACCCCAATCCAATCCAATCCAATCAAATCCTATCCATTCCAATCCAATCCAATGCAATCCAATCCAACGAACGGCATCCAACCCAATCCAATCCAATCCAATCCAATGAACGGCATCAAATCCAATCCAATCCAATGCAATCCATTCCAATCCAATCCAATCCAATTCAATCCAAGGAACGGCATCTAATCCAATCCAATCCAATCCAATCGAATCCAATCCAATGCAATCCAATCCACCGAACGGCATCCAACCCAATCCAATCCAATCCAATCCACTCCTATCCAATTCAGTACAAGAAATGCCATCCAATCCAATCCAATTCAATCACATTCGATCCAATCCAATCCAATCCAATCCAATCCATGAAACTGCATCCAATCCAATCCAGTCCAATCCAATGATCGGCATCCAATACAATCCAAACCAATCTAATCGAATCCAATCCAATCCAATGCAATTCAATCCAAACCAAGGAACGGCATCCAATCCAATCCAATCCAATCCACTCCAATCCAATCCAATCCAATCCAATCCACTTCAATCAGGTCCAGTCCAATCCAAGGAACGGGATCCAATCCAATCCAATCCAATCTAATGCAAGGAACCGCATCCAATCCAATCCAATGAACATCATCCAATGCAATCCAATCCAACCAAAACCAATCCAATCCAATCAAATCCAAACTAAGGAACGGCATTCAATCCAATCCAATCCAATCCAATGAACGTCATCCAATCCAATCCAATCCAACCCAAACCAATCCAATCCAATCAAATCCAAACTAAGGAACGGCATTCAATGCAATCCAATCCAATCCAATCCAATCCAAGGAACGGCATCCAATCCAATCCACTCCAATCCAATCCCATCCCATCCAATCCAAACCAATCCAATCCAATCCAGTCCAGTCCAGTCCAGTCCAATCCAAGGAACGGGATCCAATCCAATCCAATGCAATCCGATCCAATCCAATTCTATCCAATCCAATCAATTCCAATCCTAGGAACGGCATCCAATCCAATCAAATCCAAGGAACGGAATTCAATCCAATCCAATCCAATCCAGTACATTGAAACCCAATGCAATCAAAGGAACGGCATCCAATCCAATCCAATCCAATCCAATACAATACAATACAATCCAGTCGAAGGAACGGCATTCAATCCAATCCAATCCAATCCAATCAAATCCAATTCATCCAATGAACGGCATGCCATCCAATACAATGCAACCCAATCCAGTCGAATTGAATACAAGGAACGGCATCCAATCCAATCCAATCCAAGGAATGGCATTAAACCAAACCAATCCAATCCAATCCAACGAACGGTATCCTCCTCAATCCAATCCAATACAATCTAATCCTATCCAATCCAATCCAAGGAACGCCATCCAATCCATCCCAATCCAATCCGATCCAATCCAATCCAATCCAATCCAAGAAACGGCATCCAATCCAATCCAATTCAATCCAAGGATCGGCATCCAAACCTATCCAATCCAATCGAATCCACTCCACTCCAATCCAATCCCATCCCATCCAATCCAAACCAATCCAATCCAATCCAGTCCAGTCCAGTCCAGTCCAATCCAAGGAACGGGATCCAATCCAATCCAATCCAATGCAATCCGATCCAATCCAATTCAATCCAATCCAATCAATTCCAATCCTAGGAACGGCATCCAATCCAATCAAATCCAAGGAACGGAATTCAATCCAATCCAATCCAATCCAGTACATTGAAACCCAATGCAATCAAAGGAACGGCATCCAATCCAATCCAATCCAATCCAAACCAAACCAATCCAATCCAACCCAATCCAATCCAATCCAATGAACGGCATCCAATCCAATCCAATCCAATCCAATCGGAGCCAATCCAATCCAAGGAACGGCATCCAATCCATTCCAATGCAATGCAATCCAGTCCAATCCAATCCGATCCAATCCAATCTAATCCAATCCAATCTAAGGAACGACATGCAATCCAATCCAATCCAATCCAGTCCAATCCAATCCAATCCAATCCAATGAACGGCATGCAATCCAATCCAATGCAATCCAATCCTATCCAATCCAATCCAAGGAACGCCGTCCAATCCAATCCAATCCAATTCGATCCAATCCAATACAATCCAATCGAATCCAATTCAAGAAACGGCATCCAATCCAATCCAATTCAATCCAAGGATCGGCATCCAAACCAATCCAATCCAATCCAATCCACTCCATCCAATCCCATCGAATCCAAACCAGTCCAATCCAATCCAGTCCAGTCGAATCCAAGGAACGGGATCCAATCCAATCCAATCCAATGCAATCCGATCCAACCCAATTCTATCCAATCCAATCAATTCCAATCCTAGGAACGGCATCCAATGCAATCCAATCCAATCCAATCCAAGGAACGGCATTCAATCCAATCCAATCCAGTCCAATGAAACTAAATGCAATCACAGGAACGGCATCCAATCGAATCCAATCCAATCCAATCCGAACCGATCCAATCCAATCCAACCCAATACAATCCAATCCAATGAACGGCATCCAATCCAATCCAATCCAACACAATCGGAGCCAATCCAATCCAAGGAACGGCATCCAATCCAATCCAGTGCAATGCAATCCAGTCCAATCCAATCCGATCCAAACCAATCTAATCCAATCCAATCGAAGGAACGACATGCAATCCAATCAAATCCAATCCAATCCAATGAACGGCATGCAATCCAATCCAATGCAATCCAATCCTATCCAATCCAATCCCACGAACGCCATCCAATCCAATCCAATCCAATGCAATCCAAACCGATCCAATCCAATCCAATCCATTCCAATTCAAGGAACGGCATCCAATCCAATGCAATTCAATCCAATGCAATGCCATCCAATCCAATCCTATCCAATCCAATCCAAGGAACGGCATCCAATCCAATCGAATCCAATCCAATCAAATCCAAGCCAAGCCATGCCAAGCCAAGCCAATCCGGTCCAATCTGAGGAACGGCATCCAATCTATTCCAATCCAATCCTATTCAATCCAATCCAAGGAACGGCATCCAATCCACTCCAATCCAATACAATCCAATCCAAACCAATGCAAACCAATCCAATCCAAACCAAGGAACGGCATGAAATCCATTCCAATGCAATCCAATCCAATCCAATCCAATACAATACAATAAAATACAATCCTGTCGAAGGAACGGCATTCAATCCAATCCAAGCCAATCCAATCAAATCCAATCCATACAATGAACGGCATGCCATCCAATCCAATGCAACCCAATCCAATCCAATTCAATCAAAGTAACGGCATCCAATCCAATCCATTCCAAGGAACGGCATTAAACCAAACCAATCCAATCCAATCCAACGAACGGAATCCTCCCCAATCCAATCCAATCTAATCCTATCCAATCCAATCCAAGGAACGCCATCCAATCCATTCCAGTCCAATCCGATCCAATCCAATCCTATCCAACCCAATACAATACAATCCAATGAACGGCATCCAACCCAATACATTCCAATCCAATGAACGGCGTCCAATCCAATCCAATCCAATCGGAGCCAATCCAATCCAAGGAACGGCATCCAATCCAATCCAATGCAATGCAATCCAGTCCAATCCAATCCGATCCAATCCAATCTAATCCAATCCAATCTAAGGAACGACATTCAATCCAATCCAATCCAATCCAGTCCCATCCAATCTATTCCAATCCAATGAACGGCATGCAATCCAATCCAATGCAATCCAATCCTATCCAATCCAATCCAAGGAACGCCATCCAATCCAATCCAACCCAATCCAAACCAATACAATCCAATCCAATCCAATACAATCCAATCCATTCCAATCCAATCCAATCCAATCGAGGGAACGGCATGCAATTCAATCAAATCCAATCCAATCCAATCCAATCCAAGCCAACGAACGGCACCCAGCCCAATCCAATCCAATCGAATCTAATCGTTTCCAATCCAATCCAAGGAACGCCATCCAATCCAATCCAATCGAATCCAATCCGATTCAATCCAATCCAATCCAAGAAACGGCATCCAATTCAATCAAATCCAATGCAATGCCATCCAATCCAATCCAATCCGATCCAATCCACTCCAATACAATCCTATCTAAGGAACAGCATTCAATCCAATCCAATCCAATCCATTCCAAGGAACGGCATCCAATCCAATCCAATCCAATCCAATCGAAGGCAAGCCAAGCCATTCCAATCCAATCTGTGGAACGGCATCCAATCTAATCCAATCCAATCCTATGCAATTCAATCCAAGGAACGGCATCCAATCTAATCCAATCCAATCCTATCCAATCCAATCCAAGGAACGGCATCCAATCCACTCCAATCCAATACAATCCTATCCAATCCAATCCAAGCCAATCCAATCCAACCCAAGGAACTGCATGAAATCCATTCCCATCCAATCCAATAAAATACAATACAATCCAGTAGAAGGAACGGCATTCAATCCAATCCAATCCAACCAAATCCAATCCATTCAATGAACGGCATGCCATCCAATCCAATGCAATCCAATGCAATCCAATCCAATCCAATTCAATCCAAGTAACGGCATCCAATCCAATACAATCCAAGGAACGGCATTAAACCAATCCAATCCAATCCAATCCAATCCAACGAACGGCATCCAGCCCAATCCAATCCAATCCAATCTAATACTATTCAATCCAATCCAAGGAACGCCATCCAATCCAATCCAATCCAAGAAATGGCATCCAATCCAATCCAATCCAATCCAAGGATCGGCATCCAAACCAATCCAAACCAATCCAATCCAATCGGAGCCAATCCAATCAAAGGAACGGCATCCAATCCAAACCAATGCAATGCAATCCAGTCCAATCCAATCCGATCCAATCTAATCTGATCCAATTCAATCCAAGGAACGGCGTCCAATCCAATCCAATGCAATGCAATCCAGTCCAATCCAATCCGATCCAAACCAATCTAATCCAATCCAATCGAAGGAACGACATTCAATCCAATCCAATCCAATCCAATGAACGGCATGCAATCCAATCCAATACAATCCAATCCTATGCAATCCAATCCAATCCAAGCCAAGCCAAGCCAAGCCAAGCCAAGCCAAGCCAAGCCAATCCAGTCCAATCTGAGGAACGGCATCCAATCTATTCCAATCCAATCCTATTCAATCCAATCCAAGGAACGGCATCCAATCCACTCCAATCCAATACAATCCAATCCAAACCAATGCAAACCAATCCAACCCAATACAAGGAACGGCATGAAATCAATTCCAATGCAATCCGATCCAATCCAATACAATCCAATACAATACAATACAATCCAGTCGAAGGAACGGCATTCAATCCAATCCAATCCAATCCAATCAAATCCAATCCATCCAATGAACGGCATGCCATCCAATACAATGCAACCCAATCCAATCGAATTGAATACAAGGAACGGCATCCAATCCAATCCAATCCAAGGAATGGCATTAAACCAAACCAATCCAATCCAACGAACGGTATCCTCCTCAATCCAATCCAATACAATCTAATCCTATCCAATCCAATCCAAGGAACGCCATCCAATCCATCCCAATCCAATCCGATCCAATCCAATCCAATCCAATCCAAGAAACGGCATCCAATCCAATCCAATTCAATCCAAGGATCGGCATCCAAACCTATCCAATCCAATCGAATCCACTCCACTCCAATCCAATCCCATCCCATCCAATCCAAACCAATCCAATCCAATCCAGTCCAGTCCAGTCCAGTCCAATCCAAGGAACGGGATCCAATCCAATCCAATCCAATGCAATCCGATCCAATCCAATTCTATCCAATCCAATCAATTCCAATCCTAGGAACGGCATGCAATCCAATCAAATCCAAGGAACGGAATTCAATCCAATCCAATCCAATCCAGTACATTGAAACCCAATGCAATCAAAGGAACGGCATCCAATCCAATCCAATCCAATCCAATACAATACAATACAATCCAGTCGAAGGAACGGCATTCAATCCAATCCAATCCAATCCAATCAAATCCAATCCATCCAATGAACGGCATGCCATCCAATACAATGCAACCCAATCCAGTCGAATTGAATACAAGGAACGGCATCCAATCCAATCCAATCCAAGGAATGGCATTAAACCAAACCAATCCAATCCAATCCAACGAACGGTATCCTCCTCAATCCAATCCAATACAATCTAATCCTATCCAATCCAATCCAAGGAACGCCATCCAATCCATCCCAATCCAATCCGATCCAATCCAATCCAATCCAATCCAAGAAACGGCATCCAATCCAATCCAATTCAATCCAAGGATCGGCATCCAAACCTATCCAATCCAATCGAATCCACTCCACTCCAATCCAATCCCATCCCATCCAATCCAAACCAATCCAATCCAATCCAGTCCAGTCCAGTCCAATCCAAGGAACGGGATCCAATCCAATCCAATCCAATGCAATCCGATCCAATCCAATTCTATCCAATCCAATCAATTCCAATCCTAGGAACGGCATCCAATCCAATCAAATCCAAGGAACGGAATTCAATCCAATCCAATCCAATCCAGTACATTGAAACCCAATGCAATCAAAGGAACGGCATCCAATCCAATCCAATCCAATCCAAACCAAACCAATCCAATCCAACCCAATCCAATCCAATCCAATCCAATGAACGGCATCCAATCCAATCCAATCCAATCCAATCGGAGCCAATCCAATCCAAGGAACGGCATCCAATCCATTCCAATGCAATGCAATCCAGTCCAATCCAATCCGATCCAATCCAATCTAATCCAATCCAATCTAAGGAACGACATTCAATCCAATCCAATCCAATCCAGTCCAATCCAATCCAATCCAATCCAATGAACGGCATGCAATCCAATCCAATGCAATCCAATCCTATCCAATCCAATCCAAGGAACGCCGTCCAATCCAATCCAATCCAATTCGATCCAATCCAATACAATCCAATCGAATCCAATTCAAGAAACGGCATCCAATCCAATCCAATTCAATCCAAGGATCGGCATCCAAACCAATCCAATCCAATCCAATCCACTCCATCCAATCCCATCGAATCCAAACCAGTCCAATCCAATCCAGTCCAGTCGAATCCAAGGAACGGGATCCAATCCAATCCAATCCAATGCAATCCGATCCAACCCAATTCTATCCAATCCAATCAATTCCAATCCTAGGAACGGCATCCAATGCAATCCAATCCAATCCAATCCAATCCAAGGAACGGCATTCAATCCAATCCAATCCAATCCAGTCCAATGAAACTAAATGCAATCAAAGGAACGGCATCCAATCGAATCCAATCCAATCCAATCCGAACCGATCCAATCCAATCCAACCCAATACAATCCAATCCAATGAACGGCATCCAATCCAATCCAATCCAACACAATCGGAGCCAATCCAATCCAAGGAACGGCATCCAATCCAATCCAGTGCAATGCAATCCAGTCCAATCCAATCCGATCCAAACCAATCTAATCCTATCCAATCGAAGGAACGACATGCAATCCAATCAAATCCAATCCAATCCAATGAACGGCATGCAATCCAATCCAATGCAATCCAATCCTATCCAATCCAATCCCACGAACGCCATCCAATCCAATCCAATCCAATGCAATCCAAACCGATCCAATCCAATCCAATCCATTCCAATTCAAGGAACGGCATCCAATCCAATGCAATTCAATCCAATGCAATGCCATCCAATCCAATCCAATCCAATCCAATCCAATCCAAGGAACGGCATCCAATCCAATCGAATCCAATCCAATCAAATCCAAGCCAAGCCATGCCAAGCCAAGCCAATCCGGTCCAATCTGAGGAACGGCATCCAATCTATTCCAATCCAATCCTATTCAATCCAATCCAAGGAACGGCATCCAATCCACTCCAATCCAATACAATCCAATCCAAACCAATGCAAACCAATCCAATCCAAACCAAGGAACGGCATGAAATCCATTCCAATGCAATCCAATCCAATCCAATCCAATACAATACAATAAAATACAATCCTGTCGAAGGAACGGCATTCAATCCAATCCAAGCCAATCCAATCAAATCCAATCCATACAATGAACGGCATGCCATCCAATCCAATGCAACCCAATCCAATCCAATTCAATCAAAGTAACGGCATCCAATCCAATCCATTCCAAGGAACGGCATTAAACCAAACCAATCCAATCCAATCCAACGAACGGAATCCTCCCCAATCCAATCCAATCTAATCCTATCCAATCCAATCCAAGGAACGCCATCCAATCCATTCCAGTCCAATCCGATCCAATCCAATCCTATCCAACCCAATACAATACAATCCAATGAACGGCATCCAACCCAATACATTCCAATCCAATGAACGGCGTCCAATCCAATCCAATCCAATCGGAGCCAATCCAATCCAAGGAACGGCATCCAATCCAATCCAATGCAATGCAATCCAGTCCAATCCAATCCGATCCAATCCAATCTAATCCAATCCAATCTAAGGAACGACATTCAATCCAATCCAATCCAATCCAGTCCCATCCAATCTATTCCAATCCAATGAACGGCATGCAATCCAATCCAATGCAATCCAATCCTATCCAATCCAATCCAAGGAACGCCATCCAATCCAATCCAACCCAATCCAAACCAATACAATCCAATCCAATCCAATACAATCCAATCCATTCCAATCCAATCCAATCCAATCGAGGGAACGGCATGCAATTCAATCAAATCCAATCCAATCCAATCCAATCCAAGCCAACGAACGGCACCCAGCCCAATCCAATCCAATCGAATCTAATCGTTTCCAATCCAATCCAAGGAACGCCATCCAATCCAATCCAATCGAATCCAATCCGATTCAATCCAATCCAATCCAAGAAACGGCATCCAATTCAATCAAATCCAATGCAATGCCATCCAATCCAATCCAATCCGATCCAATCCACTCCAATACAATCCTATCTAAGGAACAGCATTCAATCCAATCCAATCCAATCCATTCCAAGGAACGGCATCCAATCCAATCCAATCCAATCCAATCGAAGGCAAGCCAAGCCATTCCAATCCAATCTGTGGAACGGCATCCAATCTAATCCAATCCAATCCTATGCAATTCAATCCAAGGAACGGCATCCAATCTAATCCAATCCAATCCTATCCAATCCAATCCAAGGAACGGCATCCAATCCACTCCAATCCAATACAATCCTATCCAATCCAATCCAAGCCAATCCAATCCAACCCAAGGAACTGCATGAAATCCATTCCCATCCAATCCAATAAAATACAATACAATCCAGTAGAAGGAACGGCATTCAATCCAATCCAATCCAACCAAATCCAATCCATTCAATGAACGGCATGCCATCCAATCCAATGCAATCCAATGCAATCCAATCCAATCCAATTCAATCCAAGTAACGGCATCCAATCCAATACAATCCAAGGAACGGCATTAAACCAATCCAATCCAATCCAACGAACGGCATCCAGCCCAATCCAATCCAATCCAATCTAATACTATTCAATCCAATCCAAGGAACGCCATCCAATCCAATCCAATCCAAGAAATGGCATCCAATCCAATCCAATCCAATCCAAGGATCGGCATCCAAACCAATCCAAACCAATCCAATCCACTCCATCCAATCCCATCCAATCCAAATCATTCCAATCCAGTCCAGTCCATTCCAAGGATCGGGATCCAATCCAATCCAATCCAATGCAATCCGATCCAATCCAATTATATCCAATCCAATCAATTCCAATTCTAGGAACGGCATCCAATCCAATCCAATCCAAGGAACGGCATTCAATTCAATCCAATCCAATCGAGTCCAATGAAACTCAATGCAATCAAAGGAACGGCATCCAATCCAATCCAATCCAATGCAATCCGATCCAACCCAATTCTATCCAATCCAATCAATTCCAATCCTAGGAACGGCATCCAATGCAATCCAATCCAATCCAATCCAATCCAAGGAACGGCATTCAATCCAATCCAATCCAATCCAGTCCAATGAAACTAAATGCAATCAAAGGAACGGCATCCAATCGAATCCAATCCAATCCAATCCGAACCGATCCAATCCAATCCAACCCAATACAATCCAATCCAATGAACGGCATCCAATCCAATCCAATCCAACACAATCGGAGCCAATCCAATCCAAGGAACGGCATCCAATCCAATCCAGTGCAATGCAATCCAGTCCAATCCAATCCGATCCAAACCAATCTAATCCAATCCAATCGAAGGAACGACATGCAATCCAATCAAATCCAATCCAATCCAATGAACGGCATGCAATCCAATCCAATGCAATCCAATCCTATCCAATCCAATCCCACGAACGCCATCCAATCCAATCCAATCCAATGCAATCCAAACCGATCCAATCCAATCCAATCCATTCCAATTCAAGGAACGGCATCCAATCCAATGCAATTCAATCCAATGCAATGCCATCCAATCCAATCCAATCCAATCCAATCCAATCCAAGGAACGGCATCCAATCCAATCGAATCCAATCCAATCAAATCCAAGCCAAGCCATGCCAAGCCAAGCCAATCCGGTCCAATCTGAGGAACGGCATCCAATCTATTCCAATCCAATCCTATTCAATCCAATCCAAGGAACGGCATCCAATCCACTCCAATCCAATACAATCCAATCCAAACCAATGCAAACCAATCCAATCCAAACCAAGGAACGGCATGAAATCCATTCCAATGCAATCCAATCCAATCCAATCCAATACAATACAATAAAATACAATCCTGTCGAAGGAACGGCATTCAATCCAATCCAAGCCAATCCAATCAAATCCAATCCATACAATGAACGGCATGCCATCCAATCCAATGCAACCCAATCCAATCCAATTCAATCAAAGTAACGGCATCCAATCCAATCCATTCCAAGGAACGGCATTAAACCAAACCAATCCAATCCAATCCAACGAACGGAATCCTCCCCAATCCAATCCAATCTAATCCTATCCAATCCAATCCAAGGAACGCCATCCAATCCATTCCAGTCCAATCCGATCCAATCCAATCCTATCCAACCCAATACAATACAATCCAATGAACGGCATCCAACCCAATACATTCCAATCCAATGAACGGCGTCCAATCCAATCCAATCCAATCGGAGCCAATCCAATCCAAGGAACGGCATCCAATCCAATCCAATGCAATGCAATCCAGTCCAATCCAATCCGATCCAATCCAATCTAATCCAATCCAATCTAAGGAACGACATTCAATCCAATCCAATCCAATCCAGTCCCATCCAATCTATTCCAATCCAATGAACGGCATGCAATCCAATCCAATGCAATCCAATCCTATCCAATCCAATCCAAGGAACGCCATCCAATCCAATCCAACCCAATCCAAACCAATACAATCCAATCCAATCCAATACAATCCAATCCATTCCAATCCAATCCAATCCAATCGAGGGAACGGCATGCAATTCAATCAAATCCAATCCAATCCAATCCAATCCAAGCCAACGAACGGCACCCAGCCCAATCCAATCCAATCGAATCTAATCGTTTCCAATCCAATCCAAGGAACGCCATCCAATCCAATCCAATCGAATCCAATCCGATTCAATCCAATCCAATCCAAGAAACGGCATCCAATTCAATCAAATCCAATGCAATGCCATCCAATCCAATCCAATCCGATCCAATCCACTCCAATACAATCCTATCTAAGGAACAGCATTCAATCCAATCCAATCCAATCCATTCCAAGGAACGGCATCCAATCCAATCCAATCCAATCCAATCGAAGGCAAGCCAAGCCATTCCAATCCAATCTGTGGAACGGCATCCAATCTAATCCAATCCAATCCTATGCAATTCAATCCAAGGAACGGCATCCAATCTAATCCAATCCAATCCTATCCAATCCAATCCAAGGAACGGCATCCAATCCACTCCAATCCAATACAATCCTATCCAATCCAATCCAAGCCAATCCAATCCAACCCAAGGAACTGCATGAAATCCATTCCCATCCAATCCAATAAAATACAATACAATCCAGTAGAAGGAACGGCATTCAATCCAATCCAATCCAACCAAATCCAATCCATTCAATGAACGGCATGCCATCCAATCCAATGCAATCCAATGCAATCCAATCCAATCCAATTCAATCCAAGTAACGGCATCCAATCCAATACAATCCAAGGAACGGCATTAAACCAATCCAATCCAATCCAATCCAATCCAACGAACGGCATCCAGCCCAATCCAATCCAATCCAATCTAATACTATTCAATCCAATCCAAGGAACGCCATCCAATCCAATCCAATCCAAGAAATGGCATCCAATCCAATCCAATCCAATCCAAGGATCGGCATCCAAACCAATCCAAACCAATCCAATCCACTCCATCCAATCCCATCCAATCCAAATCATTCCAATCCAGTCCAGTCCATTCCAAGGATCGGGATCCAATCCAATCCAATCCAATGCAATCCGATCCAATCCAATTATATCCAATCCAATCAATTCCAATTCTAGGAACGGCATCCAATCCAATCCAATCCAAGGAACGGCATTCAATTCAATCCAATCCAATCGAGTCCAATGAAACTCAATGCAATCAAAGGAACGGCATCCAATCCAATCCAATCCAATGCAATCCGATCCAACCCAATTCTATCCAATCCAATCAATTCCAATCCTAGGAACGGCATCCAATGCAATCCAATCCAATCCAATCCAATCCAAGGAACGGCATTCAATCCAATCCAATCCAATCCAGTCCAATGAAACTAAATGCAATCAAAGGAACGGCATCCAATCGAATCCAATCCAATCCAATCCGAACCGATCCAATCCAATCCAACCCAATACAATCCAATCCAATGAACGGCATCCAATCCAATCCAATCCAACACAATCGGAGCCAATCCAATCCAAGGAACGGCATCCAATCCAATCCAGTGCAATGCAATCCAGTCCAATCCAATCCGATCCAAACCAATCTAATCCAATCCAATCGAAGGAACGACATGCAATCCAATCAAATCCAATCCAATCCAATGAACGGCATGCAATCCAATCCAATGCAATCCAATCCTATCCAATCCAATCCCACGAACGCCATCCAATCCAATCCAATCCAATGCAATCCAAACCGATCCAATCCAATCCAATCCATTCCAATTCAAGGAACGGCATCCAATCCAATGCAATTCAATCCAATGCAATGCCATCCAATCCAATCCAATCCAATCCAATCCAATCCAAGGAACGGCATCCAATCCAATCGAATCCAATCCAATCAAATCCAAGCCAAGCCATGCCAAGCCAAGCCAATCCGGTCCAATCTGAGGAACGGCATCCAATCTATTCCAATCCAATCCTATTCAATCCAATCCAAGGAACGGCATCCAATCCACTCCAATCCAATACAATCCAATCCAAACCAATGCAAACCAATCCAATCCAAACCAAGGAACGGCATGAAATCCATTCCAATGCAATCCAATCCAATCCAATCCAATACAATACAATAAAATACAATCCTGTCGAAGGAACGGCATTCAATCCAATCCAAGCCAATCCAATCAAATCCAATCCATACAATGAACGGCATGCCATCCAATCCAATGCAACCCAATCCAATCCAATTCAATCAAAGTAACGGCATCCAATCCAATCCATTCCAAGGAACGGCATTAAACCAAACCAATCCAATCCAATCCAACGAACGGAATCCTCCCCAATCCAATCCAATCTAATCCTATCCAATCCAATCCAAGGAACGCCATCCAATCCATTCCAGTCCAATCCGATCCAATCCAATCCTATCCAACCCAATACAATACAATCCAATGAACGGCATCCAACCCAATACATTCCAATCCAATGAACGGCGTCCAATCCAATCCAATCCAATCGGAGCCAATCCAATCCAAGGAACGGCATCCAATCCATTCCAATGCAATGCAATCCAGTCCAATCCAATCCGATCCAATCCAATCTAATCCAATCCAATCTAAGGAACGACATTCAATCCAATCCAATCCAATCCAGTCCCATCCAATCTATTCCAATCCAATGAACGGCATGCAATCCAATCCAATGCAATCCAATCCTATCCAATCCAATCCAAGGAACGCCATCCAATCCAATCCAACCCAATCCAAACCAATACAATCCAATCCAATCCAATACAATCCAATCCATTCCAATCCAATCCAATCCAATCCAATCGAGGGAACGGCATGCAATTCAATCAAATCCAATCCAATCCAATCCAATCCAAGCCAACGAACGGCACCCAGCCCAATCCAATCCAATCGAATCTAATCGTTTCCAATCCAATCCAAGGAACGCCATCCAATCCAATCCAATCGAATCCAATCCGATTCAATCCAATCCAATCCAAGAAACGGCATCCAATTCAATCAAATCCAATGCAATGCCATCCAATCCAATCCAATCCGATCCAATCCACTCCAATACAATCCTATCTAAGGAACAGCATTCAATCCAATCCAATCCAATCCATTCCAAGGAACGGCATCCAATCCAATCCAATCCAATCCAATCGAAGGCAAGCCAAGCCATTCCAATACAATCTGTGGAACGGCATCCAATCTAATCCAATCCAATCCTATGCAATTCAATCCAAGGAACGGCATCCAATCTAATCCAATCCAATCCTATCCAATCCAATCCAAGGAACGGCATCCAATCCACTCCAATCCAATACAATCCTATCCAATCCAATCCAAGCCAATCCAATCCAACCCAAGGAACTGCATGAAATCCATTCCCATCCAATCCAATAAAATACAATACAATCCAGTAGAAGGAACGGCATTCAATCCAATCCAATCCAACCAAATCCAATCCATTCAATGAACGGCATGCCATCCAATCCAATGCAATCCAATGCAATCCAATCCAATCCAATTCAATCCACGTAACGGCATCCAATCCAATACAATCCAAGGAACGGCATTAAACCAATCCAATCCAATCCAATCCAATCCAACGAACGGCATCCAGCCCAATCCAATCCAATCCAATCTAATACTATTCAATCCAATCCAAGGAACGCCATCCAATCCAATCCAATCCAAGAAATGGCATCCAATCCAATCCAATCCAATCCAAGGATCGGCATCCAAACCAATCCAAACCAATCCAATCCACTCCATCCAATCCCATCCAATCCAAATCATTCCAATCCAGTCCAGTCCATTCCAAGGATCGGGATCCAATCCAATCCAATCCAATGCAATCCGATCCAATCCAATTATATCCAATCCAATCAATTCCAATTCTAGGAACGGCATCCAATCCAATCCAATCCAAGGAACGGCATTCAATTCAATCCAATCCAATCGAGTCCAATGAAACTCAATGCAATCAAAGGAACGGCATCCAATCCAATCCAATCCAATCCAAACCAAACCAATCCAATCCAACCCAATACAATCCACTCCAATGAACGGCATCCAATCCAATACAATCCAATCCAATCGGAGCCAATCCAATCAAAGGAACGGCATCCAATCCAATCCAATGCAATGCAATCCATTCCAATCCAATCCGATCCAATCCAATCCAATCTAAGGAACGACATTCAATCCAATCCAATCCAATCCAGTCCAATCCAATCCAATCCAATCCAATGAACGGCATGCAATCTAATCCAATGCAATCCAATCCTATCCAATCCAATCCAAGGAACGGCATCCAATCCAATCCAATGCAATGCAATCCAGTCCAATCCAGTCCAATGCAATCCGATCCAATCCAATCTGATCCAATTCAATCCAAGGAACGGCGTCCAATCCAATCCAATGCAATGCAATCCAGTGCAATCCAATCCGTTCCAAACCAATCTAATCCAATCCAATCGAAGGAACGACATTCAATCCAATCCAATCCAATCCAATCCAATCCAATCAAATGAACGGCATGCAATCCAATCCAATACAATCCAATCCTATCCAATCCAATCCAAGGAACGGCATCCAATCCAATCCAATCCAATCCAAGCCAAGCCAAGCCAAGCCAAGCCAAGCCAATCCAGTCCAATCTGAGGAACGGCATCCAATCTATTCCAATCCAATCCTATTCAATCCAATCCAAGGAACGGCATCCAATCCACTCCAATCCAATACAATCCAATCCAAACCAATGTAAACCAATCCAACCCAATACAAGGAACGGCATGAAATCCATTCCAATGCAATCCGATCCAATCCAATACAATCCAATACAATACAATACAATCCAGTCGAAGGAACGGCATTCAATCCAATCCAATCCAATCCAATCAAATCCAATCCAATCCAATCCATCCAATGAACGGCATGCCATCCAATACAATGCAACCCAATCCAATCGAATTGAATACAAGGAACGGCATCTAATCCAATACAATCCAAGGAATGGCATTAAACCAAACCAATCCAATCCAATGCAACGAACGGTATCCTCCTCAATCCAATCCAATACAATCTAATCATATCCAATCCAATCCAAGGAACGCCATCCAATCCATCCCAATCCAATCCGATCCAATCCAATCCAATCCAATCCAATCCAAGAAACGGCATCCAATCCAATCCAATTCAATCCAAGGATCGGCATCCAAACCTATCCAATCCAATCGAATCCACTCCACTCCAATCCAATCCCATCCCATCCAATCCAAACCAATCCAATCCAATCCAGTCCAGTCCAGTCCAGTCCAGTCCAATCCAAGGAACGGGATCCAATCCAATCCAATCCAATGCAATCCGATCCAATCCAATTCTATCCAATCCAATCAATTCCAATACTAGGAACGGCATCCAATCCAATTAAATCCAAGGAACGGAATTCAATCCAATCCAATCCAATCCAGTACATTGAAACCCAATGCAATCAAAGGAACGGCATCCAATCCAATCCAATCCAATCCAAACCAAACCAATCCAATCCAACGCAATCCAATCCAATCCAATGAACGGCATCCAATCCAATCCAATCCAATCCAATCGGAGCCAATCCAATCCAAGGAACGGCATCCAATCCATTCCAATGCAATGCAATCCAGTCCAATCCAATCCGATCCAATCCAATCTAATCCAATCCAATCTAAGGAACGACATTCAATCCAATCCAATCCAATCCAGTCCAATCCAATCCAATCCAATCCAATGAACGGCATGCAATCCAATCCAATGCAATCCAATCCTATCCAATCCAATCCAAGGAACGCCGTCCAATCCAATCCAATCCAATTCGATCCAATCCAATACAATCCAATCGAATCCAATTCAAGAAACGGCATCCAATCCAATCCAATTCAATCCAAGGATCGGCATCCAAACCAATCCAATCCAATCCAATCCACTCCATCCAATCCCATCGAATCCAAACCAGTCCAATCCAATCCAGTCCAGTCGAATCCAAGGAACGGGATCCAATCCAATCCAATCCAATGCAATCCGATCCAACCCAATTCTATCCAATCCAATCAATTCCAATCCTAGGAACGGCATCCAATGCAATCCAATCCAATCCAATCCAATCCAAGGAACGGCATTCAATCCAATCCAATCCAATCCAGTCCAATGAAACTAAATGCAATCAAAGGAACGGCATCCAATCGAATCCAATCCAATCCAATCCGAACCGATCCAATCCAATCCAACCCAATACAATCGGAGCCAATCCAATCCAATGAACGGCATCCAATCCAATCCAATCCAACACAATCGGAGCCAATCCAATCCAAGGAACGGCATCCAATCCAATCCAGTGCAATGCAATCCAGTCCAATCCAATCCGATCCAAACAAATCTAATCCAATCCAATCGAAGGAACGACATTCAATCCAATCAAATCCAATCCAATCCAATCCAATGAACGGCATGCAATCCAATCCAATGCAATCCAATCCTATCCAATCCAATCCCACGAACGCCATCCAATCCAATCCAATCCAATGCAATCCAAACCGATCCAATCCAATCCAATCCATTCCAATTCAAGGAACGGCATTCAATCAAATCCAATCCAATCCAATCCAATCCAAGCCAATCCAATCCAAGGAAAGGCATGAAACCAATCCAATCCAATCCAATCCAACGAACGGTATCCAGCCCAATCCAATCCAATCCAATGTAATCCAAGGAAAGGCATGAAACCAATCCAATTCAATCCAACAAACGGCATCCGGCCCAATCCAATCCAATCTAATCCTATCCAATCCAATCCAAGGAACGCCATCCAATCCAATCCAATTGAATCCAATCCGATTCAATCCAATCAAATCCAATCCAAGAAACGGCATCCAATCCAATGCAATTCAATCCAATGCAATGCCATCCAATCCAATCCAATCCAATCCAATCCAATCCAAGGAACGGCATCCAATCCAATCGAATCCAATCCAATCAAATCCAAGCCAAGCCATGCCAAGCCAAGCCAATCCGGTCCAATCTGAGGAACGGCATCCAATCTATTCCAATGCAATCCAATCCAATCCAATCCAATACAATACAATAAAATACAATCCTGTCGAAGGAACGGCATTCAATCCAATCCAAGCCAATCCAATCAAATCCAATCCATACAATGAACGGCATGCCATCCAATCCAATGCAACCCAATCCAATCCAATCCAATTCAATCAAAGTAACGGCATCCAGTCCAATCCATTCCAAGGAACGGCATTAAACCAAACCAATCCAATCCAATCCAACGAACGGCATCCTCCCCAATCCAATCCAATCCAATCTAATCCTAGCCAATCCAATCCAAGGAACGCCATCCAATCCATTCCAGTCCAATCCGATCCAATCCAATCCAATCCAATCCAAGAAACGGCAGCCAATCCAATCCAATCCAATCCAAGGATCGGCATCCAAACCTATCCAATCCAATCGAATCCACTCCACTCCAATACAATCCCATCCCATCCCATCCAATCCAATCCAAACCAATCCAATCCAATCCAGTCCAGTCCAATCCAATCCAAGGAACGGGATCCAATCCAATCCAATCCAATGCAATCCGATCCAATCCAATTCTATCCAATCCAATCAATTCCAATCCTAGGAACGGCATCCAATCCAATCCAATCCAATCAAATCCAAGGAACGGAATCCAATCCGATCCAATCCAATCCAATCTAATCCAATCCAATCTAAGGAACGACATTCAATCCAATCCAATCCAATCCAATCCAGTCCAATCCAATCCAATCCAATCCAATGAACGGCATGCAATCCAATCCAATGCAATCCAATCCTATCCAATCCAATCCAAGGAACGGCATCCAATCCAATCCAATGCAATGCAATCCAGTCCAATCCAATCCGATCCAATCCAATCTAATCCAATCCAATCGAATGAACGACATTCAATCCAATCCAATCCAATCCAGTCCAATCCAATCCAATCCAATCCAATGAACGGCATGCAATCCAATCCAATGCAATCCAATCCTATCCAATCCAATCCAAGGAACGCCGTCCAATCCAATCCAATCCAATCCGATCCCATCCAATCCAATCCAAGAAACGGCATCCAATCCAATCCAGTCCAATCCAAGGAACGGGATCCAATCCAATCCAATCCAATGCAATCCGATCCAATCCAATTCTATCCAATCCAATCAATTCCAATCCTAGGAACGGCATTAAATCCAATCCAATCCAATCCAATCCAATCCAATCCAATCCAAGGAACGGCATTCAATCCAATCCAATCCAGTCCAATGGAACTCAATGCAATCAAAGGAACGGCATCCAATCGAATCCAATCGAATCCAATCCAATCCGAACCAATCCAATCCAATCCAACCCAATACAATCCAATCCAATGAACGGCATCCAATCCAATCCAATGCAATGCAATCCAGTCCAATCCAATCCGATCCAATCCAATCGAATCCAATCCAATCTAAGGAACGACATTCAATCCAATCCAATCCAATTCAATCCAGTCCAATCCAATCCAATCCAATCCAACGAACGGCATCCACCCCAATCCAATCCAATCCAATCCAATCCGATTCAATCCAATCCAATCCAATCCAAGAAACGGCATCCAATCCAATCCAATCCAATGCAATGCAACCCAATCCAATCCAATCCAATCCAATCCACGAAACGGCAACGAATCCAATCCAATCCAATGCAATGCAATCCAATCCAATCCGATCCAATCCAATCCAATCCAATCCAATCCAATCTAAGGAACGGCATTCAATCCAATCCAATCCAATCCAATCCAAGGAACGGCATCAAATCCAATCCAATCCAATCCAATGAACGGCATGCAATCCAATCCAATGGAATCCAAACCGATCCAATCCAATCCAATCCCATCCAAGGAACGGCATCAAATCAACTCCGATCCAATCAAATTCAATACAATCCAATCCAATCCAATACAACCCAATTCAAGGAACGGCATCCAATCCAATCCAATCCAATGCAATCCATTCCAATCCAATCCAATCCAATGCAATCTAAGGAACGGCATCCAATCCAATCCAATCCAATCCAAGTCACGGCATCCAATCCAATCCAATCCAATCCAATTCAAGGAACGGCAGTAAACCAATCCATTCCAATCCAATCCAATCCAACGAACGGAATCAAGCCCAATCCAATCCAATCCAATCTAATCCTATCCAATCCAATCTAAGGAACGCCATCCAATCCAATCCAATCCAATGCACTCCGATCCAATCCAATCCAATCCAATCAATTCCAATCCTAGGAACGGCATCCAATCTAATCGAATCCAATCCAATCCAATCCAAGAAACGGCATCCAATCCAATGCAATCCAATGCAATGCCATCCAATCCAATCCAATCCAATACGATCCAATCCAATACAATACAGTCCTATCGAAGGAACGTCATTCAATCCAAACCAATCCAATCCAAGGAACGGCATCCAATCCAATCCAATCCAAGCCAAACCAAGCCAATCCAATCCAATCTGAGGAACGGAATCCAATCTAATCCAAACCTATCCAATCCAATCCAAGGAACGGCATCCAATCCACTCCAATCCAATTCAATCCAATCCAAACCAATCCAAGCCAATCCAATCCAATCCAAGGAACGGCATGAAATCCATCCCAATGCAATCCAATCCAATACAATACAATACAATACAATCCAGTCGAAGGATCGGCATCCAAACCAATCCAATCCAATCCAACCCAATACAATCCAATCCAATGAACGGCATGCAATCCAATCCAATCCAATCCAATCGGATCCAATCCAATCCAAGGAACGGCATCCAATCCATTCCAATGCAATGCAATCCAGTCCAATCCAATCCGATCCAATCCAATCTAATCCAATCCAATCTAAGGAACGACATTCAATCCAATCCAATCCAATCCAATCCAGTCCAATCCAATCCAATCCAATCCAATAAACGGCATGCAATCCAATCCAATGCAATCCAATCCTATCCAATCCTTTCCAAGGAACGCCGTCCAATCCAATCCAATCCAATCCGATCCAATCCAATCCAATCCAATCCAATCCAATCCAATCCAATCCAATCCAATCCAATCCAATCCAATCCAATCCAATCCAAGAAACGACTTCCAATCCAATCCAATCCAATCCAAGGATCGGCATCCACACCAAACCAATCCAATCCAATCCACTCCATCCAATCCCATCGAATCCAAACCAGTCCAATCCAAGGAACGGGATCCAATCCAATCCAATCCAATGCAATCCACTCCAATCCAAGGAACGGCATTCAATCCAGTCCAATCCAAGGAACGGCATGAAATCCATCCCAATGCAATCCAATCCAATCCAATACAATACAATACAATCCAGTCGAAGGATCGGCATCCAAACCAGTCCAATCCAATCCAATCCAATCCAATCCAATCGGAGCCAATCCAATCCAAGGAACGGCATCCAATCCATTCCAATGCAATGCAATCCAGTCCAATCCAATCCGATCCAATCCAATCTAATCCAATCCAATCTAAGGAACGACATTCAATCCAATCCAATCCAATCCAATCCAGTCCAATCCAATCCAATCCAATCCAATGAACGGCATGCAATCCAATCCAATGCAATCCAATCCTATCCAATGCAATCCAAGGAACGCCGTCCAATCCAATCCAATCCAATCCGATCCAATCCAATCCAATCCAATCCAATCCAAGAAACGGCATCCAATCCAATCCAAGGATCGGCATCCAAACCAATCCAATCCAATCCAATCCACTCCATCCAATCCCATCGAATCCAAACCAGTCCAATCCAATCCAATCAATTCCAATCCTAGGAACGGAATCCAATCCAATCCAATCCAATCCAAGGAACGGCATTCAATCCAATCCAAACCAATCCAGTCCAATGAAACTAAATGCAATCAAAGGAACGGCATCCAATCGAATCCAATCCAATCCAATCCAATCCGAACCAATCCAATCCAATCCAACCCAATACAATCCAATCCAATGAACGGCATCCAATCCAATCCAACCCAATCGGAGCCAATGCAATCCAAGGAACGGCATCCAATCCAATCCATTGCAATGCAATCCAGTCCAATCCAATCCGATCCAAACCAATCTAATCCAATCCAATCGAAGGAACGACATTCAATCCAATCCAATCCAGTCCAATGAACGGCATGCAATCCAATCCAATGCAATCCAATCCTATCCAATCCAATCCAAGGAACGCAATCCAATCCAATCCAATCCAAACTGATCCAATCCAATCCAATCCATTCCAATTCAAGGAACGGCTTCCAATCAAATCCAATCCAATCCAATCCAATCCAATCCAAGCCAATCGAATCCAAGGAACGGCATGAAACCAATCCAATCTGATCCAATCCAACGAATGGTATCCAGAACAATCCAATCCAATCCAATCAAATCCAAGGAACGGCATGAAACCAATCCAATCAAATCCAACAAACGGCATCCGGCCCAATCCAATCCAATCCAATCTAATCCTATCCAATCCAATCCAAGGAACGCCATCCAATCCAATCCAATTGAATCCAATCCGATTCAATCCAATCCAATCCAATCCAAGAAACGGCATCCAATCCAATGCAATCCAATCCAATGCAATGCCATCCAATCCAATCCAATCCAATCCAATCCAATCCAATCCAAGGAACGGCATCCAATCCAATCGAATCCAATCCAATCCAATCCAAGCCAAGCCAAGCCAAGCCAAGCCAATCCAGTCCAATCTGAGGAACGGCATCCAATCTATTCCAATCCAATCCTATTCAATCCAATCCAAGGAACGGCATCCAATCCACTCCAATCCAATACAATCGAATCCAAACCAATGCAATCCAATCCAAACCAATCCAATCCAATACAATAAAATACAATCCAGTCGAAGGAACGGCATTCAATCCAATCCAATCAAATCCAATCCATCCAATGAACGGCATGCCATCCAATCCAATGCAACCCAATCCAATCCAATTCAATCAAAGTAACGGCATCCAATCCAATCCAATCCAAGGAACGGCATTAAACCAAACCAATCCAATCCAATCCAACGAACGGCATCCTCCCCAATCCAATCCAATCCAATCTAATCCTATCCAATCCAATCCAAGGAACGCCATCCAATTCATTCCAATCCAATCCGATCCAATCCAATCCAATCCAATCCAAGAAACGGCATCCAATCCAATCCAATCCAATCCAAGGATCGGCATCCAAACATATCCAATCCAATCGAATCCACTCCACTCCAATCCCATCCCATCCAATCCAATCCAATGCAATCCAATCCTATCCAATCCATTCCAAGGAACGCCATCCAATGCAATCCAATCCAATCCAATCCGATCCAATCCAACCCAATCCAATCCAATCCAATCCAATCCACCCCATCCAATCCCATCCAATCCAAACCAGTCCAATCCAATCCAGTCCAGTCCAATCCAAGGAACGGGATCCAATCCAATCCAATGCAGTGCAATCCGATCCAATCCAATTCTATCCAATCCAATCAATTCCAATCCTAGGAACGGCATGCAATCCAATCCAATCAAATCCAAGGAACGGAATTCAATCCAATCCAATCCAATCCAGTCCAATGAAACCCAATGCAATCAAAGGAACGGCATCCAATCCAATCCAATCCAATCCAAACCAAACCAATCCAATCCAACCCAATACAATCCAATCCAATGAACGGCATCCAATCCAATCAAATCCAATCCAATCGGAGCCAATCCAATCCAAGGAACGGCATCTAATCCAATCCAATGCAATGCAATCCAGTCCAATCCAATCCGATCCAATCCAATCTAATCCAATCCAATCTAAGGAACGACATTCAATCCAATCCAATCCAATCCAATCCAGTCCAATCCAATCCAATCCAAGCCAATGAACGGCATGCAATCCAATCCAATGCAATCCAATCCTATCCAATCCAATCCAAGGAACGGTATCCAATCCAATCCAATGCAATGCAATCCAGTCCAATCCAATCCGATCGAATCCAATCTAATCCAATCCAATCTAAGGAACGACATTCAATCCAATCCAATCCAATCCAGTCCAATCCAATCCAATCCAATCCAATCCAATGAACGGCAAGCAATCCAATCCAATGCAATCCAACCCTATCCAATCAAATCCAAGGAACGCCGTCCAATCCAATCCAATCCAATCCGATCCAATCCAATCCAATCCAATCCAATCCAAGAAACGGCATCCAATCCAATCCAATCCAATCCAAGTATCGGCATCCAAAGCAATCCAATCAAATCCAATCCAATCCAGTCCAATGAAACTCAATGCAATCAAAGGAACGGCATCCAATCGAATCCAATCCAATCCAATCCAATCCGAACCAATCCAATCCAATCCAACCCAATACAATCCAATCCAATGAACGGCATCCAATCCAATCCAATGCAATGCAATCCAGTCCAATCCAATCCGATCCAATCCAATCGAATCCAATCCAATCTAAGGAACGACATTCAATCCAATCCAATCCAATCCAATCCAGTCCAATCCAATCCAATCCAATCCAACGAACGGCATTCACCCCAATCCAATCCAATCCAATCCAATCCAATCCAATCCAATACAAGGAACGGCATCCAATCAAATCGAATCCAATCCAATCCAAGCCAAGCCAAGCCAATCCAGTCCAATCTGAGGAACGGCATACAATCTATTCCAATCCAATCCTATTCAATCCAATCCAAGGAACGGCATCGAATCCACTCCAATCCAATACAATCGAATCCAAACCAATGCAATCCAATCCAATCCAATCCAATCCAATCCAATACAATAAAATACAATCCAGTCGAAGGAAAGGCATTCAATCCAATCCAATCCAATCCAATCAAATCCAATCCATCCAATGAACGGCATGCCATCCAATCCAATGCAACCCAATCCAATCCAATTCAATCAAAGTAACGGCATCCAATCCAATCCAATCCAAGGAACGGCATTAAACCAAACCAATCCAATCCAATCCAACGAACGGCATCCTCCCCAATCCAATCCAATCCAATCTAATCCAATCCAATCCAATCCAAGGAACGCCATCCAATCCATTCCAATCCAATCCGATCCAATCCAATCCAATCCAATCCAAGAAACGGCATCCAATCCAATCCAATCCAATCCAATCCAATCCAAGGATCGGCATCCAAACATATCCAATCCAATCGAATCCACTCCACTCCAATCCCATCCCATCCAATCCAATCCAATCCAATGCAATCCAATCCAATCCAATCCAAGGAACGCCATCCAATCCATTCCAATCCAATCCAATCCAATCCAATCCAATCCAATCCAATCCAAGAAACGGCATCCAATCCAATCCAATCCAATCCCATCCAAGGATCGGCATCCAAACATATCCAATCCAATGGAATCCACTCCACTCCAATCCCATCCCATCCAATCCAATCCAATCCAATCCAATGCAATCCAATTCTATCCAATCCATTCCAAGGAACGCCATCCAATCCAATCCAATCCAATCCAATCCGATCCAATCCAACCCAACCCAATCCAATCCAATCCAATCCAAGAAACGGCATCCAATCCAATCCAATCCAATCCAAGGATCGGCATCCAAACCAATCCAATCCAATCCAATCCACTCCATCCAATCCCATCCAATCCAAACGAGTCCAATCCAATCCAGTCCAGTCCAATCCAAGGAACGGGATCCAATCCAATCCAATCCAATGCAATCCGATCCAATCCAATTCTATCCAATCCAATCAATTCCAATCCTAGGAACGGCATCCAATCCAATCCAATCAAATCCCAGGAACGGAATTCAATCCAATCCAATCCAATCCAGTGCAATGAAAACCAATGCAATCAAAGGAACGGCATCCAATCCAATCCAATCCAAACTAAACCAATCCAATCCAACCCAATACAATCCAATCCAATGAACGGCATCCAATCCAATCCAATCCAATCCAATCGGAGCCAATGCAATCCAAGGAACGGCATCTAATCCAATCCAATGCAATGCAATCCAGTCCAATCCAATCCGATCCAATCCAATCTAATCCAATCCAATCTAAGGAACGACATTCAATCCAATCCAATCCAATCCAATCCAGTCCAATCCAATCCAATCCAATCCAATGAACGGCATGCAATCCAATCCAATGCAATCCAATCCTATCCAATCCAATCCAAGGAACGGCATCCAATCCAATCCAATCCAATGCAATGCAATCCAGTCCAATCCAATCCGATCGAATCCAATCTAATCCAATCCAATCTAAGGAACGACATTCAATCCAATCCAATCCAATCCAGTCCAATCCAATCCAATCCAATCCAATGAACGGCATGCAATCCAATCCAATGCAATCCAATCCTATCCAATCCAATCCAAGGAACGCCGTCCAATCCAATCCAATCCAATCCGATCCAATCCAATCCAATCCAATCGAATCCAAGAAACGGCATCCAATCCAATCCAATCCAATCCAAGGATCGGCATCCAAAGCAATCCAATCCAATCCAATCCACTCCATCCAATCCCATCCAATCCAATCCAGTCCAATCCAATCCAGTCCAGTCCAATCCAAGGAACGGGATCCAATCCAATCCAATCCAATGCAATCCGATCCAATCCAATTCTATCCAATCCAATCAATTCCAATCCTGGGAACGGCATTCAATCCAATCCAATCCAATCCAAGGAACGGCATTCAATCCTACCCAATCCAATCCAGTCCAATGAAACTCAATGCAATCAAACGAACGGCATCCAAGCGAATGCAACCCAATCCAATCCAATCCAATCCGAACCAATCCAATCCAATCCAACCCAATACAATCCAATCCAATGAACGGCATCCAATCCAATCCAATGCAATGCAATCCAGTCCAATCCAATTCAAGGAACGGCATCCAATCCAATCGAATCCAATCCAATCCAATCCAAGCCAAGCCAAGCCAAGCCAAGCCAATCCAGTCCAATCTGAGGAACGGCATCCAATCTATTCCAATCCAATCCTATTCAATCCAATCCAAGGAACGGCATCCAATCCACTCCAATCCAATACAATCGAATCCAAACCAATGCAATCCAATCCAAACCAATCCAATCCAATACAATAAAATACAATCCAGTCGAAGGAACGGCATTCAATCCAATCCAATCAAATCCAATCCATCCAATGAACGGCATGCCATCCAATCCAATGCAACCCAATCCAATCCAATTCAATCAAAGTAACGGCATCCAATCCAATCCAATCCAAGGAACGGCATTAAACCAAACCAATCCAATCCAATCCAACGAACGGCATCCTCCCCAATCCAATCCAATCCAATCTAATCCTATCCAATCCAATCCAAGGAACGCCATCCAATTCATTCCAATCCAATCCGATCCAATCCAATCCAATCCAATCCAAGAAACGGCATCCAATCCAATCCAATCCAATCCAAGGATCGGCATCCAAACATATCCAATCCAATCGAATCCACTCCACTCCAATCCCATCCCATCCAATCCAATCCAATGCAATCCAATCCTATCCAATCCATTCCAAGGAACGCCATCCAATCCAATCCAATCCAATCCAATCCGATCCAATCCAACCCAATCCAATCCAATCCAATCCAATCCACCCCATCCAATCCCATCCAATCCAAACCAGTCCAATCCAATCCAGTCCAGTCCAATCCAAGGAACGGGATCCAATCCAATCCAATGCAGTGCAATCCGATCCAATCCAATTCTATCCAATCCAATCAATTCCAATCCTAGGAACGGCATGCAATCCAATCCAATCAAATCCAAGGAACGGAATTCAATCCAATCCAATCCAATCCAGTCCAATGAAACCCAATGCAATCAAAGGAACGGCATCCAATCCAATCCAATCCAATCCAAACCAAACCAATCCAATCCAACCCAATACAATCCAATCCAATGAACGGCATCCAATCCAATCAAATCCAATCCAATCGGAGCCAATCCAATCCAAGGAACGGCATCTAATCCAATCCAATGCAATGCAATCCAGTCCAATCCAATCCGATCCAATCCAATCAAATCCAATCCAATCTAAGGAACGACATTCAATCCAATCCAATCCAATCCAATCCAGTCCAATCCAATCCAATCCAAGCCAATGAACGGCATGCAATCCAATCCAATGCAATCCAATCCTATCCAATCCAATCCAAGGAACGGTATCCAATCCAATCCAATCCAATCCGAACCAATCCAATCCAATCCAACCCAATACAATCCAATCCAATGAACGGCATCCAATCCAATCCAATGCAATGCAATCCAGTCCAATCCAATCCGATCCAATCCAATCGAATCCAATCCAATCTAAGGAACGACATTCAATCCAATCCAATCCAATCCAATCCAGTCCAATCCAATCCAATCCAATCCAACGAACGGCATTCACCCCAATCCAATCCAATCCAATCCAATCCAATCCAATCCAATACAAGGAACGGCATCCAATCAAATCGAATCCAATCCAATCCAAGCCAAGCCAAGCCAATCCAGTCCAATCTGAGGAACGGCATACAATCTATTCCAATCCAATCCTATTCAATCCAATCCAAGGAACGGCATCGAATCCACTCCAATCCAATACAATCGAATCCAAACCAATGCAATCCAATCCAATCCAATCCAATCCAATCCAATACAATAAAATACAATCCAGTCGAAGGAAAGGCATTCAATCCAATCCAATCCAATCCAATCAAATCCAATCCATCCAATGAACGGCATGCCATCCAATCCAATGCAACCCAATCCAATCCAATTCAATCAAAGTAACGGCATCCAATCCAATCCAATCCAAGGAACGGCATTAAACCAAACCAATCCAATCCAATCCAACGAACGGCATCCTCCCCAATCCAATCCAATCCAATCTAATCCAATCCAATCCAATCCAAGGAACGCCATCCAATCCATTCCAATCCAATCCGATCCAATCCAATCCAATCCAATCCAAGAAACGGCATCCAATCCAATCCAATCCAATCCAATCCAAGGATCGGCATCCAAACATATCCAATCCAATCGAATCCACTCCACTCCAATCCCATCCCATCCAATCCAATCCAATCCAATGCAATCCAATCCAATCCAATCCAAGGAACGCCATCCAATCCATTCCAATCCAATCCAATCCAATCCAATCCAATCCAATCCAAGAAACGGCATCCAATCCAATCCAATCCAATCCCATCCAAGGATCGGCATCCAAACATATCCAATCCAATGGAATCCACTCCACTCCAATCCCATCCCATCCAATCCAATCCAATCCAATCCAATGCAATCCAATTCTATCCAATCCATTCCAAGGAACGCCATCCAATCCAATCCAATCCAATCCAATCCGATCCAATCCAACCCAACCCAATCCAATCCAATCCAATCCAAGAAACGGCATCCAATCCAATCCAATCCAATCCAAGGATCGGCATCCAAACCAATCCAATCCAATCCAATCCACTCCATCCAATCCCATCCAATCCAAACGAGTCCAATCCAATCCAGTCCAGTCCAATCCAAGGAACGGGATCCAATCCAATCCAATCCAATGCAATCCGATCCAATCCAATTCTATCCAATCCAATCAATTCCAATCCTAGGAACGGCATCCAATCCAATCCAATCAAATCCCAGGAACGGAATTCAATCCAATCCAATCCAATCCAGTGCAATGAAAACCAATGCAATCAAAGGAACGGCATCCAATCCAATCCAATCCAAACTAAACCAATCCAATCCAACCCAATACAATCCAATCCAATGAACGGCATCCAATCCAATCCAATCCAATCCAATCGGAGCCAATGCAATCCAAGGAACGGCATCTAATCCAATCCAATGCAATGCAATCCAGTCCAATCCAATCCGATCCAATCCAATCTAATCCAATCCAATCTAAGGAACGACATTCAATCCAATCCAATCCAATCCAATCCAGTCCAATCCAATCCAATCCAATCCAATGAACGGCATGCAATCCAATCCAATGCAATCCAATCCTATCCAATCCAATCCAAGGAACGGCATCCAATCCAATCCAATCCAATGCAATGCAATCCAGTCCAATCCAATCCGATCGAATCCAATCTAATCCAATCCAATCTAAGGAACGACATTCAATCCAATCCAATCCAATCCAGTCCAATCCAATCCAATCCAATCCAATGAACGGCATGCAATCCAATCCAATGCAATCCAATCCTATCCAATCCAATCCAAGGAACGCCGTCCAATCCAATCCAATCCAATCCGATCCAATCCAATCCAATCCAATCGAATCCAAGAAACGGCATCCAATCCAATCCAATCCAATCCAAGGATCGGCATCCAAAGCAATCCAATCCAATCCAATCCACTCCATCCAATCCCATCCAATCCAATCCAGTCCAATCCAATCCAGTCCAGTCCAATCCAAGGAACGGGATCCAATCCAATCCAATCCAATGCAATCCGATCCAATCCAATTCTATCCAATCCAATCAATTCCAATCCTGGGAACGGCATTCAATCCAATCCAATCCAATCCAAGGAACGGCATTCAATCCTACCCAATCCAATCCAGTCCAATGAAACTCAATGCAATCAAACGAACGGCATCCAAGCGAATGCAACCCAATCCAATCCAATCCAATCCGAACCAATCCAATCCAATCCAACCCAATACAATCCAATCCAATGAACGGCATCCAATCCAATCCAATGCAATGCAATCCAGACCAATCCAATCCGATCCAATCCAATCGAATCCAATCCAATCTAAGGAACGACATTCAATCCAATCCAATCCAATCCAATCCAGTCCAATCCAATCCAATCCAATCCAACGAACGGCATCCACCCCAATCCAATCCAATCCAATCCAATCCGATTCAATCCAATCCAATCCAATCCAAGAAACGGCATCCAATCCAATCCAATCCAATGCAATGCAATCCAATCCAATCCAATCCAATCCACGAAACGGCATTCAATCCAATCCAATCAAATCCAATACAAGGAACGGCATCAAATCCAATCCAATCCAATCCAATCCAATGAACGGCATGCAATCCAATCCAATGCAATCCAATCCTATCCAATCCAATCCAAGGATCGCCATCCAATGCAATCCAATGGAATCCAAACCGATCCAATCCAATCCAATCCTATCCAAGGAACGGCATCAAATCAACTCCGATCCAATCAAATTCAATACAATCCAATCCAATCCAATACAACCCAATTCAAGGAACGGCATCCAATCCAATCCAATCCAATGCAATCCATTCCAATTCAATCCAATCCAATGCAATCTAAGGAACGGCATCCAATCCAATCCAATCCAATCCAAGTCACGGCATCCAATCCAATCCAATCCAATCCAATTCAAGGAACGGCAGTAAACCAATCCATTCCAATCCAATCCAATCCAACGAACGGAATCAAGCCCAATCCAATACAATACAATCGAATCCTATCCAATCCAATCTAAGGAACGCCATCCAATCCAATCCAATCAAATGCAATCCGATCCAATCCAATCCAATCCAATCAATTCCAATCCTAGGAACGGCATCCAATATAATCCAATCCAATCCAATCCAATCCAATCCAAGAAACGGCATCCAATCCAATCCAATCCAATGCAATGCCATCCAATCCAATCCAATACGATCCAATCCAATACAATACAGTCCTATCGAAGGAACGTCCTTCAATCCAAACCAATCCAATCCAAGGAACGGCATCCAATCCAATCCAATCCAATCCAATCCAAGCCAAACCAAGCCAATCCAATCCAATCTGAGGAACGGAATCCAATCCAATCCAATCCAGTCCAATCCAATCCAATCCAATCCAATGAACGGCATGCAGTCCAATCCAATGCAATCCAATCCTATCCAATCCAATCCAAGGAACGCCGTCCAATCCAATCCAATCCAATCCGATCCAATCCAATCCAATCCAATCCAATCCAATCCAAGAAACGGCATCCAATCCAATCCAATCCAAGGATCGGCATCCAAACCAATCCAATCCAATCCAATCCACTCCATCCAATCCCATCGAATCCAAACCAGTCCAATCCAATCCAGTCCAGTCCAATCCAAGGAACGGGATCCAATCCAATCCAATCCAATGCAATCCAATCCAATCCAAGGATCGGCATTCAATCCAATCCAATCCAAGTAACGGCATGAAATCCATCCCATGCAATCCAATCCAATACAATACAATACAATACAAACCAGTCGAAGGATCGGCATCCAAACCAATCCAATCCAATCCAATCCAATCCAATCGGAGCCAATCCAATCCAAGGAACGGCATCCAATCCATTCCAATGCAATGCAATCCAGTCCAATCCAATCCGATCCAATCCAATCTAATCCAATCCAATCTAAGGAACGACATTCAATCCAATCCAATCCAATCCAATCCAGTCCAATCCAATCCAATCCAATCCAATGAACGGCATGCAATCCAATCCAATGCAATCCAATCCTATCCAATCCAATCCAAGGAACGCCGTCCAATCCAATCCAATCCAATCCGATCCAAGCCAATCCAATCCAATCCAATCCAAGAAACGGCATCCAATCCAATCCAATCCAATACAAGGATCGGCATCCAAACCAATCCAATCGAATCCAATCCACTCCATCCAATCCCATCGAATCCAAACCAGTCCAATCCAATCCAATCAATTCCAATCCTCGGAACGGCATCCATTCCAATCCAATCCAATACAATCCAAGGAACGGCATTCAATCCAATCCAATCCAATCCACTCCATCCAATCCCATCGAATCCAAACCAGTCCAATCCAAGGAACGGGATCCAATCCAATCCAATCCAATGCAATCCACTCCAATCCGAGGAACGGCATTCAATCCAGTCCAATCCAAGGAACGGCATGAAATCCATCCCAATGCAATCCAATCCAATACAATACAATACAATACAATCCAGTCGAAGGATCGGCATCCAAACCAGTCCAATCCAATCCAATCCAATCCAATCCAATCCAATCCAATCCAATCCAATCCAAGAAACGGCATCCAATCCAATCCAATCCAATCCAATGCAATGCCATCCAATCCAATCCAATACGATCCAATCCAATACAATACAGTCCTATCGAAGGAACGTCCTTCAATCCAAACCAATCCAATCCAAGGAACGGCATCCAATCCAATCCAATCCAATCCAAGCCAAACCAAGCCAATCCAATCCAATCTGAGGAACGGAATCCAATCTTATCCAATCCTATCAAATCCAATCCAAGGAACGGCATGAAAGCCACCCCAATGCAATCCAATCCAATACAATACAATACAATTCAGTCGAAGGATCGGCATCCAAACCAATCCAGTCCAATCCAACCCAATACAATCCAATCCAATGAACGGCATCCAATCCAATCCAATCCAATCCAATCCAATCCAATCCAATCCGAACCAATCCAATCCAATCCAACCCAATACAATCCAATCGAATGAACGGCATCCAATCCAATACAATGCAATGCAATCCAGTCCAATCCAATCCGATCCAATCCAATCGAATCCAATCCAATCTAAGGAACGACATTCAATCCAATCCAATCCAATCCAATCCAGTCCAATCCAATCCAATCCAATCCAACGAACGGCATCCACCCCAATCCAATCCAATCCAATCCAATCCGATTCAATCCAATCCAATCCAACCCAAGAAACGGCATCCAATCCAATCCAATCCAATGCAATGCAATCCAATCCAATCCAATCCAATCCACGAAACGGCATTCAATCCAATCCAATCCAATCCAATACAAGGAACGGCATCAAATCCAATCCAATCCAATCCAATCCAATGAACGGCATGCAATCCAATCCAATGCAATCCAATCCTATCCAATCCAATCCAAGGATCGCCATCCAATGCAATCCAATGGAATCCAAACCGATGCAATCCAATCCAATCCTATCCAAGGAACGGCATCGAATCAACTCCGATCCAATCAAATTCAATACAATCCAATCCAATCCAATACAACCCAATTCAAGGAACGGCATCCAATCCAATCCAATCCAATGCAATCCATTCCAATCCAATCCAATCCAATGCAATCTAAGGAACGGCATCCAATCCAATCCAATCCAATCCAAGTCACGGCATCCAATCCAATCCAATCCAATCCAATTCAAGGAACGGCAGTAAACCAATCCATTCCAATCCAATCCAATCCAACGAACGGAATCAAGCCCAATCCAATACAATCCAATCTAATCCTATCCAATCCAATCTAAGGAACGCCATCCAATCCAATCCAATCAAATGCAATCCGATCCAATCCAATCCAATCCAATCAATTCCAATCCTAGGAACGGCATCCAATCTCATCCAATCCAATCCAATCCAATCCAATCCAATCCAAGAAACGGCATCCAATCCAATCCAATCCAATCCAATGCAATGCCATCCAATCCAATCCAATACGATCCAATCCAATACAATACAGTCCTATCGAAGGAACGTCCTCCAATCCAAACCAATCCAATCCAAGGAACGGCATCCAATCCAATCCAATCCAATCCAATCCAAGCCAAACCAAGCCAATCCAATCCAATCTGAGGAACGGAATCCAATCTAATCCAATCCTATCCAATCCAATCCAAGGAACGGCATCCAATCCACTCCAATCCAATTCAATCCAATCCAAACCAATCCAAGCCAATCCAAGCCAATCCAATACAATACAATACAATCCAGTCGAAGGATCGGCATCCAAACCAATCCAGTCCAATCCAACCCAATACAATCCAATCCAATGAACGGCATCCAATCCAATCCAATCCAATCCAATCCAATCCAATCGGATCCAATCCAATCCAAGGAACGGCATCCAATCCATTCCAATGCAATGCAATCCAGTCCAATCCAATCCGATCCAATCCAATCTAATCCAATCCAATCTAACGAACGACATTCAATCCAATCCAATCCAATCCAATCCAGTCCAATCCAATCCAATCCAATCCAATGAACGGCATGCAATCCAATCCAATGCAATCCAATCCTATCCAATCCAATCCAATCCAAGAAACGGCATCCAATCCAATCCAATCCAATCCAAGGATCGGCATCCAATCCAATCCAATCCAATCCAATCCAATCCAATCGGATCCAATCCAATCCAAGGAACGGCATCCAATCCATTCCAATGCAATGCAATCCAGTCCAATCCAATCCGATCCAATCCAATCTAATCCAATCCAATCTAAGGAACGACATTCAATCCAATCCAATCCAATCCAATCCAGTCCAATCCAATCCAATCCAATCCAATGAACGGCATGCAATCCAATCCAATGCAATCCAATCCTATCCAATCCAATCCAATCCAAGGAACGCCGTCCAATCCAATCCAATCCAATCCGATCCAATCCAATCCAATCCAATCCAATCCAATCCAAGAAACGGCATCCAATCCAATCCAATCCAATCCAAGGATCGGCATCCAAACCAATCCAATCCAATCCAATCCACTCCATCCAATCCCATCGAATCCAAACCAGTCCAATCCAATCCAGTCCAGTCCAATCCAAGGAACGGGATCCAATCCAATCCACTCCAATGCAATCCAATCCAATCCAAGGATCGGCATTCAATCCAATCCAATCCAAGGAACGGCATGAAATCCATCCCAATGCAATCCAATCCAATACAATACAATACAATACAAACCAGACGAAGGATCGGCATCCAAACCAATCCAATCCAATCCAATCGGAGCCAATCCAATCCAAGGAACGGCATCCAATCCATTCCAATGCAATGCAATCCAGTCCAATCCAATCCGATCCAATCCAAGCTAATCCAATCCAATCAAAGGAACGACATTCAATCCAATCCAATCCAATCCAATCCAGTCCAATCCAATCCAATCCAATCCAATGAACGGCATGCAATCCAATCCAATGCAATCCAATCCTATCAATTCCAATCCAAGGAACGCCGTCCAATCCAATCCAATCCAATCCGATCCAATCCAATCCAATCCAATCCAAGAAACGGCATCCAATCCAATCCAATCCAATCCAAGGATCGGCATCCAAACCAATCCAATCGAATCCAATCCACTCCATCCAATCCCATCGAATCCAAACCAGTCCAATCCAATCCAATCAATTCCATTCCTAGCAACGGCATCCAATCCAATCCAATCCAATACAATCCAAGGAACGGCATTCAATCCAATCCAATCCAATCCACTCCATCCAATCCCATCGAATCCAAACCAGTCCAATCCAAGGAACGGGATCCAATCCAATCCAATCCAATGCAATCCACTCCAATCCAAGGAACGGCATTCAATCCAGTCCAATCCAAGGAACGGCATGAAATCCATCCCAATGCAATCCAATCTAATACAATACAATACAATACAATCCAGTCGAAGGATCGGCATCCAAACCAGTCCAATCCAATCCAATCCAATCCAATCCAATCCAATCGGAGCCAATCCAATCCAAGGAACGGCATCCAATCCATTCCAATGCAATGCAATCCAGTCCAATCCAATCCGATCCAATCCAATCTAATCCAATCCAATCTAAGGAACGACATTCAATCCAATCCAATCCAATCCAATCCAGTCCAATCCAATCCAATCCAATCCAATGAACGGCATGCAATCCAATCCAATGCAATCCAATCCTATCCAATCCAATCCAAGGAACGCCGTCCAATCCAATCCAATCCAATCCGATCCAATCCAATCCAATCCAATCCAAGAAACGGCATCCAATCCAATCGAAGGATCGGCATCCAAACCAATCCAATCCAATCCAATCCACTCCATCCAATCCCATCGAATCCAAACCAGTCCAATCCAATCCAATCAATTCCAATCCTAGGAACGGAATCCAATCCAATCCAATCCAATCCAAGGAACGGCATTCAATCCAATCCAAACCAATCCAGTCCAATGAAACTAAATGCAATCAAAGGAACGGCATCCAATCGAATCCAATCCAATCCAATCCAATCCGAACCAATCCAATCCAATCCAACCCAATACAATCCAATCCAATGAACGGCATCCAATCCAATCCAACCCAATCGGAGCCAATCCAATCCAAGGAACGGCATCCAATCCAATCCATTGCAATGCAATCCAGTCCAATCCAATCCGATCCAAACCAATCTAATCCAATCCAATCGAAGGAACGACATTCAATCCAATCCAATGAACGGCATGCAATCCAATCCAATGCAATCCAATCCTATCCAATCCAATCCAAGGAACGCAATCCAATCCAATCCAATCCAATCCAAACAGATCCAATCCAATCCAATCCATTCCAATTCAAGGAACGGCTTCCAATCAAATCCAATCCAATCCAATCCAATCCAATCCAAGCCAATCTAATCCAAGGAACGGCATGAAACCAATCCAATCTGATCCAATCCAACGAATGGTATCCAGCCCAATCCAATCCAATCCAATCTAATCCATGGAACGGCATGAAACCAATCCAATCCAATCCAACAAACGGCATCCGGCCCAATCCAATCCAATCCAATCTAATCCTATCCAATCCAATCCAAGGAACGCCATCCAATCCAAACCAATTGAATCCAATCCGATTCAATCCAATGCAATCCAATCCAAGAGACGGCATCCAAAACAATGCAATCCAATCCAATGCAATGCCATCCAATCCAATCCAATCCAAGGAACGGCATCCAATCCAATCGAATTCAATCGAATCCAATCCAAGCCAAGCCAAGCCAAGCCAATCCAGTCCAATCTGAGGAACGGCATCCAATCTATTCCAATCCAATCCTATTCAATCCAATCCAAGGAACGGCATCCAATCCACTCCAATCCAATACAATCGAATCCAAACCAATGCAATCCAATCCAATCCAATCCAATCCAATACAATAAAATACAATCCAGTCGAAGGAACGGCATTCAATCCAATCCAATCAATTCCAGTCCTAGGAACGGAATCCAATCCAGTCCAATCCAATCCAATCCAAGGAACGGCATTCAATCCAATCCAAACCAATCCAGTCCAATGAAACTAAATGCAATCAAAGGAACGGCATCCAATCGAATCCAATCCAATCCAATCCAATCCGAACCAATCCAATCCAATCCAATCCAACCCAATACAATCCAATCCAATGAACGGCATCCAATGCAATCCAACCCAATCGGAGCCAATCCAATCCAAGGAACGGCATCCAATCCAATCCATTGCAATGCAATCCAGTCCAATCCAATCCGATCCAAACCAATCTAATCCAATCCAATCGAAGGAACGACATTCAATCCAATCCAATGAACGGCATGCAATCCAATCCAATGCAATCCAATCCTATCCAATCCAATCCAAGGAACGCAATCCAATCCAATCCAATCCAATCCAAACAGATCCAATCCAATCCAATCCATTCCAATTCAAGGAACGGCTTCCAATCAAATCCAATCCAATCCAATCCAATCCAAGCCAATCTAATCCAAGGAACGGCATGAAACCAATCCAATCTGATCCAATCCAACGAATGGTATCCAGCCCAATCCAATCCAATCCAATCTAATCCAAGGAACGGCATGAAACCAATCCAATCCAATCCAACAAACGGCATCCGGCCCAATCCAATCCAATCCAATCTAATCCTATCCAATCCAATCCAAGGAACGCCATCCAATCCAATCCAATTGAATCCAATTCGATTCAATCCAATCCAATCCAATCCAAGAGACGGCATCCAATCCAATGCAATCCAATCCAATGCAATGCCATCCAATCCAATCCAATCCAAGGAACGGCATCCAATCCAATCGAATTCAATCGAATCCAATCCAAGCCAAGCCAAGCCAAGCCAATCCAGCCAATCTGAGGAACGGCATGCAATCTATTACAATCCAATCCTATTCAATCCAATCCAAGGAACGGCATCCAATCCACTCCAATCCAATACAATCGAATCCAAACCAATGCAATCCAATCCAATCCAATCCAATCCAATACAATAAAATACAATCCAGTCGAAGGAACGGCATTCAATCCAATCCAATCAAATCCAATCCATCCAATGAACGGCATGCCATCCAATCCAATGCAACCCAATCCAATCCAATTCAATCAAAGTAACGGCATCCAATCCAATCCAATCCAAGGAACGGCATTAAACCAAACCAATCCAATCCAATCCAACGAACGGCATCCTCCCCAATCCAATCCAATCCAATCTAATCCTATCCAATCCAATCCAAGGAACGCCATCCAATTCATTCCAATCCAATCCGATCCGATCCAATCCAATCCAATCCAATCCAAGAAACGGCATCCAATCCAATCCAATCCAATCCAATCCAAGGATCGGCATCCAAACATATCCAATCCAATCGAATCCACTCCACTCCAATCCCATCCCATCCAATCCAATCCAATGCAATCCAATCCAATCCAATCCATTCCAAGGAACGCCATCCAATCCAATCCAATCCAATCCAATCCGATCCAATCCAACCCAATCCAATCCAATCCAATCCAAGAAACGGCATTCAATCCAATCCAATCCAATCCAAGGATCGGCATCCAAACCAATCCAATCCAATCCAATCCACCCCATCCAATCCCATCCAATCCAAACCAGTCCAATCCAATCCAGTCCAGTCCAATCCAAGGAACGGGATCCAATCCAATCCAATCCAGTGCAATCCGATCCAATCCAATTCTATCCAATCCAATCAATTCCAATCCTAGGAACGGCATCCAATCCAATCCAATCAGATCCAAGGAACGGAATTCAATCCAATCCAATCCAATCCAGTCCAATGAAACCCAATGCAATCAAAGGAACGGCATCCAATCCAATCCAATCCAATCCACACCAAACCAATCCAATCCAACCCAATACAATCCAATCCAATGAACGGCATCCAATCCAATCCAATCCAATCGGAGCCAATCCAATCCAAGGAACGGCATCTAATCCAATCCAATGCAATGCAATCCAGTCCAATCCAATCCGATCCAATCCAATCTAATCCAATCCAATCTAAGGAACGACATTCAATCCAATCCAATCCAATCCAATCCAGTCCAATCCAATCCAATCCAATCCAATCCAATGAACGGCATGCAATCCAATCCAATGCAATCCAATCCTATCCAATCCAATCCAAGGAACGGCATCCAATCCAATCCAATGCAATGCAATCCAGTCCAATCCAATCCGATCGAATCCAATCTAATCCAATCCAATCTAAGGAACGACATTCAATCCAATCCAATCCAATCCAGTCCAATCCAATCCAATCCAATCCAATCCAATGAACGGCAAGCAATCCAATCCAATGCAATCCAACCCTATCCAATCCAATCCAAGGAACGCCGTCCAATCCAATCCAATCCAATCCGATCCAATCCAATCCAATCCAATCCAATCCAATCCAAGAAACGGCATCCAATCCAATCCAATCCAATCCAAGGATCGGCATCCAAAGCAATCCAATCCAATCCACTCCATCCAATCCCATCCAATCCAATCCAGTCCAATCCAATCCAGTCCAGTCCAATCCAAGGAACGGGATCCAATCCAATCCAATCCAATGCAATCCGATCCAATCCAATTCTATCCAATCCAATCAATTCCAATCCTAGGAACGGCATTCAATCCAATCCAATCCAATCCAAGGAACGGCATTCAATCCAATCCAATCCAATCCAGTCCAATGAAACTCAATGCAATCAAAGGAACGGCATCCAATCGAATCCAATGCAATCCAATCCAATCCGAACCGAACCAATCCAATCCAACCCAATACAATCCAATCCAATGAACGGCATCCAATCCAATCCAATGCAATGCAATCCAGTCCAATCCAATCCGATCCAATCCAATCGAATCCAATCCAATCTAAGGAACGACATTCAATCCAATCCAATCCAATCCAATCCAGTCCAATCCAATCCAATCCAACGAACGGCATTCACCCCAATCCAATCCAATCCAATCCAATACAAGGAACGGCATCCAATCAAATCGAATCCAATCCAATCCAATCCAAGCCAAGCCAAGCCAAGCCAATCCAGTCCAATCTGAGGAACGGCATCCAATCTATTCCAATCCAATCCTATTCAATCCAATCCAAGGAACGGCATCCAATCCACTCCAATCCAATACAATCGAATCCAAACCAATGCAATCCAATCCAATCCAATCCAATCCAATCCAATACAGTAAAATACAATCCAGTCGAAGGAAAGGCATTCAATCCAATCCAATCCAATCCAATCAAATCCAATCCATCCAATGAACGGCATGCCATCCAATCCAATGCAACCCAATCCAATCCAATTCAATCAAAGTAACGGCATCCAATCCAATCCAATCCAAGGAACGGCATTAAACCAAACCAATCCAATCCAATCCAACGAACGGCATCCTCCCCAATCCAATCCAATCCAATCTAATCCAATCCAATCCAATCCAAGGAACGCCATCCAATCCATTCCAATCCAATCCGATCCAATCCAATCCAATCCAATCCAATCCAATCCAAGAAACGGCATCCAATCCAATCCAATCCAATCCAAGGATCGGCATCCAAACATATCCAATCCAATCGAATCCACTCCACTCCCATCCCATCCCATCCAATCCAATCCAATCCAATCCAATGCAATCCAATCCAATCCAATCCAATCCAAGGAACGCCATCCAATCCATTCCAATCCAATCCGATCCAATCCAATCCAATCCAATCCAAGAAACGGCATCCAATCCAATCCAATCCAATCCCATCCAAGGATCGGCATCCAAACATATCCAATCCAATCGAATCCACTCCACTCCAATCCCATCCCATCCAATCCAATCCAATCCAATCCAATGCAATCCAATTCTATCCAATCCATTCCAAGGAACGCCATCCAATCCAATCCAATCCAATCCAATCCGATCCAATCCAACCCAACCCAATCCAATCCAATCCAATCCAAGAAACGGCATCCAATCCAATCCAATCCAATCCAAGGATCGGCATCCAAACCAATCCAATCCAATCCAATCCACTCCATCCAATCCCATCCAATCCAAACGAGTCCAATCCAATCCAGTCCAGTCCAATCCAAGGAACGGGATCCAATCCAATCCAATCCAATGCAATCCGATCCAATCCAATTCTATCCAATCCAATCAATTCCAATCCAAGGAACGGCATCCAATCCAATCCAATCAAATCCAAGGAACGGAATTCAATCCAATCCAATCCAATCCAGTGCAATGAAAACCAATGCAATCAAAGGAACGGCATCCAATCCAATCCAATCCAAACTAAACCAATACAATCCAACCCAATACAATCCAATCCAATGAACGGCATCCAATCCAATACAATCCAATCCAATCGGAGCCAATCCAATCCAAGGAACGGCATCTAATCCAATCCAATGCAATGCAATCCAGTCCAATCCAATCCGATCCAATCCAATCTAATCCAATCCAATCTAAGGAACGACATTCAATCCAATCCAATCCAATCCAATCCAGTCCAATCCAATCCAATCCAATCCAATGAACGGCATGCAATCCAATCCAATGCAATCCAATCCTATCCAATCCAATCCAAGGAACGGCATCCAATCCAATCCAATGCAATGCAATCCAGTCCAATCCAATCCGATCGAATCCAATCTAATCAAATCCAATCTAAGGAACGACATTCAATCCAATCCAATCCAATCCAGTCCAATCCAATCCAATGCAATCCAATCCTATCCAATCCAATCCAAGGAACGCCGTCCAATCCAATCCAATCCAATCCGATCCAATCCAATCCAATCCAATCGAATCCAAGAAACGGCATCCAATCCAATCCAATCCAATCCAATCAAAGGATCGGCATCCAAAGCAATCCAATCCAATCCATTCCACTCCATCCAATCCCATCCAATCCAATCCAGTCCAATCCAATCCAGTCCAGTCCAATCCAAGGAACGGGATCCAATCCAATCCAATCCAATGCAATCCGATCCAATCCAATTCTATCCAATCCAATCAATTCCAATCCTAGGAACGGCATTCAATCCAATCCAATCCAATCCAAGGAACGGCATTCAATCCTACCCAATCCAATCCAGTCCAATGAAACTCAATGCAATCAAACGAACGGCATCCAATCGAATGCAAACCAATCCAATCCAATCCAATCCGAACCAATCCAATCCAATCCAACCCAATACAATCCAATCCAATGAACGGCATCCAATCCAATCGAATGCAATGCAATCCAGTCCAATCCAATCCGATCCAATCCAATCGAATCCAATACAATCTAAGGAACGACATTCAATCCAATCCAATCCAATCCAATCCAGTCCAATCCAATCCAATCCAATCCAACGAACGGCATCCACCCCAATCCAATCCAATCCAATCCAATCCGATTCAATCCAATCCAATCCAATCCAATCCAAGAAACGGCATCCAATCCAATCCAATCCAATGCAATGCAATCCAATCCAATCCAATCCACGAAACGGCATTCAATCCAATCCAATCCAATCCAATACAAGGAACGGCATCAAATCCAATCCAATCCAATCCAATCCAATGAACGGCATGCAATCCAATCCAATGCAATCCAACACTATCCAATCCAATCCAAGGATCGCCATCCAATGCAATCCAATGGAATCCAAACCGATCCAATCCAATCCAATCCTATCCAAGAAACGGCATCAAATCAACTCCGATCCAATCAAATTCAATACAATCCAATCCAATCCAATACAACCCAATTCAAGGAACGGCATCCAATCCAATCCAATCCAATGCAATCCATTCCAATCCAATCCAATCCAATGCAATCTAAGGAACGGCATCCAATCCAATCCAATCCAAGTCACGGCATCCAATCCAATCCAATCCAATTCAAGGAACGGCAGTAAACCAATCCATTCCAATCCAATCCAATCCAACGACCGGAATCAAGCCCAAGCCAATACAATCCAATCTAATCCTATCCAATCCAATCTAAGGAACGCCATCCAATACAATCCAATCAAATGCAATCCAATCCACTCCAATCCAATCCAATCAATTCCAATCCTAGGAACGGCATCCAATCTAATCCAATCCAATCCAATCCAATCCAATCCAAGAAACGGCATCCAATCCAATCCAATCCAATCCAATGCAATGCCATCCAATCCAATCCAATACGATCCAATCCAATACAATACAGTCCTATCGAAGGAACGTCCTTCAATCCAAACCAATCCAATCCAAGGAACGGCATCCAATCCAATCCAATCCAATCCAATCCAAGCCAAACCAAGCCAATCCAATCCAATCTGAGGAACGGAATCCAATCTAATCCAATCCTATCCAATCCAATCCAAGGAACGGCATCCAATCCACTCCAATCCAATTCAATCCAATCCAAACCAATCCAAGCCAATCCAATCCAATCCAAGGAACGGCATGAAATCCATCCCAATGCAATCCAATCCAATACAATACAATACAATTCAATCCAGTCGAAGGATCGGCATCCAAGCCAATCCAATCCAATCCAACCCAATACAATCCAATCCAATGAACGGCATCCAATCCAATCCAATCCAATCGGATCCAATCCAATCCAAGGAACGGCATCCAATCCATTCCAATGCAATGCAATCCAGTCCAATCCAATCCGATCCAATCCAATCTAATCCAATCCAATCTAAGGAACGACATTCAATCCAATCCAATCCAATCCAATCCAGTCCAATCCAAATCAATCCAATCCAATGAACGGCATGCAATCCAATCCAATGCAATCCAATCCTATCCAATCAATTCCAAGGAACGCCGTCCAATCCAAACCAATCCAATCCGATCCAATCCAATCCAATCCAATCCAATCCAATCCAAGACACGGCATCCAATCCAATCCAATCCAATCCAAGGATCGGCATCCAAACCAATCCAATCCAATCCAATCCACTCCGTCCAATCCCATCGAATCCAAACCAGTCCAATCCAATCCAATCCAGTCCAATCCAAGGAACGGGATCCAATACAATCCAATCCAATGCAATCCAATCCAATCCAAGGAACGGCATTCAACCCAATCCAATCCAAGGAACGGCATGAAATCTATCCCAATGCAATCCAATCCAATCCAATACAATACAATACAATACAATCCAGTCGAAGGATCGGCATCCAAACCAATCCAATCCAATCCAACCCAATACCATCCAATCCAATGAACGGCATCCAATCCAATCCAATCCAATCCAATCCAATCCAGTCCAGTCCAATCCAAGGAACGGGATCCAATCCAATCCAATCCAATGCAATCCGATCCAATCCAATTCTATCCAATCCAATCAATTCCAATCCTAGGAACGGCATTCAATCCAATCCAATCCAATCCAATCCAAGGAACGGCATTCAATCCAATCCAATCCAGTCCAATGAAACTCAATGCAATCAAAGGAACGGCATCCAATCGAATCCAATCGAATCCAATCCAATCCGAACCAATCCAATCCAATCCAACCCAATACAATCCAATCCAATGAACGGCATCCAATCCAATCCAATGCAATGCAATCCAGTCCAATCCAATCCGATCCAATCCAATCGAATCCAATCCAATCTAAGGAACGACATTCAATCCAATCCAATCCAATCCAATCCAGTCCAATCCAATCCAATCAAATCCAACGAACGGCATCCACCCCAATCCAATCCAATACAATCCAATCCGATTCAATCCAATCCAATCCAATCCAGGAAACGGCATCCAATCCAATCCAATCCAATGCAATGCAATCCAATCCAATCCAATCCAATCCAATCCACGAAACGGCAACGAATCCAATCCAATCCAATGCAATGCAATCCAATCCAATCCAATCCGATCCAATCCAATCCAATCCAATCCAATCTAAGGAACGGCATTCAATCCAATCCAATCCAATCCAATCCAATCCAAGGAACGGCATCAAATCCAATCCAATCCAATCCAATCCAATCCAATGAACGGCATGCAATCCAATCCAATGCAATCCAATCCTATCCAATCCAATCCAATCCCATCCAAGCAACGGCATCAAATCAACTCCGATCCAATCAAATTCAATACAATCCAATCCAATCCAATACAACCCAATTCAAGGAACGGCATCCAATCCAATCCAATCCAATGCAATCCATTCCAATCCAATCCAGTCCAATGCAATCTAAGGAACGGCATCCAATCCAATCCAATCCAATCCAAGTCACGGCATCCAATCCAATCCAATCCAATCCAATTCAAGGAACGGCAGTAAACCAATCCATTCCAATCCAATCCAATCCAACGAACGGAATCAAGCCCAATCCAATCCAATCCAATATAATCCTATCCAATCCAATCTAAGGAACGCCATCCAATCCAATCCAATCCAATGCAATCCGATCCAATCCAATCCAATCCAATCAATTCCAATCCTAGGAACGGCATCCAATCTAATCCAATCCAATCCAATCCAATCCAATCCAATCCAATCCAAGAAACGGCATCCAATCCAATCCAATCCAATGCAATGCCATCCAATCCAATCCAATACGATCCAATCCAATACAATACAGTCCTATCGAAGGAACGTCATTCAATCCAAACCAATCCAATCCAAGGACCGGCATCCAATCCAATCCAATCCAATCCAATCCAAGCCAAACCAAGCCAATCCAATCCAATCTGAGGAACGCCATCCAATCCAATCCAATCCGATCCAACCCAATCCAATCCAATCGAATTAATTCCAATCCTAGGAACGGCATCCAATCTAATCCAATCCAATCCAATCCAATCCAATCCAAGGAACGGCATCCAATACAATCCAATCCAATCCAATCCAAGCCAAACCAAGCCAATCCAATCCAATCTGAGGAACGGAATCCAATCTAATCCAAACCAATCCAATCCAATCCAAGGAACAGCATCCAATCCACTCCAATCCAATTCAATCCAATCCAATCCAAACCAATCCAAGCCAATCCAATCCAATCCAAGGAACGGCATGAAATCCATCCCAATGCAATACAATCCAATACAATACAATACAATGAAATCCAGTCGAATGATCGGCATCCAAACCAATCCAATCCAATCCAACCCAATACAATCCAATCCAATGAACGGCATCCAATCCAATCCAATCCAATCCAATCGGATCCAATCCAATCCAAGGAACGGCATCCAATCCAATCCAATCCAATGCAATCCATTCCAATCCAATCCAATCCAATGCAATCTAAGGAACGGCATCCAATCCAATCCAATCCAAGTCACGGCATCCAATCCAATCCAATCCAATCCAATTCAAGGAACGGCAGTAAACCAATCCATTCCAATCCAATCCAATCCAACGACCGGAATCAAGCCCAAGCCAATACAATCCAATCTAATCCTATCCAATCCAATCTAAGGAACGTCATCCAATCCAATCCAATCAAATGCAATCCAATCCACTCCAATCCAATCCAATCAATTCCAATCCTAGGAACGGCATCCAATCTAATCCAATCCAATCCAATCCAATCCAAGAAACGGCATCCAATCCAATCCAATCCAATCCAATGCAATGCCATCCAATCCAATCCAATACGATCCAATCCAATACAATACAGTCCTATCGAAGGAACGTCCTTCAATCCAAACCAATCCAATCCAAGGAACGGCATCCAATCCAATCCAATCCAATCCAATCCAAGCCAAACCAAGCCAATCCAATCCAATCTGAGGAACGGAATCCAATCTAATCCAATCCTATCCAATCCAATCCAAGGAACGGCATCCAATCCACTCCAATCCAATTCAATCCAATCCAAACCAATCCAAGCCAATCCAATCCAATCCAAGGAACGGCATGAAATCCATCCCAATGCAATCCAATCCAATCCAATCCAATACAATACAATACAATTCAATCCAGTCGAAGGATCGGCATCCAAGCCAATCCAATCCAATCCAACCCAATACAATCCAATCCAATGAACGGCATCCAATCCAATCCAATCCAATCGGATCCAATCCAATCCAAGGAACGGCATCCAATCCATTCCAATGCAATGCAATCCAGTCCAATCCAATCCGATCCAATCCAATCTAATCCAATCCAATCTAAGGAACGACATTCAATCCAATCCAATCCAATCCAATCCAGTCCAATCCAATTCAATCCAATCCAATGAACGGCATGCAATCCAATCCAATGCAATCCAATCCTATCCAATCCAATCCAAGGAACGCCGTCCAATCCAAACCAATCCAATCCGATCCAATCCAATCCAATCCAATCCAATCCAATCCAAGACACGGCATCCAATCCAATCCAATCCAATCCAAGGATCGGCATCCAAACCAATCCAATCCAATCCAATCCACTCCGTCCAATCCCATCGAATCCAAACCAGTCCAATCCAATCCAATCCAGTCCAATCCAAGGAACGGGATCCAATACAATCCAATCCAATGCAATCCAATCCAATCCAAGGAACGGCATTCAACCCAATCCAATCCAAGGAACGGCATGAAATCTATCCCAATGCAATCCAATCCAATCCAATACAATACAATACAATACAATCCAGTCGAAGGATCGGCATCCAAACCAATCCAATCCAATCCAACCCAATACCATCCAATCCAATGAACGGCATCCAATCCAATCCAATCCAATCCAATCCAATCCAGTCCAGTCCAATCCAAGGAACGGGATCCAATCCAATCCAATCCAATGCAATCCGATCCAATCCAATTCTATCCAATCCAATCAATTCCAATCCTAGGAACGGAATTCAATCCAATCCAATCCAATCCAATCCAAGGAACGGCATTCAATCCAATCCAATCCAATCCAGTCCAATGAAACTCAATGCAATCAAAGGAACGGCATCCAATCGAATCCAATCGAATCCAATCCAATCCGAACCAATCCAATCCAATCCAACCCAATACAATCCAATCCAATGAACGGCATCCAATCCAATCCAATGCAATGCAATCCAGTCCAATCCAATCCGATCCAATCCAATCCAATCCAATCCAATCCAAGGAACGGCATTCAATCCAATCCAATCCAATCCAGTCCAATGAAACTCAATGCAATCAAAGGAACGGCATCCAATCGAATCCAATCGAATCCAATCCAATCCGAACCAATCCAATCCAATCCAACCCAATACAATCCAATCCAATGAACGGCATCCAATCCAATCCAATGCAATGCAATCCAGTCCAATCCAATCCGATCCAATCCAATCGAATCCAATCCAATCTAAGGAACGGCATTCAATCCAATCCAATCCAATCCAATCCAATCCAAGGAACGGCATCAAATCCAATCCAATCCAATCCAATCCAATCCAATGAACGGCATGCAATCCAATCCAATGCAATCCAATCCTATCCAATCCAATCCAATCCCATCCAAGCAACGGCATCAAATCAACTCCGATCCAATCAAATTCAATACAATCCAATCCAATCCAATACAACCCAATTCAAGGAACGGCATCCAATCCAATCCAATCCAATGCAATCCATTCCAATCCAATCCAGTCCAATGCAATCTAAGGAACGGCATCCAATCCAATCCAATCCAATCCAAGTCACGGCATCCAATCCAATCCAATCCAATCCAATTCAAGGAACGGCAGTAAACCAATCCATTCCAATCCAATCCAATCCAACGAACGGAATCAAGCCCAATCCAATCCAATCCAATATAATCCTATCCAATCCAATCTAAGGAACGCCATCCAATCCAATCCAATCCAATGCAATCCGATCCAATCCAATCCAATCCAATCAATTCCAATCCTAGGAACGGCATCCAATCTAATCCAATCCAATCCAATCCAATCCAATCCAATCCAATCCAAGAAACGGCATCCAATCCAATCCAATCCAATGCAATGCCATCCAATCCAATCCAATACGATCCAATCCAATACAATACAGTCCTATCGAAGGAACGTCATTCAATCCAAACCAATCCAATCCAAGGAACGGCATCCAATACAATCCAATCCAATCCAATCCAAGCCAAACCAAGCCAATCCAATCCAATCTGAGGAACGGAATCCAATCTAATCCAAACCAATCCAATCCAATCCAAGGAACAGCATCCAATCCACTCCAATCCAATTCAATCCAATCCAATCCAAACCAATCCAAGCCAATCCAATCCAATCCAAGGAACGGCATGAAATCCATCCCAATGCAATTCAATCCAATACAATACAATACAATGAAATCCAGTCGAATGATCGGCATCCAAACCAATCCAATCCAATCCAACCCAATACAATCCAATCCAATGAACGGCATCCAATCCAATCCAATCCAATCCAATCGGATCCAATCCAATCCAAGGAACGGCATCCAATCCATTCCAATGCAATGCAATCCAGTCCAATCCAATCCGATCCAATCCAATCTAATCCAATCCAATCTAAGGAACGACATTCAATCCAATCCAATCCAATCCAGTCCAACCCAATACAATCCAATCCAATGAACGGCATCCAATCCAATCCAATCCAATCCAATCCAATCCAATCCAATCCAATCCGAACCAATCCAATCCAATCCAACCCAACCCAATACAATCCAATCCAATGAACGGCATCCAATCCAATCCAATGCAATCCAATCCAGTCCAATCCAATCCAATCCAATCCAACGAACGGCATCCACCCCAATCCAATCCAATCCAATCCAATCCGATTCAATCCAGTCCAATCCAATCCAGGAAACGGCATCCAATCCAATCCAATCCAATGCAATGCAATCCAATCCAATCCAATCCAATCCACGAAACGGCATCAAATCCAATCCAATCCAATCCAATGAACGGCATGCAATCCAATCCAATGCAATCCAATCCTATCCAATCCAATCCAAGGATCGCCATCCAATGCAATCCAATGGAATCCAAACCGATCCAATCCAATCCAATCCTATCCAAGGAACGGCATCAAATCAACTCCGATCCAATCAAATTCAATACAATCCAATCCAATCCAATACAACCCAATTCAAGGAACGGCATCCAATCCAATCCAATCCAATGCAATCCATTCCAATCCAATCCAATCCAATGCAATCTAAGGAACGGCATCCAATCCAATCCAATCCAATCCAAGTCACGGCATCCAATCCAATCCAATCCAATCCAATTCAAGGAACGGCAGTAAACCAATCCATTCCAATCCAATCCAATCCAACGAACGGAATCAAGCCCAATCCAATACAATACAATCTAATCCTATCCAATCCAATCTAAGGAACGCCATCCAATCCAATCCAATCAAATGCAATCCGATCCAATCCAATCCAATCCAATCAATTCCAATCCTAGGAACGGCATCCAATCTAATCCAATCCAATCCAATCCAATCCAATCCAATCCAAGAAACGGCATCCAATCCAATCCAATCCAATCCAATGCAATGCCATCCAATCCAATCCAATACGATCCAATCCAATACAATACAGTCCTATCGAAGGAACGTCCTCCAATTCAAACCAATCCAATCCAAGGAACGGCATCCAATCCAATCCAATCCAATCCAATCCAAGCCAAACCAAGCCAATCCAGTCCAATCTGAGGAACGGAATCCAATCTTATCCAATCCTATCCAATCCAATCCAAGGAACGGCATCCAATCCACTCCAATCCAATTCAATCCAATCCAAACCAATCCAAGCCAATCCAATCCAATCCAAGGAACGGCATGAAAGCCATCCCAATGCAATCCAATCCAATACAATACAATACAATCCAGTCGAAGGATCGGCATCCAAACCAATCCAGTCCAATCCAACCCAATACAATCCAATCCAATGAACGGCATCCAATCCAATCCAATCCAATCCAATCCAATCCAATCCAATCCAATCGGATCCAATCCAATCCAAGGAACGGCATCCAATCCATTCCAATGCAATGCAATCCAGTCCAATCCAATCCGATCCAATCCAATCTAATCCAATCCAATCTAAGGAACGACATTCAATCCAATCCAATCCAATCCAATCCAGTCCAATCCAATCCAATCCAATCCAATGAACGGCATGCAATCCAATCCAATGCAATCCAATCCTATCCAATCCAATCCAAGGAACGCCGTCCAATCCAATCCAATCCAATCCGATCCAATCCAATCCAATCCAATCCAATCCAAGAAACGGCATCCAATCCAATCCAATCCAATCCAAGGATCGGCATCCAAACCAATCCAATCCAATCCAATCCACTCCATCCAATCCCATCGAATCCAAACCAGTCCAATCCAATCCAGTCCAGTCCGATCCAAGGAACGGGATCCAATCCAATCCAATCCAGTGCAATCCGATCCAATCCAATTCTATCCAATCCAATCAATTCCAATCCTAGGAACGGCATCGAATCCAATCCAATCAAATCCAAGAAACAGAATTCAATCCAATCCAATCCAATCCAGTCCAATGAAACCCAATGCAATCAAAGGAACGGCATCCAATCCAATCCAATCCAATCCAAACCAAACCAATCCAATCCAACCCAATACAATCCAATCCAATGAACGGCATCCAATCCAATCCAATCCAATCCAATCGGAGCCAATCCAATCCAAGGAACGGCATCTAATCCAATCCAATGCAATGCAATCCAGTCCAATCCAATCCGATCCAATCCAATCTAATCCAATCCAATCTAAGGAACGACATTCATCCAATCCAATCCAATCCAATCCAGTCCAATCCAATCCAATCCAATCCAATGAACGGCATGCAATCCAATCCAATGCAATCCAATCCTATCCAATCCAATCCAAGGAACGGCATCCAATCCAATCCAATGCAATGCAATCCAGTCCAATCCAATCCGATCGAATCCAATCTAATCCAATCCAATCTAAGGAACGACATTCAATCCAACCCAATCCAATCCAGTCCAATCCAATCCAATCCAATCCAATGAACGGCATGCAATCCAATCCAATGCAATCCAACCCTATCCAATCCAATCCAAGGAACGCCGTCCAATCCAATCCAATCCGATCCAATCCAATCCAATCCAATCCAATCCAAGAAACGGCATCCAATCCAATCCAATCCAATCCAAGGATCGGCATCCAAAGCAATCCAATCCAATCCAATCCACTCCATCCAATCCCATCCAATCCAATCCAGTCCAATCCAATCCAGTCCAGTCCAATCCAAGGAACGGGATCCAATCCAATCCAATCCAATGCAATCCGATCCAATCCAATTCTATCCAATCCAATCAATTCCAATCCTAGGAACGGAATTCAATCCAATCCAATCCAATCCAAGGAACGGCATTCAATCCAATCCAATCCAATCCAGTCCAATGAAACTCAATGCAATCAAAGGAACGGCATCCAATCGAATCCAATCCAATCCAATCCAATCCGAACCAATCCAATACAATCCAACCCAATACAATCCAATCCAATGAACGGCATCCAATCCAATTCAATGCAATGCAATCCAGTCCAATCCAATCCGATCCAATCCAATCGAATCCAATCCAATCTAAGGAACGACATTCAATCCAATCCAATCCAATCCAATCCAGTTCAATCCAATCCAATCCAATCCAATCCAACGAACGGCATCCACCCCAATCCAATCCAATCCAATCCAATCCAATCCAATCCAAGGAACGGCATCCAATCAAATCGAATCCAATCCAATCCTATCCAAGCCAAGCCAAGCCAAGCCAATCCAGTCCAATCTGAGGAACGGCATCCAATCTATTCCAATCCAATCCTATTCAATCCAATCCAAGGAACGGCATCCAATCCACTCCAATCCAATACAATGGAATCCAAACCAATCCAATCCAATCCAATCCAATCCAATTCAATCCAATACAATAAAATACAATCCAGTCGAAGGAACGGCATTCAATCCAATCCAATCCAATCAAATCCAATCCATCCAATGAACGGCATGCCATCCAATCCAATGCAACCCAATCCAATCCAATTCAATCAAAGTAACGGCATCCAATCCAATCCAATCCAAGGAACGGCATTAAACCAAACCAATCCAATCCAATCCAACGAACGGCATCCTCCCGAATCCAATCCAATCCAATCTAATCCAATCCAATCCAATCCAAGGAACGCCATCCAATCCATTCCAATCCAATCCGATCCAATCCAATCCAATCCAATCCAATCCAAGAAACGGCATCCAATCCAATCCAATCCAAGGATCGGCATCCAAACATATCCAATCCAATCGAATCCACTCCACTCCAATCCCATCCCATCCAATCCAATCCAATCCAATCCAATCCAATGCAATCCAATCCAATCCAATCCAAGGAACGCCATCCAATACATTCCAATCCAATCCGATCCAATCCAATCCAATCCAATCCAATCCAAGAAACGGCATCCAATCCAATCCAATCCAATCCAAGGATCGGCATCCAAACATATCCAATCCAATCCAATCCACTCCACTCCAATCCCATCCCATCCAATCCAATCCAATCCAATCCAATCCAATGCAATCCAATTCTATCCAATCCATTCCAAGGAACGCCATCCAATCCAATCCAATCCAATCCAAGCCAATCCAATCCGATCCAATCCAACCCAATCCAATCCATTCCAAGAAACGGCATCCAATCCAATCCAATCCAATCCAAGGATCGGCATCCAAACCAATCCAATCCAATCCAATCCACTCCATCCAATCCCATCCAATCCAAACCAGTCCAATCCAATCCAGTCCAGTCCAATCCAAGGAACGGGATCCAATCCAATCCAATCCAATGCAATCCAATCCAATCCAAGGAACGGCATTCAATCCAATCCAATCCAAGGAACGGCATGAAATCCATCCCAATGCAATCCAATCCAATACAATACAATACAATACAAACCAGTCGAAGGATTGGCATCCAAACCAATCCAATCCAATCCAATCCAATCCAATCGGAGCCAATCCAATCCAAGGAACGGCATCCAATCCATTCCAATGCAATGCAATCCAGTCCAATCCAATCCGATCCAATCCAATCTAATCCAATCCAATCTAAGGAACGACATTCAATCCAATCCAATCCAATCCAATCCAATCCAGTCCAATCCAATCCAATCCAATCCAATCCAATGAACGGCATGCAATCCAATCCAATGCAATCCAATCCTATCCAATCCAATCCAAGGAACGCCGTCCAATCCAATCCAATCCAATCCGATCCAATCCAATCCAATCCAATTCAAGAAACGGCATCCAATCCAATCCAATCCAATCCATGGATCGGCATCCAAACCAATCCAGTCCAATACAATCCACTCCATCCAATCCCATCGAATCCAAACCAGTCCAATCCAATCCAGTCCAGTCCAATCCAAGGAACGGGATCCAATCCAATCCAATCCAATGCAATCCAATCCAGTCCAAGGAACGGCATTCAATCCAATCCAATCCAAGGAACGGCATGAAATCCATCCCAATGCAATCCAATCCAATACAATACAATACAATACAAACCAGTCGAAGGATCGGCATCCAAACCAATCCAATCCAATCCAATCCAATCCAATCCAATCGGAGCCAATCCAATCCAAGGAACGGCATCCAATCCATTCCAATGCAATGCAATCCAGTCCAATCCAATCCGATCCAATCCAATCTAATCCAATCCAATCTAAGGAACGACATTCAATCCAAACCAATCCAATCCAATCCAGTCCAATCCAATCCAATCCAATGAACGGCATGCAATCCAATCCAATGCAATCCAATCCTATCCAATCCAATCCAAGGAACGCCGTCCAATCCAATCCAATCCAATCCGATCCAATCCAATCCAATCCAATCGAAGAAACGGCATCCAATCCAATCCAATCAAATCCAAGGATCGGCATCCAAACCAATCCAATCGAATCCAATCCACTCCATCCAATCCCATCGAATCCAAACCAGTCCAATCCAATCCAATCAATTCCAATCCTAGGAACGGCATCCAATCCAATCCAATCCAATCCAATACAATCCAAGGAACGGCATTCAATCCAATCCAATCCAATCCAGTCCAATGAAACTAAATGCAATCAAAGGAACGGCATCCAATCGAATCCAATCCAATCCAATCCAACCCAATACAATCCAATCCAATGAACGGCATCCAATCCAATCCAATCGAACCCAATCGGAGCCAATCCAATCCAAGGAACGGCATCCAATCCAATCCAATGCAATGCAATCCAGTCCAATCCAATCCGATCCAAACCAATCTAGTCCAATCCAATCGAAGGAACGACATTCAATCCAACCCAATCCAATCCAATCCAATGAACGGCATGCAATCCAATCCAATGCAATCCAATCCTATCCAATCCAATCCAAGGAACGCAATCCAATCCAATCCAATCCAATGCAATCCAAACCGATCCAATCCAATCCATTCCAATTCAAGGAACGGCTTCCAATCAAATCCAATCGAATCCAATCCAATCCAATCCAATCCGAACCAATCCAATACAATCCAACCCAATACAATCCAATCCAATGAACGGCATCCAATCCAATTCAATGCAATGCAATCCAGTCCAATCCAATCCGATCCAATCCAATCGAATCCAATCCAATCTAAGGAACGACATTCAATCCAATCCAATCCAATCCAATCCAGTTCAATCCAATCCAATCCAATCCAATCCAACGAACGGCATCCACCCCAATCCAATCCAATCCAATCCAATCCAATCCAATCCAAGGAACGGCATCCAATCAAATCGAATCCAATCCAATCCTATCCAAGCCAAGCCAAGCCAAGCCAATCCAGTCCAATCTGAGGAACGGCATCCAATCTATTCCAATCCAATCCTATTCAATCCAATCCAAGGAACGGCATCCAATCCACTCCAATCCAATACAATGGAATCCAAACCAATCCAATCCAATCCAATCCAATCCAATTCAATCCAATACAATAAAATACAATCCAGTCGAAGGAACGGCATTCAATCCAATCCAATCCAATCAAATCCAATCCATCCAATGAACGGCATGCCATCCAATCCAATGCAACCCAATCCAATCCAATTCAATCAAAGTAACGGCATCCAATCCAATCCAATCCAAGGAACGGCATTAAACCAAACCAATCCAATCCAATCCAACGAACGGCATCCTCCCGAATCCAATCCAATCCAATCTAATCCAATCCAATCCAATCCAAGGAACGCCATCCAATCCATTCCAATCCAATCCGATCCAATCCAATCCAATCCAATCCAATCCAAGAAACGGCATCCAATCCAATCCAATCCAAGGATCGGCATCCAAACATATCCAATCCAATCGAATCCACTCCACTCCAATCCCATCCCATCCAATCCAATCCAATCCAATCCAATCCAATGCAATCCAATCCAATCCAATCCAAGGAACGCCATCCAATACATTCCAATCCAATCCGATCCAATCCAATCCAATCCAATCCAATCCAAGAAACGGCATCCAATCCAATCCAATCCAATCCAAGGATCGGCATCCAAACATATCCAATCCAATCCAATCCACTCCACTCCAATCCCATCCCATCCAATCCAATCCAATCCAATCCAATCCAATGCAATCCAATTCTATCCAATCCATTCCAAGGAACGCCATCCAATCCAATCCAATCCAATCCAAGCCAATCCAATCCGATCCAATCCAACCCAATCCAATCCATTCCAAGAAACGGCATCCAATCCAATCCAATCCAATCCAAGGATCGGCATCCAAACCAATCCAATCCAATCCAATCCACTCCATCCAATCCCATCCAATCCAAACCAGTCCAATCCAATCCAGTCCAGTCCAATCCAAGGAACGGGATCCAATCCAATCCAATCCAATGCAATCCAATCCAATCCAAGGAACGGCATTCAATCCAATCCAATCCAAGGAACGGCATGAAATCCATCCCAATGCAATCCAATCCAATACAATACAATACAATACAAACCAGTCGAAGGATTGGCATCCAAACCAATCCAATCCAATCCAATCCAATCCAATCGGAGCCAATCCAATCCAAGGAACGGCATCCAATCCATTCCAATGCAATGCAATCCAGTCCAATCCAATCCGATCCAATCCAATCTAATCCAATCCAATCTAAGGAACGACATTCAATCCAATCCAATCCAATCCAATCCAGTCCAATCCAATCCAATCCAATCCAATCCAATGAACGGCATGCAATCCAATCCAATGCAATCCAATCCTATCCAATCCAATCCAAGGAACGCCGTCCAATCCAATCCAATCCAATCCGATCCAATCCAATCCAATCCAATTCAAGAAACGGCATCCAATCCAATCCAATCCAATCCATGGATCGGCATCCAAACCAATCCAGTCCAATACAATCCACTCCATCCAATCCCATCGAATCCAAACCAGTCCAATCCAATCCAGTCCAGTCCAATCCAAGGAACGGGATCCAATCCAATCCAATCCAATGCAATCCAATCCAGTCCAAGGAACGGCATTCAATCCAATCCAATCCAAGGAACGGCATGAAATCCATCCCAATGCAATCCAATCCAATACAATACAATACAATACAAACCAGTCGAAGGATCGGCATCCAAACCAATCCAATCCAATCCAATCCAATCCAATCCAATCGGAGCCAATCCAATCCAAGGAACGGCATCCAATCCATTCCAATGCAATGCAATCCAGTCCAATCCAATCCGATCCAATCCAATCTAATCCAATCCAATCTAAGGAACGACATTCAATCCAAACCAATCCAATCCAATCCAGTCCAATCCAATCCAATCCAATGAACGGCATGCAATCCAATCCAATGCAATCCAATCCTATCCAATCCAATCCAAGGAACGCCGTCCAATCCAATCCAATCCAATCCGATCCAATCCAATCCAATCCAATCGAAGAAACGGCATCCAATCCAATCCAATCAAATCCAAGGATCGGCATCCAAACCAATCCAATCGAATCCAATCCACTCCATCCAATCCCATCGAATCCAAACCAGTCCAATCCAATCCAATCAATTCCAATCCTAGGAACGGCATCCAATCCAATCCAATCCAATCCAATACAATCCAAGGAACGGCATTCAATCCAATCCAATCCAATCCAGTCCAATGAAACTAAATGCAATCAAAGGAACGGCATCCAATCGAATCCAATCCAATCCAATCCAACCCAATACAATCCAATCCAATGAACGGCATCCAATCCAATCCAATCGAACCCAATCGGAGCCAATCCAATCCAAGGAACGGCATCCAATCCAATCCAATGCAATGCAATCCAGTCCAATCCAATCCGATCCAAACCAATCTAGTCCAATCCAATCGAAGGAACGACATTCAATCCAACCCAATCCAATCCAATCCAATGAACGGCATGCAATCCAATCCAATGCAATCCAATCCTATCCAATCCAATCCAAGGAACGCAATCCAATCCAATCCAATCCAATGCAATCCAAACCGATCCAATCCAATCCATTCCAATTCAAGGAACGGCTTCCAATCAAATCCAATCCAATCCAATCCAATCCAATCCAATCCAAGCCAATCTAATCCAAGGAACGGCATGAAACCAATCCAATCCAATCCAATCCAACGAATGGTATCCAGCCCAATCCAATCCAATCCAATCTAATCCAAGGAACGGCATGAAACCAACCCAATCCAATCCAACAAACGGCATCCGGCCCAATCCAATCCAATCCAATCTAATCCTATCCAATCCAATCCAAGGAACGCCATCCAATCCAATCCAATTGAATCCAATCCGATTCAATCCAATCCAATCGAATCCAAGAAACGGCATCCAATCCAATGCAATCCAATCCAATGCAATGCCATCCAATCCAATCCAATCCAATCCAATCCAATCCAATCCAAGGAACGGCATCCAATCCAATCGAATCCAATCCAATCCAATCCAAGCCAAGCCAAGCCAAGCCAATCCAGTCCAATCTGAGGAACGGCATCCAATCTATTCCAATCCAATCCTATTCAATCCAATCCAAGGAACGGCATCCAATCCACTCCAATCCAATACAATCGAATCCAAACCAATGCAATCCAATCCAATCCAATCCAATACAATACAATACAATACAATCCATCGAAGGAACGGCATTCAATCCAATCCAATCCAATCCAATCAAATCCAATCCATCCAATGAACGGCATGCCATCCAATCCAATGCAACCCAATCCAATCCAATTCAATCAAAGTAACGGCATCCAATCCAATACAATCCAAGGAACGGCATTAAACGAAACCAATACAATCCAATTCAACGAACGGCATCCTCCCCAATCCAATCGAATCCAATCTAATCCTATCCAATCCAATCCAAGTAACGCCATCCAATCCTTTCCAATCCAATCTGATCCAATCCAATCCAATCCAATCCAATCCAATCCAAGAAACGGCATCCATTCCAATCCAATCCAATCCAATCCAATCCAAGGATCGGCATCCAAACATATCCAATCCAATCGAATCCACTCCACTCCAATCCAATCCCAAACCATCCAATCCAATCCAATCCAATCCAATCCAATGCAATCCAATCCTATCCAATCCAATCCAAGGAACGCCATCCAATCCAATCCAATCCAATCCAATCCGATCCAATCCAACCCAATCCAATCCAATCCAATCCAAGAAACGGCATCCAATCCAATCCAATCCAATCCAAGGATCGGCATCCAAACCAATCCAATCCAATCCAATCCACTCCATCCAATCCCATCCAATCCAAACCAGTCCAATCCAATCCAGTCCAGTCCAATCCAAGGAACGGGATCCAATCCAATCCAATCCAATGCAATCCGATCCAATCCAATTCTATCCAATCCAATCAATTCCAATCCTAGGAACGGCATCCAATCCAATCCAATCAAATCCAAGGAACGGAATTTAATCCAATCCAATCCAATCCAGTCCAATGAAACCCAATGCAATGAAAGGAACGGCATCCAATCCAATCCAATCCAATCCAAACCAATCCAATCCAACCCAATACAATCCAATCCAATGAACGGCATCCAATCCAATCCAATCCAATCGGAGCCAATCCAATCCAAGGAACGGCATCGAATCCAATCCAATGCAATGCAATCCGATCCAATCCAACCCAATCCAATCCAATCCAATCCAATCCAATCCAAGAAACGGCATCCAATCCAATCCAATCCAATCCAAGGATCGGCATCCAAACCAATCCAATCCAATCCAATCCACTCCATCCAATCCCATCCAATCCAAACCAGTCCAATCCAATCCAGTCCAGTCCAATCCAAGGAACGGGATCCAATCCAATCCAATCCAATGCAATCCGATCCAATCCAATTCTATCCAATCCAATCAATTCCAATCCTAGGAACGGCATCCAATCCAATCCAATCAAATCCAAGGAACGGAATTCAATCCAATCCAATCCAATCCAGTCCAATGAAACCCAATGCAATCAAAGGAACGGCATCCAATCCAATCCAATCCAAACCAAACCAATCCAATCCAACCCAATACAATCCAATCCAATGAACGGCATCCAATCCAATCCAATCGGAGCCAATCCAATCCAAGGAACGGCATCTAATCCAATCCAATGCAATGCAATCCAGTCCAATCCAATCCGATCCAATCCAATCTAATCCAATCCAATCTAAGAAACGACATTCAATCCAATCCAATCCAATCCAATCCAGTCCAATCCAATCCAATCCAATCCAATGAACGGCATGCAATCCAATCCAATGCAATCCAATCCTATCCAATCCAATCCAAGGAACGGCATCCAATCCAATCCAATGCAATGCAATCCAGTCCAATCCAATCCGATCGAATCCAATCTAATCCAATCCAATCTAAGGAACGACATTCAATCCAATCCAATCCAATCCAGTCCAATCCAATACAATCCAATCCAATGAACGGCATGCAATACAATCCAATGCAATCCAATCCTATCAAATCCAATCCAAGGAACGCCGTCCAATCCGATCCAATCCAATCCCATCCAATCCAATCCAGTCCAATCCAATCCAGTCCAGTCCAATCCAAGGAACGGGATCCAATCCAATCCAATCCAATGCAATCCGATCCAATCCAATTCTATCCAATCCAATCAATTCCAATCCTAGAAACGGCATTCAATACAATACAATCCAATCCAAGGAACGGCATTCAATCCAATCCAATCCAATCCAGTCCAATGAAACTCAATGCAATCAAAGGAACGGCATCCAATCGAATCCAATCCAATCCAATCCAATCCGAACCAATCCAATCCAATCCAACCCAATACAATCCAATCCAATGAACGGCATCCAATCCAATCCAATGCAATGCAATCCAGTCCAATCCAATCCGATCCAATCCAATCGAATCCAATCCAATCTAAGGAACGACATTCAATCCAATCCAATCCAATCCAATCCAGTCCAATCCAATCCAATCCAATCCAATCCAATCCAACGAACGGCATCCACCCCAATCCAATCCAATCCAATCCAATCCGATTCAATCCAATCCAATCCAATCCAAGAAACGGAATCCAATCCAATCCAATCCAATGCAATGCAATCCAATCCAATCCAATCCAATCCAATCCACGAAACGGCAACCAATCTAATCCAATACAATGCAATGCAATCCAATCCAATCCAATCCGATCCAATCCAATCCAATCCAATCCAATCAAAGGAACGGCATTCAATCCAATCCAATCCAATCCAATCCAAACCAAGGAACGGCATCAAATCCAATCCAATCCAATCCAATCCAAGGATCGCCATCCAATGCATTCAATGGAATCCAAACCGATCCAATCCAATCCCATCCAAGGAACGGCATCAAATCAACTCCGATCCAATCAAATTCAATACAATCCAATCCAATCCAATACAACCCAATTCAAGGAACGGCATCCAATCCAATCCAATCCAATGCAATCCATTCCAATCCAATCCAATCCAATGCAATCTCAGGAACGGCATCCAATCCAATCCAATCCAATCCAAGCCACGGCATCCAATCCAATCCAATCCAATCCAATTCAAGGAACGGCAGTACACCAATCCATTCCAATCCAATCCAATCCAACGAACGGAATCAAGCCCAATCCAATCCAATCCAATCTAATCCTATCCAATCCAATCTAAGGAACGCCATCCAATCCAATCCAATGCAATCCGATCCTATCCAATCCAATCCAATCAATTCCAATCCTAGGAACGGCATCCAATCTAATCCAATCCAATCCAATCCAATCCACGAAACGGCATCCAATCCAATCCAATCCAATGCAATGCCATCCAATCCAATCCAATACGATCCAATCCAATACAATACAGTCCTATCGAAGGAACGTCATTCAATCCAAACCAATCCAATCCAAGGACCGGCATCCAATCCAATCCAATCCAATCCAATCCAAGCCAAACCAAGCCAATCCAATCCAATCTGAGGAACGCCATCCAATCCAATCCAATCCGATCCAACCCAATCCAATCCAATCGAATTAATTCCAATCCTAGGAACGGCATCCAATCTAATCCAATCCAATCCAATCCAATCCAATCCAAGAAACGGCATCCAATCCAATCCAATCCAATGCATTGCCATCCAATCCAATCCAATACGATCCAATCCAATACAATACAGTCCTATCGAAGGAACGTCATTCAATCCAAACCAATCCAATCCAAGGAACGGCATCCAATCCAATCCAATCCAATCCAATCCAAGCCAAACCAAGCCAATCCAATCCAATCTGAGGAACGGAATCCAATCTAATCCAATCCTATCCAATCCAATCCAAGGAACGGCATCCAATCCACTCCAATCCAATTCAATCCAATCCAAACCAATCCAAGCCAATCCAATCCAATCCAAGGAACGGCATGAAATCCATCCCAATGCAATCCAATCCAATCCAATCCAATACAATACAATACAATACAATACAATCCAGTCGAAGGAACGGCATCCAAACCAATCCAATCCAATCCAACCCAATACAATCCAATACAATGAACGGCATCCAATCCAATCCAATCCAATCCAATCGGATCCAATCCAATCCAAGGAACGGCATCCAATCCATTCCAATGCAATGCAATCCAGTCCAATCCAATCCGATCCAATCCAATCCAATCTAATCCAATCCAATCTAAGGAACGACATTCAATCCAATCCAATCCAATGCAATCCAGTCCAATCCAATCCAATCCAATCCAATGAACGGCATGCAATCCAATCCAATGCAATCCAATCCTATCCAATCCAATCCAAGGAACGCCGTCCAATCCAAACCAATCCAATCCGATCCAATCCAATCCAATCCAATCCAATCCAAGACACGGCATCCAATCCAATCCAATCCAATCCAAGGATCGGCATCCAAACCAATCCAATCCAATCCAATCCACTCCATCCAATCCCATCGAATCCAAACCAGTCCAATCCAATCCAGTCCAGTCCAATCCAAGGAACGGGATCCAATCCAATCCAATCCAATGCAATCCAATCCAATCCAAGGAACGGCATTCAATCCAATCCAATCCAAGGAACGGCATGAAATCCATCCCAATGCAATCCAATCCAATACAATACAATACAATACAATCCAGTCGAAGGATCGGCATCCAAACCAATCCAATCCAATCCAACCCAATACAATCCAATCCAATGAACGTCATCCAATCCAATCCAATCCAATCCAATCCAATCCAATCCAATCCAATCCAATCCAATCCAATCGGAGCCAATCCAATCCAAGGAACGGCATCCAATCCATTCCAATGCAATGCAATCCAGTCCAATCCAATCCGATCCAATCCAATCCAATCTAATCCAATCCAATCTAAGGAACGACATTCAATCCAATCCAATCCAATCCAATCCTCTCCAATCCAATCCAATCCAATCCAATGAACGGCATGCAATCCAATCCAATGCAATCCAATCCTTTCCAATCCAATCCAAGGAACGCCGTCCAATCCAATCCAATCCATTCCGATCCAATCCAATCCAATCCAAGAAACGGCATCCAATCCAATCCAATCCAATCCAAGGATCGGCATCCAAACCAATCCAATCCAATCCAATCCACTCCATCCAATCCCATCGAATGCAAACCAGTCCAATCCAATCCAATCAATTCCAATCCTAGGAACGGCATCCAATCCAATCCAATCCAATCCAATCCAATCCATGGAACGGCATTCAATCCAATCCAATCCAATCCAGTCCAATGAAACTAAATGCAATCAAAGGAACGGCATCCAATCGAATCGAATCCAATCCAATCCAATCCGAACCAATCCAATCCAACCCAATACAATCCAATCCAATGAACGGCATCCAATCCATTCCAATGCAATGCAATCCAGTCCAAACCAATCCGATCCAATCCAATCTAATCCAATCCAATCTAAGGAACGACATTCAATCCAATCCAATCCAATCCAATCCTGTCCAATCCAATCCAATCCAATCCAATGAACGGCATGCAATCCAATCCAATGCAATCCAATCCTTTCCAATCCAATCCAAGGAACGCCGTCCAATCCAATCCAATCCATTCCGATCCAATCCAATCCAATCCAAGAAACGGCATCCAATCCAATCCAATCCAATCCAAGGATCGGCATCCAAACCAATCCAATCCAATCCAATCCACTCCATCCAATCCCATCGAATGCAAACCAGTCCAATCCAATCCAATCAATTCCAATCCTAGGAACGGCATCCAATCCAATCCAATCCAATCCAATCCAATCCATGGAACGGCATTCAATCCAATCCAATCCAATCCAGTCCAATGAAACTAAATGCAATCAAAGGAACGGCATCCAATCGAATCGAATCCAATCCAATCCAATCCGAACCAATCCAATCCAACCCAATACAATCCAATCCAATGAACGGCATCCAATCCATTCCAATGCAATGCAATCCAGTCCAAACCAATCCGATCCAATCCAATCTAATCCAATCCAATCTAAGGAACGACATTCAATCCAATCCAATCCAATCCAATCCTGTCCAATCCAATCCAATCCAATCCAATGAACGGCATGCAATCCAATCCAATGCAATCCAATCCTATCCAATCCAATCCTATCCAATCCAATCCAAGGAACGCCGTCCAATCCAATCCAATCCATTCCGATCCAATCCAATCCAATCCAAGAAAAGGCATCCAATCCAATCCGATCCAATCCAATGATCGGCATCCAAACCAATCCAATCCAATCCAATCCACTCCATCCAATCCCATCGAATGCAAACCAGTCCAATCCAATCCAATCAATTCCAATCCTAGGAACGGCATCCAATCCAATCCAATCCAATCCAATCCAAGGAAGGGCATTCAATCCAATCCAATCCAATCCAGTCCAATGAAACTAAATGCAATCAAAGGAACGGCATCCAATCGAATCGAATCCAATCCAATCCAATCCGAACCAATCCAATCCAACCCAATACAATCCAATCCAATGAACGGCATCCAATCCAATCCAATTCAACCCAATCGGAGCCAATCCAATCCAAGGAACGGCATCCAATCCAATCCAATGCAATGCAATCCAGTCCAATCCAATCCGATCCAAACCAATCGAATCCAATCCAATCGAAGGAAGGACATTCAATCCAATCCAATCCAATCCAATGAACGGCATGCAATCCAATCCAATGCAATCCAATCCTATCCAATCCAATCCAAGGAACGCAATCCAATCCAATCCAATCCAATGCAATCCAAACCGATCCAATCCAATCCAATCCATTCCAATTCAAGGAACGGCTTCCAATCAAATCCAATCCAATCCAATCCAATCCAATCCAATCCAATCCAAGCCAATCTAATCCAAGGAACGGCATGAAACCAATCCAATCCAATCCAATTCAACGAACGGTATCCAGCCCAATCCAATCCAATCCAATCTAATCCAAGGAACGGCATGAAACCAATCCAATCCAATCCAATCCAACAAACGGCATCCGGCCCAATCCAATCCAATCCAATCTAATCCTATCCAATCCAATCCAAGGAACGCCATCCAATCCAATCCAATTGAATCCAATCCGATTCAATCCAATCCAATCCAATCCAAGAAACGGCATCCAATCCAATGCAATCCAATCCAATGCAATGCCATCCAATCCAATCCAATCCAATCCAATCCAATCCAAGGAACGGCATCCAATCCAATCGAATCCAATCCAATCCAATCCAAGCCAAGCCAAGCCAAGCCAAGCCAAGCCAATCCAGTCCAATCTGAGGAAGGGCATCCAATCTATTCCAATCCAATCCTATTCAATCCAATCCAAGGAACGGCATCCAATCCACTCCAATCCAATACAATCGAATCCAAACCAATGCAATCCAATCCAATCCAATCCAATCCAATCCAATACAATAAAATACAATCCAGTCGCAGGAACGGCATTCAATCCAGTCCAATCCAATCCAATCAAATCCAATCCATCCAATGAACGGCATGCCATCCAATCCAATGCAACCCAATCCAATCCAATTCAATCAGAGTAACGGCATCCAATCCAATCCAATCAAAGGAACGGCATTAAACCAAACCAATCCAATCCAATCCAACGAACGGCATCCTCCCCAATCCAATCCAATCCAATCAAATCCTGTCCAATCCAATCCAAGGAACGCCATCCAATGCATTCCAATCCAATCCGATCCAATCCAATCCAATCCAATCCAATCCAAGAAACGGCATCCAATCCAATCCAATCCAATCCAATCCAAGGATCGGCATCCAAACCTATCCAATCCAATCGAATCCACTCCACTCCAATCCAATCCCATCCCATCCAATCCAATCCAATCCAATCCAATCCAATGCAATCCAATCCAATCCTATCCAATCCAATCCCAGGAACGCCATCCAATCCAATCCAATCCAATCCGATCCAATCCAACCCAATCCAATCCAAGCCAATCCAAGAAACGGCATCCAATCCAATCCAATCCAAGGATCGGCATCCAAACCAATCCAATCCAATCGACTCCATCCAATCCCATCCAATCCAAACCAGTCCAATCCAATCCAGTCCAGTCCAATCCCAGGAGCGGGATCCAATCCAATCCAATCCAATGCAATCCGATCCAATCCAATTCTATCCAATCCAAACAATTCCAATCCTAGGAACGGCATCCAATCCAATCCAATCAAATCCAAGGAACGGAATTCAATCCAATCCAATCCAATCCAGTCCAATGAAACCCAATGCAATCAAAGGAACGGCATCCAATCAAATCCAATCCAACCCAATACAATCCAATCCAATGAACGGCATCCAATCCAATCCAATCCAATACTATCCAATCGGATCCAATCCAATCCAAGGAACGGCATCCAATCCATTCCAATGCAATGCAATCCAGTCCAATCCAATCCGATCCAATCCAATCTAATCCAATCCAATCTAAGGATCGACATTCAATCCAATCCAATCCAATCCAATCCAGTCCAATCCAATCCAATCCAATCCAATGAACGGCATGCAATCCAATCCAATGCAATCCAATCCGATCCAATCCAATCCAAGGAACGCCGTCCAATCCAAACCAATCCAATCCGATCCAATCCAATCTAATCCAATCCAATCCAAGACACGGCATCCAATCCAATCCAATCCAATCCAAGGATCGGCATCCAAACCAATCCAATCCAATCCAATCCACTCCATCCAATCCCATCGAATCCAAACCAGTCCAATCCAATCCAGTCCAGTCCAATCCAAGGAACGGGATCCAATCCAATCCAATCCAATGCAATCCAATCCAATCCAAGGAACGGCATTCAATCCAATCCAATCCAAGGAACGGCATGAAATCCATCCCAATGCAATCCAATCCAATATAATACAATACAATACAGTCGAAGGATCGGCATCCAAACCAATCCAATCCAATCCAACCCAATATAATCCAATCCAAGGAACGGCATCCAATCCATTCCAATGCAGTGCAATCCAGTCCAATCCAATCCGATCCAATCCAATCTAATCCAATCCAATCTAAGGAACGACATTCAATCCAATCCAATCCAATCCAATCCAGTCCAATCCAATCCAATCCAATCCAATGAACGGCATGCAATCCAATCCAATGCAATCCAATCCTATCCCATCCAATCCAAGGAACGCCGTCCAATCCAATCCAATCCAATCCGATCCAATCCAATCCGATCCAATCCCAGAAACGGCATCCAATCCAATCCAATCCAATCCAAGGATCGGCATCCAAACCAATCCAATCCAATGCAATCCACTCCATCCAATCCCATCGAATCCAAACCAGTCCAATCCAATCCAATCAATTCCAATCCTAGGAACGGCATCCAATCCAATCCAATCCAATCCAATCCAAGGAACGGCATTCAATCCAATCCAATCCAATCCAGTCCAATGAAACGAAATGCAATCAAAGGAACGGCATCCAATCGAATCCAATCCAATCCAATCCGGACCAATCCAATCCAACCCAATACAATCCAATCCAATGAACGGCATCCAATCCAATCCAATCCAACCCAATCGGAGCCAATCCAATCCAAGGAACGGCATCCAATCCAATCCAATGCAATGCAATCCAGACAATCCAATCCGATCCAAACCAATCTAATCCAATCCAATCGAAGGAACGACATTCAATCCAATCCAATCCAATCCAATCCAATCCAATCCAATCCAATGAACGGCATGAAAGCCAATCCAATGCAATCCAATCCTATCCAATCCAATCCAAGGAACGCAATCCAATCCAATCCAATCCAATGCAATCCAAACCGATCCAATCCAATCCAATCCATTCCAATTCAAGGAACGGCTTCCAATCAAATCCAATCCAATCCAATCCAATCCAAGCCAATCTAATCCAAGGAACGGCATGAAACCAATCCAATCCAATCCAACGAACGGTATCCAGCCCAATCCAATCCAATCCAATCTAATCCAAGGAATGGCATGAAACCAATCCAATCCAATCCAATCCAACAAACGGCATCCGGCCCAATCCAATCCAATCCAATCTAATCCTATCGAATCCAATCCAAGGAACGCCATCCAATCCAATCCAATTGAATCCAATCCGATTCAATCCAATCCAATCCAATCCAAGGAACGGCATCCAATCCAATCCAATCCAATCCAATCCAATCCGAGGAACGGCATCCAATCCAATCCAATCCAATCCAACGAACGGCATCCAATCCAATCCAATCCAATTCAATGCAATCCAATCCAAGGAACGGCTTCCAATCCAATCCAATCTAATCTAATCCAAGGAACGGCATCCAATCCAATCCAATCCAATTCAATCCAATCCAATCCAAGGAACGGCGTCCAACCCAATCCAATCCAAGCCAATCCAATACAATCTAAGGAACGGCATCCAATCCAATCCAATCCAATTCAATCCTATCCAACAAACGGCATCCAATCCAATCCAATCCAATCCACTCCAATCCAATCCAATCCAATCCAATCCAATCCAATCCAGTCCAATCCAAGGAAGGGGATCCAATCCCATCCAATCCAATGCAATCCAATCCAATCCAACCCAACAAATCCACTCCAAGCTCAGTAACGGCATCCAATCCAATCCAATCCAATCCAATCCAATCCAATCAAATCAAATCCAATCCAGTCCAATCCAATCCAAGGAACGGCATCAAATCCAATCCAACCCAATCCAAACCAATCCAATCCAATCCAAGGAACGGCATGCAATCCAATCCAACCCAATCGAATGGAAGGAACGGCCTCCAATCCAATCCAATCGAAGTAACGGCATCCAATCCAAGCCAATCCAATCCAATGCAATGCAATCCAATCCAATCCAATCCAATCCAATCCAAATCAGTCCAATCCAACCCAATCCAAAAAAATCCAATCCAATCCAAGGAACGGCATGCAATCCAATCCAATCCAATCCAATCCAATCGAATGTAAGGAACGGCCTTCAATCCAATTCAATCGAAGTAACGGCATCCAATCCAATCCAATCCAATCCAATGCAATGCAATCCAATCCAATCCAATCCAATTCAATTCAATCAAGTCCAATCCAAGCCAATGGAATCCAATCCAATCCAATCCAAGGAACGGCATCCAATCCAATCCAATCCAATCCAATCCGAGGAACGGCATCCAATCCAATCCAATCCAATCCAAGGAACGGCATCCAATCCAATCCAATCCAATGCAATCCAATCCAAGGAACGGCTTCCAATCAAATCCAATCCAATCTCATCTAATCCAAGGAACGGCATCCAATCCAATCCAATCCAATTCAATGCAATCCAATCCAAGGAACAGCATCCAACCCAATACAATCCCACCCAATCCAATACAACCAAAGGAACGGCATCCAATCCAATCCAATCCAATCCAATCCTATCCAACTAACGGCATCCAATCCAATCCAATCCAATCCAATGCAATTCAATCCACTCCAATCCAATCTAATCCAATCCAATCCAATACAATCCAAGGAAGGGGATCCAATCCCATCCAATCCAATGCAATCCAATCCAATCCAATCCAACAAATCCACTCCAAGCTCAGTAACGGCATCCAATCCAATCCAATCGAATCCAATCCAGTCCAATCCAATCCAAGGAACGGCATCAAATCCAATCCAACCCAATCCAAACCAATCCACTCCAATCCAATCCAATCCAGTCCAATCCAATCCAAGGAACGGCATCAAATCCAATCCAACCCAATCCAAACCAATCCAATCCAATCCAGGGAACGGCATGCAATCCAATCCAATCCAATCCAATCGAATCGAATGTAAGGAACGGCCTCCAATCCAATCCAATCGAAGGAACGGCATCCAAACCAATGCAATCCAATGCAATGCAATCCAATCCAATCCAATCCAATTCAGTCCAATCCAATCCAATCCAATGCAATCCAATCCAATCCAATCCAATCCAAGGAACGCCATCCAATCCAATCCAATCCAATCCGAGGAACGTCATCCAATCCAATCCAATCCAAGGAACGGCATCCAATCCAATCCAATCCAATGCAATCCAATCCAATGAAAGGCATCCAATCCAATCCAATCCAACCCAATCGGAGCCAATCCAATCCAAGGAACGGCATCCAATCCAATCCAATGCAATGCAATCCAGACAATCCAATCCGATCCAAACCAATCTAATCCAATCCAATCGAAGGAACGACATTCAATCCAATCCAATCCAATCCAATCCAATCCAATCCAATGAACGGCATGAAAGCCAATCCAATGCAATCCAATCCTATCCAATCCAATCCAAGGAACGCAATCCAATCCAATCCAATCCAATGCAATCCAAACCGATCCAATCCAATCCAATCCATTCCAATTCAAGGAACGGCTTCCAATCAAATCCAATCCAGTCCAATCCAATCCAAGCCAATCTAATCCAAGGAACGGCATGAAACCAATCCAATCCAATCCAACGAACGGTATCCAGCCCAATCCAATCCAATCCAATCTAATCCAAGGAATGGCATGAAACCAATCCAATCCAATCCAATCCAACAAACGGCATCCGGCCCAATCCAATCCAATCCAATCTAATCCTATCGAATCCAATCCAAGGAACGCCATCCAATCCAATCCAATTGAATCCAATCCGATTCAATCCAATCCAATCCAATCCAAGGAACGGCATCCAATCCAATCCAATCCAATCCAATCCAATCCGAGGAACGGCATCCAATCCAATCCAATCCAATCCAACGAACGGCATCCAATCCAATCCAATCCAATTCAATGCAATCCAATCCAAGGAACGGCTTCCAATCCAATCCAATCTAATCTAATCCAAGGAACGGCATCCAATCCAATCCAATCCAATTCAATCCAATCCAATCCAAGGAACGGCGTCCAACCCAATCCAATCCAAGCCAATCCAATACAATCTAAGGAACGGCATCCAATCCAATCCAATCCAATTCAATCCTATCCAACAAACGGCATCCAATCCAATCCAATCCAATCCACTCCAATCCAATCCAATCCAATCCAATCCAATCCAGTCCAATCCAAGGAAGGGGATCCAATCCCATCCAATCCAATGCAATCCAATCCAATCCAACCCAACAAATCCACTCCAAGCTCAGTAACGGCATCCAATCCAATCCAATCCAATCCAATCCAATCCAATCCAATCCAATCAAATCAAATCCAATCCAGTCCAATCCAATCCAAGGAACGGCATCAAATCCAATCCAACCCAATCCAAACCAATCCAATCCAATCCAAGGAACGGCATGCAATCCAATCCAACCCAATCGAATGTAAGGAACGGCCTCCAATCCAATCCAATCGAAGTAACGGCATCCAATCCAAGCCAATCCAATCCAATGCAATGCAATCCAATCCAATCCAATCCAATCCAATCCAAATCAGTCCAATCCAACCCAATCCAAAAAAATCCAATCCAATCCAAGGAACGGCATGCAATCCAATCCAATCCAATCCAATCCAATCGAATGTAAGGAACGGCCTTCAATCCAATTCAATCGAAGTAACGGCATCCAATCCAATCCAATCCAATCCAATGCAATGCAATCCAATCCAATCCAATCCAATTCAATTCAATCAAGTCCAATCCAAGCCAATGGAATCCAATCCAATCCAATCCAAGGAACGGCATCCAATCCAATCCAATCCAATCCAATCCAATCCGAGGAACGGCATCCAATCCAATCCAATCCAATCCAAGGAGCGTCCAACCCAATCCAATCCAATTCAATCCAATCCAATCCAAGGAACGGCGTCCAACCCAATCCAATCCAAGCCAATCCAATACAATCCAAGGAACGGCTTCCAATCCAATCCAATCTAACCTAATCCAAGGAACGTCATCCAATCCAATCCAATTCATTCCAATCCAATACAAGGAACGGCATCCAATACAATCCAATCCAATCCAATCCAATCCAATCCAATACAATACAATCTCAGGAACGGCATCCAATCCAGTCCAATCCAATCCAATCCTATCATATCCCACCCATTGTACGGCATCGAAGCCAATCCTATCCAATCCAATACAATCGAATCGAATCTAATCCACTCCAGTCCAATAAAAATCCAATCCAATCCAATCCAATCCAGTCCAGTCCTGTCCAATCCAAGGAAGGGGATCCAATCACATCCAATCCAATGCAATCCAATCCAATCCAATCCAATCCAATCCAATCCAATCCAATCCAATCCAATCAAATCAAATCCAGTCCAATCCATTCCAAGGAACGGCATCAAATCCAATCCAATCCAATCCAATCCAATCCAATCCAATCCAATGAACGGCATGCAATCCAATCCAATCCAATGCAATCCAGTCCATCCCAATCCAATCCAATCAAATCCAATCCAATCCAATCCAATCCAATCCAATCGAATGTACGGAACGGCATCCAATCCAATCCACTCGAAGTCACGGCATCCAATCCAATCCAATCCAATCCAATGCAATGCAATGCAATCCAATTCAATCCAATCCAATCCAAGGAACGGCATTCAATCCAATCCAATCCAATCCAAGGAACGGCATCCAATCCAATCCAATCCAATCCAATGCAATCCAATCCAAGGAACGGCATGCAATCCAATCCAATCCAATCCAATCCAATCTAATGCAAGGTACGGCATCCAATCCAATTCAATCCAATCCAATCCAATCCATGGAATGGCATCGAATCGAATCGAATACAATCCAATCCAATCCAATCCTATCCAACGAACGGCATTCAATCCAGTCCGATCCAATTCACTCCAATCCACTCCAATCCAATCCAACCCAATCCAATCCAAACCAATCCAATCCAATCCAATCCAGTCCAGTCCAATCCAAGAAACGTCATCCAATCCCAACCAATCCAGTGCAATCCAATCCAATCCATTCCAAGCCAATCAACTCCAAGCTTAGGAACATCATTCAATCCAATCCAATCCAATCCATTTTAATTCAAGGATCGGCATCCAATCCAATCCAATCCAAATCAATCTAATCTCATCCATTCCAATACAATCCAATCCAATCCAATCCAGTCCAGTCCAGTCCAATCCAAGGAAGGGGATCCAATCCCATCGAATCCAATGCAATCCAATCCAATCCAATCCAACAAATCCACTCCAAGCTCAGTAACGGCATCCAATACAATCCAATCCAATCCAATCAAACCCAATCCAGTCCAATCCAATCCAAGGAACGGCATCAAATCCAATCCAACCCAATCCAAACCAATCCAATCCAAGGAACGGCATCCAATCCAATCCAATCCAATGCAATCCAATCCAAGGAACGGCTTCCAATCCAATCCAATCCAACCCAATCCAATCCAATCCAATCCAATCCAGTCCAATCCAATCTAATCTAATCCAGGGAACGTCATCCAATCCAATCCAATTCATTCCAATCCAATCCAAGGAACGGCATCCAATACAAACCAATCCAATCCAATCCAATCCAATACAATCTCAGGAACGGCATCCAATCCAATCCAATCCAATCCAATCCTATCCTATCCCAACCAATGTACGGCATCGAAGCCAATCCTATCCAATCCAATCCAATCCAATCGAATCCAATCCACTCCAGTCCAATCAAATCCAATCCAATCCAATCCAATCCAGTCCAGTCCAATCCAAGGAAGGGGATCCAATCCCATCCAATCCAATGCAATCCAATCCAATCCAATCCAATCCAACAAATCCACTTCAAGCGAAGTAACGGCATCCGATCCAGCCCAATCCAATCGAATCCAATCAAATCAAATCCAGTCCAATCCATTCCAAGGAACGGCATCAAATCCAATCCAATCCAATCCAATCCAATCCAATCCAATCCAATCCAATCCAATGAACGGCATGCAATCAAATCCAATCCAATGCAATCCAGTCCATCCCAATCCAATCCAATCAAATCCAATCCAATCCAATCCATTCCAATCCAATCCAATCGAATGTACGGAACGGCATCCAATCCAATCCACTCGAAGTAACGGCATCCAATCCAATCCAATCCAATCCAATCCAATGCAATGCAATCCAATTCAATCCAATCCAATCCACTCCAGTCCAATCCAATCCAATCCAATGCAATCCAATCCAATCCAATCCAATCCAAGGAACGGCATCCAATCCAACCCAATCCAATCCAATCCAATCCAATCCAATCCAACCAATCCGAGGAACGGCATCCAATCCAATCCAATCCAAGGAACGGGATCCAATCCAATCCAATCCACTCAAATGCAATCCAATCCAAGGAACGGCTTCCAATCCAATCCAATCCAATCCAATCCTACCTAATCTAATCCAAGGAACTGCATCCAATCCAATCCAATCCAATTCACTCCAATCCAATCCAAGGAACGGCATCCAATCCAATCCCATCCAATATAATCCAATCCAATCCTATCCTATCCAACGAACGGCATCCAATCCAATCCAATCCAATCCCATCCAATCCAATCCAGTCCAATCCAATTCACGGAATCCAATCCCATCCAATCCAATGCAATCCAATCAAATCCAATCTAAGCCAATCCACTCCAAACTGAGGAACGGCATCCTATCCAATCCAATCCAATCGAATCATAAGAACATAAGAACATAAGAAATAGGAGCAGGAGTAGGCCATCTAGCCCCTCAAGCCTGCCCCGCCATTCAATAAGATCATGGCTGATCTGACGTGGATCAGTACCACTGACCCGCCTGATCCCCATAACCCTTAATTCCCTTACCGATCAGGAATCCATCCATCCGCGCTTTAAACATATTCAGCGAGGTAGCCTCCACCACCTCAGTGGGCAGAGAATTCCAGAGATTCACCACCCTCTGGGAGAAGAAGTTCCTCCTCAACTCTGTCTTAAACCGACCCCCCTTTATTTTGAGGCTGTGTCCTCTAGTTTTAACTTCCTTACTAAGTGGAAAGAATCTCTCCGCCTCCACCCTATCCAGCCCCCGCATTATCTTATAAGTCTCCATAAGATCCCCCCTCATCCTTCTTACATTTGAATCGAATCCAATCCAATCCAATCCAATCCAATCCAATACAATACAATACAATACAATCCAATACAATCCAATCCAATCCAATCCAATCCAATCCAATCCAATCCAATCCAAGTAACGGCATCCCATCCAATCCAATCCAAGCCAATCCAATCCAATCCAATGCAATGCAATCCAATCCAATCCAAGGAACGGTATCCAATCCAATCCAATCCAATCCAATCCAAGGAACGGCATTCAATCCAATCCAATCCAATCCAAGGAACGGCATCCAATCCAATCCAATCCAATCCAATGCAATCCAATCCAAGGAACGGCATGCAATCCAATCCAATCCAATCCAATCCAATCCAATCCAATCTAATGCAAGGTACGGCATCCAATCCAATTCAATCCAATCCAATCTATTCCATGGAATGGCATCGATTCGAATCGAATCCAATCCAATCCAATCCAATCCTATCCAACGAACGGCATTCAATCCAGTCCGATCCAATCCACACCAATCCACTCCAATCCAATCCAACCCAATCCAATCCAAACCAATCCAATCCAATCCAGTCCAGTCCAGTCCAAACCGAGAAACGTGATCCAATCCCAGCCAATCCAGTGCAATCCAATCCAATCCATTCCAAGCCAATCCACTCCAAGCTTAGGAACATCATTCAATCCAATCCAATCCAATCCAATCTAATTCAAGGATCGGCATCCAATCCAATCCAATCCAATTCAATCTAATCTAATCCATTCCAATCCAATCCAATACAATCCAATCCAGTCCAGTCCAGTCCAGTCCAATCCAAGGAAGGGGATCCAATCCCATCGAATCCAATGCAATCCAATCCAATCCAATCCAACAATCCACTCCAAGCTCAGTAACGGCATCCAATCCAATCCAATCCAATCCAATCAAACCCAATCCAGTCCAATCCAATCCAAGGAACGGCATCAAATCCAATCCAACCCAATTCAAACCAATCCAATCCAATCCAATCCAATCCAATCCAAGGAACGGCATGCAATCCAATCCAATCCAATCCAATCGAATGAAATGAACGGCCTTCAATCCAATCCAATCGAAGGAACGGCACCCAATCCAATCCAATCCAAGCCAATGCAATCCAATCCAATCCAATCCAAGGAACAGCATCCAATCCAATCCAATCCAATCCAATCCGAGGAACGGCATCCAATCCAATCCAATCCAATCCAACGAACGGCATCCAATCCAATCCAATCCAATTCAATGCAATCCAATCCAAGGAACGGCTTCCAATCCAATCCAATCTAATCTTATCCAAGGAACGGCATCCAATCCAATCCAATCCAATTCAATCCAATCCAATCCAAGGAACGGCATCCAACCCAATCCAATCCAAGCCAATCCAATACAATCTAAGGAACGGCATCCAATCCAATCCAATCCAATTCAATCCTATCCAACAAACGGCATCCAATCCAAACCAATCCAATCCACTCCAATCCAATCCAATCCAATCCAATCCAATCCAATCCAATCCAATCCAATCCAGTCCAATCCAAGGAAGGGGATCCAATCTCATCCAATCCAATGCAATCCAATCCAACCCAACAAATCCACTCCAAGCTCAGTAACGGCATCCAATCCAATCCAATCCAATCCAATCCAATCAAATCCAATCCAGTCCAATCCAATCCAAGGAACGGCATCAAATCCAATCCAACCCAATCCAAACCAATCCAATCCAATCCAAGGAACGGCATGCAATCCAATCCAATCCAATCCAATCCAATCGAATGTAAGGAGCGGCCCCCAATCCAATCCAATCGAAGTAACGGCATCCAATCCAAGCCAATCCATTCCAATGCAATGCAATCCAATACAATCCAATCCAATCCAATCCAATTCAGTCCAATCCAACCCAATCCAAAAAAATCCAATCCAATCCAAGGAACGGCATGCAATCCAATCCAATCCAATCCAATCGAATGTAAGGAACGGCCTTCAATCCAATTCAATCGACGTAACGGCATCCAATCCAATCCAATCCAATGCAATGCAATCCAATCCAATCCAATCCAATTCAATTCAATCAAGTCCAATCCAAGCCAATGGAATCCAATCCAATCCAATCCAAGGAACGGCATCCAATCCAATCCAATCCAATCCAATCCAATCCGAGGAACGGCATCCAATCCAATCCAATCCAATCCAAGGAACGGCATCCAATACAATCCAATCCAATGCAATCCAATCCAAGGAACGGCTTCCAATCCAATCCAATCCAATCCAATCCAATCCAATCTCATCTAATCCAAGGAACGGCATCCAATCCAATCCAATCCAATTCAATGCTATCCAATCCAAGGAACAGCATCCAACCCAATACAATCCCACCCAATCCAATACAATCTAAGGAACGGCATCCAATCCAATCCAATCCAATCCAATCCTATCCAACTAACGGCATCCAATCCAATCCAATCCAATCCAATTCAATCCACTCCAATCCAATCTAATCCATTCCAATCCAATCCAAGGAAGGGGATCCAATCCCATCCAATCCAATGCAATCCAATCCATTCCAATCCAACAAATCCACTCCAAGCTCAGTAACGGCATCCAATCCAATCCAATCCATTCCAATCCAATCCAATCCAATCGAATCCAATCCAGTCCAATACAATCCAAGGAACGGCATCAAATCCAATCGAACCCAATCCAAACCAATCCACTCCAATCCAATCCAATCCAGTACAATCCAATCCAAGGAACGGCATCAAATCCAATACAACCCAATCCAAACCAATCCAATCCAATCCAGGGAACGGCATGCAATCCAATCCAATCCAATCCAATCCAATCGAGTCGAATGTAAGGAACGGTCTCCAATCCAATCCAATCCAATCCAATCCAATCCAATGCACTGCAATCCAATTCAATCCAATCCAATCCACTCCAGTCCAATCCAATCCAATCCAATGCAATCCAATCCAATCCAATCCAATCCAAGGAACGGCATCCAATCCAACCCAATCCAATTCAATCCAATCCAATCCAATCCAACCAATCCGAGGAACGGCATCCAATCCAATCCAATCCAAGGAACGGGATCCAATCCAATCCAATCCACTCAAATGCAATCCAATCCAAGGAACGGCTTCCAATCCAATCCAATCCAATCCAATCCTACCTAATCTAATCCAAGGAACTGCATCCAATCCAATCCAATCCAATTCACTCTAATCCAATCCAAGGAACGGCATCCAATCCAATCCCATCCAATATAATCCAATCCAATCCTATCCTATCCAACGAACGGCATCCAATCCAATCCAATCCAATCCCATCCAATCCAATCCAGTCCAATCCAATTCACGGAATCCAATCCCATCCAATCCAATGCAATCCAATCAAATCCAATCTAAGCCAATCCACTCCAAGCTGAGGAACGGCATCCTATCCAATCCAATCCAATCGAATCATAAGAACATAAGAACATAAGAAATAGGAGCAGGAGTAGGCCATCTAGCCCCTCGAGCCTGCCCCGCCATTCAATAAGATCATGGCTGATCTGACGTGGATCAGTACCACTGACCCGCCTGATCCCCATAATCCTTAATTCCCTTACCGATCAGGAATCCATCCATCCGCGCTTTAAACATATTCAGCGAGGTAGCCTCCACCACCTCAGTGGGCAGAGAATTCCAGAGATTCACCACCCTCTGGGAGAAGAAGTTCCTCCTCAACTCTGTCTTAAACCGACCCCCCTTTATTTTGAGGCTGTGTCCTCTAGTTTTAACTTCCTTACTAAGTGGAAAGAATCTCTCCGCCTCCACCCTATCCATCCCCCGCATTATCTTATAAGTCTCCATAAGATCCCCCCTCATCCTTCTTACATTTGAATCGAATCCAATCCAATCCAATCCAATCCAATCCAATCCAATACAATCCAATCCAATCCAATCCAATCCAATCCAATCCAATCCAATCCAATCCAATCCAATCCAAGTAACGGCATCCCATCCAATCCAAGCCAATCCAATCCAATCCAATGCAATGCAATCCAATCCAAGGAACGGTATCCAATCCAATCCAATCCAATCCAATCCAATCCAAGGAACGGCATTCAATCCAATCCAATCCAATCCAAGGAACGGCATCCAATCCAATCCAATCCAATCCAATGCAATCCAATCCAAGGAACGGCATGCAATCCAATCCAATCCAATCCAATCCAATCCAATCCAATCTAATGCAAGGTACGGCATCCAATCCAATTCAATCCAATCCAATCTATTCCATGGAATGGCATCGATTCGAATCGAATCGAATCCAATCCAATCCAATCCTATCCAACGAACGGCATTCAATCCAGTCCGATCCAATCCACACCAATCCACTCCAATCCAATCCAACCCAATCCAATCCAAACCAATCCAATCCAATCCAGTCCAGTCCAGTCCAAACCGAGAAACGTGATCCAATCCCAGCCAATCCAGTGCAATCCAATCCAATCCATTCCAAGCCAATCCACTCCAAGCTTAGGAACATCATTCAATCCAATCCAATCCAATCCAATCTAATTCAAGGATCGGCATCCAATCCAATCCAATCCAATTCAATCTAATCTAATCCATTCCAATCCAATCCAATACAATCCAATCCAGTCCAGTCCAGTCCAGTCCAATCCAAGGAAGGGGATCCAATCCCATCGAATCCAATGCAATCCAATCCAATCCAATCCAACAATCCACTCCAAGCTCAGTAACGGCATCCAATCCAATCCAATCCAATCCAATCAAACCCAATCCAGTCCAATCCAATCCAAGGAACGGCATCAAATCCAATCCAACCCAATTCAAACCAATCCAATCCAATCCAATCCAATCCAAGGAACGGCATGCAATCCAATCCAATCCAATCCAATCCAATCGAATGAAATGAACGGCCTTCAATCCAATCCAATCGAAGGAACGGCATCCAATCCAATCCAATCCAAGCCAATGCAATCCAATCCAATCCAATCCAAGGAACAGCATCCAATCCAATCCAATCCAATCCAATCCGAGGAACGGCATCCAATCCAATCCAATCCAATCCAACGAACGGCATCCAATCCAATCCAATCCAATTCAATGCAATCCAATCCAAGGAACGGCTTCCAATCCAATCCAATCTAATCTAATCCACGGAACGGCATCCAATCCAATCCAATTCAATCCAATCCAATCCAAGGAACGGCATCCAACCCAATCCAATCCAAGCCAATCCAATACAATCGAAGGAACGGCATCCAATCCAATCCAATCCAATTCAATCCTATCCAACAAACGGCATCCAATCCAAACCAATCCAATCCACTCCAATCCAATCCAATCCAATCCAATCCAATCCACTCCAATCCAATCCAATCCAATCCAATCCAATCCAATCCAATCCAGTCCAATCCAAGGAAGGGGATCCAATCTCATCCAATCCAATGCAATCCAATCCAATCCAACCCAACAAATCCACTCCAAGCTCAGTAACGGCATCCAATCCAATCCAATCCAATCCAATCCAATCAAATCCAATCCAGTCCAATCCAATCCAAGGAACGGCATCAAATCCAATCCAACCCAATCCAAACCAATCCAATCCAATCCAAGGAACGGCATGCAGTCCAATCCAATCCAATCGAATGTAAGGAGCGGCCCCCAATCCAATCCAATCGAAGTAACGGCATCCAATCCAAGCCAATCCATTCCAATGCAATGCAATCCAATACAATCCAATCCAATCCAATTCAGTCCAATCCAACCCAATCCAAAAAAATCCAATCCAATCCGAGGAACGGCATCCAATCCAATCCAATCCAATCCAAGGAACGGCATCCAATACAATCCAATCCAATGCAATCCAATCCAAGGAACGGATTCCAATCCAATCCAATCCAATCCAATCCAATCCAATCCAATCTCATCTAATCCAAGGAACGGCATCCAATCCAATCCAATCCAATTCAATGCTATCCAATCCAAGGAACAGCATCCAACCCAATACAATCCCACCCAATCCAATACAATCTAAGGAACGGCATCCAATCCAATCCAATCCAATCCTATCCAACTAACGGCATCCAATCCAATCCAATCCAATCCAATTCAATCCACTCCAATCCAATCTAATCCATTCCAATCCAATCCAAGGAAGGGGATCCAATCCCATCCAATCCAATGCAATCCAATCCATTCCAATCCAACAAATCCACTCCAAGCTCAGTAACGGCATCCAATCCAATCCAATCCATTCCAATCCAATCCAATCCAATCGAATCCAATCCAGTCCAATACAATCCAAGGAACGGCATTATATCCAATCGAACCCAATCCAAACCAATCCACTCCAATCCAATCCAATCCAGTCCAATCCAATCCAAGGAACGGCATCAAATCCAATACAACCCAATCCAAACCAATCCAATCCAATCCAGGGAACGGCATGCAATCCAATCCAATCCAATCCAATCTAATCGAATGTCAGGAACGGCCTCCAATCCAATCCAATCGAAGTAACGGCATCCAATCCAATGCAATCCAATGCAATGCAATCCAATCCAATCCAATTCAATTCAGTCCAATCCAATCCAATCCAATGCAATCCAATCCAATCCAATCCAATCCAATCCAAGGAACGCCATCCAATCCAATCCAATCCAATCCGAGGAACGTCATCCAATCCAATCCAATCCAATCCAAGGAACGACATCCAATCCAATCCAATCCAATGCAATCCAATCCAAGGAACGGCTTCCAATCCAATCCAATCCAACCCAATCCAATCCAATCCAATCCAATCCAATCCAATCTAATCTAATCCAAGGAACGTCATCCAATCCAATCCAATTCATTCCAATTCAATCCAAGGAACGGCATCCAATCCAATCCAATCCAATCCAATCCAATTCAGTCCAATCCAATCCAATCCAATGCAATCCAATCCAATCCAATTCAAGGAACGCCATCCAATCCAATCCAATCCAATCCAATCCGAGGAACGTCATCCAATCCAATCCAATCCAATCCAAGGAACGACATCCAATCCAATCCAATCCAATGCAATCCAATCCAAGGAACGGCTTCCAATCCAATCCAATACAATCCAATCCAAGGAACGGCTTCCAATCCAATCCAATCCAATCCAATCCAATCCAATCCAATCCAATTCAGACCAATCCAATCCAATCCAATGCAATCCAATCCAATCCAATCCAAGGAACGCCATCCAATCCAATCCAATCCAATCCAATCCGAGGAACGTCATCCAATCCAATCCAATCCAATCCAAGGAACGACATCCAATCCAATCCAATCCAATGCAATCCAATCCAAGGAACGGCTTCCAATCCAATCCAATCCAATACAATCCAATCCAATACAATCCAATCCAATCCAATACAATCTCAGGAACGGCATCCAATCCAATCCAATCCAATCCTATCCTATCCCAACCAATGTACGGCATCGAAGCCAATCATATCCAATCCAATCCAATCCAATCGAATCCAATACACTCCAGTCCAATCAAATCCAATTCAATCCAATCCAATCCAATCCAGTCCAGTCCAATCCAAGGAAGGGGATCCAATCCCATCCAATCAAATGCAATCCAATCCAATCCAATCCAATCCAATCCAACAAATCCACTCCAAGCTAAGTAACGGCATCCAATCCAATCCAATCCAATCCAATCAAATCCAATCCAGTCCAATCCATTCCAAGGAACGGCATCAAATCCAATCCAATCCAATCCAACCCAATCCATTCCAATCCAATGAACGGCATGCAATCCAATCCAATCCAATGCAATCCAGTCCATCCCAATCCAATCCAATCAAATCCAATCCAATCCAATCCAATCCAATCCAATCCAATCCAATACAATCCAATCGAATGTACGGAACGGCATCCAATCCAATCCACTCGAAATAACGGCATCCAATGCAATCCAATCCAATCCAGTCCAATCCAATCCAATCCAATGCAATCCAATCCAATCCAATCCAATCCAAGGAACGGCATCCAATCCAATCCAATCCAATCCAATTCAATCCAATTCAATCCAACCAATCCGAGGAACGGCATCCAATCAAATCCAATCCAAGGAACGGGATTCAATCCAATCCAATCCACTCAAATGCAATCCAATCCAAGGAACGGCTTCCAGTCCAATCCAATCCAATCCTACCTAATCTCATCCAAGGAATGGCATCCAATCCAATCCAATCCAATTCACTCCAATCCAATCCAAGGAACGGCATCCAATCCAATCCCATCCAATATAATCAATTCCAATCCTATCCTATCCAACGAACGGCATCCAATCCAATCCAATCCAATCCAATCCCATCCAATCCAATCCAGTCCAATCCAATTAACGGAATCCAAACCCATCCAACCCAATGCAATCCAATCAAATCCAATCTAAGCCAATCCACTCCAAGCTGAGGAACGGCATCCTATCCAATCCAATCCAATCGAATCCAATCCAATCCAATCCAATACAATACAATCCAATCCAATCCAATCCAATCCAAGTAACGGCATCCCATCCATTCCAATCCAAGCCAATCCAATCCAATCCAATGCAATGCAATCCAATCCAAGGAACGGTATCCAATCCCATCCAATCCAATCCAATCCAATCCAATCCAAGGAACGGCATCCAATCCATTGCAAAGTTGGGCCGAGAGGTGGCGGATGGAGTTTAATGCGGAGAAGTGTGAGGTGATTCACTTTGGTAGGAATAACAGATGTGTTGAGTATAGGGCTAACGGGAGGACTTTGAATAGTGTGGAGGAGCAGAGGGATCTAGGTGTATGTGTGCATAGATCCCTGAAAGTTGGGAATCAAGTAGATAAGGTTGTTAAGAAGGCATATGGTGTCTTGGCGTTTATTGGTAGGGGGATTGAATTTAGGAGTCGTAGCGTTATGTTGCAACTGTACACAACTCTGGTGCGGCCGCACTTGGAGTACTGTGTGCAGTTCTGGTCCCCGCATTACAGGAGGGATGTGGAGGCTTTGGAGAGGGTGCAGAGGAGGTTTACCAGGATGTTGCCTGGTATGGAGGGGAGATCCTATGAGGAGAGGCTGAGGGATTTGGGATTGTTTTCGCTGGAAAGGCGGCGGCTGAGAGGGGATCTTATTGAAACATATAAGATGATTAGAGGTTTAGATAGGGTGGATAGTGATAGCCTTTTTCCTCTGATGGAGAAATCCAGCACGAGGGGGCATGGCTTTAAGTTGAGGGGGGGTAGTTATAGAACCGATGTCAGGGGTAGGTTCTTTACCCAGAGGGTGGTGAGGGATTGGAATGCCCTGCCAGCATCAGTTGTAAATGCGCCTAGTTAGGGGGCGTTTAAGAGATCCGTAGATAGATTCATGGACGAAAAGAAATTGGTTTAGGTTGGAGGGTCACAGTTTTTTTTTTTAACTGGTCGGTGCAACATCGTGGGCCGAAGGGCCTGTTCTGCGCTCTAATGTTCTATGTTCTATGTTCTATGTTCTATTCCAATCCAATCCAAGGAACGGCATCGAATCCAATCCAATCCAACCCAATGCAATCCAATCCAAGGAACGGCATGCAATCCAATCCAATCCAATCGAATGCAAGGTACGGCATCCAATCCAATTCAATCCAATCCAATCCAGTCCATGGAATGGCATCGAATCGAATCCAATCCAATCCAATCCAATCCTATCCAACGAACGGCATTCAATCCAGTCCGATCCATTCCACTCCAATCCACTCCAATCCAATCCAACCCAATACAACCCAATCCAATCCAATCCAATCCAATCATATCCAGTCCAGTCCAATCCAAGAAACGTGATCCAATCCCAGCCAATCCAGTGCAATCCAATCCAATCCATTCCAAGCCAATCCACTCCAAGCTTAGGAACATCATTCAATCCAATCCAATCCAATCCAATCCAATCTTATTCAAGGATCGGCATCCAATCCAATCTAATCCATTCCAAGCCAATCCAATCCAATCCAAGGATTATATTGTATTGTATTGTATTGTATTGGATGGGATTGGATTTAATGCAATCCAATCTAATCTAATCCAAGGAACGGCATCCAATCCAATCCAATCCAATCCAATTCAATCCAATCCAATCCAAGGAACGGTATCCAATACAATACAATCCAATACAATCCAAGCCAATCCAATACAATCTAAGGAACGGCATCCAATCCAATCCAATCCAATCCTATCCTATCCCAACCAATGTACGGCATCGAAGCCAATCCTATCCTATCCAATCCAATCGAATCGAATCCAATCCACTCCTGTCCAATCAAATCCAATCCAATCCAATCCAATCCAATCCAATCCAATCCAATCCAGTCCAGTCCAATCCAAGGAAGGGGATCCAATCCCATCCAATCCAATGCAATCCAATCCAATCAAACCCAATCCAACAAATCCACTCCAAGCTAAGTAACGGCATCCAATCCAATCCAATCCAATCCAATCCAACCAAATCCAATCCAGTCCAATCCATTCCAAGGAACGGCATCAAATCCGATCCAATCCAATCCAATCCAATCCAATCCAATCCAATGAACGGCATGCAATCCAATCCAATCCAAAGCAATCCAGTCCAATCCAATCCAATCCAATCCAATCCAATCCAATCAAATCCAATCCAACCAATCCAATCCAATTAAATCCAATCGAATGTACGGAACGGCGTCCAATTCAATCCACTCGAAGTAATGGCATCCAATCCAATCCAATCCAATGCAATGCAATGCAATCCAATTCAATCCAATCCAATCCAATCCAACCAATCCAATCCAATGCAATCCAATCCAATCCAAGGAACGGCATCCAATCCAATCCAATCCAATCCAATCCAATCCCGTCCTGTCCTATCCATGGAACGGGATCCAATCCCAACCAATCCAATGCAATCAAATCCAATCCAATCCAAGCCAATCCATTCCAAGATAAGGAATGGCATCCAATCCATTCAAATCCAATCCAATCCAACCCAATCCAATCCAAGGTTCGGTATCCAATCCAAACCAATCCATTCCAATCCAATCCAATCCATTCCATTCCAATCCAATCCAATACAATCCAATTCAATCTAATCCAATCCAATCCATGGAACGGCATTCAATCCAATCCAATCCAATCCAATCCAATCCAATCCAGTCCAGTCCAATCCAAGGAAGGGGATCCAATCCCATCCAATCCAATGCAATCCAATCCAATCAAATCCAATCCAACAAATCCACTCCAAGCTCAGTAACGGCATCCAATCCAATCCTATCCAATCCAACCAAATCCAATCCAGTCCAATCCATTCCAAGGAACGGCATCACATCCAATCCAATCCAATCCAATCCAATGGAATCCAATCCAATCCAATCCTATCCTATCCAATCCAATCCAATGGAATCCAATCCAATCCAATCCTATCCTATCCAATCCAATCCAATCAAATCCAAGGATCGGGATGCAATCCAATCCAATGCAATCCGATCCAATCCAATCCAATACCATCGAAGGAACGGCTTCCAATCCATTCCAATCCAATCCAATCCAATTAACGGCATCCAATCCAATCCAATCTAATGCAATCCAACCCAATCTATTCCAATCCAATCCAAACCAATCCAATCCAATCCAATGCAATCCAATCCAGTCCAAGGTACGGCATCCTATCCAATCCAATGCAATCCAATCCAATCGAATCCAATCCAATCCAATCCAATCCAATCCAATCAAATCCAAGGAACGGCATCCAATCAAATCCAACCCAATCCAATCCAATTGAATCCAATCCAAGGAACGGCATGCAATCCAATCCAATCCAATCCAATCCAATCGAATGTAAGGAACGGCCTCCAATCCAATCCAATCGAAGTAACGGCAACCAGTCCAATCCAATCCAATCCAATGCAATGCAATCCAATCCAATCCAAGGTACGGCATCCAATCCAATCGAATCCAGTCCAATCGAATCCAATCCAAGGAACGGATTCCAAGCCAATCCAATCCAATCCAATCCAATCCAATCCAAGGATCGGCATCCAATCCAATCCAATCCAATCCAATCCAATCCAATCCAGTCCAGTCCAGTCCAATTCAAGGAAGGGAATCCAATCCTGTCCAATCCAATGCAATCCGATCAATTCCAATCTAAGGATCGGCATCAAATCCAATAAAATCCCATCCACTCCAACGAATCCAATCCAATCCAATCCAATCGAATGAAATGAACGGCCTTCAATCCAATCCAATCGAAGGAACGGCATCCAATCCAATCCAATCCAAGCCAATGCAAACCAATCCAGTCCAATCCAAGGAACGGCATCCAATCCAATCCAATCCAATCCAATCCAATCCGAGGAACGGCATCCAATCCAATCAAATCCAATCCAAGGAACGGCATCCAACCCAATCCAATCCAAGCCAATCCAATACAATCTAAGGAGCGGCATCCAATCCAATCCAATACAATTCAATCCTATCCAACAAACGGCATCCAATCCAATCCAATCCAATCCACTCCAATCCAATCCAATCCAATCCAATCCAATCCAATCCAGTCCAATCCAAGGAAGGGGGTCCAATCCCATCCAATCCAATGCAATCCAATCCAATCCAATCCAACCCAACAAATCCACTCCAAGCTCAGTAACGGCATCCAATCCAATCCAATCCAATCCAAACCAATCCAATCCAATGAAATCCAATCCAGTCCAATCCAATCCAAGGAACGGCATCAAATCCAATCCAACCCAATCCAAACCAATCCAATCCAATCCAATCCAAGGAACGGCATGCAATCCAATCCAATCCAATCGAATGTAAGGAACGGCCTCCAATACAATCCAATCGAAGTAACGGCATCCAATCCAAGCCAATCCAATCCAATGTAATGCAATCCAATCCAATCCAATTCAGTCCAATCCAACCCAATCCAAACCAATCCAATCCAATCCAAGGAACGGCATTCAATCCAATCCAATCCAATCCAATCCAATCGAAAGTAAGGAACGGCCTCCAATCCAATCCAATCGAAGTAACGGCATCCAATCCAAGCCAATCCAATCCAATGCAATGCAATGTAATCCAATCCAATCCAATCCAATTCAGTCCAATCCAATCCAATCCAATGCCATCCAATCCAATCCAATCCAATACAAGGAACGGCATCCAATCCAATCCAATCCAAGGAACGGCATCCAATCCAATGCAATCCAATGCAATCCAACCCAAGGAAAGGCTTCCAATCCAATCCAATCCAATCCAATACAATCCAATCCAATTCAATCCACTCCAAGCTCAGTAACGGTATCCAATTCAATCCAATCCAATCCAATCCAATCAAATCCAATCCAGTCCAATCCAATCCAAGGAACGGCATCAAATCCAATGCAACCCAATCCAAACCAATCCAGTCCAATCCAAGGAACGGCATGCAATCCAATCCAATCCAATCCAATGTAAGGAAAGGCCTCCAATCCAATCCAATCGAAGTAACGGCATCCATTCCAAGCCAATCCAATCCAATGCAATGCAATCCAATCCAATCCAATCCAATCCAATCCAATCCAATCCAATTCAGTCTAATCCAACCCAATCCAAACCAATCCAATCCAATCCAAGGAACGGCATGCAATCCAATCCAATCCAATCCAATCCAATCGAATGTAAGGAACGGCCTCCAATCCAATCCAATCGAAGTAACGGGATCCAATCCAATCCAATGCAATGCAATGCAATCCAATCCAATCCAATCCAATTCAGTCCAATCCAATCCAATCCAATGCAATCCAATCCAATCCAATCCAATACAAGGAACGGCATCCAATCCAATCCAATCCAATCCAATCCAATCCGAGGAACGGCATCCAATCCAATCCAATCCAAGGAACGGCATCCAATCCAATCCAATCCAATGCAATCCAATCCAAGGAACGGCTTCCAATCCAATCCAATCCAATCCAATCCAATCCAATCCAATCTAATCTAATCCAAGGAACGGCATCCAATCCAATCCAATCCAATCCAATCCAATTCAATCCAATCCAATCCAAGGAACGGTATCCAATACAATGCAATCCAATAGAATCCAAGCCAATCCAATACAATCTAAGGAACGGCATCCAATCCAATCCAATCCAATCCTATCCTATCCCAACGAATGTACGGCATCGAAGCCAATCCTATTCTATCCAATCCAATCGAATCGAATCCAATCCACTCCAGTCCAACCAAATCCAATCCAATCCAATCCAGTCCAGTCCAATCCAAGGAAGGGGATCCAATCCCATCCAATCCAATGCAATCCAATCCAATCAAATCCAATCCAACAAATCCACTCCAAGCTAAGTAACGGCATCCAATCCAATCCAATCCAATCCAACTAAATCCCATCCAGTCCAATCCATTCCAAGGAACGGCATCAAATCCAATCCAATCCAATCCAATCCAATCCAATGAACGGCATGCAATCCAATCCAATCCAAAGCAATCCAGTCCAATCCAATCCAATCCAATCAAATCCAATCCAATCCAATCCAATCCAATGAACGGCAGGCAATCCAATCCAATCCAAAGCAATCCAGTCCAATCCAATCCAATCAAATCCAATCCAATCCAATCCAATCCCATCCAATCCAATCGAATGTACGGAACGGCGTCCAATCCAATCCGCTCGAAGTAATGGCATCCAATCCAATCCAATCCAATCCAATGCAATGCAATCCAGTTCAATCCAATCCAATCCAATCCAATCCAATCCAATGTAATCCAATCCAATCTAAGGAACGGCATCCAATCCAATACAATCCAATCCAATCCAATGCAATCCAATCCAATCCAAGGAACGGCATCCAATCCAATCCACTCCAATCCAATCCAATCCAATCAAATCCAATCCGAGGAACGGCATCGAATGCAATCCAATCCAATCCAATCCAATCCAAGGAACGGCATCCAATCCAATCCAATCCACTCAAACGGCCACCAATCCAATCCATTCTAATCCAATCCAATGCACTCCAATCCCATCCAATCCAATCCAACCCCGTCCTGTCCAATCCATGGAATGGGATCCAATCCCAACGAATCCAATGCAATCAAATCCAATCCAATCCAAGCCAATCCATTCCAAGATAAGGAATGGCATCCAATTCATTCAAATCCAATCCAATCCAACCCAATCCAATCCAAGGTTCGGTATCCAATCCAAACCAATCCATTCCAATCCAATCCAATCCAATCCAATCCATTCAATTCCAATCAAATCCAATCCAATTCAATCTAATCCAATCCAATCCAAGGAACGGCATTCAATCCAATCCAATCCAAGTAACGGCATCCAATCCAATCCAATCCAATCCAATCCAATGCAATCCAATCCAATCCAATCCAATCCAATCCTATCCTATCCAATCCAATCCAATCCAATCAAATGCAATCCAATCCAATCCAAGGTACGGCATCCAATCCAATCGAATCCAGTCCAATCGAATCCAATTCAAGGAACGGATTCCGAGCCAATCCAATCCAATCCAAGGATCGGTATCCAATCCAATCCAATCCAATCCAATCCAATCGAGTCCAGTCCAGTCCATTTCAAGGAAGGGAATCCAATCCTATCCAATCCAATGCAATCCGAGCAATTCCAATCTAAGGATCGGCATCCAATCCAATAAAATCCCATCCACTCCAACGAATCCAATCCAATCCAAACCAATCCAATCCAGTCCAGTCCAATCCAAGGATCGGGATCCAATCCAATCCAATGCAATCCGATCTAATCCAATCTAATCCCATCGAAGGAACGGCTTCCAATCCATTCCAATCCAATCCAATCCAATTAACGGCATCCAATCCAATCCAATCTAATGCAATCCAACCCAATCTATTCCAATCCAATCCAAACCAATCGAATCCAATCCAATCCAATCGAATCCAATCCAATCCAATCCAATCCAATCCAATCAAATCCAAGGAACGGCATCCAATCAAATCCAACCCAATCCAATCCAATTCAATCCAATCCAATGAACTGCATGCAATCCAATCCAATCCAATCCAATCCAATCGAATGTAAGGAACGGCCTCCAATCCAATCCACTCGAAGTAACGGCAACCAATCCAATCCAATCCAATCCAATCCAATGCAATGCAATCCAATCCAATCCAATCCAATCCAATCCAATCCAATCCAATCCAATTCAATCCAAATCAATCCAATCCAATCCAAGGAACGGCATCCAATCCAATCCAATCCAATCCAATCTAATCTAATCCATTCCAATCCAATCCAATCCAATCCAGTCCAGTCCAACCCAAGGAAGGGGATGCAATCCCATCCAATCCAATGCAATCCACTCCAATCCAATACAACAAATCCACTCCAAGCTCAGTAACGGCATCCAATCCAATCGAATCCAATCGAATCCAATCCAGTCCAATCCAATCCAAGGAACGGCATCAAATCCAATCCAACCCAATCCAAACCAATCCAATCCAATCCAATCCAATCCAATCCAATCCAATCCAATCCAATCGAATGTAAGGAACGGTCTTCAATCCAATTCAATCGAAGTAACAGCATCCAATCCAATCCAATCCAATGCAATGCAATCCAATCCAATCCAATCCAATTCAATCCAATCCAATCCAAGCCAATGGTATCCAATCCAATCCAAGGAACGGCTTCCAATCCAATCCAATCCAATCCAATCCGAGGAACGGCGTCCAATCCAATCCAATCCAATCCAAGGAACGGCATCCAATCCAATCCAATCCAATCCAATGCAATCCAATCCAAGGAACGGCTCCCAATCCAATCCAATCCAATCCAATCCAATCCAATCCAATCTAATCTAATCCAAGGAACGGCATCCAATCCAATCCAATCCAATTCAATCCAATCCAATCCAAGGAACAGCATCGAACCCAATACAATCCAAGCCAATCCAATCCAATCTAAGGAACGGCATCCAATCCAATCCAATCCAATCCAATCCTGTCCAACTAACGGCATCCAATCCAATCCAAACCAATCCAATCCAATTCAATGCACTCCAATCCAATCTAATCCAATCCATTCCAATCCAATCCTATCCAATCCAAGGAAGGGTATCCAATCCCATCCAATCCAATGCAATCCAATCCAATCCAACAAATCCACTCCAAGCTCAGTTAAGGCATCCAATCCAATCCAATCCAATCCAATCCAATTCAATCCAATCCAATCCAAGGAACAGCATCCAACCCAATACAATCCAAGCCAATCCAATCCAATCTAAGGAACGGCATCCAATCCAATCCAATCCAATCCAATCCTGTCCAACTAACGGCATCCAATCCAATCCAATCCAATCCAATCCAATCCAATTCAATGCACTCCAATCCAATCTAATCCAATCCATTCCAATCCAATCCTATCCAATCCAAGGAAGGGTATCCAATCCCATCCAATCCAATGCAATCCAATCCAATCCAACAAATCCACTCCAAGCTCAGTTATGGCATCCAATCCAATCCAATCCAATCCAATCCAATCCAATCCAACCCAATCTATTCCAATCCAATCCAAACCAATCCAATCCAATCCAATCCAATCGAATCCAATCCAATCCAATCCAATCCAATCCAATCCAATCCAATCAAATCCAAGGAACGGCATCCAATCAAATCCAACCCAATCCAATCCAATTCAATCCAATCCAATGAACTGCATGCAATCCAATCCAATCCAATCCAATCCAATCGAATGTAAGGAACGGCCTCCAATCCAATCCACTCGAGGTAACGGCAACCAATCCAATCCAATCCAATCCAATGCAATGCAATCCAATCCAATCCAATCCAATCCAATCCAATCCAATCCAATCCAATTCAATCCAAATCAATCCAATCCAAACCAAGGAACGGCATCCAATCCAATCCAATCCAATCCAATCTAATCTAATCCATTCCAATCCAATCCAATCCAATCCAATCCAGTCCAGTCCAACCCAAGGAAGGGGATGCAATCCCATCCAATCCAATGCAATCCACTCCAATCCAATACAACAAATCCACTCCAAGCTCAGTAACGGCATCCAATCCAATCGAATCCAATCGAATCCAATTCAGTCCAATCCAATCCAAGGAACGGCATCAAATCCAATCCAACCCAATCCAAACCAATCCAATCCAATCCAATCCAATCCAATCCAATCCAATCGAATGTAAGGAACGGTCTTCAATCCAATTCAATCGAAGTAACAGCATCCAATCCAATCCAATCCAATGCAATGCAATCCAATCCAATCCAATCCAATCCAATTCAATCCAATCCAATCCAAGCCAATGGTATCCAATCCAATCCAAGGAACGGCTTCCAATCCAATCCAATCCAATCCAATCCGAGGAACGGCATCCAATCCAATCCAAGGAACGGCATCCAATCCAATCCAATCCAATCCAATGCAATCCAATCCAAGGAACGGCTTCCAATCCAATCCAATCCAATGCAATCCAATCCAATCTAATCTAATCCAAGGAACGGCATCCAATCCAATCCAATCCAATTCAATCCAATCCAATCCAAGGAACAGCATCCAACCCAATACAATCCAAGCCAATCCAATCCAATCTAAGGAACGGCATCCAATCCAATCCAATCCAATCCAATCCTGTCCAACTAACGGCATCCAATCCAATCCAATCCAATCCAATCCAATTCAATGCACTCCAATCCAATCTAATCCAATCCATTCCAATCCAATCCTATCCAATCCAAGGAAGGGTATCCAATCCCATCCAATCCAATGCAATCCAATCTATTCCAACAAATCCACACCAAGCTCAGTTATGGCATCCAATACAATCCAATCCAATCCAATCCAATCCAATCCAGTCCAATCCAATCCAAGGAACGGCATCAAATCCAATCCAACCCAATCCAAACCAATCCAATCCAATCCAAGGAACGGCATGCAATCCAATCCAATCCAATCCAATCGAAGTAACGGCATCCAATCCAATCCAATCCAATCCAATGCAATGCAATGCAATCCAATCCAATCCAATCCAATTCAGTCCAATCCAATCCAATCCAATCCAATGCAATCCAATCCAATCCAATCCAAGGAACGCCATTCAATCCAATCCAATCCGAGGAACGTCATCCAATCCAATCCAATCCAATCCAAGGAACGGCATCCAATCCAATCCAATCCAATCCAATGCAATCCAATCCAAGGAACGGCTTCCAATCCAATCCAATCCAATCCAATCCAATCTAATCTAATCCAAGGAACGTCATCCAATCCAATCCAATTCATTCCAATCCAATCCAAGGAACGGCATCCAATACAATCCAATCCAATCCAATCCAATACTATCTCAGGAACGGCATCCAATCCAATCCAATCCAATCCTATCCTATCCTACCCAACCAATGTACGGCATCGAAGCCAATCCTATCCAATCCAATCCAATCGAATCGAATCCAATCCACTCCAGTCCAATCAAATCCAATCCAATCCAATCCAATCCAGTCCAGTCCAATCCAAGGATGGGGATCCAATCCCATCCAATCCAATCCAATCCAACAAATCCACTCCAAGCCAAGTAACGGCATCCAATCCAATCCAATCCAATCCAATCCAATCCAATCAAATCTATTCCAGTCCAATCCATTCCAAGGAACGGCATCAAATCCAATCCAATCCAATCCAATCCAATCCAATCCAATGAACGGCATGCAATCCAATCCAATCCAATGCAATCCAGTCCAACCCAATCCAATCCAATCAAATCCAATTCAATCCAATCCAATCCAATCCAATCCAATCGAATGTACGGAACGGCATCCAATCCAATCCACTCGAAGTAACGGCATCCAATCCAATCCAATCCAATCCAAAGCAATGCAATCCAATTCAATCCAATCCAATCCAATCCAGTCCAATCCAATGAATCCAATGCAATCCAATCCAATCCAATCCAATCCAAGGAACGGCATCGAATCCAATCCAATCCAATCCAATACAATACAATCCAACCAATCCGAGGAACGGCATCCAATCCAATCCAATCCAAGGAACGGGATCCAATCCAATCTAATCCACTCAAATGCAATCCAATCCATGGAACGGCTTCAATTCCAATCCAATCCAATCCAATCCAATCCAATCCTATCTAATCTCATACAAGGAACGGCATCCAATCCAATTCACTCCAATCCAATCCAAGGAACGGCATCCAATCCAATCCAATCCAATATAATCCAATCCAATCCTATCGTATCCAACGAACGGCATTCAATCCAATCCAATCCAATCCAATCCCATCCAATCCAATCCAGTCCAATCCAAGTAACGGAATCCAATCCCATCCAATCCAATGCAATCCAATCAAATCCAATCTAAGCCAATCCACTCCAAGCTGAGGAACGGCATCCTATCCAATCCAATCCAATCGAATCGAATCGAATCCAATCCAATCCAATCCAATCCAATCCAATACAATCCAATACAATCCAATCCAATCCAATCCAAGTAACGGCATCCAATCCAATCCAATGCAAGCCAATCCAATCCAATCCAATCCAATGCAATCCAATCCAATCCAAGGAACGGCATCCAATCCAATCCAATCCAAGGAACGGCATCCAATCCAATCCAATCCAATCCAATGCAATCCAATCCAAGGAACGGCATGCATTCCAATCCAATCCAATCCAATTCAATCTAATGCAAGGTACGGCATCCAATCCAATTCAATCCAATCCAATCCAATCCATGGAATTGCATCGAATCGAATCGAATCCAATCCAATCCTATCCAACGAACGGCATTCAATCCAGTCCGATCCAAACCACTCCAGTCCACTCCAATCCAATCCAACCCAATCCAACCCAATCCAATCCAATCCAATCCAGTCCAATCCAAGAAACGTGATCCAATCCCAGCCAATCCAGTGCAATCCAATCCAATCCATTCCAAGCCAATCCACTCCAAGATTAGGAACGTCATTCAATCCAATCCAATCCAATCTAATTCAAGGATCGGCATCCAATCCAATCTAATCCATTCCAAGCCAATCCAATCCAATCCAAGGAACGGCATCAAATCCAATCCAATCCAAAACAATACAATACAATACAATATAATCCAATCCAAACCAAGGAACGGCTTCCAATCCAATCCAATCCAATTCAATCCATTCCAATCCAATCCAATCCAATCCAATCTAAGGAACGGCATCCAATCCAATCCAAACCAGTCCAGTCCAAGGAACGGCATCCAATCCAATCCATTCCAATCCAATCCAATCCAATCCAATCCAATCCTATCATACGAACGGCCACCAATCCAACCGAATCCAATCAAATCCAGTCCAATGCACTCCAATCCAATCCAATCCAATCCACTCCTGTCCAATCCATGGAACGGGATCCAATCCCAACCAACCCAATGCAATCAAATCCAATCCAATCCAAGCCAATCCATTCCAAGATAAGGAACGGCATCCAATCCGTTCAAATCCAATCCAATCCAACCCAATCCAATCCAAGGATCGGTATCCAATCCAAACCAATCCATTCCAATCCAGTCCAATCCAATCCATTCCAATCCAATCCAATCCAATTCAATCCATTCCAATCCAATCCAATCCAATCCAATCCAATCTAAGGAACGGCATCCAATCCAATCCAATCCAAACCTGTCCAATCCAAGGAACGGCATCCAATCCAATCCATTCCAATCCAATCCAATCCAATCCAATCCTATCATACGAACGGCCACCAATCCAATCCAATGTAATCCAATCCAATGCACTCCAATCCAACCCAATCCACACCAATCCAATCAATTCCAATCCAATGCAATCCAATCGAATGTAAGGAACGGCCTTCAATCCAATTCAGTCGACGTAACGGCATCCAATCCAATCCAATCCAATCCAATGCAATCCAATCCAATCCAATCCAATCCAATTCAATCCAATCCAATCCGAACCAATGGAATCCAATCCAATCCAATCCAAGGAACGGCATCCAATCCAATCCAATCCAATCCGAGGAACGGCATCCAATCCAATCCAATCCAATCCAAGGAACGGCATCCAATCCAATCCAATCCAATCCAATGCAATCCATTCCAAGGAACGGCTTCCAATCCAATCCAATCCAATCTAATCTAATCCAAGGAACGGCATCCAATCCAATCCAATTCAATCCAATCCAATGCAAGGAAAAGCATCCAACCCAATACAATCCAAGCCAATCCAATACAATCTGAGGAACGGCATCCAATCCAATCCAATCCAATCCAATCCTATCCAACTAACGGCATCCAATCCAATCCAATCCAATCCAATCTAAGGAACGGCATCCAATCCAATCCAATCCAAACCAGTCCAATCCAAGGAACGGCATCCAATCCTATCCATTCCAATCCAATCCAATCCAATCCAATCCAATCCAATCCAATCCAATCCAATCCAATCCAATCCAAGGAAGGGGATCCAATCCCATCCAATCCAATGCAATCCAATCCAATCCAATCCAACAAATGCACTCCAAGCTCAGTAACGGCACCCAATCCAATCCAATCCAATCCAATCCAATCCAATCCTGTCCAATCCAATCCAAGGAACGGCATCAAATCCAATCCAACCCAATCCAAACCAATCCACTACAATCCAATCCAACACAGTCCAATCCAATCCAAGGAACGGCATCAAATCCAATCCAACCCAATCCAAACCAATCCAATCCAATCCAGGGAACGGCATGCAATCCAATCCAATCCAATCCAATCCAATCCAATCGAATCGAATGTAAGGAACGGCCTCCAATCCAATCCAATCGAAGTAACGGCATCCAATCCAATCCAATCCAATCCAATGCAATGCAATCCGAGGAACGTCATCCAATCCAATCCAATCCAATCCAAGGAACGCCATCCAATCCAATCCAATCCAATCCAATCCGAGGAACGTCATCCAATCCAATCCAATCCAAACCAAGGAACGGCATCCAATCCAATCCAATCCAATCCAATGCAATCCAATCCAAGGAATGGCTTCCAATCCAATCGAATCGAATCGAATCCATTCCAATCCAATCTAATCTAATCCAAGGAACGTCATCCAATCCAAACCAATTCATTCCAATCCAATCCAAGGAACGGCATCCAATACAATCCAATCCAATCCAATCCAATCCAATACTATCTCAGGAACGGCATCCAATCAAATCCAATCCAATCCAATCCAATCCTATCCTACCCAACCAATGTACGGCATCGAAGCCAATCCTATCCAATCCAATCCACTCGAATCGAATCCAATCCAGTCCAGTCCAATCAAATCCAATCCAATCCAATCCAATCCAATCCAATCCAGTCGAGTCCAATCCAAGGAAGGGGATCCAATCCCATCTAATCCAATGCAATCCAATCCAATCCAATCCCATCCAATCCAATCCATCAAATCCACTCCAAGCTAAGTAACGGCATCCAATCCAATCCAATCCAATCCAATCCAATCAAATCCATTCCAGTCCAATCCATTCCAAGGAACGGAATCAAATCCAATCCAATCCAATCCAATCCAATCCAATCCAATGAACGGCATGCAATCCAATCCAATCCAATGCAATCCAGTCCAACCCAATCCAATCCAATCAAATACAATCCAATCCAATCCAATCCAATCGAATGTACGGAACGGCATCCAATCCAATCCACTCGAAGTAACGGCATCCAATCCAATCCAATCAAATCCAATGCAATCCAATCCAATTCAATCCAATCCAATCCAATCCAGTCCAATCCAATCCAATCCAATGCAATCCAATCCAATACAAGGAACGGCATCCAATCCAATCCAATCCAATCCAATCCAACCAATCCGAGGAACGGCATCCAATCCAATCCAATCCAATCCAAGGAACGGGATCCAATCCAATCTAATCCACTCAAATGCAATCCAATCCAAGGAACGGCTTCAATTCCAATCCAATCCAATCCACTCCAATCCAATCCTATCTAATCTAATCCAAGGTACGGCATCCAATCCAATTCAGTCCAATCCAATGCAAGGAACGGCATCCAATCCAATCCAATCCAATATAATCCAATCCAATCCTATCCGATCCAACGAACGGCATCCAATCCAATCCAATCCAATCCCATCCAATCCAATCCAGTCCAATCCAATTAACGGAATCCAATCCCATCCAATCCAATGCAATCCAATCAAATCCAATCTAAGCCAATCCACTCCAAGCTGAGGAACGGCGTCCAATCCAATCCAATCGAATCCAATCCAATCCAATCCAATCCAATCCAATATAATCCAATCCAATCCTATCGTATCCAACGAACGGCATTCAATCCAATCCAATCCAATCCAATCCCATCCAATCCAATCCAGTCCAATCCAAGTAACGGAATCCAATCCCATCCAATCCAATGCAATCCAATCAAATCCAATCTAAGCCAATCCACTCCAAGCTGAGGAACGGCATCCTATCCAATCCAATCCAATCGAATCGAATCGAATCCAATCCAATCCAATCCAATCCAATCCAATCCAATCCAATACAATCCAATACAATCCAATCCAATCCAATCCAAGTAACGGCATCCAATCCAATCCAATGCAAGCCAATCCAATCCAATCCAATCCAATGCAATCCAATCCAATCCAAGGAACGGCATCCAATCCAATCCAATCCAAGGAACGGCATCCAATCCAATCCAATCCAATCCAATGCAATCCAATCCAAGGAACGGCATGCATTCCAATCCAATCCAATCCAATTCAATCTAATGCAAGGTACGGCATCCAATCCAATTCAATCCAATCCAATCCAATCCATGGAATTGCATCGAATCGAATCGAATCCAATCCAATCCTATCCAACGAACGGCATTCAATCCAGTCCGATCCAATCCACTCCAGTCCACTCCAATCCAATCCAACCCAATCCAACCCAATCCAATCCAATCCAATCCAGTCCAATCCAAGAAACGTGATCCAATCCCAGCCAATCCAGTGCAATCCAATCCAATCCATTCCAAGCCAATCCACTCCAAGCTTAGGAACGTCATTCAATCCAATCCAATCCAATCTAATTCAAGGATCGGCATCCAATCCAATCTAATCCATTCCAAGCCAATCCAATCCAATCCAAGGAACGGCATCAAATCCAATCCAATCCAAAACAATACAATACAATACAATATAATCCAATCCAAACCAAGGAACGGCTTCCAATCCAATCCAATCCAATTCAATCCATTCCAATCCAATCCAATCCAATCCAATCTAAGGAACGGCATCCAATCCAATCCAAACCAGTCCAATCCAAGGAACGGCATCCAATCCAATCCATTCCAATCCAATCCAATCCAATCCAATCCAATCCTATCATACGAACGGCCACCAATCCAACCGAATCCAATCAAATCCAGTCCAATGCACTCCAATCCAATCCAATCCAATCCAATCCACTCCTGTCCAATCCATGGAACGGGATCCAATCCCAACCAACCCAATGCAATCAAATCCAATCCAATCCAAGCCAATCCATTCCAAGATAAGGAACGGCATCCAATCCGTTCAAATCCAATCCAATCCAACCCAATCCAATCCAAGGATCGGTATCCAATCCAAACCAATCCATTCCAATCCAATCCAATCCAATCCATTCCAATCCAATCCAATCCAATTCAATCCATTCCAATCCAATCCAATCCAATCCAATCCAATCTAAGGAACGGCATCCAATCCAATCCAATCCAAACCAGTCCAATCCAAGGAACGGCATCCAATCCAATCCATTCCAATCCAATCCAATCCAATCCAATCCTATCATACGAACGGCCACCAATCCAATCCAATGTAATCCAATCCAATGCACTCCAATCCAACCCAATCCACACCAATCCAATCAATTCCAATCCAATGCAATCCAATCGAATGTAAGGAACGGCCTTCAATCCAATTCAGTCGACGTAACGGCATCCAATCCAATCCAATCCAATCCAATGCAATCCAATCCAATCCAATCCAATCCAATTCAATCCAATCCAATCCGAACCAATGGAATCCAATCCAATCCAATCCAAGGAACGGCATCCAATCCAATCCAATCCAATCCGAGGAACGGCATCCAATCCAATCCAATCCAATCCAAGGAACGGCATCCAATCCAATCCAATCCAATCCAATGCAATCCATTCCAAGGAACGGCTTCCAATCCAATCCAATCCAATCTAATCTAATCCAAGGAACGGCATCCAATCCAATCCAATTCAATCCAATCCAATCCAAGGAAAAGCATCCAACCCAATACAATCCAAGCCAATCCAATACAATCTGAGGAACGGCATCCAATCCAATCCAATCCAATCCAATCCTATCCAACTAACGGCATCCAATCCAATCCAATCCAATCCAATCTAAGGAACGGCATCCAATCCAATCCAATCCAAACCAGTCCAATCCAAGGAACGGCATCCAATCCTATCCATTCCAATCCAATCCAATCCAATCCAATCCAATCCTATCATACGAACGGCCACCAATCCAATCCAATGTAATCCAATCCAATGCACTCCAATCCAACCCAATCCAAACCAATCCAATCAATTCCAATCCAATCCAATCCAATCGAATGTAAGGAACGGCCTTCAATACAATTCAATCGACGTAACGGCATCCAATCCAATCCAATCCAATCCAATCCAATGCAATCCAATCCAATCCAATCCAACCCAATCCAATTCAATCCAATCCAATCCGAGCCAATGGAATCCAATCCAATCCAATCCAAGGAACGGCATCCAATCCAATCCAATCCAATCCAATCCAATCCGAGGAACGGCATCCAATCCAATCCAATCCAATCCAAGGAACTGCATCCAATCCAATCCAATCCAATCCAATGCAATCCAATCCAAGGAACGGCTTCCAATCCAATCCAATCCAATCCAATCCAATCCAATCTAATCTAATCTAATCCAAGGAACGGCATCCAATCCAATCCAATCCAATTCAATCCAATCCAATCCAAGGAACAGCATCCAATCCACTACAATCCAAGCCAATCCAATCCAATCTAAGGAACGGCATCCAATCCAATCAAATCCAATCCAATCCTATCCAACTAACGGCATCCAATCCATTCCAATCCAATCCAATTCAATCCACTCCAATCCAATCTAATCCAATCCAATCCAATCCAATCCAATCCAATCCAATCCAATCCAATCCAAGGAAGGGGATCCAATCCCATCCAATCCAATGCAATCCAGTCCAATCCAATCCAACAAATGCACTCCAAGCTCAGTAACGGCACCCAATCCAATCCAATCCAATCCAATCCAATCCTGTCCAATCCAATCCAAGGAACGGCATCAAATCCAATCCAACCCAATCCAAACCAATCCACTACAATCCAATCCAACACAGTCCAATCCAATCCAAGGAACGGCATCAAATCCAATCCAACCCAATCCAAACCAATCCAATCCAATCCAGGGAACGGCATGCAATCCAATCCAATCCAATCCAATCCAATCCAATCGAATCGAATGTAAGGAACGGCCTCCAATCCAATCCAATCGAAGTAACGGCATCCAATCCAATCCAATCCAATCCAATGCAATGCAATCCGAGGAACGTCATCCAATCCAATCCAATCCAATCCAAGGAACGCCATCCAATCCAATCCAATCCAATCCAATCCGAGGAACGTCATCCAATCCAATCCAATCCAAACCAAGGAACGGCATCCAATCCAATCCAATCCAATCCAATGCAATCCAATCCAAGGAATGGCTTCCAATCCAATCGAATCGAATCGAATCCAATCCAATCCAATCTAATCTAATCCAAGGAACGTCATCCAATCCAAACCAATTCATTCCAATCCAATCCAAGGAACGGCATCCAATACAATCCAATCCAATCCAATCCAATCCAATACTATCTCAGGAACGGCATCCAATCAAATCCAATCCAATCCAATCCAATCCTATCCTACCCAACCAATGTACGGCATCGAAGCCAATCCTATCCAATCCAATCCACTCGAATCGAATCCAATCCAGTCCAGTCCAATCAAATCCAATCCAATCCAATCCAATCCAATCCAATCCAGTCGAGTCCAATCCAAGGAAGGGGATCCAATCCCATCTAATCCAATGCAATCCAATCCAATCCAATCCCATCCAATCCAATCCATCAAATCCACTCCAAGCTAAGTAACGGCATCCAATCCAATCCAATCCAATCCAATCCAATCAAATCCATTCCAGTCCAATCCATTCCAAGGAACGGAATCAAATCCAATCCAATCCAATCCAATCCAATCCAATCCAATGAACGGCATGCAATCCAATCCAATCCAATGCAATCCAGTCCAACCCAATCCAATCCAATCAAATACAATCCAATCCAATCCAATCCAATCGAATGTACGGAACGGCATCCAATCCAATCCACTCGAAGTAACGGCATCCAATCCAATCCAATCAAATCCAATGCAATGCAATCCAATTCAATCCAATCCAATCCAATCCAGTCCAATCCAATCCAATCCAATGCACTCCAATCCAATACAAGGAACGGCATCCAATCCAATCCAATCCAATCCAATCCAACCAATCCGAGGAACGGCATCCAATCCAATCCAATCCAATCCAAGGAACGGGATCCAATCCAATCTAATCCACTCAAATGCAATCCAATCCAAGGAACGGCTTCAATTCCAATCCAATCCAATCCACTCCAATCCAATCCTATCTAATCTAATCCAAGGTACGGCATCCAATCCAATTCAGTCCAATCCAATGCAAGGAACGGCATCCAATCCAATCCAATCCAATATAATCCAATCCAATCCTATCCGATCCAACGAACGGCATCCAATCCAATCCAATCCAATCCCATCCAATCCAATCCAGTCCAATCCAATTAACGGAATCCAATCCCATCCAATCCAATGCAATCCAATCAAATCCAATCTAAGCCAATCCACTCCAAGCTGAGGAACGGCGTCCAATCCAATCCAATCGAATCCAATCCAATCCAATCCAATCCAATCCAATCCAATCCAATCTCATCGAATCCAATCCAATACAATCCAATCCAATCCAATCCAAGTAACGGCATCCAATCCAATCCAATCCAATCCAATCCAAGGAACGGCATCCAATCCAATCCAATCCAATCCAATGCAATCCAATCCAAGGAACGGCATCCAATCCAATCCAATCCAATCCATTCTAATGCAAGGTACGGCATCCAATCCAATTCAATCCAATGCAATCCAATCCATGGAATGGCATCGAATCGAATCAAATCAATCCAATCCAATCCAATCCATTCCAAGCCAATCCACTCCAAGCTTAGGAACGTCATTCAATCCAATCCAATCCATTCCAATCCAATCTAATTCAAGGATCGGCATCCAATCCAATCTAATCCATTCCAAGCCAATCCAATCCAATCCAAGGAACGGCATCAAATCGAATCCAATCCAATCCAATACAATACAATACAATACAATATAATCCAATCCAATCCAAGGAACGGCTTCCAATCCAATCCAATCCTATTCAATCCATTCCAATCCAATCCAATCCAATCCAATCCAATCCAATCTAAGGAACGGCATCCAATCCAATGCAATCCAAACCAGTCCAATCCAAGGAACGGCATCCAATCCAATCCAATCCAATCCAATCCAATCCAATACAGTCCTGTCCAATCCATGGAACGGGATCCAATCCCAACCAACCCAATGCAATCAAATCCAATCCAATCCAAGCCAATCCATTCCAAGATAAGGAACGGCATCCAATCCATTCAAATCCAATCCAATCCAACCCAATCCAATCCAAGGATCGGTATCCAATCCAAACCAATCCATTCCAGTCCAATCCAATCCAATCCAATCCATTCCAATCCAATCCAATCCAATTCAATCCATTCCAATCCAATCCAATCCAATCCAATCCAATCTAAGGAACGGCATCCAATCCAATCCAATCCAAACCAGTCCAATCCAAGGAACAGCATCCAATCCAATCCATTCCAATCCAATCCAATCCAATCCAATCCAATCCAATCCAATCCGAGGAACGGCATCCAATCCAATCCAATCCAATCCAAGGAACGGCATCCAATCCAATCCAATCCAATCCAATGCAATCCAATCCAAGGAACGGCTTCCAATACAATCCAATCCAATCCAATCTAATCTAATCCAAGGAACGGGATCCAATCCAATCCAATCCAATTCAATCCAATCCAATCCAAGGAACAGCATCCAACCCAATACAATCCAAGCCAATCCAATTTAATTTAAGGAACGCCATCCAATCCAATCCAATCCAATCCAATCCTATCCAACTAACGGTATCCAATTCAATCCAATCCTATCTAATTTAATCCAAGGAACGGCATCCAATCCAATTCACTCCAATCCAATCCAAGGAACGGCATCCAATCCAATCCAATATAATCCAATCCAATCCTATCCTATCCAACGAACGGCATCCAATCCAATCCAATCCAATCCAATCCCATCCAATCCAATCCAGTCCAATCCAATTAACGGAATCAAATCCCATCCAATCCAATGCAATCCAATCAAATCCAATCTAAGCCAATCCACTCCAAGCTGAGGAACGGCATCCACTCCAATCCAATCGAATCGAATCGAATCGAATCCAATCCAATCCAATCCAATCCAATCCAATCCAAGGAACTGCATCCATCCAATCCAATCCAATCCAATGCAATCCAATCCAAGGAACGGCTTCCAATCCAATCCAATCCAATCCAATCCAATCCTATCTAATCTAATCCAAGGAACGGCATCCAATCCAATCCAATCCAATTCAATCCAATCCAATCCAAGGAACAGCATCCAACCCAATACAATCCAAGCCAATCCAATACAATCTAAGGAACGGCATCCAATCCAATCAAATCCAATCCAATCCTATCAAACTAACGGCATCCAATCCATTCCAATCCAATCCAATTCAATCCACTCCAATCCAATTTAATCCAATCCAATCCAATCCAATCCAATCCAATCCAATCCAATCCAATCCAATCCAATCCAAGGAAGGGGATCCAATCCCATCCAATCCAATGCAATCCAATCCAATCCAATCCAACAAACCCACTCCAAGCTCAGTAACGGCATCCAATCCAATCCAATTCAATCCACTCCAATCCAATCTAATCCAATCCAATCCAATCCAATCCAATCCAATCCAATCCAATCCAAGGAAGGGGATCCAATCCCATCCAATCCAATGCAATCCAATCCAATCCAATCCAACAAATGCACTCCAAGCTCAGTAACGGCATCCAATCCAATCCAATCCAATCCAATCCAATCCTGTCCAATCCAATCCAAGGAACGGCATCAAATCCAATCCAACCCATTCCAAACCAATCCACTACAATCCAATCCAATCCAGTCCAATCCAATCCAAGGAACGGCATCAAATCCAATCCAACCCAATCCAAACCAATCCAATCCAATCCAGGGAACGGCATGCAATCCAATCCAATCCAATCCAATCCAATCGAGTCGAATGTAAGGAACGGCCTCCAATCCAATCCAATCGAAGTAACGGCATCCAATCCAATCCAATCCAATCCAATGCAATGCAATCCAATCCAATCCAATCCAATCCAATTCAGTCCAATCCAATCCAATCCAATGCAATCCAATCCAATCCAATCCAAGGAACGCCATCCAATCCAATCCAATCCAATCCGAGGAACGTCATCCAATCCAATCCAATCTAAACCAAGGAACGGCATCCAATCCAATCCAATCCAATCCAATGCAAGCCAATCCAAGGAACGGCTTCCAATGCAATCCAATCGAATCGAATCCAATCCAATCCAATCTAATCTAATCCAAGGAACGTCATCCAATCCAATCCAATTCATTCCAATCCAATCCAAGGAACGGCATCCAATACAATCCAATCCAATCCAATACTATCTCAGGAACGGCATCCAATCAAATCCAATCCAATCCTATCCTACCCAACCAATGTACGGCATCGAAGCCAATCCTATCCAATCCAATCCACTCGAATCGAATCCAATCCAGTCCAGTCCAATCAAATCCAATCCAATCCAATCCAATCCAATCCAATCCAGTCCAGTCCAGTCCAATCCAAGGAAGGGGATCCAATCCCATCTAATCCAATGCAATCCAATCCAATCCAATCCAATCCAATCCAATCCATCAAATCCACTCCAAGCTAAGTAACGGCATCCAATCCATCAAATCCACTCCAAGCTAAATAACGGCATCCAATCCAATCCAATCCAATCCAATCAAATCCATTCCAGTCCAATCCATTCCAAGGAACGGAATCAAATCCAATCCAATCCAATCCAATCCAATCCAATCCAATCCAATGAACGGCTTGCAATCCAATCCAATCCAATGCAATCCAGTCCAACCCAATCCAATCCAATCAAATCCAATCCAATCGAATCCAATCCAATCCAATCGAATGTACGGAACGGCATCCAATCCAATCCACTCGAAGTAACGGCATCCAATCCAATCCAATCAAATCCAATGCAATGCAATCCAATTCAATCCAATCCAATCCAATCCAGTCCAATCCAATCCAATCCAATGCAATCCAATCCAATCCAAGGAACGGCATCCAATCCAATCCAATCCAATCCAATCCAATCCAATCCAACCAATCCTAGGAACGGCATCCAATCCAATCCAATCCAATCCAAGGAACGGGATCCAATCCAATCTAATCCACTCAAATGCAATCCAATGCAGGGAACGGCTTCAATTCCAATCCAATCCAATCCAATCCAATCCAATCCAATCCAATCCAATCCAATCCTATCTAATCTAGTCCAAGGTACGGCATCCAATCCAATTCACTCCAATCCAATCCAAGGAACGGCATCCAATCCAATCCAATCCAATATAATCCAATCCAATCCTATCCTATCCAACGAACGGCATCCAATCCAATCCAATCCAATCCCATCCAATCCAATCCAGTCCAATACAATTAACGGAATCCAATCCCATCCAATCCAATGCAATCCAATCAAATCCAATCTAAGCCAATTCACTCCAAGCTGAGGAACCGCATCCAATCCAATCCAATCCAATCGAATAGAATCCAATCCAATCCAATCCAATCCAATCCAATACAATCCAATACAATCCAATCCAATCCAATCCAAGTAACGGCATCCAATCCAATCCAATCCAAGCCAATCCAAGCCAATCCAATCCAATCCAATCCAATCCAAGGAACGGCATCCAATCCAATACAATTCAATCCAATGCAATCCAATCCAAGGAACGGCATCCAATCCAATCCAATCCAATCCAATCTAATGCAAGGTACGGCATTCAATCCAATTCAATCCAATCCAATCCAATCCATGGAATGGCATCGAATCTAATCGAATCGAATCCAATCCAATCCAATCCTATCCAACGAACGGCATTCAATCCAATCCAATCCAATCCATTCCAAGCCAATCCACTCCAAGCTTAGGAACGTCATTCAATCCAATCCAATCCAATCCAATCTAATTCAAGGATCGGCATCCAATCCAATCTAATCCATTCCAAGCCAATCCAATCCAATCCAAGGAACTGCATCAAATCGAATCCAATCCAATCCAATCCAATTCAATACAATACAATACAATATAATCCAATCCAATCAAACGAACGGCTTCCAATCCAATCCAATCCTATTCAATCCATTCCAATCCAATCCAATCCAATCCAATCCAATCCAATCTAAGGAACGGCATCCAATCCAATCCAATCCAAACCAGTCCAATCCAAGGAACGGCATCCAATCCAATCCAATCCAATCCAGTCCTGTCCAATCCATGGAACGGGATCCAATCCCAACCAACCCAATGCAATCAAATCCAATCCAATCCAAGCCAATCCATTCCAAGATAAGGAACGGCATCCAATCCATTCAAATCCAATCCAATCCAACCCAATCCAATCCAAGGATCGGTATCCAATCCAAACCAATCCATTCCAATCCAATCCAATCCAATCCATTCCATTCCAATCCAATCCAATTCAATCCATTCCAATCCAATCCAATCCAATCCAATCCAATCCAATCCAATCTAAGGAACGGCATCCAATGCAATCCAATCCAAACCAGTCCAATCCAAGGAACGGCATCCAATCCAATCCATTCCAATCCAATCCAATCCAATCCAATCATACGAACGGCCACCAATCCAATCCAATGTAATCCAATCCAATGCACTCCAATCCAACCCAATCAAAACCAATCCAATCAATTCCAATCCAATGCAATCCAATCGAATGTAAGGAACGGCCTTCAATCCAATTCAATCGACTTAACGGCATCCAATCCAATCCAATCCAATCCAATGCAATCCAATCCAATCCAATCCAATCCAATCCAATTCAATCCAATCCAATCCGAGCCAATGGAATCCAATCCAATCCAATCCAAGGAACGGCATCCAATCCAATCCAATCCAATCCAATCCAATCCGAGGGACGGCATCCAATCCAATCCAATCCAATCCAAGGAACGGCATCCAATCCAATCCAATCCAATCCAATGCAATCCAATCCAAGGAACGGCTTCCAATCCAATCCAATCCAATCCAATCCAATCCAATCCAATCTAATCTAATCCAAGGAACGGCATCCAATCCAATCCAATCCAATTCAATCCAATCCAATCCAAGGAACAGCATCCAACCCAATACAATCCAAGCCAAACCAATTTAATTTAAGGAACGGCATCCAATCCAATCCAATCCAATCCTATCCAACTAACGGTATCCAATCCAATCCAATCCTATCTAATCTAATCCAAGGAACGGCATCCAATCCAATTCACTCCAATCCAATCCAAGGAACGGCATTCAATCCAATCCATTCCAATATAATCCAATCCAATCCTATCCTATCCAACGAACGGCATCCAATCCAATCCAATCCAATCCAATCCCATCCAATCCAATCCAGTCCAATCCAATTAACGGAATCCAATCCCATCCAATCCAATGCAATCCAATCAAATCCAATCTAAGCCAATCCACTCCAAGCTGAGGAACGGCATCCAATCCTATCCAATCCAATCGAATCGAATCCAATCCAATCCAATCCAATCCAATCCAATCCAATCCAATCCAATCCAATCCAATCCAATCCAATACAATCCAATCCAATCCAATCCAAGTAACGGCATCCAATCCAATCCAAGCCAATCCAAGCCAATCCAAGCCAATCCAATCCAATCCTATCCAATCCAAGGAACGGCATCCAATCCAATCCAATCCAATGCAATCCAATTCAAGGAACGGCATCCAATCCAATCCAATCCAATCCAATACAATCCATGGAATGGCATCGAATCGAATCCAATCCAATCCAATCCAATCCAATCCTATCCAACGAACGGCATTCAATCCAGTCCGATTCAATCCACTCCAATCCACTCCAATCCAGTCCAGTCCAATCCAAGATACGTGATCCAATCCCAGCCAATCCAGTGCAATCCAATCCAATCCATTCCAAGCCAATCCACTCCAAGTTTAGGAACGTCATTCAATCCAATCCAATCCAACCCAATCTAATTCAAGGATCGGCATCCAATCCAATCTAATCCATTCCAAGCCAATCCAATCCAATCCAAGGAACGGCATCAAATCGAATCCAATCCAATCCAATCCAATCCAATACAATACAATATAATCCAATCCAATCCAAGGAACGGCTTCCAATCCAATCCAATCCTATTCAATCCATTCCAATCCAATCCAATCCAATCCAATCTAAGGAACTGCATCGAATCCAATCCAATCCAAACCAGTCCAATCCAAGGAACGGCATCCAATCCAATCCATTCCAATCCAATCCAATCCAATCCAATCCAATCCAATCCAGTCCTGTCCAATCCATGGAACGGGATCCAATCCCAACCAACACAATGCAATCAAATCCAATCCAATCCAAGCCAATCCATTCCAAGATAAGGAACGGCATCCAATCCATTCAAATCCAATCCAATCCAACCCAATCCAATCCAAGGATCGGTATCCAATCCAAACCAATCCATTCCAATCCAATCCAATCCAATCAAATCCATTCCAATTCAATCCAATCCAATCCAATCCAATTCAATCCATTCCAATCCAATCCAATCCAATCCAATCCAATCTAAGGAACGGCATCCAATCCAATCCAATCCAAACCAGTCCAATCCAAGGAACGGCATCCAATACAATCCATTCAAATCCAATCCAATCCAATCCAATCCTATCATACGAACGGCCACCAATCCAATCCAATGTAATCCAATCCAATGCACTCCAATCCAACCCAATCCAAACCAATCCAATCAATTCCAATCCAATGCAATCCAATCGAATGTAAGGAACGGCCTTCAATCCAATTCAATCGACGTAACGGCATCCAATCCAATCCAATCCAATCCAATGCAATCCAATCCAATCCAATCCAATCCAATCCAATTCAATCCAATCCAATCCGAGCCAATGGAATCCAATACAATCCAATCCAAGGAACGGCATCCAATCCAATCCAATCCAATCCAATCGAATCCAATCCGAGGAACGGCATCCAATCCAATCCAATCCAAGGAAGGGCATCCAATCCAATCCAATCCAATCCAATGCAATCCAATCCAAGGAACGGCTTCCAATCCAATCCAATCCAATCCAATCCAATCTAATCTAATCCAAGGAACGGCATCCAATCCAATCCAATCCAATTCAATCCAATCCAATCCAAGGAACAGCATCCAACCCAAAACAATCCAAGCCAATCCAATTTAATTTAAGGAACGGCATCCAATCCAATCCAATCCAATCCAATCCTATCCAACTAACGGCATCCAATCCAATCCAATCCAATCCAATCCAATCCAATCAAAGGAACGGCTTCCAATACAATACAATCCAAACCAGTCCAATCCAAGGAACGGCATCCAATCCAATCCATTCCAATCCAATCCAATCCATTCCATTCCAATCCAATCCTATCATACGAACGGCCACCAATCCAATCCAATGTAATCCAATCCAATGCACTCCAATCCAACCCAATCCAAACCAATCCAATCAATTCCAATCCAATCCAATCCAATCGAATGTAAGGAACGGCCTTCAATCCAATTCAATCGACGTAACGGCATCCAATCCAATCCAATCCAATCCAATGCAATCCAATCCAATCCAATCCAATCCAATTCAATCCTATCCAATCCGAGCCAATGGAATCCAATCCAATCCAATCCAAGGAACGGCATCCAGTCCAATCCAATCCAATCCAATCCAATCCGAGGAACGGCATCCAATCCAATCCAATCCAATCCAAAGAACGGCATCCAATCCAATCCAATCCAATCCAATCCAATGCAATCCAATACAAGGAACGGCTTCCAATCCAATCCAATCCAATCCAATCCAATCCAATCCAATCCAATCCAATCCAATCCAATCTAATCTAATCTAATCCAAGGAACGGCATCCAATCCAATCCAATCCAATTCAATCCAATCCAATCCAAGGAACAGCATCCAACCCAATACAATCCAAGCCAATCCAATACAATCTAAGGAACGGCATCCAATCCAATCCAATCCAATCCTATCCAACTAACGGCATCCAATCCAATCCAATCCAATCCAATCCAATCCAATTCAATCCACTCCAATCCAATCTCATCCAATCCAATCCAATCCAATCCAATCCAAGGAAGGGGATCCAATCCCATCCAATCCAATGCAATCCAATCAAATCCAATCCAACAAATCCACTCCAAGCTCAGTAACGGCATCCAATCCAATCCAATCCAATCCAATCCAATCCAATCCAGTCCAATCCAATCCAAGGAACGGCATCAAATCCAATCCAACCCAATCCAAACCATTCCACTACAATCCAATCCAATCCAGTCCAATCCAATCCAAGGAACGGCATCAAATCCAATCCAACCCAATCCAAACCAATCCAATCCAATCCAGGGAACGGCATGCAGTCCAATCCAATCCAATCCAATCCAATCCAATCGAATGTAAGGAACGGCCTCCAATCCAATCCAATCGAAGTAACGGCATCCAATCCAATCCAATCGTATCCAATGCAATGCAATCCAATCCAATCCAATCCAATCCAATTCAGTCCAATCCAATCCAATCCAATGCAATCCAATCCAATCCAATCCAAGGAACGCCAACCAATCCAATCCAATCCAATCCGAGGAACGTCATCCAATCCAATCCAATCCAATCCAAGGAACGGCATCCAATCCAATCCAATCCAATCCAATGCAATCCAATCCAAGGAACGGCTTCCAATCCAATCCAATCCAATCCAATCGAATCCAATCCAATCCAATCTAATCTAATCCAAGGAACGTCATTCAATCCAATCCAATTCATTCCAATCTAATTCAAGGAACGGCATCCAATACAATCCAATCCAATCCAATCCAATACTATCTCAGGAACGGCATCCAATCAAATCCAATCCAATCCAATCCAATCCTATCCTACCCAACCAATGTACGGCATCGAAGCCAATCCTATCCAATCCAATCCACTCGAATCGAATCCAATCCAGTCCAGTCCAATCAAATCCAATCCAATCCAATCCAATCCAATCCTGTCCAGTCCAATCCAAGGAAGGGGATCCAATTCCATCTAATCCAATGCAATGCAATCCAATCCAATCCAATCCAACAAATCCACTCCAAGCTAAGTAACGGCATCCAATCCAATCCAATCCAATCCAATCCAATCAAATCCATTCCAGTCCAATCCATTCCAAGGAACGGCATCAAATCCAATCCAATCCAATCCAATCCAATCCAATCCAATCCAATCCAATGAACGGCATGCAATCCAATCCAATCCAATGCAATCCAGTCCAACCCAATCCAATCCAATCCAATCAAATCCAATCCAATCCAATCCAATCGAATGTACGGAACGGCAACCAATCCAATCCACTCGAAGTAACGGCATCCAATCCAATGCAATCAAATCCAATGCAATGCAATCCAATTCAATCCAATCCAATCCAATCCAGTCCAATCCAATCCAATCCAATGCAATGCAATCCAATCCAATCCAATCCAAGGAACGGCATCCAATCCAATCCAATCCAATCCAATCCAACCAATCCGAGGAACGGCATCCAATCCAATCCAATCCAATCCAAGGAACGGGATCCAATCCAATCTAATCCACTCAAATGCAATCCAATCCAAGGAACGGCTTCAATTCCAATCCAATCCAATCCAATCCAATCCAATCCTATCTAATCTAATCCAAGGAACGGCATCCAATCCAATTCACTCCAATCCAATCCAAGGAACGGCATCCAATCCAATCCAATCCAATATAATCCAATCCAATCTTATCCTATCCAACGAACGGCATCCAATCCAATCCAATCCAATACAATCCCATCCAATCCAATCCAGTCCAATCCAATTAACGGAATCCAATCCCATCCAATCCAATGCAATCCAATCAAATCAAATCTAAGCCAATCCACTCCAAGCTAAGGAACGGCATCCAATCCAATCCAATCCAATCCAATGCAATCCAATCCAAGGAACGGCATCCAATCCAATCCAATCCAATCCAATCTAATGCAAGGTACGGCATACAATCCAATTCAATCCAATCCAATCCAATCCATGGAATGGCATCGAATCGAATCGAATCCAATCCAATCCAATCCAATCCTATCCAACGAACGGCATTCAATCCAGTCCGATTCAATCCACCCCAATCCACTCCAATCCAGTCCAGTCCAATCCAAGAAACGTGATCCAATCCCAGCCAATCCAGTGCAATCCAATCCAATCCATTCCAAGCCAATCCACTCCAAGCTTAGGAACGTCATTCAATCCAATCCAATCCAATCCAATCCAATCTAATTCAAGGATCGGCATCCAATCCAATCTAATCCATTCCAAGCCAATCCAATCCAAGGAACGGCATCAAATCGAATCGAATCCAATCCAATCCAATCCAATACAATACAATACAATATAATCCAATCCAATCCAAGGAACGGCTTGCAATCCAATCCAATCCTATTCAATCCATTCCAATCCAATCCAATCCAATCCAATCTAAGGAACGGCATTCAATCCAATCCAATCCAAACCAGTCCAATCCAAGGAACGGCATCCAATCCAATCCATTCCAATCCAATCCAATCCAATCCAATCCAATCCAATCCTATCATACGAACGGCCACCAATCCAATCCAATCCAATCTAATCCAATCCAATGCACTCCAATCCAATCCAATCCAATCCAATCCACTCCTGTCCAATCCATGGAACGGGATCCAATCCCAACCAACCCAATGCAATCAAATCCAATCCAATCCAAGCCAGTCCATTCCAAGATAAGGAACGGCATCCAATCCATTCAAATCCAATCCAATCCAACGCAATCCAATCCAAGGATCGGTATCCAATCCAAACCAATCCATTCCAATCCAATCCATTCCAATCCAATCCATTCCAATCCAATCCAATCCAATTCAATCTAATACAATCCAAAGAACGGCATCCAATCCAATCCAATCCAAGTAACGGCATCCAATCCAATCCAATCCAATCCAATGCAATCCAATCCAATCCAATCCAATCTATATCCTATCCAATCCAATCCAATCCAATCCAATCCAATCAAATGCAATCCAATCCAATCCAAGGTACGGCATCCAATCCAATCTACTTCAATGCAAGGAGCATCCGGAACAAGGTAGATGAACTTGGGGCGTGGATTGGTACTTGGGACTACGATGTTGTGGCCATTACGGAGACGTGGGTAGAACAAGGACAGGAATGGTTGTTGGACGTTCCGGGGTATAGATGTTTCACTAAGTGTAGGGAAGCTGGTAAAAGAGGTGGAGGAGTGGCATTGTTAATCAAGGATAGTTTAACGGCTGCGGAAAGGCACTTCGTGGGGGATCTGCACACTGAGGTAATATGGGCTGAAGTTAGAAATAGGAAAGGAGCGGTCACGTTGCTAGGAGTTTACTATAGGCCCCCAAATAGTAATAGAGATGTGGAGGAAGAAATTGCTAAGCAGATTATGGATATGTGTGGGGGTCACAGGGTAGTTGTCATGGGGGACTTTAACTTTCCAAATATTGATTGGAACCTTTGTAGGTCAAATAGTTTGGATGGGGCAGTTTTTGTGCAGTGTGTGCGGGAGGGTTTCCTGAAAAATATGTGGATGGGCCGACTAGAGGTGAGGCCACATTGGATTTGGTACTGGGAAATGAACCGGGCCAAGTGTTAGATTTGGTTGTGGGAGAGCAATTTGGAGATAGTGACCACAATTCGGTGTCTTTTGTTATTGCAATGGAGAGGGATAGGGCCGTACGGCAGGGCAAGGTTTACAATTGGGGGAGGGGTAATTATGATGCGATTAGGCAAGAATTAGGGGGCATAAGTTGGGAACAGAAACTGTCAGAGAAAGGAACTAATGAAAAGTGGAATTTTTTCAAGGAACAAATACTGGATGTCCTTGATAGGTATGTTCCTGTCAGGCAGGGAGGAAATGGCCGAGTGAGGGAACCATGGTTCACAAAAGAGGTGGAATGTCTTGTGAAAAGGAAGAGGGAAGCTTATGTCGGGATGAGGAAACAAGGTTCAGATGGCTCGATTGAGGGTTACAAGTTAGCAAGGAATGAGCTGAAAAAGGGGCTTAGGAGAGCTAGGAGGGGACATGAGAAGTCCTTGGCGGGTCGGATCAAGGAAAACCCCAAGGCTTTTTACTCTTATGTGAGGAATAAAAGAATGACCAGGGTGAGGTTAGGGCCGGTCAAGGACAGTAGTGGGAACTTGTGTATGGAGTCAGTAGAGATAGACGAGGTGATGAATGAATACTTTTCTTCAGTGTTCACCAAGGAGAGGGGCCATGTTTTTGAGGAAGAGAAGGTGTTACAGGCTAATAGGCTGGAGGAAATAGATGTTCGGAGGGAGGATGTCCTGGCAGTTTTGAATAAACTGAAGGTCGATAAGTCCCCTGGGCCTGATGAAATGTATCCTAGGATTCTTTGGGAGGCAAGGGATGAGATTGCAGAGCCTTTGGCGTTGATCTTTGGGTCCTCGCTGTCCACGGGGATGGTGCCAGAGGACTGGAGAATGGCGAATGTTGTTCCTCTGTTTAAGAAAGGAAATAGAAATGACCCTGGTAATTATAGACCGGTTAGTCTTACTTCGGTGGTTGGTAAATTGATGGAAAGGGTCCTTAGGGATGGGATTTACGACCATTTAGAAAGATGCGGATTAATCCGAGATAGTCAGCACGGATTCGTGAAGGGCAAGTCGTGCCTCACAAATTTGATAGAATTTTTTGAGGAGGTAACTAAGTGTGTTGATGAAGGTAGGGCAGTTGATGTCATATACATGGATTTTAGTAAGGCGTTTGATAAGGTCCCCCATGGTCGGCTTATGATGAAAGTGAGGAGGTGTGGGATAGAGGGAAAGTTGGCCGATTGGATAGGCAACTGGCTGTCTGACCGAAGACAGAGGGTGGTGGTCGATGGAAAATTTTCGGATTGGAGGCAGGTTGCTAGCGGTGTGCCGCAGGGATCAGTGCTTGGTCCTCTGCTCTTTGTGATTTTTATTTTTGACTTAGAGGAGGGGGCTGAAGGGTGGATCAGTAAATTTGCTGATGACACCAAGATTGGTGGAGTAGTGGATGAGGTGGAGGGCTGTTGTAGGCTGCAAAGAGACATAGATAGGATGCAAAGCTGGGCTGAAAAATGGCAAATGGAGTTTAACCCTGATAAATGTGAGGTGATTCATTTTGGTAGGACAAATTTAAATGTGGATTTCAGGGTCAAAGGTAGGGTTCTGAAGACTGTGGAGGAACAGAGAGATCTTGGGGTCCATATCCACAGATCTCTAAAGGTTGCCACTCAAGTGGATAGAGCTGTGAGGAAGGCCTGTAGTGTGTTAGCTTTTATTAACAGGGGGTTGGAGTTTAAGAGCCGTGGGGTTATGCTGCAACTGTACAGGACCTTGGTGAGACCACATTTGGAATATTGTGTGCAGTTCTGGTCACCTCACTATAGGAAGGATGTGGAAGCGCTGGAAGGAGTGCAGAGGAGATTTACCAGGATGCTGCCTGGTTTGGAGGGTAGGTCTTATGAGGAAAGGTTGAGGGAGCTAGGGCTATTCTCTCTGGAGCGGAGGAGGCTGAGGGGAGACTTAATAGAGGTGTATAAAATGATGAAGGGGATAGATAGAGTGAACGTTCAAAGACTATTTCCTCGGGTGGATGGAGCTATTACAAGGGGGCATAACTATAGGGTTCGTGGTGGGAGATACAGGACGGATATCAGAGGTAGGTTCTTTACGCAGAGAGTGGTTGGGGTGTGGAATGGACTGCCTGCAGTGATAGTGGAGTCAGACACTTTAGAAACATTTAAGCGGTTATTGGATAGGCACATGGAGCACACCAGGATGATAGGGAGTGGGATAGCTTGATCTTGGTTTCAGATAAAGCTCGGCACAACATCGTGGGCCGAAGGGCCTGTTCTGTGCTGTACTGTTCTATGTTCTATGAATCCAATCCAATCGAATCCAATCCAAGGAACGGATTCCAATCCAATCCAATCCAATCCAAGGATCGCCATCCAATCCAATCCAATCCAATCCAATGCAATCCAATCCAATCCAATCCAATCCAATCCAATTCAATCCAATCCAATCCGAGCCAATGGAATCCAATCCAATCCAATCCAAGGAACGGCATCCAATCCAATCCAATCCAATCCAATCCAATCCGAGGAACGGCATCCAATCCAATCCAATCCAATCCAATCCAAGGAACGGCATCCAATCCAATCCAATCCAATCCAATGCAATCCAATCCAAGGAACGGCTTCCAATCCAATCCAATCCAATCCAATCCAATCCAATCCAATCCAATCTAATCTAATCTAATCCAAGGAACGGCATCCAATCCAATCCAATTCAATTCAATCCAATCCAATCCAAGGAACAGCATCCAACCCAATACAATCCAAGCCAATCGAAAACAATCTAAGGAACGGCATCCAATCCAATCCAATCCAATCCAATCCTATGCAACTAACGGCATCCAATCCAATCCAATCCAATCCAATCCAATTCAATCCACTCCAATCCAATCTAATCCAATCCAATCCAATCCAATCCAATCCCATCCAATCCAAGGAAGGGGATCCAATCCCATCCAATCCAATGCAATCCAATCCAATCCAATCCAACAAATCCACTCCAAGCTCAGTAACGGCATCCAATCCAATCCAATCCAATCCAATCCAGTCCAATCCAATCCAAGGAACGGCATCAAATCCAATCCAACCCAATCCAAACCAATCCACTACAATCCAATCCAATCCAGTCCAATCCAATCCAAGGAACGGCATCAAATCCAATCCAACCCAATCCAAACCAATCCAATCCAATCCAGGGAACGGCATGCAATCCAATCCAATCCAATCCAAACGAATCGAATGTAAGGAACGGCCTCCAATACAATCCAATCGAAGTAACGGCATCCAATCGAATCCAATCCTATCCAATGCAATCCAATCCAATCCAATCCAATCCAATTCAGTCCAATCCAATCCAATCCAATGCAATCCAATCCAATCCAATCCAAGGAACGCCATCCAATCCAATACAATCCAATCCGAGGAACGTCATCCAATCCAATCCAATCCAAGGAACGGCATCCAATCCAATCCAATCCAATCCAATCCAATGCAATCCGATCCAATCCAATCCAATCCAATCCAATACAAGGAACGGCATCCAAACCAATCCAATTCATTGCAATTCAATCCAATCCAATCCAATCCAATCCTATCCAATCTAAGGAACGGCTTCCAATGCAATCCAATCCAATCCAATCCAATTAACGGCATCAAATCCAATCCAATCCAATCAAATGCAATCCAATCCAATCCGAGGTACGGCATCCAATCCAATCTAATCCAATCCAATCGAATCCAATTCAGGGAACGGATTCCAATCCAATCCAATCCAATCCAATCCAATCCAAGGATAGGCATCCAATCCAATCCAATCCAATACACTCCAACCAATCCAATCCAATCCAATCCAATCCAGTCCAGTCCAGTCCAATCCTATCCAACTCACGGCATCCAATCCAATCCAATCCAATTCAATCCACTCCAATCCAATCTAATCCAATCCAATCCAATCCAATCCAATCCAATCCAATCCAAGGAAGGGGATCCAATCCCATCCAATCCAATGCAATCCAATCCAGTCCAATCCAATCCAATCCACTCCAAGCTCAGTAACGGCATCCAATCCAATCAATTCCAATCCAATCCAATCCAATCCAATCCAGTCCAATCCAATCCAAGGAACGGCATCAAATCCAATCCAACGCAATCCAAACCAATCCAATCCAATCCAATCCAATCCAGTCCAATCCAATCCAAGGAATGGCATCAAATCCAATCCAACCCAATCCAAACCAATCCAATCCAATCCAAGGAACGGCATGCAATCCAATCCAATCCAATACAATCCAATCCAATCGAATGTAAGGAACGGCCTCCAATCCAATCCAATCGAAGTAACGGCATCCAATCCAATCCAATCCAATGCAATGCAATCCTATCCAATCCAATCCAATCCAATCCAATTCAGTCCAATCCAATCCAATCCTATGCAATCCAATCCAATCCAATCCAAGGAACGCCATCCAATCCAATCCAATCCAATCCAATCCGAGGAACTTCATCCAATCCGAGCCAATCCAATCCAAGGAACGGCATCCAATCCAATCCAATCAAATCCAATCCAATCCAATCCAAGGAACGGCATCCAATCCAATCCAATCAGATCCAATGCAATCCAATCCAAGGAACGGCTTCCAATCCAATCCAATCCAATCCAATCCAATCCAATCTAATCTAATCCAAGGAACGTCATCCAATCCAATCCAATTCATTCGAATCTAATCCAAGGAACGGCATCCAATACAATCCAATCCAATATAATCCAATCCAATCCAATCCAATCCAATACAATCTCAGGAACGGCATCCAATCCAATCCAATCCAATCCTATCCTATCCCAACCAATGTACCGCATCGAAGCAAATCCTATCCAATCCAATCCAATCGAATCGAATCCAATCCACTCCAGTCCATTCAAATTCAATCCAATCCAATCCAATACAATACAATCCAGTCCAGTCCAATCCAAGGACGGGGATCCAATCCCATCCAATCCAATGCAATCCAATCCAATCCAATCCAATCCAATACAACAAATCCACTCCAAGCTAAATAACGGCATCCAATCCAATCCAATCCAATCCAATCAAATCCAATCCAGTCCAATCCATTCCAAGGAACGGCATCAAATTCAATCCAATCCAATCCTATCCAAAGAACGGCATGCAATCCAATCCAATCCAATGCAATCCAGTCCAACCCAATCCAATCCAATCAAATCCAATCCAATCCAATCCACTCGACGTAACGGCATCCAATCCAATCCAATCCAATGCAATGCAATCCAATTCAATCCAATCCAATCCAATCCAATCCAATCCAATGCAATGCAATGCAATCCAATCCAATCCAATCCAATCCAATTCAGTCCAATCCAATCCAATCCAATCCAATCCAATCCAATCCAATCCAATCCAATCCAGGGAACGGCATCCAATCCAATCCAATCCAATCCGAGGAACGTCATCCAATCCAATCCAATCCAATCCAAGGAACGGCATCCAATCCAATCCAATCCAATCCAATGCAATCCAATCCAAGGAACGGCTTCCAATCCAATCCAATCCAATCCAATCGAATCCAATCCAATCCAATCCAACCTAATCTAATCCAAGGAACGTCATCCAATCCAATCCAATTCATTCCAATCCAATCCAAGGAACGGCATCCAATACAATCCAATCCAATCCAATCCAATACTATCTCAGGAACGGCATCCAATCAAATCCAATCCAATCCTATCCTACCCAACCAATGTACGGCATCGAAGCCAATCCTATCCAATCCAATCCACTCGAATCGAATCCAATCCAGTCCAGTCCAATCAAATCCAATCCAATCCAATCCAATGCAATCCAATCCAATCCAATCCAATCCAATCCATCAAATCCACTCCAAGCTAAGTAACGGCATCCAATCCATCAAATCCACTCCAAGCTAAGTAACGGCATCCAATCCAATCCAATCCAATCCAATCCAATCCAATCCAATCAAATCCATTCCAGTCCAATCCATTCCAAGGAACGGCATCAAATCCAATCCAATCCAATCCAATCCAATCCAATACAATGAACGGCATGCAATCCAATCCAATCCAATGCAATCCAGTCCAACCCAATCCAATCCAATCAAATCCAATCCAATCCAATCCAATCCAATCCAATCGAATGTACGGAACGGCATCCAATCCAATCCACTAGAAGTAACGGCATCCAATCCAATCCAATCAAATCCAATGCAATGCAATCCAAATCAATCCAATCCAATCCAATCCAGTCCAATCCAATCCAATCCAATGCAATCCAATCCAATCCAATCCAATCCAAGGAACGGCATCCAATCCAATCCAATCCAATCCAATCCAATCCAATCCAACCAATCCGAGGAACGGCATCCAATCCAATCCAATCCAAGGAACGGGATCCAATCCAATCTAATCCACTCAAATGCAATCCAATCCATGGAACGGCTTCAATTCCAATCCAATCCAATCCAATTAACGGCATCAAATCCAATCCAATCCAATCAAATGCAATCCAGTCCAATCCGAGGTACGGCATCCAATCCAATCTAATCCAATCCAATCGAATCCAATTCAGGGAACGGATTCCAATCCAATGCAATCCAATCCAATCCAATCCAAGGATAGGCATCCAATCCAATCCAATCCAATACACTCCAACCAATCCAATCCAATCCAATCCAATCCAGTCCAGTCCAGTCCAATCCTATCCAACTCACGGCATCCAATCCAATCCAATCCAATTCAATCCACTCCAATCCAATCTAATCCAATCCAATCCAATCCAATCCAATCCAAGGAAGGGGATCCAATCCCATCCAATCCAATGCAATCCAATCCAGTCCAATCCAATCCAATCCACTCCAAGCTCAGTAACGGCATCCAATACAATCAATTCCAATCCAATCCAATCCAATCCAATCCAGTCCAATCCAATCCAAGGAACGGCATCAAATCCAATCCAACGCAATCCAAACCAATCCAATCCAATCCAATCCAATCCAGTCCAATCCAATCCAAGGAATGGCAGCAAATCCAATCCAACCCAATCCAAACCAATCCAATCCAATCCAAGGAACGGCATGCAATCCAATCCAATCCAATACAATCCAATCCAATCGAATGTAAGGAACGGCCTCCAATCCAATCCAATCGAAGTAACGGCATCCAATCCAATCCAATCCAATGCAATGCAATCCAATCCAATCCAATCCAATCCAATCCAATCCAATCCAATCCAATTCAGTCCAATCCAATCCAATCCTATGCAATCCAATCCAATCCAATCCAAGGAACGCCATCCAATCCAATCCAATCCAATCCAATCCGAGGAACTTCATCCAATCCGAGCCAATCCAATCCAAGGAACGGCATCCAATCCAATCCAATCAAATCCAATCCAATCCAATCCAAGGAACGGCATCCAATCCAATCCAATCAAATCCAATGCAATCCAATCCAAGGAACGGCTTCCAATCCAATCCAATCCAATCCAATCCAATCCAATCCAATCCAATCTAATCTAATCCAAGGAACGTCATCCAATCCAATCCAATTCATTCCAATCTAATCCAAGGAACGGCATCCAATACAATCCAATCCAATATAATCCAATCCAATCCAATCCAATCCAATACAATCTCAGGAACGGCATCCAATCCAATTCAATCCAATCCTATCCTATCCCAACCAATGTACCGCATCGAAGCAAATCCTATCCAATCCAATCCAATCCAATCCAATCCACTCCAGTCCATTCAAATTCAATCCAATCCAATCCAGTACAATACAATCCAGTCCAGTCCAATCCAAGGACGGGGATCCAATCCCATCCAATCCAATGCAATCCAATCCAATCCAATCCAATCCAATACAACAAATCCACTCCAAGCTAAATAACGGCATCCAATCCAATCCAATCCAATCCAATCAAATCCAATCCAGTCCAATCCATTCCAAGGAACGGCATCAAATTCAATCCAATCCAATCCTATCCAAAGAACGGCATGCAATCCAATCCAATCCAATGCAATCCAGTCCAACCCAATCCAATCCAATCAAATCCAATCCAATCCAATCCACTCTACGTAACGGCATCCAATCCAATCCAATCCAATGCAATGCAATCCAATTCAATCCAATCCAATCCAATCCAATCCAATCCAATGCAATGCAATCCAATCCAATCCAATCCAATCCAATTCAGTCCAATCCAATCCAATCCAATCCATTCCAATCCAATCCAATCCAGGGAACGGCATCCAATCCAATCCAATCCAATCCGAGGAACGTCATCCAATCCAATCCAATCCAATCCAAGGAACGGCATCCAATCCAATCCAATCCAATCCAATGCAATCCAATCCAAGGAACGGCTTCCAATCCAATCCAATCCAATCCAATCGAATCCAATCCAATCCAATCCAACCTAATCTAATCCAAGGAACGTCATCCAATCCAATCCAATTCATTCCAATCCAATCCAAGGAACGGCATCCAATACAATCCAATCCAATCCAATCCAATACTATCTCAGGAACGGCATCCAATCAAATCCAATCCAATCCTATCCTACCCAACCAATGTACGGCATCGAAGCCAATCCTATCCAATCCAATCCACTCGAATCGAATCCAATCCAGTCCAGTCCAATCAAATCCAATCCAATCCAATCCAATCCAATCCAGTCCAGTCCAATCCAAGGAAGGGGATCCAATCCCATCTAATCCAATGCAATCCAATGCAATCCAATCCAATCCAATCCATCAAATCCACTCCAAGCTAAGTAACGGCATCCAATCCATCAAATCCACTCCAAGCTAAGTAACGGCATCCAATCCAATCCAATCCAATCCAATCCAATCAAATCCATTCCAGTCCAATCCATTCCAAGGAACGGCATCAAATCCAATCCAATCCAATCCAATCCAATCCAATCCAATGAACGGCATGCAATCCAATCCAATCCAATGCAATCCAGTCCAACCCAATCCAATCCAATCAAATCCAATCCAATCCAATCCAATCCAATCGAATGTACGGAACGGCATCCAATCCAATCCACTCGAAGTAACGGCATCCAATCCAATCCAATCAAATCCAATGCAATGCAATCCAAATCAATCCAATCCAATCCAATCCAGTCCAATCCAATCCAATCCAATGCAACCCAATCCAATCCAATCCAAGGAACGGCATCCAATCCAATCCAATCCAATCCAATCCAATCCAACCAATCCGAGGAACGGCATCCAATCCAATCCAATCCAAGGAACGGGATCCAATCCAATCTAATCCACTCAAATGCAATCCAATCCATGGAACGGCTTCAATTCCAATCCAATCCAATCCAATCCAATCCAATCCAATCCTATCTAATCTTATCCAAGGAACGGCATCCAATCCAATTCACTCCAATCCAATCCAAGGAACGGCATCCAATCCAATCCAATCCAATCCAATCCAGTCCAATCCAATCCAAGGAATGGCATCAAATCCAATCCAACCCAATCCAAACCAATCCAATCCAATCCAAGGAACGGCATGCAATCCAATCCAATCCAATACAATCCAATCCAATCGAATGTAAGGAACGGCCTCCAATCCAATCCAATCGAAGTAACGGCATCCAATCCAATCCAATCCAATGCAATCCAATCCAATCCAATCCAATCCAATCCAATCCAATTCAGTCCAATCCAATCCAATCCTATGCAATCCAATCCAATCCAATCCAAGGAACGCCATCCAATCCAATCCAATCCAATCCAATCCGAGGAACTTCATCCAATCCGAGCCAATCCAATCCAAGGAACGGCATCCAATCCAATCCAATCAAATCCAATCCAATCCAATCCAAGGAACGGCATCCAATCCAATCCAATCAAATCCAATGCAATCCAATCGAAGGAACGGCTTCCAATCCAATCCAATCCAATCCAATCCAATCTAATCTAATCCAAGGAACGTCTTCCAATCCAATCCAATTCATTCCAATCCAATCCAAGGAACGGCATCCAATACAATCCAATCCAATATAATCCAATCCAATCCAATCCAATCCAATACAATCTCAGGAACGGCATCCAATCCAATCCAATCCAATCCTATCCTATCCCAACCAATGTACCGCATCGAAGCAAATCCTATCCAATCCAATCCAATCGAATCGAATCCAATCCACTCCAGTCCATTCAAATTCAATCCAATCCAATCCAATACAATACAATCCAGTCCAGTCCAATCCAAGGACGGGGATCCAATCCCATCCAATCCAATGCAATCCAATCCAATCCAATCCAATCCAATACAACAAATCCACTCCAAGCTAAATAACGGCATCCAATCCAATCCAATCCAATCAAATCCAATCCAGTCCAATCCATTCCAAGGAACGGCATCAAATTCAATCCAATCCAATCCTATCCAATGAACGGCATGCAATCCAATCCAATCCAATGCAATCCAGTACAACCCAATCCAATCCAATCAAATCCAATCCAATCCAATCCACTCGACGTAACGGCATCCAATCCAATCCAATCCAATGCAATGCAATCCAATTCAATCCAATCCAATCCAATCCAGTCCAATCCAATTCAATCCAATGCAATCCAATCCAATCCAATCCAATCCAATCCAATCCAATCCAATCCAATCCAATCCAGGGAACGGCATGCAGTCCAATCCAATCCAATCGAATCCAATCCAATCCAATCCAATGCAATGCAATCCAATCCAATCCAATCCAATTCAGTCCAATCCAATCCAATCCAATGCAATCCAATCCAATCCAATCCAAGGAACGCCATCCAATCCAATCCAATCCAATCCGAGGAACGTCATCCAATCCAATCCAATCCAATCCAAGGAACGGCATCCAATCCAATCCAATCCAATCCAATGCAATCCAATCCAAGGAACGGCTTCCAATCCAATCCAATCCAATCCAATCCAATCCAATCCAATCCAATCCAATCTAATCTAATCCAAGGAACGTCATCCAATCCAATCCAATTCATTCCAATCCAATCCAAGGAACGGCATCCAATACAATCCAATCCAATCCAATCCAATCCAATACTATCTCAGGAACGGCATCCAATCAAATCCAATCCAATCCTATCCTACCCAACCAATGTACGGCATCGAAGCCAATCCTATTCAATCCAATCCACTCGAATCGAATCCAATCCAGTCCAGTCCAATCAAATCCAATCCAATCCAATCCAATCCAATCCAGTCCAGTCCAATCCAATCCAAGGAAGGGGATCCAATCCCATCTAATCCAATGCAATCCAATCCAATCCAATCCAATCCATCAAATCCACTCCAAGCTAAGTAACGGCATCCAATCCATCAAATCCACTCCAAGCTAAGTAACGGCATCCAATCCAATCCAATCCAATCCAATCAAATCCATTCCAGTCCAATCCATTCCAAGGAACGGCATCAAATCCAATCCAATCCAATCCAATCCAATTCAATCCACTCCAATCCAATCTAATCCAATCCAATCCAATCCAATCCAATCCAAGGAAGGGGATCCAATCCCATCCAATCCAATGCAATCCAATCCAATCCAACAAATCCACTCCAAGCTCAGTAACGGCATCCAATCCAATCAATTCCAATCCAATCCAATCCAATCCAATCCAGTCCAGTCCAATCAAATCCAAGGAACGGCATCAAATCCAATCCAACCCAATCCAAACCAATCCAATCCAATCCAATCCAATCCAGTCCAATCCAATCCAAGGAATGGCATCAAATCCAATCCAACCCAATCCAAACCAATCCAATCCAATCCAAGGAACGGCATGCAATCCAATCCAATCCAATCCAATCCAATCGAATGTAAGGAACGGCCTCCAATCCAATCCAATCGAAGTAACGGCATCCAATCCAATCCAATCCAATCCAATGCAATGCAATCCAATCAAATCCAATCCAATCCTATCCTACCCAACCAATGTACGGCATCGAAGCCAATCCTATTCAATCCAATCCACTCGAATCGAATCCAATCCAGTCCAGTCCAATCAAATCCAATCCAATCCAATCCAATCCAATCCAGTCCAGTCCAATCCAATCCAAGGAAGGGGATCCAATCCCATCTAATCCAATGCAATCCAATCCAATCCAATCCAATCCATCAAATCCACTCCAAGCTAAGTAACGGCATCCAATCCATCAAATCCACTCCAAGCTAAGTAACGGCATCCAATCCAATCCAATCCAATCCAATCAAATCCATTCCAGTCCAATCCATTCCAAGGAACGGCATCAAATCCAATCCAATCCAATCCAATCCAATTCAATCCACTCCAATCCAATCTAATCCAATCCAATCCAATCCAATCCAATCCAAGGAAGGGGATCCAATCCCATCCAATCCAATGCAATCCAATCCAATCCAACAAATCCACTCCAAGCTCAGTAACGGCATCCAATCCAATCAATTCCAATCCAATCCAATCCAATCCAATCCAGTCCAGTCCAATCAAATCCAAGGAACGGCATCAAATCCAATCCAACCCAATCCAAACCAATCCAATCCAATCCAATCCAATCCAGTCCAATCCAATCCAAGGAATGGCATCAAATCCAATCCAACCCAATCCAAACCAATCCAATCCAATCCAAGGAACGGCATGCAATCCAATCCAATCCAATCCAATCCAATCGAATGTAAGGAACGGCCTCCAATCCAATCCAATCGAAGTAACGGCATCCAATCCAATCCAATCCAATCCAATGCAATGCAATCCAATCCAATCCAATCCAATCCAATCCAATTCAGTCCAATCCAATCCAATCCTATGCAGTCCAATCCAATCCAATCCAAGGAACGCCATCCAATCCAATCCAATCCAATCCAATCCGAGGAACGTCATCCAATCCGAGCCAATCCAATCCAAGGAACGGCATCCAATCCAATCCAATCAAATCCAATGCAATCCAATCCAAGGAACGGCTTCCAATCCAATCCAATCCAATCCAATCCAATCCAATCCAATCCAATCTAATCTAATCCAAGGAACGTCATCCAATCCAATCCAATTCATTCCAATCCAATCCAAGGAACGGCATCCAATACAATCCAAAGCAATCCAATCCAATCCAATCCAATCCAATCCAATACAATCTCAGGAACGGCATCCAATCCAATCCAATCCAATCCTATCCTATCCCAACCAATGTACCGCATCGAAACAAATCCTATCCAATCCAATCCAATCGAATCGAATCCAATCCACTCCAGTCCATTCAAATTCAATCCAATACAATCCAATCCAATCCAATCCAGTCCAGTCCAGTCCAATCCAAGGAAGGGGATCCAATCCCATCCAATCCAATCCAATGCAATCCAATCCAATCCAATCCAATCCAATACAACAAATCCACTCCAAGCTAAGTAACGGCATCCAATCCAATCCAATCCAATCCAATCCAATCAAATCCAATCCAGTCCAATCCATTCCAAGGAACGGCATCAAATCCAATCCAATCCAATCCTATCCAATGAACGGCATGCAATCCAATCCAATCCAATGCAATCCAGTCCAACCCAATCCAATCCAATCAAATCCAATCCAATCCAATCCAATCCAATCCAATCCAATCCAATCGAATGTACGGAACGGCATCCAATCCAATCCACTCGAAGTAACGGCATCCAATCCAATCAAATCCAATGCAATGCAATCCAATTCAATCCAATCCAATCCAATCCAGTCCAATCCAATCCAATCCAATGCAATCCAATCCAATCCAATCCAATCCAATCCAACAAATTCACTCCAAGCTCAGTAACGGCATCCAATCCAATCCAATCCAATCCAAGGAACGGCATCAAATCCAATCCAACCCAATCCAAACCAATCCAATCCAATCCAATCCAATCCAGTCCAATCCAATCCAAGGTACGGCATCAACTCCAATCCAACCCAATCCAAACCAATCCAATCCAATCTAAGGAACGGCATGCAATCCAATCCAATGCAATCCAATCCAATTCAGTCCAATCCAATCCAATCCTATGCAATCCAATCCAATCCAATCCAAGGAACGCCATCCAATCCAATCCAATCCAATCCAATCCGAGGAACGTCATCCAATCCGAGCCAATCCAATCCAAGGAACGGCATCCAATCCAATCCAATCCAATCCAATGCAATCCAATCCAAGGAACGGCTTCCAATCCAATCCAATCCAATCCAATCCAATCCAATCCAATCTTATCTAATCCAAGGAACGTCATCCAATCCAATCCAATTCATTCCAATCCAATCCAAGGAACGGCATCCAATACAATCCAATCCAATATAATCCAATCCAATCCAATACAATCTCAGGAACGGCATCCAATCCAATCCTATCCTATCCCAACCAATGTACCGCATCGAAGCAAATCCTATCCAATCCAATGCAATCGAATCGAATCCAATCCACTCCAGTCCATTCAAATCCAATCCAATCCAATCCAATCCAATACAATCCAATACAACAAACCCACTCCAAGCTAAGTAACGGCATCCAATCCAATCCAATCCAATCCAATCAAATCCATTCCAGTCCAATCCATTCCAAGGAACGGCATCAAATCCAATCCAATCCAATCCAATCCAATCCAATCCAATGAACGGCATGCAATCCAATCCAATCCAATGCAATCCAGTCCAACCCAATCCAATCCAATCAAATCCAATCCAATCCAATCCAATCCAATCGAATGTACGGAACGGCATCCAATCCAATCCACTCGAAGTAACGGCATCCAATCCAATCCAATCAAATCCAATGCAATGCAATCCAAATCAATCCAATCCAATCCAATCCAGTCCAATCCAATCCAATCCAATGCAATCCAATCCAATCCAATCCAAGGAACGGCATCCAATCCAATCCAATCCAATCCAATCCAATCCAATCCAATCCAATCCAATCCAATCCAATCCAATCCAACCAATCCGAGGAACGGCATCCAATCCAATCCAATCCAAGGAACGGGATCCAATCCAATCTAATCCACTCAAATGCAATCCAATCCATGGAACGGCTTCAATTCCAATCCAATCCAATCCAATCCAATCCAATCCAATCCTATCTAATCTTATCCAAGGAACGGCATCCAATCCAATTCACTCCAATCCAATCCAAGGAACGGCATCCAATCCAATCCAATCCAATCCAATCCAGTCCAATCCAATCCAAGGAATGGCATCAAATCCAATCCAACCCAATCCAAACCAATCAAATCCAATCCAAGGAACGGCATGCAATCCAATCCAATCCAATACAATCCAATCCAATCGAATGTAAGGAACGGCCTCCAATCCAATCCAATCGAAGTAACGGCATCCAATCCAATCCAATCCAATGCAATGCAATCCAATCCAATCCAATCCAATCCAATCCAATTCAGTCCAATCCAATCCAATCCTATGCAATCCAATCCAATCCAATCCAAGGAACGCCATCCAATCCAATCCAATCCAATCCAATCCGAGGAACTTCATCCAATCCGAGCCAATCCAATCCAAGGAACGGCATCCAATCCAATCCAATCAAATCCAATCCAATCCAATCCAAGGAACGGCATCCAATCCAATCCAATCAAATCCAATGCAATCCAATCCAAGGAACGGCTTCCAATCCAATCCAATCCAATCCAATCCAATCCAATCTAATCTAATCCAAGGAACGTCATCCAATCCAATCCAATTCATTCCAATCCAATCCAAGGAACGGCATCCAATACAATCCAATCCAATATAATCCAATCCAATCCAATCCAATCCAATACAATCTCAGGAACGGCATCCAATCCAATCCAATCCAATCCTATCCTATCCCAACCAATGTACCGCATCGAAGCAAATCCTATCCAATCCAATCCAATCGAATCGAATCCAATCCACTCCAGTCCATTCAAATTCAATCCAATCCAATCCAATACAATACAATCCAGTCCAGTCCAATCCAAGGACGGGGATCCAATCCCATCCAATCCAATGCAATCCAATCCAATCCAATACAACAAATCCACTCCAAGCTAAATAACGGCATCCAATCCAATCCAATCCAATCAAATCCAATCCAGTCCAATCCATTCCAAGGAACGGCATCAAATTCAATCCAATCCAATCCTATCCAATGAACGGCATGCAATCCAATCCAATCCAATGCAATCCAGTCTAACCCAATCCAATCCAATCAAATCCAATCCAATCCAATCCACTCGACGTAACGGCATCCAATCCAATCCAATCCAATGCAATGCAATCCAATTCAATCCAATCCAATCCAATCCAGTCCAATCCAATTCCATCCAATGCAATCCAATCCAATCCAATCCTAGGAACGGCATCCAATCCAATCCAATCCAATCCGATCCAATCCAATCCAGGGAACGGCATGCAGTCCAATCCAATCCAATCCAATCCAATCCAATCCAATCCAATGCAATGCAATCCAATCCAATCCAATCCAATTCAGTCCAATCCAATCCAATCCAATGCAATCCAATCCAATCCAATCCAAGGAACGCCATCCAATCCAATCCAATCCAATCCGTGGAACGTCATCCAATCCAATCCAATCCAATCCAAGGAACGGCATCCAATCCAATCCAATCCAATCCAATGCAATCCAATCCAAGGAACGGCTTCCAATCCAATCCAATCCAATCCAATCCAATCCAATCCAATCCAATCTAATCTAATCCAAGGAACGTCATCCAATCCAATCCAACTCATTCCAATCCAATCCAAGGAACGGCATCCAATACAATCCAATCCAATCCAATCCAATCCAATACTATCTCAGGAACGGCATCCAATCAAATCCAATCCAATCCTATCCTACCCAACCAATGTACGGCATCGAAGCCAATCCTATCCAATCCAATCCACTCGAATCGAATCCAATCCAGTCCAGTCCAATCAAATCCAATACAATCCAATCCAATCCAATCCAGTCCAGTCCAATCCAAGGAAGGGGATCCAATCCCATCTAATTCAATGCAATCCAATCCAATCCAATCCAATCCATCAAATCCACTCCAAGCTAAGTAACGGCATCCAATCCATCAAATCCACTCCAAGCTAAGTAACGGCATCCAATCCAATCCAATCCAATCCAATCAAATCCATTCCAGTCCAATCCATTCCAAGGAACGGCATCAAATCCAATCCAATCCAATCCAATCGAATCCAATCCAATGAACGGCATGCAATCCAATCCAATCCAATGCAATCCAGTCCAACCCAATCCAATCCAATCAAATCCAATCCAATCCAATCCAATCCAATCGAATGTACGGAACGGCATCCAATCCAATCCACTCGAAGTAACGGCATCCAATCCAATCCAATCAAATCCAATGCAATGCAATCCAAATCAATCCAATCCAATCCAATCCAGTCCAATCCAATCCAATCCAATGCAATCCAATCAAATCCAATCCAAGGAACGGCATCCAATCCAATCCAATCCAATCCAATCCAATCCAATCCAATCCAAACAATCCGAGGAACGGCATCCAATCCAATCCAATCCAAGGAACGGGATCCAATCCAATCTAATCCACTCAAATGCAATCCAATCCATGGAACGGCTTCAATTGCAATCCAATCCAATCCAATCCAATCCAATCCTATCTAATCTTATCCAAGGAACGGCATCCAATCCAATTCACTCCAATCCAATCCAAGGAACGGCATCCAATCCAATCCAATCCAATATAATCCAATCCAATCCTATCCTATCCAACGAACGGCATCCAATCCAATCCAATCCAATCCAATCCCATCCAATCCAATCCAGTCCAATCCAATTTACGGAATCCAATCCCATCCAATCCAATGCAATCCAATCAAATCCAATCTAAGCCAATCCACTCCAAGCTGAGGAACGGCATCCAATCCAATCCAATCCAATCGAATACAATCCAATCCAATCCAATACAATTCAATCCAATCCAATACAATACAATTCAATTCAATCCAATCCAATCCAAGTAACGGCATCCAATCCAATCCAATCCAAGCCAATCCAAGCCAATCCAATCCAATCCAATCCAATCCATTCCAAGGAACGGCATCCAATCCAATCCAATCCAATCCAATGCAATCCAATCCAAGGAACGGCATCCAATCCAATCCAATCCAATCCAATCCAATCCAATCTAATGCAAGGTACGGCATCCAATCCAATTCAATCCAATCCAATCCTATCCAACGAACGGCATTCAATCCAGTCCGGTTCAATCCACTCCAATCCAGTCCAGTCCAATACAAGAAACGTGATCCAATCCCAGCCAATCCAGTGCAATCCAATCCATTCCAAGCCAATCCACTCCAAGTTTAGGAACGTCATTCAATCCAATCCAATCCAATCCAATCCAGTCCAATCTAATTCAAGGATCGCCATCCAATCCAATCTAATCCATTCCAAGCCAATCCAATCCAATCCAAGGAACGGCATCAAATCGAATCCAATCCAATCCAATCCCATACAATACAATACAATACAATATAATCCAATCCAATCCAAGGAACGGCTTCCAATCCAATCCAATCCTATTCAATCCATTCCAATCCAATCCAATCCAATCCAATCCAATCTAAGGAACGGCATTCAATCCAATCCAATCCAAACCAGTTCAATCCAAGGAACGGCATCCAATCCAATCCATTCCAATCCAATCCAATCCAATCCTATCATACGAACGGCCACCAATCCAATCCAATCCAATCTAATCCAATCCAATGCACTCCAATCCAATCCAATCCAATCCAATCCACTCCTGTCCAATCCATGGAACGGGATCCAATCCCAACCAACCCAATGCAATCAAATCCAATCCAATCCAAGCCAGTCCATTCCAAGATAAGGAACGGCATCCAATCCATTCAAATCCAATCCAATCCAACCCAATCCAATCCAAGGATCGGTATCCAATTCAAACCAATCCATTCCAATCCAATCCAATCCAATCCAATCCAATCCATTCCAATCCATTCGAATCCAATTCAATCTAATCCAATCCAAGGAACGGCATCCAATCCAATCCAATCCAAGTAACGGCATCCAATCCAATCCAATCCAATGCAATCCAATCCAATCCAATCCTATCCTATCCAATCCAATCCAATCCAATCCAATCCAATCCAATCAAATGCAATCCAATCCAATCCAAGGTACGGCATCCAATCCAATCGAATCCAATTCAATCGAATCCAATCCAAGGAACGGATTCCAATCCAATCCAATCCAATCCAATACAAGGATCGGCATCCAATCCAATCCAATACAATCCAATCAAATCCAATACACTCCAACCAATCCAATCCAATCCAATTAAATCCAGTCCAGTCCAGTCCAATCCAAGGAACGGGATCCAATCCTATCCAATCCAATGCAATCCGATTCAATCCAATCCAATCAAATTCAATCTAAGGATCGGCATCCAATCCAATCCAATCCAATCCCATCCACTCCAACGATTCCAATCCAAACCAAACCAATCCAATCCAGTCCAGTCCAATCCAAGGATCGGGATCCAATCCAATCCAAGCCAATCCAATGCAATCCGATCCAATCCAATCCAATCCAATCCAATACAAGGAACGGCATCCAAACCAATCCAATTCATTGCAATCCAATCGAATCCAATCCAATCCAATCCTATCCAATCTAAGGAACGGCTTCCAATGCAATCCAATCCAATCCAATCCAATCCAATTAACGGCATCAAATCCAATCCAATCCAATCAAATGCTATCCAATCCAATCCGAGGTACAGCATCCAATCCAATCTAATCCAATCCAAACGAATCCAATCCAAGGAACGGATCCCAATCCAATCCAATCCAATCCAATCCAAGGATAGGCATCCAATCCAATCCAATCCAATCAAATCCAATACACTCCAACCAATCCAATCCAATCCAATCCAATCCAGTCCAGTCCAGTCCAATCCTATCCAACTCACGGCATCCAATCCAATCCAATCCAATCCAATCCAATTCAATCCACTCCAATCCAATCTAATCCAATCCAATCCAATCCAATCCAATCCAATCCAATCCAAGGAAGGGGATCCAATCCCATCCACTCCAATGCAATCCAATCCAATCCAATCCAACAAATCCACTCCAAGCTCAGTAACGGCATCCAATCCAATCAATTCCAATCCAATCCAATCCAATCCAATCCAGTCCAGTCCAATCAAATCCAAGGAACGGCATCAAATCCAATCCAACCCAATCCAAACCAATCCAATCCAATCCAATCCAATCCAGTCCAATCCAATCCAAGGAATGGCATCAAATCCAATCCAACCCAATCCAAACCAATCCAATCCAATCCAAGGAAGGGCATGCAATCCAATCCAATCCAATCCAATCCAATCCAATCGAATGTAAGGAATGGCCTCCAATCCAATCCAATCGAAGTAACGGCATCCAATCCAATGCAATCCAATCCAATCCAATCCAATCCAATCCAATTCAGTCCAATCCAATCCAATCCTATGCAGTCCAATCCAATCCAATCCAAGGAACGCCATCCAATCCAATCCAATCCAATCCAATCCGAGGAACGTCATCCAATCCGAGCCAATCCAATCCAAGGAACGGCATCCAATCCAATCCAATCAAATCCAATGCAATCCAATCCAAGGAACGGCTTCCAATCCAATCCAATCCAATCCAATCCAATCCAATCCAATCTAATCTAATCCAAGGAACGTCATCCAATCCAATCCAATTCATTCCAATCCAATCCAAGGAACGGCATCCAATACAATCCAATGCAATCCAATCCAATCCAATCCAATCCAATCCAATCCAATACAATCTCAGGAACGGCATCCAATCCAATCCAATCCAATCCTATCCTATCCCAACCAATGTACCGCATCGAAGCAAATCCTATCCAATCCAATCCAATCGAATCGAATACAATCCACTCCAGTCCATTCAAATTCAATCCAATCCAATCCAATCCAATCCAATCCAGTCCAGTCCAGTCCAGTCCAATCCAAGGAAGGGGATCCAATCCCATCCAATCCAATACAATGCAATCCAATCCAATCCAATCCAATCCAATACAACAAATCCACTCCAAGCTAAGTAACGGCATCCAATCCAATCCAATCCAATCCAATCCAATCCAATCAAATCCAATCCAGTCCAATCCATTCCAAGGAACGGCATCAAATCCAATCCAATCCAATCCTATCCAATGAACGGCATGCAATCCAATCCAATCCAATGCAATCCAGTCCAACCCAATCCAATCCAATCAAATCAAATCCAATCCAATCCAATCCAATCCAATCCAATCCAATCCAATCCAATCGAATGTACGGAACGGCATCCAATCCAATCCACTCGAAGTAACGGCATCCAATCCAATCAAATCCAATGCAATGCAATCCAATTCAATCCAATCCAATCCAATCCAGTCCAATCCAATCCAATCCAATGCAATCCAATCCAATCCAATCCAATCCAACAAATTCACTCCAAGCTCAGTAACGGCATCCAATCCAATCCAATCCAATCCAAGGAACGGCATCAAATCCAATCCAACCCAATCCAAACCAATCCAATCCAATCCAATCCAATCCAGTCCAGTCCAATCCAATCCAAGGTACGGCATCAACTCCAATCCAACCCAATCCAAACCAATCCAATCCAATCTAAGGAACGGCATGCAATCCAATCCAATGCAATCCAATCCAATTCAGTCCAATCCAATCCAATCCTACGCAATCCAATCCATTCCAATCCAAGGAACGCCATCCAATCCAATCCAATCCAATCCAATCCGAGGAACGTCATCCAATCCGAGCCAATCCAATCCAAGGAACGGCATCCAATCCAATCCAATCCAATCCAATGCAATCCAATCCAAGGAACGGCTTCCAATCCAATCCAATCCAATCCAATCCAATCCAATCCAATCTAATCTAATCCAAGGAACGTCATCCAATCCAATCCAATTCATTCCAATCCAATCCAATACAATCTCAGGAACGGCATCCAATCCAATCCTATCCTATCCCAACCAATGTACCGCATCGAAGCAAATCCTATCCAATCCAATGCAATCGAATCGAATCCAATCCACTCCAGTCCATTCAAATCCAATCGAATCCAATCCAATCCAATCCAATCCAATCCAATCCAATCCAATACAACAAATCCACTCCAAGCTCAGTAACGGCATCCAATCCAATCCAATCCAATCCAATCCAATCCAATCAAATCCAATCCAGTCCAATCCATTCCAAGGGACGGCATCAAATCCAATCCAATCCAATCCTATCCAATGAACGGCATGCAATCCAATCCAATCCAATGCAATCCAGTCCAACCCAATCCAATCCAATCAAATCCAATCCAATCCAATCCAATCCAATCGAATGTATGGAACGGCATCCAATCCAATCCACTCGAAGTAACGGCATCCAATCCAATCCAATCCAATGCAATGCAATCCAATTCAATCCAATCCAATCCAATCCAGTCCAATCCAATCCAATCCAATCCAATGCAATCCAATCCAATCCAATCCAAGGAACGGCATCCAATCCAATCCAATCCAATCCAATCCAACGAATCCGAGGAACGGGATCCAATCCAATCCAATCCACTCAAATGCAATCGAATCCAAGGAACGGCTTCCAGTCCAAGCCAATCCAATCCAATCCAATCCTATCTAATCTAATCCAAGGAACGGCATCCAATCCAATCCAATCCAATTCACTCCAATCCAATCCAAGGAACGGCATCCAATCCAATCCAATTTAATCCAATCCAATCCACTCCTATCCAACGAACGGCATCCAATCCAATCCAATCCAATCCAATCCCATCCAATCCAATCCAGTCCAATCCAATTAACGGAATCCAATCCCATCCAATCCAATGCAATCCAATCAAATCCAATCTAAGCCAATCCACTCCAAGCTGCGGAACGGGATCCGATCCAATCCAATCCATTCGAATCCAATCCAATCCAATCCAATACAATACAATACAATACAATACAATCTAATCCAATCCAAGTAACGGCATCCAATCCAATCCAATCCAAGCCAATCCAATCCAATCCAATGCAATCCAATCCAATCCAAGGAACGGTATCCAATCCAATCCAATCCAATCCAAGGAACGGCATCCAATCCAATCCAATCCTATCCGAGGTACGGCATCCAATCCAATCCAATCCAATCCAATGCAATCCAATCCAAGGAACGGCATCCAATCCAATCCAAGCCAATCCAATCCAATCCAATCTAATGCAAGGTACGGCATCCAATCCAATTCAATCCAATACAATCCAATGCATGGAATGGCATCGAATCGAATCGAATCCAATCCAATCCAATTCTATCCAACGAACGGCATTCAATCCAGTCCGATCCAATCCACTCCAATCCACTCCAATCCAATCCAACCCAATCCAACCCAATCCAATCCAATCCAGTCCAGTCCAGTCCAGTCCAATCCAAGAAACGTGATCCAATCCCAGCCAATCTAGTGCAATCCAATCCAATCCATTCCAAGCCAATCCACTCCAGGCTGAGGAACGTCATTCAATCCAATCCAATCCAATCTAATTCAAGGATCGGCATCCAATCCAATCTAATCCATTCCAAGCCAATCCAATCCAATCCAAGGAACGGCATCAAATCCAATCCAATCCAATCCAATCCAATACAATACAATACAATATAATCCAATCCAATCCAAGGAACGGTTTCCAATCCAATCCAATCCAATCCCATCCACTCCAACGATTCCAATACAAACCAAACCAATCCAATCCAGTCCAGTCCAATCCAAGTATCGGGATCCAATCCAATCCAATCCAATGCAATCCGATCCAATCCAATCCAATCCAATCCAATACCAGGAACGGCATCCAAACCAATCCAATTCATTGCAATCCAATCGAATCCAATCCAATCCAATCCTATCCAATCTAAGGAACGGCTTCCAATGCAATCCAATCCAATCCAATCCAATCCAATTAACGGCATCAAATCCAATCCAATCCAATCAAATGCTATCCAATCCAATCCGAGGTACGGCATCCAATCCAATCTAATCCAATCCAATCGAATCCAATCCAAGGAACGGATCCCAATCCAATCCAATCCATCCAATCCAATCCAAGGATAGACATCCAATCCAATCCAATCCAATCAAATCCAATACACTCCAACCAATCCAATCCAATCCAATCCAATCCAGTCCAGTCCAGTCCAATCCTATCCAACTCACGGCATCCAATCCAATCCAATCCAATCCAATCCAATCCAATCCAATTCAATCCACTCCAATCCAATCTAATCCAATCCAATCCAATCCAATCCAATCCAATCCAAGGAAGGGGATCCAATCCCATCCAATCCAATGCAATCCAATCCAATCCAATCCAATAAATCCACTCCAAGCTCAGTAACGGCATCCAATCCAATCAATTCCAATCCAATCCAATCCAATCCAATCCAATCCAGTCCAATCAAATCCAAGGAACGGCATCAAATCCAATCCAACCCAATCCAAACCAATCCAATCCAATCCAATCCAATCCAATCCAGTCCAATCCGATCCAAGGAATGGCATCAAATCCAATCCAACACAATCCAAACCAATCCAATCCAATCCAAGGAACGGTATGCAATCCAATCCAATCCAATCCAATCGAATGTAAGGAACGGCCTCCAATCCAATCCAATCGAAGTAACGGCATCCAATCCAATCCAATCCAATCCAATGCAATGCAATCCAATCCAATCCAATCCAATCCAATCCAATTCAGTCCAATCCAATCCAATCCTATGCAGTCCAATCCAATCCAATCCAAGGAACGCCATCCAATCCAATCCAATCCAATCCAATCCGAGGAACGTCATCCAATCCGAGCCAATCCAATCCAAGGAACGGCATCCAATCCAATCCAATCAAATCCAATGCAATCCAATCCAAGGAACGGCTTCCAATCCAATCCAATCGAATCCAATCCAATCCAATCCAATCTAATCTAATCCAAGGAACGTCATCCAATCCAATCCAATTCATTCCAATCCAATCCAAGGAACGGCATCCAATACAATCCAATGCAATCCAATCCAATCCAATCCAATCCAATCCAATACAATCTCAGGAACGGCATCCAATCCAATCCAATCCAATCCTATCCTATCCCAACCAATGTACCGCATCGAAGCAAATCCTATCCAATCCAATCCAATCGAATCGAATCCAATCCACTCCAGTCCATTCAAATCCAATCCAATCCAATCCAATCCAATCCAGTCCAGTCCAGTCCAATCCAAGGAAGGGGATCCAATCCCATCCAATCCAATGCAATCCAATCCAATCCAATCCAATCCAATACAACAAATCCACTCCAAGCTAAGTAACGGCATCCAATCCAATCCAATCCAATCCAATCAAATCCAATCCAGTCCAATCCATTCCAAGGAACGACATCAAATCCAATCCAATCCAATCCTATCCAAAGAACGGCATGCAATCCAATCCAATCCAATGCAATCCAGTCCAACCCAATCCAATCCAATCAAATCCAATCCAATCCAATCCAATCCAATCCAATCGAATGTACGGAACGGCATGCAATCCAATCCACTCGAAGTAACGGCATCCAATCCAATCAAATCCAATGCAATGCAATCCAATTCAATCCAATCCAATCCAATCCAGTCCAATCCAATCCAATCCAATGCAATCCAATCCAATCCAATCCAATCCAACAAATCCACTCCAAGCTCAGTAACGGCATCCAATCCAATCCAATCCAATGCAAGGAACGGCATCAAATCCAATCCAACCCAATCCAAACCAATCCAATCCAATCCAATCCAATCCAGTCCAATCCAATCCAAGGTACGGCATCAACTCCAATCCAACCCAATCCAAACCAATCCAAGGAACGGCATCAAATCCAATCCAATCCAATCCAATACAATACAATACAATACAATATAATCCAATCCAATCCAAGGAACGGCTTCCAATCCAATCCAATCCAATTCAATCCATTCCAATCCAATCCAATCCAATCTAATCCAATCTAAGGAACGGCATCCAATCCAATCCAATCCAAACCAGTCCAATCCAAGGAACGGCATCCAATGCAATCCATTCCAATCCAATCCAATCCAATCCAATCCAATCCAATCCTGTCATACGAACGGCCACCAATCCAATCCAATATAATCCAATCCAATGCACTCCAATCCAATCCAATCCAATCCAATCCAATCCACTCCTGTCCAATCCATGGAACGGGATCCAATCCCAACCAACCCAATGCAATCAAAGCCAATCCAATCCAAGCCAATCCATTCCAAGATAATGAACGGCATCCAATTCATTCAAATCCAATTCAATCCAACCCAATCTAATCCAAGGATCGGTATCCAATCCAAACCAATCCATTCCAATCCAATCCAATCCAATCCAATCCAATCCAATCCAATCCAATCCAATCCATTCCAATCCAATCCAATCCAATCCAATTCAATCTAATCCAATCCAAGGAACGGCATCCAATCCAATCCAATCCAATGCAATCCAATCCAATCCAATCCTATCCTATCCAATCCAATCCAATCCAATCAAATGAAATCCAATCGAATCCAATCCAAGGTACGGCATCCAATCCAATCGAATCCATCCAAGGAACGGATTCCAGTTCAATCCAATCCAATCCAATCCAATCCAAGGATCGGCATCCAATCCAATCCAATCCAATCAAATCCAATACACTCCAACAAATCCAATCCAATCCAATTAACTCCAGTCCAGTCCAATCCAAGGAACGGGATCCAATCCTATCCAATCCAATGCAATCCGATTCAATCCAATCCAATCCAATCCAATTAACTCCAATCTAAGGATCGGCATCCATTCCAATCCAATCCCATCCACTCCAACGATTCCAATCCAATCCAAACCAATCCAATCCAGTCCAGTCCAGTCCAATCCAAGGATCGGGAACCAATCCAATCCAATCCAATGCAATCCGGTCCAATCCAATCCAATCCAATCTAATCCAATACAAGGAACGGCATCCAAACCAATCCAATTCATTCCAATCCAATCCAATGCAATCCAATCCAATCCAATCCAATCCAATCCAATCCTATCCAATCTAAGGAACGGCTTCCAATGCAATCCAATCCAATCCAATCCAATCCAATTAACGGCATCAAATCCAATCCAATCCAATCAAATGCACTCCAATCCAATCCGAGGTACGGCATCCAATCCAATCGAATCCAATCCAATCGAATCCAATCCAAGGAACGGATTCCAATCCAATCCATACCAATCCAATCCAAGGATCGGCATCCAATCCAATCCAATCCAATCAAATCCAATACACTCCAACCAAACCCATCCAATCCAACCAAATCCAGTCCAGTCCAGTCCAATCCAAGGAACGGGATCCAATCCTATCCAATCCAATGCAATCCGATTCAATCCAATCCAATCCAATCCAATTAACTCCAATCTAAGGATCGGCATCCATTCCAATCCAATCCCATCCACTCCAACGATTCCAATCCAATCCAAACCAATCCAATCCAGTCCAGTCCAGTCCAATCCAAGGATCGGGAACCAATCCAATCCAATCCAATGCAATCCGGTCCAATCCAATCCAATCCAATCTAATCCAATACAAGGAACGGCATCCAAACCAATCCAATTCATTCCAATCCAATCCAATGCAATCCAATCCAATCCAATCCAATCCAATCCAATCCTATCCAATCTAAGGAACGGCTTCCAATGCAATCCAATCCAATCCAATCCAATCCAATTAACGGCATCAAATCCAATCCAATCCAATCAAATGCAATCCAATCCAATCCGAGGTACGGCATCCAATCCAATCGAATCCAATCCAATCGAATCCAATCCAAGGAACGGATTCCAATCCAATCCATACCAATCCAATCCAAGGATCGGCATCCAATCCAATCCAATCCAATCAAATCCAATACACTCCAACCAAACCCATCCAATCCAACCAAATCCAGTCCAGTCCAGTCCAATCCAAGGAACGGGATCCAATCCTATCCAATCCAATGCAATCCGATTCAATCCAATCCAATCCAATCAATTCCAATCTAAGGATCGGCATCGAATCCAATCCAATCCCATCCACTCCAACGATTCCAATCCATTCCAAACCAATCCAATCCAGTCCAGTCCAATCCAAGGATCGGGATCCAATCCAATCCAATCCAATGCAATCCGATCCAATCCAATCCAATACAATCCAATACAATACAAGGAAGGGCATCCAAACCAATTCAATCCATTCCAATCCAATCCAATGCAATCCAATCCAATCCAATCGAATCCTATCCATTCTAAGGAACGGCTTCCAAAGCAATCCAATCCAATCCAATCCAATTAAAGGCATCAAATCCAATCCAATCCAATCCAATGCAATCCAATCTAGTCCAAGGTACGGGATCCTATCCAATCCAATCGAATCGAATCGAATCGAATCCAATCCAATCCAATCCAAGGAACGGCATCCAATCAAATCCAACCCAATCCAATCCAATCCAATCCAAGGAACGGCATCCAATCCAATCCAATCCCATCCAATCCAATCCTATCCAATCCAATCCTATCCAACAAACGGCATCCACTTCAATCTCATTCAATCCAATACACTCCAATCCACTCCAACCCAATCCAATCCAATCCAAACCAATCCAATCCAATTCAGTCCAGTCCAATCCGAGGAACGGGATCCAATCCCATCCAATCCAATTTAATCCAATCCAATCCAATGCAAGCCAATCCACTCCAAGCTAAGGAACGGCATCCAATCCATTTCAATCCAATCCAATCCAATCCAATCCAATCCAAGGATCTGCATCCAATCCAATCCAATCCATTCAAATCCAATCCAATCCAATCCATGCAATCCAATCAAATCCAATCCAATCCAAGGAACGGCATCATATCCAAACCAATCCAATCCAATCTAAGAACCGGCATCCAATCAATCCAATCCAAGTAACGGCATCCAATCCAATCCAATCCAATCCAATCCAATGCAATCCAATTCAATCCAAGGAACGGCATCCAATTCAATCCAATCCAATCCAATTCAATCCAATCCAAGGAACGGCATCTAATCCAATCCAATCCAATCCAAGATAATCCTAGGAACGGCATCCAATCCAATCAAATCCAATCCAATCCTATCCAACGAACGCCATCCAATGCAATCCAATCCAAGCCAATCCAATCCTATCCAGCCCAATCAAATCCAGTCCAGTCCAATCCAAGGAACGGGATCCAATCCCATCCAATCCAATTTAATCCAATCCAATCCAAGCCAATCCTCTCCAAGCCAAGGAACGGCATCCAATCCAATCCAATCCAATCTAATCCAAGGAACGGCATCCAATCCAATCCAATCTAATCCAAGCCAAGCCAAGCCAATCCAATCAAAAACAAGGAACGGCATCAAATCCAATCCAATTCAATACAATCCAATACAATCCAATCCAGGGAACGGCATCCAATCCAATCCAATCCAATCCTATCCAACGAACGGCATCCAATCCAATCCGATCCAATCCACTCCAATCCACTCCAATCCAATCAAATCCAATCCAATCCAATCCAATCCAATGCAATCCAATCCAGTCCAGTCCAATCCAAGGAACCGGATCCAATCCCAACCAATCCAGTGCAATCAAATCCAATCCAATCCAAGCCAATCCTCTCCAAGATAAGGAACGGCATCCAATCCATTCAAATCCAATCCAATCCAACCCAATCCAATCCAAGGATCGGTATCCAATCCAAACCAATCCATTCCAATCCAATCCAATCCAATCCAATCCAATCCAATCCAATCCAATCCAATCCAATCCAATCCAATCCAATCCAATCCATTCCAATCCAATCCAATCCAATTCAACCTAATCCAATCCAAGGAACGGCATCCAATCCAATCCAATCCAAGTAACGGCATCCAATCCATTCAAATCCAATCCAATCCAACCCAATCCAATCCAAGGATCGGTATCCAATCCAAACCAATCCATTCCAATCCAATCCAATCCAATCCAATCCAATCCAATCCAATCCAATCCAATCCAATCCAATCCAATCCAATCCAATCCATTCCAATCCAATCCAATCCAGTTCAACCTAATCCAATCCAAGGAACGGCATCCAATCCAATCCAATCCAAGTAACGGCATCCAATCCAATCCAATCCAATGCAATCCAATCCAATCCAATCCTAACCTATCCAATCCAATCCAATCCAATCCAATGCAATCCAATCCAATACAAGGTACGGCATCCAATCCAATCCAATCCAATCGAATCCAATCCAAGGAACGGCATCCAATCCAATCCAATCGAATCCAAGGATCGGCATCCAATCCAATCCAATCCAATCCAATACAATACAATACAATATAATCCAATCCAATCCAAGGAACGGCTTCCAATCCAATCCAATCCAATTCAATCCATTCCAATCCAATCCAATCCAATCCAATCCAATCTAAGGAACGGCATCCAATCCAATCCAATCCAAACCAGTCCAATCCAAGGAACGGCATCCAATCCAATCCATTCCAATCCAGACCAATCCAATCCATACCAATCCTATCATACGAACGGCCACCAATCCAATCCAATGCAATCCAATCCAATGCACTCCAATCCAATCCAATCCAATCCAATCCAGTCCTGCCCAATCCATGGAACGGGATCCAATCCCAACCAACCCAATGCAATCAAACCCAATCCAATCCAAGCCAATCCATTCCAAGATAAGGAACGGCACCCAATCCATTCAAATCCAATCCAATCCAACCCAATCCAATCCAAGGATCGGTATCCAATCCCAACCAATCCATTCCAATCCAATCCAATCCAATCCATTCCAATCCAATCCAATCCAATCCAATTCAATCTAATCCAATCCAAGGAACGGCATCCAATCCAATCCAATCCAAGTAACGGCATCCAGTCCAATCCAATCCAATGCAATCCAATCCAATCCAATCCTATCCTATCCAATCCAATCCAATCAAATGCAATCCAATCCAATCCAATCCAAGGTACGGCATCCAATCCAATCGAATCCAATCCAATCGAATCCAATCCAAGGAACGGATTCCAATCCAATCCAATCCAATCCAATCCAATCCAATCCAAGGATCGGCATCCAATCCAATCCAATCCAATCAACTCCAATACACTCCAACCAATCCAATCCAATTAAATCCAGTCCAGTCCAGTCCAATCCAAGGAACGGGATCCAATCCTATCCAATCCAATGCAATCCGATTCAATCCAATCCAATCCAATCCAATCAATTCCAATTTAAGGATCGGCATCCAATCCAATCCAATCCCATCCACTCCAACGATTCCAATCCAATCCAAACCAATCCAATCCAGTCCAGTCCAATCCACGGATCCGGATCAAATCCAATCCAATCCAATGCAATCCGATCCAATCCAATCCAATCCAATACAAGGAACGGCATCCAAACCAATCCAATACATTCCAATCCAATCCAATGCAATCCAATCCAATCCAATCCAATCCAATCCTATCCAATCTAAGGAACGGCTTCCAATGCAATCCAAGCCAATCCACCTCAAGCTAAGGAACGTCATTCAATCCAATCCAATCCAATCTAATTCAATCTAATTCAAGGAACGGCATCCAATCCAATCCAATCCGTTCCAAGACAATCCAATCCACTCCAAGGAACGGCATCAAATCCAATCCAATCCAATCCAATACAATACAATCCAATACAATATAATCCAATACAATCCAAGGAACGGCATCCAATCCAATCCAATCCAATTCACTCCATTCCAATCCAATCCAAACCTATCCAATCCAATCGAAGGAACGGCATCCAATGCAATCCAATCCAATCCAATCCAGTCCAATCCAAGGAACGGCATCCAATCCAATCCAATCCAATCCAATCCAATCCTATCCTATCATTCGAACGGCCACCAATCCAATCCAATCCAATCCAATTTTCTATGGTTCTATGGTTCTAATCCAATGCACTCCAATACAATCCGATCCAATCCAACGCAATCCAATCCAATCCAGTCCTGTCCAATCCATGGAACGGGATCGAATCCCATCCAATCCAATGCCATCAAATCCAATCCAATCCAAGCCAATCCACTCCAAGATAAGGAACGGCATCCAATCCATTCAAATCCAATCCAATCCAACCCAATCCAATCCAAGGATCGGTATCCAATCCAAACCAATCCATTCCAATCCAATCCAATCCAATCCAATCCAATCCAATCCAATCCAATCCAATCCAATCCAATCCAATCCAATCCAATCCATTCCAATCCAATCCAATCCAATTCAACCTAATCCAATCCAAGGAACGGCATCCAATCCAATCCAATCCAAGTAACGGCATCCAATCCAATCCAATCCAATGCAATCCAATCCAATCCAATCCAATCCTATCCAATCCAATCCAATCCAATCGAATCCAATGCATTCCAATCCAATACAAGGTACGGCATCCAATCCAATCCAATCCAATCGAATCCAATCCAAGGAACGGCATCCAATCCAATCCAATCGAATCCAAGGATCGGCATCCAATCCAATCCAATCCAATCAAATGCAATACACTCCAACCAATCAAATCCAATCCAATCCAATCCAGTCCAGTTCAGTCCAGTCCAATCCAAGGAACGGGATCCATTCCTATCCAATCCAATGCAATCTGATTCAATCCAATCCAATCCAATCCAATCAATTCGATTCTAAGGATCGGCACCCAATCCAATCCAATCCTATCCACTCCAACGAATCCAATCCAATCCAATCCAATACAATACAATACAATACAATATAATCCAATCCAATCCAAGGAACGGCTTCCAATCCAATCCAATCCAATTCAATCCATTCCAATCCAATCCAATCCAATCCAATCCAATCTAAGGAACGGCATCCAATCCAATCCAATCCAAACCAGTCCAATCCAAGGAACGGCATCCAATCCAATCCATTCCAATCCAATCCAATCCAATCCATACCAATCCTATCATACGAACGGCCACCAATCCAATCCAATGCAATCCAATCCAATGCACTCCAATCCAATCCAATCCAATCCAATCCAGTCCTGCCCAATCCATGGAACGGGATCCAATCCCAACCAACCCAATGCAATCAAACCCAATCCAATCCAAGCCAATCCATTCCAAGATAAGGAACGGCACCCAATCCATTCAAATCCAATCCAATCCAACCCAATCCAATCCAAGGATCGGTATCCAATCCAAACCAATCCATTCCAATCCAATCCAATCCAAAACAATCCATTCCAATCCAATCCAATCCAATCCAATCCAATTCAATCTAATCCAATCCAAGGAACGGCATCCAATCCAATCCAATCCAAGTAACGGCATCCAGTCCAATCCAATACAATGCAATCCAATCCAATCCAATCCTATCCTATCCAATCCAATCCAATCAAATGCAATCCAATCCAATCCAATCCAAGGTACGGCATCCAATCCAATCGAATCCAATCCAATCGAATCCAATCCAAGGAACGGATTCCAATCCAATCCAATCCAATCCAATCCAATCCAATCCAAGGATCGGCATCCAATCCAATCCAATCCAATCAACTCCAATACACTCCAACCAATCCAATCCAATTAAATCCAGTCCAGTCCAGTCCAATCCAAGGAACGGGATCCAATCCTATCCAATCCAATGCAATCCGATTCAATCCAATCCAATCCAATCCAATCAATTCCAATCTAAGGATCGGCATCCAATCCAATCCAATCCCATCCACTCCAACGATTCCAATCCAATCCAAACCACTCCAATCCAGTCCAGTCCAATCCACGGATCCGGATCAAATCCAATCCAATCCAATGCAATCCGATCCAATCCAATCCAATCCAATACAAGGAACGGCATCCAAACCAATCCAATACATTCCAATCCAATCCAATGCAATCCAATCCAATCCAATCCAATTAACGGCATCAAATCCAATCCAATCCAATCAAATGCAATCCAATCCAATCCGAGTTACGGCATCCAATCCAATCGAATCCAATCCAATCGAATCCAATCCAAGGAACGGATTCCAATCCAATCCAATCCAATCCAATCCAATCCAAGGATCGGCATCCAATCCAATCCAATCCAATCCAATCCAATCCAATCCAATCCAATCCAATCCAATCTAATCCTAGGAACGGCATCCAATCCAATCCAATCCAAACCAGTCCAATCCAAGGAACGGCATCCAATGCAATCCATTCCAATCCAATCCAATCCAATCCAATCCAATCCAATCCAATCCAATCCAATCCAATCCTGTCATACGAACGGCCACCAATCCAATCCAATGTAATCCAATCCAATGCACTCCAATCCAATCCAATCCAATCCAATCCAATCCACTCCTGTCCAATCCATGGAACGGGATCCAATCCCAACCAACCCAATGCAATCAAACCCAATCCAATCCAAGCCAATCCATTCCAAGATAATGAACGGCATCCAATTCATTCAAATCCAATCCAATCCAACCCAATCTAATCCAAGGATCGTTATCCAATCCAAACCAATCCATTCCAATCCAATCCAATCCAATCCAATCCAATCCAATCCAAACCAATCCAATCCAATCCAATCCATTCCAATCCAATCCAATCCAATCCAATTCAATCTAATCCAATCCAAGGAACGGCATCCAATCCAATCCAATCCAATCCAATGCAATCCAATCCAATCCAATCCTATCCTATCCAATCCAATCCAATCCAATCAAATGCAATCCAATCGAATCCAATCCAAGGTACGGCATCCAATCCTATCGAATCCATCCAAGGAACGGATTCCAGTTCAATCCAATCCAATCCAATCCAATCCAAGGATCGGCATCCAATCCAATCCAATCCAATCCAATCCAATTAACTCCAGTCCAGTCCAATCCAAGGAACGGGATCCAATCCTATCCAATCCAATGCAATCCGATTCAATCCAATCCAATCCAATCCAATTAACTCCAATCTAAGGATCGGCATCCATTCCAATCCAATCCCATCCACTCCAACGATTCCAATCCAATCCAAACCAATCCAATCCAGTCCAGTCCAGTCCAATCCAAGGATCGGGAACCAATCCAATCCAATCCAGTGCAATCCGATCCAATCCAATCCAATCCAATCCAATCCAATACAAGGAACGGCATCCAAACCAATCCAATTCATTCCAATCCAATCCAATGCAATCCAATCCAATCCAATCCAATCCAATCCAATCCTATCCAATCTAAGGAACGGCTTCCAATGCAATCCAATCCAATCCAATCCAATTAACGGCATCAAATCCAATCCAATCCAATCAAATGCAATCCAATCCGAGGTACGGCATCCAATCCAATCGAATCCAATCCAATCGAATCCAATCCAAGGAACGGATTCCAATCCAATCCATACCAATCCAATCCAAGGATCGGCATCCAATCCAATCCAATCCAATCAAATCCAATACACTCCAACCAAACCCATCCAATCCAACCAAATCCAGTCCAGTCCAGTCCAATCCAAGGAACGGGATCCAATCCTATCCAATCCAATGCAATCCGATTCAATCCAATCCAATCCAATCCAATCAATTCCAATCTAAGGATCGGCATCGAATCCAATCCAATCCCATCCACTCCAACGATTCCAATCCATTCCAAACCAATCCAATCCAGTCCAGTCCAATCCAAGGATCGGGATCCAATCCAATCCAATACAATGCAATCCGATCCAATCCAATCCAATACAATACAAGGAAGGGCATCCAAACCAATTCAATCCATTCCAATCCAATCCAATGCAATCCAATCCAATCCAATCGAATCCTATCCATTCTAAGGAACGGCTTCCAAAGCAATCCAATCCAATCCAATCCAATTAAAGGCATCAAATCCAATCCAATCCAATCCAATGCAATCCAATCCAGTCCAAGGTACGGGATCCTATCCAATCCAATCGAATCGAATCGAATCGAATCCAATCCAATCCAATCCAAGGAACGGCATCCAATCAAATCCAACCCAATCCAATCCAATCCAATCCAAGGAACGGCATCCAATCCAATCCAATCCCATCCAATCCAATCCTATCCAATCCAATCCTATCCAACAAACGGCATCCACTTCAATCTCATTCAATCCAATACACTCCAATCCACTCCAACCCAATCCAATCCAATCCAAACTAATCCAATCCAATCCAATCCAGTCTAATCCTATCCAACGAACGGCATTCAATCCAGTCCGATCCAATCCACTCCAATCCACTCCAATCCAATCCCACCCAATCCAACCCAATCCAATGCAATCCAGTCCAGTCCAATCCAAGAAACGTGATCCAATCCCAGCCAATCCAGTGCAATCCAATCCAATCCATTCCAAGCCAATCCACTCCAAGCTGAGGAACGTCATTCAAACCAATCCAATCCAATCCAATCTAATTCAAGGCTCGGCATCCAATCCAATCTAATCCATTCCAAGCTAATCCAATCCAATCCAAGGAACGGCATCAAATCCAATCCAATCCAATCCAATACAATACAATACAATCCAATATAATCCAATCCAATCCAAGGAACGGCTTCCAATCCAATCCAATTCAATCCATTCCAATCCAATCCAATCCAATCCAATCTAAGGAACGGCATCCAATCCAATCCAATCCAAACCAGTCCAATCCAAGGAACGGCACCCAATCCAATCCATTCCAATCCAATCCAATCCAATCCAATCCAATCCTGTCATACGAACGGCCACCAATCCAATCCAATGTAATCCAATCCAATGCACTCCAATCCAATCCAATCCAATCCAATCCAGTTCTGTCCCATCCATGGAACGGGATCCAATCCCAACCAACCCAATGCAATCAAACCTAATCCAATACAAGCCAATCCATTCCAAGATAAGGAACGGCATCCAATCCATTCAAATCCAATCCAATCCAACCCAATCCAATCCAAGGATCGGTATCCAATCCAAACCAATCCATTCCATTCCAATCCAATCCAATCCAATCCAATCCAATCCAATCCAATCAAATCCAATAAACTCCAACCAATCCAATCCAATCCAATTAAATCCAGTCCAGTCCAGTCCAATCCAAGGAACGGGATCCAATCCTATCCAATCCAATGCAATCCGATTCAATCCAATACAATCCAATCCAATCAATTCCAATCTAAGGATCGGCATCCAATCCAATCCAATCCCATCCACTCCAACGATTCCAATGCACTCCAAACCAATCCAATCCAGTCCAGTCCAATCCAAGGATCGGGATCCAACCCAATCCAATCCAATGCAATCCGATCCAATCCTATCCAATACAATACAATACAAGGAACGGCATCCAAACCAATCCAATTCTTTCCAATCCAATCCAATGCAATCCAATCCAATCCTATCCAATCGAAGGAACGGCTTCCATTGCAATCCAATCCAATCCAATCCAATTAACGGCATCAAATCCAATCCAATCCAATCAAATGCAATCGGATCCAATACGAGGTACGGCATCCAATCCAATCGAATCCAATCCAATCGAATCCAATCCAAGGAACGGATTCCAATCCAATCCAAACCAATCCAATCCAGTCCTGTCCAGTCCAATCCAAGGATCGGGAACCAATCCAATCCAATCCAGTGCATTCCGATCCAATCCAATCCAATCCAATCCAATCCAATACAAGGAACGGCATCCAAACCAATCCAATTCATTCCAATCCAATCCAATGCAATCCAATCCAATCCAATCCAATCCAATCCAATCCAATCCAATCCTATCCAATCTAAGGAACGGCTTCCAATGCAATCCAATCCAATCCAATCCAATTAACGGCATCAAATCCAATCCAATCCAATCAAATGCAATCCAATCCGAGGTACGGCATCCAATCCAATCGAATCCAATCCAATCGAATCCAATCCAAGGAACGGATTCCAATCCAATCCATACCAATCCAATCCAAGGATCGGCATCCAATCCAATCCAATCCAATCAAATCCAATACACTCCAACCAAACCCATCCAATCCAACCAAATCCAGTCCAGTCCAGTCCAATCCAAGGAACGGGATCCAATCCTATCCAATCCAATGCAATCCGATTCAATCCAATCCAATCCAATCCAATCAATTCCAATCTAAGGATCGGCATCGAATCCAATCCAATCCCATCCACTCCAACGATTCCAATCCATTCCAAACCAATCCAATCCAGTCCAGTCCAATCCAAGGATCGGGATCCAATCCAATCCAATACAATGCAATCCGATCCAATCCAATCCAATACAATACAAGGAAGGGCATCCAAACCAATTCAATCCATTCCAATCCAATCCAATGCAATCCAATCCAATCCAATCGAATCCTATCCATTCTAAGGAACGGCTTCCAAAGCAATCCAATCCAATCCAATCCAATTAAAGGCATCAAATCCAATCCAATCCAATCCAATGCAATCCAATCCAGTCCAAGGTACGGGATCCTATCCAATCCAATCGAATCGAATCGAATCGAATCCAATCCAATCCAATCCAAGGAACGGCATCCAATCAAATCCAACCCAATCCAATCCAATCCAATCCAAGGAACGGCATCCAATCCAATCCAATCCCATCCAATCCAATCCTATCCAATCCAATCCTATCCAACAAACGGCATCCACTTCAATCTCATTCAATCCAATACACTCCAATCCACTCCAACCCAATCCAATCCAATCCAAACTAATCCAATCCAATCCAATCCAGTCTAATCCTATCCAACGAACGGCATTCAATCCAGTCCGATCCAATCCACTCCAATCCACTCCAATCCAATCCCACCCAATCCAACCCAATCCAATGCAATCCAGTCCAGTCCAATCCAAGAAACGTGATCCAATCCCAGCCAATCCAGTGCAATCCAATCCAATCCATTCCAAGCCAATCCACTCCAAGCTGAGGAACTTCATTCAAACCAATCCAATCCAATCCAATCTAATTCAAGGCTCGGCATCCAATCCAATCTAATCCATTCCAAGCTAATCCAATCCAATCCAAGGAACGGCATCAAATCCAATCCAATCCAATCCAATATAATCCAATCCAATCCAAGGAACGGCTTCCAATCCAATCCAATTCAATCCATTCCAATCCAATCCAATCCAATCCAATCTAAGGAACGGCATCCAATCCAATCCAATCCAAACCAGTCCAATCCAAGGAACGGCACCCAATCCAATCCATTCCAATCCAATCCAATCCAATCCAATCCAATCCTGTCATACGAACGGCCACCAATCCAATCCAATGTAATCCAATCCAATGCACTCCAATCCAATCCAATCCAATCCAATCCAGTTCTGTCCCATCCATGGAACGGGATCCAATCCCAACCAACCCAATGCAATCAAACCTAATCCAATACAAGCCAATCCATTCCAAGATAAGGAACGGCATCCAATCCATTCAAATCCAATCCAATCCAACCCAATCCAATCCAAGGATCGGTATCCAATCCAAACCAATCCATTCCATTCCAATCCAATCCAATCCAATCCAATCCAATCCAATCCAATCCAATCCAATCCAATCCAATCAAATCCAATAAACTCCAACCAATCCAATCCAATCCAATTAAATCCAGTCCAGTCCAGTCCAATCCAAGGAACGGGATCCAATCCTATCCAATCCAATGCAATCCGATTCAATCCAATACAATCCAATCCAATCAATTCCAATCTAAGGATCGGCATCCAATCCAATCCAATCCCATCCACTCCAACGATTCCAATGCACTTCAAACCAATCCAATCCAGTCCAGTCCAATCCAAGGATCGGGATCCAACCCAATCCAATCCAATGCAATCCGATCCAATCCAATCCAATTCAATACAATACAAGGAACGGCATCCAAACCAATCCAATTCTTTCCAATCCAATCCAATGCAATCCAATCCAATCCTATCCAATCGAAGGAACGGCTTCCATTGCAATCCAATCCAATCCAATCCAATTAACGGCATCAAATCCAATCCAATCCAATCAAATGCAATCGGATCCAATACGAGGTACGGCATCCAATCCAATCGAATCCAATCCAATCGAATCCAATCCAAGGAACGGATTCCAATCCAATCCAATCCAATCCAATCCAATCCAAGGATCGGCATCCAATCCAATCCAATCCAATCAAATCCAATACACTCCAACCAAACCCATCCAATCCAATCCAATCCAGTCCAGTCCAGTCCAATCCAAGGAACGGGATCCAATCCTATCCAATCCAATGCAATCCGATTCAATCCAATCCAATCCAATCCAATCAATTCCAATCTAAGGATCGGCATCGAAACCAATCCAATGCCATCCACTCCAACGATTCCAATCCAATCCAATCCAATCCAATCCAATCCAATCCAATCCAAGGATCGGCATCCAATCCAATCCAATCCAATCAACTCCAATACACTCCAACCAATCCAATCCAATTAAATCCAGTCCAGTCCAGTCCAATCCAAGGAACGGGATCCAATCCTATCCAATCCAATGCAATCCGATTCAATCCAATCCAATCCAATCCAATCAATTCCAATCTAAGGATCGGCATCCAATCCAATCCAATCCCATCCACTCCAACGATTCCAATCCAATCCAAACCACTCCAATCCAGTCCAGCCCAATCCACGGATCCGGATCAAATCCAATCCAATCCAATGCAATCCGATCCAATCCAATCCAATCCAATACAAGGAACGGCATCCAAACCAATCCAATACATTCCAATCCAATCCAATGCAATCCAATCCAATCCAATCCAATTAACGGCATCAAATCCAATCCAATCCAATCAAATGCAATCCAATCCAATCCGAGTTACGGCATCCAATCCAATCGAATCCAATCCAATCGAATCCAATCCAAGGAACGGATTCCAATCCAATCCAATCCAATCCAATCCAAGGATCGGCATCCAATCCAATCCAATCCAATCCAATCCAATCCAATCCAATCCAATCCAATCTACTCCTAGGAACGGCATCCAATCCAATCCAATCCAAACCAGTCCAATCCAAGGAACGGCATCCAATGCAATCCATTCCAATCCAATCCAATCCAATCCAATCCAATCCAATCCAATCCTGTCATACGAACGGCCACCAATCCAATCCAATGTAATCCAATCCAATGCACTCCAATCCAATCCAATCCAATCCAATCCAATCCACTCCTGTCCAATCCATGGAACGGGATCCAATCCCAACCAACCCAATGCAATCAAACCCAATCCAATCCAAGCCAATCCATTCCAAGATAATGAACGGCATCCAATTCATTCAAATCCAATCCAATCCAACCCAATCTAATCCAAGGAACGTTATCCAATCCAAACCAATCCATTCCAATCCAATCCAATCCAATCCAATCCAATCCAATCCAATCCAATCCATTCCAATCCAATCCAATCCAATCCAATTCAATCTAATCCAATCCAAGGAACGGCATCCAATCCAATCCAATCCAATCCAATGCAATCCAATCCAATCCAATCCTATCCTATCCAATCCAATCCAATCCAATCAAATGCAATCCAATCGAATCCAATCCAAGGTACGGCATCCAATCCAATCGAATCCATCCAAGGAACGGATTCCAGTTCAATCCAATCCAATCCAATCCAATCCAAGGATCGGCATCCAATCCAATCCAATCCAATCAAATCCAATACACTCCAACAAATCCAATCCAATCCAATTAACTCCAGTCCAGTCCAATCCAAGGAACGGGATCCAATCCTATCCAATCCAATGCAATCCGATTCAATCCAATCCAATCCAATCCAATTAACTCCAATCTAAGGATCGGCATCCATTCCAATCCAATCCCATCCACTCCAACGATTCCAATCCAATCCAAACCAATCCAATCCAGTCCAGTCCAGTCCAATCCAAGGATCGGGAACCAATCCAATCCAATCCAGTGCAATCCGATCCAATCCAATCCAATCCAATCCAATCCAATACAAGGAACGGCATCCAAACCAATCCAATTCATTCCAATCCAATCCAATGCAATCCAATCCAATCCAATCCAATCCAATCCAATCCAATCCAATCCAATCCAATCCAATCCAATCCTATCCAATCTAAGGAACGGCTTCCAATGCAATCCAATCCAATCCAATCCAATCCAATTAACGGCATCAAATCCAATCCAATCCAATCAAATGCAATCCAATCCGAGGTACGGCATCCAATCCAATCGAATCCAATCCAATCGAATCCAATCCAAGGAACGGATTCCAATCCAATCCATACCAATCCAATCCAAGGATCGGCATCCAATCCAATCCAATCCAATCAAATCCAATACACTCCAACCAAACCCATCCAATCCAACCAAATCCAGTCCAGTCCAGTCCAATCCAAGGAACGGGATCCAATCCTATCCAATCCAATGCAATCCGATTCAATCCAATCCAATCCAATCCAATCAATTCCAATCTAAGGATCGGCATCGAATCCAATCCAATCCCATCCACTCCAACGATTCCAATGCATTCCAAACCAATCCAATCCAGTCCAGTCCAATCCAAGGATCGGGATCCAATCCAATCCAATACAATGCAATCCGATCCAATCCAATCCAATACAATACAAGGAAGGGCATCCAAACCAATTCAATCCATTCCAATCCAATCCAATGCAATCCAATCCAATCCAATCGAATCCTATCCATTCTAAGGAACGGCTTCCAAAGCAATCCAATCCAATCCAATCCAATTAAAGGCATCAAATCCAATCCAATCCAATCCAATGCAATCCAATCCAGTCCAAGGTACGGGATCCTATCCAATCCAATCGAATCGAATCGAATCGAATCCAATCCAATCCAATCCAAGGAACGGCATCCAATCAAATCCAACCCAATCCAATCCAATCCAATCCAAGGAACGGCATCCAATCCAATCCAATCCCATCCAATCCAATCCTATCCAATCCAATCCTATCCAACAAACGGCATCCACTTCAATCTCATTCAATCCAATACACTCCAATCCACTCCAACCCAATCCAATCCAATCCAAACCAATCCAATCCAATCCAATCCAGTCTAATCCTATCCAACGAACGGCATTCAATCCAGTCCGATCCAATCCACTCCAATCCACTCCAATCCAATCCCACCCAATCCAACCCAATCCAATGCAATCCAGTCCAGTCCAATCCAAGAAACGTGATCCAATCCCAGCCAATCCAGTGCAATCCAATCCAATCCATTCCAAGCCAATCCACTCCAAGCTGAGGAACGTCATTCAAACCAATCCAATCCAATCCAATCTAATTCAAGGCTCGGCATCCAATCCAATCTAATCCATTCCAAGCTAATCCAATCCAATCCAAGGAACGGCATCAAATCCAATCCAATCCAATCCAATACAATACAATACAATCCAATATAATCCAATCCAATCCAAGGAACGGCTTCCAATCCAATCCAATCCAATTCAATCCATTCCAATCCAATCCAATCCAATCCAATCTAAGGAACGGCATCCAATCCAATCCAATCCAAACCAGTCCAATCCAAGGAACGGCACCCAATCCAATCCATTCCAATCCAATCCAATCCAATCCAATCCAATCCTGTCATACGAACGGCCACCAATCCAATCCAATGTAATCCAATCCAATGCACTCCAATCCAATCCAATCCAATCCAATCCAGTTCTGTCCCATCCATGGAACGGGATCCAATCCCAACCAACCCAATGCAATCAAACCTAATCCAATACAAGCCAATCCATTCCAAGATAAGGAACGGCATCCAATCCATTCAAATCCAATCCAATCCAACCCAATCCAATCCAAGGATCGGTATCCAATCCAAACCAATCCATTCCATTCCAATCCAATCCAATCCAATCCAATCCAATCAAATCCAAAACACTCCAACCAATCCAATCCAATCCAATTAAATCCAGTCCAGTCCAGTCCAATCCAAGGAACGGGATCCAATCCTATCCAATCCAATGCAATCCGATTCAATCCAATACAATCCAATCCAATCAATTCCAATCTAAGGATCGGCATCCAATCCAATCCAATCCCATCCACTCCAACGATTCCAATGCACTCCAAACCAATCCAATCCAGTCCAGTCCAATCCAAGGATCGGGATCCAACCCAATCCAATCCAATGCAATCCGATCCAATCCAATCCAATCCAATACAATACAAGGAACGGCATCCAAACCAATCCAATTCTTTCCAATCCAATCCAATGCAATCCAATCCAATCCTATCCAATCCTATCCAATCGAAGGAACGGCTTCCATTGCAATCCAATCCAATCCAATCCAATTAACGGCATCAAATCCAATCCAATCCAATCAAATGCAATCGGATCCAATACGAGGTACGGCATCCAATCCAATCGAATCCAATCCAATCGAATCCAATCCAAGGAACGGATTCCAATCCAATCCAATCCAATCCAATCCAATCCAAGGATCGGCATCCAATCCAATCCAATCCAATCAAATCCAATACACTCCAACCAGACCCATCCAATCCAATCCAATCCAGTCCAGTCCAGTCCAATCCAAGGAACGGGATCCAATCCTATCCAATCCAATGCAATCCGATTCAATCCAATCCAATCCAATCCAATCAATTCCAATCTAAGGATCGGCATCGAAACCAATCCAATGCCATCCACTCCAACGATTCCAATCCAATCCAAACCAATCCAATCCAGTCCAGTCCAATCCAAGAATCGGGATCCAATCCAATCCAATCCAATGCAATCCGATCCAATCCAATCCAATCCAATCCAATACAAGGAACGGCATCCATACCAATTCAATCCATTCCAATCCAATCCAATGCAATCCAATCCAATCCAATCCAATTAAAGGCATCAGATCCAGTCCAATCCAATCCAATGCAATCCAATCCAGTCCAAGGTACGGGATCCTATCCAATCCAATCGAATCGAATCGAATCGAATCCAACCCAATCCAATCCAATCCAATCCAATCCAAGGAACGGCATCCAATCAAATCCAACCCAATCCAATCCAGTCCATTCCAATCCAAGGAACGGCATGCAATCAAATCCAACCCAATCCAATCCAATCCAATCCAAGGAACGGCATCCAATCCAATCCAATCCCATCCAATCCAATCCTATCCAATCCAATCCTATCCAACAAACGGCATCCACTTCAATCTCATTCAATCCAATACACTCCAATCCACTCCAACCCAATCCAATCCAATCCAAACCAATCCAATCCAATCCAATCCAGTCTAATCCTATCCAACGAACGGCATTCAATCCAGTCCGATCCAATCCACTCCAATCCACTCCAATCCAATCCCACCCAATCCAACCCAATCCAATGCAATCCAGTCCAGTCCAATCCAAGAAACGTGATCCAATCCCAGCCAATCCAGTGCAATCCAATCCAATCCATTCCAAGCCAATCCACTCCAAGCTGAGGAACGTCATTCAAACCAATCCAATCCAATCCAATCTAATTCAAGGCTCGGCATCCAATCCAATCTAATCCATTCCAAGCTAATCCAATCCAATCCAAGGAACGGCATCAAATCCAATCCAATCCAATCCAATACAATACAATACAATCCAATATAATCCAATCCAATCCAAGGAACGGCTTCCAATCCAATCCAATCCAATTCAATCCATTCCAATCCAATCCAATCCAATCCAATCCAATCTAAGGAACGGCATCCAATCCAATCCAATCCAAACCAGTCCAATCCAAGGAACGGCACCCAATCCAATCCATTCCAATCCAATCCAATCCAATCCAATCCAATCCAATCTAAGGAACGGCATCCAATCCAATCCAATCCAATCCAATCCAATTAAGGGCATCAAATCCAATCCAATCCAATCAAATGCAATCCAATCCGAGGTACGGCATCCAATCCAATCGAATCCAATCCAATCGATTCCAATCCAAGGAACGGATTCCAATCCAATCCATACCAATCCAATCCAAGGATCGGCATCCAATCCAATCCAATCCAATCAAATCCAATACACTCCAACCAAACCCATCCAATCCAACCAAATCCAGTCCAGTCCAGTCCAATCCAAGGAACGGGATCCAATCCTATCCAATCCAATGCAATCCGATTCAATCCAATCCAATCCAATCCAATCAATTCCAATCTAAGGATCGGCATCGAATCCAATCCAATCCCATCCACTCCAACGATTCCAATGCATTCCAAACCAATCCAATCCAGTCCAGTCCAATCCAAGGATCGGGATCCAATCCAATCCAATACAATGCAATCCGATCCAATCCAATACAATACAATACAAGGAAGGGCATCCAAACCAATTCAATCCATTCCAATCCAATCCAATGCAATCCAATCCAATCCAATCGAATCCTATCCATTCTAAGGAACGGCTTCCAAAGCAATCCAATCCAATCCAATCCATTTAAAGGCATCAAATCCAATCCAATCCAATCCAATGCAATCCAATCCAGTCCAAGGTACGGGATCCTATCCAATCCAATCGAATCGAATCGAATCGTATCCAATCCAATCCAATCCAAGGAACGGCATCCAATCAAATCCAACCCAATCCAATCCAATCCAATCCAAGGAACGGCATCCAATCCAATCCAATCCCATCCAATCCAATCCTATCCAATCCAATCCTATCCAACAAACGGCATCCACTTCAATCTCATTCAATCCAATACACTCCAATCCACTCCAACCCAATCCAATCCAATCCAAACCAATCCAATCCAATCCAATCCAGTCTAATCCTATCCAACGAACGGCATTCAATCCAGTCCGATCCAATCCACTCCAATCCACTCCAATCCAATCCCACCCAATCCAACCCAATCCAATGCAATCCAGTCCAGTCCAATCCAAGAAACGTGATCCAATCCCAGCCAATCCAGTGCAATCCAATCCAATCCATTCCAAGCCAATCCACTCCAAGCTGAGGAACGTCATTCAAACCAATCCAATCCAATCCAATCTAATTCAAGGCTCGGCATCCAATCCAATCTAATCCATTCCAAGCTAATCCAATCCAATCAAAGGAACGGCATCAAATCCAATCCAATCCAATCCAATACAATACAATACAATCCAATATAATCCAATCCAATCCAAGGAACGGCTTCCAATCCAATCCAATCCAATTCAATCCATTCCAATCCAATCCAATCCAATCTAAGGAACGGCATCCAATCCAATCCAATCCAAACCAGTCCAATCCAAGGAACGGCACCCAATCCAATCCATTCCAATCCAATCCAATCCAATCCAATCCAATCCTGTCATACGAACGGCCACCAATCCAATCCAATGTAATCCAATCCAATGCACTCCAATCCAATCCAATCCAATCCAATCCAGTTCTGTCCCATCCATGGAACGGGATCCAATCCCAACCAACCCAATGCAATCAAACCTAATCCAATACAAGCCAATCCATTCCAAGATAAGATACGGCATCCAATCCATTCAAATCCAATCCAATCCAACCCAATCCAATCCAAGGATCGGTATCCAATCCAAACCAATCCATTCCATTCCAATCCAATCCAATCCAATCCAATCCAATCCAATCAAATCCAAAACACTCCAACCAATCCAATCCAATCCAATTAAATCCAGTCCAGTCCAGTCCAATCCAAGGAACGGGATCCAATCCTATCCAATCCAATGCAATCCGATTCAATCCAATACAATCCAATCCAATCAATTCCAATCTAAGGATCGGCATCCAATCCAATCCAATCCCATCCACTCCAACGATTCCAATGCACTCCAAACCAATCCAATCCAGTCCAGTCCAATCCAAGGATCGGGATCCAACCCAATCCAATCCAATGCAATCCGATCCAATCCAATCCAATCCAATACAATACAAGGAACGGCATCCAAACCAATCCAATTCTTTCCAATCCAATCCAATGCAATCCAATCCAATCCTATCCAATCCTATCCAATCGAAGGAACGGCTTCCATTGCAATCCAATCCAATCCAATCCAATTAACGGCATCAAATCCAATCCAATCCAATCAAATGCAATCGGATCCAATACGAGGTACGGCATCCAATCCAATCGAATCCAATCCAATCGAATCCAATCCAAGGAACGGCTTCCAATCCAATCCAATCCAATTCAATCCATTCCAATCCAATCCAATCCAATCCAATCCAATCTAAGGAACGGCATCCAATCCAATCCAATCCAAACCAGTCCAATCCAAGGAACGGCACCCAATCCAATCCATTCCAATCCAATCCAATCCAATCCAATCCAATCCAATCTAAGGAACGGCATCCAATCCAATCCAATCCAATCCAATCCAATCCAATCCAATTAAGGGCATCAAATCCAATCCAATCCAATCAAATGCAATCCAATCCGAGGTACGGCATCCAATCCAATCGAATCCAATCCAATCGATTCCAATCCAAGGAACGGATTCCAATCCAATCCATACCAATCCAATCCAAGGATCGGCATCCAATCCAATCCAATCCAATCAAATCCAATACACTCCAACCAAACCCATCCAATCCAACCAAATCCAGTCCAGTCCAGTCCAATCCAAGGAACGGGATCCAATCCTATCCAATCCAATGCAATCCGATTCAATCCAATCCAATCCAATCCAATCAATTCCAATCTAAGGATCGGCATCGAATCCAATCCAATCCCATCCACTCCAACGATTCCAATGCATTCCAAACCAATCCAATCCAGTCCAGTCCAATCCAAGGATCGGGATCCAATCCAATCCAATACAATGCAATCCGATCCAATCCAATCCAATACAATACAAGGAAGGGCATCCAAACCAATTCAATCCATTCCAATCCAATCCAATGCAATCCAATCCAATCCAATCGAATCCTATCCATTCTAAGGAACGGCTTCCAAAGCAATCCAATCCAATCCAATCCATTTAAAGGCATCAAATCCAATCCAATCCAATCCAATGCAATCCAATCCAGTCCAAGGTACGGGATCCTATCCAATCCAATCGAATCGAATCGAATCGTATCCAATCCAATCCAATCCAAGGAACGGCATCCAATCAAATCCAACCCAATCCAATCCAATCCAATCCAAGGAACGGCATCCAATCCAATCCAATCCCATCCAATCCAATCCTATCCAATCCAATCCTATCCAACAAACGGCATCCACTTCAATCTCATTCAATCCAATACACTCCAATCCACTCCAACCCAATCCAATCCAATCCAAACCAATCCAATCCAATCCAATCCAGTCTAATCCTATCCAACGAACGGCATTCAATCCAGTCCGATCCAATCCACTCCAATCCACTCCAATCCAATCCCACCCAATCCAACCCAATCCAATGCAATCCAGTCCAGTCCAATCCAAGAAACGTGATCCAATCCCAGCCAATCCAGTGCAATCCAATCCAATCCATTCCAAGCCAATCCACTCCAAGCTGAGGAACGTCATTCAAACCAATCCAATCCAATCCAATCTAATTCAAGGCTCGGCATCCAATCCAATCTAATCCATTCCAAGCTAATCCAATCCAATCAAAGGAACGGCATCAAATCCAATCCAATCCAATCCAATACAATACAATACAATCCAATATAATCCAATCCAATCCAAGGAACGGCTTCCAATCCAATCCAATCCAATTCAATCCATTCCAATCCAATCCAATCCAATCTAAGGAACGGCATCCAATCCAATCCAATCCAAACCAGTCCAATCCAAGGAACGGCACCCAATCCAATCCATTCCAATCCAATCCAATCCAATCCAATCCAATCCTGTCATACGAACGGCCACCAATCCAATCCAATGTAATCCAATCCAATGCACTCCAATCCAATCCAATCCAATCCAATCCAGTTCTGTCCCATCCATGGAACGGGATCCAATCCCAACCAACCCAATGCAATCAAACCTAATCCAATACAAGCCAATCCATTCCAAGATAAGATACGGCATCCAATCCATTCAAATCCAATCCAATCCAACCCAATCCAATCCAAGGATCGGTATCCAATCCAAACCAATCCATTCCATTCCAATCCAATCCAATCCAATCCAATCCAATCCAATCAAATCCAAAACACTCCAACCAATCCAATCCAATCCAATTAAATCCAGTCCAGTCCAGTCCAATCCAAGGAACGGGATCCAATCCTATCCAATCCAATGCAATCCGATTCAATCCAATACAATCCAATCCAATCAATTCCAATCTAAGGATCGGCATCCAATCCAATCCAATCCCATCCACTCCAACGATTCCAATGCACTCCAAACCAATCCAATCCAGTCCAGTCCAATCCAAGGATCGGGATCCAACCCAATCCAATCCAATGCAATCCGATCCAATCCAATCCAATCCAATACAATACAAGGAACGGCATCCAAACCAATCCAATTCTTTCCAATCCAATCCAATGCAATCCAATCCAATCCTATCCAATCCTATCCAATCGAAGGAACGGCTTCCATTGCAATCCAATCCAATCCAATCCAATTAACGGCATCAAATCCAATCCAATCCAATCAAATGCAATCGGATCCAATACGAGGTACGGCATCCAATCCAATCGAATCCAATCCAATCGAATCCAATCCAAGGAACGGATTCCAATCCAATCCAATCCAATCCAATCCAAGGATCGGCATCCAATCCAATCCAATCCAATCAAATCCAATACACTCCAACCAGACCCATCCAATCCAATCCAATCCAGTCCAGTCCAGTCCAATCCAAGGAACGGGATCCAATCCTATCCAATCCAATGCAATCCGATTCAATCCAATCCAATCCAATCCAATCAATTCCAATCTAAGGATCGGCATCGAAACCAATCCAATGCCATCCACTCCAACGATTCCAATCCAATCCAAACCAATACAATCCAGTCCAGTCCAATCCAAGAATCGGGATCCAATCCAATCCAATCCAATGCAATCCGATCCAATCCAATCCAATCCAATCCAATACAAGGAACGGCATCCATACCAATTCAATCCATTCCAATCCAATCCAATGCAATCCAATCCAATCCAATCCAATTAAAGGCATCAGATCCAGTCCAATCCAATCCAATGCAATCCAATCCAGTCCAAGGTACGGGATCCTATCCAATCCAATCGAATCTAATCGAATCGAATCCAATCCAATCCAATCCAATCCAATCCAATCCAAGGAACGGCATCCAATCAAATCCAACCCAATCCAATCCAGTCCATTCCAATCCAAGGAACGGCATGCAATCAAATCCAACCCAATCCAATCCAATCCAATCCAAGGAACGGCATCCAATCCAATCCAATCCCATCCAATCCAATCCTATCCAATCCAATCCTATCCAACAAACGGCATCCACTTCAATCTCATTCAATCCAATACACTCCAATCCACTCCAACCCAATCCAATCCAATCCAAACCAATCCAATCCAATCCAATCCAGTCTAATCCTATCCAACGAACGGCATTCAATCCAGTCCGATCCAATCCACTCCAATCCACTCCAATCCAATCCCACCCAATCCAACCCAATCCAATGCAATCCAGTCCAGTCCAATCCAAGAAACGTGATCCAATCCCAGCCAATCCAGTGCAATCCAATCCAATCCATTCCAAGCCAATCCACTCCAAGCTGAGGAACGTCATTCAAACCAATCCAATCCAATCCAATCTAATTCAAGGCTCGGCATCCAATCCAATCTAATCCATTCCAAGCTAATCCAATCCAATCCAAGGACGGCATCAAATCCAATCCAATCCAATCCAATCCAATACAATACAATCCAATATAATCCAATCCAATCCAAGGAACGGCTTCCAATCCAATCCAATCCAATTCAATCCATTCCAATCCAATCCAATCCAATCCAATCCAATCTAAGGAACGGCATCCAATCCAATCCAATCCAAACCAGTCCAATCCAAGGAACGGCACCCAATCCAATCCATTCCAATCCAATCCAATCCAATCCAATCCAATCCTGTCATACGAACGGCCACCAATCCAATCCAATGTAATCCAATCCAATGCACTCCAATCCAATCCAATCCAATCCAATCCAGTTCTGTCCCATCCATGGAACGGGATCCAATCCCAACCAACCCAATGCAATCAAACCTAATCCAATACAAGCCAATCCATTCCAAGATAAGGAACGGCATCCAATCCATTCAAATCCAATCCAATCCAACCCAATCCAATCCAAGGATCGGTATCCAATCCAAACCAATCCAATCCATTCCATTCCAATCCAATCCAATCCAATCCAATCCAATCAAATCCAATACACTCCAACCAATCCAATCCAATCCAATTAAATCCAGTCCAGTCCAGTCCAATCCAAGGAACGGGATCCAATCCTATCCAATCCAATGCAATCCGATTCAATCCAATACAATCCAATCCAATCAATTCCAATCTAAGGATCGGCATCCAATCCAATCCAATCCCATCCACTCCAACGATTCCAATGCACTCCAAACCAATCCAATCCAGTCCAGTCCAATCCAAGGATCGGGATCCAACCCAATCCAATCCAATTAACGGCATCAAATCCAATCCAATCCAATCAAATGCAATCCGATCCAATCCGAGGTACGGCATCCAATCCAATCGAATCCAATCAAATCGAATCCAATCCAAGGAACGGATTCCAATCCAATCCAATCCAATCCAATCCAATCCAAGGATCGGCATCCAATCCAATCCAATCCAATCAAATCCAATACACTCCAACCAAACCCATCCAATCCAATCCAATCCAGTCCAGTCCAGTCCAATCCAAGGAACGGGATCCAATCCTATCCAATCCAATGCAATCCGATTCAATCCAATCCAATCCAATCCAATCAATTCCAATCTAAGGATCGGCATCGAAACCAATCCAATGCCATCCACTCCAACGATTCCAATCCAATCCAAACCAATCCAATCCAGTCCAGTCCAATCCAAGAATCGGGATCCAATCCAATCCAATCCAATGCAATCCGATCCAATCCAATCCAATCCAATCCAATCCAATACAAGGAACGGCATCCAAACCAATTCAATCCATTCCAATCCAATCCAATGCAATCCAATCCAATCCAATCCAATTAAAGGCATCAAATCCAGTCCAATCCAATCCAATGCAATCCAATCCAGTCCAAGGTACGGGATCCTATCCAATCCAATCGAATCGAATCGAATCGAATCCGATCCAATCCAATCCAATCCAATCCAATACAAGGAACGGCATCCATACCAATTCAATCCATTCCAATCCAATCCAATGCAATCCAATCCAATCCAATCCAATTAAAGGCATCAGATCCATTCCAATCCAATCCAATGCAATCCAATCCAGTCCAAGGTACGGGATCCTATCCAATCCAATCGAATCTAATCGAATCGAATCCAATCCAATCCAATCCAATCCAATCCAATCCAAGGAACGGCATCCAATCAAATCCAACCCAATCCAATCCAGTCCATTCCAATCCAAGGAACGGCATGCAATCAAATCCAACCCAATCCAATCCAATCCAATCCAAGGAACGGCATCCAATCCAATCCAATCCCATCCAATCCAATCCTATCCAATCCAATCCTATCCAACAAACGGCATCCACTTCAATCTCATTCAATCCAATACACTCCAATCCACTCCAACCCAATCCAATCCAATCCAAACCAATCCAATCCAATCCAATCCAGTCTAATCCTATCCAACGAACGGCATTCAATCCAGTCCGATCCAATCCACTCCAATCCACTCCAATCCAATCCCACCCAATCCAACCCAATCCAATGCAATCCAGTCCAGTCCAATCCAAGAAACGTGATCCAATCCCAGCCAATCCAGTGCAATCCAATCCAATCCATTCCAAGCCAATCCACTCCAAGCTGAGGAACGTCATTCAAACCAATCCAATCCAATCCAATCTAATTCAAGGCTCGGCATCCAATCCAATCTAATCCATTCCAAGCTAATCCAATCCAATCCAAGGACGGCATCAAATCCAATCCAATCCAATCCAATCCAATACAATACAATCCAATATAATCCAATCCAATCCAAGGAACGGCTTCCAATCCAATCCAATCCAATTCAATCCATTCCAATCCAATCCAATCCAATCCAATCCAATCTAAGGAACGGCATCCAATCCAATCCAATCCAAACCAGTCCAATCCAAGGAACGGCACCCAATCCAATCCATTCCAATCCAATCCAATCCAATCCAATCCTGTCATACGAACGGCCACCAATCCAATCCAATGTAATCCAATCCAATGCACTCCAATCCAATCCAATCCAATCCAATCCAGTTCTGTCCCATCCATGGAACGGGATCCAATCCCAACCAACCCAATGCAATCAAACCTAATCCAATACAAGCCAATCCATTCCAAGATAAGGAACGGCATCCAATCCATTCAAATCCAATCCAATCCAACCCAATCCAATCCAAGGATCGGTATCCAATCCAAACCAATCCAATCCATTCCATTCCAATCCAATCCAATCCAATCCAATCCAATCAAATCCAATACACTCCAACCAATCCAATCCAATCCAATTAAATCCAGTCCAGTCCAGTCCAATCCAAGGAACGGGATCCAATCCTATCCAATCCAATGCAATCCGATTCAATCCAATACAATCCAATCCAATCAATTCCAATCTAAGGATCGGCATCCAATCCAATCCAATCCCATCCACTCCAACGATTCCAATGCACTCCAAACCAATCCAATCCAGTCCAGTCCAATCCAAGGATCGGGATCCAACCCAATCCAATCCAATTAACGGCATCAAATCCAATCCAATCCAATCAAATGCAATCCGATCCAATCCGAGGTACGGCATCCAATCCAATCGAATCCAATCAAATCGAATCCAATCCAAGGAACGGATTCCAATCCAATCCAATCCAATCCAATCCAATCCAAGGATCGGCATCCAATCCAATCCAATCCAATCAAATCCAATACACTCCAACCAAACCCATCCAATCCAATCCAATCCAGTCCAGTCCAGTCCAATCCAAGGAACGGGATCCAATCCTATCCAATCCAATGCAATCCGATTCAATCCAATCCAATCCAATCCAATCAATTCCAATCTAAGGATCGGCATCGAAACCAATCCAATGCCATCCACTCCAACGATTCCAATCCAATCCAAACCAATCCAATCCAGTCCAGTCCAATCCAAGAATCGGGATCCAATCCAATCCAATCCAATGCAATCCGATCCAATCCAATCCAATCCAATCCAATCCAATACAAGGAACGGCATCCAAACCAATTCAATCCATTCCAATCCAATCCAATGCAATCCAATCCAATCCAATCCAATTAAAGGCATCAAATCCAGTCCAATCCAATCCAATGCAATCCAATCCAGTCCAAGGTACGGGATCCTATCCAATCCAATCGAATCGAATCGAATCGAATCGAATCCAATCCAATCCAATCCAATCCAATCCAATCCAAGGAACGGCATCCAATCAAATCCAACCCAATCCAATCCAGTCCATTCCAATCCAAGGAACGGCATCCAATCCAATCCAATCCCATCCAATACAATCCTATCCAATCCAATCCTATCCAACAAACGGCATCCACTTCAATCTCATCCAATACAATCCACTCCAATCCACTCCAACCCAATCCAATCCAATCCAAACCAATCCAATCCAATTCAGTCCAGTCCAATCCGAGGAACGGGATCCAATCCCATCCAATCCAATTTAATCCAATCCAATGCAAGCCAATCCACTCCAAGCTAAGGAACGGCATCCAATCCATTTCAATCCAATCCAATCCAATCCAATCCAAGGATCTGCATCCAATCCAATCCAATCCATTCCAATCCAATCCAATCCAATCCACGCAATCCAATCAAATCCAATCCAATCCAAGGAACGGCATCATATCCAAACCAATCCAATCCAATCTAAGAACCGGCATCCAATCAATCCAATCCAAGTAACGGCATCCAATCCAATCCAATCCAATCCAATCCAATCCAATGCAATCCAATTCAATCCAAGGAACGGCATCCAATTCAATCCAATCCAATCCAATTCAATCCAATCCAAGGAACGGCATCTAATCCAATCCAATCCAATCCAAGCTAATCCTAGGAACGGCATCCAATCCAATCAAATCCAATCCAATCCTATCCAACGAACGCCATCCAATGCAATCCAATCCAAGCCAATCCAATCCTATCCAACCCAATCAAATCCAGTCCAGTCCAATCCAAGGAACGGGATCCAATCCCATCCAATCCAATTTAATCCAATCCAATCCAATCCAAGCCAATCCTCTCCAAGCCAAGGAACGGCATCCAATCCAATCCAATCCAATCCAATCTAATCCAAGGAACGGCATCCAATCCAATCCAATCTAATCCAAGCCAAGCCAAGCCAATCCAATCAAAAACAAGGAACGGCATCAAATCCAATCCAATTCAATCCAATCCAATACAATCCAATCCAGGGAACGGCATCCAATCCAATACAATCCAATCCTATCCAACGAACGGCATCCAATCCAATCCGATCCAATCCACTCCAATGCAATCCAATCCAGTCCAGTCCAATCCAAGGAACCGGATCCAATCCCAACCAATCCAGTGCAATCCAATCCAATCGAATCCAAGCCAATCCACTCCAAGCTAAGGAACGTCATTCAATCCAATCCAATCCAATCTAATTCAATCTAATTCAAGGAACGGCATCCAATCCAATCCAATCCGTTCCAAGACAATCCAATCCAATCCAAGGAACGGCATCAAATCCAATCCAATCCAATCCAATACAATACAATCCAATACAATAAAATCCAATCCAATCCAAGGATCGGTATCCAATCCAAACCAATCCATCCCAATCCAATCCAATCCAATCCAATCCAATCCAATCCAATCCAATCCAATCCAATCCAATCCATTCCAATCCAATCCAATCCAATTCAACCTAATCCAATCCAAGGAACGGCATCCAATCCAATCCAATCCAAGTAACGGCATCCAATCCAATCCAATCCAATGCAATCCAATCCAATCCAATCCTAACCTATCCAATCCAATCCAATCCAATCGAATCCAATGCAATCCAATCCAATACAAGGTACGGCATCCAATCCAATCCAATCCAATCGAATCCAATCCAAGGAACGGCATCCAATCCAATCCAATCGAATCCAAGGATCGGCATCCAATCCAATCCAATCCAATCAAATGCAATACACTCCAACCAATCAAATCCAATCCAATCCAATTCAGTCCAGTTCAGTCCAGTCCAATCCAAGGAACGGGATCCAATCCTATCCAATCCAATGCAATCTGATTCAATCCAATCCAATCCAATCCAATCAATTCGAATCTAAGGATCGGCACCCAATCCAATCCAACCCTATCCACTCCAACGAATCCAATCCAATCCAATCCAATACAATACAATACAATACAATATAATCCAATCCAATCCAAGGAACGGCTTCCAATCCAATCCAATCCAATTCAATCCATTCCAATCCAATCCATACCAATCCAATCCAATCTAAGGAACGGCATCCAATCCAATCCAATCCAAACCAGTCCAATCCAAGGAACGGCATCCAATCCAATCCATTCCAATCCAATCCAATCCAATCCATACCAATCCTATCATACGAACGGCCACCAATCCAATCCAATGCAATCCAATCCAATGCACTCCAATCCAATCCAATCCAATCCAATCCAGTCCTGCCCAATCCATGGAACGGGATCCAATCCCAACCAACCCAATGCAATCAAACCCAATCCAATCCAAGCCAATCCATTCCAAGATAAGGAACGGCACCCAATCCATCCAAATCCAATCCAATCCAACCCAATCCAATCCAAGGATCGGTATCCAATCCCAACCAATCCATTCCAATCCAATCCAATGCAATCCAATCCATTCCAATACAATCCAATCCAATCCAATCCAATCCAATTCAATCTAATGCAATCCAATCCAATCCAATCCAAGGTACGGCATCCAATCCAATCGAATCCAATCCAATCGAATCCAATCCAAGGAACGGATTCCAATCCAATCCAATCCAATCCAAGGATCGGCATCCAATCCAATCCAATCCAATCAACTCCAATACACTCCAACCAATCCAATCCAATTAAATCCAGTCCAATCCAGTCCAATCCAAGGAACGGGATCCAATCCTATCCAATCCAATGCAATCCGATTCAATCCAATCCAATCCCATCCAATCAATTCCAATCTAAGGATCGGCATCCAATCCAATCCAATCCCATCCACTCCAACGATTCCAATCCAGTCCAAACCAATCCAATCCAGTCCAGTCCAATCCACGGATCCGGATCAAATCCAATCCAATCCAATGCAATCCGATCCAATCCAATCCAATCCAATACAAGGAACGGCATCCAAACCAATCCAATACATTCCAATCCAATCCAATGCAATCCAATCCAATCCAATCCAATCCTATCCAATCGAAGGAACGGCTTCCAATGCAATCCAAGCCAATCCACTCCAAGCTAAGGAACGTCATTCAATCCAATCCAATCCAATCTAATTCAATCTAATTCAAGGAACGGCATCCAATCCAATCCAATCCAATCCGTTCCAAGACAATCCAATCCAATCCAAGGAACGGCATCAAATCCAATCCAATCCAATCCAATACAATACAATCCAATACAATATAATCCAATACAATCCAAGGAACGGCATCCAATCCAATCCAATCCAATTCACTCCATTCCAATCCAATCCAAACCTATCCAATCCAATCGAAGGAACGGCATCCAATGCAATCCAATCCAATCCAATCCAGTCCAATCCAAGGAACGGCATCCAATCCAATCCAACCCAATCCAATCCAATCCTATCCTATCATTCGAACGGCCACCAATCCAATCCAATCCAATCCAATTTTCTATCGTTCTATGGTTCTAATCCAATGCACTCCAATCCAATCCGATCCAATCCAACGCAATCCAATCCAATCCAGTCCTGTCCAATCCATGGAACGGGATCCAATCCCATCCAATCCAATGCAATCAAATCCAATCCAATCCAAGCCAATCCACTCCAAGATAAGGAACGGCATCCAATCCATTCAAATCCAATCCAATCCAACCCAATCCAATCCAAGGATCGGTATCCAATCCAAACCAATCCATTCCAATCCAATCCAATCCAATCCAATCCAATCCAATCCAATCCAATCCAATCCAATCCAATCCAATCCAATCCAATCCAATCCAATCCAATCCATTCCAATCCAATCCAATTCAACCTAATCCAATCCAAGGAACGGCATCCAATCCAATCCAATCCAAGTAACGGCATCCAATCCAATCCAATCCAATGCAATCCAATCCAATCCAATCCTATCCTATCCAATCCAATCCAATCCAATCCAATCGAATCCAATGCAATCCAATCCAATACAAGGTACGGCATCCAATCCAATCCAATCCAATCGAATCCAATCCAAGGAACGGCATCCAATCCAATCCAATCGAATCCAAGGATCGGCATCCAATCCAATCCAATCCAATCAAATGCAATACACTCCAACCAATCAAATCCAATCCAATCCAATCCAGTCCAGTTCAGTCCAGTCCAATCCAAGGAACGGGATCCAATCCTATCCAATCCAATGCAATCTGATTCAATCCAATCCAATCCAATCCAATCAATTCGAATCTAAGGATCGGCACCGAATCCAATCCAATCCTATCCACTCCAACGAATCCAATCCAATCCAATCCAATACAATACAATACAATACAATATAATCCAATCCAATCCAAGGAACGGCTTCCAATCCAATCCAATCCAATTCAATCCATTCCAATCCAATCCAATCCAATTCAATCCATTCCAATCCAATCCAATCCAATCCAATCCAATCCAATCTAAGGAACGGCATCCAATCCAATCCACTCCAAACCAGTCCAATCCAAGGAACGGCATCCAATCCAATCCATTCCAATCCAATCCAATCCAATCCATACCAATCCTATCATACGAACGGCCACCAATCCAATCCAATGCACTCCAATCCAATCCAATCCAATCCAATCCAGTCCTGCCCAATCCATGGAACGGGATCCAATCCCAACCAACCCAATGCAATCAAACCCAATCCAATCCAAGCCAATCCATTCCAAGATAAGGAACGGCACCCAATCCATTCAAATCCAATCCAATCCAACCCAATCCAATCCAAGGATCGGTATCCAATCCCAACCAATCCATTCCGATCCAATCCAATCCAATCCAATCCATTCCAATCCAATCCAATCCAATCCAATTCAATCTAATACAATCCAAGGAACGGCATCCAATCCAATCCAATCCAAGTAACGGCATCCAGTCCAATCCAATCCAATGCAATCCAATCCAATCCAATCCTATCCTATCCAATCCAATCCAATCAAATGCAATCCAATCCAATCCAATCCAAGGTACGGCATCCAATCGAATCGAATCCAATCCAATCGAATCCAATCCAAGGAACGGATTCCAATCCAATCCAATCCAATCCAATCCAATCCAATCCAATCCAAGGATCGGCATCCAATCCAATCCAATCCAATCAACTCCAATACACTCCAACCAATCCAATCCAATTAAATCCAGTCCAGTCCAGTCCAATCCAAGGAACGGGATCCAATCCTATCCAATCCAATGCAATCCGATTCAATCCAATCCAATCCAATCCAATCAATTCCAATCTAAGGATCGGCATCCAATCCAATCCAATCCCATCCACTCCAACGATTCCAATCCAATCCAAACCAATCCAATCCAGTCCAGTCCAATCCACGGATCCGGATCAAATCCAATCCAATCCAATGCAATCCGATCCAATCCAATCCAATCCAATACAAGGAACGGCATCCAAACCAATCCAATACATTCCAATCCAATCCAATCCAATCCAATGCAATCCAATCCAATCCAATCCAATCCTATCCAATCGAAGGAACGGCTTCCAATGCAATCCAAGCCAATCCACTCCAAGCTAAGGAACGTCATTCAATCCAATCCAATCCAATCTAATTCAATCTAATTCAAGGAACGGCATCCAATCCAATCCAATCCAATCCGTTCCAAGACAATCCAATCCAATCCAAGGAACGGCATCAAATCCAATCCAATCCAATCCAATACAATACAATCCAATACAATATAATCCAATACAATCCAAGGAACGGCATCCAATCCAATCCAATCCAATTCACTCCATTCCAATCCAATCCAAACCTATCCAATCCAATCGAAGGAACGGCATCCAATGCAATCCAATCCAATCCAATCCAGTCCAATCCAAGGAACGGCATCCAATCCAATCCAACCCAATCCAATCCAATCCTATCCTATCATTCGAACGGCCACCAATCCAATCCAATCCAATCCAATTTTCTATCGTTCTATGGTTCTAATCCAATGCACTCCAATCCAATCCGATCCAATCCAACGCAATCCAATCCAATCCAGTCCTGTCCAATCCATGGAACGGGATCCAATCCCATCCAATCCAATGCAATCAAATCCAATCCAATCCAAGCCAATCCACTCCAAGATAAGGAACGGCATCCAATCCATTCAAATCCAATCCAATCCAACCCAATCCAATCCAAGGATCGGTATCCAATCCAAACCAATCCATTCCAATCCAATCCAATCCAATCCAATCCAATCCAATCCAATCCAATCCAATCCAATCCAATCCAATCCAATCCAATCCAATCCAATCCAATCCATTCCAATCCAATCCAATTCAACCTAATCCAATCCAAGGAACGGCATCCAATCCAATCCAATCCAAGTAACGGCATCCAATCCAATCCAATCCAATGCAATCCAATCCAATCCAATCCTATCCTATCCAATCCAATCCAATCCAATCCAATCGAATCCAATGCAATCCAATCCAATACAAGGTACGGCATCCAATCCAATCCAATCCAATCGAATCCAATCCAAGGAACGGCATCCAATCCAATCCAATCGAATCCAAGGATCGGCATCCAATCCAATCCAATCCAATCAAATGCAATACACTCCAACCAATCAAATCCAATCCAATCCAATCCAGTCCAGTTCAGTCCAGTCCAATCCAAGGAACGGGATCCAATCCTATCCAATCCAATGCAATCTGATTCAATCCAATCCAATCCAATCCAATCAATTCGAATCTAAGGATCGGCACCGAATCCAATCCAATCCTATCCACTCCAACGAATCCAATCCAATCCAATCCAATACAATACAATACAATACAATATAATCCAATCCAATCCAAGGAACGGCTTCCAATCCAATCCAATCCAATTCAATCCATTCCAATCCAATCCAATCCAATTCAATCCATTCCAATCCAATCCAATCCAATCCAATCCAATCCAATCTAAGGAACGGCATCCAATCCAATCCACTCCAAACCAGTCCAATCCAAGGAACGGCATCCAATCCAATCCATTCCAATCCAATCCAATCCAATCCATACCAATCCTATCATACGAACGGCCACCAATCCAATCCAATGCACTCCAATCCAATCCAATCCAATCCAATCCAGTCCTGCCCAATCCATGGAACGGGATCCAATCCCAACCAACCCTTTGCAATCAAACCCAATCCAATCCAAGCCAATCCATTCCAAGATAAGGAACGGCACCCAATCCATTCAAATCCAATCCAATCCAACCCAATCCAATCCAAGGATCGGTATCCAATCACAACCAATCCATTCCGATCCAATCCAATCCAATCCAATCCATTCCAATCCAATCCAATCCAATCCAATTCAATCTAATCCAATCCAAGGAACGGCATCCAATCCAATCCAATCCAAGTAACGGCATCCAGTCCAATCCAATCCAATGCAATCCAATCCAATCCAATCCTATCCTATCCAATCCAATCCAATCAAATGCAATCCAATCCAATCCAATCCAAGGTACGGCATCCAATCGAATCGAATCCAATCCAATCGAATCCAATCCAAGGAACGGATTCCAATCCAATCCAATCCAATCCAATCCAATCCAATCCAATCCAAGGATCGGCATCCAATCCAATCCAATCCAATCAACTCCAATACACTCCAACCAATCCAATCCAATTAAATCCAGTCCAGTCCAGTCCAATCCAAGGAACGGGATCCAATCCTATCCAATCCAATGCAATCCGATTCAATCCAATCCAATCCAATCCAATCCAATCAATTCCAATCTAAGGATCGGCATCCAATCCAATCCAATCCCATCCACTCCAACGATTCCAATCCAATCCAAACCAATCCAATCCAGTCCAGTCCAATCCACGGATCCGGATCAAATCCAATCCAATCCAATGCAATCCGATCCAATCCAATGCAATCCAATACAAGGAACGGCATCCAAACCAATCCAATACATTCCAATCCAATCCAATGCAATCCAATCCAATCCAATCCAATCCTATCCAATCTAAGGAACGGCTTCCAATGAAATCCAAGCCAATCCACTCCAAGCTAAGGAACGTCATTCAATCCAATCCAATCCAATCTAATTCAATCTAATTCAAGGAACGGCATCCAATCCAATCCAATCCGTTCCAAGACAATCCAATCCAATCCAAGGAACGGCATCAAATCCAATCCAATCCAATCCAATACAATACAATCCAATACAATAAAATCCAATACAATCCAAGGAACGGCATCCAATCCAATCCAATCCAATTCACTCCATTCCAATCCAATCCAAACCTATCCAATCCAATCGAAGGAACGGCATCCAATGCAATCCAATCCAATCCAATCCAGTCCAATCCAAGGAACGGCATCCAATCCAATCCAATCCAATCCAATCCAATCCTATCCTATCATTCGAACGGCCACCAATCCAATCCAATCCAATCCAATTTTCTATGGTTCTATGGTTCTAATCCAATGCACTCCAATCCAATCCGATGCAATCCAATCCAATCCAGTCCTGTCCAATCCATGGAACGGGATCCAATCCCATCCAATCCAATGCAATCAAATCCAATCCAATCCAAGCCAATCCACTCCAAGATAAGGAACGGCATCCAATCCATTCAAATCCAATCCAATCCAACCCAATCCAATCCAAGGATCGGTATCCAATCCAAACCAATCCATTCCAATCCAATCCAATCCAATCCAATCCAATCCAATCCAATCCAATCCAATCCAATCCAATCCAATCCAATCCAATCCAATCCAATCCATTCCAATCCAATCCAATCCAATTCAACCTAATCCAATCCAAGGAACGGCATCCAATCCAATCCAATCCAAGTAACGGCATCCAATCCAATCCAATCCAATGCAATCCAATCCAATCCAATCCTATCCTATCCAATCCAATCCAATCCAATCCAATCGAATCCAATGCAATCCAATCCAATACAAGGTACGGCATCCAATCCAATCCAATCCAATCGAATCCAATCCAAGGAACGGCATCCAATCCAATCCAATCGAATCCAAGGATCGGCATCCAATCCAATCCAATCCAATCAAATGCAATACACTCCAACCAATCAAATCCAATCCAATCCAATCCAGTCCAGTTCAGTCCAGTCCAATCCAAGGAACGGGATCCAATCCTATCCAATCCAATGCAATCTGATTCAATCCAATCCAATCAAATCCAATCAATTCGAATCTAAGGATCGGCACCCAATCCAATCCAATCCTATCCACTCCAACGAATCCAATCCAATCCAATCCAATCCAATCCAATACAATACAATATAATCCAATCCAATCCAAGGAACGGCTTCCAATCCAATCCAATCCAATTCAATCCATTCCAATCCAATCCAATCCAATCCAATCCAATCCAATCTAAGGAACGGCATCCAATCCAATCCAATCCAAACCAGTCCAATCCAAGGAACGGCATCCAATCCAATCCAATCCAATCCAATCCAAACCAGTCCAATCCAAGGAACGGCATCCAATCCAATCCATTCCAATCCAATCCAATCCAATCCATACCAATCCTATCATACGAACGGCCACCAATCCAATCCAATGCAATCCAATCCAATGCACTCCAATCCAATCCAATCCAATCCAATCCAGTCCTGCCCAATCCATGGAACGGGATCGAATCCCAACCAACCCAATGCAATCAAACCCAATCCAATCCAAGCCAATCCATTCCAAGATAAGGAACGGCACCCAATCCATTCAAATCCAATCCAATCCAACCCAATCCAATCCAAGGATCGGTATCCAATCCAAACCAATCCATTCCAATCCAATCCAATCCAATCCAATCCATTCCAATCCAATCCAATCCAATTCAATCTAATCCAATCCAAGGAACGGCATCCAATCCAATCCAATCCAAGTAACGGCATCCAGTCCAATCCAATCCAATGCAATCCAATCCAATCCAATCCTATCCTATCCAATCCAATCCAATCCAATCCAATCAAATGCAATCCAATCCAATCCAATCCAAGGTACGGCATCCAATCCAATCGAATCCAATCCAATCGAATCCAATCCAAGGAACGGATTCCAATCCAATCCAATCTAATCCAATCCAATCCAAGGATCGGCATCCAATCCAATCCAATCCAATCAACTCCAATACACTCCAACCAATCCAATCCAATTAAATCCAGTCCAGTCCAGTCCAATCCAAGGAACGGGATCCAATCCTATCCAATCCAATGCAATCCGATTCAATCCAATCCAATCCAATCCAATCAATTCCAATCTAAGGATCGGCATCCAATCCAATCCAATCCCATCCACTCCAACGATTCCAATCCAATCCAAACCAATCCAATCCAGTCCAGTCCAATCCACGGATCCGGATCAAATCCAATCCAATCCAATGCAATCCGATCCAATCCAATCCAATCCAATACAAGGAACGGCATCCAAACCAATCCAATACATTCCAATCCAATCCAATGCAATCCAATCCAATCCAATCCAATCCTATCCAATCTAAGGAACGGCTTCCAATGCAATGCAATCCAATCCAATCCAATCCAATTAACGGCATCAAATCCAATCCAATCCAATCAAATGCAATCCAATCCAATCCGAGGTACGGCATCCAATCCAATCGAATCCAATCCAATCGAATCCAATCCAAGGAACGGATTCCAATCCAATCCAATCCAATCGAATCCAATCCAAGGATCGGCATCCAATCCAATCCAATCCAATCAAATCCAATACACTCCAACCAAACCCATCCAATCCAATCCAATCCAGTCCAGTCCAGTCCACTCCAAGGAACGGGATCCAATCCTATCCAATCCAATGCAATCCGATTCAATCCTATCCAATCCAATCAATTCCAATCTAAGGATCGACATCCAATCCAATCCAATCCCATCCACTCCAACGATTCCAATCCAATCCAAACCAATCCAATCCAGTCCAGTCCAATCCAAGGATCGGGATCCAATCCAATCCAATCCAATGCAACCCGATCCAATCCAATCCAATCCAATCCAATACAAGGGACGGCATCCAAACCACTCCAATCCATTCCAATCCAATCCAATGCAATCCAATCCAATCCAATCCAATCCTATCCAATCTTAGGAACGGCTTCCAATGCAATCCAATCCAATCCAATCCAATTAAAGGCATCAAATCCAATCCAATCCAATCCAATGCAATCCAATCCAGTCCAAGGTACGGGATCCTATCCAATCCAATCCAATCGACTCGAATCGAATCGAATCCACTCCAAGCCAATCCAATCCAATTCAATGCAATCCAAGGAACGGCATCCAATCAAATCCAACCCAATACAATCCAATCCAATCCAATCCAAGGAACGGCATACAATCCAATCCAATCCCATCCAATCCAATCCTACCCAATCCCATCCCATCCAACAAACGGCATCCACCTCAATCTCATCCAATCCAATCCACTCCAATCCACTCCAACCCAATCCAATCCAATCCAAACCAATCCAATCCAATCCAGTCCAGTCCAGTCCAATCCAAGGAACGGGATCCAATCCCATCCAATACAATGCAATCCAATCCAATACAATGCAAGCCAATCCACTCCAAGTTAAGGAACGGCATCCAATCCATTTCAATCCAACCCAATCCAATCCAAGGATCGGTATCCAATCCAAACCAATCCATTCCAATCCAATCCAATCCAATCCAATCCAATCCAATCCAATCCAATCCAATCCATTCCAATCCAATCCAATCCAATTCAACCTAATCCAATCCAAGGAACGGCATCCAATCCAATCCAATCCAAGTAACGGCATCCAATCCAATCCAATCCAATGCAATCCAATCCAATCCAATCCTATCCTATCCAATCCAATCCAATCCAATCCAATCCAATCGAATCCAATGCAATCCAATCCAATACAAGGTACGGCATCCAATCCAATCCAATCCAATCGAATCCAATCCAAGGAACGGCATCCAATCCAATCCAATCGAATCCAAGGATCGGCATCCAATCCAATCCAATCCAATCAAATGCAATACACTCCAACCAATCAAATCCAATCCAATCCAATCCAGTCCAGTTCAGTCCAGTCCAATCCAAGGAACGGGATCCAATCCTATCCAATCCAATGCAATCTGATTCAATCCAATCCAATCCAATCCAATCAATTAGAATCTAAGGATCGGCACCCAATCCAATCCAATCCTATCCACTCCAACGAATCCAATCCAATCCAATCCAATACAATACAATACAATACAATATAATCCAATCCAATCCAAGGAACGGCTTCCAATCCAATCCAATCCAATTCAATCCATTCCAATCCAATCCAATCCAATCCAATCCAATCTAAGGAACGGCATCCAATCCAATCCAATCCAAACCAGTCCAATCCAAGGAACGGCATCCAATCCAATCCATTCCAATCCAATCCAATCCAATCCATACCAATCCTATCATACGAACGGCCACCAATCCAATCCAATGCAATCCAATCCAATGCACTCCAATCCAATCCAATCCAATCCAATCCAGTCCTGCCCAATCCATGGAACGGGATCCAATCCCAACCAACCCAATGCAATCAAACCCAATCCAATCCAAGCCAATCCATTCCAAGATAAGGAACGGCACCCAAACCATTCAAATCCAATCCAATCCAACCCAATCCAATCCAAGGATCGGTATCCAATCCAAACCAATCCATTCCAATCCAATCCAATCCAATCCAATCCAATCCATTCCAATCCAATCCAATCCAATTCAATCTAATCCAATCCAAGGAACGGCATCCAATCCAATCCAATCCAAGTAACGGCATCCAGTCCAATCCAATCCAATGCAATCCAATCCAATCCAATCCTATCCTATCCAATCCAATCCAATCCAATCAAATGCAATCCAATCCAATCCAATCCAAGGTACGGCATCCAATCGAATCGAATCCAATCCAATCGAATCCAATCCAAGGAACGGATTCCAATCCAATCCAATCTAATCCAATCCAATCCAAGGATCGGCATCCAATCCAATCCAATCCAATCAACTCCAATACACTCCAACCAATCCAATCCAATTAAATCCAGTCCAGTCCAGTCCAATCCAAGGAACGGGATCCAATCCTATCCAATCCAATGCAATCCGATTCAATCCAATCCAATCCAATCCAATCAATTCCAATCTAAGGATCGGCATCCAATCCAATCCAATCCCATCCACTCCAACGATTCCAATCCAATCCAAACCAATCCAATCCAGTCCAGTCCAATCCACGGATCCGGATCAAATCCAATCCAATCCAATGCAATCCGATCCAATCCAATCCAATCCAATACAAGGAACGGCATCCAAACCAATCCAATACATTCCAATCCAATCCAATGCAATCCAATCCAATCCAATCCAATCCTATCCAATCTAAGGAACGGCTTCCAATGCAATGCAATCCAATCCATTCCAATTAACGGCATCAAATCCAATCCAATCCAATCAAATGCAATCCAATCCAATCCGAGGTACGGCATCCAATCCAATCGAATCCAATCCAATCGAATCCAATCCAAGGAACGGATTCCAATCCAATCCAATCCAATCCAATCCAAGGATCGGCATCCAATCCAATCCAATCCAATCAAATCCAATACACTCCAACCAAACCCATCCAATCCAATCCAATCCAGTCCAGTCCAGTCCAATCCAAGGAACGGGATCCAATCCTATCCAATCCAATGCAATCCGATTCAATCCATTCCAATCCAATCAATTCCAATCTAAGGATCGATATCCAATCAAATCCAATCCCATCCACTCCAACGATTCCAATCCAATCCAAACCAATCCAATCCAGTCCAGTCCAATCCAAGGATCGGGATCCAATCCAATCCAATCCAATGCAACCCGATCCAATCCAATCCAATCCAATCCAATACAAGGAACGGCATCCAAACCACTCCAATCCAATGCATTCCAATCCAATCCAATCCAATCCTATCCAATCTAAGGAACGGCTTCCAATGCAATCCAATCCAATCCAATCCAATTAAAGGCATCAAATCCAATCCAATCCAATCCAATGCAATCCAATCCAGTCCAAGGTACGGGATCCTATCCAATCCAATCCAATCGACTCGAATCGAATCGAATCCACTCCAAGCCAATCCAATCCAATTCAATGCAATCCAAGGAACGGCATCCAATCAAATCCAACCCAATACAATCCAATCCAATCCAATCCAAGGAACGGCATACAATCCAATCCAATCCCATCCAATCCAATCCTACCCAATCCAATCCCATCCAACAAACGGCATCCACTTCAATCTCATCCAATCCAATCCACTCCAATCCACTCCAACCCAATCCAATCCAATCCAAACCAATCCAATCCAATCCAGTCCAGTCCAGTCCAATCCAAGGAACGGGATCCAATCCCATCCAATACAATGCAATCCAATCCAATACAATGAAAGCCAATCCACTCCAAGCTAAGGAACGGCATCCAATCCATTTCAATCCAACCCAATCCAATCCAAGGATCGGTATCCAATCCAAACCAATCCATTCCAATCCAATCCAATCCAATCCAATCCAATCCAATCCAATCCAATCCAATCCAATCCAATCCAATCCAATCCAATCCATTCCAATCCAATCCAATCCAATTCAACCTAATCCAATCCAAGGAACGGCATCCAATCCAATCCAATCCAAGTAACGGCATCCAATCCAATCCAATCCAATGCAATCCAATCCAATCCAATCCTATCCTATCCAATCCAATCCAATCCAATCCAATCGAATCCAATGCAATCTAATCCAATACAAGGTACGGCATCCAATCCAATCCAATCCAATCGAATCCAATCCAAGGAACGGCATCCAATCCAATCCAATCGAATCCAAGGATCGGCATCCAATCCAATCCAATCCAATCAAATGCAATACACTCCAACCAATCAAATCCAATCCAATCCAATCCAGTCCAGTTCAGTCCAGTCCAATCCAAGGAACGGGATCCAATCCTATCCAATCCAATGCAATCTGATTCAATCCAATCCAATCCAATCCAATCAATTCGAATCTAAGGATCGGCACCCAATCCAATCCAATCCTATCCACTCCAACGAATCCAATCCAATCCAATACAATACAATACAATACAATACAATACAATATAATCCAATCCAATCCAAGGAACGGCTTCCAATCCAATCCAATCCAATTCAATCCATTCCAATCCAATCCAATCCAATCCAATCCAATCCAATCTAAGGAACGGCATCCAATCCAATCCAATCCAAACCAGTCCAATCCAAGGAACGGCATCCAATCCAATCCATTCCAATCCAATCCAATCCAATCCATACCAATCCTATCATACGAACGGCCACCAATCCAATCCAATGCAATTCAATCCAATGCACTCCAATCCAATCCAATCCAATCCAATCCAGTCCTGCCCAATCCATGGAACGGGATCCAATCCCAACCAACCCAATGCAATCAAACCCAATCCAATCCAAGCCAATCCATTACAAGATAAGGAACGGCACCCAATCCATTCAAATCCCATCCAATCCAACCCAATACAATCCAAGAATCGGTATCCAATCCAAACCAATCCATTCCAATCAAATCCAATCCAATCCAATCCATTCCAATCCAATCCAATCCAATCCAATTCAATCTAATCCAATCCAAGGAACGGCATCCAATCCAATCCAATCCAAGTAACGGCATCCAGTCCAATCCAATCCAATGCAATCCAATCCAATCCAATCCTATCCTATCCAATCCAATCCAATCAAATGCAATCCAATCCAATCCAATCCAAGGTACGGCATCCAATCGAATCGAATCCAATCCAATCGAATCCAATCCAAGGAACGGATTCCAATCCAATCCAATCTACTCCAATCCAATCCAAGGATCGGCATCCAATCCAATCCAATCCAATCAACTCCAATACACTCCAACCAATCCAATCCAATTAAATCCAGTCCAGTCCAGTCCAATCCAAGGAACGGGATCCAATCCTATCCAATCCAATGCAATCCGATTCAATCCAATCCAATCCAATCCAATCAATTCCAATCTAAGGATCGGCATCCAATCCAATCCAATCCCATCCACTCCAACGATTCCAATCCAATCCAAACCAATCCAATCCAGTCCAGTCCAATCCACGGATCCGGATCAAATCCAATCCAATCCAATGCAATCCGATCCAATCCAATCCAATCCAATACAAGGAACGGCATCCAAACCAATCCAATACATTCCAATCCAATCCAATGCAATCCAATCCAATCCAATCCAATCCTATCCAATCTAAGGAACGGCTTCCAATGCAATGCAATCCAATCCAATCCAATCCAATTAACGGCATCAAATCCAATCCAATCCAATCAAATGCAATCCAATCCAATCCGAGGTACGGCATCCAATCCAATCGAATCCAATCCAATCGAATCCAATCCAAGGAACGGATTCCAATCCAATCCAATCCAATCCAATCCAATCCAAGGATCGGCATCCAATCCAATCCAATCCAATCAAATCCAATACACTCCAACCAAACCCATCCAATCCAATCCAATCCAGTCCAGTCCAGTCCAATCCAAGGAACGGGATCCAATCCTATCCAATCCAATGCAATCCGATTCAATCCAATCCAATCCAATCAATTCCAATCTAAGGATCGACATCCAATCCAATCCAATCCCATCCACTCCAACGATTCCAATCCAATCCAAACCAATCCAATCCAGTCCAGTCCAATCCAAGGATCGGGATCCAATCCAATCCAATCCAATGCAACCCGATCCAATCCAATCCAATCCAATCCAATACAAGGAACGGCATCCAAACCACTCCAATCCATTCCAATCCAATCCAATGCAATCCAATCAAATCCAACCCAATACAATCCAATCCAATCCAATCCAAGGAACGGCATACAATCCAATCCAATCCCATCCAATCCAATCCTACCCAATCCAATCCCATCCAACAAACGGCATCCACTTCAATCTCATCCAATCCAATCCACTCCAATCCACTCCAACCCAATCCAATCCAATCCAAACCAATCCAATCCAATCCAGTCCAGTCCAGTCCAATCCAAGGAACGGGATCCAATCCCATCCAATACAATGCAATCCAATCCAATACAATGAAAGCCAATCCACTCCAAGCTAAGGAACGGCATCCAATCCATTTCAATCCAACCCAATCCAATCCAAGGATCGGTATCCAATCCAAACCAATCCATTCCAATCCAATCCAATCCAATCCAATCCAATCCAATCCAATCCAATCCAATCCAATCCAATCCAATCCAATCCAATCCATTCCAATCCAATCCAATCCAATTCAACCTAATCCAATCCAAGGAACGGCATCCAATCCAATCCAAGTAACGGCATCCAATCCAATCCAATCCAATGCAATCCAATCCAATCCAATCCTATCCTATCCAATCCAATCCAATCCAATCCAATCGAATCCAATGCAATCTAATCCAATACAAGGTACGGCATCCAATCCAATCCAATCCAATCGAATCCAATCCAAGGAACGGCATCCAATCCAATCCAATCGAATCCAAGGATCGGCATCCAATCCAATCCAATCCAATCAAATGCAATACACTCCAACCAATCAAATCCAATCCAATCCAATCCAGTCCAGTTCAGTCCAGTCCAATCCAAGGAACGGGATCCAATCCTATCCAATCCAATGCAATCTGATTCAATCCAATCCAATCCAATCCAATCAATTCGAATCTAAGGATCGGCACCCAATCCAATCCAATCCTATCCACTCCAACGAATCCAATCCAATCCAATACAATACAATACAATACAATACAATACAATATAATCCAATCCAATCCAAGGAACGGCTTCCAATCCAATCCAATCCAATTCAATCCATTCCAATCCAATCCAATCCAATCCAATCCAATCCAATCTAAGGAACGGCATCCAATCCAATCCAATCCAAACCAGTCCAATCCAAGGAACGGCATCCAATCCAATCCATTCCAATCCAATCCAATCCAATCCATACCAATCCTATCATACGAACGGCCACCAATCCAATCCAATGCAATTCAATCCAATGCACTCCAATCCAATCCAATCCAATCCAATCCAGTCCTGCCCAATCCATGGAACGGGATCCAATCCCAACCAACCCAATGCAATCAAACCCAATCCAATCCAAGCCAATCCATTACAAGATAAGGAACGGCACCCAATCCATTCAAATCCCATCCAATCCAACCCAATACAATCCAAGAATCGGTATCCAATCCAAACCAATCCATTCCAATCAAATCCAATCCAATCCAATCCATTCCAATCCAATCCAATCCAATCCAATTCAATCTAATCCAATCCAAGGAACGGCATCCAATCCAATCCAATCCAAGTAACGGCATCCAGTCCAATCCAATCCAATGCAATCCAATCCAATCCAATCCTATCCTATCCAATCCAATCCAATCAAATGCAATCCAATCCAATCCAATCCAAGGTACGGCATCCAATCGAATCGAATCCAATCCAATCGAATCCAATCCAAGGAACGGATTCCAATCCAATCCAATCTACTCCAATCCAATCCAAGGATCGGCATCCAATCCAATCCAATCCAATCAACTCCAATACACTCCAACCAATCCAATCCAATTAAATCCAGTCCAGTCCAGTCCAATCCAAGGAACGGGATCCAATCCTATCCAATCCAATGCAATCCGATTCAATCCAATCCAATCCAATCCAATCAATTCCAATCTAAGGATCGGCATCCAATCCAATCCAATCCCATCCACTCCAACGATTCCAATCCAATCCAAACCAATCCAATCCAGTCCAGTCCAATCCACGGATCCGGATCAAATCCAATCCAATCCAATGCAATCCGATCCAATCCAATCCAATCCAATACAAGGAACGGCATCCAAACCAATCCAATACATTCCAATCCAATCCAATGCAATCCAATCCAATCCAATCCAATCCTATCCAATCTAAGGAACGGCTTCCAATGCAATGCAATCCAATCCAATCCAATCCAATTAACGGCATCAAATCCAATCCAATCCAATCAAATGCAATCCAATCCAATCCGAGGTACGGCATCCAATCCAATCGAATCCAATCCAATCGAATCCAATCCAAGGAACGGATTCCAATCCAATCCAATCCAATCCAATCCAATCCAAGGATCGGCATCCAATCCAATCCAATCCAATCAAATCCAATACACTCCAACCAAACCCATCCAATCCAATCCAATCCAGTCCAGTCCAGTCCAATCCAAGGAACGGGATCCAATCCTATCCAATCCAATGCAATCCGATTCAATCCAATCCAATCCAATCAATTCCAATCTAAGGATCGACATCCAATCCAATCCAATCCCATCCACTCCAACGATTCCAATCCAATCCAAACCAATCCAATCCAGTCCAGTCCAATCCAAGGATCGGGATCCAATCCAATCCAATCCAATGCAACCCGATCCAATCCAATCCAATCCAATCCAATACAAGGAACGGCATCCAAACCACTCCAATCCATTCCAATCCAATCCAATGCAATCCAATCCAATCCAATCCAATCCAATCCTATCCAATCTAAGGAACGGCTTCCAATGCAATCCAATCCAATCCAATCCAATTAAAGGCATCAAATCCAATCCAATCCAATCCAATGCAATCCAATCCAGTCCAAGGTACGGGATCCTATCCAATCCAATCCAATCGACTCGAATCGAATCGAATCCACTCCAAGCCAATCCAATCCAATTCAATCCAATCCAAGGAACGGCATCCAATCAAATCCAACCCAATACAATCCAATCCAATCCAATCCAAGGAACGGCATACAATCCAATCCAATCCCATCCAATCCAATCCTACCCAATCCAATCCCCTCCAACAAACGGCATCCACTTCAATCTCATCCAATCCAATCCACTCCAATCCACTTCAACCCAATCCAATCCAATCCAAACCAATCCAATCCAATCCAGTCCAGTCCAGTCCAATCCAAGGAACGGGATCCAATCCCATCCAATTCAATGCAATCCAATCCAATACAATGCAAGCCAATCCACTCCAAGCTAAGGAACGGCATCCAATCCATTTCAATCCAATCCAATCCAATCCAAGGATCGGCATCCAATCCAATCCAATCCATTCCAATCCAATCCAATCCAATCGATGCAATCCAATCGAATCCAATCCAATCCAAGGAACGGCATCATATCCAAACCAATCCAATCCAATCTAAGAACCGGCATCCAATCAATCCAATCCAAGTAACGGCATCCAATCCAATCCAATCCAATCCCATCCAATGCAAACCACTCCAATCCAATCCAAACCAATCCAATCGAATCGAATCGAATCGAATCCAATCCAATCCAATCCAATCCAATGAAATCCAATTCAATCCAAGGAACGGCATCGAATTCAATCCAATCCAATCCAATCCAAGGAACGGCATCTAATCCAATCCAATGCAATCCAAGCTAATCCGAGGAACGGCATCCAATCCAATCCAACCCAATCCAATCCCATCCAACAAACGGCATCCACTTCAATCTCATCCAATCCAATCCACTCCAATCCACTCCAACCCAATCCAATCCAATCCAAACCAATCCAATCCAATCCAGTCCAGTCCAATCCAAGGAACGGGATCCAATCCCATCCAATCCAATGCAATCCAATCCAATCCAATCCAATCCAATCCAATCCAATCCTATCCTATCCAATCCAATCAAATCAAATGCAATGCAATCCAATCCAATCCAAGGTACGGCATCCAATCCAATCGAATCCAATCCAATCGAATCCAATCCAAGGAACGGATTCCAATCCAATCCAATCCAATCCAATCCAAGGATCGGCATCCAATCCAATCCAATCCAATCCAATCCAATACAAGGAACGGCATCCAAACCAATCCAATTCATTCCAATCCAATCCAATGCAATCCAATCCAATCCAATCGAATCCTATCCAATCTAAGGAACGGCTTCCAATGCAATCCAATCCAATCCAATCCAATCCAATTAACGGCATCAAATCCAATCCAATCCAATCAAATGCAATCCAATCCAATCCGAGGTACGGCATCCAATCCAATCGAATCCAATCCAATCGAATCCAATCCAAGGAACGGATTCCAATCCAATCCAATCCAATCCAATCCAATCCAAGGATCGGCATCCAATCCAATCCAATCCAATCAAATCCAATACACTCCAAACAAACCCATCCAATCCAATCCAGTCCAGTCCAGTCCAGTCCAATCCAAGGAACGGGATCCAATCCTATCCAATACAATGCAATCCGATTCAATCCAATCCAATCCAATTCAATCAATTCCAATCTAAGGATCGGCATCCAATCCAATCCAATCCCATCCACTCCAACGATTACAATCCAATCCAAACCAATCCAATCCAGTCCAGTCCAATCCAAGGAACGGGATCCAATCCAATCCAATCCAATGCAATCCGATCCAATCCAATCCAATCCAATCCAATCCAATACTAGGAACGGCATCCAAACCAATCCAATCCATTCCAATCCAATCCAATGCAATCCTATCCAATCCAATCCAATCCAATCCAATCCGATCCAATCTAAGGAACGGCTTCCAATGCAATCCAATCCAATGCAATCCGATCCAATCCAATCCAATCCAATCCAATTCAATACTAGGAACGGCATCCAAACCAATCCAATCCATTCCAATCCAATCCAATGCAATCCTATCCAATCCAATCCAATCCAATCCAATCCAATTAAAGGCATCAAATCCAATCCAATCCAATCCAATGCAATCCAATCCAGTCCAGGGTACGGGATCCTATCCAATCCAATCCAATCCAATCGAATCGAATCCAATCCAATCCAAGTCAATCCAATCCAATTCAATCCAATCCAAGGAACGGCATCCAATCAAATCCAACCCAATCCAATCCAATCCAATCCAATCCAAGGAACGGCATCCAATCCAATCCAATCCCATCCAATCCAATCCTACCCAATCCAATCCCATCCAACAAACGGCATCCACTTCAATCTCATCCAATCCAATCCACTCCAATCCACTCCAACCCAATCCAATCCAATCCAAACGAATCCAATCCAATCCAGTCCAGTCCAGTCCAATCCAAGGAACGGGATCCAATCCCATCCAATCCAATGCAATCCAATCCAATACAATGCAAGCCAATCCACTCCAAGCTAAGGAACGGCATCCAATCCATTTCAATCCAATCCAATCCAATCCAATTCAAGGATCGGCATCCAAACCAATCCAATCCATTCCAATCCAATCCAATCCAATCGATGCAATCCAATCGAATCCAATCCAATCCAAGGAACGGCATCATATCCAAACCAATCCAATCCAATCTAAGAACCGGCATCCAATCAATCCAATCCAAGTAACGGCATCCAATCCAATCCAATCCAATCCCATCCAATGCAATCCACTCCAATCCAATCCAAACCAATCCAATCGAATCGAATCCAATCCAATCCAATCCAATCCAATCCAATCCAATGAAATCCAATTCAATCCAAGGAACGGCATCCAATTCAATCCAATCCAATCCAATCCACGGAACGGCATCTAATCCAATCCAATGCAATCCAAGCTAATCCGAGGAACGGCATCCAATCCAATCCAACCCAATCCAATCCCATCCAACAAACGGCATCCACTTCAATCTCATCCAATCCAATCCACTCCAATCCACTCCAACCCAATCCAATCCAATCCAAACCAATCCAATCCAATCCAGTCCAGTCCAATCCAAGGAACGGGATCCAATCCCATCCAATCCAATGCAATCCAATCCAATCCAATCCAATCCAATCCTATCCTATCCAATCCAATCAAATCAAATGCAATGCAATCCAATCCAATCCAAGGTACGGCATCCAATCCAATCGAATCCAATCCAATCGAATCCAATCCAAGGAACGGATTCCAATCCAATCCAATCCAATCCAAGGATCGGCATCCAATCCAATCCAATCCAATCCAATCCAATACAAGGAACGGCATCCAAACCAATCCAATTCATTCCAATCCAATCCAATGCAATCCAATCCAATCCAATCGAATCCTATCCAATCTAAGGAACGGCTTCCAATGCAATCCAATCCAATCCAATCCAATCCAATTAACGGCATCAAATCCAATCCAATCCAATCAAATGCAATCCAATCCAATCCGAGGTACGGCATCCAATCCAATCGAATCCAATCCAATCGAATCCAATCCAAGGAACGGATTCCAATCCAATCCAATCCAATCCAATCCAATCCAAGGATCGGCATCCAATCCAATCCAATCCAATCAAATCCAATACACTCCAAACAAACCCATCCAATCCAATCCAATCCAGTCCAGTCCAGTCCAATCCAAGGAACGGGATCCAATCCTATCCAATACAATGCAATCCGACTCAATCCAATCCAATCCAATTCAATCAATTCCAATCTAAGGATCGGCATCCAATCCAATCCAATCCCATTCACTCCAACGATTACAATCCAATCCAAACCAATACAATCCAGTCCAGTCCAATCCAAGGATCGGGATCCAATCCAATCCAATCCAATGCAATCCGATCCAATCCAATCCAATCCAATCCAATCCAATACTAGGAACGGCATCCAAACCAATCCAATCCATTTCAATCCAATCCAATGCAATCCTATCCAATCCAATCCAATCCGATCCAATCTAAGGAACGGCTTCCAATGCAATCCAATCCAATGCAATCCAATCCAATCCAATCCAATCCAATTAAAGGCATCAAATCCAATCCAATCCAATCCAATGCAATCCAATCCAGTCCAATGTACGGGATCCTATCCAATCCAATCCAATCGAATCGAATCAAATCCAATCCAATCCAAGCCAATCCAATCCAATTCAATCCAATCCAAGGAACGGCATCCAATCAAATCCAACCCAATCCAATCCAATCCAATCCAATCCAAGGAACGGCATCCAATCCAATCCAATCCCATTCAATCCAATCCTACCCAATCCAATCCCATCCAACAAACGGCATCCACTTCAATCTCATCCAATCCAATCCACTCCAATCCACTCCAACCCAATCCAATCCAATCCAAACGAATCCAATCCAATCCAGTCCAGTCCAATCCAATCCAAGGAACGGGATCCAATCCCATCCAATCCAATGCAATCCAATCCAATACAATGCAATCCACTCCAATCCAATCCAAACCAATCCAATCGAATCGAATCCAATCCAATCCAAACCAATCCAATGCAATCCAATTCAATCCAAGGAACGGCATCCAATTCAATCCAATCCAATCCAATCCAAGGAACGGCATCTAATCCAATCCAATCCAAGCTAATCTAAGGAACGGCATCCAATCCAATCCAACCCAATCCAATCCCATCCAACAAACGGCATCCACTTCAATCTCATCCAATCCAATCCACTGCAATCCACTCCAACACAATCCAATCCAATCCAAACCAATCCAATCCAATCCAATCCAGTCCAGTCCAATCCAAGGAACGGGATACAATCCCATCCAATCCAATGCAATCCAATCCAATCCAATCCTATCCTATCCAATCCAATCCAATCAAATGCAATCCAATCCAATCCAAGGTACGGCATCCAATCCAATCGAATCCAATCCAATCGAATCCAATCCAAGGAACGGCATCCAATCCATCCAATCCAATCCAATGCAATCCAATCCAATCCAATCCTATCCTATCCAATCCAATCAAATGCAATCCAATCGAATCCAATCCAAGGTACGGCTTCCAATCCAATCGAATCCAATCCAAGGAACGGATTCCAGTTCAATCCAATCCAATCCAATCCAATCCAAGGATCGGCATCCAATCCAATCCAATCCAATCCAATCAAATCCAATACACTCCAACCAATCCAATCCAATCCAATTAACTCCAGTCCAGTCCAATCCAAGGAACGGGATCCAATCCTATCCAATCCAATGCAATCCGATTCAATCCAATCCAATCCAATCCAATCAATTCCAATCTAAGGATCGGCATCCATTCCAATCCAATCCCATCCACTCCAACGATTCCAATCCAATCCAAACGAATCCAATCCAGTCCAGTCCAGTCCAATCCAAGTATCGGGAACCAATCCAATCCAATCCAATGCAATCCGATCCAATCCAATCAAATCCAATCCAATCCAATACAAGGAACGGCATCCAAACCAATCCAATTCATTCCAATCCAATCCAATGCAATCCAATCCAATCCAATCCAATCCAATCCTATCCTATCCAATCTAAGGAACGGCTTCCAATGCAATCCAATCTAATCCAATCCAATCCAATTAACGGCATCAAATCCAATCCAATCCAATCAAATGCAATCCAATCCAATCCGAGGTACGGCATCCAATCCAATCGAATCCAATCCAATCGAATCCAATCCAAGGAACGGATTCCAATCTAATCCATACCAATCCAATCCAAGGATCGGCATCCAATCCAATCCAATCCAGTCCAATCCAGTCCAATCCAAGGAACGGGATCCAATCCTATCCAATCCAATGCAATCCGATTCAATCCAATCCAATCCAATCCAATCAATTCCAATCTAAGGATCGGCATCGAATCCAATCCAATCCCATCCACTCCAACGATTCCAATCCATTCCAAACCAATCCAATCCAGTCCAGTCCAATCCAAGGATCGGGATCCAATCCAATCCAATCCAATGCAATCCGATCCAATCCAATCCAATCCAATCCAATACAATACAAGGAAGGGCATCCAAACCAATTCAATCCATTCCAATCCTCTCCAATGCAATCCAATCCAATCCAATCGAATCCTATCCATTCTAAGGAACGGCTTCCAAAGGAAACCAATCCAATCCAATCCAATCCAATTAAAGGCATCAAATCCAATCCAATCCAATCCAATGCAATCCAATCCAGTCCAAGGTACGGGATCCTTTCCAATCCAATCGAATCGAATAGAATCCAATCCAATCCAATCCAATCCAAGGAACGGCATCCAATCCAATCCAATCCCATCCAATCCAATCCTATCCAATCCAATCCTATCCAACAAACGGCATGCACTTCAATCTCATTCAATCCAATCCACTCCAATCCACTCCAACCCAATCCAATCCAATCCAAACCAATCCAATCCAATCCAATCTAATCCTATCCAACGAACGGCATTCAATCCAGTCCGATCCAATCCACTCCAATCCACTCCAATCCAATCCCACCCAATCCAACCCAATCCAATCCAATCCAGTCCAGTCCAAGAAACGTGATCCAATCCCAGCCAATCCAGTGCAATCCAATCAAATCCATTCCAAGCCAATCCACTCCAAGCTGAGGAACGTCATTCAAACCAATCCAATCCAATCCAATCTAATTCAAGGCTCGGCATCCAATCCAATCTAATCCATTCCAAGCTAATCCAATCCAATCCAAGGACGGCATCAAATCCAATCCAATCCAATCCAATCCAATACAATACAATCCAATATAATCCAATCCAATCCAAGGAACGGCTTCCAATCCAATCCAATCCAATTCAATCCATTCCAAGCCAATCCAATTCAATCCAATCTAAGGAACAAATCCAATCCAATCCACTCCAATCCAAGGAACGGCACCCAATCCAATCCATTCCAATCCAATCCAATCCAATCCAATCCAATCCTGTCACACGAACGGCCACCAATCCAATCCAATGTAATCCAATCCAATGCACTCCAATCCAATCCAATCCAATACAATCCAATCCAGTCCTGTCCCATCCATGGAACGGGATCCAATCCCAACCAACCCAATGCAATCAAACCCAATCCAATTCAAGCCAATCCATTCCAAGATAAGGAACGGCATCCAATCCATTCAAATCCAATCCAATCCAACCCAATCCAATCCAAGGATCGGTATCCAATCCACACCAATCCATTCCAATCCAATCCAATCCAATCCAATCCAATCCAATCAAATCCAATACCCTCCAACCAATCCAATCCAATCCAATTAAATCCAGTCCAGTCCAGTCCAATCCAAGGAACGGGATCCAATCCTATCCAATCCAATGCAATCCGATTCAATCCAATCCAATCCAATCCAATCAATTCCAATCTAAGGATCGGCATCCAATCCAATCCAATCCCATCCACTCCAACGATTCCAATCCACTCCAAACCAATCCAATCCAGTCCAGTCCAATCCAAGGATCGGGATCCAATACAATCCAATCCAAAGCAATCCGATCCAATCCAATCCAATCCAATCCAATACAAGGAACGGCATCCAAACCAATCCAATTCATTCCAATCCAATCCAATGCAATCCAATCCAATCCAATCCAATCCTATCCAATCGAAGGAACGGCTTCCACTGCAATCCAATCCAATCCAATCCAATTAACGGCATCAAATCCAATCCAATCCAATCAAATTCAATCCGATCCAATCCGAGGTACGGCATCCAATCCAATCGAATCCAATCCAATCGAATCCAATCCAAGGAACGGATTCCAATCCAATCCAATCCAATCCAATCCAATCCAAGGATCGGCATCCAATCCAATCCAATCCAATCAAATCCAATACACTCCAACCAAACCCATCCAATCCAATCCAATCCAGTCCAGTCCAGTCCAATCCAAGGAACGGGATCCAATCCTATCCAATCCAATGCAATCCGATTCAATCCAGTCCAATCCAATCCAATCAATTCCAATCTAAGGATCGGCATCGAATCCAATCCAATCCCATCCACTCCAACGATTCCAATTCAATCCAAACCAATCCAATCCAGTCCAGTCCAATCCAAGGATCGGGATCCAATCCAATCCAATCCAATGCAATCCGATCCAATCCAATCCAATCCAATCCAATCCAATCCAATACAAGGAACGGCATCCAAACCAATTCAATCCATTCCAATCCAGTCCAATGCAATCCAATCCAATACAATCCAATTAAAGGCATCAAATCCAATCCAATCCAATCCAATGCAATCCAATCCAGTCCAAGGTACGGGATCCTATCCAATCCAATCGAATCGAATCGAATCCAATCCAATCCAATCCAATCCAATCCAATCCAATCCAAGGAACGGCATCCAATCAAATCCAACCCAATCCAATCCAGTCCATTCCAATCCAAGGAACGGCATCCAATCCAATCCAATCCCATCCAATCCAATCCTATCCAATCCAATCCCTTCCAACAAACGGCATCCACTTCAATCTCATCCAATCCAATCCACTCCAATCCACTCCAACCCAATCCAATCCAATCCAAACCAATCCAATCCAATCCAGTCCAGTCCAATCCGAGGAACGGGATCCAATCCCATCCAATCCAATTTAATCCAATCCAATCCAATCCAATGCAAGCCAATCCACTCCAAGCTAAGGAACGGCATCCAATCCATTTCAATCCAATCCAATCCAATCCAATCCAAGGATCTGCATCCAATCCAATCCAATCCATTCCAATCCAATCCAATCCAATCCATGCAATCCAATCGAATCCAATCCAATCCAAGGAACGGCATCATATCCAAACCAATCCAATCCAATCTAAGAACCGGCATCCAATCAATCCAATCCAAGTAACGGCATCCAATCCAATCCAATCCAATCCAATCCAATCCAATGCAATCCAATTCAATCCAAGGAACGGCATCCAATTCAATCCAATCCAATCCAATTCAATCCAATCCAAGGAACGGCATCTAATCCAATCCAATCCAATCCAAGCTAATCCTAGGAACGGCATCCAATCCAATCAAATCCAATCCAATCCTATCCAACGAACGCCATCCAATGCAATCCAATCCAAGCCAATCCAATCCTATCCAACCCAATCAAATCCAGTCCAGTCCAATCCAAGGAACGGGATCCAATCCCATTCAATCCAATTTAATCCAATCCAATCCAATCCAAGCCAACCCTCTCCAAGCCAAGGAACGGCATCCAATCCAATCCAATCCAATCTAATCCAAGGAACGGCATCCAATCCAATCCAATCCAATCTAATCCAAGCCAAGCCAAGCCAATACAATCAAAAACAAGGAACGGCATCAAATCCAATCCAATTCAATACAATCCAATACAATCCAATCCAGGGAACGGCATCCAATCCAATACAATCCAATCCTATCCAACGAACGGCATCAAATCCAATCCAATTCAATACAATCCAATACAATCCAATCCAGGGAACGGCATCCACTCCAATCCAATCCAATCCAATCCAATCCAAAACAATCCAATCCAGTCCAGTCCAGTCCAATCCAAGGAACGGGATCCAATTCCAACCAATCCAGTGCAATCCAATCCAATCGAATCCAAGCCAATCGAATCCAATCCAAGGAACGGATTCCAATCCAATCCAATCCAATCCAATCCAATCCAAGGATCGGCATCCAATCCAATCCAATCCAATCAAATCCAATACACTCCAACCAAACCCATCCAATCCAATCCAATCCAGTCCAGTCCAGTCCAATCCAAGGAACGGGATCCAATCCTATCCAATCCAATGCAATCCGATTCAATCCAGTCCAATCCAATCCAATCAATTCCAATCTAAGGATCGGCATCGAATCCAATCCAATCCCATCCACTCCAACGATTCCAATTCAATCCAAACCAATCCAATCCAGTCCAGTCCAATTCAAGGATCGGGATCCAATCCAATCCAATCCAATGCAATCCGATCCAATCCAATCCAATCCAATCCAATCCAATCCAATACAAGGAACGGCATCCAAACCAATTCAATCCATTCCAATCCAGTCCAATGCAATCCAATCCAATACAATCCAATTAAAGGCATCAAATCCAATCCAATCCAATCCAATGCAATCCAATCCAGTCCAAGGTACGGGATCCTATCCAATCCAATCGAATCGAATCGAATCCAATCCAATCCAATCCAATCCAATCCAATCCAATCCAATCCAAGGAACGGCATCCAATCAAATCCAACCCAATCCAATCCAGTCCATTCCAATCCAAGGAACGGCATCCAATCCAATCCAATCCCATCCAATCCAATCCTATCCAATCCAATCCCTTCCAACAAACGGCATCCACTTCAATCTCATCCAATCCAATCCACTCCAATCCACTCCAACCCAATCCAATCCAATCCAAACCAATCCAATCCAATCCAGTCCAGTCCAATCCGAGGAACGGGATCCAATCCCATCCAATCCAATTTAATCCAATCCAATCCAATCCAATGCAAGCCAATCCACTCCAAGCTAAGGAACGGCATCCAATCCATTTCAATCCAATCCAATCCAATCCAATCCAAGGATCTGCATCCAATCCAATCCAATCCATTCCAATCCAATCCAATCCAATCCATGCAATCCAATCGAATCCAATCCAATCCAAGGAACGGCATCATATCCAAACCAATCCAATCCAATCTAAGAACCGGCATCCAATCAATCCAATCCAAGTAACGGCATCCAATCCAATCCAATCCAATCCAATCCAATCCAATGCAATCCAATTCAATCCAAGGAACGGCATCCAATTCAATCCAATCCAATCCAATTCAATCCAATCCAAGGAACGGCATCTAATCCAATCCAATCCAATCCAAGCTAATCCTAGGAACGGCATCCAATCCAATCAAATCCAATCCAATCCTATCCAACGAACGCCATCCAATGCAATCCAATCCAAGCCAATCCAATCCTATCCAACCCAATCAAATCCAGTCCAGTCCAATCCAAGGAACGGGATCCAATCCCATCCAATCCAATTTAATCCAATCCAATCCAATCCAAGCCAACCCTCTCCAAGCCAAGGAACGGCATCCAATCCAATCCAATCCAATCTAATCCAAGGAACGGCATCCAATCCAATCCAATCCAATCTAATCCAAGCCAGGCCAAGCCAATACAATCAAAAACAAGGAACGGCATCAAATCCAATCCAATTCAATACAATCCAATACAATCCAATCCAGGGAACGGCATCCAATCCAATACAATCCAATCCTATCCAACGAACGGCATCAAATCCAATCCAATTCAATACAATCCAATACAATCCAATCCAGGGAACGGCATCCACTCCAATCCAATCCAATCCAATCCAATCCAAAACAATCCAATCCAGTCCAGTCCAGTCCAATCCAAGGAACGGGATCCAATCCCAACCAATCCAGTGCAATCCAATCCAATCGAATCCAAGCCAATCCACTCCAAGCTAAGGAACGTCATTCAATCCAATCCAATCTAATTCAATCTAATTCAAGGAACGGTATCCAATCCAATCCAATCCGTTCCAAGCCAATCCAATCCAATCCAAGGAACGGCATCAAATCCAATCCAATCCAATACAATACAATACAATCCAATACAATATAATCCAATACAATCCAAGGAACGGCATCCAATCCAATCCAATCCAATTCACTCCATTCCAATCCAATCCAAACCTATCCAATCCAATCGAAGGAACGGCATCCAATGCAATCCAATCCAATCCAATCCAGTCCAATCCAAGGAACGGCATCCAATCCAATCCAATCCAATCCAATCCTATCCTATCATTCGAACGGCCACCAATCCAATCCAATCCAATCCAATTTTCTATGGTTCTATGGTTCTAATCAAATGCACTCCAATCCAATCCAATCCAATCCAACCCAATCCAATCCAATCCAGTCCTGTCCAATCCATGGAACGGGATCCAATCCCATCCAATCCAATGCAATCAAATCCAATCCAATCCAAGCCAATCCACTCCAAGTTAAGGAACGGCATCCAATCCATTCAAATCCAATCCAATCCAACCCAATCCAATCCAAGGATCGGTATCCAATCCAAACCAATCCATTCCAATCCAATCCAATCCAATCCAATCCAATCCAATCCAATCCAATCCAATCCAATCCAATCCAATCCAATCCAATCCATTCCAATCCAATCCAATCCAATTCAACCTAATCCAATCCAAGGAACGGCATCCAATCCAATCCAATCCAAGTAACGGCATCCAATCCAATCCAATCCAATGCAATCCAATCCAATCCAATCCTATCCTATCCAATCCAATCCAATCGAATCCAATGCAATCCAATCCAATACAAGGTACGGCATCCAATCCAATGCAATCCAATCGAATCCAATCCAAGGAACGGCATCTAATCCAATCCAATCCAATCCAAGGATCGGCATCCAATCCAATCCAATCAAATGCAATACACTCCAACCAATCAAATCCAATCCAATCCAATCCAGTCCAGTTCAGTCCAGTCCAATCCAAGGAACGGGATCCAATCCTATCCAATCCAATGCAATCTGATATCATCCAATCCAATCCACTCCAATCCACTCCAACCCAATCCAATCCAATCCAAACGATTCCAATCCAATCCAGTCCAGTCCAGTCCAATCCAAGGAACGGGATCCAATCCCATCCAATCCAATGCAATCCAATCCAATACAATGCAAGCCAATCCACTCCAAGCTAAGGAACGGCATCCAATCCATTTCAATCCAATCCAATCCAATCCAATTCAAGGATCGGCATCCAAACCAATCCAATCCATTCCAATCCAATCCAATCCAATCGATGCAATCCAATCGAATCCAATCCAATCCAAGGAACGGCATCATATCCAAACCAATCCAATCCAATCTAAGAACCGGCATCCAATCAATCCAATCCAAGTAACGGCATCCAATCCAATCCAATCCAATCCCATCCAATGCAATCCACTCCAATCCAATCCAAACCAATCCAATCCAATCGAATCGAATCGAATCGAATCCAAACCAATCCAATCCAATCCAATGAAATCCAATTCAATCCAAGGAACGGCATCCAATTCAATCCAATCCAATCCAATCCACGGAACGGCATCTAATCCAATCCAATGCAATCCAAGCTAATCCGAGGAACGGCATCCAATCCAATCCAACCCAATCCAATCCCATCCAACAAACGGCATCCACTTCAATCTCATCCAATCCAATCCACTCCAATCCACTCCAACCCAATCCAATCCAATCCAAACCAATCCAATCCAATCCAGTCCAGTCCAATCCAAGGAACGGGATCCAATCCCATCCAATCCAATGCAATCCAATCCAATCCAATCCAATCCAATCCTATCCTATCCAATCCAATCAAATCAAATGCAATGCAATCCAATCCAATCCAAGGTACGGCATCCAATCCAATCGAATCCAATCCAATCGAATCCAATCCAAGGAACGGATTCCAATCCAATCCAATCCAATCCAATCCAATCCAAGGATCGGCATCCAATCCAATCCAATCCAATCCAATCCAATACAAGGAACGGCATCCAAACCAATCCAATTCATTCCAATCCAATCCAATGCAATCCAATCCAATCCAATCGAATCCTATCCAATCTAAGGAACGGCTTCCAATGCAATCCAATCCAATCCAATCCAATTAACGGCATCAAATCCAATCCAATCCAATCAAATGCAATCCAATCCAATCCGAGGTACGGCATCCAATCCAATCGAATCCAATCCAATCGAATCCAATCCAAGGAACGGATTCCAATCCAATCCAATCCAATCCAATCCAATCGAAGGATCGGCATCCAATCCAATCCAATCCAATCAAATCAAATACACTCCAAACAAACCCATCCAATCCAATCCAGTCCAGTCCAGTCCAATCCAAGGAACGGGATCCAATCCTATCCAATACAATGCAATCCGATTCAATCCAATCCAATCCAATTCAATCAATTCCAATCTAAGGATCGGCATCCAATCCAATCCAATCCCATTCACTCCAACGATTACAATCCAATCCAATCCAATCCAATCCAATGCAATCCGATCCAATCCAATCCAATCCAATCCAATACTAGGAACGGCATCCAAACCAATCCAATCCATTTCAATCCAATCCAATGCAATCCTATCCAATCCAATCCAATCCAATCCGATCCAATCTAAGGAACGGCTTCCAATGCAATCCAATCCAATGCAATCCAATCCAATCCAATCCAATCCAATTAAAGGCATCAAATCCAATCCAATCCAATCCAATGCAATCCAATCCAGTCCAATGTACGGGATCCTATCCAATCCAATCCAATCGAATCGAATCGAATCCAATCCAATCCAAGCCAATCCAATCCAATTCAATCCAATCCAAGGAACGGCATCCAATCAAATCCAACCCAATCCAATCCAATCCAATCCAATCCAAGGAACGGCATCCAATCCAATCCAATCCCATTCAATCCAATCCTACCCAATCCAATCCCATCCAACAAACGGCATCCACTTCAATCTCATCCAATCCAATCCACTCCAATCCACTCCAACCCAATCCAATCCAATCCAAACGAATCCAATCCAATCCAGTCCAGTCCAATCCAATCCAAGGAACGGGATCCAATCCCATCCAATCCAATGCAATCCAATCCAATACAATGCAATCCACTCCAATCCAATCCAAACCAATCCAATCGAATCGAATCCAATCCAATCCAAACCAATCCAATGCAATCCAATTCAATCCAAGGAACGGCATCCAATTCAACCCAATCCAATCCAATCCAAGGAACGGCATCTAATCCAATCCAATCCAATCCAAGCTAATCTAAGGAACGGCATCCAATCCAATCCAACCCAATCCAATCCCATCCAACAAACGGCATCCACTTCAATCTCATCCAATCCAATCCACTGCAATCCACTCCAACACAATCCAATCCAATCCAAACCAATCCAATCCAATCCAATCCAGTCCAGTCCAATCCAAGGAACGGGATACAATCCCATCCAATCCAATGCAATCCCATCCAATCCAATCCTATCCTATCCAATCCAATCCAATCAAATGCAATCCAATCCAATCCAAGGTACGGCATCCAATCCAATCGAATCCAATCCAATCGAATCCAATCCAAGGAACGGCATCCAATCCATCCAATCCAATCCAATGCAATCCAATCCAATCCAATCCTATCCTATCCAATCCAATCAAATGCAATCCAATCGAATCCAATCCAAGGTACGGCTTCCAATCCAATCGAATCCAATCCAAGGAACGGATTCCAGTTCAATCCAATCCAATCCAATCCAATCCAAGGATCGGCATCCAATCCAATCCAATCCAATCCAATCAAATCCAATACACTCCAACCAATCCAATCCAATCCAATTAACTCCAGTCCAGTCCAATCCAAGGAACGGGATCCAATCCTATCCAATCCAATGCAATCCGATTCAATCCAATCCAATCCAATCCAATCCAATCAATTCCAATCTAATGATCGGCATCCATTCCAATCCAATCCCATCCACTCCAACGATTCCAATCCAATCCAAACGAATCCAATCCAGTCCAGTCCAGTCCAATCCAAGGATCGGGAACCAATCCAATCCAATCCAATGCAATCCGATCCAATCCAATCAAATCCAATCCAATCCAATACAAGGAACGGCATCCAAACCAATCCAATTCATTCCAATCCAATCCAATGCAATCCAATCCAATCCAATCCAATCCAATCCAATCCTATCCTATCCAATCTAAGGAACGGCTTCCAATGCAATCCAATCTAATCCAATCCAATCCAATTAACGGCATCAAATCCAATCCAATCCAATCAAATGCAATCCAATCCAATCCGAGGTACGGCATCCAATCCAATCGAATCCAATCCAATCGAATCCAATCCAAGGAACGGATTCCAATCTAATCCATACCAATCCAATCCAAGGATCGGCATCCAATCCAATCCAATCCAATCAAATCCAATACACTCCAACCAAACCCATCCAATCCAATCCAATCCAGTCCAATCCAGTCCAATCCAAGGAACGGGATCCAATCCTATCCAATCCAATGCAATCCGATTCAATCCAATCCAATCCAATCCAATCAATTCCAATCTAAGGATCGGCATCGAATCCAATCCAATCCCATCCACTCCAACGATTCCAATCCATTCCAAACCAATCCAATCCAGTCCAGTCCAATCCAAGGATCGGGATCCAATCCAATCCAATCCAATGCAATCCGATCCAATCCAATCCAATCCAATCCAATCCAATACAATACAATACAAGGAAGGGCATCCAAACCAATTCAATCCATTCCAATCCACTCCAATGCAATCCAATCCAATCCAATCGAATCCTATCCATTCTAAGGAACGGCTTCCAAAGCAATCCAATCCAATCCAATCCAATCCAATTAAAGGCATCAAATCCAATCCAATCCAATCCAATGCAATGAAATCCAGTCCAAGGTACGGGATCCTTTCCAATCCAATCGAATCGAATAGAATCCAATCCAATCCAATCCAATCCAATCCAAGGAACGGCATCCAATCCAATCCAATCCCATCCAATCCAATCCTATCCAATCCAATCCTATCCAACAAACGGCATCCACTTCAATCTCATTCAATCCAATCCACTCCAATCCACTCCAACCCAATCCAATCCAATCCAAACCAATCCAATCCAATCCAATCTAATCCTATCCAACGAACGGCATTCAATCCAGTCCGATCCAATCCACTCCAATCCACTCCAATCCAATCCCACCCAATCCAACCCAATCCAATCCAATCCAGTCCAGTCCAAGAAACGTGATCCAATCCCAGCCAATCCAGTGCAATCCAATCCAATCCATTCCAAGCCAATCCACTCCAAGCTGAGGAACGTCATTCAAACCAATCCAATCCAATCCAATCCAATCTAATTCAAGGCTCGGCATCCAATCCAATCTAATCCATTCCAAGCTAATCCAATCCAATCCAAGGAACGGCATCAAATCCAATCCAATCCAATCCAATTCAATACAATACAATCCAATATAATCCAATCCAATCCAAGGAACGGCTTCCAATCCAATCCAATCCAATTCAATCCATTCCAATCCAATCCAATTCAATCCAATCTAAGGAACAAATCCAATCCAATCCACTCCAATCCAAGGAACGGCACCCAATCCAATCCATTCCAATCCAATCCAATCCAATCCAATCCAATCCTGTCACACGAACGGCCACCAATCCAATCCAATGTAATCCAATCCAATGCACTCCAATTCAATCCAATCCAATCCAATCCAATCCAGTCCTGTCCCATCCATGGAACGGGATCCAATCCCAACCAACCCAATGCAATCAAACCCAATCCAATCCAAGCCAATCCATTCCAAGATAAGGAACGGCATCCAATCCATTCAAATCCAATCCAATCCAACCCAATCCAATCCAAGGATCGGTATCCAATCCAAACCAATCCATTCCAATCCAATCCAATCCAATCCAATCCAATCCAATCAAATCCAATACACTCCAACCAATCCAATCCAATCCAATTAAATCCAGACCAGTCCAGTCCAATCCAAGGAACGGGATCCAATCCTATCCAATCCAATGCAATCCGATTCAATCCAATCAATTCCAATCCAATCAATTCCAATCTAAGGATCGGCATCCAATCCAATCCAATCCCATCCACTCCAACGATTCCAATCCACTCCAAACCAATCCAATCCAGTCCAGTCCAATCCATGGATCGGGATCCAATCCAATCCAATCCAAAGCAATCCGATCCAATCCAATCCAATCCAATCCAATACAAGGAACGGCATCCAAACCAATCCAATTCATTCCAATCCAATCCAATGCAATCCAATCCAATCCAATCCAATCCTATCCAATTGAAGGAACGGCTTCCACTGCAATCCAATCCAATCCAATCCAATTAACGGCATCAAATCCAATCCAATCCAATCAAATTCAATCCGATCCAATCCGAGGTACGGCATCCAATCCAATCGAATCCAATCCAATCGAATCCAATCCAAGGAACGGATTCCAATCCAATCCAATCCAATCCAATCCAATCCAAGGATCGGCATCCAATCCAATCCAATCCAATCAAATCCAATACACTCCAACCAAACCCATCCAATCCAATCCAATCCAGTCCAGTCCAGTCCAATCCAAGGAACGGGATCCAATCCTATCCAATCCAATGCAATCCGATTCAATCCAGTCCAATCCAATCCAATCAATTCCAATCTAAGGATCGGCATCGAATCCAATCCAATCCCATCCACTCCAACGATTCCAATTCAATCCAAACCAATCCAATCCAGTCCAGTCCAATCCAAGGATCGGGATCCAATCCAATCCAATCCAATGCAATCCGATCCAATCCAATCCAATCCAATCCAATCCAATCCAATACAAGGAACGGCATCCAAACCAATTCAATCCATTCCAATCCAATCCAATGCAATCCAATCCAATACAATCCAATTAAAGGCATCAAATCCAATCCAATCCAATGCAATCCAATCCAGTCCAAGGTACGGGATCCTATCCAATCCAATCCAATCGAATCGAATCGAATCGAATCCAATCCAATCCAATCCAATCCAATCCAATCCAAGGAACGGCATCCAATCAAATCCAACCCAATCCAATCCAGTCCATTCCAATCCAAGGAACGGCATCCAATCCAATCCAATCCCATCCAATCCAATCCTATCCAATCCAATCCCTTCCAACAAACGGCATCCACTTCAATCTCATCCAATCCAATCCACTCCAATCCACTCCAACCCAATCCAATCCAATCCAAACCAATCCAATCCAATCCAGTCCAGTCCAATCCGAGGAACGGGATCCAATCCCATCCAATCCAATTTAATCCAATCCAATCCAATCCAATGCAAGCCAATCCACTCCAAGCTAAGGAACGGCATCCAATCCATTTCAATCCAATCCAATCCAATCCAATCCAAGGATCTGCATCCAATCCAATCCAATCCATTCCAATCCAATCCAATCCAATCCATGCAATCCAATCGAATCCAATCCAATCCAAGGAACGGCATCATATCCAAACCAATCCAATCTAAGAACCGGCATCCAATCAATCCAATCCAAGTAACGGCATCCAATCCAATCCAATCCAATCCAATCCAATCCAATGCAATCCAATTCAATCCAAGGAACGGCATCCAATTCAATCCAATCCAATCCAATTCAATCCAATCCAAGGAACGGCATCTAATCCAATCCAATCCAATCCAAGCTAATCCTAGGAACGGCATCCAATCCAATCAAATCCAATCCAATCCTATCCAACGAACGCCATCCAATGCAATCCAATCCAAGCCAATCCAATCCTATCCAACCCAATCAAATCCAGTCCAGTCCAATCCAAGGAACGGGATCCAATCCCATCCAATCCAATTTAATCCAATCCAATCCAATCCAAGCCAACCCTCTCCAAGCCAAGGAACGGCATCCAATCCAATCCAATCCAATCTAATCCAAGGAACGGCATCCAATCCAATCCAATCCAATCTAATCCAAGCCAAGCCAAGCCAATACAATCAAAAACAAGGAACGGCATCAAATCCAATCCAATTCAATACAATCCAATACAATCCAATCCAGGGAACGGCATCCAATCCAATACAATCCAATCCTATCCAACGAACGGCATCAAATCCAATCCAATTCAATACAATCCAATACAATCCAATCCAGAGAACGGCATCCAATCCACTCCAATCCAATCCAATCCAATCCAATCCAATCCAATCCAATCCAATCCAATCCAATCCAGTCCAGTCCAGTCCAATCCAAGGAACGGGATCCAATCCCAACCAATCCAGTGCAATCCAATCCAATCGAATCCAAGCCAATCCACTCCAAGCTAAGGAACGTCATTCAATCCAATCCAATCTAATTCAATCTAATTCAAGGAACGGTATCCAATCCAATCCAATCCGTTCCAAGCCAATCCAATCCAATCCAAGGAACGGCATCAAATCCAATCCAATCCAATACAATACAATACAATCCAATACAATATAATCCAATACAATCCAAGGAACGGCATCCAATCCAATCCAATCCAATTCACTCCATTCCAATCCAATCCAAACCTATCCAATCCAATCGAAGGAACGGCATCCAATGCAATCCAATCCAATCCAATCCAGTCCAATCCAAGGAACGGCATCCAATCCAATCCAATCCAATCCAATCCAATCCTATCCTATCATTCGAACGGCCACCAATCCAATCCAATCCAATCCAATTTTCTATGGTTCTATGGTTCTAATCAAATGCACTCCAATCCAATCCAATCCAATCCAACCCAATCCAATCCAATCCAGTCCTGTCCAATCCATGGAACGGGATCCAATCCCATCCAATCCAATGCAATCAAATCCAATCCAATCCAAGCCAATCCACTCCAAGTTAAGGAACGGCATCCAATCCATTCAAATCCAATCCAATCCAACCCAATCCAATCCAAGGATCGGTATCCAATCCAAACCAATCCATTCCAATCCAATCCAATCCAATCCAATCCAATCCAATCCAATCCAATCCAATCCAATCCAATCCAATCCAATCCATTCCAATCCAATCCAATCCAATTCAACCTAATCCAATCCAAGTAACGGCATCCAATCCAATCCAATCCAATGCAATCCAATCCAATCCAATCCTATCCTATCCAATCCAATCCAATCGAATCCAATGCAATCCAATCCAATACAAGGTACGGCATCCAATCCAATGCAATCCAATCGAATCCAATCCAAGGAACGGCATCTAATCCAATCCAATCCAATCCAAGGATCGGCATCCAATCCAATCCAATCAAATGCAATACACTCCAACCAATCAAATCCAATCCAATCCAATCCAGTCCAGTTCAGTTCAGTCCAATCCAAGGAACGGGATCCAATCCTATCCAATCCAATGCAATCTGATTCAATCCAATCCAATCCAATCCAATCAATTCGAATCTAAGGATCGGCACCCAATCCAATCCAATCCTATCCACTCCAACGAATCCAATCCAATCCAATCCAATCCAATCCAAAACAATACAATATAATCCAATCCAATCCAAGGAACGGCTTCCAATCCAATCCAATCCAATTCAATCCATTCCAATCCAATCCAATCCAATCCAATCCAATCCAATCCAATCCAATCTAAGGAACGGCATCCAATTGAAACCAATCCAAACCAGTCCAATCCAAGGAACGGCATCCAATCCAATCCATTCCAATCCAATCCAATCCAATCCATACCAATCCTATCATACGAACGGCCACCAATCCAATCCAATGCAATCCAATCCAATGCACTCCAATCCAATCCAATCCAATCCAGTCCTGCCCAATCCATGGAACGGGATCCAATCCCAACCAACCCAATGCAATCAAACCCAATCCAATCCAAGCCAATCCATTCCAAGATAAGGAACGGCACCCAATCCATTCAAATCCAATCCAATCCAACCCAATCCAATCCAAGGATCGGTATCCAATCCAAACCAATCCATTCCAATCCAATCCAATCCAATCCATTCCAATCCAATCCAATCCAATCCAATTCAATCTAATCCAATCCAAGGAACGGCATCCAATCCAATCCAATCCAAGTAACGGCATCCAGTCCAATCCAATCCAATGCAATCCAATCCAATCCAATCCTATCCTATCCAATCCAATCCAATAAAATGCAATCCAATCCAGTCCAATCCAAGGTACGGCATCCAATCCAATCGAATCTAATCCAATCGAATCCAATCCAAGGAACGGATTCCAATCCAATCCAATCCAATCCAATCCAATCCAAGGATCGGCATCCAATCCAATCCAATCCAATCAACTCCAATACACTCCAACCAATCCAATCCAATTAAATCCAGTCCAGTCCAGTCCAATCCAAGGAACGGGATCCAATCCTATCCAATCCAATGCAATCCGATTCTATCCAATCCAATCCAATCCAATCAATTCCAATCTAAGGATCGGCATCCATTCCAATCCAATCCCATCCACTCCAACGATTCCAATCCAATCCAAACCAATCCAATCCAGTCCAGTCCAGTCCAATCCAAGGATCCGGATCAAATCCAATCCAATCAAATGCAATCCGATCCAATCCAATCCAATCCAATCCAATACAAGGAACGGCATCCAAACCAATCCAATACATTCCAATGCAATCCAATGCAATCCAATCCAATCCAATCCTATCCAATCTAAGGAACGGCTTCCAATGCAATCCAATCCAATCCAGTCCAATCCAATTAACGGCATCAAATCCAATCCAATCCAATCAAATGCAATCCAATCCAATCCGAGGTACGGCATCCAATCCAATCGAATCCAATCCAATCGAATCCAATCCAAGGAACGGATTCCAATCCAATCCAATCCAATCCAATCCAAGGATCGGCATCCAATCCAATCCAATCCAATCAAATCCAATACACTCCAACCAACCCCATCCAATCCAATCCAATCCAGTCCAGTCCAGTCCAATCCAAGGAACGGGATCCCATCCTATCCAATCCAATGCAATTCGATTCAATCCAATCCAATCCAATCCAATCAATTCCAATCTAAGGATCGGCATCCAATCCAATCCAATCCCATCCACTCCAACGATTCCAATCCAATCCAAACCAATCCAATCCAGTCCAGTCCAATCCAAGGATTGGGATCCAATCCAATCCAATCCAATGCAATCCGATCCAATCCAATCCAATCCAATCCAATACAAGGAACGGCATCCAAACCACTCCAATCCATTCCAATCCAATCCAATGCAATCCAATCCAATCCAATCCAATCCAATCCAATCCTATCCAATATAAGGAACGGCTTCCAATGCAATCCAATGCAATCCAATCCAATTAAAGGCATCAAATCCAATCCAATCCAATCCAATGCAATCCAATCCAGTCCAAGGTACCGGATCCTATCCAATCCAATCCAATCGACTCGAATCGAATCGAATCGAATCCAATCCAAGCCAATCCAATCCAATTCAATCCAATCCAAGGAACGGCACCCAATCCAATCCAATCCCATCCAATCCAATCCTACCCAATCCAATCCCATCCAACAAACGGCATCCACTTCAATCTCATCCAATCCAATCCACTCCAATCCACTCCAACCCAATCCAATCCAATCCAATCCAATCCAATCCAATCCAATCCAGTCCAGTCCAGTCCAATCCAAGGAACGGGATCCAATCCCATCCAATTCAATGCAATCCAATCCAATACAATGCAAGCCAATCCACACCAAGCTATGGAACGGCATCCAATCCATTTCAATCCAATCCAATCCAATCCAATCCAAGGATCGGCATCCAATCCAATCCAATCCATTCCAATCCAATCCAATCCAATCGATGCAATCCAATCGAATCCAATCCAATCCAAGGAACGGCATCATATCCAAACCAATCCAATCCAATCTAAGAACCGGCATCCAATCAATCCAATCCAAGTAACGGCATCCAATCCAATCCAATCCAATCCCATCCAATGCAATCTGATTCAATCCAATCCAATCCAATCCAATCAATTCGAATCTAAGGATCGGCACCCAATCCAATCCAATCCTATCCACTCCAACGAATCCAATCCAATCCAATCCAATCCAATCCAATCCAATCCAATACAATACAATATAATCCAATCCAATCCAAGGAACGGCTTCCAATCCAATCCAATCCAATCCAAGCTAATCCTAGGAACGGCATCCAATCCAATCAAATCCAATCCAATCCTATCCAACGAACGCCATCCAATGCAATCCAATCCAAGCCAATCCAATCCTATCCAACCCAATCAAATCCAGTCCAGTCCAATCCAAGGAACGGGATCCAATCCCATCCAATCCAATGCACTCCAATCCAATCCAATCCAAGCCAACCCTCTCCAAGACAAGGAACGGCATCCAATCCAATCCAATCCAATCTAATCCAAGGAACGGCATCCAATCCAATCCAATCCAATCTAATCCAAGCCAAGCCAAGCCAATACAATCAAAAACAAGGAACGGCATCAAATCCAATCCAATTCAATACAATACAATACAATACAATCCAGGGAACGGCATCCAATCCAATACAATCAAATCCTATCCAACGAACGGCATCAAATCCAATCCAATTCAATACAATCCAATACAATCCAATCCAGGGAACGGCATCCAATCCACTCCAATCCAATCCAATCCAATCCAATCCAATCCAATCCAATCCAGTCCAGTCCAATCCAAGGAACGGGATGCAATCCCAACCAATCCAGTGCAATCCAATCCAATCGAATCCAAGCAAATCCACTCCAAGCTAAGGAACGTCATTCAATCCAATCCAATCCAATCTAATTCAATCTAATTCAAGGAACGGTATCCAATCCAATCCAATCCGTTCCAAGCCAATCCAATCCAATCCAAGGAACGGCATCAAATCCAATCCAATCCAATCCAATACAATACAATCCAATACAATATAATCCAATACAATCCAAGGAACGGCATCCAATCCAATCCAATCCAATTCACTCCATTCCAATCCAATCCAAACCTATCCAATCCAATCGAAGGAACGGCATCCAATGCAATCCAATCCAATCCAATCCAGTCCAATCCAAGGAACGGCATCCAATCCAATCCAATCCAAGTAACGGCATCCAGTCCAATCCAATCCAATGCAACCCAATCCAATCCAATCCTATCCTATCCAATCCAATCAAATGCAATCCAATCCAATCCAATCCAAGGTACGGCATCCAATCCAATCGAATCCAATCCAATCGAATCCAATCCAAGGAACGGATTCCAATCCAATCCAATCCAATCCAATCCAAGGATCGGCATCCAATCCAATCCAATCCAATCAACTCCAATACACTCCAACCAATCCAATCCGATTAAATCCAGTCCAGTCCAGTCCAATCCAAGGAACGGGATCCAATCCTATCCAATCCAATGCAATCCGATTCAATCCAATCCAATCCAATCCAATCAATTCCAATCTAAGGATCGGCATCCATTCCAATCCAATCCCATCCACTCCAACGATTCCAATCCAATCCAAACCAATCCAATCCAGTCCAGTCCAGTCCAATCCAAGGATCCGGATCAAATCCAATCCAATCCAATGCAATCCGATCCAATCCAATCCAATCCAATCCAATCCAATACAAGGAACGGCATCCAAACCAATCCAATACATTCCAATGCAATCCAATGCAATCCAATCCAATCCAATCCTATCCAATCTAAGGAACGGCTTCCAATGCAATCCAATCCAATCCAATCCAATCCAATTAACGGCATCAAATCCAATCCAATCCAATCAAATGCAATCCAATCCAATCCGAGGTACGGCATCCAATCCAATCGAATCCAATCCAATCGAATCCAATCCAAGGAACGGATTCCAATCCAATCCAATCCAATCCAATCCAATCCAAGGATCGGCATCCAATCCAATCCAATCCAATCAAATCCAATACACTCCAACCAAACCCATCCAATCCAATCCAATCCAGTCCAGTCCAGTCCAATCCAAGGAACGGGATCCAATCCTATCCAATCCAATGCAATCCGATTCAATCCAATCCAATCCAATCCAATCCAATCAATTCCAATCTAAGGATCGGCATCCAATCCAATCCAATCCCATCCACTCCAACGATTCCAATCCAATCCAAACCAATCCAATCCAGTCCAGTCCAATCCAAGGATTGGGATCCAATCCAATCCAATCCAATGCAATCCGATCCAATCCAATCCAATCCAATCCAATACAAGGAACGGCATCCAAACCACTCCAATCCATTCCAATCCAATCCAATGCAATCCAATCCAATCCAATCCAATCCTATCCAATATAAGGAACGGCTTCCAATGCAATCCAATGCAATCCAATCCAATTAAAGGCATCAAATCCAATCCAATCCAATCCAATGCAATCCAATCCAGTCCAAGGTACCGGATCCTATCCAATCCAATCCAATCGACTCGAATCGAATCCAATCCAATCCAAGCCAATCCAATCCAATTCAATCCAATCCAGGGAACGGCATCCAATCAAATCCAACCCAATCCAATCCAATCCAATCCAATCCAAGGAACGGCACCCAATCCAATCCAATCCCATCCAATCCAATCCTACCCAATCCAATCCCATCCAACAAACGGCATCCACTTCAATCTCATCCAATCCAATCCACTCCAATCCACTCCAACCCAATCCAATCCAATCCAAACCAATCCAATCCAATCCAATCCAGTCCAGTCCAGTCCAATCCAAGGAACGGGATCCAATCCCATCCAATTCAATGCAATCCAATCCAATACAATGCAAGCCAATCCACTCCAAGCTAAGGAACGGCATCCAATCCATTTCAATCCAATCCAATCCAATCCAAGGATCGGCATCCAATCCAATCCAATCCATTCCAATCCAATCCAATCCAATCGATGCAATCCAATCGAATCCAATCCAATCCAAGGAACGGCATCATATCCAAACCAATCCAATCCAATCTAAGAACCGGCATCCAATCAATCCAATCCAAGTAACGGCATCCAATCCAATCCAATCCAATCCCATCCAATGCAATCTGATTCAATCCAATCCAATCCAATCCAATCAATTCGAATCTAAGGATCGGCACCCAATCCAATCCAATCCTATCCACTCCAACGAATCCAATCCAATCCAATCCAATCCAATCCAATACAATACAATATAATCCAATCCAATCCAAGGAACGGCTTCCAATCCAATCCAATCCAATCCAAGCTAATCCTAGGAACGGCATCCAATCCAATCAAATCCAATCCAATCCTATCCAACGAACGCCATCCAATGCAATCCAATCCAAGCCAATCCAATCCTATCCAACCCAATCAAATCCAGTCCAGTCCAATCCAAGGAACGGGATCCAATCCCATCCAATCCAATGCACTCCAATCCAATCCAATCCAAGCCAACCCTCTCCAAGCCAAGGAACGGCATCCAATCCAATCCAATCCAATCTAATCCAAGGAACGGCATCCAATCCAATCCAATCCAATCTAATCCAAGCCAAGCCAAGCCAATACAATCAAAAACAAGGAACGGCATCAAATCCAATCCAATTCAATACAATCCAATACAATCCAATCCAGGGAACGGCATCCAATCCAATACAATCCAATCCTATCCAACGAACGGCATCAAATCCAATCCAATTCAATACAATCCAATACAATCCAATCCAGGGAACGGCATCCAATCCACTCCAATCCAATCCAATCCAATCCAATCCAATCCAGTCCAGTCCAATCCAAGGAACGGGATCCAATCCCAACCAATCCAGTGCAATCCAATCCAATCGAATCCAAGCCAATCCACTCCAAGCTAAGGAACGTCATTCAATCCAATCCAATCCAATCTAATTCAATCTAATTCAAGGAACGGTATCCAATCCAATCCAATCCGTTCCAAGCCAATCCAATCCAATCCAAGGAACGGCATCAAATCCAATCCAATCCAATCCAATACAATACAATCCAATACAATATAATCCAATACAATCCAAGGAACGGCATCCAATCCAATCCAATCCAATTCACTCCATTCCAATCCAATCCAAACCTATCCAATCCAATCGAAGGAACGGCATCCAATGCAATCCAATCCAATCCAATCCAGTCCAATCCAAGGAACGGCATCCAATCCAATCCAATCCAATCCAATCCAATCCAATCCTATCCTATCATTCGAACGGCCACCAATCCAATCCAATCCAATCCAATTTTCTATGGTTCTATGGTTCTAATCAAATGCACTCCAATCCAATCCAATCCAAACCAATCCAATCCAATCCAGTCCTGTCCAATCCATGGAACGGGATCCAATCCCATCCAATCCAATGCAATCAAATCCAATCCAATCCAAGCCAATCCACTCCAAGTTAAGGAACGGCATCCAATCCATTCAAATCCAATCCAATCCAACCCAATCCAATCCAAGGATCGGTATCCAATCCAAACCAATCCATTCCAATCCAATCCAATCCAATCCAATCCAATCCAATCCAACCCAATCCAATCCAATCCAGTCCTGTCCAATCCATGGAACGGGATCCAATCCCATCCAATCCAATGCAATCAAATCCAATCCAATCCAAGCCAATCCACTCCAAGTTAAGGAACGGCATCCAATCCATTCAAATCCAATCCAATCCAACCCAATCCAATCCAAGGATCGGTATCCAATCCAAACCAATCCATTCCAATCCAATCCAATCCAATCCAATCCAATCCAATCCAATCCAATCCAATCCAATCCAATCCAATCCAATCCATTCCAATCCAATCCAATTCAATTCAACCTAATCCAATCCAAGGAACGGCATGCAATCCAATCCAATCCAAGTAACGGCATCCAATACAATCCAATCCAATGCAATCCAATCCAATCCAATCCTATCCTATCCAATCCAATCCAATCCAATCGACTCCAATGCAATCCAATCCAATACAAGGTACGGCATCCAATCCAATCCAATCAAATGCAATACACTCCAACCAATCAAATCCAATCCAATCCAATCCAGTCCAGTTCAGTCCAGTCCAATCCAAGGAACGGGATCCAATCCTATCCAATCCAATGCAATCTGATTCAACCCAATTCAATCCAATCCAATCAATTCGAATCTAAGGATCGGCACCCAATCCAATCCAATCCTATCCACTCCAACGAATCCAATCCAATCCAATCCAAAACAATACAATATAATCCAATCCAATCCAAGAAACGGCTTCCAATCCAATCCAATCCAATTCAATCCATTCCAATCCAATCCAATCCAATCCAATCCAATCCAATCTAAGGAACGGCATCCAATCCAATCCAATCCAAACCAGTCCAATCCAAGGAACGGCATCCAATCCAATCCATTCCAATCCAATCCAATCCAATCCATACCAATCCTATCATACGAACGGCCACCAATCCAATCCAATGCAATCCAATCCAATGCACTCCAATCCAATCCAATCCAATCCAGTCCTGCCCAATCCATGGAACGGGATCCAATCCCAACCAACCCAATGCAATCAAACGCAATCCAATCCAAGCCAATCCATTCCAACATAAGGAACGGCACCCAATCCATTCAAATCCAATCCAATCCAACCCAATCCAATCCAAGGATCGGTATCCAATCCAAACCAATCCATTCCAATCCAATCCAATCCAATCCAATCCATTCCAATCCAATCCAATCCAATCCAATTCAATCTAATCCAATCCAAGGAACGGCATCCAATCCAATCCAATCCAAGTAACGGCATCCAGTCCAATCCAATCCAATGCAATCCAATCCAATCCAATCCTATCCTATCCAATCCAATCCAATCAAATGCAATCCAATCCAATCCAATCCAAGGTACGGCATCCAATCCAATCGAATCCAATCCAATCGAATCCAATCCAAGGAACGGATTCCAATCCAATCCAATCCAATCCAAACCAATCCAAGGATCGGCATCCAATCCAATCCAATCCAATCAACTCCAATACACTCCAACCAATCCAATCCAATTAAATCCAGTCCAGTCCAGTCCAATCCAAGGAACGGGATCCAATCCTATCCAATCCAATGCAATCCGATTCAATCCAATCCAATCCAATCCAATCAATTCCAATCTAAGGATCGGCATCCATTCCAATCCAATCCCATCCACTCCAACGATTCCAATCCAATCCAAACCAATCCAATCCAGTCCAGTCCAGTCCAATCCAAAGATCCGGATCAAATCCAATCCAATCCAATGCAATCCGATCCAATCCAATCCAATCCAATCCAATACAAGGAACGGCATCCAAACCAATCCAATACATTCCAATGCAATCCAATGCAATCCAATCCAATCCAATCCAATCCTATCCAATCTAAGGAACGGCTTCCAATGCAATCCAATCCAATCCAATCCAATCCAATTAACGGCATCAAATCCAATCCAATCCAATCAAATGCAATCCAATCCAATCCGAGGTACGGCATCCAATCCAATCGAATCCAATCCAATCGAATCCAATCCAAGGAACGGATTCCAATCCAATCCAATCAAATCCAATACACTCCAACCAAACCCATCCAATCCAATCCAATCCAGTCCAGTCCAGTCCAATCCAAGGAACGGGATCCAATCCTATCCAATCCAATGCAATCCGATTCAATCCTATCCAATCCAATCCAATCAATTCCAATCTAAGGATCGGCATCCAATCCAATCCAATCCCATCCACTCCAACGATTCCAATCCAATCCAAACCAATCCAATCCAGTCCAGTCCAATCCAAGGATTGGGATCCAATCCAATCCAATCCAATGCAATCCGATCCAATCCAATCCAATCCAATCCAATACAAGGAACGGCATCCAAACCACTCCAATCCATTCCAATCCAATCCAATGCAATCCAATCCAATCCAATCCAATCCTATCCAATATAAGGAACGGCTTCCAATGCAATCCAATGCAATCCAATCCAATTAAAGGCATCAAATCCAATCCAATCCAATCCAATGCAATCCAATCCAGTCCAAGGTACCGGATCCTATCCAATCCAATCCAATCGACTCGAATCGAATCGAATCCAATCCAAGCCAATCCAATCCAATTCAATCCAATCCAGGGAACGGCATCCAATCAAATCCAACCCAATCCAATCCAATCCAATCCAATCCAAGGAACGGCACCCAATCCAATCCAATCCCATCCAATCCAATCCTACCCAATCCAATCCCATCCAACAAACGGCATCCACTTCAATCTCATCCAATCCAATCCACTCCAATCCACTCCAACCCAATCCAATCCAATCCAAACCAATCCAATCCAATCCAATCCAGTCCAGTCCAGTCCAATCCAAGGAACGGGATCCAATCCCATCCAATTCAATGCAATCCAATCCAATACAATGCAAGCCAATCCAGTCCAAGCTAAGGAACGGCATCCAATCCATTTCAATCCAATCCAATCCAATCCAAGGATCGGCATCCAATCCAATCCAATCCATTCCAATCCAATCCAATCCAATCGATGCAATCCAATCGAATCCAATCCAATCCAAGGAACGGCATCATATCCAAACCAATCCAATCCAATCTAAGAACCGGCATCCAATCAATCCAATCCAAGTAACGGCATCCAATCCAATCCAATCCAATCCCATCCAATGCAATCTGATTCAATCCAATCCAATCCAATCCAATCAATTCGAATCTAAGGATCGGCACCCAATCCAATCCAATCCTATCCACTCCAACGAATCCAATCCAATCCAATCCAATACAATACAATATAATCCAATCCAATCCAAGGAACGGCTTCCAATCCAATCCAATCCAATTCACTCCATTCCAATCCAATCCAATCCAATCCAATCCAATCCAATCTAAGGAACGGCATCCAATCCAATCCAATCCAAACCAGTCCAATCCAAGGAACGGCATCCAATCCAATCCATTCCAATCCAATCCAATCCAATCCATACCAATCCTATCATACGAACGGCCACCAATCCAATCCAATGCAATCCAATCCAATGCACTCCAATCCAATCCAATCCAATCCAATCCAATCCAATGCACTCCAATCCAATCCAATCCAATCCAATCCAGTCCTGCCCAATCCATGGAACGGGATCCAATCCCAACCAACCCAATGCAATCAAACCCAATCCAATCCAAGCCAATCCATTCCAACATAAGGAACGGCACCCAATCCATTCAAATCCAATCCAATCCAACCCAATCCAATCCAGGGATCGGTATCCAATCCAAACCAATCCATTCCAATCCAATCCAATACAATCCATTCCAATCCAATCCAATCCAATCCAATTCAATCTAATCCAATTCAAGGAACGGCATCCAATCCAATCCAATCCAAGTAACGGCATCCAGTCCAATCCAATCCAATGCAATCCAATCCAATCCAATCCTATCCTATCCAATCCAATCCAATCCAATCCAATCAAATGCAATCCAATCCAATCCAATCCAAGGTACGGCATCCAATCCAATCGAATCCAATCCAATCGAATCCAATCCAAGGAGCGGATTCCAATCCAATCCAATCCAATCCAATCCAAGGATCGGCATCGAATCCAATCCAATCCAATCAACTCCAATACACTCCAACCAATCCAATCCAATTAAATCCAGTCCAGTCCAGTCCAATCCAAGGAACGGGATCCAATCCTATCCAATCCAATGCAATCCGATTCAATCCAATCCAATCCAATCCAATCAATTCCAATCTAAGGATCGGCATCCATTCCAATCCAATCCCATCCACTCCAACGATTCCAATCCAATCCAAACCAATCCAATCCAGTCCAGTCCAGTCCAATACAAGGATCCGGATCAAATCCAATCCAATCCAATGCAATCCGATCCAATCCAATCCAATCCAATCCAATACAAGGAACGGCATCCAAACCAATCCAATACATTCCAATCCAATCCAATGCAATCCAATCCAATCCAATCCAATCCAACCCAATCCAATCCCATCCAACAAACGGCATCCACTTCAATCTCATCCAATCCAATCCACTCCAATCCACTCCAACCCAATCCAATCCAATCCAAACCAATCCAATCCAATCCAGTCCAGTCCAATCCAAGGAACGGGATCCAATCCCATCCAATCCAATGCAATCCAATCCAATCCAATCCAATCCTATCCTATCCAATCCAATCCAATCAAATGCAATGCCATCCAATCCAATCCAAGGTACGGCATCCAATCCAATCGAATCCAATCCAATCGAATCAAATCCAAGGAACGGATTCCAATCCAATCCAATCCAATCCAATCCAAGGATCGGCATCCAATCCAATCCAATCCAATCCAATCCAGTCCAATACAAGGAACGGCATCCAAACCAATCCAATTCATTCCAATCCAATCCAATGCAATCCAATCCAATCCAATCCTATCCAATCTAAGGAACGGCTTCCAATGCAATCCAATCCAATCCAATCCAATCCAATTAACGACATCAAATCCAATCCAATCCAATCAAATGCAATCCAATCCAATCCGAGGTACGGCATCCAATCCAATCGAATCCAATCCAATCGAATCCAATCCAAGGAACGGATTCCAATCCAATCCAATCCAATCCAATCCAAGGATCGGCATCCAATCCAATGCAATCCAATCAAATCCAATACACTCCAAACAAACTCATCCAATCCAATCCAATCCAGTCCAGTCCAGTCCAATCCAAGGAACGGGATCCAATCCTATCCAATCCAATGCAATCCGATTCAATCCAATCCAACCCAATTCAATCAATTCCAATCTAAGGATCGGCATCCAATCCAATCCAATCCCATCCACTTCAACGATTACAATCCAATCCAAACCAATCCAATCCAGTCCAGTCCAATCCAAGGATCGGGATCCAATCCAATCCAATCCAATCCTATCCTATCCAATCCAATCCAATCAAATGCAATCCAATCCAATCCAATCCAAGGTACGGCATCCAATCCAATCGAATCCAATCCAATCGAATCCAATCCAAGGAACGGATTCCAATCCAATCCAATCCAATCCAATCCAAGGATCGGCATCCAATCCAATCCAATCCAATCAACTCCAATACACTCCAACCAATCCAATCCAATTAAATCCAGTCCAGTCCAGTCCAATCCAAGGAACGGGATCCAATCCTATCCAATCCAATGCAATCCGATTCAATCCAATCCAATCCAATCCAATCAATTCCAATCTAAGGATCGGCATCCATTCCAATCCAATCCCATCCACTCCAACGATTCCAATCCAATCCAAACCAATCCAATCCAGTCCAGTCCAGTCCAATACAAGGATCCGGATCAAATCCAATCCAATCCAATGCAATCCGATCCAATCCAATCCAATCCAATCCAATACAAGGAACGGCATCCAAACCAATCCAATACATTCCAATCCAATCCAATGCAATCCAATCCAATCCAATCCAATCCAATCCAACCCAATCCAATCCCATCCAACAAACGGCATCCACTTCAATCTCATCCAATCCAATCCACTCCAATCCACTCCAACCCAATCCAATCCAATCCAAACCAATCCTATCCAATCCAGTCCAGTCCAATCCAAGGAACGGGATCCAATCCCATCCAATCCAATGCAATCCAATCCAATCCAATCCAATCCAATCCAATCCTATCCTATCCAATCCAATCCAATCAAATGCAATGCAATCCAATCCAATCCAAGGTACGGCATCCAATCCAATCGAATCCAATCCAATCGAATCAAATCCAAGGAACGGATTCCAATCCAATCCAATCCAATCCAATCCAAGGATCGGCATCCAATCCAATCCAATCCAATCCAATCCAATCCAATACAAGGAACGGCATCCAAACCAATCCAATTCATTCCAATCCAATCCAATGCAATCCAATCCAATCCAATCCTATCCAATCTAAGGAACGGCTTCCAATGCAATCCAATCCAATCCAATCCAATCCAATTAACGACATCAAATCCAATCCAATCCAATCAAATGCAATCCAATCCAATCCGAGGTACGGCATCCAATCCAATCGAATCCAATCCAATCGAATCCAATCCAAGGAACGGATTCCAATCCAATCCAATCCAATCCAATCCAAGGATCGGCATCCAATCCAATGCAATCAAAGCAAATCCAATACACTCCAAACAAACTCATCCAATCCAATCCAATCCAGTCCAGTCCAGTCCAATCCAAGGAACGGGATCCAATCCTATCCAATCCAATGCAATCCGATTCAATCCAATCCAATCCAATTCAATCAATTCCAATCTAAGGATCGGCATCCAATCCAATCCAATCCCATCCACTCCAACGATTACAATCCAATCCAAACCAATCCAATCCAGTCCAGTCCAATCCAAGGATCGGGATCCAATCCAATCCAATCCAATGCAATCCGATCCAATCCAATCCAATCCAATCCAATCCAATCCAATCCAATCCAATACAGGGAACGGCATCCAAACCAATCCAATCCATTCCAATCCAATCCAATGCAATCCTATCCAATCCAATCCAATCCAATCCTATCCAATCTAAGGAACGGCTTCCAATGCAATCCAATGCAATCCAATCCAGTCCAAGGTACGGGATCCTATCCAATCCAATCCAATCGAATCGAATAGAATCCAATGCAGTCCAAGCCAATCCAATCCAATTCAATCCAATCCAAGGAACGGCATCCAATCAAATCCAACCCAATCCAATCCAATCCAATCCAATCCAAGGAACGGCATCCAATCCAATCCAATCCCATCCAATCCAATCCTACCCAATGCAATCCCATCCAACAAACGGCATCCACTTCAATCTCATCCAATCCAATCCACTCCAATCCACTCCAACCCAATCCAATCCAATCGAAACCAATCCAATCCAATCCAGTCCAGTCCAGTCCAATCCAAGGAACGGGATCCAATCCCATCCAATCCAATGCAATCCAATCCAATACAATGCAAGCCAATCCACTCCAAGCTAAGGAACGGCATCCAATCCATTTCAATCCAATCCAATCCAATCCAATCCAAGGATCGGCATCCAATCCAATCCAATGCAATCCAATCCAATCCAATACAAGGAACGGCATCCAAACCAATCCAATTCATTCCAATCCAATCCAATGCAATCCAATCCAATCCAATCCAATCCTATCCAATCGAAGGAACGGCTTCCAATGCAATCCAATCCAATCCAATCCAGTCCAATTAACGGCATCAAATCCAATCCAATCCAATCAAATGCAATCCAATCCAATCAGAGGTACGGCATCCAATCCAATCGAATCCAATCCAATCGAATCCAATCCAAGGAACGGATTCCAATCCAATCCAATCCAATCCAATCCAAGGATCGGCATCCAATCCAATCCAATCCAATCAAATCCAATACACTCCAAACAAACTCATCCAATCCAATCCAATCCAGTCCAGTCCAGTCCAATCCAAGGAACGGGATCCAATCCTATCCAATCCAATGCAATCCGATTCAATCCAATCCAATCCAATTCAATCAATTCCAATCTAAGGATCGGCATCCAATCCAATCCAATCCCATCCACTCCAACGATTACAATCCAATCCAAACCAATCCAATCCAGTCCAGTCCAATCCAAGGATCGGGATCCAATCCAATCCAATCCAATGCAATCCGATCCAATCCAATCCAATCCAATCCAATCCAATCCAATCCAATCCAATCCAATCCAATCCAATACTAGGAACGGCATCCAAACCAATCCAATCCATTCCAATCCAATCCAATGCAATCCTATCCAATCCAATCCAATCCAATCCGATCCAATATAAGGAACGGCTTCCAATGCAATCCAATCCAATCCAATCCAATCCAATTAAAGGCATCAAATCCAATCCAATCCAATCCAATGCAATCCAATCCAGTCCAAGGTACGGGATCCTATCCAATCCAATCCAATCGAATCGAATCCAATCCAATCCAAGCCAATCCAATCCAATTCAATCCAATCCAAGGAACGGCATCCAATCAAATCCAACCCAATCCAATCCAATCCAATCCAATCCAAGGAACGGCATCCAATCCAATCCAATCCCATCCAATCCAATCCTACCCAATCCAATCCCATCCAACAAACGGCATCCACTTCAATCTCATCCAATCCAATCCACTCCAATCCACTCCAACCCAATCCAATCCAATCCAAACCAATCCAATCCAATCCAGTCCAGTCCAGTCCAATCCAAGGAACGGGATCCAATCCCATCCAATCCAATGCAATCCAATCCAATACAATGCAAGCCAATCCACTCCAAGCTAAGGAACGGCATCCAATCCATTTCAATCCAATCCAATCCAATCCAAGGATCGGTATCCAATCCAATCCAATCCATTCCAATCCAATCCAATCCAGTCGATGCAATCCAATCGAATCCAATCCAATCCAAGGAACGGCATCATATCCAAACCAATCCAATCCAATCTAAGAACCGGCATCCAATCAATCCAATCCAAGTAACGGCATCCAATCCAATCCAATCCAATCCAATCCCATCCAATGCAATCCACTCCAATCCAATCCAAACCAATCCAATCGAATCGAATCCAATCCAATCCAAACCAATCCAATGCAATCCAATTCAATCCAATCCAATCCAATCCAAGGAACGTCATCTAATCCAATCCAATCCAATCCAAGCTAATCCTAGGAACGGCATCCAATCCAATCCAACCCAATCCAATCCCATCCAACAAACGGCATCCACTTCAATCTCATCCAATCCAATCCACTCCAATCCACTCCAACCCAATCCAATCCAATCCAATCCAAACCAATCCAATCCACTCCAATCCACTCCAACCCAATCCAATCCAATCCAATCCAAACCAATCCAATCCAATCCAATCCAGTCCAGTCCAATCCAAGGAACGGGATACAATCCCATCCAATCCAATGCAATCCAATCCAATCCAATCCTATCCTATCCAATCCAATCCAATCCAACCAAATGCAATCCAATCCAATCCAAGGTACGGCATCCAATCCAATCGATTCCAATCCAATCGAATCCAATAAAAGGAACGGATTCCAATCCAATCCAATCCAATCCAAGGATCGGCATCCAATCCAATCCAATCCAACAAATCCAATACACCCCAACCAATCCAATCCAATTAAATCCAGTCCAGTCCAGTCCAATCCAAGGAACGGGATCCAATCCTATCCAATCCAATGCAAACCGATTCAATCCAATCCAATCCAATCAATTCCAATCTAAGGATCGGCATCCAATCCAATCCAATCCCATCCACTCCAACGATTCCAATCCAATCCAAACCAATCCAATCCAGTCCAGTCCAATCCAAGGATCCGGATCAAATCCAATCCAATCCAATCCAATCCAATACAAGGAACGGCATCCAAACCAATCCAATTCATTCCAATCCAATCCAGTGCAATCCAATCCAATCCAATCCAATCTTATCCAATCTAAGGAACGGCTTCCAATGCAATCCAATCCAATCCAATCCAATTAACGGCATCAAATCCAATCCAATCCAATCAAATGCAATCCAATCCAATCCGAGGTACGGCATCCAATCCAATCGAATCCAATCCAATCGAATCCAATCCAAGGAACGGATTCCAATCCAATCCAATCCAATCCAAGGATCGGCATCCAATCCAATCCAATCCAATCAAATCCAATACACTCCAACAAAACCCATCCAATCCAATCCAATCCAGTCCAGTCCAGTCCATTCCAAGGAACGGGATCCAATCCTATCCAATCCAATGCAATCCGATTCAATCCAATCCAATCCAATGCAATCAATTCCAATCTAAGGATCGGCATCCAATCCAATCCAATCCCATCCACTCCAACGATTACAATCCAATCCAAACCAATCCAATCCAGTCCAGTCCAATCCAAGGATCGGGATCCAACCCAATCCAATCCAATGCAATCCGATCCAATACAATCCAATCCAATCCAATCCAATACAAGGAACGGCATCCAAACCAATCCAATCCATTCCAATCCAATCCAATCCAATCCAATCCAATCCCATCCTATCCAATCGAAGGAACGGCTTCCAATGCAATCCAATCCCATCCAATCCAAGTAAAGGCATCAAATCCAATACAATCCAATGCAATGCAATCCAATCCAGTCCAAGGTACGGGATCCTATCCAATCCAATCCAATCGAATCGAATCCAATCCAAGTCAATCCAATCCAATACAATTAATTCCAATCAAAGGAACGGCATCCAATCAAATCCAACCCAAGCCAATCCAATCCAATCCAAGGAACGGCATCCAATCCAATCCAATCCCATCCAATCCAATCCAATCCTACCCAATCCAATCCCATCCAACAAACGGCATCCACTTTAATCTCATCCAATCCAATCCACTCCAATCCACTCCAACCCAATCCAATCCAATCCAAACCAATCCAATCCAATCCAGTCCAGTCCAGTCCAATCCAAGGAACGTGATCCAATCCCATCCAATCCAATGCAATCCAATCCAATACAATGCAAGCCAATCCACTCCAAGCTAAGGAACGGCATCCAATCCATTTCAATCCAATCCAATCCAATCCAATCCAAGGATCGGCATCCAATCCAATCCAATCCATTCCAATCCAATCCAATCCAATCCAATCGATGAAATCCAATCGAATACAATCCAATCCAAGGAACGGCATCACATCCAAACCAATCCAATCCAATCTAAGAACCGGCATCCAATCAATCCAATCCAAGTAATGGCATCCAATCCAATCCAATCCAATCGAATCCAATCCCATCCAATGCAATCCACTCCAATCCAATCCAAACCAATCCAATCGAATCGAATCGAATCCAATCCAATCCAAACCAATCCAATGCAATCCAATTCAATCCAAGGAACGGCATCCAATTCAATCCAATCCAATCCAATCCAAGGAACGGCATCTAATCCAATCCAATCCAATCCAAGCTAATCCTAGGAACGGCATCCAACCCAATCCAACCCAATCCAATCCCATCCAACAAACGGCATCCACTTCAATCTCATCCAATCCAATCCACTCCAACCACTCCAACCCAATCCAATCCAATCCAAACCAATCCAATCCAATCCAGTCCATTCCAGTCCAATGCAAGGAACGGGATACAATCCCATCCAATCCAATGCAATCCAATCCAATCCAATCCTATCCTATCCAATCCAATCCAATCAAATCCAATCCAATCCAATCCAAGGTACGGCATCCAATCCAATCGAATCCAATCCAATCGAATCCAATCCAAGGAACGGATTCCAATCCAATCCAAGGAACGGCATCCAATCAAATCCAACCCAATCCAATCCAATCCAATCCAATCCAAGGAACGGCATCCAATCCAATCCAATCCCATCCAATCCAATCCTACCCAATCCAATCCCATCCAACAAACGGCATCCACTTCAATCTCATCCAATCCAATCCACTCCAATCCACCCCAACCCAATCCAATCCAATCCAAACCAATCCAATCCAATCCAGTCCAGTCCAGACCAATCCAAGGAACGGGATCCAATACCATCCAATCCAATGCAATCCAATCCAATACAATGCAAGCCAATCCACTCCAAGCTAAGGAACGGCATCCAATCCATTTCAATCCAATCCAATCCAATCCAAGGATCGGCATCCAATCCAATCCAATCCATTCCAATCCAATCCAATCCAATCCAATCGATGCAATCCAATCGAATGCAATCCAATCCAAGGAACGGCATCATATCCAAACCAATCCAATCCAATCTAAGAACCGGCATCCAATCAATCCAATACAAGTAATGGCATCCAATCCAATCCAATCCAATCCAATCCCATCCAATGCAATCCACTCCAATCCAATCCAAACCAATCCAATCGAATCGAATCGAATCGAATCCAATCCAATCCAAACCAATCCAATGCAATCCAATTCAATCCAAGGAACGGCATCCAATTCAATCCAATCCAATCCAATCCAAGGAACGGCATCTAATCCAATCCAATCCAATCCAAGCTAATCCTAGGAACGGCATCCAATCCAATCCAACCCAATCCAATCCCATCCAACAAACGGCATCCACTTCAACCTCATCCAATCCAATCCACTCCACTCCACTCCAACCCAATCCAATCCAATCCAAACCAATCCAATCCAATCCAGTCCAGTCCAATCCAAGGAACGGGATACAATCCCATCCAATCCAATGCAATCCAATCCAATCCAATCCTATCCTATCCAATCCAATCCAATCAAATGCAATCCAATCCAATCCAAGGTACGGCATCCAATCCAATCGAATCCAATCCAATCGAATCCAATCCAAGGAACGGATTCCAATCCAATCCAATCCAATCCAAGGATCGGCATCCAAACCAATCCAATCCAATCCACTCCATCCAATCCCATCCAATCCAAACCAGTCCAATCCAATCCAGTCCAGTCCAATGCAATCCGATCCAATCCAATTCTATCCAATCCAATCAATTCCAATCCTAGGAACGGCATCCAATCCAATCCAATCCAATCCAATCCAATCCAAGGAACGGCATTCAATCCAATCCAGTCCAATGAAACTCAACGCAATCAAAGGAACGGCATCCAATCGAATCCAATCCAATCCAATCCAATCCGAACCAATCCAATCCAATCCAACCCAATACAATCCAATCCAATGAACGACATCCAATCCAATCCAATGCAATGCAATCCAGTCCAATCCAATCCGATCCAATCCAATCAAATCCAATCCAATCTCAGGAACGACATTCAATCCAATCCAATCCAATCCAATCCAGTCCAATCCAATCCAATCCAATCCAAAGAACGGCATCCACCCCAATCCAATCCAATCCAATCAAATCCTATCCATTCCAATCCAATCCAATGCAATCCAATCCAACGAACGGCATCCAACCCAATCCAATCCAATCCAATGAACGGCATCAAATCCAATCCAATCCAATGCAATCCATTCCAATTCAATCCAATCCAATTCAATCCAAGGAACGGCATCTAATCCAACCCAATCCAATCCAATCCAATCCACTCCTATCCAATTCAGTACAAGAAATGCCATCCAATCCAATCCAATTCAATCACATTCGATCCAATCCAATCCAATCCAATCCAATCCAATCCAAGGATCGGCATCCAATACAATCCAAACCAATCTAATCGAATCCAATCCAATCCAATGCAATTCAATCCAAACCAAGGAACGGCATCCAATCCAATCCAATCCAATCCACTCCAATCCAATCCAATCCAATCCAATCCACTTCAATCAGGTCCAGTCCAATCCAAGGAACGGGATCCAATCCAATCCAATCCAATCTAATGCAAGGAACCGCATCCAATCCAATCCAATCCAATGAACATCATCCAATGCAACCCAATCCAATCCAATTCAATCCAAGTAACGGCATCCAATCGAATCCAATCCAAGGAACGGCATTAAACCAAACCAATCCAATCCAATCCAACGAACGGCATCCTCCCCAATCCAATCCAATCCAATCTAATCCTATCCAATCCAATGTAATCCAAGGAACGCCATCCAATCCATTCCAATCCAATCCGATCCAATCCAATCCAATCCAATCCAAGAAACGGCATCCAATCCAATCCAATCCAATCCAATCCAAGGATCGGCATCCAATCCTATCCAATCCAATCGAATCCACTCCACTCCAATCCAATCCCATCCCATCCCATCCAATCCAAACCAATCCAATCCAATCCAGTCCAGTCCAGTCCAGTCCAGTCCAGTCCAATCCAAGGAACGGGATCCAATCCAATGCAATCCGATCCAATCCAATTCTATCCAATCCAATCAATTCCAATCCTAGGAACAGCATCCAATCCAATCCAATCCAATCAAATCCAAGGAACGGAATTCAATCCAATCCAATCCAATCCAGTCCAATGAAACCCAATGCAATCAAAGCAACGGCATCCAATCAATTCCAATCCAATCCAAACGAAACCAATCCAATCCAACCCAATACAATCCAATCCAATGAACGGCATCCAATCCAATCCAATCCAATCCAATCGGAGCCAATCCAATCCAAGGAACGGCATCCAATCCAATCCAATCCAATGCAATCCAATCCAACGAACGGCATCCAACCCAATCCAATCCAATCCAATGAACGGCATCAAATCCAATCCAATCCAATGCAATCCATTCCAATCCAATCCAATCCAATTCAATCCAAGGAACGGCACCTAATCCAATGCAATCCAATCCAATCTAATCCAATCCAATGCAATCCAATCCACCGAACGGCATCCAACCCAATCCAATCCAATCCAATCCACTCCTATCCAATTCAGTCCAAGAAATGCCATCCAATCCAATCCAATTCAATCACATTCGATCCAATCCAATCCAATCCAATCCAATCCATGAAACGGCATCCAATCCATTCCAATCCAATCCAAGGATCGGCATCCAATACAATCCAAACCAATCTAATCGAATCCAATCCAATCCAATGCAATTCAATCCAAACCAAGGAACGGCATCCAATCCAATCCAATCCAATCCAATCCACTCCAATCCAATCCAATCCAATCCACTTCAATCAGGTCCAGTCTAATCCAAGGAACGGAAACCAATCCAATCCAATCCAGTCTAATGCAAGGAACCGCATCCAATCCAATCCAATCCAATGAACATCATCCAATGCAATCCAATCCAACCAAAACCAATCCAATCCAATCAAATCCAAACAAAGGAACGGCATTCAATCCAATCCAATCCAATCCAATGAACGTCATCCAATCCAATCCAATCCAACCCAAACCAATCCAATCCAATCAAATCCAAACTAAGGAACGGCATTCAATGCAATCCAATCCAACCCAATCCAATCCAAGGAACGGCATCCAATCCAATCCATTCCAATCCAATCCAATCTAATCCAATCTATCCAAGGAACGGCATCCTATCTAATCCAATCCAATCCAATCCAATTCAATGAACGGCATCCAATCCAATCCAATCCAATCCAAACAAATCCAATCAAAGGAACGGCATCCAATCCAATCCAATCTAATCCAATCCAATCTAATCCAAGTAACGGCATCCAATCCAATCCTATGCAATGCAATCCAAGGAGCGCCATGCAATTCAATCCAATCCAATCCAAACAAATCCAATCTAAGGAACGGCATTCAATCCATTCCAATCCAATCCAATCCAATCAAAGGAACGGCATCCAACCCAATCCAATCCAACCCAATCCACTCCTATCCAATTCAGTACAAGAAATGCCATCCAATCCAATCCAATTCAATCACATTCGATCCAATCCAATCCAATCCAATCCAATCCATGAAACGGCATCCAATCCAATCCAATCCAATCCAAGGATCGGCATCCAATACAATCCAATCCAATCCAATCGAATCCAATCCAATGCAATCCAATCCACCGAACGGCATCCAACCCAATCCAATCCAATCCAATCCACTCCTATCCAATTCAGTACAAGAAATGCCATCCAATCCAATCCAATTCAATCACATTCGATCCAATTCAATCCAATCCAATCCAATTCATGAAACGGCATCCAATCCAATCCAATCCAATCCAAGGATCGGCATCCAATACAATCCAAACCAATCTAATCGAATCCAATCCAATCCAATGCAATTCAATCCAAACCAAGGAACGGCATTCAATCCATTCCAATCCAATCCAATCCAATCAAAGGAACGGCATCCAACCCAATCCAATCCAATCCAATCCACTCCTATCCAATTCAGTACAAGAAATGCCATCCAATCCAATCCAATTCAATCACATTCGATCCAATCCAATCCAATCCAATCCAATCCATGAAACGGCATCCAATCCAATCCAATCCAATCCAAGGATCGGCATCCAATACAATCCAAACCAATCTAATCGAATCCAATCCAATCCAATGCAATTCAATCCAAACCAAGGAACGGCATCCAATCCAATCCAATCCAATCCAATCCACTCCGATACAATCCAATCCAATCCAATCCACTTCAATCAGGTCCAGTCCAATCCAAGGAACGGGATCCAATCCAATCCAATCCAATCTAATGCAAGGAACCGCATCCAATCCAATCCAATCCAATGAACATCATCCAATGCAATCCAATCCAACCAAAACCAATCCAATCCAATCAAATCCAAACTAAGGAACGGCATTCAATCCAATCCAATCCAATCCAATGAACGTCATCCAATCCAATCCAATCCAACCCAAACCAATCCAATCCAATCAAATCCAAACTAAGGAACGGCATTCAATGCAATCCAATCCAATCCAATTCAGGGAACGGCATCCAATCCAATCCATTCCAATCCAATCCAATCTAATTCAATCTATCCAAGGAACGGCATCCTATCCAATCCAATCCAATCCAATCCAATCCAACGAACGGCATCCAATCCAATCCAATCCAATTCAAACATATCCAATCTAAGGAACGGCATTCAATCCATTCCAATGCAATCCAATCCAATCAAAGGAACGGCATCCAATCCAATCCAATCTAATCCAATCCAATCTAATCCAAGTAACGGCATCCAATCCAATCCTTTGCAATGCAATCCAAGGAGCGCCATGCAATTCAATCCAATGCAATCCAAACAAATCCAATCGAAGGAACGGCATTCAATCCAATCGAATCCAGTCCAATCCAAGGACCGCATCTAATCCATTCCAATCCAATCCAATCCAATCCAATCCAATCCAATCAAAGGAACTGCATCCAATCCAATCCAATCCAATCCATCCAATGAACGGCATGCCATCCAAACCAATGCAACCCAATCCAATCCAATTCAATCCAAGGAACGGCATCCAATCGAATCCAATCCAAGGAACGGCATTAAACCAAACCAATCCAATCCAATCCAACGAACGGCATCCTCCCCAATCCAATCCAATCCAATCTAATCCTATCCAATCCAATCCAAGGAACGCCATCCAATCCATTCCAATCCAATCCGATCCAATCCAATCCAATCCAATCCAAAAAACGGCATCCAATCCAATCCAATCCAATCCAATCCAAGGATCGGCATCCAATCCTATCCAATCCAATCGAATCCACTCCACTCCAATCCAATCCCATCCCATCCAATCCAAACCAATCCAATCCAATCCAGTCCAGTCCAGTCCAGTCCAGTCCAGTCCAATCCAAGGAACGGGATCCAATCCAATCCAATCCAATGCAATCCGATCCAATCCAATTCTATCCAATCCAATCAATTCCAATCCTAGGAACAGCATCCAATCCAATCCAATCCAATCAAATCCAAGGAACGGAATTCAATCCAATCCAATCCAATCCAGTCCAATGAAACCCAATGCAATCAAAGCAACGGCATCCAATCAATTCCAATCCAATCCAAACCAAACCAATCCAATCCAACCCAATACAATCCAATCCAATGAACGGCATCCAAACCAATCCAATCCAATCCAATCGGAGCCAATCCAATCCAAGGAACGGCATCCAATCCAATCCTATGCAATGCAATCCAGTCCAATCCAATCCAATGCAATCCAAACCTATCCAATCCAATCCAAGGAACGCCGTCCAATCCAATCCAATCCAAGCCGATCCAATCCAATCCAATCCAATCCATTCCAAGAAACGGCATCCAATCCAATCCAATCCAAGGATCGGCATCCAAACCAATCCAATCCAATCCAATCCACTCCATCCAATCCCATCCAATCCAAACCAGTCCAATCCAATCCAGTCCAGTCCAATGCAATCCGATCCAATCCAATTCTATCCAATCCAATCAATTCCAATCCTAGGAACGGCATCCAATCCAATCCAATCCAATCCAATCCAATACAAGGAACGGAATTCAACCCAATCCAATCCAATCCAGTCCAATGAAACTCAATGCAATCAAAGGAACGGCATCCAATCGAATCCAATGCAATCCAATCCAATCCGAACCAATCCAATCCAATCCAACCCAATACAATCCAATCCAATGAACGACATCCAATCCAATCCAATGCAATGCAATCCAGTCCAATCCAATCCGATCCAATCCAATCAAATCCAATCCAATCTCAGGAACGACATTCAATCCAATCCAATCCAATCCAATCCAATCCAGTCCAATCCAATCCAATCCAATCCAAAGAACGGCATCCACCCCAATCCAATCCAATCCAATCAAATCCAATCCATTCCAATTCAATCCAATGCAATCCAATCCAACGAACGGCATCCAAACCAATCCAATCCAATCCAATCCAATCCAATGAACGGCATCAAATCCAATCCAATCCAATGCAATCCATTCCAATCCAATCCAATCCAATTCAATCCAAGGAACGGCATCTAATCCAATCCAATCCAATCCAATCGAATCCAATCCAATGCAATCCAATCCACCGAACGGCATCCAACCCAATCCAATCCAATCCAATCCACTCCTATCCAATTCAGTACAAGAAATGCCATCCAATCCAATCCAATTCAATCACATTCGATCCAATCCAATCCAATCCAATCCAATTCATGAAACGGCATCCAATCCAATCCAATCCAATCCAAGGATCGGCATCCAATACAATCCAAACCAATCTAATCGAATCGAATCCAATCCAATGCAATTCAATCCAAACCAAGGAACGGCATCCAATCCAATCCAATCCAATCCAATCCACTCCAATCCAATCCAATCCAATCCAATCCACTTCAATCAGGTCCAGTCCAATCCAAGGAACGGGATCCAATCCAATCCAATCCAATCTAATGCAAGGAACCGCATCCAATCCAATCCAATCCAATGAACATCATCCAATGCAATCCAATCCAACCAAAACCAATCCAATCCAATCAAATCCAAACTAAGGAATGGCATTCAATCCAATCCAATCCAATCCAATCCAATGAACGTCATCCAATCCAATCCAATCCAACCCAAACCAATCCAATCCAATCAAATCCAAACTAAGGAACGGCATTCATTGCAATCCAATCCAATCCAATCCAATCCAAGGAACGGCATCCAATCCAATCCATTCCAATCCAATCCAATCTAATCCAATCTATCCAAGGAACGGCATCCTATACAATCCAATCCAATCCAATCCAATTCAATGAACGGCATCCAATCCAATCCAATCCAATCCAAACAAATCCAGTCTAAGGAACGGCATTCAATCCATTCCAATCCAATCCAATCCAATCAAAGGAACGGCATCCAACCCAATTCAATCCAATCCAATCCACTCCTATCCAATTCAGTACACGAAATGCCATCCAATCCAATCCAATTCAATCACATTCGATCCAATCCAATCCAATCCATGAAACGGCATCCAATCCAATCCAATCCAATCCAAGGATCGGCATCCAATACAATCCAAACCAATCGAATCCAATCCAATCCAATCCAATGCAATTCAATCCAATCCACTCCAATCCAATCCAATCCAATCCACTTCAATCAGGTCCAGTCCAATCCAAGGAACGGGATCCAATCCAATCCAATCCAATCTAATGCAAGGAACCGCATCCAATCCAATCCAATCCGATGAACATCATCCAATGCAATCCAATCCAACCAAAACCAATCCAATCCAATCAAATCCAAACTAAGGAACGGCATTCAATCCAATCCAATCCAATCCAATGAACGTCATCCAATCCAATCCAATCCAACCCAAACCAATCCAATCCAATCAAATCCAAACTAAGGAACGGCATTCAATGCAATCCAATCCAATCCAATCCAATCCAAGGAACGGCATCCAATCCAATCCATTCCAATCCAATCCAATCTAATCCAATCTATCCAAGGAACGGCATCCTATCCAATACAATCCAATCCAATCCAATTCAATGAACGGCATCCAATCCAATCCAATCCAATCCAAACAAATCCAATCTAAGGAACGGCATCCAACCCAATCCAATCCAATCCAATCCAATCTAATCCAAGTAACGGCATCCAATCCAATCCTATGCAATGCAATCCAAGGAGCGCCATGCAATTCAATCCAATGCAATCCAAACAAATCCAATCGAAGGAACGGCATTCAATCCAATCGAATCCAATCCAATCCAAGGACCGCATCTAATCCATTCCAATCCAATCCAATCAAAGGAACTGCATCCAATCCAATCCAATCTAATCCAAGGAACGGCATCCAATCCAATCCGATGCAATGCAATCCAAGGAACGCCATGCAGTCCAATCCAATGCAATCCAATCCGATCCAATCCAATCCAATCCAATCCAAGCAACGGCATCCAATCCAATCCAAGCCAATCCAATCCAAACCAAGCCAATCCGATCCAAGGAACGGCATCAAATCCAATTCAATACAATCCAATACAATCCAATCCAAGGAACGGCATCCAATCCAATCCTATGCAATGCTATCCAAGGAACGCCATGCAATCCAATCCAATGCAATCCAATCCGATCCAATCAAATCCAAACAAATCCAATCTAAGGAACGGCATTCAATCCAATCCAATCCAATCCAATCTAAGGACCTGCATCCAATCAATCCAATCCAAGTAACGGCATCCAATCCAATCCAATCCAATCCCATCCAATGCAATCCACTCCAATCCAATCCAAACCAATCCAATCCAATTCAATCCAATCCAATCCAATGCAATCCAATTCAATCCAAGGAACGGCATCCAATTGAATGCAATCCAATCCAATCCAATCCAATTCAATGAACGGCATCCAATCCAATCCAATCCAAACAAATCCAATCTAAGGAACGGCATTCAATCCATTCCAATCCAATCCAATCCAATCAAAGGAACGGCATCCAATCAATCCAATCCAAGTAACGGCATCCAATCCAATCCAATCCAATCCCATCCAATGCAATCCACTCCAATCCAATCCAAACCAATCCAATCCAATTCAATCCAATCCAATCCAATGCAATCCAATTCAATCCAAGGAACGGCATCCAATTGAATCCAATCCAATCCAATCCAATCCAATTCAATGAACGGCATCCAATCCAATCCAATCCAAACAAATCCAAACTAAGGAACGGCATTCAATCCAATCCAATCCAATCCAATGAACGTCATCCAATCCAATCCAATCCAACCCAAACCAATCCAATCCAATCAAATCCAAACTAAGGAACGGCATTCAATGCAATCCAATCCAATCCAATCCAATCCAAGGAACGGCATCCAATCCAATCCATTCCAATCCAATCCAATCTAATCCAATCTATCCAAGGAACGGCATCCTATCCAATCCAATCCAATCCAATTCAATGAACGGCATCCAATCCAATCCAATCCAATCCAATCCAAACAAATCCAATCGAAGGAACGGCATTCAATCCATTCCAATCCAATCCAATCAAAGGAACGGCATCCAACCCAATCCAATCCAATCCAATCCACTCCTATTCAATTCAGTACAAGAAATGCCATCCAATCCAATCCAATTCAATCACATTCGATCCAATCCAATCCAATCCAAACCAATCCATGAAACGGCATCCAATCCAATCCAATCCAATCCAAGGATCGGCATCCAATACAATCCAAACCAATCTAATCGAATCCAATCCAATCCAATGCAATTCAATCCAAACCAAGGAACGGCATCCAATCCAATCCAATCCAATCCAATCCACTCCAATACAATCCAATCCAATCCAATCCACTTCAATCAGGTCCAGTCCAATCCAAGGAACGGGATCCAATCCAATCCAATCCAATCTAATGCAAGGAACCGCATCCAATCCAATCCAATCCAATGAACATCATCCAATGCAATCCAATCCAACCAAAACCAATCCAATCCAATCAAATCCAAACTAAGGAACGGCATTCAATCCAATCCAATCCAATCCAATGAACGTCATCCAATCCAATCCAATCCAACCCAAACCAATCCAATCCAATCAAATCCAAACTAAGGAACGGCATTCAATGCAATCCAATCCAATCCAATCCAATTCAAGGAACGGCATCCAATCCAATCCATTCCAATCCAATCCAATCTAATTCAATCTATCCAAGGAACGGCATCCTATCCAATCCAATCCAATCCAATCCAATCCAACGAACGGCATCCAATCCAATCCAATCCAATCCAAACAAATCCAATCTAAGGAACGGCATTCAATCCATTCCAATCCAATCCAATCCAATCAAAGGAACGGCATCCAATCCAATCCAATCTAATCCAATCCAATCTAATCCAAGTAACGGCATCCAATCCAATCCTTTGCAATGCAATCCAAGGAGCGCCATGCAATTCATCTAATCCATTCCAATCCAATCCAATCCAATCCAATCCAATCAAAGGAACTGCATCCAATCCAATCCATCCAATGAACGGCATGCCATCCAAACCAATGCAACCCAATCCAATCCAATTCAATCCAAGGAACGGCATCCAATCGAATCCAATCCAAGGAACGGCATTAAACCAAACCAATCCAATCCAATCCAACGAACGGCATCCTCCCCAATCCAATCCAATCCAATCTAATCCTATCCAATTCAGTACAAGAAATGCCATCCAATCCAATCCAATTCAATCACATTCGATCCAATCCAATCCAATCCAATCCAATTCATGAAACGGCATCCAATCCAATCCAATCCAATCCAAGGATCGGCATCCAATACAATCCAAACCATTCTAATCGAATCCAATCCAATCCAATGCAATTCAATCCAAACCAAGGAACGGCATCCAATGCAATCCAATCCAATCCAATCCACTCCAATCCAATCCAATCCAATCCAATCCAATCCAATCCACTTCAATCAGGTCCAGTCCAATCCAAGGAACGGGATCCAGTCCAATCCAATCCAATCTAATGCAAGGAACCGCATCCAATCCAATCCAATCCAATGAACATCATCCAATGCAATCCAATCCAACCAAAACCAATCCAATCCAATCAAATCCAAACTAAGGAACGTCATCCAATCCAATCCAATCCAACCCAAACCAATCCAATCCAATCAAATCCAAACTAAGGAACGGCATTCATTGCAATCCAATCCAATCCAATCCAATCCAAGGAACGGCATCCAATCCAATCCATTCCAATCCAATCCAATCTAATCCAATCTATCCAAGGAGCGGCATCCTATACAATCCAATCCAATCCAATCCAATTCAATGAACGGCATCCAATCCAATCCAATCCAAACAAATCCAATCTAAGGAACGGCATTCAATCCATTCCAATCCAATCCAATCCAATCAAAGGAACGGCATCCAACCCAATTCAATCCAATCCAATCCACTCCTATCCAATTCAGTACAAGAAATGCCATCCAATCCAATCCAATTCAATCACATTCGATCCAATCCAATCCAATCCAATCCAATCCATGAAACGGCATCCAATCCAATCCAATCCAATCCAAGGATCGGCATCCAATACAATCCAAACCAATCTAATCGAATCCAATCCAATCCAATGCAATTCAATCCAAAGCAAGGAACGGCATCCAATCCAATCCAATCCAATCCAATCCACTCCAATCCAATCCAATCCAATCCAATCCAATCCACTTCAATCAGGTCCAGTCCAATCCAAGGAACGGGATCCAATCCAATCCAATCCAATCTAATGCAAGGAACCGCATCCAATCCAATCCAATCCAATGAACATCATCCAATGCAATCCAATCCAACCAAAACCAATCCAATCCAATCAAATCCAAACTAAGGAACGGCATTCAATCCAATCCAATCCAATCCAATGAACGTCATCCAATCCAATCCAATCCAACCCAAACCAATCCAATCCAATCAAATCCAAACTAAGGAACGGCATTCAATGCAATCCAATCCAATCCAATTCAGGGAACGGCATCCAATCCAATCCATTCCAATCCAATCCAATCTAATTCAATCTATCCAAGGAACGGCATCCTATCCAATCCAATCCAATCCAATCCAATCCAACGAACGGCATCCAATCCAATCCAATCCAATTCAAACATATCCAATCTAAGGAACGGCATTCAATCCATTCCAATCCAATCCAATCCAATCAAAGGAACGGCATCCAATCCAATCCAATCTAATCCAATCCAATCTAATCCAAGTAACGGCATCCAATCCAATCCTTTGCAATGCAATCCAAGGAGCGCCATGCAATTCAATCCAATGCAATCCAAACAAATCCAATCGAAGGAACGGCATTCAATCCAATCGAATCCAGTCCAATCCAAGGACCGCATCTAATCCATTCCAATCCAATCCAATCCAATCCAATCCAATCCAATCCAATCAAAGGAACTGCATCCAATCCAATCCAATCCAATCCATCCAATGAACGGCATGCCATCCAAACCAATGCAACCCAATCCAATCCAATTCAATCCAAGGAACGGCATCCAATCGAATCCAATCCAAGGAACGGCATTAAACCAATCCAATCCAATCCAATCCAACGAACGGCATCCTCCCCAATCCAATCCAATCCAATCTAATCCTATCCAATCCAATCCAAGGAACGCCATCCAATCCATTCCAATCCAATCCGATCCAATCCAATCCAATCCAATCCAAAAAACGGCATCCAATCCAATCCAATCCAATCCAAGGATCGGCATCCAATCCTATCCAATCCAATCGAATCCACTCCACTCCAATCCAATCCCATCCCATCCAATCCAAACCAATCCAATCCAATCCAGTCCAGTCCAGTCCAGTCCAGTCCAGTCCAATCCAAGGAACGGGATCCAATCCAATCCAATCCAATGCAATCCGATCCAATCCAATTCTATCCAATCCAATCAATTCCAATCCTAGGAACAGCATCCAATCCAATCCAATCCAATCAAATCCAAGGAACGGAATTCAATCCAATCCAATCCAATCCAGTCCAATGAAACCCAATGCAATCAAAGCAACGGCATCCAATCAATTCCAATCCAATCCAAACCAAACCAATCCAATCCAACCCAATACAATCCAATCCAATGAACGGCATCCAAACCAATCCAATCCAATCCAATCGGAGCCAATCCAATCCAAGGAACGGCATCCAATCCAATCCTATGCAATGCAATCCAGTCCAATCCAATCCAATGCAATCCAAACCTATCCAATCCAATCCAAGGAACGCCGTCCAATCCAATCCAATCCAAGCCGATCCAATCCAATCCAATCCAATCCATTCCAAGAAACGGCATCCAATCCAATCCAATCCAAGGATCGGCATCCAAACCAATCCAATCCAATCCAATCCACTCCATCCAATCCCATCCAATCCAAACCAGTCCAATCCAATCCAGTCCAGTCCAATGCAATCCGATCCAATCCAATTCTATCCAATCCAATCAATTCCAATCCTAGGAACGGCATCCAATCCAATCCAATCCAATCCAATCCAATCCAAGGAACGGAATTCAACCCAATCCAATCCAATCCAGTCCAATGAACCTCAATGCAATCAAAGGAACGGCATCCAATCGAATCCAATGCAATCCAATCCAATCCGAACCAATCCAATCCAATCCAACCCAATACAATCCAATCCAATGAACGACATCCAATCCAATCCAATGCAATGCAATCCAGTCCAATCCAATCCGATCCAATCCAATCAAATCCAATCCAATCTCAGGAACGACATTCAATCCAATCCAATCCAATCCAATCCAATCCAGTCCAATCCAATCCAATCCAATCCAAAGAACGGCATCCACCCCAATCCAATCCAATCCAATCAAATCCAATCCATTCCAATTCAATCCAATGCAATCCAATCCAACGAACGGCATCCAACCCAATCCAATCCAATCCAATCCAATCCAATGAACGGCATCAAATCCAATCCAATCCAATGCAATCCATTCCAATCCAATCCAATCCAATTCAATCCAAGGAACGGCATCTAATCCAATCCAATCCAATCCAATCGAATCCAATCCAATGCAATCCAATCCACCGAACGGCATCCAACCCAATCCAATCCAATCCAATCCACTCCTATCCAATTCAGTACAAGAAATGCCATCCAATCCAATCCAATTCAATCACATTCGATCCAATCCAATCCAATCCAATCCAATTCATGAAACGGCATCCAATCCAATCCAATCCAATCCAAGGATCGGCATCCAATACAATCCAAACCAATCTAATCGAATCCAATCCAATCCAATGCAATTCAATCCAAACCAAGGAACGGCATCCAATCCAATCCAATCCAATCCAATCCACTCCAATCCAATCCAATCCAATCCAATCCACTTCAATCAGGTCCAGTCCAATCCAAGGAACGGGATCCAATCCAATCCAATCCAATCTAATGCAAGGAACCGCATCCAATCCAATCCAATCCAATGAACATCATCCAATGCAATCCAATCCAACCAAAACCAATCCAATCCAATCAAATCCAAACTAAGGAATGGCATTCAATCCAATCCAATCCAATCCAATCCAATGAACGTCATCCAATCCAATCCAATCCAACCCAAACCAATCCAATCCAATCAAATCCAAACTAAGGAACGGCATTCATTGCAATCCAATCCAATCCAATCCAATCCAAGGAACGGCATCCAATCCAATCCATTCCAATCCAATCCAATCTAATCCAATCTATCCAAGGAACGGCATCCTATACAATACAATCCAATCCAATCCAATTCAATGAACGGCATCCAATCCAATCCAATCCAATCCAAACAAATCCAGTCTAAGGAACGGCATTCAATCCATTCCAATCCAATCCAATCCAATCAAAGGAACGGCATCCAACCCAATTCAATCCAATCCAATCCACTCCTATCCAATTCAGTACAAGAAATGCCATCCAATCCAATCCAATTCAATCACATTCGATCCAATCCAATCCAATCCATGAAACGGCATCCAATCCAATCCAATCCAATCCAAGGATCGACATCCAATACAATCCAAACCAATCGAATCCAATCCAATCCAATCCAATGCAATTCAATCCAATCCACTCCAATCCAATCCAATCCAATCCACTTCAATCAGGTCCAGTCCAATCCAAGGAACGGGATCCAATCCAATCCAATCCAATCTAATGCAAGGAACCGCATCCAATCCAATCCAATCCGATGAACATCATCCAATGCAATCCAATCCAACCAAAACCAATCCAATCCAATCAAATCCAAACTAAGGAACGGCATTCAATCCAATCCAATCCAATCCAATGAACGTCATCCAATCCAATCCAATCCAACCCAAACCAATCCAATCCAATCAAATCCAAACTAAGGAACGGCATTCAATGCAATCCAATCCAATCCAATCCAATCCAAGGAACGGCATCCAATCCAATCCATTCCAATCCAATCCAATCTAATCCAATCTATCCAAGGAACGGCATCCTATCCAATACAATCCAATCCAATCCAATTCAATGAACGGCATCCAATCCAATCCAATCCAATCCAAACAAATCCAATCTAAGGAACGGCATCCAACCCAATCCAATCCAATCCAATCCAATCTAATCCAAGTAACGGCATCCAATCCAATCCTATGCAATGCAATCCAAGGAGCGCCATGCAATTCAATCCAATGCAATCCAAACAAATCCAATCGAAGGAACGGCATTCAATCCAATCGAATCCAATCCAATCCAAGGACCGCATCTAATCCATTCCAATCCAATCCAATCAAAGGAACTGCATCCAATCCAATCCAATCCAATCCAATCTAATCCAAGGAACGGCATCCAATCCAATCCGATGCAATGCAATCCAAGGAACGCCATGCAGTCCAATCCAATGCAATCCAATCCGATCCAATCCAATCCAATCCAATCCAAGCAACGGCATCCAATCCAATCCAAGCCAATCCAATCCAAACCAAGCCAATCCGATCCAAGGAACGGCATCAAATCCAATTCAATACAATCCAATACAATCCAATCCAAGGAACGGCATCCAATCCAATCCTATGCAATGCTATCCAAGGAACGACATGCAATCCAATCCAATGCAATCCAATCCGATCCAATCAAATCCAAACAAATCCAATCTAAGGAACGGCATTCAATCCAATCCAATCCAATCCAATCTAAGGACCTGCATCCAATCAATCCAATCCAAGTAACGGCATCCAATCCAATCCAATCCAATCCCATCCAATGCAATCCACTCCAATCCAATCCAAACCAATCCAATCCAATTCAATCCAATCCAATCCAATGCAATCCAATTCAATCCAAGGAACGGCATCCAATTGAATCCAATCCAATCCAATCCAATCCAATTCAATGAACGGCATCCAATCCAATCCAATCCAAACAAATCCAATCTAAGGAACGGCATTCAATCCATTCCAATCCAATCCAATCCAATCAAAGGAACGGCATCCAACCCAATTCAATCCAATCCAATCCACTCCTATCCAATTCAGTACAAGAAATGCCATCCAATCCAATCCAATTCAATCACATTCGATCCAATCCAATCCAATCCATGAAACGGCATCCAATCCAATCCAATCCAATCCAAGGATCGGCATCCAATACAATCCAAACCAATCGAATCGAATCCAATCCAATCCAATGCAATTCAATCCAATCCACTCCAATCCAATCCAATCCAATCCAATCCACTTCAATCAGGTCCAGTCCAATCCAAGGAACGGGATCCAATCCAATCCAATCCAATCTAATGCAAGGAACCGCATCCAATCCAATCCATTCCGATGAACATCATCCAATGCAATCCAATCCAACCAAAACCAATCCAATCCAATCAAATCCCAACTAAGGAACGGCATTCAATCCAATCCAATCCAATCCAATGAACGTCATCCAATCCAATCCAATCCAACCCAAACCAATCCTATCCAATCAAATCCAAACTAAGGAACGGCATTCAATGCAATCCAATCCAATCCAATCCAATCCAAGGAACGGCATCCAATCCAATCCATTCCAATCCAATCCAATCTAATCCAATCTATCCAAGGAACGGCATCCTATCCAATACAATCCAATCCAATCCAATTCAATGAACGGCATCCAATCCAATCCAATCCAATCCAAACAAATCCAATCTAAGGAACGGCATTCAATCCATTCCAATCCAATCCAATCCAATCAAAGGAACGGCATCCAACCCAATCCAATCCAATCCAATCTAATCCAAGTAACGGCATCCAATCCAATCCTATGCAATGCAATCCAAGGAGCGCCATGCAATTCAATCCAATGCAATCCAAACAAATCCAATCGAAGGAACGGCATTCAATCCAATCGAATCCAATCCAATCCAAGGACCGCATCTAATCCATTCCAATCCAATCCAATCCAATCAAAGGAACTGCATCCAATCCAATCCAATCCAATCCAATCCAATCTAATCCAAGGAACGGCATCCAATCCAATCCGATGCAATGCAATCCAAGGAACGCCATGCAGTCCAATCCAATGGAATCCAATCCGATCCAATCCAATCCAATCCAATCCAAGCAACGGCATCCAATCCAATCCAAGCCAATCCAATCCAAACCAAGCCAATCCGATCCAAGGAACGGCATCAAATCCAATTCAATACAATCCAATCCAATCCAATCCAAGGAACGGCATCCAATCCAATCCTATGCAATGCTATCCAAGGAACGCCATGCAATCCAATCCAATGCAATCCAATCCGATCCAATCAAATCCAAACAAATCCAATCTAAGGAACGGCATTCAATCCAATCCAATCCAATCCAATCTAAGGACCTGCATCCAATCAATCCAATCCAAGTAACGGCATCCAATCCAATCCAATCCAATCCCATCCAATGCAATCCACTCCAATCCAATCCAAACCAATCCAATCCAATCCAATCCAATCCAATCCAATGCAATCCAATTCAATCCAAGGAACGGCATCCAATTTAATCCAATCCAATCCAATCCAATCCAACGAACGGCATCCTCCCCAATCCAATCCAATCCAATCTAATCCTATCCAATCCAATCCAAGGAACGCCATCGAATCCATTCCAATCCAATCCGATCCAATCCAATCCAATCCAATCCAAGAAACGGCATCCAATCCAATCCAATCCAATCCAATACAAGGATCGGCATCCAATCCTATCCAATCCAATCGAATCCACTCCACTCCAATCCAATCCCATCCCATCCAATCCAAACCAATCCAATCCAATCCAGTCCAGTCCAGTCCAGTCCAGTCCAATCCAAGGAACGGGATCCAATCCAATCCAATCCAATCCAATGCAATCCGATCCAATCCAATTCTATCCAATACAATCAATTCCAATACTAGGAACAGCATCCAATCCAATCCAATCCAATCAAATCCAAGGAACGGAATTCAATCCAATCCAATCCAATCCAGTCCAATGAAACCCAATGCAATCAAAGCAACGGCATCCAATCAATTCCAATCCAATCCAAACCAAACCAATCCAATCCAACCCAATACAATCCAATCCAATGAACGGCATCCAATCCAATCCAATCCAATCCAATCCAATCGGAGCCAATCCAATCCAAGGAACGGCATCCAATCCAATCCAATGCAATGCAATCCAGTCCAATCCAATCCGATCCAATCCAATCAAATCAAATCCAATCTCAGGAACGACATTCAATCCAATCCAATCGAATCCAATCCAGTCCAATCCAATCCAATCCAATGAACGGCATGCAATCCAATCCAATGCAATCCAAACCTATCTAATCCAATCTAAGGAACGCCGTCCAATCCAATCCAATCCAAGCCGATCCAATCCAATCCAACCCATTCCAAGAAACGGCATCCAATCCAATCCAATCCAATCCAATCCAAGGATCGGCATCCAAACCAATCCAATCCAATCCACTCCAAACAATCCCATCCAATCCAAACCAGTCCAATCCAATCCAGTCCAGTCCAATGCAATCCGATCCAATCCAATTCTATCCAATCCAATCAATTCCAATCCTAGGAACGGCATCCAATCCAATCCAATCCAATCCAATCCAATCCAAGGAACGGCATTCAATCCAATCCAATCCAGTCCAATGAAACTCAATGCAATCAAAGGAACGGCATCCAATCGAATCCAATCCAATCCGATCCAATCCGAACCAATCCAATCCAATCCAACCCAATACAATCCAATCCAATGAACGACATCCAATCCAATCCAATGCAATGCAATCCAGTCCAATCCAATCCGATCCAATCCAATCAAATCCAATCCAATCTCAGGAACGACATTCAATCCAATCCAATCCAATCCAATCCAGTCCAATCCAATCCAATCCAATCCAAAGAACGGCATCCACCCCAATCCAATCCAATCCAATCAAATCCTATCCATTCCAATCCAATCCAATGCAATCCAATCCAACGAACGGCATCCAATCCAATCCAATCCAATGCAATCCAATTCAATCCAAGGAACAGCATCCAATTTAATCCAATCCAATCCAATCCAATCCAATCCAACGAACGGCATCCTCCCCAATCCAATCCAATCCAATCTAATCCTATCCAATCCAATCCAAGGAACGCCATCCAATCCATTCCAATCCAATCCGATCCAATCCAATCCAATCCAATCCAAGAAACGGCATCCAATCCAATCCAATCCAATCCAAGGATCGGCATCCAATCCTATCCAATCCAATCGAATCCACTCCACTCCAATCCAATCCCATCCCATCCAATCCAAACCAATCCAATCCAATACAGTCCAGTCCAGTCCAGTCCAGTCCAATCCAAGGAATGGGATCCAATCCAATCCAATCCAATGCAATCCGATCCAATCCAATTCTATCCAATCCAATCAATTCCAATTCTAGGAACAGCATCCAATCCAATCCAATACAATCAAATCCAAGGAACGGAATTCAATCCAATCCAATCCAATCCAGTCCAATGAAACCCAATGCAATCAAAGCAACGGCATCCAATCAATTCCAATCCAATCCAAACCAAACCAATCCAATCCAACCCAATACACTCCAATCCAATGAACGGCATCCAATCCAATCCAATCCAATCGGAGCCAATCCAATCCAAGGAACGGCATCCAATCCAATCCAATGCAATGCAATCCAGTCCAATCCAATCCGATCCAATCCAATCAAATCCAATCCAATCTCAGGAACGACATTCAATCCAATCCAATCTAATCCAATCCAGTCCAATCCAATCCAATCCAATGAACGGCATGCAATCCAATCCAATGCAATCCAAACCTATCCAATCCAATCCACGGAACGCCGTCCAATCCAATCCAATCCAAGCCGATCCAATCCAATCCAATCCATTCCAAGAAACGGCATCCAATCCAATCCAATCCAATCCAAGGATCGGCATCCAAACCAATCCCATCCAATCCAAACCAGTCCAATCCAATCCAATCCAGTCCAGTCCAATGCAATCCGATCCAATCCAATTCTATCCAATCCAATCAATTCCAATCCTAGGAACGGCATCCAATCCAATCCAATCCAATCCAATCCAATCCAAGGAACGGCATTCAATCCAATCCAATCCAATCCAGTCCAATGAAACTCAATGTAATCAAAGGAACGGCATCCAATCGAATCCAATCCAATCCAATCCAATCCGAACCAATCCAATCCAATCCAACCCAATACAATCCAATCCAATGAACGACATCCAATCCAATCCAATGCAATGCAATCCAGTCCAATCCAATCCGATGCAATCCAACCAAATCCAATCCAATCTCAGGAACGACATTCAATCCAATCCAATCCAATCCAATCCAGTCCAATCCAATCCAATCCAATCCAATCCAAAGAACGGCATCCACCCCAATCCAATCCAATCCAATCAAATCCTATCCATTCCAATCCAATCCAATGCAATCCAATCCAACGAACGGCATCCAATCCAATCCAATCCAATCCAATCCAATGAACGGCATCAAATCCAATCCAATCCAATGCAATCCATTCCAATCCAATCCAATCCAATTCAATCCAAGGAACGGCATCTAATCCAATCCAATCCAATCCAATCCAATGCAATGCAATCCAATCCATCGAACGGCATCCAACCCAATCCAATCCAATCCAATCCACTCCTATCCAATTCAGTACAAGAAATGCCATCCAATCCAATCCAATTCAATCACATTCGTTCCAATCCAATCCAATCCAATCCAATCCATGAAACGGCATCCAATCCAATCCAATCCAATCCAAGGATCGGCATCCAATACAATCCAAACCAATCTAATCGAATCCAATCCAATCCAGTGCAATTCAATCCAAACCAAGGAACGGCATCCAATCCAATCCAATCCAATCCACTCCAATCCCATCCAATCCAATCCAATCCACTTCAATCAGGTCCAGTCCAATCCAAGGAACGGGATCCAATCCAATCCAATCCAATCTAATGCAAGGAACCGCATCCAATCCAATCCAATCCAATGAACATCATCCAATGCAACCCAGTCCAATCCAATTCAATCCAAGTAACGACATCCAATCGAATCCAATCCAAGGAACGGCATTAAACCAAACCAATCAAATCCAATCCAACGAACGGCATCCTCCCCAATACAATCCAATCCAATCTATTCCTATCCAATCCAATCCAAGGAACGCCATCCAATCCATTCCAATCCAATCCGATCCAATCCAATCCAATCCAATCCAATCCAATCCAAGAAACGGCATCCAATCCAATCCAATCCAATCCAAGGATCGGCATCCAATCCTATCCAATCCAATCGAATCCACTCCACTCCAATCCAATCCCATCCCATCCAATCCAAACCAATCCAATCCAATCCAGTCCAGTCCAGTCCAGTCCAGTCCAATCCAAGGAACGGGATCCAATCCAAAACAATCCAATGCAATCCGATCCAATCCAATTCTATCCAATCCAATCAATTCCAATCCTAGGAACAGTATCCAATCCAATCCAATCCAATCAAATCCAAGGAACGGAATTCAATCCAATCCAATCCAATCCAGTCCAATGAAACCCAATGCAATCAAAGCAACGGCATCCAATCAATTCCAATCCAATCCAAACCAAACCAATCCAATCCAACCCAATACAATCCAATCCAATGAACGGCATCCAATCCAATCCAATCGGAGCCAATCCAATCCAAGGAACGGCATCCAATCCAATCCAATGCAATGCAATCCAGTCCAATCCAATCCGATCCAATCCAATCAAATCCAATGCAATCTCAGGAACGACATTCAATCCAATCCAATCCAATCCAATCCAGTCCAATCCAATCCAATCCAATCCAAAGAACGGCATCCACCCCAATCCAATCCAATCCAATCAAATCCTATCCATTCCAATCCAATCCAATGCAATCCAATCCAACGAACGGCATCCAATCCAATCCAATTCAATCCAATCCAATCCAATGAACGGCATCAAATCCAATCCAATCCAATGCAATCCATTCCAATCCAATCCAATCCAATTCAATCCAAGGAACGGCATCTAATCCAATCCAATCCAATCCAATCGAATCCAATCCAATGCAATCCAATCTTCGAACGGCATCCAACCCAATCCAATCCAATCCAATCCACTCCTATCCAATTCAGTACAAGAAATGCCATCCAATCCAATCCAATTCAATCACATTCGATCCAATCCAATCCAATCCAATCCAATCCAATGAACGGCATCAAATCCAATCCAATCCAATGCAATCCATTCCAATCCAATCCAATCCAATTCAATCCAAGGAACGGCATCTAATCCAATCCAATCCAATCCAATCGAATCCAATCCAATGCAATCCAATCCACCGAACGGCATCCAAACCAATCCAATCCAATCCAATCCACCCCTATCCAATTCAGTACAAGAAATGCCATCCAATCCAATCCAATTCAATCACATTCGATCCAATCCAATCCAATCCATGAAACGGCATCCAATCCAATCCAATCCAATCCAAGGATCGGCATCCAATACAATCCAAACCAATCTAATCGAATCCAATCCAATCCAGTGCAATTCAATCCAAACCAAGGAACGGCATCCAATCCAATCCAATCCAATCCACTCCAATTCCATCCAATCCAATCCAATCCACTTCAATCAGGTCCAGTCCAATCCAAGGAACGGGATCCAATCCAATCCAATCCAATCTAATGCAAGGAACCGCATCCAATCCAATCCAATCCAATGAACATCATCCAATGCAACCCAATTCAATCCAATTCAATCCAAGTAACGACATCCAATCGAACCCAATCCAAGGAACGGCATTTAACCAAACCAATCCAATCCAATCCAACGAACGGCATCCTCGCCAATCCAATCCAATCCAATCTAACCCTATCCAATCCAATCCAAGGAACGCCATCCAATCCATTCCAATCCAATCCGGTCCAATCCAATGCAATCCAATCCAAGAAACGGCATTCAATCCAATCCAATCCAATCCAAGGATCGGCATCCAATCCTATCCAATCCAATCGAATCCACTCCACTCCAATCCAATCCCATCCCATCCCATCCAATCCAAACCAATCCAATCCAATCCAGTCCAGTCCAGTCCAGTCCAGTCCAGTCCAGTCCAGTCCAGTCCAATCCAAGGAACGGGATCCAATCCAATCCAATCCAATGCAATCCGATCCAATCCAATTCTATCCAATCCAATCAATTCCAATCCTAGGAACAGCATCCAATCCAATCCAATCCAATCAAATCCAAGGAACGGAATTCAATCCAATCCAATCCAATCCAGTCCAATGAAACCCAATGCAATCAAAGCAACGGCATCCAATCAATTCCAATCCAATCCAAACCAAACCAATCCAATCCAACCCAATACAATCCAATCCAATGAACGGCATCCAATCCAATCCAATCCAATCCAATCGGAGCCAATCCAATCCAAGGAACGGCATCCAATCCAATCCAATGCAATGCAATCCAGTCCAATCCAATCCGATCCAATCCAATCAAATCCAATCCAATCTCAGGAACGACATTCAATCCAATCCAATCCAATCCAATCCAGTCCAATCCAATCCAATCCAATCCAAAGAACGGCATCCACCCCAATCCAATCCAATCCAATCAAATCCTATCCATTCCAATCCAATCCAATGCAATCCAATCCAACGAACGGCAACCAATCCAATCCAATTCAATCCAATCCAATACAATGAACGGCATCAAATCCAATCCAATCCAATGCAATCCATTCCAATCCAATCCAATCCAATTCAATCCAAGGAACGGCATCTAATCCAATCCAATCCAATCCAATCGAATCCAATCCAATGCAATCCAATCCACCGAACGGCATCCAACCCAATCCAATCCAATCCAATCCACTCCTATCCAATTCAGTACAAGAAATGCCATCCAATCCAATTCAATTCAATCACATTCGATCCAATCCAATCCAATCCAATCCAATCCATGAAACGGCATCCAATCCAATCCAATCCAATCCAAGGATCGGCATCCAATACAATCCAAACCAATCTAATCGAATCCAATCCAATGCAATGCAATTCAATCCAAACCAAGGAACGGCATCCAATCCAATCCAATCCAATCCAATCCACTCCAATCCAATCCAATCCAATCCAATCCACTTCAATCAGGTCCAATCCAATCCAAGGAACGGGATCCAATCCAATCCAATCCAATCTAATGCAAGGAACCGCATCCAATCCAATCCAATCCAATGAACATCATCCAATGCAATCCAATCCAACCAAAACCAATCCAATCCAATCAAATCCAAACTAAGGCACGGCATTCAATCCAATCCAATCCAATCCAATGAACGTCATCCAATCCAATCCAATCCAACCCAAACCAATCCAATCCAATCAAATCCAAACTAAGGAACGACATTCAATGCAATCCAATCCAATCCAATCCAAGGAACGGCATCCAATCCAATCCATTCCAATCCAATCCAATCTAATCCAATCTATCCAAGGAACGGCATCCTATCCAATCCAATCCAATCCAATCCAATCCAACGAACGGCATCCAATCCAATCCAATCCAATCCAAACAAATCCAATCGAAGGAACGGCATTCAATCCATTCCAATCCAATCCAATCCAATCAAAGGAACGGCATCCAATCCAATCCAATCCAATCCAATCCAATCTAATCCAAGTAACGGCATCCACTCCAATCCTATGCAATGCAATCCAAGGAGCGCCATGCAATTCAATCCAATGCAATCCAAACAAATCCAATCGAAGGAACGGCATTCAATCCAATCGAATCCAATCCAATCCAAGGACCGCATCTAATCCATTCCAATCCAATCCAATCCAATCAAAGGAACTGCATCCAATCCAATCCAATCCAATCCAATCTAATCCAAGGAACGGCATCCAATCCAATCCGATGCAATGCAATCCAAGGAACGCCATGCAGTCCAATCCAATGCAATCCAATCAAATCCAAACCAATCCAATCCAATCCAATCCAAGCAACGGCATCTAATCCAATCCAAGCCAATCCAATCCAAAGCAAGCCAATCCAATCCAAGGAACGGCATCAAATCCAATTCAATACAATCCAATACAATCCAATCCAAGGAACGGCATCCAATCCAATGCAATGCTATCCAAGGAACGCCATGCAATCCAATCCAATGCAATCCAATCCGATCCAATCCAATCCAAACAAATCCAATCTAAGGAACGGCATTCAATCCAATCCAATCCAATCCAATCTAAGGACCGGCATCCAATCAATCCAATCCAAGTAACGGCATCCAATCCAATCCAATCCCATCCAATGCAATCCACTCCAATCCAATCCAAACCAATCCAATCCAATCCAATCCAATCAAATGCAATCCAATTCAATCCAAGGAACGGCATCCAATTTAATCCAATCCAATCCAATCCAATCCAATCCAACGAACGGCATCCTCCCCAATTAAATCCAATCCAATCTAATCCTATCCAATCCAATCCAAGGAACGCCATCCAATCCATTCCAATCCAATCCAATCCGATCCAATCCAATCCAATCCAATCCAAGAAACGGCATCCAATCCAATCCAATCCAAGGATCGGCATTCAATTCTATCCAATCCAATCGAATCGACTCCACTCCAATCCAATCCCATCCCATCCAATCCAAACCAATCCAATCCAATCCAGTCCAGTCCAGTCCAGTCCAGTCCAATCCAAGGAACGGGATCCAATCCAATCCAATCCAATGCAATCCGATCCAATCCAATTCTATCCAATCCAATCAATTCCAATCCTAGGAACAGCATCCAATCCAATCCAATCCAATCAAATCCAAGGAACGGAATTCAATCCAATCCAATCCAATCCAGTCCAATGAAACCCAATGCAATCAAAGCAACGGCATCCAATCAATTCCAATCCAATCCAAACCAAACCAATCCAATCCAACCCAATACAATCCAATACAATGAACGGCATCCAATCCAATCCAATCCAATCGGAGCCAATCCAATCCAAGGAACGGCATCCAATCCAATCCAATGCAATGCAATCCAGTCCAATCCAATCCGATTCAATCCAATCCAATCTAAGGAACGACATTCAATCCAATCCAATCTAATCCAATCCAGTCCAATCCAATCAAATCCAATGAACGGCATGCAATCCAATCCAATGCAATCCAAACCTATCCAATCTAATCCAAGGAACGCCGTCCAATCCAATCCAATCCAAGCCGATCCAATCCAATCCAATCCATTCCAAGAAACGGCATCCAATCCAATCCAATCCAATCCAAGGATCGGCATCCAAACCAATCCAATCCAATCCAATCCACTCCATCCAATCCCATCCAATCCAAACCAGTCCAATCCAATCCAGTCCAGTCCAATGCAATCCGATCCAATCCAATTCTATCCAATCCACTCAATTCCAATCCTAGGAACAGCATCCAATCCAATCCAATCCAATCCAATCCAATCCAATCCAATCCAAGGAACGGCATTCAATACAATCCAATCCAATCCAGTCCAATGAAACTCAATGCAATCAAAGGAACGGCATCCAATCCAATCCAATCCAATCCGAACCAATCCAATCCAATCCAACCCAATACAATCCAATCCAATGAACGACATCCAATCCAATCCAATGCAATGCAATCCAGTCCAATCCAATCCAATCCAATCCAATCAAATCCAATCCAATCCAATCTCAGGAACGACATTCAATCCAATCCAATCCAATCCAATCCAGTCCAATCCAATCCAATCCAATCCAAAGAACGGCATCCACCCCAATCCAATCCAATCAAACCCTATCCATTCCAATCCAATCCAATGCAATCCAATCCAACGAACGGCATCCAATCCAATCCAATCCAATCCAATGAACGGCATCAAATCCAATCCAATCCAATGCAATCCATTCCAATCCAATCCAATCCAATTCAATCCAAGGAACGGCATCTAATCCAATCCAATCCAATCCAATCGAATCCAATCCAAGGCAATCCAATCCATCGAACGGCATCCAACCCAATCCAATCCAATCCAATCCACTCCTATCCAATTCAGTACAAGAAATGCCATCCAATCCAATCCAATTCAATCACATTCCTTCCAATCCAATCCAATCCAATCCAATCCATGAAACGGCATCCAATCCAATCCAATCCAATCCAAGGATCGGCATCCAATACAATCCAAACCAATCTAATCGAATCCAATCCAATCCAATGCAATTCAATTCAATCCAAGGAACGGCATCCAATTTAATTCAATCCAATCCAATCCAATCCAATCCAACGAACGGCATCCTCCCCAATCCAATCCAATCCAATCTAATCCTATCCAATCCAATCCAAGGAACGCCATCCAATCCATTCCAATCCAATCCGATCCAATCCAATCCAATCCAATCCAAGAAACGGCATCCAATCCAATCCAATCCAATCCAATCCAAGGATCGGCATCCAATCCTATCCAATCCAATCGAATCCACTCCACTCCAATCCAATCCCATCCCATCCAATCCAAACCAATCCAATCCAATCCAGTCCAGTCCAGTCCAGTCCAGTCCAGTCCAATCCAAGGTACGAGATCCAATCCAATCCAATCCAATGCAATCCGATCCAATCCAATTCTATCCAATCCAATCAATTCCAATCCTAGGAACAGCATCCAATCTAATCCAATCCAATCAAATACAAGGAACGGAATTCAATCCAATCCAATCCAATCCAATCCAGTCCAATGAAACCCAATGCAATCAAAGCAACGGCATCCAATCCAATCCAATCCAATCCAAACAAATCCAATCTAAGGAACGGCATTCAATCCATTCCAATCCAATCCAATCCAATCAAAAGAACGGCATCCAATCCAATCCAATCCAATCCAATGAACGTCATGCAATCCAATCCAATCCAACCCAAACCAATCCAATCCAATCAAATCCAAACTAAGGAACGGCATTCAATGCAATCCAATCCAATCCAATCCAATCCAAGGAACGGCATCCAATCCACTCCACTCCAATCCAATCCCATCCCATCCAATCCAAACCAATCCAATCCAATCCAGTCCAGTCCAGTCCAGTCCAGTCCAATCCAAGGAACGGGATCCAATCCAATCCAATCCAATGCAATCCGATCCAATCCAATTCTATCCAATCCAATCAATTCCAATCCTAGGAACAGCATCCAATCCAATCCAATCCAATCAAATCCAAGGAACGGAATTCAATCCAATCCAATCCAATCCAGTCCAATGAAACCCAATGCAATCAAAGCAACGGCATCCAATCAATTCCAATCCAATCCAAACCAAACCAATCCAATCCAACCCAATACAATCCAATACAATGAACGGCATCCAATCCAATCCAATCCAATCGGAGCCAATCCAATCCAAGGAACGGCATCCAATCCAATCCAATGCAATGCAATCCAGTCCAATCCAATCCGATTCAATCCAATCCAATCTAAGGAACGACATTCAATCCAATCCAATCTAATCCAATCCAGTCCAATCCAATCAAATCCAATGAACGGCATGCAATCCAATCCAATGCAATCCAAACCTATCCAATCTAATCCAAGGAACGCCGTCCAATCCAATCCAATCCAAGCCGATCCAATCCAATCCAATCCATTCCAAGAAACGGCATCCAATCCAATCCAATCCAATCCAAGGATCGGCATCCAAACCAATCCAATCCAATCCAATCCACTCCATCCAATCCCATCCAATCCAAACCAGTCCAATCCAATCCAGTCCAGTCCAATGCAATCCGATCCAATCCAATTCTATCCAATCCACTCAATTCCAATCCTAGGAACAGCATCCAATCCAATCCAATCCAATCCAATCCAATCCAATCCAATCCAAGGAACGGCATTCAATACAATCCAATCCAATCCAGTCCAATGAAACTCAATGCAATCAAAGGAACGGCATCCAATCCAATCCAATCCAATCCGAACCAATCCAATCCAATCCAACCCAATACAATCCAATCCAATGAACGACATCCAATCCAATCCAATGCAATGCAATCCAGTCCAATCCAATCCAATCCAATCCAATCAAATCCAATCCAATCCAATCTCAGGAACGACATTCAATCCAATCCAATCCAATCCAATCCAGTCCAATCCAATCCAATCCAATCCAAAGAACGGCATCCACCCCAATCCAATCCAATCAAACCCTATCCATTCCAATCCAATCCAATGCAATCCAATCCAACGAACGGCATCCAATCCAATCCAATCCAATCCAATGAACGGCATCAAATCCAATCCAATCCAATGCAATCCATTCCAATCCAATCCAATCCAATTCAATCCAAGGAACGGCATCTAATCCAATCCAATCCAATCCAATCGAATCCAATCCAAGGCAATCCAATCCATCGAACGGCATCCAACCCAATCCAATCCAATCCAATCCACTCCTATCCAATTCAGTACAAGAAATGCCATCCAATCCAATCCAATTCAATCACATTCCTTCCAATCCAATCCAATCCAATCCAATCCATGAAACGGCATCCAATCCAATCCAATCCAATCCAAGGATCGGCATCCAATACAATCCAAACCAATCTAATCGAATCCAATCCAATCCAATGCAATTCAATTCAATCCAAGGAACGGCATCCAATTTAATTCAATCCAATCCAATCCAATCCAATCCAACGAACGGCATCCTCCCCAATCCAATCCAATCCAATCTAATCCTATCCAATCCAATCCAAGGAACGCCATCCAATCCATTCCAATCCAATCCGATCCAATCCAATCCAATCCAATCCAAGAAACGGCATCCAATCCAATCCAATCCAATCCAATCCAAGGATCGGCATCCAATCCTATCCAATCCAATCGAATCCACTCCACTCCAATCCAATCCCATCCCATCCAATCCAAACCAATCCAATCCAATCCAGTCCAGTCCAGTCCAGTCCAGTCCAGTCCAATCCAAGGTACGAGATCCAATCCAATCCAATCCAATGCAATCCGATCCAATCCAATTCTATCCAATCCAATCAATTCCAATCCTAGGAACAGCATCCAATCTAATCCAATCCAATCAAATACAAGGAACGGAATTCAATCCAATCCAATCCAATCCAATCCAGTCCAATGAAACCCAATGCAATCAAAGCAACGGCATCCAATCCAATCCAATCCAATCCAAACAAATCCAATCTAAGGAACGGCATTCAATCCATTCCAATCCAATCCAATCCAATCAAAAGAACGGCATCCAATCCAATCCAATCCAATCCAATGAACGTCATGCAATCCAATCCAATCCAACCCAAACCAATCCAATCCAATCAAATCCAAACTAAGGAACGGCATTCAATGCAATCCAATCCAATCCAATCCAATCCAAGGAACGGCATCCAATCCAATCCATTCCAATCCAATCCAATCCAATCCAATCCAATCCAATCCAACGAACGGCATCCTCCCCAATCCAATCCAATCCAATCTAATCCTATCCAATCCAATCCAAGGAACGCCATCCAATCCATTCCAATCCAATCCGATCCAATCCAATCCAATCCAATCCAAGAAACGGCATCCAATCCAATCCAATCCAATCCAATCCAAGGATCGGCATCCAATCCTATCCAATCCAATCGAATCCACTCCACTCCAATCCAATCCCATCCCATCCCATCCAATCCAAACCAATCCAATCCAATCCAGTCCAGTCCAGTCCAGTCCAGTCCAGTCCAATCCAAGGAACGGGATCCAATCCAATCCAATCCAATGAAACTCAATGCAATCAAAGGAACGGCATCCAATCCAATCCAATCCAATCCAATCCAATCCGAACCAATCCAATCCAATCCAATCCAACCCAATACAATCCAATCCAATGAACGACATCCAATCCAATCCAATGCAATGCAATCCAGTCCAATCCAATCCGATCCAATCCAATCAAATCCAATCCAATCTCAGGAACGACATTCAATCCAATCCAATCCAATCCAATCCAGTCCAATCCAATCCAATCCAATCCAAAGAACGGCATCCACCCCAATCCAATCCAATCCAATCAAATCCTATCCATTCCAATCCAATCCAATGCAATCCAATCCAACGAACGGCATCCAACCCAATCCAATCCAATCCAATCCAATGAACGGCATCAAATCCAATCCAATCCAATGCAATCCATTCCAATCCAATCCAATCCAATTCAATCCAAGGAACGGCATCTAATCCAACCCAATACAATCCAATCCAATGAACGGCATCCAATCCAATCCAATCTAATCCAATCGGAGCCAATCCAATCCAAGGAACGGCATCCAATCCAATCCAATGCAATGCAATCCAGTCCAATCCAATCCGATCCAATCCAATCTAATCCAATCCAATGTAAGGAACGACATTCAATCCAATCCAATCCAATCCAATCCAGTCCAATCCAATCCAATCCAATGAACGGCATGCAATCCAATCCAATGCAATCCAAACCTATCCAATCCAATCCAAGGAACGCCGTCCAATCCAATCCAATCCAAGCCGATCCAATCCAATCCAATCCATTCCAAGAAACGGCATCCAATCCAATCCAATCCAATCCAAGGATCGGCATCCAAACCAATCCAATCCAATCCACTCCATCCAATCCCATCCAATCCAAACCAGTCCAATCCAATCCAGTCCAGTCCAATGCAATCCGATCCAATCCAATTCTATCCAATCCAATCAATTCCAATCCTAGGAACGGCATCCAATCCAATCCAATCCAATCCAATCCAAGGAACGGCATTCAATCCAATCCAATCCAATCCAGTCCAATGAAACTCAATGCAATCAAAGCAACGGCATCCAATCGAATCCAATCCAATCCAATCCAATCCGAACCAATCCAATCCAATCCAACCCAATACAATCCAATCCAATAAACGACATCCAATCCAATTCAATGCAATGCAATCCAGTCCAATCCAATCCGATCCAATCCAATCAAATCCAATCCAATCTCAGGAACGACATTCAATCCAATCCAATCCAATCCAATCCAGTCCAATCCAATCCAATCCAATCCAATCCAAAGAACGGCATCCACCCCAATCCAATCCAATCCAATCAAATCCTATCCATTCCAATCCAATCCAATGCAATCCAATCCAACGAACGGCATCCAACCCAATCCAATCCAATCCAATCCAATGAACGGCATCAAATCCAATCCAATCCAATGCAATCCATTCCAATCCAATCCAATCCAATTCAATCCAAGGAACGGTATCTACTCCAACCCAATCCAATCCAATCGAATCCAATCCAATGAAATCCAATCCACCGAACGGCATCCAACCCAATCCAATCCAATCCAATCCACTCCTATCCAATTCAGTACAAGAAATGCCATCCAATCCAATCCAATTCAATCACATTCGATCCAATCCAATCCAATCCAATCCAATCCATGAAACGCCATCCAATCCAATCCAATCCAATCCAAGGATCGGCATCCAATACAATCCAATCCAATCCAATCCACTCCAATCCAATCCAATCCAATCCAATCCACTTCAATCAGGTCCAGTCCAATCCAAGGAACGGGATCCAATCCAATCCAATCCAATCTAATGCAAGGAACCGCATCCAATCCAATCCAATGAACATCATCCAATGCAATCCAATCCAACCAAAACCAATCCAATCCAATCAAATCCAAACTAAGGAACGGCATCCAATCCAATCCAATCCAATCCAATCCAATCCACTCCAATCCAATCCAATCCAATCCAATCCACTTCAATCAGGTCCAGTCCAATCCAAGGAACGGGATCCAATCCAATCCAATCCAATCTAATGCAAGGAACCGCATGCAATCCAATCCAATGAACATCATCCAATGCAATCCAATCCAACCAAAACCAATCCAATCCAATCAAATCCAAACTAAGGAACGGCATTCAATCCAATCCAATCCAATCCAATGAACGTCATCCAATCCAATCCAATCCAACCCAAACCAATCCAATCCAATCAAATCCAAACAAAGGAACGGCATTCAATGCAATCCAATCCAATCCAATCCAATCCAAGGAACGGCATCCAATCCAATCCATTCCAATCCAATCCAATCTAATCCAATCTATCCAAGGAACGGCATCCTATCCAATCCAATCCAATCCAATCCAACGAACGGCATCCAATCCAATCCAATCCAATCCAAACAAATCCAATCTAAGGAACGGCATTCAATCCATTCCAATCCAATCCAATCCAATCAAAAGAACGGCATCCAATCCAATCCAATCCAATCCAATCCAATGAACGTCATGCAATCCAATCCAATCCAACCCAAACCAATCCAATCCAATCAAATCCAAACTAAGGAACGGCATTCAATCCAATCCAATCCAATCCAATGAACGTCATCCAATCCAATCCAATCCAACCCAAACCAATCCAATCCAATCAAATCCAAACTAAGGAACGGCATTCAATGCAATCCAATCCAATCCAATCCAATCCAAGGAACGGCATCCAATCCAATCCATTCCAATCCAATCCAATCTAATCCAATCTATCCAAGGAACGGCATCCTATCCAATCCAATCCAATCCAATCCAATCCAACGAACGGCATCCAATCCAATCCAATCCAATCCAAACAAATCCAATCTAAGGAACGGCATTCAATCCATTCCAGTCCAATCCAATCCAATCAAAAGAACGGCATCCAATCCAATCCAATCCAATCCAATCCAATGAACGTCATGCAATCCAATCCAATCCAACCCAAACCAATCCAATCCAATCAAATCCAAACTAAGGAACGGCATTCAATGCAATCCAATCCAATCCAATCCAATCCAAGGAACGGCATCCAATCCAATCCATTCCAATCCAATCCAATCTAATCCAATCTATCCAAGGAACGGCATCCTATCCAATCCAATCCAATCCAATCCAACGAACGGCATCCTCCCCAATCCAATCCAATCCAATCTAATCCTATCCAATCCAATCCAAGGAACGCCATCCAATCCATTCCAATCCAATCCGATCCAATCCAATCCAATCCAAGAAACGGCATCCAATCCAATCCAATCCAATCCAAGGATCGGCATCCAATCCTATCCAATCCAATCGAATCCACTCCACTCCAATCCAATCCCATCCCATCCAATCCAAACCAATCCAATCCAATCCAGTCCAGTCCAGTCCAGTCCAGTCCAATCCAAGGAACGGGATCCAATCCAATCCAATCCAATGAAACTCAATGCAATCAAAGGAACGGCATCCAATCCAATCCAATCCAATCCAATCCAATCCAATCCGAACCAATCCAATCCAATCCAATCCAACCCAATACAATCCAATCCAATGAACGACATCCAATCCAATCCAATGCAATGCAATCCAGTCCAATCCAATCCGATCCAATCCAATCAAATCCAATCCAATCTCAGGAACGACATTCAATCCAATCCAATCCAATCCAATCCAGTCCAATCCAATCCAATCCAATCCAAAGAACGGCATCCACCCCAATCCAATCCAATCCAATCAAATCCTATCCATTCCAATCCAATCCAATGCAATCCAATCCAACGAACGGCATCCAACCCAATCCAATCCAATCCAATCCAATGAACGGCATCAAATCCAATCCAATCCAATGCAATCCATTCCAATCCAATCCAATCCAATTCAATCCAAGGAACGGCATCTAATCCAACCCAATACAATCCAATCCAATGAACGGCATCCAATCCAATCCAATCCAATCCAATCGGAGCCAATCCAATCCAAGGAACGGCATCCAATCCAATCCAATGCAATGCAATCCAGTCCAATCCAATCCGATCCAATCCAATCTAATCCAATCCAATCTAAGGAACGACATTCAATCCAATCCAATCCAATCCAATCCAGTCCAATCCAATCCAATCCAATGAACGGCATGCAATCCAATGCAATGCAATCCAAACCTATCCAATCCAATCCAAGGAACGCCGTCCAATCCAATCCAATCCAAGCCGATCCAATCCAATCCAATCCATTCCAAGAAACGGCATCCAATCCAATCCAATCCAATCCAAGGATCGGCATCCAAACCAATCCAATCCAATCCAATCCACTCCATCCAATCCCATCCAATCCAAACCAGTCCAATCCAATCCAGTCCAGTCCAATGCAATCCGATCCAATCCAATTCTATCCAATCCAATCAATTCCAATCCTAGGAACGGCATCCAATCCAATCCAATCCAATCCAAGGAACGGCATTCAATCCAATCCAATCCAATCCAGTCCAATGAAACTCAATGCAATCAAAGCAACGGCATCCAATCGAATCCAATCCAATCCAATCCAATCCGAACCAATCCAATCCAATCCAACCCAATACAATCCAATCCAATAAACGACATCCAATCCAATTCAATGCAATGCAATCCAGTCCAATCCAATCCGATCCAATCCAATCAAATCCAATCCAATCTCAGGAACGACAATCAATCCAATCCAATCCAATCCAATCCAGTCCAATCCAATCCAATCCAATCCAAAGAACGGCATCCACCCCAATCCAATCCAATCCAATCAAATCCTATCCATTCCAATCCAATCCAATGCAATCCAATCCAACGAACGGCATCCAACCCAATCCAATCCAATCCAATCCAATGAACGGCATCAAATCCAATCCAATCCAATGCAATCCATTCCAATCCAATCCAATCCAATTCAATCCAAGGAACGGCAACTAATCCAATCCAATCCAATCCAATCCAATCCAATCGAATCCAATCCAATGCAATCCAATCCACCGAACGGCATCCAACCCAATCCAATCCAATCCAATCCACTCCTATCCAATTCAGTACAAGAAATGCCATCCAATCCAATCCAATTCAATCACATTCGATCCAATCCAATCCAATCCAATCCATGAAACGGCATCCAATCCAATCCAATCCAATCCAAGGATCGGCATCCAATACAATCCAAACCAATCTAATCGAATCCAATCCAATCCAATGCAATTCAATCCAAACCAAGGAACGGCATCCAATCCAATCCAATCCAATCCAATCCACTCCAATCCAATCCAATCCAATCCAATCCACTTCAATCAGGTCCAGTCCAATCCAAGGAACGGGATCCAATCCAATCCAATCCAATCTAATGCAAGGAACCGCATCCAATCCAATCCAATCCAATGAACATCATCCAATGCAACCCATTCCAATCCAATTCAATCCAAGTAACGGCATCCAATCGAATCCAATCCAAGGAACGGCATTAAACCAAACCAATCCAATCCAATCCAATCCAATCTAATCCTATCCAATCCAATCCAAGGAACGCCATCCAATCCATTCCAATCCAATCCAATCCAATCCAATCCAATCCAATCCAATCCAAGAAACGGCATCCAATCCAATCCAATCCAATCCAAGGATCGGCATCCAATCCTATCCAATCCAATCGAATCCACTCCACTCCAATCCAATCCCATCCCATCCAATCCAAACAAATCCAATCCAATCCAGTCCAGTCCAGTCCAGTCCAGTCCAATCCAAGGAACGGGATCCAATCCAATCCAATCCAATGCAATCCGATCCAATCCAATTCTACCCAATCCAACCAATTCCAATCCTAGGAACAGCATCCAATCCAATCCAATCCAATCAAATCCAAGGAACGGAATTCAATCCATTCCAATCCAATCCAGTCCAATGAAACCCAATGCAATCAAAGCAACGGCATCCAATCAATTCCAATCCAATCCAAACCAAACCAATCCAATCCAACCCAATACAATCCAATCCAATGAACGGCATCCAATCGGAGCCAATCCAATCCAAGGAACGGCATCCAATCCAATCCAATGCAATGCAATCCAGTCCAATCCAATCCGATCCAATCCAATCAAATCCAATCCAATCTCAGGAACGACATTCAATCCAATCCAATCCAATCCAATCCAGTCCAATCCAATCCAATCCAATCCAAAGAACGGCATCCACCCCAATCCAATCCAATCCAATCAAATCCTATCCATTCCAATCCAATCCAATGCAATCCAATCCAACGAACGGCATCCAACCCAATCCAATCCAATCCAATCCAATGAACGGCATCAAATCCAATCCAATCCAATGCAATCCATTCCAATCCAATCCAATCCAATTCAATCCAAGGAACGGCATCTAATCCAATCCAATCCAATCGAATCCAATCCAATGCAATCCAATCCACCGAACGGCATCCAACCCAATCCAATCCAATCCAATCCACTCCTATCCAATTCAGTACAAGAAATGCCATCCAAACCAATCCAATTCAATCAGATTCGATCCAATCCAATCCAATCCAATCCAATCCAAGGATCGGCATCCAATACAATCCAAACCAATCTAATCGAATCCAATCCAATCCAATGCAATTCAATCCAAACCAAGGAACGGCATCCAATCCAATCCAATCCAATCCAATCCACTCCAATCCAATCCAATCCAATCCAATCCAATCCACTTCAATCAGGTCCAGTCCAATCCAAGGAACGAGATCCAATCCAATCCAATCCAATCTAATGCAAGGAACCGCATCCAATCCAATCCAATCCAATGAACATCATCCAATGCAATCCAATCCAACCAAAACCAATCCAATCCAATCAAATCCAAACTAAGGAACGGCATTCAATCTAATCCAATCCAATCCAATGAACGTCATCCAATCCAATCAAATCCAACCCAAACCAATCCAATCCAATCAAATCCAAACTAAGGAACGGCATTCAATGCAATCCAATCCAATCCAATCCAATGAACGGCATCAAATCCAATCCAATCCAATGCAATCCATTCCAATCCAATCCAATCCAATTCAATCCAAGGAACGGCATCTAATCCAATCCAATCCAATCGAATCCAATCCAATGCAATCCAATCCACCGAACGGCATCCAACCCAATCCAATCCAATCCAATCCACTCCTATCCAATTCAGTACAAGAAATGCCATCCAATCCAATCCAATTCAATCACATTCGATCCAATCCAATCCAATCCAATCCAATCCATGAAACGGCATCCAATCCAATCCAATCCAATCCAAGGATCGGCATCCAATACAATCCAAAGCAATCTAATCGAATCCAATTCAATCCAATGCAATTCAATCCAAACCAAGGAACGGCATCCAATCCAATCCAATCCAATCCAATCCAATCCACTCCAATCCAATCCGATCCAATCCAATCCAATCCAAGAAACGGCATCCAATCCAATCCAATCCAATCCAAGGATCGGCATCCAATCCTATCCAATCCAATCGAATCCACTCCACTCCAATCCAATCCCATCCCATCCAATCCAAACCAATCCAATCCAATCCAGTCCAGTCCAGTCCAGTCCAGTCCAATCCAAGGAACGGGATCCAATCCAATCCAATCCAATGAAACTCAATGCAATCAAAGGAACGGCATCCAATCCAATCCAATCCAATCCAATCCAATCCAATCCGAACCAATCCAATCCAATCCAATCCAACCCAATACAATCCAATCCAATGAACGACATCCAATCCAATCCAATGCAATGCAATGCAATCCAGTCCAATCCAATCCGATCCAATCCAATCAAATCCAATCCAATCTCAGGAACGACATTCAATCCAATCCAATCCAATCCAATCCAGTCCAATCCAATCCAATCCAATCCAAAGAACGGCATCCACCCCAATCCAATCCAATCCAATCAAATCCTATCCATTCCAATCCAATCCAATGCAATCCAATCCAACGAACGGCATCCAACCCAATCCAATCCAATCCAATCCAATGAACGGCATCAAATCCAATCCAATCCAATGCAATCCATTCCAATCCAATCCAATCCAATTCAATCCAAGGAACGGCATCTAATCCAACCCAATACAATCCAATCCAATGAACGGCATCCAATCCAATCCAATCCAATCCAATCGGAGCCAATCCAATCCAAGGAACGGCATCCAATCCAATCCAATGCAATGCAATCCAGTCCAATCCAATCCGATCCAATCCAATCTAATCCAATCCAATCTAAGGAACGACATTCAATCCAATCCAATCCAATCCAATCCAGTCCAATCCAATCCAATCCAATGAACGGCATGCAATCCAATGCAATGCAATCCAAACCTATCCAATCCAATCCAAGGAACGCCGTCCAATCCAATCCAATCCAAGCCGATCCAATCCAATCCAATCCATTCCAAGAAACGGCATCCAATCCAATCCAATCCAATCCAAGGATCGGCATCCAAACCAATCCAATCCAATCCAATCCACTCCATCCAATCCCATCCAATCCAAACCAGTCCAATCCAATCCAGTCCAGTCCAATGCAATCCGATCCAATCCAATTCTATCCAATCCAATCAATTCCAATCCTAGGAACGGCATCCAATCCAATCCAATCCAATCCAAGGAACGGCATTCAATCCAATCCAATCCAATCCAGTCCAATGAAACTCAATGCAATCAAAGCAACGGCATCCAATCGAATCCAATCCAATCCAATCCAATCCGAACCAATCCAATCCAATCCAACCCAATACAATCCAATCCAATAAACGACATCCAATCCAATTCAATGCAATGCAATCCAGTCCAATCCAATCCGATCCAATCCAATCAAATCCAATCCAATCTCAGGAACGACAATCAATCCAATCCAATCCAATCCAGTCCAATCCAATCCAATCCAATCCAAAGAACGGCATCCACCCCAATCCAATCCAATCCAATCAAATCCTATCCATTCCAATCCAATCCAATGCAATCCAATCCAACGAACGGCATCCAACCCAATCCAATCCAATCCAATCCAATGAACGGCATCAAATCCAATCCAATCCAATGCAATCCATTCCAATCCAATCCAATCCAATTCAATCCAAGGAACGGCAACTAATCCAATCCAATCCAATCCAATCCAATCCAATCGAATCCAATCCAATGCAATCCAATCCACCGAACGGCATCCAACCCAATCCAATCCAATCCAATCCACTCCTATCCAATTCAGTACAAGAAATGCCATCCAATCCAATCCAATTCAATCACATTCGATCCAATCCAATCCAATCCAATCCATGAAACGGCATCCAATCCAATCCAATCCAATCCAAGGATCGGCATCCAATACAATCCAAACCAATCTAATCGAATCCAATCCAATCCAATGCAATTCAATCCAAACCAAGGAACGGCATCCAATCCAATCCAATCCAATCCAATCCACTCCAATCCAATCCAATCCAATCCAATCCACTTCAATCAGGTCCAGTCCAATCCAAGGAACGGGATCCAATCCAATCCAATCCAATCTAATGCAAGGAACCGCATCCAATCCAATCCAATCCAATGAACATCATCCAATGCAACCCATTCCAATCCAATTCAATCCAAGTAACGGCATCCAATCGAATCCAATCCAAGGAACGGCATTAAACCAAACCAATCCAATCCAATCCAATCCAATCTAATCCTATCCAATCCAATCCAAGGAACGCCATCCAATCCATTCCAATCCAATCCAATCCAATCCAATCCAATCCAATCCAATCCAAGAAACGGCATCCAATCCAATCCAATCCAATCCAAGGATCGGCATCCAATCCTATCCAATCCAATCGAATCCACTCCACTCCAATCCAATCCCATCCCATCCAATCCAAACAAATCCAATCCAATCCAGTCCAGTCCAGTCCAGTCCAGTCCAATCCAAGGAACGGGATCCAATCCAATCCAATCCAATGCAATCCGATCCAATCCAATTCTACCCAATCCAACCAATTCCAATCCTAGGAACAGCATCCAATCCAATCCAATCCAATCAAATCCAAGGAACGGAATTCAATCCATTCCAATCCAATCCAGTCCAATGAAACCCAATGCAATCAAAGCAACGGCATCCAATCAATTCCAATCCAATCCAAACCAAACCAATCCAATCCAACCCAATACAATCCAATCCAATGAACGGCATCCAATCGGAGCCAATCCAATCCAAGGAACGGCATCCAATCCAATCCAATGCAATGCAATCCAGTCCAATCCAATCCGATCCAATCCAATCAAATCCAATCCAATCTCAGGAACGACATTCAATCCAATCCAATCCAATCCAATCCAGTCCAATCCAATCCAATCCAATCCAAAGAACGGCATCCACCCCAATCCAATCCAATCCAATCAAATCCTATCCATTCCAATCCAATCCAATGCAATCCAATCCAACGAACGGCATCCAACCCAATCCAATCCAATCCAATCCAATGAACGGCATCAAATCCAATCCAATCCAATGCAATCCATTCCAATCCAATCCAATCCAATTCAATCCAAGGAACGGCATCTAATCCAACCCAATACAATCCAATCCAATGAACGGCATCCAATCCAATCCAATCCAATCCAATCGGAGCCAATCCAATCCAAGGAACGGCATCCAATCCAATCCAATGCAATGCAATCCAGTCCAATCCAATCCGATCCAATCCAATCTAATCCAATCCAATCTAAGGAACGACATTCAATCCAATCCAATCCAATCCAATCCAGTCCAATCCAATCCAATCCAATGAACGGCATGCAATCCAATGCAATGCAATCCAAACCTATCCAATCCAATCCAAGGAACGCCGTCCAATCCAATCCAATCCAAGCCGATCCAATCCAATCCAATCCATTCCAAGAAACGGCATCCAATCCAATCCAATCCAATCCAAGGATCGGCATCCAAACCAATCCAATCCAATCCAATCCACTCCATCCAATCCCATCCAATCCAAACCAGTCCAATCCAATCCAGTCCAGTCCAATGCAATCCGATCCAATCCAATTCTATCCAATCCAATCAATTCCAATCCTAGGAACGGCATCCAATCCAATCCAATCCAATCCAAGGAACGGCATTCAATCCAATCCAATCCAATCCAGTCCAATGAAACTCAATGCAATCAAAGCAACGGCATCCAATCGAATCCAATCCAATCCAATGCAATTCAATCCAAACCAAGGAACGGCATCCAATCCAATCCAATCCAATCCAATCCACTCCAATCCAATCCAATCCAATCCAATCCACTTCAATCAGGTCCAGTCCAATCCAAGGAACGGGATCCAATCCAATCCAATCCAATCTAATGCAAGGAACCGCATCCAATCCAATCCAATCCAATGAACATCATCCAATGCAACCCATTCCAATCCAATTCAATCCAAGTAACGGCATCCAATCGAATCCAATCCAAGGAACGGCATTAAACCAAACCAATCCAATCCAATCCAATCCAATCTAATCCTATCCAATCCAATCCAAGGAACGCCATCCAATCCATTCCAATCCAATCCAATCCAATCCAATCCAATCCAATCCAATCCAAGAAACGGCATCCAATCCAATCCAATCCAATCCAAGGATCGGCATCCAATCCTATCCAATCCAATCGAATCCACTCCACTCCAATCCAATCCCATCCCATCCAATCCAAACAAATCCAATCCAATCCAGTCCAGTCCAGTCCAGTCCAGTCCAATCCAAGGAACGGGATCCAATCCAATCCAATCCAATGCAATCCGATCCAATCCAATTCTACCCAATCCAACCAATTCCAATCCTAGGAACAGCATCCAATCCAATCCAATCCAATCAAATCCAAGGAACGGAATTCAATCCATTCCAATCCAATCCAGTCCAATGAAACCCAATGCAATCAAAGCAACGGCATCCAATCAATTCCAATCCAATCCAAACCAAACCAATCCAATCCAACCCAATACAATCCAATCCAATGAACGGCATCCAATCGGAGCCAATCCAATCCAAGGAACGGCATCCAATCCAATCCAATGCAATGCAATCCAGTCCAATCCAATCCGATCCAATCCAATCAAATCCAATCCAATCTCAGGAACGACATTCAATCCAATCCAATCCAATCCAATCCAGTCCAATCCAATCCAATCCAATCCAAAGAACGGCATCCACCCCAATCCAATCCAATCCAATCAAATCCTATCCATTCCAATCCAATCCAATGCAATCCAATCCAACGAACGGCATCCAACCCAATCCAATCCAATCCAATCCAATGAACGGCATCAAATCCAATCCAATCCAATGCAATCCATTCCAATCCAATCCAATCCAATTCAATCCAAGGAACGGCATCTAATCCAATCCAATCCAATCGAATCCAATCCAATGCAATCCAATCCACCGAACGGCATCCAACCCAATCCAATCCAATCCAATCCACTCCTATCCAATTCAGTACAAGAAATGCCATCCAAACCAATCCAATTCAATCAGATTCGATCCAATCCAATCCAATCCAATCCAATCCAAGGATCGGCATCCAATACAATCCAAACCAATCTAATCGAATCCAATCCAATCCAATGCAATTCAATCCAAACCAAGGAACGGCATCCAATCCAATCCAATCCAATCCAATCCACTCCAATCCAATCCAATCCAATCCAATCCAATCCACTTCAATCAGGTCCAGTCCAATCCAAGGAACGAGATCCAATCCAATCCAATCCAATCTAATGCAAGGAACCGCATCCAATCCAATCCAATCCAATGAACATCATCCAATGCAATCCAATCCAACCAAAACCAATCCAATCCAATCAAATCCAAACTAAGGAACGGCATTCAATCTAATCCAATCCAATCCAATGAACGTCATCCAATCCAATCAAATCCAACCCAAACCAATCCAATCCAATCAAATCCAAACTAAGGAACGGCATTCAATGCAATCCAATCCAATCCAATCCAATGAACGGCATCAAATCCAATCCAATCCAATGCAATCCATTCCAATCCAATCCAATCCAATTCAATCCAAGGAACGGCATCTAATCCAATCCAATCCAATCGAATCCAATCCAATGCAATCCAATCCACCGAACGGCATCCAACCCAATCCAATCCAATCCAATCCACTCCTATCCAATTCAGTACAAGAAATGCCATCCAATCCAATCCAATTCAATCACATTCGATCCAATCCAATCCAATCCAATCCAATCCATGAAACGGCATCCAATCCAATCCAATCCAATCCAAGGATCGGCATCCAATACAATCCAAAGCAATCTAATCGAATCCAATTCAATCCAATGCAATTCAATCCAAACCAAGGAACGGCATCCAATCCAATCCAATCCAATCCAATCCAATCCACTCCAATCCAATCCAATCCAATCCACTTCAATCAGGTCCAGTCCAATCCAAGGAACGGGATCCAATCCAATCCAATCCAATCTAATGCAAGGAACCGCATCCAATCCAATCCAATCCAATGAACATCATCCAATGCAATCCAATCCAACCAAAACCAATCCAATCCAATCAAATCCAAACTAAGGAACGGCATTCAATCCAATCCAATCCAATCCAATGAACGTCATCCAATCCAATCCAATCCAACCCAAACCAATCCAATCCAATAAAATCCAAACTAAGGAACGGCATTCAATGCAATCCAATCCAATCCAATCCAATCCAAGGAACGGCATCCAATCCAATCCATTCCAATCCAATCCAATCTAATCCAATCTATCCAAGGAACGGCATCCTATCCAATCCAATCCAATCCAATCCAATTCAACGAACGGCATCCAATCCAATCCAATCCAATCCAAACAAATCCAATCTAAGGAACGGCATTCAATCCATTCCAATCCAATCCAATCCAATCAAAGGAACGGCATCCAATCCAATCCAATCCAATCCAATCCAATCCAATCTAATCCAAGTAACGGCATCCAATCCAATCCTATGCAATGCAATCCAAGGAGCGCCATGCAATTCAATCCAATGCAATCCAAACAAATCCAATCGAAGGAACGGCATTCAATCCAATCGAATCCAATCCAATCCAAGGACCGCATCTAATCCATTCCAATCCAATCCAATCCAATCCAATCCAATCAAAGGAACTGCATCCAATCCAATCCAATCCAATCCAATCTAATCCAAGGAACGGCATCCAATCCAATCCGATGCAATGCAATCCAAGGAACGCCATGCAGTCCAATCCAATGCAATCCAATCCGATCCAATCCAATCCAATCCAATCCAAGCAACGGCATCCAATCCAATCCAAGCCAATCCAATCCAAACTAAGCCAATCCAATCCAAGGAACGGCATCAAATCCAATTCAATACAATCCAATACAATCCAATCCAAGGAACGGCATCCAATCCAATCCTATGCAATGCTATCCAAGGAACGCCATGCAATCCAATCCAATGCAATCCAATCCGATCCAATCCAATCCAAACAAATCCAATCGAAGGACCGGCATTCAATCCAATCCAATCCAATCCAATCTAAGGACCGGCATCCAATCAATGCTATCCAAGTAACGGCATCCAATCCAATCCAATCCAATCCCATCCAATGCAATCCACTCCAATCCAATCCAAACCAATCCAATCCAATCCAATCCAATCCAATCCAATCCAATGCAATCCAATTCAATCCAAGGAACGGCATCCAATTTAATCCAATCCAATCCAATCCAATCCAATCCAATCCAATCCAACGAACGGCATCCTCCCCAATCCAATCCAATCCAATCTAATCCTATCCAATCCAATCCAAGGAACGCCATCCAATCCATTCCAATCCAATCCGATCCAATCCAATCCAATCCAATCCAAGAAACGGCATCCAATCCAATCCTATCCAATCCAATCCAAGGAACGCCATCCAATCCATTCCAATCCAATCCGATCCAATCCAATCCAATCCAATCCAAGAAACGGCATCCAATCCAATCCAATCCAATCCAATCCAAGGATCGGCATCCAATCCTATCCAATCCAATCGAATCCACTCCACTCCAATCCAATCCCATCCCATCCAATTCAAACCAATCCAATCCAATCCAGTCCAGTCCAGTCCAGTCCAGTCCAGTCCAATCCAAGGAACGGGATCCAATCCAATCCAATCCAATGCAATCCGATCCAATCCAATTCTATCCAATCCAATCAATTCCAATCCTAGGAACAGCATCCAATCCAATCCAATCCAATCAAATCCAAGGAACGGATTTCAATCCAATCCAATCCAATCCAGTCCAATGAAACCCAATGCAATCAAAGCAACGGCATCCAATCAATTCCAATCCAATCCAAACCAAACCAATCCAATCCAACCCAATACAATCCAATCCAATGAACGGCATCCAATCCAATCCAATCCAATCCAATCGGAGCCAATCCAATCCAAGGAACGGCATCCAATCCAATCCAATGCAATGCAATCCAGTCCAATCCAATCCGATCCAATCCAATCTAATCCAATCCAATCTAAGGAACGACATTCAATCCAATCCAATCCAATCCAATCCAGTCCAATCCAATCCAATCCAATGAACGGCATGCAATCCAATCCAATGCAATCCAAACCTATCCAATCCAATCCAAGGAACGCCGTCCAATCCAATCCAATCCAAGCCGATCCAATCCAATCCAATCCAATCCATTCCAAGAAACGGCATCCAATCCAATCCAATCCAATCCAAGGATCGGCATCCAAACCAATCCAATCCAATCCAATCCACTCCATCCAATCCCATCCAATCCAAACCAGTCCAATCCAATCCAGTCCAGTCCAATGCAATCCGATCCAATCCAATTCTATCCAATCCAATCAATTCCAATCCTAGGAACGGCATCCAATCCAATCCAATCCAATCCAATCCAATCCAAGGAACGGCATTCAATCCAATCCAGTCCAATGAAACTCAATGCAATCAAAGCAACGGCATCCAATCGAATCCAATCCAATCCAATCCAATCCGAACCAATCCAATCCAATCCAACCCAATACAATCCAATCCAATAAACGACATCCAATCCAATTCAATGCAATGCAATCCAGTCCAATCCAATCCGATCCAATCCAATCAAATCCAATCCAATCTCAGGAACGACATTCAATCCAATCCAATCCAATCCAGTCCAATCCAATCCAATCCAATCCAAAGAACGGCATCCACCCCAATCCAATCCAATCCAATCAAATCCTATCCATTCCAATCCAATCCAATGCAATCCAATCCAACGAACGGCATCCAACCCAATCCAATCCAATCCAATCCAATGAACGGCATCAAATTCAATCCAATCCAATGCAATCCATTCCAATCCAATCCAATCCAATTCAATCCAAGGAACGGCATCTAATACAATCCAATCCAATCCAATCGAATCCAATCCAATGCAATCCAATCCACCGAACGGCATCTAACCCAATCCAATCCAATCCAATCTACTCCTATCCACTTCAGTACAGGAAATGCCATCCAATCCAATCCAATTCAATTACATTCGATCCAATCCAATCCAATCCAATCCAATCCATGAAACGGCATCCAATCCAATCCAATCCAATCCAAGGATCGGCATCCAATACAATCCAAACCAATCTAATCGAATCCAATCCAATTCAATGCAATTCAATCCAAACCAAGGAACGGCATCCAATCCAATCCAATCCAATCCAATCCACTCCAATCCAATCCAATCCAATCCAATCCAATCCACTTCAATCAGGTCCAGTCCAATCCAAGGAACGGGATCCAATCCAATCCAATCCAATCTAATGCAAGGAACCGCATCCAATCCAATCCAATCCAATGAACATCATCCAATGCAATCCAATCCAACCAAAACCAATCCAATCCAATCAAATCCAAACTAAGGAACGGCATTCTATCCAAGGAAATCCAATCCAATGAACGTCATCCAATCCAATCCAATCCAACCCAAACCAATCCAATCCAATCAAATCCAAACTAAGGAACGGCATTCAATGCAATCCAATCCAATACAATACAATCCAAGGAACGGCATCCAATCCAATCCATTCCAATCCAATCCAATCTAATCCAATCTATCCAAGGAACGGCATCCTATCCAATCCAATCCAATCCAATCTATTTCAATGAACGGCATCCAATCCAATCCAATCCAATCCAAACAAATCCAATCTAAGGAACGGCATTCAATCCATTCCAATCCAATCCAATCCAATCAAAAGAACGGCATCCAATCCAATCCAATCCAATCCAATGAACGTCATGCAATCCAATCCAATCCAACCCAAACCAATCCAATCCAATCAAATCCAAACTAAGGAACGGCATTCAATGCAATCCAATCCAATCCAATCCAATCCAAGGAACGGCATCCAATCCAATCCATTCCAATCCAATCCAATCCAATCCAATCCAATCCAATCCAACGAACGGCATCCTCCCCAATCCAATCCAATCCAATCTAATCCTATCCAATCCAATCCAAGGAACGCCATCCAATCCATTCCAATCCAATCCGATCCAATCCAATCCAATCCAATCCAAGAAACGGCATCCAATCCAATCCAATCCAATCCAATCCAAGGATCGGCATCCAATCCTATCCAATCCAATCGAATCCACTCCACTCCAATCCAATCCCATCCCATCCCATCCAATCCAAACCAATCCAATCCAATCCAGTCCAGTCCAGTCCAGTCCAGTCCAGTCCAATCCAAGGAACGGGATCCAATCCAATCCAATCCAATGAAACTCAATGCAATCAAAGGAACGGCATCCAATCCAATCCAATCCAATCCAATCCAATCCGAACCAATCCAATCCAATCCAATCCAACCCAATACAATCCAATCCAATGAACGACATCCAATCCAATCCAATGCAATGCAATCCAGTCCAATCCAATCCGATCCAATCCAATCAAATCCAATCCAATCTCAGGAACGACATTCAATCCAATCCAATCCAATCCAATCCAGTCCAATCCAATCCAATCCAATCCAAAGAACGGCATCCACCCCAATCCAATCCAATCCAATCAAATCCTATCCATTCCAATCCAATCCAATGCAATCCAATCCAACGAACGGCATCCAACCCAATCCAATCCAATCCAATCCAATGAACGGCATCAAATCCAATCCAATCCAATGCAATCCATTCCAATCCAATCCAATCCAATTCAATCCAAGGAACGGCATCTAATCCAATCCAATCCAATCCAATCCAATCGAATCCAATCCAATGCAATCCAATCCACCGAACGGCATCCAACCCAATCCAATCCAATCCAATCCACTCCTATCCAATTCAGTACAAGAAATGCCATCCAATCCAATCCAATTCAATCACATTCGATCCAATCCAATCCAATCCAATCCATGAAACGGCATCCAATCCAATCCAATCCAATCCAAGGATCGGCATCCAATACAATCCAAACCAATCTAATCGAATCCAATCCAATCCAATGCAATTCAATCCAAACCAAGGAACGGCATCCAATCCAATCCAATCCAATCCAATCCACTCCAATCCAATCCAATCCAATCCAATCCACTTCAATCAGGTCCAGTCCAATCCAAGGAACGGGATCCAATCCAATCCAATCCAATCTAATGCAAGGAACCGCATCCAATCCAATCCAATCCAATGAACATCATCCAATGCAACCCAATCCAATCCAATTCAATCCAAGTAACGGCATCCAATCGAATCCAATCCAAGGAACGGCATTAAACCAAACCAATCCAATCCAATCCAACGAACGGCATCCTCCCCAATCCAATCCAATCCAATCTAATCCTATCCAATCCAATCCAAGGAACGCCATCCAATCCATTCCAATCCAATCCGATCCAATCCAATCCAATCCAATCCAATCCAAGAAACGGCATCCAATCCAATCCAATCCAATCCAATCCAAGGATCGGCATCCAATCCTATCCAATCCAATCGAATCCACTCCACTCCAATCCAATCCCATCCCATCCAATCCAAACAAATCCAATCCAATCCAGTCCAGTCCAGTCCAGTCCAGTCCAGTCCAATCCAAGGAACGGGATCCAATCCAATCCAATCCAATGCAATCCGATCCAATCCAATTCTACCCAATCCAACCAATTCCAATCCTAGGAACAGCATCCAATCCAATCCAATCCAATCAAATCCAAGGAACGGAATTCAATCCAATCCAATCCAATCCAGTCCAATGAAACCCAATGCAATCAAAGCAACGGCATCCAATCAATTCCAATCCAATCCAAACCAAACCAATCCAATCCAACCCAATACAATCCAATCCAATGAACGGCATCCAATCCAATCCAATCCAATCCAATCGGAGCCAATCCAATCCAAGGAACGGCATCCAATCCAATCCAATGCAATGCAATCCAGTCCAATCCAATCCGATCCAATCCAATCAAATCCAATCCAATCTCAGGAACGACATTCAATCCAATCCAATCCAATCCAATCCAGTCCAATCCAATCCAATCCAATCCAAAGAACGGCATCCACCCCAATCCAATCCAATCCAATCAAATCCTATCCATTCCAATCCAATCCAATGCAATCCAATCCAACGAACGGCATCCAACCCAATCCAATCCAATCCAATCCAATGAACGGCATCAAATCCAATCCAATCCAATGCAATCCATTCCAATCCAATCCAATCCAATTCAATCCAAGGAACGGCATCTAATCCAATCCAATCCAATCGAATCCAATCCAATGCAATCCAATCCACCGAACGGCATCCAACCCAATCCAATCCAATCCAATCCACTCCTATCCAATTCAGTACAAGAAATGCCATCCAATCCAATCCAATTCAATCACATTCGATCCAATCCAATCCAATCCAATCCAATCCATGAAACGGCATCCAATCCAATCCAATCCAATCCAAGGATCGGCATCCAATACAATCCAAACCAATCTAATCGAACCCAATCCAATCCAATGCAATTCAATCCAAAGCAAGGAACGGCATCCAATCCAATCCAATCTAATCCAATCCACTCCAATCCAATCCAATCCAATCCAATCCAATCCACTTCAATCAGGTCCAGTCCAATCCAAGGAACGAGATCCAATCCAATCCAATCCAATCTAATGCAAGGAACCGCATCCAATCCAATCCAATCCAATGAACATCATCCAATGCAATCCAATCCAACCAAAACCAATCCAATCCAATCAAATCCAAACTAAGGAACGGCATTCAATCCAATCCAATCCAATCCAATGAACGTCATCCAATCCAATCCAATCCAACCCAAACCAATCCAATCCAATCAAATCCAAACTAAGGAACGGCATTCAATGCAATCCAATCCAATCCAATCCAATGAACGGCATCAAATCCAATCCAATCCAATGCAATCCATTCCAATCCAATCCAATCCAATTCAATCCAAGGAACGGCATCTAATCCAATCCAATCCAATCGAATCCAATCCAATGCAATCCAATCCACCGAACGGCATCCAACCCAATCCAATCCAATCCAATCCACTCCTATCCAATTCAGTACAAGAAATGCCATCCAATCCAATCCATTTCAATCACATTCGATCCAATCCAATCCAATCCAATCCAATCCATGAAACGGCATCCAATCCAATCCAATCCAATCCAAGGATCGGCATCCAATACAATCCAAACCAATCTAATCGAATCCAATCCAATCCAATGCAATTCAATCCAAACCAAGGAACGGCATCCAATCCAATCCAATCCAATCCAATCCACTCCAATCCAATCCAATCCAATCCAATCCACTTCAATCAGGTCCAGTCCAATCCAAGGAACGGGATCCAATCCAATCCAATCTAATGCAAGGAACCGCATCCAATCCAATCCAATCCAATGAACATCATCCAATGCAATCCAATCCAACCAAAACCAATCCAATCCAATCAAATCCAAACTAAGGAACGGCATTCAATCCAATCCAAGCCAATCCAATGAACGTCATCCAATCCAATCCAATCCAACCCAAACCAATCCAATCCAATCAAATCCAAACTAAGGAACGGCATTCAATGCAATCCAATCCAATCCAATCCAATCCAAGGAACGGCATCCAATCCAATCCATTCCAATCCAATCCAATCTAATCCAATCTATCCAAGGAACGGCATCCTATCCAATCCAATCCAATCCAATCCAATTCAACGAACGGCATCCAATCCAATCCAATCCAATCCAAACAAATCCAATCTAAGGAACGGCATTCAATCCATTCCAATCCAATCCAATCCAATCAAAGGAACGGCATCCAATCCAATCCAATCCAATCCAATCCAATCTAATCCAAGTAACGGCATCCAATCCAATCCTATGCAATGCAATCCAAGGAGCGCCATGCAATTCAATCCAATGCAATCCAAACAAATCCAATCGAAGGAACGGCATTCAATCCAATCGAATCCAATCCAATCCAAGGACCGCATCTAATCCATTCCAATCCAATCCAATCCAATCCAATCCAATCAAAGGAACTGCATCCAATCCAATCCAATCCAATCCAATCTAATCCAAGGAACGGCATCCAATCCAATCCGATGCAATGCAATCCAAGGAACGCCATGCAGTCCAATCCAATGCAATCCAATCCGATCCAATCCAATCCAATCCAATCCAAGCAACGGCATCCAATCCAATCCAAGCCAATCCAATCCAAACTAAGCCAATCCAATCCAAGGAACGGCATCAAATCCAATTCAATACAATCCAATACAATCCAATCCAAGGAACGCCATGCAATCCAATCCAATGCAATCCAATCCGATCCAATCCAATCCAAACAAATCCAATCTAAGGAACGGCATTCAATCCAATCCAATCCAATCCAATCTAAGGACCGGCATCCAATCAATCCAATCCAAGTAACGGCATCCAATCCAATCCAATCCAATCCAATCCCATCCAATGCAATCCACTCCAATCCAATCCAAACCAATCCAATCCAATCCAATCCAATCCAATGCAATCCAATTCAATCCAAGGAACGGCATCCAATTTAATCCAATCCAATCCAATCCAATCCAATCCAATCCAATCCAACGAACGGCATCCTCCCCAATCCAATCCAATCCAATCTAATCCTATCCAATCCAATCCAAGGAACGCCATCCAATCCATTCCAATCCAATCCGATCCAATCCAATCCAATCCAATCCAAGAAACGGCATCCAATCCAATCCAATGCAATCCAATCCAAGGATCGGCATCCAATCCTATCCAATCCAATCGAATCCACTCCACTCCAATCCAATCCCATCCCATCCAATCCAAACCAATCCAATCCAATCCAGTCCAGTCCAGTCCAGTCCAGTCCAATCCAAGGAACGGGATCCAATCCAATCCAATCCAATGCAATCCGATCCAATCCAATTCTATCCAATCCAATCAATTCCAATCCTAGGAACAGCATCCAATCCAATCCAATCCAATCAAATCCAAGGAACGGATTTCAATCCAATCCAATCCAATCCAGTCCAATGAAACCCAATGCAATCAAAGCAACGGCATCCAATCCAATCCAATCCAATCCAATCGGAGCCAATCCAATCCAAGGAACGGCATCAAATCCAATTCAATACAATCCAATACAATCCAATCCAAGGAACGGCATCCAATCCAATCCTATGCAATGCTATCCAAGGAACGCCATGCAATCCAATCCAATGCAATCCAATCCGATCCAATCCAATCCAAACAAATCCAATCGAAGGACCGGCATTCAATCCAATCCAATCCAATCCAATCTAAGGACCGGCATCCAATCAATCCAATCCAAGTAACGGCATCCAATCCAATCCAATCCAATCCCATCCAATGCAATCCACTCCAATCCAATCCAAACCAATCCACTCCAATCCAATCCAATCCAATCCAAACCAATCCAATTCAATCAGATTCGATCCAATCCAATCCAATCCAATCCAATCCAAGGATCGGCATCCAATACAATCCAAACCAATCTAATCGAATCCAATCCAATCCAATGCAATTCAATCCAAACCAAGGAACGGCATCCAATCCAATCCAATCCAATCCAATCCACTCCAATCCAATCCAATCCAATCCAATCCAATCCACTTCAATCAGGTCCAGTCCAATCCAAGGAACGAGATCCAATCCAATCCAATCCAATCTAATGCAAGGAACCGCATCCAATCCAATCCAATCCAATGAACATCATCCAATGCAATCCAATCCAACCAAAACCAATCCAATCCAATCAAATCCAAACTAAGGAACGGCATTCAATCCAATCCAATCCAATCCAATGAACGTCATCCAATCCAATCAAATCCAACCCAAACCAATCCAATCCAATCAAATCCAAACTAAGGAACGGCATTCAATGCAATCCAATCCAATCCAATCCAATGAACGGCATCAAATCCAATCCAATCCAATGCAATCCATTCCAATCCAATCCAATCCAATTCAATCCAAGGAACGGCATCTAATCCAATCCAATCCAATCGAATCCAATCCAATGCAATCCAATCCACCGAACGGCATCCAACCCAATCCAATCCAATCCAATCCACTCCTATCCAATTCAGTACAAGAAATGCCATCCAATCCAATCCAATTCAATCACATTCGATCCAATCCAATCCAATCCAATCCAATCCATGAAACGGCATCCAATCCAATCCAATCCAATCCAAGGATCGGCATCCAATACAATCCAAAGCAATCTAATCGAATCCAATTCAATCCAATGCAATTCAATCCAAACCAAGGAACGGCATCCAATCCAATCCAATCCAATCCAATCCAATCCACTCCAATCCAATCCAATCCAATCCAATCCACTTCAATCAGGTCCAGTCCAATCCAAGGAACGGGATCCAATCCAATCCAATCCAATCTAATGCAAGGAACCGCATCCAATCCAATCCAATCCAATGAACATCATCCAATGCAATCCAATCCAACCAAAACCAATCCAATCCAATCAAATCCAAACTAAGGAACGGCATTCAATCCAATCCAATCCAATCCAATGAACGTCATCCAATCCAATCCAATCCAACCCAAACCAATCCAATCCAATAAAATCCAAACTAAGGAACGGCATTCAATGCAATCCAATCCAATCCAATCCAATCCAAGGAACGGCATCCAATCCAATCCATTCCAATCCAATCCAATCTAATCCAATCTATCCAAGGAACGGCATCCTATCCAATCCAATCCAATCCAATCCAATTCAACGAACGGCATCCAATCCAATCCAATCCAATCCAAACAAATCCAATCTAAGGAACGGCATTCAATCCATTCCAATCCAATCCAATCCAATCAAAGGAACGGCATCCAATCCAATCCAATCCAATCCAATCCAATCCAATCTAATCCAAGTAACGGCATCCAATCCAATCCTATGCAATGCAATCCAAGGAGCGCCATGCAATTCAATCCAATGCAATCCAAACAAATCCAATCGAAGGAACGGCATTCAATCCAATCGAATCCAATCCAATCCAAGGACCGCATCTAATCCATTCCAATCCAATCCAATCCAATCCAATCCAATCAAAGGAACTGCATCCAATCCAATCCAATCCAATCCAATCTAATCCAAGGAACGGCATCCAATCCAATCCGATGCAATGCAATCCAAGGAACGCCATGCAGTCCAATCCAATGCAATCCAATCCGATCCAATCCAATCCAATCCAATCCAAGCAACGGCATCCAATCCAATCCAAGCCAATCCAATCCAAACTAAGCCAATCCAATCCAAGGAACGGCATCAAATCCAATTCAATACAATCCAATACAATCCAATCCAAGGAACGGCATCCAATCCAATCCTATGCAATGCTATCCAAGGAACGCCATGCAATCCAATCCAATGCAATCCAATCCGATCCAATCCAATCCAAACAAATCCAATCGAAGGACCGGCATTCAATCCAATCCAATCCAATCCAATCTAAGGACCGGCATCCAATCAATGCTATCCAAGTAACGGCATCCAATCCAATCCAATCCAATCCCATCCAATGCAATCCACTCCAATCCAATCCAAACCAATCCAATCCAATCCAATCCAATCCAATCCAATGCAATCCAATTCAATCCAAGGAACGGCATCCAATTTAATCCAATCCAATCCAATCCAATCCAATCCAATCCAACGAACGGCATCCTCCCCAATCCAATCCAATCCAATCTAATCCTATCCAATCCAATCCAAGGAACGCCATCCAATCCATTCCAATCCAATCCGATCCAATCCAATCCAATCCAATCCAAGAAACGGCATCCAATCCAATCCTATCCAATCCAATCCAAGGAACGCCATCCAATCCATTCCAATCCAATCCGATCCAATCCAATCCAATCCAATCCAAGAAACGGCATCCAATCCAATCCAATCCAATCCAATCCAAGGATCGGCATCCAATCCTATCCAATCCAATCGAATCCACTCCACTCCAATCCAATCCCATCCCATCCAATCCAAACCAATCCAATCCAATCCAGTCCAGTCCAGTCCAGTCCAGTCCAGTCCAATCCAAGGAACGGGATCCAATCCAATCCAATCCAATGCAATCCGATCCAATCCAATTCTATCCAATCCAATCAATTCCAATCCTAGGAACAGCATCCAATCCAATCCAATCCAATCAAATCCAAGGAACGGATTTCAATCCAATCCAATCCAATCCAGTCCAATGAAACCCAATGCAATCAAAGCAACGGCATCCAATCAATTCCAATCCAATCCAAACCAAACCAATCCAATCCAACCCAATACAATCCAATCCAATGAACGGCATCCAATCCAATCCAATCCAATCCAATCGGAGCCAATCCAATCCAAGGAACGGCATCCAATCCAATCCAATGCAATGCAATCCAGTCCAATCCAATCCGATCCAATCCAATCTAATCCAATCCAATCTAAGGAACGACATTCAATCCAATCCAATCCAATCCAATCCAGTCCAATCCAATCCAATCCAATGAACGGCATGCAATCCAATCCAATGCAATCCAAACCTATCCAATCCAATCCAAGGAACGCCGTCCAATCCAATCCAATCCAAGCCGATCCAATCCAATCCAATCCAATCCATTCCAAGAAACGGCATCCAATCCAATCCAATCCAATCCAAGGATCGGCATCCAAACCAATCCAATCCAATCCAATCCACTCCATCCAATCCCATCCAATCCAAACCAGTCCAATCCAATCCAGTCCAGTCCAATGCAATCCGATCCAATCCAATTCTATCCAATCCAATCAATTCCAATCCTAGGAACGGCATCCAATCCAATCCAATCCAATCCAATCCAATCCAATCCAAGGAACGGCATTCAATCCAATCCAGTCCAATGAAACTCAATGCAATCAAAGCAACGGCATCCAATCGAATCCAATCCAATCCAATCCAATCCGAACCAATCCAATCCAATCCAACCCAATACAATCCAATCCAATAAACGACATCCAATCCAATTCAATGCAATGCAATCCAGTCCAATCCAATCCGATCCAATCCAATCAAATCCAATCCAATCTCAGGAACGACATTCAATCCAATCCAATCCAATCCAGTCCAATCCAATCCAATCCAATCCAAAGAACGGCATCCACCCCAATCCAATCCAATCCAATCAAATCCTATCCATTCCAATCCAATCCAATGCAATCCAATCCAACGAACGGCATCCAACCCAATCCAATCCAATCCAATCCAATGAACGGCATCAAATTCAATCCAATCCAATGCAATCCATTCCAATCCAATCCAATCCAATTCAATCCAAGGAACGGCATCTAATACAATCCAATCCAATCCAATCGAATCCAATCCAATGCAATCCAATCCACCGAACGGCATCTAACCCAATCCAATCCAATCCAATCTACTCCTATCCACTTCAGTACAGGAAATGCCATCCAATCCAATCCAATTCAATTACATTCGATCCAATCCAATCCAATCCAATCCAATCCATGAAACGGCATCCAATCCAATCCAATCCAATCCAAGGATCGGCATCCAATACAATCCAAACCAATCTAATCGAATCCAATCCAATTCAATGCAATTCAATCCAAACCAAGGAACGGCATCCAATCCAATCCAATCCAATCCAATCCACTCCAATCCAATCCAATCCAATCCAATCCAATCCACTTCAATCAGGTCCAGTCCAATCCAAGGAACGGGATCCAATCCAATCCAATCCAATCTAATGCAAGGAACCGCATCCAATCCAATCCAATCCAATGAACATCATCCAATGCAATCCAATCCAACCAAAACCAATCCAATCCAATCAAATCCAAACTAAGGAACGGCATTCTATCCAAGGAAATCCAATCCAATGAACGTCATCCAATCCAATCCAATCCAACCCAAACCAATCCAATCCAATCAAATCCAAACTAAGGAACGGCATTCAATGCAATCCAATCCAATACAATACAATCCAAGGAACGGCATCCAATCCAATCCATTCCAATCCAATCCAATCTAATCCAATCTATCCAAGGAACGGCATCCTATCCAATCCAATCCAATCCAATCTATTTCAATGAACGGCATCCAATCCAATCCAATCCAATCCAAACAAATCCAATCTAAGGAACGGCATTCAATCCATTCCAATCCAATCCAATCCAATCAAAAGAACGGCATCCAATCCAATCCAATCCAATCCAATGAACGTCATGCAATCCAATCCAATCCAACCCAAACCAATCCAATCCAATCAAATCCAAACTAAGGAACGGCATTCAATGCAATCCAATCCAATCCAATCCAATCCAAGGAACGGCATCCAATCCAATCCATTCCAATCCAATCCAATCCAATCCAATCCAATCCAATCCAACGAACGGCATCCTCCCCAATCCAATCCAATCCAATCTAATCCTATCCAATCCAATCCAAGGAACGCCATCCAATCCATTCCAATCCAATCCGATCCAATCCAATCCAATCCAATCCAAGAAACGGCATCCAATCCAATCCAATCCAATCCAATCCAAGGATCGGCATCCAATCCTATCCAATCCAATCGAATCCACTCCACTCCAATCCAATCCCATCCCATCCCATCCAATCCAAACCAATCCAATCCAATCCAGTCCAGTCCAGTCCAGTCCAGTCCAGTCCAGTCCAATCCAAGGAACGGGATCCAATCCAATCCAATCCAATGAAACTCAATGCAATCAAAGGAACGGCATCCAATCCAATCCAATCCAATCCAATCCAATCCGAACCAATCCAATCCAATCCAATCCAACCCAATACAATCCAATCCAATGAACGACATCCAATCCAATCCAATGCAATGCAATCCAGTCCAATCCAATCCGATCCAATCCAATCAAATCCAATCCAATCTCAGGAACGACATTCAATCCAATCCAATCCAATCCAATCCAGTCCAATCCAATCCAATCCAATCCAAAGAACGGCATCCACCCCAATCCAATCCAATCCAATCAAATCCTATCCATTCCAATCCAATCCAATGCAATCCAATCCAACGAACGGCATCCAACCCAATCCAATCCAATCCAATCCAATGAACGGCATCAAATCCAATCCAATCCAATGCAATCCATTCCAATCCAATCCAATCCAATTCAATCCAAGGAACGGCATCTAATCCAATCCAATCCAATCCAATCCAATCGAATCCAATCCAATGCAATCCAATCCACCGAACGGCATCCAACCCAATCCAATCCAATCCAATCCACTCCTATCCAATTCAGTACAAGAAATGCCATCCAATCCAATCCAATTCAATCACATTCGATCCAATCCAATCCAATCCAATCCATGAAACGGCATCCAATCCAATCCAATCCAATCCAAGGATCGGCATCCAATACAATCCAAACCAATCTAATCGAATCCAATCCAATCCAATGCAATTCAATCCAAACCAAGGAACGGCATCCAATCCAATCCAATCCAATCCAATCCACTCCAATCCAATCCAATCCAATCCAATCCACTTCAATCAGGTCCAGTCCAATCCAAGGAACGGGATCCAATCCAATCCAATCCAATCTAATGCAAGGAACCGCATCCAATCCAATCCAATCCAATGAACATCATCCAATGCAACCCAATCCAATCCAATTCAATCCAAGTAACGGCATCCAATCGAATCCAATCCAAGGAACGGCATTAAACCAAACCAATCCAATCCAATCCAACGAACGGCATCCTCCCCAATCCAATCCAATCCAATCTAATCCTATCCAATCCAATCCAAGGAACGCCATCCAATCCATTCCAATCCAATCCGATCCAATCCAATCCAATCCAATCCAATCCAAGAAACGGCATCCAATCCAATCCAATCCAATCCAATCCAAGGATCGGCATCCAATCCTATCCAATCCAATCGAATCCACTCCACTCCAATCCAATCCCATCCCATCCAATCCAAACAAATCCAATCCAATCCAGTCCAGTCCAGTCCAGTCCAGTCCAGTCCAATCCAAGGAACGGGATCCAATCCAATCCAATCCAATGCAATCCGATCCAATCCAATTCTACCCAATCCAACCAATTCCAATCCTAGGAACAGCATCCAATCCAATCCAATCCAATCAAATCCAAGGAACGGAATTCAATCCAATCCAATCCAATCCAGTCCAATGAAACCCAATGCAATCAAAGCAACGGCATCCAATCAATTCCAATCCAATCCAAACCAAACCAATCCAATCCAACCCAATACAATCCAATCCAATGAACGGCATCCAATCCAATCCAATCCAATCCAATCGGAGCCAATCCAATCCAAGGAACGGCATCCAATCCAATCCAATGCAATGCAATCCAGTCCAATCCAATCCGATCCAATCCAATCAAATCCAATCCAATCTCAGGAACGACATTCAATCCAATCCAATCCAGTCCAATCCAATCCAATCCAATCCAATCCAAAGAACGGCATCCACCCCAATCCAATCCAATCCAATCAAATCCTATCCATTCCAATCCAATCCAATGCAATCCAATCCAACGAACGGCATCCAACCCAATCCAATCCAATCCAATCCAATGAACGGCATCAAATCCAATCCAATCCAATGCAATCCATTCCAATCCAATCCAATCCAATTCAATCCAAGGAACGGCATCTAATCCAATCCAATCCAATCGAATCCAATCCAATGCAATCCAATCCACCGAACGGCATCCAACCCAATCCAATCCAATCCAATCCACTCCTATCCAATTCAGTACAAGAAATGCCATCCAATCCAATCCAATTCAATCACATTCGATCCAATCCAATCCAATCCAATCCAATCCATGAAACGGCATCCAATCCAATCCAATCCAATCCAAGGATCGGCATCCAATACAATCCAAACCAATCTAATCGAATCCAATCCAATCCAATGCAATTCAATCCAAAGCAAGGAACGGCATCCAATCCAATCCAATCTAATCCAATCCACTCCAATCCAATCCAATCCAATCCAATCCAATCCACTTCAATCAGGTCCAGTCCAATCCAAGGAACGAGATCCAATCCAATCCAATCCAATCTAATGCAAGGAACCGCATCCAATCCAATCCAATCCAATGAACATCATCCAATGCAATCCAATCCAACCAAAACCAATCCAATCCAATCAAATCCAAACTAAGGAACGGCATTCAATCCAATCCAATCCAATCCAATGAACGTCATCCAATCCAATCCAATCCAACCCAAACCAATCCAATCCAATCAAATCCAAACTAAGGAACGGCATTCAATGCAATCCAATCCAATCCAATCCAATGAACGGCATCAAATCCAATCCAATCCAATGCAATCCATTCCAATCCAATCCAATTCAATCCAAGGAACGGCATCTAATCCAATCCAATCCAATCGAATCCAATCCAATGCAATCCAATCCACCGAACGGCATCCAACCCAATCCAATCCAATCCAATCCACTCCTATCCAATTCAGTACAAGAAATGCCATCCAATCCAATCCATTTCAATCACATTCGATCCAATCCAATCCAATCCAATCCAATCCATGAAACGGCATCCAATCCAATCCAATCCAATCCAAGGATCGGCATCCAATACAATCCAAACCAATCTAATCGAATCCAATCCAATCCAATGCAATTCAATCCAAACCAAGGAACGGCATCCAATCCAATCCAATCCAATCCAATCCACTCCAATCCAATCCAATCCAATCCAATCCACTTCAATCAGGTCCAGTCCAATCCAAGGAACGGGATCCAATCCAATCCAATCCAATCTAATGCAAGGAACCGCATCCAATCCAATCCAATCCAATGAACATCATCCAATGCAATCCAATCCAACCAAAACCAATCCAATCCAATCAAATCCAAACTAAGGAACGGCATTCAATCCAATCCAAGCCAATCCAATGAACGTCATCCAATCCAATCCAATCCAACCCAAACCAATCCAATCCAATCAAATCCAAACTAAGGAACGGCATTCAATGCAATCCAATCCAATCCAATCCAATCCAAGGAACGGCATCCAATCCAATCCATTCCAATCCAATCCAATCTAATCCAATCTATCCAAGGAACGGCATCCTATCCAATCCAATCCAATCCAATCCAATTCAACGAACGGCATCCAATCCAATCCAATCCAATCCAAACAAATCCAATCTAAGGAACGGCATTCAATCCATTCCAATCCAATCCAATCCAATCAAAGGAACGGCATCCAATCCAATCCAATCCAATCCAATCCAATCTAATCCAAGTAACGGCATCCAATCCAATCCTATGCAATGCAATCCAAGGAGCGCCATGCAATTCAATCCAATGCAATCCAAACAAATCCAATCGAAGGAACGGCATTCAATCCAATCGAATCCAATCCAATCCAAGGACCGCATCTAATCCATTCCAATCCAATCCAATCCAATCCAATCCAATCAAAGGAACTGCATCCAATCCAATCCAATCCAATCCAATCTAATCCAAGGAACGGCATCCAATCCAATCCGATGCAATGCAATCCAAGGAACGCCATGCAGTCCAATCCAATGCAATCCAATCCGATCCAATCCAATCCAATCCAATCCAAGCAACGGCATCCAATCCAATCCAAGCCAATCCAATCCAAACTAAGCCAATCCAATCCAAGGAACGGCATCAAATCCAATTCAATACAATCCAATACAATCCAATCCAAGGAACGCCATGCAATCCAATCCAATGCAATCCAATCCGATCCAATCCAATCCAAACAAATCCAATCTAAGGAACGGCATTCAATCCAATCCAATCCAATCCAATCTAAGGACCGGCATCCAATCAATCCAATCCAAGTAACGGCATCCAATCCAATCCAATCCAATCCAATCCCATCCAATGCAATCCACTCCAATCCAATCCAAACCAATCCAATCCAATCCAATCCAATGCAATCCAATTCAATCCAAGGAACGGCATCCAATTTAATCCAATCCAATCCAATCCAATCCAATCCAATCCAATCCAACGAACGGCATCCTCCCCAATCCAATCCAATCCAATCTAATCCTATCCAATCCAATCCAAGGAACGCCATCCAATCCATTCCAATCCAATCCGATCCAATCCAATCCAATCCAATCCAAGAAACGGCATCCAATCCAATCCAATGCAATCCAATCCAAGGATCGGCATCCAATCCTATCCAATCCAATCGAATCCACTCCACTCCAATCCAATCCCATCCCATCCAATCCAAACCAATCCAATCCAATCCAGTCCAGTCCAGTCCAGTCCAATCCAAGGAACGGGATCCAATCCAATCCAATCCAATGCAATCCGATCCAATCCAATTCTATCCAATCCAATCAATTCCAATCCTAGGAACAGCATCCAATCCAATCCAATCCAATCAAATCCAAGGAACGGATTTCAATCCAATCCAATCCAATCCAGTCCAATGAAACCCAATGCAATCAAAGCAACGGCATCCAATCCAATCCAATCCAATCCAATCGGAGCCAATCCAATCCAAGGAACGGCATCAAATCCAATTCAATACAATCCAATACAATCCAATCCAAGGAACGGCATCCAATCCAATCCTATGCAATGCTATCCAAGGAACGCCATGCAATCCAATCCAATGCAATCCAATCCGATCCAATCCAATCCAAACAAATCCAATCGAAGGACCGGCATTCAATCCAATCCAATCCAATCCAATCTAAGGACCGGCATCCAATCAATCCAATCCAAGTAACGGCATCCAATCCAATCCAATCCAATCCCATCCAATGCAATCCACTCCAATCCAATCCAAACCAATCCAATCCAATCCAATCCAATCCAATCCAATCCAATCCAATGCAATCCAATTCAATCCAAGGAACGGCATCCAATTTAATCCAATCCAATCCAATCCAATCCAATCCAATCCAACGAACGGCATCCTCCCCAATCCAATCCAATCCAATCTAATCCTATCCAATCCAATCCAAGGAACGCCATCCAATCCATTCCAATCCAATCCGATCCAATCCAATCCAATCCAATCCAAGAAACGGCATCCAATCCAATCCTATCCAATCCAATCCAAGGAACGCCATCCAATCCATTCCAATCCAATCCGATCCAATCCAATCCAATCCAATCCAAGAAACGGCATCCAATCCAATCCAATCCAATCCAATCCAAGGATCGGCATCCAATCCTATCCAATCCAATCGAATCCACTCCACTCCAATCCAATCCCATCCCATCCAATCCAAACCAATCCAATCCAATCCAGTCCAGTCCAGTCCAGTCCAGTCCAATCCAAGGAACGGGATCCAATCCAATCCAATCCAATGCAATCCGATCCAATCCAATTCTATCCAATCCAATCAATTCCAATCCTAGGAACAGCATCCAATCCAATCCAATCCAATCAAATCCAAGGAACGGATTTCAATCCAATCCAATCCAATCCAGTCCAATGAAACCCAATGCAATCAAAGCAACGGCATCCAATCAATTCCAATCCAATCCAAACCAAACCAATCCAATCCAACCCAATACAATCCAATCCAATGAACGGCATCCAATCCAATCCAATCCAATCCAATCGGAGCCAATCCAATCCAAGGAACGGCATCCAATCCAATCCAATGCAATGCAATCCAGTCCAATCCAATCCGATCCAATCCAATCTAATCCAATCCAATCTAAGGAACGACATTCAATCCAATCCAATCCAATCCAGTCCAATCCAATCCAATCCAATGAACGGCATGCAATCCAATCCAATGCAATCCAAACCTATCCAATCCAATCCAAGGAACGCCGTCCAATCCAATCCAATCCAAGCCGATCCAATCCAATCCAATCCAATCCATTCCAAGAAACGGCATCCAATCCAATCCAATCCAATCCAAGGATCGGCATCCAAACCAATCCAATCCAATCCAATCCACTCCATCCAATCCCATCCAATCCAAACCAGTCCAATCCAATCCAGTCCAGTCCAATGCAATCCGATCCAATCCAATTCTATCCAATCCAATCAATTCCAATCCTAGGAACGGCATCCAATCCAATCCAATCCAATCCAATCCAATCCAAGGAACGGCATTCAATCCAATCCAGTCCAATGAAACTCAATGCAATCAAAGCAACGGCATCCAATCGAATCCAATCCAATCCAATCCAATCCGAACCAATCCAATCCAATCCAACCCAATACAATCCAATCCAATAAACGACATCCAATCCAATTCAATGCAATGCAATCCAGTCCAATCCAATCCGATCCAATCCAATCAAATCCAATCCAATCTCAGGAACGACATTCAATCCAATCCAATCCAATCCAATCCAGTCCAATCCAATCCAATCCAATCCAAAGAACGGCATCCACCCCAATCCAATCCAATCCAATCAAATCCTATCCATTCCAATCCAATCCAATGCAATCCAATCCAACGAACGGCATCCAACCCAATCCAATCCAATCCAATCCAATGAACGGCATCAAATTCAATCCAATCCAATGCAATCCATTCCAATCCAATCCAATCCAATTCAATCCAAGGAACGGCATCTAATACAATCCAATCCAATCCAATCGAATCCAATCCAATGCAATCCAATCCACCGAACGGCATCTAACCCAATCCAATCCAATCCAATCTACTCCTATCCACTTCAGTACAGGAAATGCCATCCAATCCAATCCAATTCAATTACATTCGATCCAATCCAATCCAATCCAATCCAATCCATGAAACGGCATCCAATCCAATCCAATCCAATCCAAGGATCGGCATCCAATACAATCCAAACCAATCTAATCGAATCCAATCCAATTCAATGCAATTCAATCCAAACCAAGGAACGGCATCCAATCCATTCCAATCCAATCCAATCCACTCCAATCCAATCCAATCCAATCCAATCCACTTCAATCAGGTCCAGTCCAATCCAAGGAACGGGATCCAATCCAATCCAATCCAATCTAATGCAAGGAACCGCATCCAATCCAATCCAATCCAATGAACATCATCCAATGCAATCCAATCCAACCAAAACCAATCCAATCCAATCAAATCCAAACTAAGGAACGGCATTCTATCCAAGGAAATCCAATCCAATGAACGTCATCCAATCCAATCCAATCCAACCCAAACCAATCCAATCCAATCAAATCCAAACTAAGGAACGGCATTCAATGCAATCCAATCCAATACAATACAAACCAAGGAACGGCATCCAATCCAATCCATTCCAATCCAATCCAATCTAATCCAATCTATCCAAGGAACGGCATCCTATCCAATCCAATCCAATCCAATCCAATTCAATGAACGGCATCCAATCCAATCCAATCCAATCCAAACAAATCCAATCTAAGGAACGGCATTCAATCCATTCCAATCCAATCCAATCCAATCAAAAGAACGGCATCCAATCCAATCCAATCCAATCCAATGAACGTCATGCAATCCAATCCAATCCAACCCAAACCAATCCAATCCAATCAAATCCAAACTAAGGAACGGCATTCAATGCAATCCAATCCAATCCAATCCAATCCAAGGAACGGCATCCAATCCAATCCATTCCAATCCAATCCAATCCAATCCAATCCAATCCAATCCAACGAACGGCATCCTCCCCAATCCAATCCAATCCAATCTCATCCTATCCAATCCAATCCAAGGAACGCCATCCAATCCATTCCAATCCAATCCGATCCAATCCAATCCAATCCAATCCAAGAAACGGCATCCAATCCAATCCAATCCAATCCAATCCAAGGATCGGCATCCAATCCTATCCAATCCAATCGAATCCACTCCACTCCAATCCAATCCCATCCCATCCAATCCAAACCAATCCAATCCAATCCAGTCCAGTCCAGTCCAGTCCAGTCCAGTCCAATCCAAGGAACGGGATCCAATCCAATCCAATCCAATGAAACTCAATGCAATCAAAGGAACGGCATCCAATCCAATCCAATCCAATCCAATCCAATCCGAACCAATCCAATCCAATCCAATCCAACCCAATACAATCCAATCCAATGAACGACATCCAATCCAATCCAATGCAATGCAATCCAGTCCAATCCAATCCGATCCAATCCAATCAAATCCAATCCAATCTCAGGAACGACATTCAATCCAATCCAATCCAATCCAATCCAGTCCAATCCAATCCAATCCAATCCAAAGAACGGCATCCACCCCAATCCAATCCAATCCAATCAAATCCTATCCATTCCAATCCAATCCAATGCAATCCAATCCAACGAACGGCATCCAACCCAATCCAATCCAATCCAATCCAATGAACGGCATCAAATCCAATCCAATCCAATGCAATCCATTCCAATCCAATCCAATCCAATTCAATCCAAGGAACGGCATCTAATCCAATCCAATCCAATCCAATCCAATCGAATCCAATCCAATGCAATCCAATCCACCGAACGGCATCCAACCCAATCCAATCCAATCCAATCCACTCCTATCCAATTCAGTACAAGAAATGCCATCCAATCCAATCCAATTCAATCACATTCGATCCAATCCAATCCAATCCAATCCATGAAACGGCATCCAATCCAATCCAATCCAATCCAAGGATCGGCATCCAATACAATCCAAACCAATCTAATCGAATCCAATCCAATCCAATGCAATTCAATCCAAACCAAGGAACGGCATCCAATCCAATCCAATCCAATCCAATCCACTCCAATCCAATCCAATCCAATCCAATCCACTTCAATCAGGTCCAGTCCAATCCAAGGAACGGGATCCAATCCAATCCAATCCAATCTAATGCAAGGAACCGCATCCAATCCAATCCAATCCAATGAACATCATCCAATGCAACCCAATCCAATCCAATTCAATCCAAGTAACGGCATCCAATCGAATCCAATCCAAGGAACGGCATTAAACCAAACCAATCCAATCCAATCCAACGAACGGCATCCTCCCCAATCCAATCCAATCCAATCTAATCCTATCCAATCCAATCCAAGGAACGCCATCCAATCCATTCCAATCCAATCCGATCCAATCCAATCCAATCCAATCCAATCCAAGAAACGGCATCCAATCCAATCCAATCCAATCCAATCCAAGGATCGGCATCCAATCCTATCCAATCCAATCGAATCCACTCCACTCCAATCCAATCCCATCCCATCCAATCCAAACAAATCCAATCCAATCCAGTCCAGTCCAGTCCAGTCCAGTCCAATCCAAGGAACGGGATCCAATCCAATCCAATCCAATGCAATCCGATCCAATCCAATTCTACCCAATCCAACCAATTCCAATCCTAGGAACAGCATCCAATCCAATCCAATCCAATCAAATCCAAGGAACGGAATTCAATCCAATCCAATCCAATCCAGTCCAATGAAACCCAATGCAATCAAAGCAACGGCATCCAATCAATTCCAATCCAATCCAAACCAAACCAATCCAATCCAACCCAATACAATCCAATCCAATGAACGGCATCCAATCCAATCCAATCCAATCCAATCGGAGCCAATCCAATCCAAGGAACGGCATCCAATCCAATCCAATGCAATGCAATCCAGTCCGATCCAATCCGATCCAATCCAATCAAATCCAATCCAATCTCAGGAACGACATTCAATCCAATCCAATCCAATCCAATCCAGTCCAATCCAATCGAATCCAATCCAAAGAACGGCATCCACCCCAATCCAATCCAATGCAATCAAATCCTATCCATTCCAATCCAATCCAATGCAATCCAATCCAACGAACGGCATCCAACCCAATCCAATCCAATCCAATCCAATGAACGGCATCAAATCCAATCCAATCCAATGCAATCCATTCCAATCCAATCCAATCCAATTCAATCCAAGGAACGGCATCTAATCCAATCCAATCCAATCGAATCCAATCCAATGCAATCCAATCCACCGAACGGCATCCAACCCAATCCAATCCAATCCAATCCACTCCTATCCAATTCAGTACAAGAAATGCCATCCAATCCAATCCAATTCAATCACATTCGATCCAATCCAATCCAATCCAATCCAATCCATGAAACGGCATCCAATCCAATCCAATCCAATCCAGGGATCGGCATCCAATACAATCCAAACCAATCTAATCGAATCCAATCCAATCCAATGCAATTCAATCCAAACCAAGGAACGGCATCCAATCCAATCCAATCCAATCCAATCCACTCCAATCCAATCCAATCCAATCCAATCCAATCCAATCCACTTCAATCAGGTCCAGTCCAATCCAAGGAACGAGATCCAATCCAATCCAATCCAATCTAATGCAAGGAACCGCATCCAATCCAATCCAATCCAATGAACATCATCCAATGCAATCCAATCCAACCAAAACCAATCCAATCCAATCAAATCCAAACTAAGGAACGGCATTCAATCCAATCCAATCCAATCCAATGAACGTCATCCAATCCAATCCAATCCAACCCAAACCAATCCAATCCAATCAAATCCAAACTAAGGAACGGCATTCAATGCAATCCAATCCAATCCAATCCAATGAACGGCATCAAATCCAATCCAATCCAATGCAATCCATTCCAATCCAATCCAATCCAATTCAATCCAAGGAACGGCATCTAATCCAATCCAATCCAATCGAATCCAATCCAATGCAATCCAATCCACCGAACGGCATCCAACCCAATCCAATCCAATCCAATCCACTCCTATCCAATTCAGTACAAGAAATGCCATCCAATCCAATCCATTTCAATCACATTCGATCCAATCCAATCCAATCCAATCCAATCCATGAAACGGCATCCAATCCAATCCAATCCAATCCAAGGATCGGCATCCAATACAATCCAAACCAATCTAATCGAATCCAATCCAATCCAATGCAATTCAATCCAAACCAAGGAACGGCATCCAATCCAATCCAATCCAATCCAATCCACTCCAATCCAATCCAATCCAATCCAATCCACTTCAATCAGGTCCAGTCCAATCCAAGGAACGGGATCCAATCCAATCCAATCCAATCTAATGCAAGGAACCGCATCCAATCCAATCCAATCCAATGAACATCATCCAATGCAATCCAATCCAACCAAAACCAATCCAATCCAATCAAATCCAAACTAAGGAACGGCATTCAATCCAATCCAAGCCAATCCAATGAACGTCATCCAATCCAATCCAATCCAACCCAAACCAATCCAATCCAATCAAATCCAAACTAAGGAACGGCATTCAATGCAATCCAATCCAATCCAATCCAATCCAAGGAACGGCATCCAATCCAATCCATTCCAATCCAATCCAATCTAATCCAATCTATCCAAGGAACGGCATCCTATCCAATCCAATCCAATCCAATCCAATTCAACGAACGGCATCCAATCCAATCCAATCCAATCCAAACAAATCCAATCTAAGGAACGGCGTTCAATCCATTCCAATCCAATCCAATCCAATCAAAGGAACGGCATCCAATCCAATCCAATCCAATCCAATCCAATCTAATCCAAGTAACGGCATCCAATCCAATCCTATGCAATGCAATCCAAGGAGCGCCATGCAATTCAATCCAATGCAATCCAAACAAATCCAATCGAAGGAACGGCATTCAATCCAATCCAATCCAATCCAATCCAATCAAAGGAACTGCATCCAATCCAATCCAATCCAATCCAATCTAATCCAAGGAACGGCATCCAATCCAATCCGATGCAATGCAATCCAAGGAACGCCATGCAGTCCAATCCAATGCAATCCAATCCAATCCAATCCAAGCAACGGCATCCAATCCAATCCAAGCCAATCCAATCCAAACTAAGCCAATCCAATCCAAGGAACGGCATCAAATCCAATTCAATACAATCCAATACAATCCAATCCAAGGAACGCCATGCAATCCAATCCAATGCAATCCAATCCGATCCAATCCAATCCAAACAAATCCAATCTAAGGAACGGCATTCAATCCAATCCAATCCAATCCAATCTAAGGACCGGCATCCAATCAATCCAATCCAAGTAACGGCATCCAATCCAATCCAATCCAATCCAATCCAATCCCATCCAATGCAATCCACTCCAATCCAATCCAAACCAATCCAATCCAATCCAATCCAATCCAATGCAATCCAATTCAATCCAAGGAACGGCATCCAATTTAATCCAATCCAATCCAATCCAATCCAATCCAATCCAATCCAACGAACGGCATCCTCCCCAATCCAATCCAATCCAATCTAATCCTATCCAATCCAATCCAAGGAACGCCATCCAATCCATTCCAATCCAATCCGATCCAATCCAATCCAATCCAATCCAAGAAACGGCATCCAATCCAATCCAATGCAATCCAATCCAAGGATCGGCATCCAATCCTATCCAATCCAATCGAATCCACTCCACTCCAATCCAATCCCATCCCATCCAATCCAAACCAATCCAATCCAATCCAGTCCAGTCCAGTCCAGTCCAGTCCAGTCCAATCCAAGGAACGGGATCCAATCCAATCCAATCCAATGCAATCCGATCCAATCCAATTCTATCCAATCCAATCAATTCCAATCCTAGGAACAGCATCCAATCCAATCCAATCCAATCAAATCCAAGGAACGGATTTCAATCCAATCCAATCCAATCCAGTCCAATGAAACCCAATGCAATCAAAGCAACGGCATCCAATCCAATCCAATCCAATCCAATCGGAGCCAATCCAATCCAAGGAACGGCATCCAATCCAATCCAATGCAATGCAATCCAGTCCAATCCAATCCGATCCAATCCAATCTAATCCAATCCAATCTAAGGAACGACATTCAATCCAATCCAATCCAATCCAATCCAGTCCAATCCAATCCAATCCAATGAACGGCATGCAATCCAATCCAATGCAATCCAAACCTATCCAATCCAATCCAAGGAACGCCGTCCAATCCAATCCAATCCAAGCCGATCCAATCCAATCCAATCCATTCCAAGAAACGGCATCCAATCCAATCCAATCCAATCCAAGGATCGGCATCCAAACCAATCCAATCCAATCCAATCCACTCCATCCAATCCCATCCAATCCAAACCAGTCCAATCCAATCCAGTCCAGTCCAATGCAATCCGATCCAATCCAATTCTATCCAATCCAATCAATTCCAATCCTAGGAACGGCATCCAATCCAATCCAATCCAATCCAATCCAAGGAACGGCATTCAATCCAATCCAATCCAATCCAGTCCAATGAAACTCAATGCAATCAAAGCAACGGCATCCAATCGAATCCAATCCAATCCAATCCAATCCAATCCGAACCAATCCAATCCAATCCAACCCAATACAATCCAATCCAATAAACGACATCCAATCCAATTCAATGCAATGCAATCCAGTCCAATCCAATCCGATCCAATCCAATCAAATCCAATCCAATCTCAGGAACGACATTCAATCCAATCCAATCCAATCCAATCCAGTCCAATCTAATCCAATCCAATCCAAAGAACGGCATCCACCCCAATCCAATCCAATCCAATCAAATCCTATCCATTCCAATCCAATCCAATGCAATCCAATCCAACGAACGGCATCCAATCCAATCCAATGCAATCCATTCCAATCCAATCCAATCCAATTCAATCCAAGGAACGGCATCTAATCCAATCCAATGCAATCAAATCGAATCCAATCCAATGCAATCCAATCCACCGAACGGCATCTAACCCAATCCAATCCAATCCAATCTACTCCTATCCAATTCAGTACAAGAAATGCCATCCAATCCAATCCAATTCAATTACATTCGATCCAATCCAATCCAATCCAATCCATGAAACGGCATCCAATCCAATCCAATCCAATCCAAGGATCGGCATCCAATACAATCCAAACCAATCTAATCGAATCCAATCCAATTCAATGCAATTCAATCCAAACCAAGGAACGGCATCCAATCCAATCCAATCCAATCCAATCCACTCCAATCCAATCCAATCCAATCCAATCCACTTCAATCAGGTCCAGTCCAATCCAAGGAACGGGATCCCATCCAATCCAATCCAATCTAATGCAAGGAACCGCATCCAATCCAATCCAATCCAATGAACATCATCCAATGCAATCCAATCCAACCAAAACCAATCCAATCCAATCAAATCCAAACTAAGGAACGGCATTCTATCCAAGGAAATCCAATCCAATGAACGTCATCCAATCCAATCCAACCCAAACCAATCCAATCCAATCAAATCCAAACTAAGGAACGGCATTCAATGCAATCCAATCCAATACAATACAATCCAAGGAACGGCATCCAATCCAATCCATTCCAATCCAATCCAATCTAATCCAATCTATCCAAGGAACGGCATCCTATCCAATCCAATCCAATCCAATCCAATTCAATGAACGGCATCCAATCCAATCCAATCCAATCCAAACAAATCCAATCTAAGGAACGGCATTCAATCCATTCCAATCCAATCCAATCCAATCAAAGGAACGGCATCCAACCCAATCCAATCCAATCCAATCCACTCCTATCCAATTCAGTACAAGAAATGCCATCCAATCCAATCCAATTCAATCACATTCAATCCAATCCAATCCAATCCATGAAACGGCATCCAATCCAATCCAATCCAATCCAAGGATCGGCATCCAATACAATCCAAACCAATCTAATCGAATCCAATCCAATCCAATGCAATTCAATCCAAACCAAGGAACGGCATCCAATCCAATCCAATCCAATCCAATCCAATCCACTCCAATCCAATCCAATCCAATCCAATCCAATCCACTTCAATCAGGTCCAGTCCAATCCAAGGAACGGGATCCAATCCAATCCAATCCAATCTAATGCAAGGAACCGCATCCAATCCAATCCAATCCAATGAACATCATCCAATGCAACCCAATCCAATCCAATTCAATCCAAGTAACGGCATCCAATCGAATCCAATCCAAGGAACGGCATTAAACCAAACCTATCCAATCCAATCCAAGGAACGCCATCCAATCCATTCCAATCCAATCCGATCCAATCCAATCCAATCCAATACAAGAAACGGCATCCAATCCAGTCCAATCCAATCCAAGGATCGGCATCCAATCCTATCCAATCCAATCGAATCCACTCCACTCCAATCCAATCCCATCCCATCCAATCCAAACCAATCCAATCCAATCCAGTCCAGTCCAGTCCAGTCCAGTCCAGTCCAGTCCAATCCAAGGAACGGGATCCAATCCAATCCAATCCAATGCAATCCGATCCAATCCAATTCTATCCAATCCAATCAATTCCAATTCTAGGAACAGCATCCAATCCAATCCAATCCAATCAAATCCAAGGAACGGAATTCAATCCAATCCAATCCAATCCAGTCCAATGAAACCCAATGCAATCAAAGCAACGGCATCCAATCAATTCCAATCCAATCCAAACCAAACCAATCCAATCGAACCCAATACAATCCAATCCAATGAACGGCATCCAATCCAATCCAATCCAATCCAATCGGAGCCAATCCAATCCAAGGAACGGCATCCAATCCAATCCAATGCAATGCAATCCAGTCCAATCCAATCCGATCCAATCCAATCTAATCCAATCCAATCTCAGGAACGACATTCAATCCAATCCAATCCAATCCAATCCAGTCCAATCCAATCCAATCGAAAGAACGGCATCCACCCCAATCCAATCCAATCCAATCAAATCCTATCCATTCCAATCCAATCCAATGCAATCCAATCCAACGAACGGCATCCAACCCAATCCAATCCAATCCAATCCAATGAACGGCATCAAATCCAATCCAATCCAATGCAATCCATTCCAATCCAATCCAATCCAATTCAATCCAAGGAACGGCATCTAATCCAATCCAATCCAATCCAATCCAATCCACTCCAATGCAATCCAATCCACCGAACGGCATCCAACCCAATCCAATCCAATCCAATCCACTCCTATCCAATTCAGTACAAGAAATGCCATCCAATCCAATCCAATTCAATCACATTCGATCCAATCCAATCCAATCCAATCCAATCCATGAAACGGCATCCAATCCAATCCAATCCAATCCAAGGATCGGCATCCAATACAATCCAAACCAATCTAAACGAATCCAATCCAATCCAATGCAATTCAATGCAAACAAAGGAACGGCATCCAATCCAATCCAATCCAATCCACTCCAATCCAATCCAATCCAATCCACTTCAATCAGGTCCAGTCCAATCCAAGGAACGGGATCCAATCCAATCCAATCCAATCTAATGCAAGGAACCGCATCCAATCCAATCCAATCCAATGAACATCATCCAATGCAATCCAATCCAACCAAAACCAATCCAATCCAATCAAATCCAAACTAAGGAACGGCATTCAATCCAATCCAATCCAATCCAATGAACGTCATCCAATCCAATCCAATCCAACCCAAACCAATCCAATCCAATCAAATCCAAACTAAGGAACGGCATTCAATGCAATCCAATCCAATCCAATCCAATCCAATCCAATCCAAGGAACGGCATCCAATCCAATCCATTCCAATCCAATCCAATCTAATACAATCTATCCAAGGAACGGCATCCTATCCAATCCAATCCAATCCAATCCAATCCAACGAACGGCATCCTCCCCAATCCAATCCAATCCAATCTAATCCTATCCAATCCAATCCAAGGAACGCCATCCAATCCATTCCAATCCAATCCGATCCAATCCAATCCAATCCAATCCAAGAAACGGCATCCAATCCAATCCAATCCAATCCAAGGATCGGCATCCAATCCTATCCAATCCAATCGAATCCACTCCACTCCAATCCAATCCCATCCCATCCAATCCAAACCAATCCAATCCATTCCAGTCCAGTCCAGTCCAGTCCAATCCAAGGAACGGGATCCAATCCAATCCAATCCAATGCAATCCGATCCAAACCAATTCTATCCAATCCAATCAATTCCAATCCTAGGAACAGCATCCAATCCAATCCAATCAAATCCAAGGAACGGAATTGAATCCAATCCAATCCAATCCAGTCCAATGAAACCCAATGCAATCAAAGCAACGGCATCCAATCAATTCCAATCCAATCCAAACCAAACCAATCCAATCCAACCCAATACAATCCAATCCAATGAACGGCATCCAATCCAATCCAATCCGATCCAATCCAATCGGAGCCAATCCAATCCAAGGAACGGCATCCAATCCAATCCAATGCAATGCAATCCAGTCCAATCCAATCCAATCCAATCCAATGAACGGCATGCAATCCAATCCAATGCAATCCAAACCTATCCAATCCAATCCAAGGAACGCCGTCCAATCCAATCCAATCCAAGCCGATCCAATCCAATCCAATCCATTCCAAGAAACGGCATCCAATCCAATCCAATCCAATCCAAGGATCGGCATCCAAACCAATCCAATCCAATCCAATCCACTCCATCCAATCCCATCCAATCCAAACCAGTCCAATCCAATCCAGTCCAGTCCAATGCAATCCGATCCAATCCAATTCTATCCAATCCAATCAATTCCAATCCTAGGAACAGCATCCAATCCAATCCAATCCAATCAAATCCAAGGAACGGAATTCAATCCAATCCAATCCAATCCAGTCCAATGAAACCCAATGCAATCAAAGCAACGGCATCCAATCAATTCCAATCCAATCCAAACCAAACCAATCCAATCCAACCCAATCCAATCCAATCCAATGAACGGCATCCAATCGAATCCAATCCAATCGGAGCCAATCCAATCCAAGGAACGGCATCCAATCCAATCCAATGCAATGCAATCCAGTCCAATCCAATCCGATCCAATCCCATCAAATCCAATCCAATCTCAGGAACGGCATTCAATCCAATCCAATCCAATCCAATCCAGTCCAATCCAATCCAATCCAATCCAAAGAACGGCATTCACCCCAATCCAATCCAATCCAATTAAATCCTATCCATTCCAATCCAATCCAATGCAATCCAATCCAACGAACGGCATCCAACCCAATCCAATCCAATCCAATCCAATGAACGGCATCAAATCCAATCCAATCCAATGCAATCCATTCCAATCCAATCCAATCCAATTCAATCCAAGGAACGGCATCTAATCCAATCCAATCCAATCCAATCGAATCCAATCCAATGCAATCCAATCCACCGAACGGCATCCAACCCAATCCAATCCAATCCACTCCTATCCAATTCAGTACAAGAAATGCCATCCAATCCAATCCAATTCAATCACATTCGATCCAATCCAATCCAATCCAATCCATGAAACGGCATCCAATCCAATCCAATCCAATCCAAGGATCGGCATCCAATACAATCCAAACCAATCTAATCGAATCCAATCCAATCCAATGCAATTCAATCCAAACCAAGGAACGGCATCCAATCCGATCCAATCCAATCGAATCCACTCCACTCCAATACAATCCCATCCCATCCAATCCAAACCAATCCAATCCAATCCAGTCCAGTCCAGTCCAGTCCAATCCAAGGAACGGGATCCAATCCAATCCAATCCAATGCAATCCGATCCAATCCAATTCTATCCAATCCAATCAATTCCAATCCTAGGAACAGCATCCAATCCAATCCAATCCATTCAAATCCAAGGAACGGAATTCAATCCAATCCAATCCAATCCAGTCCAATGAAACCCAATGCAATCAAAGCAACGGCATCCAATCAATTCCAATCCAATCCAAACCAAACCAATCCAATCCAACCCAATACAATCCAATCCAATGAACGGCATTAAATCCAATCCAATCCAATCCAATCGGAGCCAATCCAATCCAAGGAACGGCATCCAATCCAATCCAATGCAATGCAATCCAGTCCAATCCAATCCGATCCAATCCAATCTAATCCAATCCAATCTAAGGAACGACATTCAGTCCAATCCAATCTAACCCAATCCAATCCAATCCGAACCAATCCAATCCAATCCAACCCAATACAATCCAATCCAATGAACGACATGTGTGGTAGACAGTGAGGAAGGGTGTCGTAGTTTGCAGGAAGACTTAGACAGGTTGCAAAGTTGGGCCGAGAGGTGGCGGATGGAGTTTAATGCGGAGAAGTGTGAGGTAATTCACTTTGGTAGGAATAACAGATGTGTTGAGTATAGGGCTAACGGGAGGACTTTTAATAGTGTGGAGGAGCAGAGGGATCTAGGTGTATGTGTGCATAGATCCCTGAAAGTTGGGAATCAAGAAGATAAGGTTGTTAAGAAGGCATATGGTGTCTTGGCGTTTATTGGTAGGGGGATTGAATTTAGGAGTCGTAGCGTTATGTTGCAACTGTACACAACTCTGGTGCGGCCGCACTTGGAGTACTGTGTGCAGTTCTGGTCCCCACATTACAGGAAGGATGTGGAGGCTTTGGAGAGGGTGCAGAGGAGGTTTACCAGGATGTTGCCTGGTATGGAGGGGAGATCCTATGAGGAGAGGCTGAGGGATTTGGGATTGTTTTCGCTGGAAAGGCGGCGGCTAAGAGGGGATCTTATTGAAACATATAAGATGATTAGAGGTTTAGATAGGGTGGATAGTGATAGCCTTTTTCCTCTGATGGAGAAATCCAGCACGAGGGGGCATGGCTTTAAATTGAGGGGGGGTAGTTATAGAACCGATGTCAGGGGTAGGTTCTTTACCCAGAGGGTGGTGAGGGATTGGAATGCCCTGCCAGCATCAGTAGTAAATGCGCCTAGTTTGGGGGCGTTTAAGAGATCCGTAGATAGGTTCATGGACGAAAAGAAATTGGTTTAGGTTGGAGGGTCACAGTTTTTTTTTTTAACTGGTCGGTGCAACATCGTGGGCCGAAGGGCCTGTTCTGCGCTGTAATGTTCTATGTTCTATGTTCTATGACATCCAATCCAATCCAATGCAATGCAATCCAGTCCAATCCAATCCGATCCAATTCAATCAAATCCAATCCAATCTCAGGAACGACATTCAATCCAATCCAATCCAATCCAATCCAGTCCAATCCAATCCAATCCAATCCAATCCAATCCACCCCAATCCAATCCAATCCAATCCAATCCTATCCATTCCAATCCAATCCAATGCAATCCAATCCAACGAACGGCATCCAACCCAATCCAATCCAATCCAATCCAATGAACGGCATCAAATCCAATCCAATCCAATGCAATCCATTCCAATCCAATCCAAGCCAATTCAATCCAAGGAACGGCATCTAATCCAATCCAATGCAATCCAATCGAATCCAATCCAATGCAATCCAATCCACCGAACGGCATCCAACCCAATCCAATCCAATCCAATCCACTCCTATCCAATGCAGTACAAGAAATGCCATCCAATCCAATCCAATTCAATCACATTCGATCCAATCCAATCCAATCCAATCCAATCCAAGCCATGAAACGGCATCCAATCCAATCCAATCCAATCCAAGGATCGGCATCCAATCCAATCCAAACCAATCTAATCGAATCCAATCCAATCCAATGCAATTCAATCCAAACCAAGGAACGGCATCCAATCCAATCCAATCCAATCCACTCCAATCCAATCCAATCCAATCCAATCCAATCCAATCCACTTCAATCAGGTCCAGTCCAATCCAAGGAACGGGATCCAATCCAATCCAATCCAATCTAATGCAAGGAACCGCATCCAATCCAATCCAATCCAATGAACATCATCCAATGCAATCCAATCCAACCAAAACCAATCCAATCCAATCAAATCCAAACTAAGGAACGCATTCAATCCAATCCAATCCAATCCAATGAACGTCATCCAATCCAATCCAATCCAACCCAAACCAATCCAATCCAATCAAATCCAAACGAAGGAACGGCATTCAATGCAATCTAATCCAATCCAATCCAATCCAAGGAACGGCATCCAATCCAATCCATTCCAATCCAATCCAATCTAATCCAATCTATCCAAGGAACGGCATCCTATCCAATCCAATCCAATCCAATCCAATCCAACGAACGGCATCCTCCCCAATCCAATCCAATCCAATCTAATCCTATCCAATCCAATCCAAGGAACGCCATCCAATTCTTTCCAATCCAATCCGATCCAATCCAATCCAATCCAATCCAAGAAACGGCATCCAATCCAATCCAATCCAATCCAATCCAAGGATCGGCATCCAATCCTATCCAATCCAATCGAATCCACGCCACTCCAATCCAATCCCATCCCATCCAATCCAAACCAATCCAATCCAATCCAGTCCAGTCCAGTCCAGTCCAGTCCAATCCAAGGAACGGGATCCAATCCAATCCAATCCAATGCAATCCGATCCAATCCAATTCTATCCAATCCAATCAATTCCAATCCTAGGAACAGCATCCAATCCAATCCAATCCAATCAAACGCAAGGAACGGAATTCAATCCAATCCAATCCAATCCAGTCCAATGAAACCCAATGCAATCAAAGCAACGGCATCCAATCAATTCCAATCCAATCCAAACCAAACCAATCCAATCCAACCCAATACAATCCAATCCAATGCAATGCAATCCAGTCCAATCCAATCCGATCCAATCCAATCTAATCCAATCCAATCTAAGGAACGACATTCAATCCAATCCAATCCAATCCAATCCAGTCCAATCCAATCCAATCCAATGAACGGCATGCAATCCAATCCAATGCAATCCAAACCTATCCAATCCAATCCAAGGAACGCCGTCCAATCCAATCCAATCCAAGCCGATCCAATCCAATCCAATCCATTCCAAGAAACGGCATCCAATCCAATCCAATCCAATCCAAGGATCGGCATCCAAACCAATCCAATCCAATCCAATCCACTCCATCCAATCCCATCCAATCCAAACCAGTCCAATCCAATCCAGTCCAGTCCAATGCAATCCGATCCAATCCAATTCTATCCAATCCAATCAATTCCAATCCTAGGAACAGCATCCAATCCAATCCAATACAATCAAATCCAAGGAACGGAATTCAATCCAATCCAATCCAATCCAGTCCAATGAAACCCAATGCAATCAACGCAACGGCATCCAATCAATTCCAATCCAATCCAAACCAAACCAATCCAATCCAACCCAATCCAATCCAATCCAATGAACGGCATCCAATCGAATCCAATCCAATCGGAGCCAATCCAATCCAAGGAAAGGCATCCAATCCAATCCAATGCACTGCACTCCAGTCCAATCCAATCCGATCCAATCCAATCAAATCCAATCCAATCTCAGGAACGACATTCAATCCAATCCAATCCAATCCAATCCAGTCCAATCCAATCCAATCCAATCCAAAGAACGGCATCCACCCCAATCCAATCCAATCCAATCAAATCCTATCCATTCCAATCCAATCCAATGCAATCCAATCCAACGAACGGCATCCAACCCAATCCAATCCAATCCAATCCAATGAACGGCATCAAATCCAATCCAATCCAATGCAATCCATTCCAATCCAATCCAATCCAATTCAATCCAAGGAACGGCATCTAATCCAATCCAATCGAATCCAATCCAATGCAATCCAATCCACCGAACGGCATCCAACCCAATCCAATCCAATCCAATCCACTCCTATCCAATTCAGTACAAGAAATGCCATCCAATCCAATCCTATTCAATCAAATGCAATCCAGTCCAATCCAATCCAATCCAATCTAAGGACCGGCATCCAATCAATCCAATCCAAGTAACGGCATCCAATCCAATCCAATCCAATCCAATCCCATCCAATGCAATCCACTCCAATCCAATCCAAACCAATCCAATCCAATACAATCCAATCCAATCCATTCCAATCCAAGCCAATGCAATACAATTCAATCCAAGGAACGGCATCCAATTTAATCCAATACAATACAATACAATCCAATCCAATCCAAGGAACGGCATCCAATCCAATCCAATCTAATCCTACGAACGGCATCCAATCCAATCCAATCCCAGCCAATCCAATCCAATCCAAGGAACGACACCCAATCCAATCCAATCCAATCCAATCCAATCCAATCCTATCCAACGAACGGCATCCAATGCAAACCAATCCAATCCAACCCAATCAAATCCAGTCCAGTCCAATCCAAGGAACGGGATCCAATCCCATCCACCCAATGCAATGCAATCCAATCCAATCCAAGCCAATCCTCTCCAAGCTAAGGAACGGCATCCAATTCAATGCAATCCAATCCAATCCAAGCCAATCCAATCCAATCTAAGTAACGGCATCCAATCCAATCCAATCTAATCCAAGGAACGGCATCCAATCCAATCCAATCCAATCTAATCCAAGCCAAGCCAAGCCAATGCAATCAAATCCACGGAACGGCATCCAATCCAATCCAATCCAATCTAATCCAAGGAACGGCATCCAATCCAATCCAATCCAATCCAATTCAATGCACTCCAATCCAATCCAATCCAATCCAATCCAATCCATTCCAATGCAATGCAATCCAATCCAATCAAATCCAATTCAAACAAAGGAACAGCATCCAATCCAATCCAATCCAATCCTGTCAAATCTAATCCAATCCAATCCAATCCAAGGAACGGCATCCAATCCATTCCAATCCAATCCAATCCAATCCAATCAAAGGAACGGCATCCAATCCAATCCAATCCAATGCAATCCAATCTAATCCAAGGAAAGGCATCCAATCCAATCCTATGCAATGCAATCCAAGGAACGCCGTGCAATCCAATCCAATGCAATCCAATCCGATTCACTCCTATCCAAACAAATCCAATCTACGGAACGGCATTCAATCCAATCCAATCCAATCCAATCCAAGGAACGGCATCCAATCCATTCCAATCCAATCCAATTCAATCCAATCAAAGGAAAGGCATCCAATCCAATTCAATCCCATCCAATCCAATCCAATCTAATCCAAGGAACGGCATCCAATCCAATCCTATGCAATGCAATCCAAGGAACGCCATGGAATCCAATCCAATGCAATCCAATCCGATCCAATCCAATCCAATCCAAGCAACGGCATCCAATCCAATCCAATCCAATCCAAGCCAAGCCAAGCCAATCCAATCATAGGAAGGGCATCAAATCCAATTCAATCCAATCCAATACAATCCAATCCAATCCAAGGAACGGCATCCAATCCAATCCAATCCAATGCAATCCATTCCAATCCAATCCAATCCAATTCAATCCAAGGAACGGCATCTAATCCAGTCCAATCCACTCCAATCCACTCCAATCCAATCCAATCCAATCCAATCCAATCCAATCCAATCCACTTCAATCAGGTCCAGTCCAATCCAAGGAACGGGTTCCAATCCAATCCAATCTAATGCAAGGAACCGCATCCAATACAATCCAATGCAATCCAATCCAATGAACGTCATCCAATCCAATCCAATCCAACCCAAACCAATCCAATTCAATCAAATCCAAACGAAGGAACGGCATTCAATCCAATCCAATCCAATCCAAGGAACGGTATCCAATCCAAACCATTCCAATCCAATCCAATCTAATCCAAGGAACGGCATCCAATCCAATCCAATCCAATCAAATTCAATCCAATACAATCCAATCCAAGGAATGGCATCCAATCCTATTCAATCAAATGCAATCCAGTCCAATCCAATCCAATCCAATCCAAAGAACGGCATCCACCCCAATCCAATCCAATGCAATCAAATCCTATCCATTCCAATCCAATCCAATGCAATCCAATCCAACGAACGGCATCCAACCCAATCCAATCCAATCCAATCCAATGAACGGCATCAAATCCAATCCAATCCAATGCAATCCATTCCAATCCAATCCAATCCAATTCAATCCAAGGAACGGCATCTAATCCAATCCAATCCAATGCAATCCAATCCACCGAACGGCATCCAACCCAATCCAATCCAATCCAATCCACTCCTATCCAATTCAGTACAAGAAATGCCATCCAATCCAATCCAATTCAATCACATTCGATCCAATCCAATCCAATCCAATCCAATCCATGAAACGGCATCCAATCCAATCCAATTCAATCCAAGGATCGGCATCCAATACAATCCAAACCAATCTAATCGAATCCAATCCAATCCAATGTAATTCAATCCAAACCAAGGAACGGCATCCAATCCAATCCAATCCAATCCACTCCAATCCAATCTAATCCAATCCAATCCACTTCAATCAGGTCCAGTCCAATCCAAGGAACGGGATCCAATCCAATCCAATCCAATCCAATCTAATGCAAGGAACCGCATCCAATCCAATCCAATCCAATGAACATCATCCAATGCAACCCAATCCAATCCAATTCAATCCAAGTAACGGCATCCAATCGAATCCAATCCAAGGAACGGCATTAAACCAAACCAATCCAATCCAATCCAACGAACAGCATCCTCCCCAATCCAATCCAATCCAATCTAATCCTATCCAATCCAATCCAAGGAACGCCATCCAATCCATTCCAATCCAATCCGATCCAATCCAATCCAATCAAATCCAATCCAAGAAACGGCATCCAATCCAATCCAATGCAATCCAATCCAATGAACGTCATCCAATCCAATCCAATCCAACCCAAACCAATCCAATTCAATCAAATCCAAACGAAGGAACGGCATTCAATCCAATCCAATCCAATCCAAGGAACGGTATCCAATCCAATCCATTCCAATCCAATCCAATCTAATCCAAGGAACGGCATCCAATCCAATCCAATCCAATCAAATTCAATCCAATACAATCCAATCCAAGGAACGGCATCCAATCCTATTCAATCAAATGCAATCCAATCCAATCCAATCCAAACAAATTCAATCTAAGGAACGGCATTCAATCCAATCCAATCCAATCTAATCCAAGTAACGGCATCCAATCCAATCCAATCCAATGCAATCCAATCCAATGAACGTCATCCAATCCAATCCAATCCAACCCAAACCAATCCAATTCAATCAAATCCAAACGAAGGAACGGCATTCAATCCAATCCAATCCAATCCAAGGAACGGGATCCAATCCAATCCATTCCAATCCAATCCAATCTAATCCAAGGAACGGCATCCAATCCAATCCAATCCAATCAAATTCAATCCAATACAATCCAATCCAAGGAACGGCATCCAATCCTATTCAATCAAATGCAATCCAATCCAATCCAATCCAGTCCAATCCAAACAAATCCAATATAAGGAACGGCATTCAATCCAATCCAATCCAATCCAATCTAATCCAAGTAACGGCATCCAATCCAATCCTATGCAATGCAATCCAAGGAACGCCATGCAATTCAATCCAATGCAATCCAAACAAATCCAATCGAAGGAACGGCATTCAATCCAATCGAATCCAATACAATCCAAGGACCGCATCTAATCCATTGCAATCCAATCCAATCCAATCCAATCAAAGGAACTGCATCGAATCCAATCCAATCTAATCCAATCCAATCCAATCTAATCCAAGGAACGGCATCCAATCCAATACTATGGAATGCAATCCAAGGAACGCCATGCAGTCCAATCCAATGCAATCCAATCCGATCCAATCCAGTCCAATCCAATCCAAGCAACGGCATCCAATCCAATCCAAGCCAATCCAATCCAAACCAAGCCAATCCAATCCAAGGAACGGCATCAAATCCAATTCAATACAATCCAATACAATCCAATCCAATGAACGGCATCAAATCCAATCCAATCCAATGCAATCCATTCCAATCCAATCCAATCCAATTCAATCCAAGGAACGGCATCTAATCCAATCCAATCCAATCCAATCCAATCGAATCCAATCCAATGCAATCCAATCCAACGAACGGCATCCAACCCAATCCAATCCAATCCACTCCTATCCAATTCAGTACAGGAAATGCCATCCAATCCAATCCAATTCAATCACATTCGATCCAATCCAATCCAATCCAATCCAATCCATGGAACGGCATCCAATCCAATCCAATCCAATCCAAGGATCGGCATCCAATACAATCCAAACCAATCTAATCGAATCCAATCTAATCCAATGCAATTCAATCCAAACCAAGGAACGGCATCCAATCCAATCCAATCCAATCCACTCCAATCCAATCCAATCCAATCCAATCCAATCCACTTCAATCAGGTCCAGTCCAATCCAAGGAACCGCATCCAATCCAATCCAATCCAATGAACATCATCCAATGCAATCCAATCCAACCAAAACCAATCCAATCCAATCAAATCCAAACTAAGGAACGGCATTCTATCCAAGGAAATCCAATCCAATGAACGTCATCCAATCCAATCCAATCCAACCCAAACCAATCCAATCCAATCAAATCCAAACTAAGGAACGGCATTCAATGCAATCCAATCCAATACAATACAATCCAAGGAACGGCATCCAATCCAATCCATTCCAATCCAATCCAATCTAATCCAATCTATCCAAGGAACGGCATCCTATCCAATCCAATCCAATCCAATTCAATGAACGGCATCCAATCCAATCCAATCCAATCCAAACAAATCCAATCTAAGGAACGGCATTCAATCCATTCCAATCCAATCCAATCCAATCAAAAGAACGGCATCCAATCCAATCCAATCCAATCCAATGAACGTCATGCAATCCAATCCAATCCAACCCAAACCAATCCAATCCAATCAAATCCAAACTAAGGAACGGCATTCAATGCAATCCAATCCAATCCAATCCAATCCAAGGAACGGCATCCAATCCAATCCATTCCAATCCAATCCAATCCAATCCAATCCAATCCAACGAACGGCATCCTCCCCAATCCAATCCAATCCAATCTAATCCTATCCAATCCAATCCAAGGAACGCCATCCAATCCATTCCAATCCAATCCGATCCAATCCAATCCAATCCAATCCAAGAAACGGCATCCAATCCAATCCAATCCAATCCAATCCAAGGATCGGCATCCAATCCTATCCAATCCAATCGAATCCACTCCACTCCAATCCAATCCCATCCCATCCAATCCAAACCAATCCAATCCAATCCAGTCCAGTCCAGTCCAGTCCAGTCCAGTCCAATCCAAGGAACGGGATCCAATCCAATCCAATCCAATGAAACTCAATGCAATCAAAGGAACGGCATCCAATCCAATCCAATCCAATCCAATCCAATCCGAACCAATCCAATCCAATCCAATCCAACCCAATACAATCCAATCCAATGAACGACATCCAATCCAATCCAATGCAATGCAATCCAGTCCAATCCAATCCGATCCAATCCAATCAAATCCAATCCAATCTCAGGAACGACATTCAATCCAATCCAATCCAATCCAATCCAGTCCAATCCAATCCAATCCAATCCAAAGAACGGCATCAACCCCAATCCAATCCAATCCAATCAAATCCTATCCATTCCAATCCAATCCAATGCAATCCAATCCAACGAACGGCATCCAACCCAATCCAATCCAATCCAATCCAATGAACGGCATCAAATCCAATCCAATCCAATGCAATCCATTCCAATCCAATCCAATCCAATTCAATCCAAGGAACGGCATCTAATCCAATCCAATCCAATCCAATCGAATCCAATCCAATGCAATCCAATCCACCGAACGGCATCCAACCCAATCCAATCCAATCCAATCCACTCCTATCCAATTCAGTACAAGAAATGCCATCCAATCCAATCCAATTCAATCACATTCGATCCAATCCAATCCAATCCAATCCATGAAACGGCATCCAATCCAATCCAATCCAATCCAAGGATCGGCATCCAATACAATCCAAACCAATCTAATCGAATCCAATCCAATCCAATGCAATTCAATCCAAACCAAGGAACGGCATCCAATCCAATCCAATCCAATCCAATCCACTCCAATCCAATCCAATCCAATCCAATCCAATCCACTTCAATCAGGTCCAGTCCAATCCAAGGAACGGGATCCAATCCAATCCAATCCAATCTAATGCAAGGAACCGCATCCAATCCAATCCAATCCAATGAACATCATCCAATGCAACCCAATCCAATCCAATTCAATCCAAGTAACGGCATCCAATCGAATCCAATCCAAGGAACGGCATTAAACCAAACCAATCCAATCCAATCCAACGAACGGCATCCTCCCCAATCCAATCCAATCCAATCTAATCCTATCCAATCCAATCCAAGGAACGCCATCCAATCCATTCCAATCCAATCCGATCCAATCCAATCCAATCCAATCCAATCCAAGAAACGGCATCCAATCCAATCCAATCCAATCCAATCCAAGGATCGGCATCCAATCCTATCCAATCCAATCGAATCCACTCCACTCCAATCCAATCCCATCCCATCCAATCCAAACAAATCCAATCCAATCCAGTCCAGTCCAGTCCAGTCCAGTCCAATCCAAGGAACGGGATCCAATCCAATCCAATCCAATGCAATCCGATCCAATCCAATTCTACCCAATCCAACCAATTCCAATCCTAGGAACAGCATCCAATCCAATCCAATCCAATCAAATCCAAGGAACGGAATTCAATCCAATCCAATCCAATCCAGTCCAATGAAACCCAATGCAATCAAAGCAACGGCATCCAATCAATTCCAATCCAATCCAAACCAAACCAATCCAATCCAACCCAATACAATCCAATCCAATGAACGGCATCCAATCCAATCCAATCCAATCCAATCGGAGCCAATCCAATCCAAGGAACGGCATCCAATCCAATCCAATGCAATGCAATCCAGTCCAATCCAATCCGATCCAATCCAATCAAATCCAATCCAATCTCAGGAACGACATTCAATCCAATCCAATCCAATCCAATCCAGTCCAATCCAATCGAATCCAATCCAAAGAACGGCATCCACCCCAATCCAATCCAATGCAATCAAATCCTATCCATTCCAATCCAATCCAATGCAATCCAATCCAACGAACGGCATCCAACCCAATCCAATCCAATCCAATGAACGGCATCAAATCCAATCCAATCCAATGCAATCCATTCCAATCCAATCCAATCCAATTCAATCCAAGGAACGGCATCTAATCCAATCCAATCCAATCCAATCCAATCCAATGCAATCCAATCCACCGAACGGCATCCAACCCAATCCAATCCAATCCAATCCACTCCTATCCAATTCAGTACAAGAAATGCCATCCAATCCAATCCAATTCAATCACATTCGATCCAATCCAATCCAATCCAATCCAATCCATGAAACGGCATCCAATCCAATCCAATCCAATCCAAGGATCGGCATCCAATACAATCCAAACCAATCTAATCGAATCCAATCCAATCCAATGCAATTCAATCCAAACCAAGGAACGGCATCCAATCCAATCCAATCCAATCCAATCCACTCCAATCCAATCCAATCCAATCCAATCCAATCCACTTCAATCAGGTCCAGTCCAATCCAAGGAACGAGATCCAATCCAATCCAATCCAATCTAATGCAAGGAACCGCATCCAATCCAATCCAATCCAATGAACATCATCCAATGCAATCCAATCCAACCAAAACCAATCCAATCCAATCAAATCCAAACTAAGGAACGGCATTCAATCCAATCCAATACAATCCAATGAACGTCATCCAATCCAATCCAATCCAACCCAAACCAATCCAATCCAATCAAATCCAAACTAAGGAACGGCATTCAATGCAATCCAATCCAATCCAATCCAATGAACGGCATCAAATCCAATCCAATCCAATGCAATCCATTCCAATCCAATCCAATCCAATTCAATCCAAGGAACGGCATCTAATCCAATCCAATCCAATCCAATCCAATCCAATGCAATCCAATCCACCGAACGGCATCCAACCCAATCCAATCCAATCCAATCCACTCCTATCCAATTCAGTACAAGAAATGCCATCCAATCCAATCCATTTCAATCACATTCGATCCAATCCAATCCAATCCAATCCAATCCATGAAACGGCATCCAATCCAATCCAATCCAATCCAAGGATCGGCATCCAATACAATCCAAACCAATCTAATCGAATCCAATCCAATCCAATGCAATTCAATCCAAACCAAGGAACGGCATCCAATCCAATCCAATCCAATCCACTCCAATCCAATCCAATCCAATCCAATCCAATCCAATCCACTTCAATCAGGTCCAGTCCAATCCAAGGAACGGGATCCAATCCAATCCAATCCAATCTAATGCAAGGAACCGCATCCAATCCAATCCAATCCAATGAACATCATCCAATGCAATCCAATCCAACCAAAACCAATCCAATCCAATCAAATCCAAACTAAGGAACGGCATTCAATCCAATCCAAGCCAATCCAATGAACGTCATCCAATCCAATCCAATCCAACCCAAACCAATCCAATCCAATCAAATCCAAACTAAGGAACGGCATTCAATGCAATCCAATCCAATCCAATCCAAGGAACGGCATCCAATCCAATCCATTCCAATCCAATCCAATCTAATCCAATCTATCCAAGGAACGGCATCCTATCCAATCCAATCCAATCCAATCCAATTCAACGAACGGCATCCAATCCAATCCAATCCAATCCAAACAAATCCAATCTAAGGAACGGCATTCAATCCATTCCAATCCAATCCAATCCAATCAAAGGAACGGCATCCAATCCAATCCAATCCAATCCAATCCAATCTAATCCAAGTAACGGCATCCAATCCAATCCTATGCAATGCAATCCAAGGAGCGCCATGCAATTCAATCCAATGCAATCCAAACAAATCCAATCGAAGGAACGGCATTCAATCCAATCGAATCCAATCCAATCCAAGGACCGCATCTAATCCATTCCAATCCAATCCAATCCAATCCAATCCAATCAAAGGAACTGCATCCAATCCAATCCAATCCAATCCAATCTAATCCAAGGAACGGCATCCAATCCAATCCGATGCAATGCAATCCAAGGAACGCCATGCAGTCCAATCCAATGCAATCCAATCCGATCCAATCCAATCCAATCCAATCCAAGCAACGGCATCCAATCCAATCCAAGCCAATCCAATCCAAACTAAGCCAATCCAATCCAAGGAACGGCATCAAATCCAATTCAATACAATCCAATACAATCCAATCCAAGGAACGCCATGCAATCCAATCCAATGCAATCCAATCCGATCCAATCCAATCCAAACAAATCCAATCTAAGGAACGGCATTCAATCCAATCCAATCCAATCCAATCTAAGGACCGGCATCCAATCAATCCAATCCAAGTAACGGCATCCAATCCAATCCAATCCAATTCAATCCCATCCAATGCAATCCACTCCAATCCAATCCAAACCAATCCAATCCAATCCAATCCAATCCAATGCAATCCAATTCAATCCAAGGAACGGCATCCAATTTAATCCAATCCAATCCAATCCAATCCAATCCAATCCAACGAACGGCATCCTCCCCAATCCAATCCAATCCAATCTAATCCTATCCAATCCAATCCAAGGAACGCCATCCAATCCATTCCAATCCAATCCGATCCAATCCAATCCAATCCAATCCAAGAAACGGCATCCAATCCAATCCAATGCAATCCAATCCAAGGATCGGCATCCAATCCTATCCAATCCAATCGAATCCACTCCACTTCAATCCAATCCCATCCCATCCAATCCAAACCAATCCAATCCAATCCAGTCCAGTCCAGTCCAGTCCAGTCCAGTCCAATCCAAGGAACGGGATCCAATCCAATCCAATCCAATGCAATCCGATCCAATCCAATTCTATCCAATCCAATCAATTCCAATCCTAGGAACAGCATCCAATCCAATCCAATCCAATCAAATCCAAGGAACGGATTTCAATCCAATCCAATCCAATCCAGTCCAATGAAACCCAATGCAATCAAAGCAACGGCATCCAATCCAATCCAATCCAATCCAATCGGAGCCAATCCAATCCAAGGAACGGCATCCAATCCAATCCAATGCAATGCAATCCAGTCCAATCCAATCCGATCCAATCCAATCAAATCCAATCCAATCTCAGGAACGACATTCAATCCAATCCAATCCAATCCAATCCAGTCCAATCCAATCGAATCCAATCCAAAGAACGGCATCCACCCCAATCCAATCCAATGCAATCAAATCCTATCCATTCCAATCCAATCCAATGCAATCCAATCCAACGAACGGCATCCAACCCAATCCAATCCAATCCAATCCAATGAACGGCATCAAATCCAATCCAATCCAATGCAATCCATTCCAATCCAATCCAATCCAATTCAATCCAAGGAACGGCATCTAATCCAATCCAATCCAATCGAATCCAATCCAATGCAATCCAATCCACCGAACGGCATCCAACCCAATCCAATCCAATCCAATCCACTCCTATCCAATTCAGTACAAGAAATGCCATCCAATCCAATCCAATTCAATCACATTCGATCCAATCCAATCCAATCCAATCCAATCCATGAAACGGCATCCAATCCAATCCAATCCAATCCAAGGATCGGCATCCAATACAATCCAAACCAATCTAATCGAATCCAATCCAATCCAATGCAATTCAATCCAAACCAAGGAACGGCATCCAATCCAATCCAATCCAATCCAATCCACTCCAATCCAATCCAATCCAATCCAATCCAATCCACTTCAATCAGGTCCAGTCCAATCCAAGGAACGAGATCCAATCCAATCCAATCCAATCTAATGCAAGGAACCGCATCCAATCCAATCCAATCCAATGAACATCATCCAATGCAATCCAATCCAACCAAAACCAATCCAATCCAATCAAATCCAAACTAAGGAACGGCATTCAATCCAATCCAATCCAATCCAATGAACGTCATCCAATCCAATCCAATCCAACCCAAACCAATCCAATCCAATCAAATCCAAACTAAGGAACGGCATTCAATGCAATCCAATCCAATCCAATCCAATGAACGGCATCAAATCCAATCCAATCCAATGCAATCCATTCCAATCCAATCCAATCCAATTCAATCCAAGGAACGGCATCTAATCCAATCCAATCCAATCGAATCCAATCCAATGCAATCCAATCCACCGAACGGCATCCAACCCAATCCAATCCAATCCAATCCACTCCTATCCAATTCAGTACAAGAAATGCCATCCAATCCAATCCATTTCAATCACATTCGATCCAATCCAATCCAATCCAATCCAATCCATGAAACGGCATCCAATCCAATCCAATCCAATCCAAGGATCGGCATCCAATACAATCCAAACCAATCTAATCGAATCCAATCCAATCCAATGCAATTCAATCCAAACCAAGGAACGGCATCCAATCCAATCCAATCCAATCCAATCCACTCCAATCCAATCCAATCCAATCCAATCCAATCCACTTCAATCAGGTCCAGTCCAATCCAAGGAACGGGATCCAATCCAATCCAATCCAATCTAATGCAAGGAACCGCATCCAATCCAATCCAATCCAATGAACATCATCCAATGCAATCCAATCCAACCAAAACCAATCCAATCCAATCAAATCCAAACTAAGGAACGGCATTCAATCCAATCCAAGCCAATCCAATGAACGTCATCCAATCCAATCCAATCCAACCCAAACCAATCCAATCCAATCAAATCCAAACTAAGGAACGGCATTCAATGCAATCCAATCCAATCCAATCCAATCCAAGGAACGGCATCCAATCCAATCCATTCCAATCCAATCCAATCTAATCCAATCTATCCAAGGAACGGCATCCTATCCAATCCAATCCAATCCAATCCAATTCAACGAACGGCATCCAATCCAATCCAATCCAATCCAAACAAATCCAATCTAAGGAACGGCATTCAATCCATTCCAATCCAATCCAATCCAATCAAAGGAACGGCATCCAATCCAATCCAATCCAATCCAATCCAATCTAATCCAAGTAACGGCATCCAATCCAATCCTATGCAATGCAATCCAAGGAGCGCCATGCAATTCAATCCAATGCAATCCAAACAAATCCAATCGAAGGAACGGCATTCAATCCAATCGAATCCAATCCAATCCAAGGACCGCATCTAATCCATTCCAATCCAATCCAATCCAATCCAATCCAATCAAAGGAACTGCATCCAATCCAATCCAATCCAATCCAATCTAATCCAAGGAACGGCATCCAATCCAATCCGATGCAATGCAATCCAAGGAACGCCATGCAGTCCAATCCAATGCAATCCAATCCGATCCAATCCAATCCAATCCAATCCAAGCAACGGCATCCAATCCAATCCAAGCCAATCCAATCCAAACTAAGCCAATCCAATCCAAGGAACGGCATCAAATCCAATTCAATACAATCCAATACAATCCAATCCAAGGAACGCCATGCAATCCAATCCAATGCAATCCAATCCGATCCAATCCAATCCAAACAAATCCAATCTAAGGAACGGCATTCAATCCAATCCAATCCAATCCAATCTAAGGACCGGCATCCAATCAATCCAATCCAAGTAACGGCATCCAATCCAATCCAATCCAATTCAATCCCATCCAATGCAATCCACTCCAATCCAATCCAAACCAATCCAATCCAATCCAATCCAATCCAATGCAATCCAATTCAATCCAAGGAACGGCATCCAATTTAATCCAATCCAATCCAATCCAATCCAATCCAATCCAACGAACGGCATCCTCCCCAATCCAATCCAATCCAATCTAATCCTATCCAATCCAATCCAAGGAACGCCATCCAATCCATTCCAATCCAATCCGATCCGATCCAATCCAATCCAATCCAAGAAACGGCATCCAATCCAATCCAATGCAATCCAATCCAAGGATCGGCATCCAATCCTATCCAATCCAATCGAATCCACTCCACTTCAATCCAATCCCATCCCATCCAATCCAAACCAATCCAATCCAATCCAGTCCAGTCCAGTCCAGTCCAGTCCAGTCCAATCCAAGGAACGGGATCCAATCCAATCCAATCCAATGCAATCCGATCCAATCCAATTCTATCCAATCCAATCAATTCCAATCCTAGGAACAGCATCCAATCCAATCCAATCCAATCAAATCCAAGGAACGGATTTCAATCCAATCCAATCCAATCCAGTCCAATGAAACCCAATGCAATCAAAGCAACGGCATCCAATCCAATCCAATCCAATCCAATCGGAGCCAATCCAATCCAAGGAACGGCATCCAATCCAATCCAATGCAATGCAATCCAGTCCAATCCAATCCGATCCAATCCAATCAAATCCAATCCAATCTCAGGAACGACATTCAATCCAATCCAATCCAATCCAATCCAGTCCAATCCAATCGAATCCAATCCAAAGAACGGCATCCACCCCAATCCAATCCAATGCAATCAAATCCTATCCATTCCAATCCAATCCAATGCAATCCAATCCAACGAACGGCATCCAACCCAATCCAATCCAATCCAATCCAATGAACGGCATCAAATCCAATCCAATCCAATGCAATCCATTCCAATCCAATCCAATCCAATTCAATCCAAGGAACGGCATCTAATCCAATCCAATCCAATCGAATCCAATCCAATGCAATCCAATCCACCGAACGGCATCCAACCCAATCCAATCCAATCCAATCCACTCCTATCCAATTCAGTACAAGAAATGCCATCCAATCCAATCCAATTCAATCACATTCGATCCAATCCAATCCAATCCAATCCAATCCATGAAACGGCATCCAATCCAATCCAATCCAATCCAAGGATCGGCATCCAATACAATCCAAACCAATCTAATCGAATCCAATCCAATCCAATGCAATTCAATCCAAACCAAGGAACGGCATCCAATCCAATCCAATCCAATCCAATCCACTCCAAGGATCGGCATCCAATACAATCCAAACCAATCTAATCGAATCCAATCCAATCCAATGCAATTCAATCCAAACCAAGGAACGGCATCCAATCCAATCCAATCCAATCCAATCCACTCCAATCCAATCCAATCCAATCCAATCCAATCCACTTCAATCAGGTCCAGTCCAATCCAAGGAACGAGATCCAATCCAATCCAATCCAATCTAATGCAAGGAACCGCATCCAATCCAATCCAATCCAATGAACATCATCCAATGCAATCCAATCCAACCAAAACCAATCCAATCCAATCAAATCCAAACTAAGGAACGGCATTCAATCCAATCCAATCCAATCCAATGAACGTCATCCAATCCAATCCAATCCAACCCAAACCAATCCAATCCAATCAAATCCAAACTAAGGAACGGCATTCAATGCAATCCAATCCAATCCAATCCAATGAACGGCATCAAATCCAATCCAATCCAATGCAATCCATTCCAATCCAATCCAATCCAATTCAATCCAAGGAACGGCATCTAATCCAATCCAATCCAATCGAATCCAATCCAATGCAATCCAATCCACCGAACGGCATCCAACCCAATCCAATCCAATCCAATCCACTCCTATCCAATTCAGTACAAGAAATGCCATCCAATCCAATCCATTTCAATCACATTCGATCCAATCCAATCCAATCCAATCCAATCCATGAAACGGCATCCAATCCAATCCAATCCAATCCAAGGATCGGCATCCAATACAATCCAAACCAATCTAATCGAATCCAATCCAATCCAATGCAATTCAATCCAAACCAAGGAACGGCATCCAATCCAATCCAATCCAATCCAATCCACTCCAATCCAATCCAATCCAATCCAATCCAATCCACTTCAATCAGGTCCAGTCCAATCCAAGGAACGGGATCCAATCCAATCCAATCCAATCTAATGCAAGGAACCGCATCCAATCCAATCCAATCCAATGAACATCATCCAATGCAATCCAATCCAACCAAAACCAATCCAATCCAATCAAATCCAAACTAAGGAACGGCATTCAATCCAATCCAAGCCAATCCAATGAACGTCATCCAATCCAATCCAATCCAACCCAAACCAATCCAATCCAATCAAATCCAAACTAAGGAACGGCATTCAATGCAATCCAATCCAATCCAATCCAATCCAAGGAACGGCATCCAATCCAATCCATTCCAATCCAATCCAATCTAATCCAATCTATCCAAGGAACGGCATCCTATCCAATCCAATCCAATCCAATCCAATTCAACGAACGGCATCCAATCCAATCCAATCCAATCCAAACAAATCCAATCTAAGGAACGGCATTCAATCCATTCCAATCCAATCCAATCCAATCAAAGGAACGGCATCCAATCCAATCCAATCCAATCCAATCCAATCTAATCCAAGTAACGGCATCCAATCCAATCCTATGCAATGCAATCCAAGGAGCGCCATGCAATTCAATCCAATGCAATCCAAACAAATCCAATCGAAGGAACGGCATTCAATCCAATCGAATCCAATCCAATCCAAGGACCGCATCTAATCCATTCCAATCCAATCCAATCCAATCCAATCCAATCAAAGGAACTGCATCCAATCCAATCCAATCCAATCCAATCTAATCCAAGGAACGGCATCCAATCCAATCCGATGCAATGCAATCCAAGGAACGCCATGCAGTCCAATCCAATGCAATCCAATCCGATCCAATCCAATCCAATCCAATCCAAGCAACGGCATCCAATCCAATCCAAGCCAATCCAATCCAAACTAAGCCAATCCAATCCAAGGAACGGCATCAAATCCAATTCAATACAATCCAATACAATCCAATCCAAGGAACGCCATGCAATCCAATCCAATGCAATCCAATCCGATCCAATCCAATCCAAACAAATCCAATCTAAGGAACGGCATTCAATCCAATCCAATCCAATCCAATCTAAGGACCGGCATCCAATCAATCCAATCCAAGTAACGGCATCCAATCCAATCCAATCCAATCCAATCCCATCCAATGCAATCCACTCCAATCCAATCCAAACCAATCCAATCCAATCCAATCCAATCCAATGCAATCCAATTCAATCCAAGGAACGGCATCCAATTTAATCCAATCCAATCCAATCCAATCCAATCCAATCCAATCCAACGAACGGCATCCTCCCCAATCCAATCCAATCCAATCTAATCCTATCCAATCCAATCCAAGGAACGCCATCCAATCCATTCCAATCCAATCCGATCCAATCCAATCCAATCCAATCCAAGAAACGGCATCCAATCCAATCCAATGCAATCCAATCCAAGGATCGGCATCCAATCCTATCCAATCCAATCGAATCCACTCCACTCCAATCCAATCCCATCCCATCCAATCCAAACCAATCCAATCCAATCCAGTCCAGTCCAGTCCAGTCCAGTCCAATCCAAGGAACGGGATCCAATCCAATCCAATCCAATGCAATCCGATCCAATCCAATTCTATCCAATCCAATCAATTCCAATCCTAGGAACAGCATCCAATCCAATCCAATCCAATCAAATCCAAGGAACGGATTTCAATCCAATCCAATCCAATCCAGTCCAATGAAACCCAATGCAATCAAAGCAACGGCATCCAATCCAATCCAATCCAATCCAATCGGAGCCAATCCAATCCAAGGAACGGCATCCAATCCAATCCAATGCAATGCAATCCAGTCCAATCCAATCCGATCCAATCCAATCTAATCCAATCCAATCTAAGGAACGACATTCAATCCAATCCAATCCAATCCAATCCAGTCCAATCCAATCCAATCCAATGAACGGCATGCAATCCAATCCAATGCAATCCAAACCTATCCAATCCAATCCAAGGAACGCCGTCCAATCCAATCCAATCCAAGCCGATCCAATCCAATCCAATCCATTCCAAGAAACGGCATCCAATCCAATCCAATCCAATCCAAGGATCGGCATCCAAACCAATCCAATCCAATCCAATCCACTCCATCCAATCCCATCCAATCCAAACCAGTCCAATCCAATCCAGTCCAGTCCAATGCAATCCGATCCAATCCAATTCTATCCAATCCAATCAATTCCAATCCTAGGAACGGCATCCAATCCAATCCAATCCAATCCAGTCCAAGGAACGGCATTCAATCCAATCCAATCCAATCCAGTCCAATGAAACTCAATGCAATCAAAGCAACGGCATCCAATCGAATCCAATCCAATCCAATCCAATCCGAACCAATCCAATCCAATCCAACCCAATACAATCCAATCCAATAAACGACATCCAATCCAATTCAATGCAATGCAATCCAGTCCAATCCAATCCGATCCAATCCAATCAAATCCAATCCAATCTCAGGAACGACATTCAATCCAATCCAATCCAATCCAATCCAGTCCAATCTAATCCAATCCAATCCAAAGAACGGCATCCACCCCAATCCAATCCAATCCAATCAAATCCTATCCATTCCAATCCAATCCAATGCAATCCAATCCAACGAACGGCATCCAATCCAATCCAATGCAATCCATTCCAATCCAATCCAATCCAATTCAATCCAAGGAACGGCATCTAATCCAATCCAATGCAATCCAATCGAATCCAATCCAATGCAATCCAATCCACCGAACGGCATCTAACCCAATCCAATCCAATCCAATCTACTCCTATCCAATTCAGTACAAGAAATGCCATCCAATCCAATCCAATTCAATTACATTCGATCCAATCCAATCCAATCCAATCCAATCCATGAAACGGCATCCAATCCAATCCAATCCAATCCAAGGATCGGCATCCAATACAATCCAAACCAATCTAATCGAATCCAATCCAATTCAATGCAATTCAATCCAAACCAAGGAACGGCATCCAATCCAATCCAATCCAATCCAATCCACTCCAATCCAATCCAATCCAATCCAATCCACTTCAATCAGGTCCAGTCCAATCCAAGGAACGGGATCCCATCCAATCCAATCCAATCTAATGCAAGGAACCGCATCCAATCCAATCCAATCCAATGAACATCATCCAATGCAATCCAATCCAACCAAAACCAATCCAATCCAATCAAATCCAAACTAAGGAACGGCATTCTATCCAAGGAAATCCAATCCAATGAACGTCATCCAATCCAATCCAACCCAAACCAATCCAATCCAATCAAATCCAAACTAAGGAACGGCATTCAATGCAATCCAATCCAATACAATACAATCCAAGGAACGGCATCCAATCCAATCCATTCCAATCCAATCCAATCTAATCCAATCTATCCAAGGAACGGCATCCTATCCAATCCAATCCAATCCAATCCAATTCAATGAACGGCATCCAATCCAATCCAATCCAATCCAAACAAATCCAATCTAAGGAACGGCATTCAATCCATTCCAATCCAATCCAATCCAATCAAAGGAACGGCATCCAACCCAATCCAATCCAATCCAATCCACTCCTATCCAATTCAGTACAAGAAATGCCATCCAATCCAATCCAATTCAATCACATTCAATCCAATCCAATCCAATCCATGAAACGGCATCCAATCCAATCCAATCCAATCCAAGGATCGGCATCCAATACAATCCAAACCAATCTAATCGAATCCAATCCAATCCAATGCAATTCAATCCAAACCAAGGAACGGCATCCAATCCAATCCAATCCAATCCAATCCAATCCACTCCAATCCAATCCAATCCAATCCAATCCAATCCACTTCAATCAGGTCCAGTCCAATCCAAGGAACGGGATCCAATCCAATCCAATCCAATCTAATGCAAGGAACCGCATCCAATCCAATCCAATCCAATGAACATCATTCAATGCAACCCAATCCAATCCAATTCAATCCAAGTAACGGCATCCAATCGAATCCAATCCAAGGAACGGCATTAAACCAAACCTATCCAATCCAATCCAAGGAACGCCATCCAATCCATTCCAATCCAATCCGATCCAATCCAATCCAATCCAATACAAGAAACGGCATCCAATCCAATCCAATCCAATCCAAGGATCGGCATCCAATCCTATCCAATCCAATCGAATCCACTCCACTCCAATCCAATCCCATCCCATCCAATCCAAACCAATCCAATCCAATCCAGTCCAGTCCAGTCCAGTCCAGTCCAGTCCAGTCCAATCCAAGGAACGGGATCCAATCCAATCCAATCCAATGCAATCCGATCCAATCCAATTCTATCCAATCCAATCAATTCCAATTCTAGGAACAGCATCCAATCCAATCCAATCCAATCAAATCCAAGGAACGGAATTCAATCCAATCCAATCCAATCCAGTCCAATGAAACCCAATGCAATCAAAGCAACGGCATCCAATCAATTCCAATCCAATCCAAACCAAACCAATCCAATCGAACCCAATACAATCCAATCCAATGAACGGCATCCAATCCAATCCAATCCAATCCAATCGGAGCCAATCCAATCCAAGGAACGGCATCCAATCCAATCCAATGCAATGCAATCCAGTCCAATCCAATCCGATCCAATCCAATCTAATCCAATCCAATCTCAGGAACGACATTCAATCCAATCCAATCCAATCCAATCCAGTCCAATCCAATCCAATCCAATCGAAAGAACGGCATCCACCCCAATCCAATCCAATCCAATCAAATCCTATCCATTCCAATCCAATCCAATGCAATCCAATCCAATCCAATCCAATCCGAACCAATCCAATCCAATCCAATCCAACCCAATACAATCCAATCCAATGAACGACATCCAATCCAATCCAATGCAATGCAATCCAGTCCAATCCAATCCGATCCAATCCAATCAAATCCAATCCAATCTCAGGAACGACATTCAATCCAATCCAATCCAATCCAATCCAGTCCAATCCAATCCAATCCAATCCAAAGAACGGCATCCACCCCAATCCAATCCAATCCAATCAAATCCTATCCATTCCAATCCAATCCAATGCAATCCAATCCAACGAACGGCATCCAACCCAATCCAATCCAATCCAATCCAATGAACGGCATCAAATCCAATCCAATCCAATGCAATCCATTCCAATCCAATCCAATCCAATTCAATCCAAGGAACGGCATCTAATCCAATCCAATCCAATCGAATCCAATCCAATGCAATCCAATCCACCGAACGGCATCCAACCCAATCCAATCCAATCCAATCCACTCCTATCCAATTCAGTACAAGAAATGCCATCCAATCCAATCCAATTCAATCACATTCGATCCAATCCAATCCAATCCAATCCATGAAACGGCATCCAATCCAATCCAATCCAATCCAAGGATCGGCATCCAATACAATCCAAACCAATCTAATCGAATCCAATCCAATCCAATGCAATTCAATCCAAACAAAGGAACGGCATCCAATCCAATCCAATCCAATCCACTCCAATCCAATCCAATCCAATCCAATCCACTTCAATCAGGTCCAGTCCAATCCAAGGAACGGGATCCAATCCAATCCAATCCAATCTAATGCAAGGAACCGCATCCAATCCAATCCAATCCAATGAACATCATCCAATGCAATCCAATCCAACCAAAACCAATCCAATCCAATCAAATCCAAACTAAGGAACGGCATTCAATCCAATCCAATCCAATCCAATGAACGTCATCCAATCCAATCCAATCCAACCCAAACCAATCCAATCCAATCAAATCCAAACTAAGGAACGGCATTCAATGCAATCCAATCCAATCCAATCCAATCCAATCCAAGGAACGGCATCCAATCCAATCCATTCCAATCCAATCCAATCTAATACAATCTATCCAAGGAACGGCATCCTATCCAATCCAATCCAATCCAATCCAATCCAACGAACGGCATCCTCCCCAATCCAATCCAATCCAATCTAATCCTATCCAATCCAATCCAAGGAACGCCATCCAATCCATTCCAATCCAATCCGATCCAATCCAATCCAATCCAATCCAAGAAACGGCATCCAATCCAATCCAATCCAATCCAAGGATCGGCATCCAATCCTATCCAATCCAATCGAATCCACTCCACTCCAATCCAATCCCATCCCATCCAATCCAAACCAATCCAATCCAATCCAGTCCAGTCCAGTCCAGTCCAATCCAAGGAACGGGATCCAATCCAATCCAATCCAATGCAATCCGATCCAAACCAATTCTATCCAATCCAATCAATTCCAATCCTAGGAACAGCATCCAATCCAATCCAATCAAATCCAAGGAACGGAATTGAATCCAATCCAATCCAATCCAGTCCAATGAAACCCAATGCAATCAAAGCAACGGCATCCAATCAATTCCAATCCAATCCAAACCAAACCAATCCAATCCAACCCAATACAATCCAATCCAATGAACGGCATCCAATCCAATCCAATCCGATCCAATCCAATCGGAGCCAATCCAATCCAAGGAACGGCATCCAATCCAATCCAATGCAATGCAATCCAGTCCAATCCAATCCAATCCAATCCAATGAACGGCATGCAATCCAATCCAATGCAATCCAAACCTATCCAATCCAATCCAAGGAACGCCGTCCAATCCAATCCAATCCAAGCCGATCCAATCCAATCCAATCCATTCCAAGAAACGGCATCCAATCCAATCCAATCCAATCCAAGGATCGGCATCCAAACCAATCCAATCCAATCCAATCCACTCCATCCAATCCCATCCAATCCAAACCAGTCCAATCCAATCCAGTCCAGTCCAATGCAATCCGATCCAATCCAATTCTATCCAATCCAATCAATTCCAATCCTAGGAACAGCATCCAATCCAATCCAATCCAATCAAATCCAAGGAACGGAATTCAATCCAATCCAATCCAATCCAGTCCAATGAAACCCAATGCAATCAAAGCAACGGCATCCAATCAATTCCAATCCAATCCAAACCAAACCAATCCAATCCAACCCAATCCAATCCAATCCAATGAACGGCATCCAATCGAATCCAATCCAATCGGAGCCAATCCAATCCAAGGAACGGCATCCAATCCAATCCAATGCAATGCAATCCAGTCCAATCCAATCCGATCCAATCCAATCAAATCCAATCCAATCTCAGGAACGGCATTCAATCCAATCCAATCCAATCCAATCCAGTCCAATCCAATCCAATCCAATCCAAAGAACGGCATTCACCCCAATCCAATCCAATCCAATCAAATCCTAACCATTCCAATCCAATCCAATGCAATCCAATCCAACGAACGGCATCCAACCCAATCCAATCCAATCCAATCCAATGAACGGCATCAAATCCAATCCAATCCAATGCAATCCATTCCAATCCAATCCAATCCAATTCAATCCAAGGAACGGCATCTAATCCAATCCAATCCAATCCAATCGAATCCAATCCAATGCAATCCAATCCACCGAACGGCATCCAACCCAATCCAATCCAATCCAATCCACTCCTATCCAATTCAGTACAAGAAATGCCATCCAATCCAATCCAATTCAATCACATTCGATCCAATCCAATCCAATCCAATCCATGAAACGGCATCCAATCCAATCCAATCCAATCCAATCCAAGGATCGGCATCCAATACAATCCAAACCAATCTAATCGAATCCAATCCAATCCAATGCAATTCAATCCAAACCAAGGAACGGCATCCAATCCGATCCAATCCAATCGAATCCACTCCACTCCAATACAATCCCATCCCATCCAATCCAAACCAATCCAATCCAATCCAGTCCAGTCCAGTCCAGTCCAATCCAAGGAACGGGATCCAATCCAATCCAATCCAATGCAATCCGATCCAATCCAATTCTATCCAATCCAATCAATTCCAATCCTAGGAACAGCATCCAATCCAATCCAATCCATTCAAATCCAAGGAACGGAATTCAATCCAATCCAATCCAATCCAGTCCAATGAAACCCAATGCAATCAAAGCAACGGCATCCAATCAATTCCAATCCAATCCAAACCAAACCAATCCAATCCAACCCAATACAATCCAATCCAATGAACGGCATTAAATCCAATCCAATCCAATCCAATCGGAGCCAATCCAATCCAAGGAACGGCATCCAATCCAATCCAATGCAATGCAATCCAGTCCAATCCAATCCGATCCAATCCAATCTAATCCAATCCAATCTAAGGAACGACATTCAGTCCAATCCAATCTAACCCAATCCAATCCAATCCGAACCAATCCAATCCAATCCAACCCAATACAATCCAATCCAATGAACGACATGTGTGGTAGACAGTGAGGAAGGGTGTCGTAGTTTGCAGGAAGACTTAGACAGGTTGCAAAGTTGGGCCGAGAGGTGGCGGATGGAGTTTAATGCGGAGAAGTGTGAGGTAATTCACTTTGGTAGGAATAACAGATGTGTTGAGTATAGGGCTAACGGGAGGACTTTTAATAGTGTGGAGGAGCAGAGGGATCTAGGTGTATGTGTGCATAGATCCCTGAAAGTTGGGAATCAAGAAGATAAGGTTGTTAAGAAGGCATATGGTGTCTTGGCGTTTATTGGTAGGGGGATTGAATTTAGGAGTCGTAGCGTTATGTTGCAACTGTACACAACTCTGGTGCGGCCGCACTTGGAGTACTGTGTGCAGTTCTGGTCCCCACATTACAGGAAGGATGTGGAGGCTTTGGAGAGGGTGCAGAGGAGGTTTACCAGGATGTTGCCTGGTATGGAGGGGAGATCCTATGAGGAGAGGCTGAGGGATTTGGGATTGTTTTCGCTGGAAAGGCGGCGGCTAAGAGGGGATCTTATTGAAACATATAAGATGATTAGAGGTTTAGATAGGGTGGATAGTGATAGCCTTTTTCCTCTGATGGAGAAATCCAGCACGAGGGGGCATGGCTTTAAATTGAGGGGGGGTAGTTATAGAACCGATGTCAGGGGTAGGTTCTTTACCCAGAGGGTGGTGAGGGATTGGAATGCCCTGCCAGCATCAGTAGTAAATGCGCCTAGTTTGGGGGCGTTTAAGAGATCCGTAGATAGGTTCATGGACGAAAAGAAATTGGTTTAGGTTGGAGGGTCACAGTTTTTTTTTTTAACTGGTCGGTGCAACATCGTGGGCCGAAGGGCCTGTTCTGCGCTGTAATGTTCTATGTTCTATGTTCTATGACATCCAATCCAATCCAATGCAATGCAATCCAGTCCAATCCAATCCGATCCAATTCAATCAAATCCAATCCAATCTCAGGAACGACATTCAATCCAATCCAATCCAATCCAATCCAGTCCAATCCAATCCAATCCAATCCAATCCAATCCACCCCAATCCAATCCAATCCAATCCAATCCTATCCATTCCAATCCAATCCAATGCAATCCAATCCAACGAACGGCATCCAACCCAATCCAATCCAATCCAATCCAATGAACGGCATCAAATCCAATCCAATCCAATGCAATCCATTCCAATCCAATCCAATCCAATCCAATCCAGTCCAATGAAACCCAATGCAATCAAAGCAACGGCATCCAATCAATTCCAATCCAATCCAAACCAAACCAATCCAATCCAACCCAATACAATCCAATCCAATGCAATGCAATCCAGTCCAATCCAATCCGATCCAATCCAATCTAATCCAATCCAATCTAAGGAACGACATTCAATCCAATCCAATCCAATCCAATCCAGTCCAATCCAATCCAATCCAATGAACGGCATGCAATCCAATCCAATGCAATCCAAACCTATCCAATCCAATCCAAGGAACGCCGTCCAATCCAATCCAATCCAAGCCGATCCAATCCAATCCAATCCATTCCAAGAAACGGCATCCAATCCAATCCAATCCAATCCAAGGATCGGCATCCAAACCAATCCAATCCAATCCAATCCACTCCATCCAATCCCATCCAATCCAAACCAGTCCAATCCAATCCAGTCCAGTCCAATGCAATCCGATCCAATCCAATTCTATCCAATCCAATCAATTCCAATCCTAGGAACAGCATCCAATCCAATCCAATACAATCAAATCCAAGGAACGGAATTCAATCCAATCCAATCCAATCCAGTCCAATGAAACCCAATGCAATCAACGCAACGGCATCCAATCAATTCCAATCCAATCCAAACCAAACAAATCCAATCCAACCCAATCCAATCCAATCCAATGAACGGCATCCAATCGAATCCAATCCAATCGGAGCCAATCCAATCCAAGGAACGGCATCCAATCCAATCCAATGCAATGCACTCCAGTCCAATCCAATCCGATCCAATCCAATCAAATCCAATCCAATCTCAGGAACGACATTCAATCCAATCCAATCCAATCCAATCCAGTCCAATCCAATCCAATCCAATCCAAAGAACGGCATTCACCCCAATCCAATCCAATCCAATCAAATCCTATCCATTCCAATCCAATCCAATGCAATCCAATCCAACGAACGGCATCCAACCCAATCCAATCCAATCCAATCCAATGAACGGCATCAAATCCAATCCAATCCAATGCAATCCATTCCAATCCAATCCAATCCAATTCAATCCAAGGAACGGCATCTAATCCAATCCAATCGAATCCAATCCAATGCAATCCAATCCACCGAACGGCATCCAACCCAATCCAATCCAATCCAATCCACTCCTATCCAATTCAGTACAAGAAATGCCATCCAATCCAATCCTATTCAATCAAATGCAATCCAGTCCAATCCAATCCAATCCAATCTAAGCACCGGCATCCAATCAATCCAATCCAAGTAACGGCATCCAATCCAATCCAATCCAATCCAATCCCATCCAATGCAATCCACTCCAATCCAATCCAAACCAATCCAATCCAATCCAATCCAATCCAATCCATTCCAATCCAAGCCAATGCAATACAATTCAATCCAAGGAACGGCATCCAATTTAATCCAATACAATCCAATCCAATCCAATCCAATCCAAGGAACGGCATCCAATCCAATCCAATCTAATCCTACGAACGGCATCCAATCCAATCCAATCCCAGCCAATCCAATCCAATCCAAGGAACGACATCCAATCCAATCCAATCCAATCCAATCCAATCCAATCCTATCCAACGAACGGCATCCAATGCAAACCAATCCAATCCAACCCAATCAAATCCAGTCCAGTCCAATCCAAGGAACGGGATCCAATCCCATCCACCCAATGCAATGCAATCCAATCCAATCCAAGCCAATCCTCTCCAAGCTAAGGAACGGCATCCAATTCAATGCAATCCAATCCAATCCAAGCCAATCCAATCCAATCTAAGTAACGGCATCCAATCCAATCCAATCTAATCCAAGGAACGGCATCCAATCCAATCCAATCCAATCTAATCCAAGCCAAGCCAAGCCAATGCAATCAAATCCACGGAACGGCATCCAATCCAATCCAATCCAATCTAATCCAAGGAACGGCATCCAATCCAATCCAATCCAATTCAATGCACTCCAATCCAATCCAATCCAATCCAATCCATTCCAATGCAATGCAATCCAATCCAATCAAATCCAATTCAAACAAAGGAACAGCATCCAATCCAATCCAATCCAATCCTGTCAAATCTAATCCAATCCAATCCAATCCAAGGAACGGCATCCAATCCATTCCAATCCAATCCAATCCAATCAAAGGAACGGCATCCAATCCAATCCAATCCAATGCAATCCAATCTAATCCAAGGAAAGGCATCCAATCCAATCCTATGCAATGCAATCCAAGGAACGCCGTGCAATCCAATCCAATGCAATCCAATCCGATTCACTCCTATCCAAACAAATCCAATCTACGGAACGGCATTCAATCCAATCCAATCCAATCCAATCCAAGGAACGGCATCCAATCCATTCCAATCCAATCCAATTCAATCCAATCAAAGGAAAGGCATCCAATCCAATTCAATCCCATCCAATCCAATCCAATCTAATCCAAGGAACGGCATCCAATCCAATCCTATGCAATGCAATCCAAGGAACGCCATGGAATCCAATCCAATGCAATCCAATCCGATCCAATCCAATCCAATCCAAGCAACGGCATCCAATCCAATCCAATCCAATCCAAGCCAAGCCAAGCCAATCCAATCATAGGAAGGGCATCAAATCCAATTCAATCCAATCCAATACAATCCAATCCAATCCAAGGAACGGCATCCAATCCAATCCAATCCAATGCAATCCATTCCAATCCAATCCAATCCAATTCAATCCAAGGAACGGCATCTAATCCAGTCCAATCCACTCCAATCCACTCCAATCCAATCCAATCCAATCCAATCCAATCCAATCCACTTCAATCAGGTCCAGTCCAATCCAAGGAACGGGTTCCAATCCAATCCAATCTAATGCAAGGAACCGCATCCAATACAATCCAATGCAATCCAATCCAATGAACGTCATCCAATCCAATCCAATCCAACCCAAACCAATCCAATTCAATCAAATCCAAACGAAGGAACGGCATTCAATCCAATCCAATCCAATCCAAGGAACGGTATCCAATCCAATCCATTCCAATCCAATCCAATCTAATCCAAGGAACGGCATCCAATCCAATCCAATCCAATCAAATTCAATCCAATACAATCCAATCCAAGGAATGGCATCCAATCCTATTCAATCAAATGCAATCCAGTCCAATCCAATCCAATCCAATCCAAAGAACGGCATCCACCCCAATCCAATCCAATCCAATCAAATCCTATCCATTCCAATCCAATCCAATGCAATCCAATCCAACGAACGGCATCCAACCCAATCCAATCCAATCCAATCCAATGAACGGCATCAAATCCAATCCAATCCAATGCAATCCATTCCAATCCAATCCAATCCAATTCAATCCAAGGAACGGCATCTAATCCAATCCAATCCAATGCAATCCAATCCACCGAACGGCATCCAACCCAATCCAATCCAATCCAATCCACTCCTATCCAATTCAGTACAAGAAATGCCATCCAATCCAATCCAATTCAATCACATTCGATCCAATCCAATCCAATCCAATCCAATCCATGAAACGGCATCCAATCCAATCCAATTCAATCCAAGGATCGGCATCCAATACAATCCAAACCAATCTAATCGAATCCAATCCAATCCAATGTAATTCAATCCAAACCAAGGAACGGCATCCAATCCAATCCAATCCAATCCAATCCACTCCAATCCAATCTAATCCAATCCAATCCACTTCAATCAGGTCCAGTCCAATCCAAGGAACGGGATCCAATCCAATCCAATCCAATCTAATGCAAGGAACCGCATCCAATCCAATCCAATCCAATGAACATCATCCAATGCAACCCAATCCAATCCAATTCAATCCAAGTAACGGCATCCAATCGAATCCAATCCAAGGAACGGCATTAAACCAAACCAATCCAATCCAATCCAACGAACAGCATCCTCCCCAATCCAATCCAATCCAATCTAATCCTATCCAATCCAATCCAAGGAACGCCATCCAATCCATTCCAATCCAATCCGATCCAATCCAATCCAATCAAATCCAATCCAAGAAACGGCATCCAATCCAATCCAATGCAATCCAATCCAATGAACGTCATCCAATCCAATCCAATCCAACCCAAACCAATCCAATTCAATCAAATCCAAACGAAGGAACGGCATTCAATCCAATCCAATCCAATCCAAGGAACGGTATCCAATCCAATCCATTCCAATCCAATCCAATCTAATCCAAGGAACGGCATCCAATCCAATCCAATCCAATCAAATTCAATCCAATACAATCCAATCCAAGGAACGGCATCCAATCCTATTCAATCAAATGCAATCCAATCCAATCCAATCCAAACAAATCCAATCTAAGGAACGGCATTCAATCCAATCCAATCCAATCTAATCCAAGTAACGGCATCCAATCCAATCCAATCCAATGCAATCCAATCCAATGAACGTCATCCAATCCAATCCAATCCAACCCAAACCAATCCAATTCAATCAAATCCAAACGAAGGAACGGCATTCAATCCAATCCAATCCAATCCAAGGAACGGGATCCAATCCAATCCATTCCAATCCAATCCAATCTAATCCAAGGAACGGCATCCAATCCAATCCAATCCAATCAAATTCAATCCAATACAATCCAATCCAAGGAACGGCATCCAATCCTATTCAATCAAATGCAATCCAATCCAATCCAATCCAGTCCAATCCAAACAAATCCAATATAAGGAACGGCATTCAATCCAATCCAATCCAATCCAATCTAATCCAAGTAACGGCATCCAATCCAATCCTATGCAATGCAATCCAAGGAACGCCATGCAATTCAATCCAATGCAATCCAAACAAATCCAATCGAAGGAACGGCATTCAATCCAATCGAATCCAATACAATCCAAGGACCGCATCTAATCCATTGCAATCCAATCCAATCCAATCCAATCAAAGGAACTGCATCGAATCCAATCCAATCTAATCCAATCCAATCCAATCTAATCCAAGGAACGGCATCCAATCCAATACTATGGAATGCAATCCAAGGAACGCCATGCAGTCCAATCCAATGCAATCCAATCCGATCCAATCCAGTCCAATCCAATCCAAGCAACGGCATCCAATCCAATCCAAGCCAATCCAATCCAAACCAAGCCAATCCAATCCAAGGAACGGCATCAAATCCAATTCAATACAATCCAATACAATCCAATCCAATGAACGGCATCAAATCCAATCCAATCCAATGCAATCCATTCCAATCCAATTCAATCCAATTCAATCCAAGGAACGGCATCTAATCCAATCCAATCCAATCCAATCCAATCGAATCCAATCCAATGCAATCCAATCCAACGAACGGCATCCAACCCAATCCAATCCAATCCACTCCTATCCAATTCAGTACAGGAAATGCCATCCAATCCAATCCAATTCAATCACATTCGATCCAATCCAATCCAATCCAATCCAATCCATGGAACGGCATCCAATCCAATCCAATCCAATCCAAGGATCGGCATCCAATACAATCCAAACCAATCTAATCGAATCCAATCAAATCCAATGCAATTCAATCCAAACCAAGGAACGGCATCCAATCCAATCCAATCCAATCCACTCCAATCCAATCCAATCCAATCCAATCCAATCCACTTCAATCAGGTCCAGTCCAATCCAAGGAACCGCATCCAATCCAATCCAATCCAATGAACATCATCCAATGCAATCCAATCCAACCAAAACCAATCCAATCCAATCAAATCCAAACTAAGGAACGGCATTCTATCCAAGGAAATCCAATCCAATGAACGTCATCCAATCCAATCCAATCCAACCCAAACCAATCCAATCCAATCAAATCCAAACTAAGGAACGGCATTCAATGCAATCCAATCCAATATAATACAATCCAAGGAACGGCATCCAATCCAATCCATTCCAATCCAATCCAATCTAATCCAATCTATCCAAGGAACGGCATCCTATCCAATCCAATCCAATCCAATTCAATGAACGGCATCCAATCCAATCCAATCCAATCCAAACAAATCCAATCTAAGGAACGGCATTCAATCCATTCCAATCCAATCCAATCCAATCAAAAGAACGGCATCCAATCCAATCCAATCCAATCCAATGAACGTCATGCAATCCAATCCAATCCAACCCAAACCAATCCAATCCAATCAAATCCAAACTAAGGAACGGCATTCAATGCAATCCAATCCAATCCAATCCAATCCAAGGAACGGCATCCAATCCAATCCATTCCAATCCAATCCAATCCAATCCAATCCAATCCAACGAACGGCATCCTCCCCAATCCAATCCAATCCAATCTAATCCTATCCAATCCAATCCAAGGAACGCCATCCAATCCATTCCAATCCAATCCGATCCAATCCAATCCAATCCAATCCAAGAAACGGCATCCAATCCAATCCAATCCAATCCAAGGATCGGCATCCAATCCTATCCAATCCAATCGAATCCACTCCACTCCAATCCAATCCCATCCCATCCAATCCAAACCAATCCAATCCAATCCAGTCCAGTCCAGTCCAGTCCAGTCCAGTCCAATCCAAGGAACGGGATCCAATCCAATCCAATCCAATGAAACTCAATGCAATCAAAGGAACGGCATCCAATCCAATCCAATCCAATCCAATCCAATCCGAACCAATCCAATCCAATCCAATCCAACCCAATACTATCCAATCCAATGAACGACATCCAATCCAATCCAATGCAATGCAATCCAGTCCAATCCAATCCGATCCAATCCAATCAAATCCAATCCAATCCAATCTCAGGAACGACATTCAATCCAATCCAATCCAATCCAATCCAGTCCAATCCAATCCAATCCAATCCAAAGAACGGCATCCACCCCAATCCAATCCAATCCAATCAAATCCTATCCATTCCAATCCAATCCAATGCAATCCAATCCAACGAACGGCATCCAACCCAATCCAATCCAATCCAATCCAATGAACGGCATCAAATCCAATCCAATCCAATGCAATCCATTCCAATCCAATCCAATCCAATTCAATCCAAGGAACGGCATCTAATCCAATCCAATCCAATCCAATCCAATCGAATCCAATCCAATGCAATCCAATCCACCGAACGGCATCCAACCCAATCCAATCCAATCCAATCCACTCCTATCCAATTCAGTACAAGAAATGCCATCCAATCCAATCCAATTCAATCACATTCGATCCAATCCAATCCAATCCAATCCATGAAACGGCATCCAATCCAATCCAATCCAATCCAAGGATCGGCATCCAATACAATCCAAACCAATCTAATCGAATCCAATCCAATCCAATGCAATTCAATCCAAACCAAGGAACGGCATCCAATCCAATCCAATCCAATCCAATCCACTCCAATCCAATCCAATCCAATCCAATCCACTTCAATCAGGTCCAGTCCAATCCAAGGAACGGGATCCAATCCAATCCAATCCAATCTAATGCAAGGAACCGCATCCAATCCAATCCAATCCAATGAACATCATCCAATGCAACCCAATCCAATCCAATTCAATCCAAGTAACGGCATCCAATCGAATCCAATCCAAGGAACGGCATTAAACCAAACCAATCCAATCCAATCCAACGAACGGCATCCTCCCCAATCCAATCCAATCCAATCTAATCCTATCCAATCCAATCCAAGGAACGCCATCCAATCCATTCCAATCCAATCCGATCCAATCCAATCCAATCCAATCCAATCCAAGAAACGGCATCCAATCCAATCCAATCCAATCCAATCCAAGGATCGGCATCCAATCCTATCCAATCCAATCGAATCCACTCCACTCCAATCCAATCCCATCCCATCCAATCCAAACAAATCCAATCCAATCCAGTCCAGTCCAGTCCAGTCCAGTCCAATCCAAGGAACGGGATCCAATCCAATCCAATCCAATGCAATCCGATCCAATCCAATTCTACCCAATCCAACCAATTCCAATCCTAGGAACAGCATCCAATCCAATCCAATCCAATCAAATCCAAGGAACGGAATTCAATCCAATCCAATCCAATCCAGTCCAATGAAACCCAATGCAATCAAAGCAACGGCATCCAATCAATTCCAATCCAATCCAAACCAAACCAATCCAATCCAACCCAATACAATCCAATCCAATGAACGGCATCCAATCCAATCCAATCCAATCCAATCGGAGCCAATCCAATCCAAGGAACGGCATCCAATCCAATCCAATGCAATGCAATCCAGTCCAATCCAATCCGATCCAATCCAATCAAATCCAATCCAATCTCAGGAACGACATTCAATCCAATCCAATCCAATCCAATCCAGTCCAATCCAATCGAATCCAATCCAAAGAACGGCATCCACCCCAATCCAATCCAATGCAATCAAATCCTATCCATTCCAATCCAATCCAATGCAATCCAATCCAACGAACGGCATCCAACCCAATCCAATCCAATCCAATCCAATGAACGGCATCAAATCCAATCCAATCCAATGCAATCCATTCCAATCCAATCCAATCCAATTCAATCCAAGGAACGGCATCTAATCCAATCCAATCCAATCCAATCCAATCCAATGCAATCCAATCCACCGAACGGCATCCAACCCAATCCAATCCAATCCAATCCACTCCTATCCAATTCAGTACAAGAAATGCCATCCAATCCAATCCAATTCAATCACATTCGATCCAATCCAATCCAATCCAATCCAATCCATGAAACGGCATCCAATCCAATCCAATCCAATCCAAGGATCGGCATCCAATACAATCCAAACCAATCTAATCGAATCCAATCCAATCCAATGCAATTCAATCCAAACCAAGGAACGGCATCCAATCCAATCCAATCCAATCCAATCCACTCCAATCCAATCCAATCCAATCCAATCCAATCCACTTCAATCAGGTCCAGTCCAATCCAAGGAACGAGATCCAATCCAATCCAATCCAATCTAATGCAAGGAACCGCATCCAATCCAATCCAATCCAATGAACATCATCCAATGCAATCCAATCCAACCAAAACCAATCCAATCCAATCAAATCCAAACTAAGGAACGGCATTCAATCCAATCCAATCCAATCCAATGAACGTCATCCAATCCAATCCAATCCAACCCAAACCAATCCAATCCAATCAAATCCAAACTAAGGAACGGCATTCAATGCAATCCAATCCAATCCAATCCAATCCAAGGAACGGCATCCAATCCAATCCATTCCAATCCAATCCAATCTAATCCAATCTATCCAAGGAACGGCATCCTATCCAATCCAATCCAATCCAATCCAATTCAACGAACGGCATCCAATCCAATCCAATCCAATCCAAACAAATCCAATCTAAGGAACGGCATTCAATCCATTCCAATCCAATCCAATCCAATCAAAGGAACGGCATCCAATCCAATCCAATCCAATCCAATCCAATCTAATCCAAGTAACGGCATCCAATCCAATCCTATGCAATGCAATCCAAGGAGCGCCATGCAATTCAATCCAATGCAATCCAAACAAATCCAATCGAAGGAACGGCATTCAATCCAATCGAATCCAATCCAATCCAAGGACCGCATCTAATCCATTCCAATCCAATCCAATCCAATCCAATCCAATCAAAGGAACTGCATCCAATCCAATCCAATCCAATCCAATCTAATCCAAGGAACGGCATCCAATCCAATCCGATGCAATGCAATCCAAGGAACGCCATGCAGTCCAATCCAATGCAATCCAATCCGATCCAATCCAATCCAATCCAATCCAAGCAACGGCATCCAATCCAATCCAAGCCAATCCAATCCAAACTAAGCCAATCCAATCCAAGGAACGGCATCAAATCCAATTCAATACAATCCAATACAATCCAATCCAAGGAACGCCATGCAATCCAATCCAATGCAATCCAATCCGATCCAATCCAATCCAAACAAATCCAATCTAAGGAACGGCATTCAATCCAATCCAATCCAATCCAATCTAAGGACCGGCATCCAATCAATCCAATCCAAGTAACGGCATCCAATCCAATCCAATCCAATTCAATCCCATCCAATGCAATCCACTCCAATCCAATCCAAACCAATCCAATCCAATCCAATCCAATCCAATGCAATCCAATTCAATCCAAGGAACGGCATCCAATTTAATCCAATCCAATCCAATCCAATCCAATCCAATCCAATCCAACGAACGGCATCCTCCCCAATCCAATCCAATCCAATCTAATCCTATCCAATCCAATCCAAGGAACGCCATCCAATCCATTCCAATCCAATCCGATCCGATCCAATCCAATCCAATCCAAGAAACGGCATCCAATCCAATCCAATGCAATCCAATCCAAGGATCGGCATCCAATCCTATCCAATCCAATCGAATCCACTCCACTTCAATCCAATCCCATCCCATCCAATCCAAACCAATCCAATCCAATCCAGTCCAGTCCAGTCCAGTCCAGTCCAGTCCAATCCAAGGAACGGGATCCAATCCAATCCAATCCAATGCAATCCGATCCAATCCAATTCTATCCAATCCAATCAATTCCAATCCTAGGAACAGCATCCAATCCAATCCAATCCAATCAAATCCAAGGAACGGATTTCAATCCAATCCAATCCAATCCAGTCCAATGAAACCCAATGCAATCAAAGCAACGGCATCCAATCCAATCCAATCCAATCCAATCGGAGCCAATCCAATCCAAGGAACGGCATCCAATCCAATCCAATGCAATGCAATCCAGTCCAATCCAATCCGATCCAATCCAATCAAATCCAATCCAATCTCAGGAACGACATTCAATCCAATCCAATCCAATCCAATCCAGTCCAATCCAATCGAATCCAATCCAAAGAACGGCATCCACCCCAATCCAATCCAATGCAATCAAATCCTATCCATTCCAATCCAATCCAATGCAATCCAATCCAACGAACGGCATCCAACCCAATCCAATCCAATCCAATCCAATGAACGGCATCAAATCCAATCCAATCCAATGCAATCCATTCCAATCCAATCCAATCCAATTCAATCCAAGGAACGGCATCTAATCCAATCCAATCCAATCGAATCCAATCCAATGCAATCCAATCCACCGAACGGCATCCAACCCAATCCAATCCAATCCAATCCACTCCTATCCAATTCAGTACAAGAAATGCCATCCAATCCAATCCAATTCAATCACATTCGATCCAATCCAATCCAATCCAATCCAATCCATGAAACGGCATCCAATCCAATCCAATCCAATCCAAGGATCGGCATCCAATACAATCCAAACCAATCTAATCGAATCCAATCCAATCCAATGCAATTCAATCCAAACCAATCCAATCCAATCCACTTCAATCAGGTCCAGTCCAATCCAAGGAACGAGATCCAATCCAATCCAATCCAATCTAATGCAAGGAACCGCATCCAATCCAATCCAATCCAATGAACATCATCCAATGCAATCCAATCCAACCAAAACCAATCCAATCCAATCAAATCCAAACTAAGGAACGGCATTCAATCCAATCCAATCCAATCCAATGAACGTCATCCAATCCAATCCAATCCAACCCAAACCAATCCAATCCAATCAAATCCAAACTAAGGAACGGCATTCAATGCAATCCAATCCAATCCAATCCAATGAACGGCATCAAATCCAATCCAATCCAATGCAATCCATTCCAATCCAATCCAATCCAATTCAATCCAAGGAACGGCATCTAATCCAATCCAATCCAATCGAATCCAATCCAATGCAATCCAATCCACCGAACGGCATCCAACCCAATCCAATCCAATCCAATCCACTCCTATCCAATTCAGTACAAGAAATGCCATCCAATCCAATCCATTTCAATCACATTCGATCCAATCCATTCCAATCCAATCCAATCCATGAAACGGCATCCAATCCAATCCAATCCAATCCAAGGATCGGCATCCAATACAATCCAAACCAATCTAATCGAATCCAATCCAATCCAATGCAATTCAATCCAAACCAAGGAACGGCATCCAATCCAATCCAATCCAATCCAATCCACTCCAATCCAATCCAATCCAATCCAATCCAATCCACTTCAATCAGGTCCAGTCCAATCCAAGGAACGGGATCCAATCCAATCCAATCCAATCTAATGCAAGGAACCGCATCCAATCCAATCCAATCCAATGAACATCATCCAATGCAATCCAATCCAACCAAAACCAATCCAATCCAATCAAATCCAAACTAAGGAACGGCATTCAATCCAATCCAAGCCAATCCAATGAACGTCATCCAATCCAATCCAATCCAACCCAAACCAATCCAATCCAATCAAATCCAAACTAAGGAACGGCATTCAATGCAATCCAATCCAATCCAATCCAATCCAAGGAACGGCATCCAATCCAATCCATTCCAATCCAATCCAATCTAATCCAATCTATCCAAGGAACGGCATCCTATCCAATCCAATCCAATCCAATCCAATTCAACGAACGGCATCCAATCCAATCCAATCCAATCCAAACAAATCCAATCTAAGGAACGGCATTCAATCCATTCCAATCCAATCCAATCCAATCAAAGGAACGGCATCCAATCCAATCCAATCCAATCCAATCCAATCTAATCCAAGTAACGGCATCCAATCCAATCCTATGCAATGCAATCCAAGGAGCGCCATGCAATTCAATCCAATGCAATCCAAACAAATCCAATCGAAGGAACGGCATTCAATCCAATCGAATCCAATCCAATCCAAGGACCGCATCTAATCCATTCCAATCCAATCCAATCCAATCCAATCCAATCAAAGGAACTGCATCCAATCCAATCCAATCCAATCCAATCTAATCCAAGGAACGGCATCCAATCCAATCCGATGCAATGCAATCCAAGGAACGCCATGCAGTCCAATCCAATGCAATCCAATCCGATCCAATCCAATCCAATCCAATCCAAGCAACGGCATCCAATCCAATCCAAGCCAATCCAATCCAAACTAAGCCAATCCAATCCAAGGAACGGCATCAAATCCAATTCAATACAATCCAATACAATCCAATCCAAGGAACGCCATGCAATCCAATCCAATGCAATCCAATCCGATCCAATCCAATCCAAACAAATCCAATCTAAGGAACGGCATTCAATCCAATCCAATCCAATCCAATCTAAGGACCGGCATCCAATCAATCCAATCCAAGTAACGGCATCCAATCCAATCCAATCCAATCCAATCCCATCCAATGCAATCCACTCCAATCCAATCCAAACCAATCCAATCCAATCCAATCCAATCCAATGCAATCCAATTCAATCCAAGGAACGGCATCCAATTTAATCCAATCCAATCCAATCCAATCCAATCCAATCCAATCCAACGAACGGCATCCTCCCCAATCCAATCCAATCCAATCTAATCCTATCCAATCCAATCCAAGGAACGCCATCCAATCCAATCCGATCCAATCCAATCCAATCCAATCCAAGAAACGGCATCCAATCCAATCCAATGCAATCCAATCCAAGGATCGGCATCCAATCCTATCCAATCCAATCGAATCCACTCCACTCCAATCCAATCCCATCCCATCCAATCCAAACCAATCCAATCCAATCCAGTCCAGTCCAGTCCAGTCCAGTCCAATCCAAGGAACGGGATCCAATCCAATCCAATCCAATGCAATCCGATCCAATCCAATTCTATCCAATCCAATCAATTCCAATCCTAGGAACAGCATCCAATCCAATCCAATCCAATCAAATCCAAGGAACGGATTTCAATCCAATCCAATCCAATCCAGTCCAATGAAACCCAATGCAATCAAAGCAACGGCATCCAATCCAATCCAATCCAATCCAATCGGAGCCAATCCAATCCAAGGAACGGCATCCAATCCAATCCAATGCAATGCAATCCAGTCCAATCCAATCCGATCCAATCCAATCTAATCCAATCCAATCTAAGGAACGACATTCAATCCAATCCAATCCAATCCAATCCAGTCCAATCCAATCCAATCCAATGAACGGCATGCAATCCAATCCAATGCAATCCAAACCTATCCAATCCAATCCAAGGAACGCCGTCCAATCCAATCCAATCCAAGCCGATCCAATCCAATCCAATCCATTCCAAGAAACGGCATCCAATCCAATCCAATCCAATCCAAGGATCGGCATCCAAACCAATCCAATCCAATCCAATCCACTCCATCCAATCCCATCCAATCCAAACCAGTCCAATCCAATCCAGTCCAGTCCAATGCAATCCGATCCAATCCAATTCTATCCAATCCAATCAATTCCAATCCTAGGAACGGCATCCAATCCAATCCAATCCAATCCAATCCAAGGAACGGCATTCAATCCAATCCAATCCAATCCAGTCCAATGAAACTCAATGCAATCAAAGCAACGGCATCCAATCGAATCCAATCCAATCCAATCCAATCCGAACCAATCCAATCCAATCCAACCCAATACAATCCAATCCAATAAACGACATCCAATCCAATTCAATGCAATGCAATCCAGTCCAATCCAATCCGATCCAATCCAATCAAATCCAATCCAATCTCAGGAACGACATTCAATCCAATCCAATCCAATCCAATCCAGTCCAATCTAATCCAATCCAATCCAAAGAACGGCATCCACCCCAATCCAATCCAATCCAATCAAATCCTATCCATTCCAATCCAATCCAATGCAATCCAATCCAACGAACGGCATCCAATCCAATCCAATGCAATCCATTCCAATCCAATCCAATCCAATTCAATCCAAGGAACGGCATCTAATCCAATCCAATGCAATCCAATCGAATCCAATCCAATGCAATCCAATCCACCGAACGGCATCTAACCCAATCCAATCCAATCCAATCTACTCCTATCCAATTCAGTACAAGAAATGCCATCCAATCCAATCCAATTCAATTACATTCGATCCAATCCAATCCAATCCAATCCAATCCATGAAACGGCATCCAATCCAATCCAATCCAATCCAAGGATCGGCATCCAATACAATCCAAACCAATCTAATCGAATCCAATCCAATTCAATGCAATTCAATCCAAACCAAGGAACGGCATCCAATCCAATCCAATCCAATCCAATCCACTCCAATCCAATCCAATCCAATCCAATCCACTTCAATCAGGTCCAGTCCAATCCAAGGAACGGGATCCCATCCAATCCAATCCAATCTAATGCAAGGAACCGCATCCAATCCAATCCAATCCAATGAACATCATCCAATGCAATCCAATCCAACCAAAACCAATCCAATCCAATCAAATCCAAACTAAGGAACGGCATTCTATCCAAGGAAATCCAATCCAATGAACGTCATCCAATCCAATCCAACCCAAACCAATCCAATCCAATCAAATCCAAACTAAGGAACGGCATTCAATGCAATCCAATCCAATACAATACAATCCAAGGAACGGCATCCAATCCAATCCATTCCAATCCAATCCAATCTAATCCAATCTATCCAAGGAACGGCATCCTATCCAATCCAATCCAATCCAATCCAATTCAATGAACGGCATCCAATCCAATCCAATCCAATCCAAACAAATCCAATCTAAGGAACGGCATTCAATCCATTCCAATCCAATCCAATCCAATCAAAGGAACGGCATCCAACCCAATCCAATCCAATCCAATCCACTCCTATCCAATTCAGTACAAGAAATGCCATCCAATCCAATCCAATTCAATCACATTCAATCCAATCCAATCCAATCCATGAAACGGCATCCAATCCAATCCAATCCAATCCAAGGATCGGCATCCAATACAATCCAAACCAATCTAATCGAATCCAATCCAATCCAATGCAATTCAATCCAAACCAAGGAACGGCATCCAATCCAATCCAATCCAATCCAATCCAATCCACTCCAATCCAATCCAATCCAATCCAATCCAATCCACTTCAATCAGGTCCAGTCCAATCCAAGGAACGGGATCCAATCCAATCCAATCCAATCTAATGCAAGGAACCGCATCCAATCCAATCCAATCCAATGAACATCATCCAATGCAACCCAATCCAATCCAATTCAATCCAAGTAACGGCATCCAATCGAATCCAATCCAAGGAACGGCATTAAACCAAACCTATCCAATCCAATCCAAGGAACGCCATCCAATCCATTCCAATCCAATCCGATCCAATCCAATCCAATCCAATACAAGAAACGGCATCCAATCCAATCCAATCCAATCCAAGGATCGGCATCCAATCCTATCCAATCCAATCGAATCCACTCCACTCCAATCCAATCCCATCCCATCCAATCCAAACCAATCCAATCCAATCCAGTCCAGTCCAGTCCAGTCCAGTCCAGTCCAGTCCAATCCAAGGAACGGGATCCAATCCAATCCAATCCAATGCAATCCGATCCAATCCAATTCTATCCAATCCAATCAATTCCAATTCTAGGAACAGCATCCAATCCAATCCAATCCAATCAAATCCAAGGAACGGAATTAAATCCAATCCAATCCAATCCAGTCCAATGAAACCCAATGCAATCAAAGCAACGGCATCCAATCAATTCCAATCCAATCCAAACCAAACCAATCCAATCGAACCCAATACAATCCAATCCAATGAACGGCATCCAATCCAATCCAATCCAATCCAATCGGAGCCAATCCAATCCAAGGAACGGCATCCAATCCAATCCAATGCAATGCAATCCAGTCCAATCCAATCCGATCCAATCCAATCTAATCCAATCCAATCTCAGGAACGACATTCAATCCAATCCAATCCAATCCAATCCAGTCCAATCCAATCCAATCCAATCCAAAGAACGGCATCCACCCCAATCCAATCCAATCCAATCAAATCCTATCCATTCCAATCCAATCCAATGCAATCCAATCCAACGAACGGCATCCAACCCAATCCAATCCAATCCAATCCAATGAACGGCATCAAATCCAATCCAATCCAATGCAATCCATTCCAATCCAATCCAATCCAATTCAATCCAAGGAACGGCATCTAATCCAATCCAATCCAATCCAATCCAATCCACTCCAATGCAATCCAATCCACCGAACGGCATCCAACCCAATCCAATCCAATCCAATCCACTCCTATCCAATTCAGTACAAGAAATGCCATCCAATCCAATCCAATTCAATCACATTCGATCCAATCCAATCCAATCCAATCCAATCCATGAAACGGCATCCAATCCAATCCAATCCAATCCAAGGATCGGCATCCAATACAATCCAAACCAATCTAATCGAATCCAATCCAAAGAACGGCATCCACCCCAATCCAATCCAATGCAATCAAATCCTATCCATTCCAATCCAATCCAATGCAATCCAATCCAACGAACGGCATCCAACCCAATCCAATCCAATCCAATCCAATGAACGGCATCAAATCCAATCCAATCCAATGCAATCCATTCCAATCCAATCCAATCCAATTCAATCCAAGGAACGGCATCTAATCCAATCCAATCCAATCCAATCCAATCCAATGCAATCCAATCCACCGAACGGCATCCAACCCAATCCAATCCAATCCAATCCACTCCTATCCAATTCAGTACAAGAAATGCCATCCAATCCAATCCAATTCAATCACATTCGATCCAATCCAATCCAATCCAATCCAATCCATGAAACGGCATCCAATCCAATCCAATCCAATCCAAGGATCGGCATCCAATACAATCCAAACCAATCTAATCGAATCCAATCCAATCCAATGCAATTCAATCCAAACCAAGGAACGGCATCCAATCCAATCCAATCCAATCCAATCCACTCCAATCCAATCCAATCCAATCCAATCCAATCCACTTCAATCAGGTCCAGTCCAATCCAAGGAACGAGATCCAATCCAATCCAATCCAATCTAATGCAAGGAACCGCATCCAATCCAATCCAATCCAATGAACATCATCCAATGCAATCCAATCCAACCAAAACCAATCCAATCCAATCAAATCCAAACTAAGGAACGGCATTCAATCCAATCCAATCCAATCCAATGAACGTCATCCAATCCAATCCAATCCAACCCAAACCAATCCAATCCAATCAAATCCAAACTAAGGAACGGCATTCAATGCAATCCATTCCAATCCAATCCAATCCAATTCAATCCAAGGAACGGCATCTAATCCAATCCAATCCAATCCAATCGAATCCAATCCAATGCAATCCAATCCACCGAACGGCATCCAACCCAATCCAATCCAATCCAATCCACTCCTATCCAATTCAGTACAAGAAATGCCATCCAATCCAATCCATTTCAATCACATTCGATCCAATCCATTCCAATCCAATCCAATCCATGAAACGGCATCCAATCCAATCCAATCCAATCCAAGGATCGGCATCCAATACAATCCAAACCAATCTAATCGAATCCAATCCAATCCAATGCAATTCAATCCAAACCAAGGAACGGCATCCAATCCAATCCAATCCAATCCAATCCACTCCAATCCAATCCAATCCAATCCAATCCAATCCACTTCAATCAGGTCCAGTCCAATCCAAGGAACGGGATCCAATCCAATCCAATCCAATCTAATGCAAGGAACCGCATCCAATCCAATCCAATCCAATGAACATCATCCAATGCAATCCAATCCAACCAAAACCAATCCAATCCAATCAAATCCAAACTAAGGAACGGCATTCAATCCAATCCAAGCCAATCCAATGAACGTCATCCAATCCAATCCAATCCAACCCAAACCAATCCAATCCAATCAAATCCAAACTAAGGAACGGCATTCAATGCAATCCAATCCAATCCAATCCAATCCAAGGAACGGCATCCAATCCAATCCATTCCAATCCAATCCAATCTAATCCAATCTATCCAAGGAACGGCATCCTATCCAATCCAATCCAATCCAATCCAATTCAACGAACGGCATCCAATCCAATCCAATCCAATCCAAACAAATCCAATCTAAGGAACGGCATTCAATCCATTCCAATCCAATCCAATCCAATCAAAGGAACGGCATCCAATCCAATCCAATCCAATCCAATCCAATCTAATCCAAGTAACGGCATCCAATCCAATCCTATGCAATGCAATCCAAGGAGCGCCATGCAATTCAATCCAATGCAATCCAAACAAATCCAATCGAAGGAACGGCATTCAATCCAATCGAATCCAATCCAATCCAAGGACCGCATCTAATCCATTCCAATCCAATCCAATCCAATCCAATCCAATCAAAGGAACTGCATCCAATCCAATCCAATCCAATCCAATCTAATCCAAGGAACGGCATCCAATCCAATCCGATGCAATGCAATCCAAGGAACGCCATGCAGTCCAATCCAATGCAATCCAATCCGATCCAATCCAATCCAATCCAATCCAAGCAACGGCATCCAATCCAATCCAAGCCAATCCAATCCAAACTAAGCCAATCCAATCCAAGGAACGGCATCAAATCCAATTCAATACAATCCAATACAATCCAATCCAAGGAACGCCATGCAATCCAATCCAATGCAATCCAATCCGATCCAATCCAATCCAAACAAATCCAATCTAAGGAACGGCATTCAATCCAATCCAATCCAATCCAATCTAAGGACCGGCATCCAATCAATCCAATCCAAGTAACGGCATCCAATCCAATCCAATCCAATCCAATCCCATCCAATGCAATCCACTCCAATCCAATCCAAACCAATCCAATCCAATCCAATCCAATCCAATGCAATCCAATTCAATCCAAGGAACGGCATCCAATTTAATCCAATCCAATCCAATCCAATCCAATCCAATCCAATCCAACGAACGGCATCCTCCCCAATCCAATCCAATCCAATCTAATCCTATCCAATCCAATCCAAGGAACGCCATCCAATCCAATCCGATCCAATCCAATCCAATCCAATCCAAGAAACGGCATCCAATCCAATCCAATGCAATCCAATCCAAGGATCGGCATCCAATCCTATCCAATCCAATCGAATCCACTCCACTCCAATCCAATCCCATCCCATCCAATCCAAACCAATCCAATCCAATCCAGTCCAGTCCAGTCCAGTCCAGTCCAATCCAAGGAACGGGATCCAATCCAATCCAATCCAATGCAATCCGATCCAATCCAATTCTATCCAATCCAATCAATTCCAATCCTAGGAACAGCATCCAATCCAATCCAATCCAATCAAATCCAAGGAACGGATTTCAATCCAATCCAATCCAATCCAGTCCAATGAAACCCAATGCAATCAAAGCAACGGCATCCAATCCAATCCAATCCAATCCAATCGGAGCCAATCCAATCCAAGGAACGGCATCCAATCCAATCCAATGCAATGCAATCCAGTCCAATCCAATCCGATCCAATCCAATCTAATCCAATCCAATCTAAGGAACGACATTCAATCCAATCCAATCCAATCCAATCCAGTCCAATCCAATCCAATCCAATGAACGGCATGCAATCCAATCCAATGCAATCCAAACCTATCCAATCCAATCCAAGGAACGCCGTCCAATCCAATCCAATCCAAGCCGATCCAATCCAATCCAATCCATTCCAAGAAACGGCATCCAATCCAATCCAATCCAATCCAAGGATCGGCATCCAAACCAATCCAATCCAATCCAATCCACTCCATCCAATCCCATCCAATCCAAACCAGTCCAATCCAATCCAGTCCAGTCCAATGCAATCCGATCCAATCCAATTCTATCCAATCCAATCAATTCCAATCCTAGGAACGGCATCCAATCCAATCCAATCCAATCCAATCCAAGGAACGGCATTCAATCCAATCCAATCCAATCCAGTCCAATGAAACTCAATGCAATCAAAGCAACGGCATCCAATCGAATCCAATCCAATCCAATCCAATCCGAACCAATCCAATCCAATCCAACCCAATACAATCCAATCCAATAAACGACATCCAATCCAATTCAATGCAATGCAATCCAGTCCAATCCAATCCGATCCAATCCAATCAAATCCAATCCAATCTCAGGAACGACATTCAATCCAATCCAATCCAATCCAATCCAGTCCAATCTAATCCAATCCAATCCAAAGAACGGCATCCACCCCAATCCAATCCAATCCAATCAAATCCTATCCATTCCAATCCAATCCAATGCAATCCAATCCAACGAACGGCATCCAATCCAATCCAATGCAATCCATTCCAATCCAATCCAATCCAATTCAATCCAAGGAACGGCATCTAATCCAATCCAATGCAATCCAATCGAATCCAATTCAATGCAATCCAATCCACCGAACGGCATCTAACCCAATCCAATCCAATCCAATCTACTCCTATCCAATTCAGTACAAGAAATGCCATCCAATCCAATCCAATTCAATTACATTCGATCCAATCCAATCCAATCCAATCCAATCCATGAAACGGCATCCAATCCAATCCAATCCAATCCAAGGATCGGCATCCAATACAATCCAAACCAATCTAATCGAATCCAATCCAATTCAATGCAATTCAATCCAAACCAAGGAACGGCATCCAATCCAATCCAATCCAATCCAATCCACTCCAATCCAATCCAATCCAATCCAATCCACTTCAATCAGGTCCAGTCCAATCCAAGGAACGGGATCCCATCCAATCCAATCCAATCTAATGCAAGGAACCGCATCCAATCCAATCCAATCCAATGAACATCATCCAATGCAATCCAATCCAACCAAAACCAATCCAATCCAATCAAATCCAAACTAAGGAACGGCATTCTATCCAAGGAAATCCAATCCAATGAACGTCATCCAATCCAATCCAACCCAAACCAATCCAATCCAATCAAATCCAAACTAAGGAACGGCATTCAATGCAATCCAATCCAATACAATACAATCCAAGGAACGGCATCCAATCCAATCCATTCCAATCCAATCCAATCTAATCCAATCTATCCAAGGAACGGCATCCTATCCAATCCAATCCAATCCAATCCAATTCAATGAACGGCATCCAATCCAATCCAATCCAATCCAAACAAATCCAATCTAAGGAACGGCATTCAATCCATTCCAATCCAATCCAATCCAATCAAAGGAACGGCATCCAACCCAATCCAATCCAATCCAATCCACTCCTATCCAATTCAGTACAAGAAATGCCATCCAATCCAATCCAATTCAATCACATTCAATCCAATCCAATCCAATCCATGAAACGGCATCCAATCCAATCCAATCCAATCCAAGGATCGGCATCCAATACAATCCAAACCAATCTAATCGAATCCAATCCAATCCAATGCAATTCAATCCAAACCAAGGAACGGCATCCAATCCAATCCAATCCAATCCAATCCAATCCACTCCAATCCAATCCAATCCAATCCAATCCAATCCACTTCAATCAGGTCCAGTCCAATCCAAGGAACGGGATCCAATCCAATCCAATCCAATCTAATGCAAGGAACCGCATCCAATCCAATCCAATCCAATGAACATCATCCAATGCAACCCAATCCAATCCAATTCAATCCAAGTAACGGCATCCAATCGAATCCAATCCAAGGAACGGCATTAAACCAAACCTATCCAATCCAATCCAAGGAACGCCATCCAATCCATTCCAATCCAATCCGATCCAATCCAATCCAATCCAATACAAGAAACGGCATCCAATCCAATCCAATCCAATCCAAGGATCGGCATCCAATCCTATCCAATCCAATCGAATCCACTCCACTCCAATCCAATCCCATCCCATCCAATCCAAACCAATCCAATCCAATCCAGTCCAGTCCAGTCCAGTCCAGTCCAGTCCAGTCCAATCCAAGGAACGGGATCCAATCCAATCCAATCCAATGCAATCCGATCCAATCCAATTCTATCCAATCCAATCAATTCCAATTCTAGGAACAGCATCCAATCCAATCCAATCCAATCAAATCCAAGGAACGGAATTCAATCCAATCCAATCCAATCCAGTCCAATGAAACCCAATGCAATCAAAGCAACGGCATCCAATCAATTCCAATCCAATCCAAACCAAACCAATCCAATCGAACCCAATACAATCCAATCCAATGAACGGCATCCAATCCAATCCAATCCAATCCAATCGGAGCCAATCCAATCCAAGGAACGGCATCCAATCCAATCCAATGCAATGCAATCCAGTCCAATCCAATCCGATCCAATCCAATCTAATCCAATCCAATCTCAGGAACGACATTCAATCCAATCCAATCCAATCCAATCCAGTCCAATCCAATCCAATCCAATCCAAAGAACGGCATCCACCCCAATCCAATCCAATCCAATCAAATCCTATCCATTCCAATCCAATCCAATGCAATCCAATCCAACGAACGGCATCCAACCCAATCCAATCCAATCCAATCCAATGAACGGCATCAAATCCAATCCAATCCAATGCAATCCATTCCAATCCAATCCAATCCAATTCAATCCAAGGAACGGCATCTAATCCAATCCAATCCAATCCAATCCAATCCACTCCAATGCAATCCAATCCACCGAACGGCATCCAACCCAATCCAATCCAATCCAATCCACTCCTATCCAATTCAGTACAAGAAATGCCATCCAATCCAATCCAATTCAATCACATTCGATCCAATCCAATCCAATCCAATCCATGAAACGGCATCCAATCCAATCCAATCCAATCCAAGGATCGGCATCCAATACAATCCAAACCAATCTAATCGAATCCAATCCAATCCAATGCAATTCAATCCAAACAAAGGAACGGCATCCAATCCAATCCAATCCAATCCACTCCAATCCAATCCAATCCAATCCAATCCACTTCAATCAGGTCCAGTCCAATCCAAGGAACGGGATCCAATCCAATCCAATCCAATCTAATGCAAGGAACCGCATCCAATCCAATCCAATCCAATGAACATCATCCAATGCAATCCAATCCAACCAAAACCAATCCAATCCAATCAAATCCAAACTAAGGAACGGCATTCAATCCAATCCAATCCAATCCAATGAACGTCATCCAATCCAATCCAATCCAACCCAAACCAATCCAATCCAATCAAATCCAAACTAAGGAACGGCATTCAATGCAATCCAATCCAATCCAATCCAATCCAATCCAAGGAACGGCATCCAATCCAATCCATTCCAATCCAATCCAATCTAATACAATCTATCCAAGGAACGGCATCCTATCCAATCCAATCCAATCCAATCCAATCCAACGAACGGCATCCTCCCCAATCCAATCCAATCCAATCTAATCCTATCCAATCCAATCCAAGGAACGCCATCCAATCCATTCCAATCCAATCCGATCCAATCCAATCCAATCCAATCCAAGAAACGGCATCCAATCCAATCCAATCCAATCCAAGGATCGGCATCCAATCCTATCCAATCCAATCGAATCCACTCCACTCCAATCCAATCCCATCCCATCCAATCCAAACCAATCCAATCCAATCCAGTCCAGTCCAGTCCAGTCCAATCCAAGGAACGGGATCCAATCCAATCCAATCCAATGCAATCCGATCCAAACCAATTCTATCCAATCCAATCAATTCCAATCCTAGGAACAGCATCCAATCCAATCCAATCAAATCCAAGGAACGGAATTGAATCCAATCCAATCCAATCCAGTCCAATGAAACCCAATGCAATCAAAGCAACGGCATCCAATCAATTCCAATCCAATCCAAACCAAACCAATCCAATCCAACCCAATACAATCCAATCCAATGAACGGCATCCAATCCAATCCAATCCGATCCAATCCAATCGGAGCCAATCCAATCCAAGGAACGGCATCCAATCCAATCCAATGCAATGCAATCCAGTCCAATCCAATCCAATCCAATCCAATGAACGGCATGCAATCCAATCCAATGCAATCCAAACCTATCCAATCCAATCCAAGGAACGCCGTCCAATCCAATCCAATCCAAGCCGATCCAATCCAATCCAATCCATTCCAAGAAACGGCATCCAATCCAATCCAATCCAATCCAAGGATCGGCATCCAAACCAATCCAATCCAATCCAATCCACTCCATCCAATCCCATCCAATCCAAACCAGTCCAATCCAATCCAGTCCAGTCCAATGCAATCCGATCCAATCCAATTCTATCCAATCCAATCAATTCCAATCCTAGGAACAGCATCCAATCCAATCCAATCCAATCAAATCCAAGGAACGGAATTCAATCCAATCCAATCCAATCCAGTCCAATGAAACCCAATGCAATCAAAGCAACGGCATCCAATCAATTCCAATCCAATCCAAACCAAACCAATCCAATCCAACCCAATCCAATCCAATCCAATGAACGGCATCCAATCGAATCCAATCCAATCGGAGCCAATCCAATCCAAGGAACGGCATCCAATCCAATCCAATGCAATGCAATCCAGTCCAATCCAATCCGATCCAATCCAATCAAATCCAATCCAATCTCAGGAACGGCATTCAATCCAATCCAATCCAATCCAATCCAGTCCAATCCAATCCAATCCAATCCAAAGAACGGCATTCACCCCAATCCAATCCAATCCAATCAAATCCTATCCATTCCAATCCAATCCAATGCAATCCAATCCAACGAACGGCATCCAACCCAATCCAATCCAATCCAATCCAATGAACGGCATCAAATCCAATCCAATCCAATGCAATCCATTCCAATCCAATCCAATCCAATTCAATCCAAGGAACGGCATCTAATCCAATCCAATCCAATCCAATCGAATCCAATCCAATGCAATCCAATCCACCGAACGGCATCCAACCCAATCCAATCCAATCCAATCCACTCCTATCCAATTCAGTACAAGAAATGCCATCCAATCCAATCCAATTCAATCACATTCGATCCAATCCAATCCAATCCAATCCATGAAACGGCATCCAATCCAATCCAATCCAATCCAAGGATCGGCATCCAATACAATCCAAACCAATCTAATCGAATCCAATCCAATCCAATGCAATTCAATCCAAACCAAGGAACGGCATCCAATCCGATCCAATCCAATCGAATCCACTCCACTCCAATACAATCCCATCCCATCCAATCCAAACCAATCCAATCCAATCCAGTCCAGTCCAGTCCAGTCCAATCCAAGGAACGGGATCCAATCCAATCCAATCCAATGCAATCCGATCCAATCCAATTCTATCCAATCCAATCAATTCCAATCCTAGGAACAGCATCCAATCCAATCCAATCCATTCAAATCCAAGGAACGGAATTCAATCCAATCCAATCCAATCCAGTCCAATGAAACCCAATGCAATCAAAGCAACGGCATCCAATCAATTCCAATCCAATCCAAACCAAACCAATCCAATCCAACCCAATACAATCCAATCCAATGAACGGCATTAAATCCAATCCAATCCAATCCAATCGGAGCCAATCCAATCCAAGGAACGGCATCCAATCCAATCCAATGCAATGCAATCCAGTCCAATCCAATCCGATCCAATCCAATCTAATCCAATCCAATCTAAGGAACGACATTCAGTCCAATCCAATCTAACCCAATCCAATCCAATCCGAACCAATCCAATCCAATCCAACCCAATACAATCCAATCCAATGAACGACATGTGTGGTAGACAGTGAGGAAGGGTGTCGTAGTTTGCAGGAAGACTTAGACAGGTTGCAAAGTTGGGCCGAGAGGTGGCGGATGGAGTTTAATGCGGAGAAGTGTGAGGTAATTCACTTTGGTAGGAATAACAGATGTGTTGAGTATAGGGCTAACGGGAGGACTTTTAATAGTGTGGAGGAGCAGAGGGATCTAGGTGTATGTGTGCATAGATCCCTGAAAGTTGGGAATCAAGAAGATAAGGTTGTTAAGAAGGCATATGGTGTCTTGGCGTTTATTGGTAGGGGGATTGAATTTAGGAGTCGTAGCGTTATGTTGCAACTGTACACAACTCTGGTGCGGCCGCACTTGGAGTACTGTGTGCAGTTCTGGTCCCCACATTACAGGAAGGATGTGGAGGCTTTGGAGAGGGTGCAGAGGAGGTTTACCAGGATGTTGCCTGGTATGGAGGGGAGATCCTATGAGGAGAGGCTGAGGGATTTGGGATTGTTTTCGCTGGAAAGGCGGCGGCTAAGAGGGGATCTTATTGAAACATATAAGATGATTAGAGGTTTAGATAGGGTGGATAGTGATAGCCTTTTTCCTCTGATGGAGAAATCCAGCACGAGGGGGCATGGCTTTAAATTGAGGGGGGGTAGTTATAGAACCGATGTCAGGGGTAGGTTCTTTACCCAGAGGGTGGTGAGGGATTGGAATGCCCTGCCAGCATCAGTAGTAAATGCGCCTAGTTTGGGGGCGTTTAAGAGATCCGTAGATAGGTTCATGGACGAAAAGAAATTGGTTTAGGTTGGAGGGTCACAGTTTTTTTTTTTAACTGGTCGGTGCAACATCGTGGGCCGAAGGGCCTGTTCTGCGCTGTAATGTTCTATGTTCTATGTTCTATGACATCCAATCCAATCCAATGCAATGCAATCCAGTCCAATCCAATCCGATCCAATTCAATCAAATCCAATCCAATCTCAGGAACGACATTCAATCCAATCCAATCCAATCCAATCCAGTCCAATCCAATCCAATCCAATCCAATCCAATCCACCCCAATCCAATCCAATCCAATCCAATCCTATCCATTCCAATCCAATCCAATGCAATCCAATCCAACGAACGGCATCCAACCCAATCCAATCCAATCCAATCCAATGAACGGCATCAAATCCAATCCAATCCAATGCAATCCATTCCAATCCAATCCAATCCAATTCAATCCAAGGAACGGCATCTAATCCAATCCAATGCAATCCAATCGAATCCAATCCAATGCAATCCAATCCACCGAACGGCATCCAACCCAATCCAATCCAATCCAATCCACTCCTATCCAATTCAGTACAAGAAATGCCATCCAATCCAATCCAATTCAATCACATTCGATCCAATCCAATCCAATCCAATCCAATCCAAGCCATGAAACGGCATCCAATCCAATCCAATCCAATCCAAGGATCGGCATCCAATACAATCCAAACCAATCTAATCGAATCCAATCCAATCCAATGCAATTCAATCCAAACCAAGGAACGGCATCCAATCCAATCCAATCCAATCCACTCCAATCCAATCCAATCCAATCCAATCCAATCCACTTCAATCAGGTCCAGTCCAATCCAAGGAACGGGATACAATCCAATCCAATCCAATCTAATGCAAGGAACCGCATCCAATCCAATCCAATCCAATGAACATCATCCAATGCAATCCAATCCAACCAAAACCAATCCAATCCAATCAAATCCAAACTAAGGAACGCATTTAATCCAATCCAATCCAATGAACGTCATCCAATCCAATCCAATCCAACCAGAAGATTGGAGGTTACCAGAAGATTGGAGGTTAGCAAATGTTGTCCCATTGTTTAAGAAGGGGAACAGAGACTTCCCCGGGAATTATAGACCGGTGAGTCTCACTTCTGTTGTCGGCAAGATGTTGGAAAAAATTATAAGGGATAGGATTTATAGTTATTTGGAGAGTAATGAATTGATAGGTGATAGTCAGCATGGTTTTGTGGCAGGTAGGTCGTGCCTTACTAACCTTATTGAGTTTTTTGAGAAAGTGACCAAGGAGGTGGATGGGGGCAAGGCAGTGGACGTGGTATATATGGATTTTAGTAAGGCGTTTGATAAGGTTCACCATGGTAGGCTTCTGCAGAAAATGCAGATGTATGGGATTGGGGGTGATCTAGGAAATTGGATCAGGAATTGGCTAGCGGATAGGAAACAGAGGGTGGTGGTTGATAGTAAATATTCATCATGGAGTGCGGTTACAAGTGGTGTACCTCAGGGATCTGTTTTGGGGCCACTGCTGTTTGTAATATTTATTAATGATCTGGATGAGGGTATAGTTGGGTGGATTAGCAAATTTGCTGATGACACCAAAGTCGGTGGTGTGGTAGACAGTGAGGAAGGGTGTCGTAGTTTGCAGGAAGACTTAGACAGGTTGCAAAGTTGGGCCGAGAGGTGGCGGATGGAGTTTAATGCGGAGAAGTGTGAGGTAATTCACTTTGGTAGGAATAACAGATGTGTTGAGTATAGGGCTAACGGGAGGACTTTGAATAGTGTGGAGGAGCAGAGGGATCTAGGTGTATGTGTGCATAGATCCCTGAAAGTTGGGAATCAAGTAGATAAGGTTGTTAAGAAGGCATATGGTGTCTTGGCGTTTATTGGTAGGGGGATTGAATTTAGGAGTCGTAGCGTTATGTTGCAACTGTACACAACTCTGGTGCGGCCGCACTTGGAGTACTGTGTGCAGTTCTGGTCCCCACATTACAGGAAGGATGTGGAGGCTTTGGAGAGGGTGCAGAGGAGTTTTACCAGGATGTTGCCTGGTATGGAGGGGAGATCCTATGAGGAGAGGCTGAGGGATTTGGGATTGTTTTCGCTGGAAAGGCGGCGGCTAAGAGGGGATCTTATTGAAACATATAAGATGATTAGAGGTTTAGATAGGGTGGATAGTGATAGCCTTTTTCCTCTGATGGAGAAATCCAGCACGAGGGGGCATGGCTTTAAATTGAGGGGGGGTAGTTATAGAACCGATGTCAGGGGTAGGTTCTTTACCCAGAGGGTGGTGAGGGATTGGAATGCCCTGCCAGCATCAGTAGTAAATGCGCCTAGTTTGGGGGCGTTTAAGAGATCCGTAGATAGGTTCATGGACGAAAAGAAATTGGTTTAGGTTGGAGGGTCACAGTTTTTTTTTTTAACTGGTCGGTGCAACATCGTGGGCCGAAGGGCCTGTTCTGCGCTGTAATGTTCTATGTTCTATGTTCTAACCCAAACCAATCCAATCCAATCAAATCCAAACGAAGGAACGGCATTCAATGCAATCCAATCCAATCCAATCCAATCCAAGGAACGGCATCCAATCCAATCCATTCCAATCCAATCCAATCTAATCCAATCTATCCAAGGAACGGCATCCTATCCAATCCAATCCAATCCAATCCAATCCAACGAACGGCATCCTCCCCAATCCAATCCAATCCAATCTAATCCTATCCAATCCAATCCAAGGAACGCCATCCAATTCTTTCCAATCCAATCCGATCCAATCCAATCCAATCCAATCCAAGAAACGGCATCCAATCCAATCCAATCCAATCCAATCCAAGGATCGGCATCCAATCCTATCCAATCCAATCGAATCCACTCCACTCCAATCCAATCCCATCCCATCCAATCCAAACCAATCCAATCCAATCCAGTCCAGTCCAGTCCAGTCCAGTCCAATCCAAGGAACGGGATCCAATCCAATCCAATCCAATGCAATCCGATCCAATCCAATTCTATCCAATCCAATCAATTCCAATCCTAGGAACAGCATCCAATCCAATCCAATCCAATCAAACCCAAGGAACGGAATTCAATCCAATCCAATCCAATCCAGTCCAATGAAACCCAATGCAATCAAAGCAACGGCATCCAATCAATTCCAATCCAATCCAAACCAAACCAATCCAATCCAACCCAATACAATCCAATCCAATGCAATGCAATCCAGTCCAATCCAATCCGATCCAATCCAATCTAATCCAATCCAATCTAAGGAACGACATTCAATCCAATCCAATCCAATCCAATCCAGTCCAATCCAATCCAATCCAATGAACGGCATGCAATCCAATCCAGTGCAATCCAAACCTATCCAATCCAATCCAAGGAACGCCGTCCAATCCAATCCAATCCAAGCCGATCCAATCCAATCCAATCCATTCCAAGAAACGGCATCCAATCCAATCCAATCCAATCCAAGGATCGGCATCCAAACCAATCCAATCCAATCCAATCCACTCCATCCAATCCCATCCAATCCAAACCAGTCCAATCCAATCCAGTCCAGTCCAATGCAATCCGATCCAATCCAATTCTATCCAATCCAATCAATTCCAATCCTAGGAACAGCATCCAATCCAATCCAATACAATCAAATCCAAGGAACGGAATTCAATCCAATCCAATCCAATCCAGTCCAATGAAACCCAATGCAATCAACGCAACGGCATCCAATCAATTCCAATCCAATCCAAACCAAACCAATCCAATCCAACCCAATCCAATCCAATCCAATGAACGGCATCCAATCGAATCCAATCCAATCGGAGCCAATCCAATCCAAGGAACGGCATCCAATCCAATCCAATGCAATGCACTCCAGTCCAATCCAATCCGATCCAATCCAATCAAATCCAATCCAATCTCAGGAACGACATTCAATCCAATCCAATCCAATCCAATCCAGTCCAATCCAATCCAATCCAATCCAAAGAACGGCATCCACCCCAATCCAATCCAATCCAATCAAATCCTATCCATTCCAATCCAATCCAATGCAATCCAATCCAACGAACGGCATCCAACCCAATCCAATCCAATCCAATCCAATGAACGGCATCAAATCCAATCCAATCCAATGCAATCCATTCCAATCCAATCCAATCCAATTCAATCCAAGGAACGGCATCTAATCCAATCCAATCGAATCCAATCCAATGCAATCCAATCCACCGAACGGCATCCAACCCAATCCAATCCAATCCAATCCACTCCTATCCAATTCAGTACAAGAAATGCCATCCAATCCAATCCTATTCAATCAAATGCAATCCAGTCCAATCCAATCCAATCCAATCTAAGGACCGGCATCCAATCAATCCAATCCAAGTAACGGCATCCAATCCAATCCAATCCAATCCAATGCAATCCACTCCAATCCAATCCAAACCAATCCAATCGAATCCAATCCAATCCAATCCAATCCAATCCAATCCAATCCAATCGAATCCAATCCAATCCAATCCAATCCAATCCAATCCAATCCAATCCAATCCAATCCAAGCCAATGCAATACAATTCAATCCAAGGAACGGCATCCAATTTAATCCAATACAATCCAATCCAATCCAATCCAATCCAAGGAACGGCATCCAATCCAATCCAATCTAATCCTACGAACGGCATCCAATCCAATCCAATCCCAGCCAATCCAATCCAACCCAAGGAACGACATCCAATCCAATCCAATCCAATCCAATCCAATCCGATCCTATCCAACGAACGGCATCCAATGCAATCCAATCCAATCCAACCCAATCAAATCCAGTCCAGTCCAATCCAAGGAACGGGATCCAATCCCATCCACCCAATGCAATGCAATCCAATCCAATCCAAGCCAATCCTCTCCAAGCTAAGGAACGGCATCCAATTCAATGCAATCCAATCCAATCCAAGCCAATCCAATCCAATCTAAGTAACGGCATCCAATCCAATCCAATCTAATCCAAGGAACGGCATCCAATCCAATCCAATCCAATCTAATCCAAGCCAAGCCAAGCCAATGCAATCAAATCCACGGAACGGCATCCAATCCAATCCAATCCAATCTAATCCAAGGAACGGCATCCAATCCAATCCAATCCAATCCAATTCAATGCACTCCAATCCAATCCAATCCAATCCAATCCAATCCATTCCAATGCAATGCAATCCAATCCAATCAAATCCAATTCAAACAAAGGAACAGCATCCAATCCAATCCAATCCAATCCTGTCAAATCTAATCCAATCCAATCCAATCCAAGGAACGGCATCCAATCCATTCCAATCCAATCCAATCCAATCCAATCAAAGGAACGGCATCCAATCCAATCCAATCCAATGCAATCCAATCTAATCCAAGGAAAGGCATCCAATCCAATCCTATGCAATGCAATCCAAGGAACGCCGTGCAATCCAATCCAATGCAATCCAATCCGATTCACTCCTATCCAAACAAATCCAATCTACGGAACGGCATTCAATCCAATCCAATCCAATCCAATCCAAGGAACGGCATCCAATCCATTCCAATCCAATCCAATTCAATCCAATCAAAGGAAAGGCATCCAATCCAATTCAATCCCATCCAATCCAATCCAATCTAATCCAAGGAACGGCATCCAATCCAATCCTATGCAATGCAATCCAAGGAACGCCATGGAATCCAATCCAATGCAATCCAATCCGATCCAATCCAATCCAATCCAAGCAACGGCATCCAATCCAATCCAATCCAATCCAAGCCAAGCCAAGCCACTCCAATCATAGGAAGGGCATCAAATCCAATTCAATCCAATCCAATACAATCCAATCCAATCCAAGGAACGGCATCCAATCCAATCCAATCCAATGCAATCCATTCCAATCCAATCCAATCCAATTCAATCCAAGGAACGGCATCTAATCCAGTCCAATCCACTCCAATCCACTCCAATCCAATCCAATCCAATCCAATCCAATCCACTTCAATCAGGTCCAGTCCAATCCAAGGAACGGGTTCCAATCCAATCCAATCTAATGCAAGGAACCGCATCCAATACAATCCAATGCAATCCAATCCAATGAACGTCATCCAATCCAATCCAATCCAACCCAAACCAATCCAATTCAATCAAATCCAAACGAAGGAACGGCATTCAATCCAATCCAATCCAATCCAAGGAACGGTATCCAATCCAATCCATTCCAATCCAATCCAATCTAATCCAAGGAACGGCATCCAATCCAATCCAATCCAATCAAATTCAATCCAATACAATCCAATCCAAGGAACGGCATCCAATCCTATTCAATCAAATGCAATCCAGTCCAATCCAATCCAATCCAATCCAAAGAACGGCATCCACCCCAATCCAATCCAATCCAATCAAATCCTATCCATTCCAATCCAATCCAATGCAATCCAATCCAACGAACGGCATCCAACCCAATCCAATCCAATCCAATCCAATGAACGGCATCAAATCCAATCCAATCCAATGCAATCCATTCCAATCCAATCCAATCCAATTCAATCCAAGGAACGGCATCTAATCCAATCCAATCCAATGCAATCCAATCCACCGAACGGCATCCAACCCAATCCAATCCAATCCAATCCACTCCTATCCAATTCAGTACAAGAAATGCCATCCAATCCAATCCAATTCAATCACATTCGATCCAATCCAATCCAATCCAATCCAATCCATGAAACGGCATCCAATCCAATCCAATTCAATCCAAGGATCGGCATCCAATACAATCCAAACCAATCTAATCGAATCCAATCCAATCCAATGTAATTCAATCCAAACCAAGGAACGGCATCCAATCGAATCCAATCCAATCCAATCCACTCCAATCCAATCTAATCCAATCCAATCCACTTCAATCAGGTCCAGTCCAATCCAAGGAACGGGATCCAATCCAATCCAATCCAATCCAATCTAATGCAAGGAACCGCATCCAATCCAATCCAATCCAATGAACATCATCCAATGCAACCCAATCCAATCCAATTCAATCCAAGTAACGGCATCCAATCGAATCCAATCCAAGGAACGGCATTAAACCAAACCAATCCAATCCAATCCAACGAACGGCATCCTCCCCAATCCAATCCAATCCAATCTAATCCTATCCAATCCAATCCAAGGAACGCCATCCAATCCATTCCAATCCAATCCGATCCAATCCAATCCAATCCAATCCAATCCAAGAAACGGCATCCAATCCAATCCAATGCAATCCAATCCAATGAACGTCATCCAATCCAATCCAATCCAACCCAAACCAATCCAATTCAATCAAATCCAAACGAAGGAACGGCATTCAATCCAATCCAATCCAATCCAAGGAACGGTATCCAATCCAATCCATTCCAATCCAATCCAATCTAATCCAAGGAACGGCATCCAATCCAATCCAATCCAATCAAATTCAATCCAATACAATCCAATCCAAGGAACGGCATCCAATCCTATTCAATCAAATGCAATCCAATCCAATCCAATCCAAACAAATCCAATCTAAGGAACGGCATTCAATCCAATCCAATCCAATCTAATCCAAGTAACGGCATCCAATCCAATCCAATCCAATGCAATCCAATCCAATGAACGTCATCCAATCCAATCCAATCCAACCCAAACCAATCCAATTCAATCAAATCCAAACGAAGGAACGGCATTCAATCCAATCCAATCCAATCCAAGGAACGGGATCCAATCCAATCCATTCCAATCCAATCCAATCTAATCCAAGGAACGGCATCCAATCCAATCCAATCCAATCAAATTCAATCCAATACAATCCAATCCAAGGAACGGCATCCAATCCTATTCAATCAAATGCAATCCAATCCAATCCAATCCAGTCCAATCCAAACAAATCCAATATAAGGAACGGCATTCAATCCAATCCAATCCAATCCAATCTAATCCAAGTAACGGCATCCAATCCAATCCTATGCAATGCAATCCAAGGAACGCCATGCAATTCAATCCAATGCAATCCAAACAAATCCAATCGAAGGAACGGCATTCAATCCAATCGAATCCAATACAATCCAAGGACCGCATCTAATCCATTGCAATCCAATCCAATCCAATCCAATCAAAGGAACTGCATCGAATCCAATCCAATCTAATCCAATCCAATCCAATCTAATCCAAGGAACGGCATCCAATCCAATACTATGGAATGCAATCCAAGGAACGCCATGCAGTCCAATCCAATGCAATCCAATCCGATCCAATCCAGTCCAATCCAATCCAAGCAACGGCATCCAATCCAATCCAAGCCAATCCAATCCAAACCAAGCCAATCCAATCCAAGGAACGGCATCAAATCCAATTCAATACAATCCAATACAATCCAATCCAATGAACGGCATCAAATCCAATCCAATCCAATGCAATCCATTCCAATCCAATCCAATCCAATTCAATCCAAGGAACGGCATCTAATCCAATCCAATCCAATCCAATCCAATCGAATCCAATCCAATGCAATCCAATCCAACGAACGGCATCCAACCCAATCCAATCCAATCCACTCCTATCCAATTCAGTACAGGAAATGCCATCCAATCCAATCCAATTCAATCACATTCGATCCAATCCAATCCAATCCAATCCAATCCATGGAACGGCATCCAATCCAATCCAATCCAATCCAAGGATCGGCATCCAATAAAATCCAAACCAATCTAATCGAATCCAATCTAATCCAATGCAATTCAATCCAAACCAAGGAACGGCATCCAATCCAATCCAATCCAATCCACTCCAATCCAATCCAATCCAATCCAATCCAATCCAATCCACTTCAATCAGGTCCAGTCCAATCCAAGGAACGGGATCCAATCCAATCCAATCCAATCTAATGCAAGGAACCGCAGCCAATCCAATCCAATCCAATGAACATCATCCAATGCAATCCAATCCAACCAAAACCAATCCAATCCAATCAAATCCAAACTAAGGAACGGCATTCAATCCAATCCAATCCAATCCAATGAACGTCATCCAATCCAATCCAATCCAACCCAAACCAGTCCAATCCAATCAAATCCAAACTAAGGAACGGCATTCAATGCAATCCAATCCAATCCAATTCAATCCAAGGAACGGCATCCAATCCAATCCATTCCAATCCAATCCAATCTAATCCAATCTATCCAAGGAACGGCATCCTATCCAATCCAATCCAATCCAATTCAATTCAATGAACGGCATCCAATCCAATCCAATCCAATCCAAACAAATCCAATCTAAGGAACGGCAGTCAATGCATTCCAATCCAATCCAATCCAATCAAAGGAACGGCATCCAATCCAATCCAATCCAATCCAATCCAATCTAATCCAAGTAACGGCATCCAATCCAATCCTATGCAATGCAATCCAAGGAGCGCCATGCAATTCAATCCAATGCAATCCAAACAAATCCAATCGAAGGAACGGCATTCAATCCAATCGAATCCAATCCAATCCAAGGACCGCATCTAATCCGTTCCAATCCAATCCAATCCAATCAACGGAACTGCATCCAATCCAATCCAATCCAATCCAATCTAATCCAAGGAACGGCATCCAATCCTATGCAATGCAATCCAAGGAACGCCGTGCAGTCCAATCCAATGCAATCCAATCCGATCCAATCCAATCCAATCCAAGCAACGGCATCCAATCCAATCCAAGCCAATCCAATCCAAACCAAGCCAATCCAATCCAAGGAACGGCATCAAATCCAATTCAATACAATCCAATCCAATCCAATCCAAGGAACGGCATCCAATCCAATCCTATGCAATGCTATCCAAGGAACGCCATGCAATCCAATCCAATGCAATCCAATCCGGTCCAATCAAATCCAAACAAATCCAATCTAAGGAACGGCATTCAATCCAATCCAATCCAATCCAATCTCAGGACCGGCATCCTATCAATCCAATCCAAGTAACGGCATCCAATCCAATCCAATCCAATCCAATCCCATCCAATGCAATCCACTCCAATCCAATCCAAACCAATCCAATCCAATCCAATCCACTCCAATCCAATGCAATCCAATTCAATCCAAGGAACGGCATCCAATCCAATCCAATCCAATCCAATCGAAGGACCGGCATCCAATCAATCCAATCCAAGTAACGGCATCCAATCCAATCCAATCCAATCCAATCCAATCCCATCCAATGCAATCCACTCCAATCCAATCCAAACTAATCCAATCCAATCCAATCCAGTCCAATCCGATCCAATGCAATTCAATTCAATCCAAGGAACGGCATCCAATTTAATCCAATCCAATCCAATCCAATCCAATCCAATGCAATCCAATTCAATCCAAGGAACGGCATCCAATTTAATCCAATACAATACAATCCAATCCAATCCAAGGAACGGCATCCAATCCAATCCAATCCAATCCAATCCAATCCAATCCAATCTAATCCTAGGAACGGCATCCAATCCAATCCAATCCAATCCAACGCAATACAATCTAATCCAATCCAATCCAAACAAATCCAATCGAAAGAACGGCATTCAATCCAATCCAATCCAATCCAATCTAAGGACCGGCATCCAATCAATCCAATCCAAGTAACGGCATCCAATCCAATCCAATCCCATCCAATGCAATCCACTCCAATCCAATCCAAACCAATCCAATCGAATCCAATGCAATCCACTCCAATCCCATCCAATCCCATCCAATGCAATCCAATCCAATCCAATCCAATCCAATCCAATCCAATCCAAGGAACGGCATCCAATCCAATCCAATCCAATCCAATCCAATCCAATCTAATCCTAGGAACGGCATCCAATCCAATCCAATCCAATCCAACGCAATACAATCCAATCCAATCCAATCCAAACAAATCCAATCGAAAGAACGGCATTCAATCCAATCCAATCCAATCCAATCTAAGGACCGGCATCCAATCAATCCAATCCAAGTAACGGCATCCAATCCAATCCAATCCCATCCAATGCAATCCACTCCAATCCAATCCAAACCAATCCAATCGAATCCAATGCAATCCACTCCAATCCAATCCAATCCCATCCAATGCAATCCAATCCAATCCAATCCAATCCAATCCACGGAACGGCATCCAATCCAATACAATCCAATCCAATCTAATCCTACGAACGGCATCCAATCCAATCCAATCCCAGCCAATCCAATCCAATCCAAGGAACGACATCCAATCCAATCCAATCCAATCCAATCCTATCCAACGAACGGCATCCAATGCAATCCAATCCAATCCAATCCAACCCAATCAAATCCAGTCCAGTCCAATCCAAGGAACGGGATCCAATCCCATCCACCCAATGCAATGCAATCCAATCCAATCCAAGCCAATCCTCTCCAAGCTAAGGAACGGCATCCAATTCAATGCAATCCAATCCAATCCAAGCCAATCCAATCCAATCTAAGTAACGGCATCCAATCCAATCCAATCTAATCCAAGGAACGGCATCCAATCCAATCCAATCCAATCTAATCCAAGCCAAGCCAAGCCAAGCCAAGCCAATGCAATCAAATCCACGGAACGGCATCCAATCCAATCCAATCCAATCTAATCCAAGGAACGGCATCCAATCCAATCCAATCCAATCCAATTCAATGCACTCCAATCCAATCCAATCCAATCCAATCCAATCCATTCCAATGCAATGCAATCCAATCCAATCAAATCCAATTCAAACAAAGGAACAGCATCCAATCCAATCCAATCCAATCCTGTCAAATCTAATCCAATCCAATCCAATCCAAGGAACGGCATCCAATCCATTCCAATCCAATCCAATCCAATCCAATCAAAGGAACGGCATCCAATCCAATCCAATCCAATGCAATCCAATCTAATCCAAGGAAAGGCATCCAATCCAATCCTATGCAATGCAATCCAAGGAACGCCGTGCAATCCAATCCAATGCAATCCAATCCGATTCACTCCTATCCAAACAAATCCAATCTACGGAACGGCATTCAATCCAATCCAATCCAATCCAATCCAAGGAACGGCATCCAATCCATTCCAATCCAATCCAATTCAATCCAATCAAAGGAAAGGCATCCAATCCAATTCAATCCCATCCAATCCAATCCAATCTAATCCAAGGAACGGCATCCAATCCAATCCTATGCAATGCAATCCAAGGAACGCCATGGAATCCAATCCAATGCAATCCAATCCGATCCAATCCAATCCAATCAAAGCAACGGCATCCAATCCAATCCAATCCAATCCAAGCCAAGCCAAGCCAATCCAATCATAGGAAGGGCATCAAATCCAATTCAATCCAATCCAATACAATCCAATCCAATCCAAGGAACGGCATCCAATCCAATCCAATCCAATGCAATCCATTCCAATCCAATCCAATCCAATTCAATCCAAGGAACGGCATCTAATCCAGTCCAATCCACTCCAATCCACTCCAATCCAATCCAATCCAATCCAATCCAATCCACTTCAATCAGGTCCAGTCCAATCCAAGGAACGGGTTCCAATCCAATCCAATCTAATGCAAGGAACCGCATCCAATACAATCCAATGCAATCCAATCCAATGAACGTCATCCAATCCAATCCAATCCAACCCAAACCAATCCAATTCAATCAAATCCAAACGAAGGAACGGCATTCAATCCAATCCAATCCAATCCAAGGAACGGTATCCAATCCAATCCATTCCAATCCAATCCAATCTAATCCAAGGAACGGCATCCAATCCAATCCAATCCAATCAAATTCAATCCAATACAATCCAATCCAAGGAACGGCATCCAATCCTATTCAATCAAATGCAATCCAGTCCAATCCAATCCAATCCAATCCAAAGAACGGCATCCACCCCAATCCAATCCAATCCAATCAAATCCTATCCATTCCAATCCAATCCAATGCAATCCAATCCAACGAACGGCATCCAACCCAATCCAATCCAATCCAATCCAATGAACGGCATCAAATCCAATCCAATCCAATGCAATCCATTCCAATCCAATCCAATCCAATTCAATCCAAGGAACGGCATCTAATCCAATCCAATCCAATGCAATCCAATCCACCGAACGGCATCCAACCCAATCCAATCCAATCCAATCCACTCCTATCCAATTCAGTACAAGAAATGCCATCCAATCCAATCCAATTCAATCACATTCGATCCAATCCAATCCAATCCAATCCAATCCATGAAACGGCATCCAATCCAATCCAATTCAATCCAAGGATCGGCATCCAATACAATCCAAACCAATCTAATCGAATCCAATCCAATCCAATGTAATTCAATCCAAACCAAGGAACGGCATCCAATCCAATCCAATCCAATCCACTCCAATCCAATCTAATCCAATCCAATCCACTTCAATCAGGTCCAGTCCAATCCAAGGAACGGGATCCAATCCAATCCAATCCAATCCAATCTAATGCAAGGAACCGCATCCAATCCAATCCAATCCAATGAACATCATCCAATGCAACCCAATCCAATCCAATTCAATCCAAGTAACGGCATCCAATCGAATCCAATCCAAGGAACGGCATTAAACCAAACCAATCCAATCCAATCCAACGAACGGCATCCTCCCCAATCCAATCCAATCCAATCTAATCCTATCCAATCCAATCCAAGGAACGCCATCCAATCCATTCCAATCCAATCCGATCCAATCCAATCCAATCCAATCCAATCCAAGAAACGGCATCCAATCCAATCCAATGCAATCCAATCCAATGAACGTCATCCAATCCAATCCAATCCAACCCAAACCAATCCAATTCAATCAAATCCAAACGAAGGAACGGCATTCAATCCAATCCAATCCAATCCAAGGAACGGTATCCAATCCAATCCATTCCAATCCAATCCAATCTAATCCAAGGAACGGCATCCAATCCAATCCAATCCAATCAAATTCAATCCAATACAATCCAATCCAAGGAACGGCATCCAATCCTATTCAATCAAATGCAATCCAATCCAATCCAATCCAAACAAATCCAATCTAAGGAACGGCATTCAATCCAATCCAATCCAATCTAATCCAAGTAACGGCATCCAATCCAATCCAATCCAATGCAATCCAATCCAATGAACGTCATCCAATCCAATCCAATCCAACCCAAACCAATCCAATTCAATCAAATCCAAACGAAGGAACGGCATTCAATCCAATCCAATCCAATCCAAGGAACGGGATCCAATCCAATCCATTCCAATCCAATCCAATCTAATCCAAGGAACGGCATCCAATCCAATCCAATCCAATCAAATTCAATCCAATACAATCCAATCCAAGGAACGGCATCCAATCCTATTCAATCAAATGCAATCCAATCCAATCCAATCCAGTCCAATCCAAACAAATCCAATATAAGGAACGGCATTCAATCCAATCCAATCCAATCCAATCTAATCCAAGTAACGGCATCCAATCCAATCCTATGCAATGCAATCCAAGGAACGCCATGCAATTCAATCCAATGCAATCCAAACAAATCCAATCGAAGGAACGGCATTCAATCCAATCGAATCCAATACAATCCAAGGACCGCATCTAATCCATTGCAATCCAATCCAATCCAATCCAATCAAAGGAACTGCATCGAATCCAATCCAATCTAATCCAATCCAATCCAATCTAATCCAAGGAACGGCATCCAATCCAATACTATGGAATGCAATCCAAGGAACGCCATGCAGTCCAATCCAATGCAATCCAATCCGATCCAATCCAGTCCAATCCAATCCAAGCAACGGCATCCAATCCAATCCAAGCCAATCCAATCCAAACCAAGCCAATCCAATCCAAGGAACGGCATCAAATCCAATTCAATACAATCCAATACAATCCAATCCAATGAACGGCATCAAATCCAATCCAATCCAATGCAATCCATTCCAATCCAATCCAATCCAATTCAATCCAAGGAACGGCATCTAATCCAATCCAATCCAATCGAATCCAATCCAATGCAATCCAATCCAACGAACGGCATCCAACCCAATCCAATCCAATCCACTCCTATCCAATTCAGTACAGGAAATGCCATCCAATCCAATCCAATTCAATCACATTCGATCCAATCCAATCCAATCCAATCCAATCCATGGAACGGCATCCAATCCAATCCAATCCAATCCAAGGATCGGCATCCAATAAAATCCAAACCAATCTAATCGAATCCAATCTAATCCAATGCAATTCAATCCAAACCAAGGAACGGCATCCAATCCAATCCAATCCAATCCACTCCAATCCAATCCAATCCAATCCAATCCAATCCACTTCAATCAGGTCCAGTCCAATCCAAGGAACGGGATCCAATCCAATCCAATCCAATCTAATGCAAGGAACCGCAGCCAATCCAATCCAATCCAATGAACATCATCCAATGCAATCCAATCCAACCAAAACCAATCCAATCCAATCAAATCCAAACTAAGGAACGGCATTCAATCCAATCCAATCCAATCCAATGAACGTCATCCAATCCAATCCAATCCAACCCAAACCAATCCAATCCAATCAAATCCAAACTAAGGAACGGCATTCAATGCAATCCAATCCAATCCAATTCAATCCAAGGAACGGCATCCAATCCAATCCATTCCAATCCAATCCAATCTAATCCAATCTATCCAAGGAACGGCATCCTATCCAATCCAATCCAATCCAATTCAATTCAATGAACGGCATCCAATCCAATCCAATCCAATCCAAACAAATCCAATCTAAGGAACGGCAGTCAATGCATTCCAATCCAATCCAATCCAATCAAAGGAACGGCATCCAATCCAATCCAATCCAATCCAATCCAATCTAATCCAAGTAACGGCATCCAATCCAATCCTATGCAATGCAATCCAAGGAGCGCCATGCAATTCAATCCAATGCAATCCAAACAAATCCAATCGAAGGAACGGCATTCAATCCAATCGAATCCAATCCAATCCAAGGACCGCATCTAATCCGTTCCAATCCAATCCAATCCAATCAAAGGAACTGCATCCAATCCAATCCAATCCAATCCAATCTAATCCAAGGAACGGCATCCAATCCTATGCAATGCAATCCAAGGAACGCCGTGCAGTCCAATCCAATGCAATCCAATCCGATCCAATCCAATCCAATCCAAGCAACGGCATCCAATCCAATCCAAGCCAATCCAATCCAAACCAAGCCAATCCAATCCAAGGAACGGCATCAAATCCAATTCAATACAATCCAATACAATCCAATCCAAGGAACGGCATCCAATCCAATCCTATGCAATGCTATCCAAGGAACGCCATGCAATCCAATCCAATGAAATCCAATCCGGTCCAATCAAATCCAAACAAATCCAATCTAAGGAACGGCATTCAATCCAATCCAATCCAATCCAATCTAAGGACCGGCATCCTATCAATCCAATCCACGTAACGGCATCCAATCCAATCCAATCCAATCCAATCCCATCCAATGCAATCCACTCCAATCCAATCCAAACCAATCCAATCCAATCCAATCCACTCCAATCCAATGCAATCCAATTCAATCCAAGGAACGGCATCCAATCCAATCCAATCCAATCCAATCGAAGGACCGGCATCCAATCAATCCAATCCAAGTAACGGCATCCAATCCAATCCAATCCAATCCAATCCAATCCCATCCAATGCAATCCACTCCAATCCAATCCAAACTAATCCAATCCAATCCAATCCAATCCAGTCCAATCCGATCCAATGCAATCCAATTCAATCCAAGGAACGGCATCCAATTTAATCCAATCCAATCCAATCCAATCCAATCCAATGCAATCCAATTCAATCCAAGGAACGGCATCCAATTTAATCCAATACAATACAATCCAATCCAATCCAAGGAACGGCATCCAATCCAATCCAATCCAATCCAATCCAATCTAATCCTAGGAACGGCATCCAATCCAATCCAATCCAATCCAACGCAATACAATCTAATCCAATCCAATCCAAACAAATCCAATCGAAAGAACGGCATTCAATCCAATCCAATCCAATCCAATCTAAGGACCGGCATCCAATCAATCCAATCAAAGTAACGGCATCCAATCCAATCCAATCCCATCCAATGCAATCCACTCCAATCCAATCCAAACCAATCCAATCGAATCCAATGCAATCCACTCCAATCCCATCCAATCCCATCCAATGCAATCCAATCCAATCCAATCCAATCCAATCCAATCCAAGGAACGGCATCCAATCCAATCCAATCCAATCCAATCCAATCCAATCTAATCCTAGGAACGGCATCCAATCCAATCCAATCCAATCCAACGCAATACAATCCAATCCAATCCAATCCAAACAAATCCAATCGAAAGAACGGCATTCAATCCAATCCAATCAAATCCAATCTAAGGACCGGCATCCAATCAATCCAATCCAAGTAACGGCATCCAATCCAATCCAATCCCATCCAATGCAATCCACTCCAATCCAATCCAAACCAATCCAATCGAATCCAATGCAATCCACTCCAATCCAATCCAATCCCATCCAATGCAATCCAATCCAATCCAATCCACGGAACGGCATCCAATCCAATAAAATCCAATCCAATCTAATCCTACGAACGGCATCCAATCCAATCCAATCCCAGCCAATCCAATCCAATCCAAGGAACGACATCCAATCCAATCCAATCCAATCCAATCCTATCCAACGAACGGCATCCAATGCAATCCAATCCAATCCAATCCAACCCAATCAAATCCAGTCCAGTCCAATCCAAGGAACGGGATCCAATCCCATCCACCCAATGCAATGCAATCCAATCCAATCCAAGCCAATCCTCTCCAAGCTAAGGAACGGCATCCAATTCAATGCAATCCAATCCAATCCAAGCCAATCCAATCCAATCTAAGTAACGGCATCCAATCCAATCCAATCTAATCCAAGGAACGGCATCCAATCCAATCCAATCCAATCTAATCCAAGCCAAGCCAAGCCAAGCCAAGCCAATCCAATCAAATCCACGGAACGGCATCCAATCCAATCCAATCCAATCGAATCCAAGGAACGGCATCCAATCCAATCCAATCCAATCCAATTCAATGCACTCCAATCCAATCCAATCCAATCCAATCCAATCCAATCCAATCCATTCCAATCCAATGCAATCCAATCCAATCAAATCCAATTCAAACAAAGGAACAGCATCCAATCCAATCCAATCCAATCCTGTCAAATCCAATCCAATCCAATCCAATCCAAGGAACGGCATCCAATCCATTCCAATCCAATCCAATCCAATCCAATCAAAGGAACGGCATCCAATCCAATCCAATCCAATGCAATCCAATCTAATCCAAGGAACGGCATCCAATCCAATCCTATGCAATGCAATCCAAGGAACGCCATGCAATCCAATCCAATGCAATCCAATCCGATCCAATCCTATCCAAACAAATCCAATCTACGGAACGGCATTCAATCCAATCCAATCCAATCCAATCCAAGGAACGGCATCCAATCCATTCCAATCCAATCCAATCCAATCCAATCAAAGGAACAGCATCCAATCCAATCCAATCCAATGCAATCCAATCTAATCCAAGGAACGGCATCCAATCCAATCCTATGCAATGCAATCCAAGGAACGCCATGCAATCCAATCCAATGCAATCCAATCCGATCCAATCCTATCCAAACAAATCCAATCTACGGAACGGCATTCAATCCAATCCAATCCAATCCAATCCAAGGAACGGCATCCAATCCATTCCAATCCAATCCAATTCAATCCAATCAAAGAAAAGGCATCCAATCCAATTCACTCCCATCCAATCCAATCCAATCTAATCCTAGGAACGGCATCCAATCCAATCCTATGCAATGCAATCCAAGGAACGCCATGGAATCCAATCCAATGCAATCCAATCCGATCCAATCCAATCCAATCCAAGCAACGGCATCCAATCCAATCCAATCCAATCCAAGCCAAGCCAAGCCAATCCAATCATAGGAAGGGCATCAAATCCAATTCAATCCAATCCAATACAATTCAATCCAATCCAATCCAAGGAACGGCATCCAATCCAATCCAATCCAATGCAATCCATTCCAATCCAATCCAATCCAATTCAATCCAAGGAACGGCATCTAATCCAGTCCAATCCACTCCAATCCACTCCAATCCAATCCAATCCAATCCAATCCAATCCACTTCAATCAGGTCCAGTCCAATCCAAGGAACGGGTTCCAATCCAATCCAATCTAATGCAAGGAACCGCATCCAATCCAATCCAATGCAATCCAATCCAATGAACGTCATCCAATCCAATCCAATCCAACCCAAACCAATCCAATTCAATCAAATCCAAACGAAGGAACGGCATTCAATCCAATCCAATCCAATCCAAGGAACGGTATCCAATCCAATCCATTCCAATCCAATCCAATCTAATCCAAGGAACGGCATCCAATCCAATCCAATCCAATCAAATTCAATCCAATACAATCCAATCCAAGGAACGGCATCCAATGCTATTCAATCAAATGCAATCCAGTCCAATCCAATCCAATCCAATCCAAAGAACGACATCCACCCCAATCCAATCCAATCCAATCAAATCCTATCCATTCCAATCCAATCCAATGCAATCCAATCCAACGAACGGCATCCAACCCAATCCAATCCAATCCAATCCAATGAACGGCATCAAATCCAATCCAATCCAATGCAATCCATTCCAATCCAATCCAATCCAATCCAATTCAATCCAAGGAACGGCATCTAATCCAATCCAATCCAATCCAATCGAATCCAATCCAATGCAATCTAATCCAAGGAACGGCATCCAATCCTATGCAATGCAATCCAAGGAACGCCATGCAGTCCAATCCAATGCAATCCAATCCGATCCAATCCAATCCAAGCAACGGCATCCAATCCAATCCAAGCCAATCAAATCCAAACCAAGCCAATCCAATCCAAGGAACGGCATCAAATCCAATTCAATACAATCCAATACAATCCAATCCAAGGAACGGCATCCAATCCAATCCTATGCAATGCTATCCAAGGAACGCCATGCAATCCAATCCAATGCAATCCAATCCGGTCCAATCAAATCCAAACAAATCCAATCTAAGGAACGGCATTCAATCCAATCCAATCCAATTCAATCTAAGGACCGGCATCCTATCAATCCAATCCAAGTAACGGCATCCAATCCAATCCAATCCAAACCAATCCAATCCAATGAAATCCACTCCAATCCAATGCAATCCAATTCAATCCAAGGAACGGCATCCAATTTAATCCAATACAATCCAATCCAAAACAATCCAATCCAAGGTACGGCATCCAATCCAATCCAATCCAATCCAATCGAAGGACCGGCATCCAATCAATCCAATCCAAGTAACGTCATTCAATCCAATCCAATCCAACACAAACCAATCCAATTCAATCAAATCCAAACGAAGGAACGGCATTCAATCCAATCCAATCCAATCCAAGGAACGGTATCCAATCCAATCCATGCCAATCCAATCCAATCTAATCCAAGGAACGGCATCCAATCCAATCCAATCCAATCAAATTCAATCCAATACAATCCAATCCAAGGAACGGCATCCAATCCTATTCAATCAAATGCAATCCAATCCAATCCAATCCAAACAAATCCAATCTAAGGAACGGCATTCAATCCAATCCAATCCAATCTAATCCAAGTAACGGCATCCAATCCAATCCAATCCAATGCAATCCAATCCAATGAACGTCATCCAATCCAATCCAATCCAACCCAAACCAATCCAATTCAATCAAATCCAAACGAAGGAACAGCATTCAATCCAATCCAATCCAATCCAAGGAACGGGATCCAATCCAATCCATTCCAATCCAATCCAATCTAATCCAAGGAACGGCATCCAATCCAATCCAGTCCAATCAAATTCAATCCAATACAATCCAATCCAAGGAACGGCATCCAATCCTATTCAATCAAATGCAATCCAATCCAATCCAATCCAAACAAATCCAATCTAAGGAACGGCATTCAATCCAATCCAATCCAATCTAATCCAAGTAACGGCATCCAATCCAATCCTATGCAATGCAATCCAAGGAACGCCATGCAATTCAATCCAATGCAATCCAAACAAATCCAATCGAAGGAACGGCATTCAATCCAATCGAATCCAATCCAATCCAAGGACCGCATCTAATCCATTCCAATCCAATCCAATCCAATCAAAGGAACTGCATCCAATCCAATCCAATCCAATCCAATCTAATCCAAGGAACGGCATCCAATCCAATCCTATGCAATGCAATCCAAGGAACGCCATGCAGTCCAATCCAATGCAATCCAATCCGATCCAATCCAATCCAATCCAATCCAAGCAACGGCATCCAATCCAATCCAAGCCAATCCAATCCAAACCAAGCCAATCCAATCCAAGGAACGGCATCAAATCCAATTCAATACAATCCAATACAATCCAATCCAATGAACGGCATCAAATCCAATCCAATCCAATGCAATCCATTCCAATCCAATCCAATCCAATTCAATCCAAGGAACGGCATCTAATCCAATCCAATCCAATCCAATCCAATCGAATCCAATCCAATGCAATCCAATCCAACGAACGGCATCCAACCCAATCCAATCCAATACAATCCACTCCTATCAAATTCAGTACAAGAAATGCCATCCAATCCAATCCAATTCAATCACATTCGATCCAATCCAATCCAATCCAATCCATGGAACGGCATCCAATCCAATCCAATCCAATCCAAGGATCGGCATCCAATACAATCCAAACCAATCTAATCGAATCCAATCCAATCCAATGCAATTCAATCCAAACCAAGGAACGGCATCCAATCCAATCCAATCCAATCCAATCCACTCCAATCCAATCCAATCCAATCCAATCCAATCCACTTCAATCAGGTCCAGTCCAATCCAAGGAACGGGATCCAATCCAATCCAATCCAATCAAATGCAAGGAACCGCATCCAATCCAATCCAATCCAATGAACATCATCCAATGCAATCCAATCCAACCAAAACCAATCCAATCCAATCAAATCCAAACTAAGGAACGGCATTCAATCCAATCCAATCCAATCCAATGAACGTCATCCAATCCAATCCAATCCAACCCAAACCAATCCAATCCAATCAAATCCAAACTAAGGAACGGCATTCAATGCAATCCAATCCAATCCAATCCAATCCAAGGAACGGCATCCAATCCAATCCATTCCAATCCAATCCAATCTAATCCAATCTGTCCAAGGAACGGCATCCTATCCAATCCAATCCAATTCAATGAACGGCATCCAATCCAATCCAATCCAATCCAAACAAATCCAATCTAAGGAACGGCATTCAATCCATTCCAATCCAATCCAATCCAATCAAAGGAACGGCATCCAATCCAATCCAATCCAATCCAATCCAATCTAATCCAAGTAACGGCATCCAATCCAATCCTATGCAATGCAATCCAAGGAGCGCCATGCAATTCAATCCAATGCAATCCAAACAAATCCAATCGAAGGAACGGCATTCAATCCAATCGAATCCAATCCAATCCAAGGACCGCATCTAATCCATTCCAATCCAATCCAATCCAATCCAATCCTATCAAAGGAACTGCATCCAATCCAATCCAATCCAATCCAATCTAATCCAAGGAACGGCATCCAATCCAATCCTATGCAACCCAATCCAATCCAATCCAATCCAATCCAATGCAATTCAAGGAACGGCATCCAATTCAATCCAATCAAATCCAAGGAACGGCATCCAATCCAATCCAATCCAATTGAATTCAATGCACTCCAGTCCAATCCACTCCAATCCAATCCATTCCAATCCAATCCAATCCAATCCAATCCAATCCAATCCAAGGAACAGCATCCAATCCAATCCAATCCAATCCAAGGAACGGCATCCAATCCAATCTAATCCAATCCAATCCAACTAAAGGCATCCAATCCAATCCAATCCAATCCAATCAATTCCAATCCAAGGAACGGCATCAAATCCAATCCAAACCAATCCAATCCAATCCAATCCAAGGAACGGCATCCAATCCAATCCAGTCCAGTCCAATGAAATCCAATCCAATCCAAGGAACGGCATCCAATGCAATCCAATCTAATCCAATCCACACCAATCCAATCCAATCCAATCCAATCCAAACCAATCCAATCCTGTCAAATCCAATCCAATCCAATCCAATCCAAGGAACGGCATCCAATCCATTCCAATCCAATCCAATCCAATCCAATCAAAGGAACGGCATCCAATCCAATCCAATCCAATGCAATCCAATCTAATCCAAGGAACGGCATCCAATCCAATCCTATGCAATGCAATCCAAGGAACGCCATGCAATCCAATCCAATGCAATCCAATCCGATCCAATCCTATCCAAACAAGTCCAATCTACGGAACGGCATCCAATCCATTCCAATCCAATCCAATTCAATCCAATCAAAGGAAAGGCATCCAATCCAATTCAATCCCATCCAATCCAATCCAATCTAATCCAAGGAACGTCATCCAATCCAATCCTATGCAATGCAATCCAAGGAACGCCATGGAATCCAATCCAATGCAATCCAATCCGATCCAATCCAAACCAATCCAAGCAACGGCATCCAATCCAATCCAATCCAAGCCAAGCCAAGCCAAGCCAATCCAATCATAGGAAGGGCATCAAATCCAATTCAATCCAATCCAATACAATCCAATCCAATCCAAGGAACGGCATCCAATCCAATCCAATCCAATGCAATCCATTCCAATCCAATCCAATCCAATTCAATCCAAGGAACGGCATCTAATCCAGTCCAATCCACTCCAATCCACTCCAATCCAATACAATCCAATCAAATCCAATCCAATCCACTTCAATCAGGTCCAGTCCAATCCAAGGAACGGGGTCCAATCCAATCCAATCTAATGCAAGGAACCGCATCCAATCCAATCCAATGCAATCCAATCCAATGAACGTCATCCAATCCAATCCAATCCAACCCAAACCAATCCAATTCAATCAAATCCAAACGAAGGAACGGCATTCAATCCAATCCAATCCAATCCAAGGAACGGTATCCAATCCAATCCATTCCAATCCAATCCAATCTAATCCAAGGAACGGCATCCAATCCAATCCAATCCAATCAAATTCAATCCAATACAATCCAATCCAAGGAACGGCATCCAATCCTATTCAATCAAATGCAATCCAATCCAATCCAATCCAAACAAATCCAATCTAAGGAACGGCATTCAATCCAATCCAATCCAATCTAATCCAAGTAACGGCATCCAATCCAATCCAATCCAATGCAATCCAATCCAATGAACGTCATCCAATCCAATCCAATCCAACCCAAACCAATCCAATTCAATCAAATCCAAACGAAGGAACGGCATTCAATCCAATCCAATCCAATCCAAGGAACGGGATCCAATCCAATCCATTCCAATCCAATCCAATCTAATCCAAGGAACGGCATTCAATCCAATCCAATCCAATCCAATCTAATCCAAGTAACGGCATCCAATCCAATCCTATGCAATGCAATCCAAGGAACGCCATGCAATTCAATCCAATGCAATCCAAACAAATCCAATCGAAGGAACGGCATTCAATCCAATCGAATTCAATCCAATCCAAGGACCGCATCTAATCCATTCCAATCCAATCCAATCCAATCAAAGGAACTGCATCCAATCCAATCCAATCCAATCCAATCCAATCTAATCCAAGGAACGGCATCCAATCCAATCCTATGCAATGCAATCCAAGGAACGCCATGCAGTCCAATCCAATGCAATCCAATCCGATCCAATCCAATCCAATCCAATCCAAGCAACGGCATCCAATCCAATCCAAGCCAATCCAATCCAAACCAAGCCAATCCAATCCAAGGAACGGCATCAAATCCAATTCAATACAATCCAATACAATCCAATCCAATGAACGGCATCAAATCCAATCCAATCCAATGCAATCCATTCCAATCCAATCCAATCCAATTCAATCCAAGGAACGGCATCTAATCCAATCCAATCCAATCCAATCCAATCGAATCCAATCCAATGCAATCCAATCCAACGAACGGCATCCAACCCAATCCAATCCAATACAATCCACTCCTATCAAATTCAGTACAAGAAATGCCATCCAATCCAATCCAATTCAATCACATTCGATCCAATCCAATCCAATCCAATCCATGGAACGGCATCCAATCCAATCCAATCCAATCCAAGGATCGGCATCCAATACAATCCAAACCAATCTAATCGAATCCAATCCAATCCAATGCAATTCAATCCAAACCAAGGAACGGCATCCAATCCAATCCAATCCAATCCAATCCACTCCAATCCAATCCAATCCAATCCAATCCACTTCAATCAGGTCCAGTCCAATCCAAGGAACGGGATCCAATCCAATCCAATCCAATCTAATGCAAGGAACCGCATCCAATCCAATCCAATCCAATGAACATCATCCAATGCAATCCAATCCAACCAAAACCAATCCAATCCAATCAAATCCAAACTAAGGAACGGCATTCAATCCAATCCAATCCAATCCAATGAACGTCATCCAATCCAATCCAATCCAACCCAAACCAATCCAATCCAATCAAATCCAAACTAAGGAACGGCATTCAATGCAATCCAATCCAATCCAATCCAATCCAAGGAACGGCATCCAATCCAATCCATTCCAATCCAATCCAATCTAATCCAATCTGTCCAAGGAACGGCATCCTATCCAATCCAATCCAATCCAATCCAATCCAACGAACGGCATCCAATCCAATCCAATCCAATCCAAACAAATCCAATCTAAGGAACGGCATTCAATCCATTCCAATCCAATCCAATCCAATCAAAGGAACGGCATCCAATCAAATCCAAACTAAGGAACGGCATTCAATGCAATCCAATCCAATCCAATCCAATCCAAGGAACGACATCCAATCCAATCCATTCCAATCCAATCCAATATAATCCAATCTATCCAAGGAACGGCATCCTATCCAATCCAATCCAATCCAATCCAATTCAATGAACGGCATCCAATCCAATCCAATCCAATCCAAACAAATCCAATCTAAGGAACGGCATTCAATCCATTCCAATCCAATCCAATCCAATCAAAGGAACGGCATCCAATCCAATCCAATCCAATCCAATCCAATCTAATCCAAGTAACGGCATCCAATCCAATCCAATCAAATCCAAGGAACAGCATCCAATCCAATCCAATCCAATCCAAGGAACGGCATCCAATCCAATCTAATCCAATCCAATCCAACTAAAGGCATCCAATCCAATCCAATCCAATCCAATCAATTCCAATCCAAGGAACGGCATCAAATCCAATCCAAACCAATCCAATCCAATCCAATCCAAGGAACGGCATCCAATCCAATCCAATCCAGTCCAATGAAATCCAATCCAATCCAAGGAACGGCATCCAATGCAATCCAATCTAATCCAATCCACACCAATCAAATCCAATCCAATCCAATCCAAACCAATCCAATCCTGTCAAATCCAATCCAATCCAAGGAACGGCATCCAATCCATTCCAATCCAATCCAATCCAATCCAATCAAAGGAACGGCATCCAATCCAATCCAATCCAATGCAATCCAATCTAATCCAAGGAACGGCATCCAATCCAATTCAATACCATCCAATCCAATCCAATCCAATCTGATCCAAGGAACGGCATCCAATCCAATCCTATGCAATGCAATCCAAGGAACGCCATGGAATCCAATCCAATCCATTCCAATCCGATCCAATCCAATCCAATCCAAGCAACGGCATCCAATCCAATCCAATCCAATCCAATCCAAGCCAAGCCAAACCAATCCAATCCAAGGAAGGGCATCAAATCCAATTCAATCCAATCCAATACAATCCAATCCAATCCAATCCAAGGAACGGCATCCAATCCAATCCAATCCAATGCAATCCATTCCAATCCAATCCAATCCAATTCAATCCAAGGAACGGCATCTAATCCAGTCCAATCCACTCCAATCCACTCCAATCCAATCCAATCCAATCCAATCCAATCCAATCCAATCCAATCCAATTCACTTCAATCGGGTCCAGTCCAATCCAAGGAACGGGTTCCAATCCAATCCAATCTAATGCAAGGAAACGCATCCAATCCAATCCAATGCAATCCAATCCAATGAACGTCATCCAATCCAATCCAATCCAACCCAAACCAATCCAATTCAATCAAATCCAAACGAAGGAACGGCATTCAATCCAATCCAATCCAATCCAAGGAACGGTATCCAATCCAATCCATTCCAATCCAATCCAATCTCATCCAAGGAACGGCATCCAATCCAATCCAATCCAATCAAATTCAATCCAATACAATCCAATCCAAGGAACGGCATCCAATCCTATTCAATCAAATGCAATCCAATCCAATCCAATCCAGTCCAATCCAAACAAATCCAATCTAAGGAACGGCATTCAATCCAATCCAATCCAATCCAATCTAATCCAAGTAACGGCATCCAATCCAATCCTATGCAATGCAATCCAAGGAACGCCATGCAATTCAATCCAATGCAATCCAAACAAATCCAATCGAAGGAACGGCATTCAATCCAATCGAATCCAATACAATCCAAGGACCGCATCTAATCCATTGCAATCCAATCCAATCCAATCAAAGGAACTGCATCGAATCCAATCCAATCTAATCCAATCCAATCCAATCTAATCCAAGGAACGGCATCCAATCCAATACTATGGAATGCAATCCAAGGAACGCCATGCAGTCCAATCCAATGCAATCCAATCCGATCCAATCCAGTCCAATCCAATCCAAGCAACGGCATCCAATCCAATCCAAGCCAATCCAATCCAAACCAAGCCAATCCAATCCAAGGAACGGCATCAAATCCAATTCAATACAATCCAATACAATCCAATCCAATGAACGGCATCAAATCCAATCCAATCCAATGCAATCCATTCCAATCCAATCCAATCCAATTCAATCCAAGGAACGGCATCTAATCCAATCCAATCCAATCCAATCGAATCCAATCCAATGCAATCCAATCCAACGAACGGCATCCAACCCAATCCAATCCAATCCAATCCACTCCTATCCAATTCAGTACAGGAAATGCCATCCAATCCAATCCAATTCAATCACATTCGATCCAATCCAATCCAATCCAATCCAATCCATGGAACGGCATCCAATCCAATCCAATCCAATCCAAGGATCGGCATCCAATACAATCCAAACCTATCTAATCGAATCCAATCTAATCCAATGCAATTCAATCCAAACCAAGGAACGGCATCCAATCCAATCCAATCCAATCCACTCCAATCCAATCCAATCCAATCCACTTCAATCAGGTCCAGTCCAATCCAAGGAACGGGATCCAATCCAATCCAATCCAATCTAATGCAAGGAACCGCATCCAATCCAATCCAATCCAATGAACATCATCCAATGCAATCCAATCCAACCAAAACCAATCCAATCCAATCAAATCCAAACTAAGGAACGGCATTCAATCCAATCCAATCCAATCCAATGAACGTCATCCAATCCAATCCAATCCAACCCAAACCAATCCAATCCAATCAAATCCAAACTAAGGAACGGCATTCAATGCAATCCAATCCAATCCAATTCAATCCAAGGAACGGCATCCAATCCAATCCATTCCAATCCAATCCAATCTAATCCAATCTATCCAAGGAACGGCATCCTATCCAATCCAATCCAATCCAATTCAATTCAATGAACGGCATCCAATCCAATCCAATCCAATCCAAACAAATCCAATCTAAGGAACGGCAGTCAATGCATTCCAATCCAATCCAATCCAATCAAAGGAACGGCATCCAATCCAATCCAATCCAATCCAATCCAATCTAATCCAAGTAACGGCATCCAATCCAATCCTATGCAATGCAATCCAAGGAGCGCCATGCAATTCAATCCAATGCAATCCAAACAAATCCAATCGAAGGAACGGCATTCAATCCAATCGAATCCAATCCAATCCAAGGACCGCATCTAATCCGTTCCAATCCAATCCAATCCAATCAAAGGAACTGCATCCAATCCAATCCAATCCAATCCAATCTAATCCAAGGAACGGCATCCAATCCTATGCAATGCAATCCAAGGAACGCCGTGCAGTCCAATCCAATGCAATCCAATCCGATCCAATCCAATCCAATCCAAGCAACGGCATCCAATCCAATCCAAGCCAATCCAATCCAAACCAAGCCAATCCAATCCAAGGAACGGCATCAAATCCAATTCAATACAATCCAATACAATCCAATCCAAGGAACGGCATCCAATCCAATCCTATGCAATGCTATCCAAGGAACGCCATGCAATCCAATCCAATGCAATCCAATCCGGTCCAATCAAATCCAAACAAATCCAATCTAAGGAACGGCATTCAATCCAATCCAATCCAATCTAAGGACCGGCATCCTATCAATCCAATCCAAGTAACGGCATCCAATCCAATCCAATCCAATCCAATCCCATCCAATGCAATCCACTCCAATCCAATCCAAACCAATCCAATCCACTCCAATCCAATGCAATACAATTCAATCCAAGGAACGGCATCCAATCCAATCCAATCCAATCCAATCGAAGGACCGGCATCCAATCAATCCAATCCAAGTAACGGCATCCAATCCAATCCAATCCAATCCAATCCAATCCCATCCAATGCAATCCACTCCAATCCAATCCGATCCAATGCAATCCAATTCAATCCAAGGAACGGCATCCAATTTAATCCAATCCAATCCAATCCAATCCAATCCAATGCAATCCAATTCAATCCAAGGAACGGCATCCAATTTAATCCAGTACAATACAATCCAATCCAATCCAAGGAACGGCATCCAATCCAATCCAATCCAATCCAATCCAATCCAATCCAATCCAATCTAATCCTAGGAACGGCATCCAATTCAATCCAATCCAATCCAACGCAATACAATCCAATCCAATCCAATCCAAACAAATCCAATCGAAAGAACGGCATTCAATCCAATCCAATCCAATCCAATCTAAGGACCGGCATCCAATCAATCCAATCCAAGTAACGGCATCCAATCCAATCCAATCCCATCCAATGCAATCCACTCCAATCCAATCCAAACCAATCCAATCGAATCCAATGCAATCCACTCCAATCCCATCCAATCCCATCCAACGCAATCCAATCCAATCCAATCCAATCCAATCCATTCCAAGGAATGGCATCCAATCCAATCCAATCCAATCCAATCCAATCCAATCTAATCCTAGGAACGGCATCCAATCCAATCCAATCCAATCCAACGCAATACAATCCAATCCAATCCAATCCAAACAAATCCAATCGAAAGAACGGCATTCAATCCAATCCAATCCAATCCAATCTAAGGACCGGCATCCAATCAATCCAATCCAAGTAACGGCATCCAATCCAATCCAATCCCATCCAATGCAATCCACTCCAATCCAATCCAAACCAATCCAATCGAATCCAATGCAATCCACTCCAATCCAATCCAATCCCATCCAATGCAATCCAATCCAATCCAATCCAATCCAATCCACGGAACGGCATCCAATCCAATACAATCCAATCCAATCTAATCCTACGAACGGCATCCAATCCAATCCAATCCCAGCCAATCCAATCCAATCCAAGGAACGACATCCAATCCAATCCAATCCAATCCAATCCTATCCAACGAACGGCATCCAATGCAATCCAATCCAATCCAATCCAACCCAATCAAATCCAGTCCAGTCCAATCCAAGGAACGGGATCCAATCCCATCCACCCAATGCAATGCAATCCAATCCAATCCAAGCCAATCTTCTCCAAGCTAAGGAACGGCATCCAATTCAATGCAATCCAATCCAATCCAAGCCAATCCAATCCAATCTAAGTAACGGCATCCAATCCAATCCAATCTAATCCAAGGAACGGCATCGAATCCAATCCAATCCAATCTAATCCAAGCCAAGCCAAGCCAATCCAATCAAATCCACGGAACGGCATCCAATCCAATCCAATCTAATCCAAGGAACGGCATCCAATCAAATCCAATCCAATCCAATTCAATGCACTCCAATTCAATCCAATCCAATCCAATCCAATCCATTCCAATCCAATGCAATACAATCCAATCAAATCCAATTCAAACAAAGGAACAGCATCCAATCCAATCCAATCCAATCCTGTCAAATCCAATCCAATCCAATCCAATCCAAGGAACGGCATCCAATCCATTCCAATCCAATCCAATCCAATCCAATCAAAGGAACGGCATCCAATCCAATCCAATCCAATGCAATCCAATCTAATCCAAGGAACGGCATCCAATCCAATCCTATGCAATGCAATCCAAGGAACGCCATGCAATCCAATCCAATGCAATCCAATCCGATCCAATCCTATCCAAACAAATCCAATCTACGGAACGGCATCCAATCCATTCCAATCCAATCCAATTCAATCCAATCAAAGGAAAGGCATCCAATCCAATTCAATCCCATCCAATCCAATCCAATCTAATTCAAGGAACGGCATCCAATCCAATCCTATGCAATGCAATCCAAGGAACGCCATGGAATCCAATCCAATGCAATCCAATCCGATCCAATCCAATCCAATCCAATCCAAGCAACGGCATCCAATCCAATCCAATCCAAGCCAAGCCAAGCCAATCCAATCATAGGAAGGGCATCAAATCCAATTCAATCCAATCCAATACAATCCAATCCAATCCAAGGAACGGCATCCAATCCAATCCAATCCAATGCAATCCATTCCAATCCAATCCAATCCAATTCAATCCAAGGAACGGCATCTAATCCAGTCCAATCCACTCCAATCCACTCCAATCCAATCCAATCCAATCCAATCCACTTCAATCAGGTCCAGTCCAATCCAAGGAACGGGTTCCAATCCAATCCAATCTAATGCAAGGAACCGCATCCAATCCAATCCAATGCAATCCAATCCAATGAACGTCATCCAATCCAATCCAATCCAACCCAAACCAATCCAATTCAATCAAATCCAAACGAAGGAACGGCATTCAATCCAATCCAATCCAATCCAAGGAACGGTATCCAATCCAATCCATTCCAATCCAATCCAATCTAATCCAAGGAACGGCATCCAATCCAATCCAATCCAATCAAATTCAATCCAATACAATCCAATCCAAGGAACGGCATCCAATCCTATTCAATCAAATGCAATCCAGTCCAATCCAATCCAATCCAATCCAATCCAAAGAACGGCATCCACCCCAATCCAATCCAATCAAATCCTATCCATTCCAATCCAATCAAATGCAATCAAATCCAACGAACGGCATCCAACCCAATCCAATCCAATCCAATCCAATGAACGGCATCAAATCCAATCCAATCCAATGCAATCCATTCCAATCCAATCCAATCCAATTCAATCCAAGGAACGGCATCTAATCCAATCCAATCCAATCCAATCGAATCCAATCCAATGCAATCCAATCCACCGAACGGCATCCAACCCAATCCAATCCAATCCAATCCACTCCTATCCAATTCAGTACAAGAAATGCCATCCAATCCAATCCAATTCAATCACATTCGATCCAATCCAATCCAATCCAATCCATGAAACGGCATCCAATCCAATCCAATTCAATCCAAGGATCGGCATCCAATACAATCCAAACCAATCTAATCGAATCCAATCCAATCCAATGTAATTCAATCCAAACCAAGGAACGGCATCCAATCCAATCCAATCCAATCCAATCCACTCCAATCCAATCCAATCCAATCCAATCCAATCCACTTCAATCAGGTCCAGTCCAATCCAAGGAACGGGATCCAATCCAATCCAATCCAATCTAATCCAATTCAATCCAAGGAACGGCATCTAATCCAATCCAATCCAATCCAGTCGAATCCAATCCAATGCAATCCAATCCAACGAACGGCATCCAACCCAATCCAATCCAATCCAATCCACTCCTATCCAATTCAGTACAAGAAATGCCATCCAATCCAATCCAATTCAATCACATTCGATCCAATCCAATCCAATCCAATCCAATCCATGAAACGGCATCCAATCCAATCCAATCCAATCCAAGGATCGGCATCCAATACAATCCAAACCAATCTAATCGAATCCAATCCAATCCAATGCAATTCAATCCAAACCAAGGAACGGCATCCAATCCAATCCAATCCAATCCACTCCAATCCAATCCAATCCAATCCAATCCACTTCAATCAGGTCCAGTCCAATCCAAGGAACGGGATCCAATCCAATCCAATCCAATTTAATGCAGGGAACCGCATCCAATCCAATCCAATCCAATGAACATCATCCAATGCAATCCAATCCAACCAAAACCAATCCAATCCAATCAAATCCAAACTAAGGAACGGCATTCAATCCAATCCAATCCAATCCAATGAACGTCATCCAATCCAATCCAATCCAACCCAAACCAATCCAATCCAATCAAATCCAAACTAAGGAACGGCATTCAATGCAATCCAATCCAATCCAATCCAATCCAATCCAAGGAACGGCATCCAATCCAATCCATTCCAATCCAATCCAATCTAATCCAATCTATCCAAGGAACGGCATCCTATCCAATCCAATCCAATCCAATCCAATCCAACGAACGGCATCCAATCCAATCCAATCCAATCCAAACAAATCCAATCTAAGGAACGGCATTCAATCCATTCCAATCCAATCCAATCCAATCAAAGGAACGGCATCCAATCCAATCCAATCCAATCCAATCCAATCTAATCCAAGTAACGGCATCCAATCCAATCCTATGCAATGCAATCCAAGGAGCGCCATGCAATTCAATCCAATGCAATCCAAACAAATCCAATCGAAGGAACGGCATTCAATCCAATCGAATCCAATCCAATCCAAGGACCGCATCTAATCCATTCCAATCCAATCCAATCCAATCCAATCCAATCAAAGGAACTGCATCCAATCCAATCCAATCCAATCCAATCTAATCCAAGGAACGGTATCCAATCCAATCCGATGCAATGCAATCCAAGGAACGCCATGCAGTCCAATCCAATGCAATCCAATCCGATCCAATCCAATCCAATCCAATCCAATCCAAGCAACGGCATCCAATCCAATCCAAGCCAATCCAATCCAAACCAAGCCAATCCAATCCAAGGAACGGCATCAAATCCAATTCAATACAATCCAATACAATCCAATCCAAGGAACGGCATCCAATCCAATCCTATGCAATGCTATCCAAGGAACGCCATGCAATCCAATCCAATGCAATCCAATCCGATCCAATCCAATCCAAACAAATCCAATCTAAGGAACGGCATTCAATCCAATCCAATCCAATCCAATCTAAGGACCGGCATCCAATCAATCCAATCCAAGTAACGGCATCCAATCCAATCCAATCCAATCCAATCCCATCCAATGCAATCCACTCCAATCCAATCCAAACCAATCCAATCCAATCCAATCCAATCCAATCCAATCCAATGCAATCCAATTCAATCCAAGGAACGGCATCCAATTTAATCCAATCCAATCCAATCCAATCCAAGGAACGGCATCCAATCCAATCCAATCCAATCCAATCTAAGGACCGGCATCCAATCAATCCAATCCAAGTAACGGCATCCAATCCAATCCAATCCAATCCAATCCAATCCCATCCAATGCAATCCACTCCAATCCATTCCAAACCAATCCAATCCAATCCAATCCAATACAATCCAATCCAATCCAATCCAATCCAATGCAATCCAATTCAATCCAAGGAACGGCATCCAATTTAATCCAATCCAATACAATCCAATCCAATCCAATCCAATGCAATCCAATTCAATCCAAGGAACGGCATCCAATTTAATCCAATACAATCCAATCCAATCCAATCAAAGGAACGGCATCCAATGCAATCCAATCCAATCCAATCCAATCCAATCTAATCCTAGGAACGGCATCCAATCTAATCCAATCCAATCCAACGCAATCCAATCCAATCCAATCCAAACAAATCCAATCGAAAGAACGGCATTCAATCCAATCCAATCCAATCCAATCCAATCTAAGGACCGGCATCCAATCAATCCAATCCACGTAACGGCATCCAATCCAATCCAATCCAATCCAATCCCATCCAATGCAATCCACTCCAATCCAATCCAAACCAATCCAATCGAATCCAATCCAATCCAATCCAATCCAATCCAAGCCAATGCAATACAATTCAATCCAAGGAACGGCATCCAATTTAATCCAATACAGTCCAATCCAATCCAATCCAATCCAATCCAAGGAACGGCATCCAATCCAATCCAATCTAATCCTACGAACGGCATCCAATCCAATCCCAGCCAATCCAATCCAATCCAAGGAACGACATCCAATCCAATCCAATCCAATCCAATCCTATCCAACGAACGGCATTCAATGCAATCCAATCCAATCCAATCCAACCCAATCAAATCCAGTCCAGTCCAATCCAAGGAACGGGATCCAATCCCATCCACGCCATGCAATGCAATGCAATCCAATCCAATCCAATCCAATCCAATCTAATCCTAGGAACGGCATCCAATCCAATCCAATCCAATCCAACGAAATCCAATCCAATCCAATCCAATCCAAACAAATCCAATCGAAAGAACGGCATTCAATCCAATCCAATCCAATCCAATCTAAGGACCGGCATCCAATCAATCCAATCCACGTAACGGCATCCAATCCAATCCAATCCAATCCAATCCCATCCAATGCAATCCACTCCAATCCAATCCAAACCAATCCAATCGAATCCAATCGAATCCAATCCAATCCAATCCAATCCAAGCCAATGCAATACAATTCAATCCAAGGAACGGCATCCAATTTAATCCAATACAGTCCAATCCAATCCAATCCAATCCAATCCAAGGAACGGCATCCAATCCAATCCAATCTAATCCTACGAACGGTATCCAATCCAATCCAATCCCAGCCAATCCAATCCAATCCAAGGAACGACATCCAATCCAATCCAATCCAATCCAATCCTATCCAACGAACGGCATTCAATGCAATCCAATCCAATCCAATCCAACCCAATCAAATCCAGTCCAGTCCAATCCAAGGAACGGGATCCAATCCCATCCACCCAATGCAATGCAATCCAATCCAATCCAAGCCAATCCTCTCCAAGCTAAGGAACGGCATCCAATTCAATGCAATCCAATCCAATCCAAGCCAATCCAATCCAATCTAAGTAACGGCATCCAATCCAATCCAATCTAATCCAAGGAACGGCATCCAATCCAATCCAATCTAATCCAAGCCAAGCCAAGCCAATCCAATCCAATCAAATCCACGGAACGGCATCCAATCCAATCCAATCCAATCTAATCCAAGGAACGGCATCCAATCCAATCCAATCCAATCCAATTCAATGCACTCCAATCCAATCCAATCCAAACCAATCCAATCCAATCAAATCCAATTCAAACAAAGGAACAGCATCCAATCCAATCCAATCCAATCCTGTCAAATCCAATCCAATCCAATCCAATCCAAGGAACGGCATCCAATCCATTCCAATCCAATCCAATCCAATCCAATCAAAGGAACGGCATCCAATCCAATCCAATCCAATGCAATCCAATCTAATCCAAGGAACGGCATCCAATCCAATCCTATGCAATGCAATCCAAGGAACGCCATGCAATCCAATCCAATGCAATCCAATCCGATCCAATCCTATCCAAACAAATCCAATCTACGGAACGGCATTCAATCCAATCCAATCCAATCCAATCCAAGGAACGGCATCCAATCCATTCCAATCCAATCCAATTCAATCCAATCAAAGGAAAGGCATCCAATCCAAGTCAATCCCATCCAATCCAATCCAATCTAATCCAAGGAACGGCATCCAATCCAATCCTATGCAATGCAATCCAAGGAACGCCATGGAATCCAATCCAATGCAATCCAATCCGATCCAATCCAATCCAATCCAAGCAACGGCATCCAATCCAATCCAATCCAATCCAAGCCAGGCCAAGCCAATCCAATCATAGGAAGGGCATCAAATCCAATTCAATCCAATACAATACAATCCAATCCAATCCAATCCAAGGAACGGCATCCAATCCAATCCAATCCAATGCAATCCATTCCAATCCAATCCAATCCAATTCAATCCAAGGAACGGCATCTAATCCAGTCCAATCCACTCCAATCCACTCCAATCCAATCCAATCCAATCCAATCCACTTCAATCAGGTCCAGTCCAATCCAAGGAACGGGTTCCAATCCAATCCAATCTAATGCAAGGAACCGCATCCAATCCAATCCAATGCAATCCAATCCAATGAACGTCATCCAATCCAATCCAATCCAATCCAATCCAATCCAACCCAATCAAATCCAGTCCAGTCCAATCCAAGGAACGGGATCCAATCCCATCCACGCCATGCAATGCAATGCAATCCAATCCAATCCAATCCAATCCAATCTAATCCTAGGAACGGCATCCAATCCAATCCAATCCAATCCAACGAAATCCAATCCAATCCAATCCAATACAAACAAATCCCATCGAAAGAACGGCATTCAATCCAATCCAATCCAATCCAATCTAAGGACCGGCATCCAATCAATCCAATCCACGTAACGGCATCCAATCCAATCCAATCCAATCCAATCCCATCCAATGCAATCCACTCCAATCCAATCCAAACCAATCCAATCGAATCCAATCGAATCCAATCCAATCCAATCCAATCCAAGCCAATGCAATACAATTCAATCCAAGGAACGGCATCCAATTTAATCCAATACAGTCCAATCCAATCCAATCCAATCCAATCCAAGGAACGGCATCCAATCCAATCCAATCTAATCCTACGAACGGTATCCAATCCAATCCAATCCCAGCCAATCCAATCCAATCCAAGGAACGACATCCAATCCAATCCAATCCAATCCAATCCTATCCAACGAACGGCATTCAATGCAATCCAATCCAATCCAATCCAACCCAATCAAATCCAGTCCAGTCCAATCCAAGGAACGGGATCCAATCCCATCCACCCAATGCAATGCAATCCAATCCAATCCAAGCCAATCCTCTCCAAGCTAAGGAACGGCATCCAATTCAATGCAATCCAATCCAATCCAAGCCAATCCAATCCAATCTAAGTAACGGCATCCAATCCAATCCAATCTAATCCAAGGAACGGCATCCAATCCAATCCAATCTAATCCAAGCCAAGCCAAGCCAATCCAATCCAATCAAATCCACGGAACGGCATCCAATCCAATCCAATCCAATCTAATCCAAGGAACGGCATCCAATCCAATCCAATCCAATCCAATCCAATTCAATGCACTCCAATCCAATCCAATCCAAACCAATCCAATCCAATCAAATCCAATTCAAACAAAGGAACAGCATCCAATCCAATCCAATCCAATCCTGTCGAATCCAATCCAATCCAATCCAATCCAAGGAACGGCATCCAATCCATTCCAATCCAATCCAATCCAATCCAATCAAAGGAACGGCATCCAATCCAATCCAATCCAATGCAATCCAATCTAATCCAAGGAACGGCATCCAATCCAATCCTATGCAATGCAATCCAAGGAACGCCATGCAATCCAATCCAATGCAATCCAATCCGATCCAATCCTATCCAAACAAATCCAATCTACGGAACGGCATTCAATCCAATCCAATCCAATCCAATCCAAGGAACGGCATCCAATCCATTCCAATCCAATCCAATTCAATCCAATCAAAGGAAAGGCATCCAATCCAAGTCAATCCCATCCAATCCAATCCAATCTAATCCAAGGAACGGCATCCAATCCAATCCTATGCAATGCAATCCAAGGAACGCCATGGAATCCAATCCAATGCAATCCAATCCGATCCAATCCAATCCAATCCAAGCAACGGCATCCAATCCAATCCAATCCAATCCAAGCCAGGCCAAGCCAATCCAATCATAGGAAGGGCATCAAATCCAATTCAATCCAATACAATACAATCCAATCCAATCCAATCCAAGGAACGGCATCCAATCCAATCCAATCCAATGCAATCCATTCCAATCCAATCCAATCCAATTAAATCCAAGGAACGGCATCTAATCCAGTCCAATCCACTCCAATCCACTCCAATCCAATCCAATCCAATCCAATCCACTTCAATCAGGTCCAGTCCAATCCAAGGAACGGGTTCCAATCCAATCCAATCTAATGCAAGGAACCGCATCCAATCCAATCCAATGCAATCCAATCCAATGAACGTCATCCAATCCAATCCAATCCAACCCAAACCAATCCAATTCAATCAAATCCAAACGAAGGAACGGCATTCAATCCAATCCAATCCAATCCAAGGAACGGTATCCAATCCAATCCATTCCAATCCAATCCAATCTAATCCAAGGAACGGCATCCAATCCAATCCAATCCAATCAAATTCAATCCAATTCAATCCAATCCAAGGAACGGCATCCAATCCTATTCAATCAAATGCAATCCAGTCCAATCCAATCCAATCCAATCCAAAGAACGGCATCCACCCCAATCCAATCCAATCCAATCAAATCCTATCCATTCCAACCCAATCCAATGCAATCCAATCCAACGAACGGCATCCAACCCAATCCAATCCAATCCAATCCAATGAACGGCATCAAATCCAATCCAATCCAATGCAATCCATTCCAATCCAATCCAATCCAATTCAATCCAAGGAACGGCATCTAATCCAATCCAATCCAATCCAATCGAATCCAATCCAATGCAATCCAATCCACCGAACGGCATCCAACCCAATCCAATCCAATCCAATCCACTCCTATCCAATTCAGTACAAGAAATGCCATCCAATCCAATCCAATTCAATCACATTCGATCCAATCCAATCCATTCCAATCCAATCCATGAAACGGCATCCAATCCAATCCAATTCAATCCAAGGATCGGCATCCAATACAATCCAAACCAATCTAATCGAATCCAATCCAATCCAATGTAATTCAATCCAAACCAAGGAACGGCATCCAATCCAATCCAATCCAATCCAATCCACTCCAATCCAATCCAATCCAATCCAATCCACTTCAATCAGGTCCAGTCCAATCCAAGGAACGGGATCCAATCCAATCCAATCCAATCTAATGCAAGGAACCGCATCCAATCCAATCCAATCCAATGAACATCATCCAATGCAACCCAATCCAATCCCATTCAATCCAAGTAACGGCATCCAATCGAATCCAATCCAAGGAACGGCATTAAACTAAACCAATCCAATCCAATCCAACGAACGGCATCCTCCCCAATCCAATCCAATCCAATCTAATCCTATCCAATCCAATCCACGGAAGGCCATCCAATCCATTCCAATCCAATCCGATCCAATCCAATCCAATCCAATCCAAGAAACGGCATCCAATCCAGTCCAATCCAATCCAATCCAATCCAAGGATCGGCATCCAATCCTATCCAATCCAATGGAATCCACTCCACTCCAATCCAATCCCATCCCATCCAATCCAAACCAATCCAATCCAATCCTGTCCAGTCCAGTCCAGTCCAGTCCAATCCAAGGAACGGGATCCAATCCAATCCAATCCAATGCAATCCAATCCAATCCAATTCTATCCAATCCAATCAATTCCAATCCTAGGAACAGCATCCAATCCAATCCAATCCAATCAAATCCAAGGAACGGAATTCAATCCAATCCAATCCAGTCCAATGAAACCCAATGCAATCAAAGCAACGGCATCCAATCAATTCCAATCCAATCCAAACCAAACCAATCCAATCCAACCCAATACAATCCAATCCAATGAACGGCATCCAATCCAATCCAATCCAATGCAATCGGAGCCAATCCAATCCAAGGAACGGCATCCAATCCAATCCAATGCAATGCAATCCAGTCCAATCCAATCCGATCCAATCCAATCTAATCCAATCCAATCTAAGGAACGACATTCAATCCAATCCAATCCAATCCAATCCAGTCCAATCCAATCCAATCCAATGAACGGCATGCAATCCAATCCAATGCAATCCAAACCTATCCAATCCAATCCAAGGAACGCCGTCCAATCCAATCCAATCCAAGCCGATCCAATCCAATCCAATCCATTCCAAGAAACGGCATCCAATCCAATCCAATCCAATCCAAGTATCGGCATCCAAACCAATCCAATCCAATCCAATCCACTCCATCCAATCCCATCCAATCCAAACCAGTCCAATCCAATCCAGTCCAGTCCAATGCAATCCGATCCAATCCAATTCTATCCAATCCAATCAATTCCAATCCTAGGAACGGCATCCAATCCAATCCAATCCAATCCAAGGAACGGCATTCAATCCAATCCAATCCAATCCAGTCCAATGAAACTCAATGCAATCAAAGGAACGGCATCCAATCGAATCCAATCCAATCCAATCCAATCCGAACCAATCCAATCCAATCCAACCCAACCCAATACAATCCAATCCAATGAACGACATCCCATCCAATCCAATGCAATGCAATCCAGTCCAATCCAATCCGATCCAATCCAATCAAATCCAATCTCAGGAACGACATTCAATCCAATCCAATCCAATCCAATCCAGTCCAATCCAATCCAATCCAATCCAAAGAACGGCACCCACCCCAATCCAATCCAATCAAATCCTATCCATTCCAATCCAATCCAATGCAATCCAATCCAACGAACGGCATCCAACCCAATCCAATCCAATCCGATCCAATGAACGGCATCAAATACAATCCAATCCAATGCAATCCATTCCAATCCAATCCAATCCAATTCAATCCAAGGAACGGCATCTAATCCAATCCAATCCAATCCAATCGAATCCAATCCAATGCAATCCAATCCACCGAACGGCATCCAACCCAATCCAATCCAATCCAATCCACTCCTATCCAATTCAGTACAAGAAATGCCATCCAATCCAATCCAATTCAATCACATTCGATCCAATCCAATCCAATCCAATCCATGAAACGGCATCCAATCCAGTCCAATCCAATCCAAGGATCGGCATCCAATACAATCCAAACCAATCTAATCGAATCCAATCCAATCCAATGCAATTCAATCCAAACCAAGGAACGGCATCCAATCCAATCCAATCCAATCCACTCCAATCCAATCCAATCCAATCCATGAAACGGCATCCAATCCAGTCCAATCCAATCCAAGGATCGGCATCCAATACAATCCAAACCAATCTAATCGAATCCAATCCAATCCAATGCAATTCAATCCAAACCAAGGAACGGCATCCAACCCAATACAATCCAATCCAATGAACGACATCCAATCCAATCCAATGCAATGCAATCCAGTCCAATCCAATCCGATCCAATCCAATCAAATCCAATCTCAGGAACGACATTCAATCCAATCCAATCCAATCCAATCCAGTCCAATCCAATCCAATCCAATCCAAAGAACGGCATCCACCCCAATCCAATCCAATCCAATCAAATCCTATCCATTCCAATCCAATCCAATGCAATCCAATCCAACGAACGGCATCCAACCCAATCCAATCCAATCCGATCCAATGAACGGCATCAAATACAATCCAAACCAATGCAATCCATTCCAATCCAATCCAATCCAATTCAATCCAAGGAACGGCATCTAATCCAATCCAATCCAATCCAATCGAATCCAATCCAATGCAATCCAATCCACCGAACGGCATCCAACCCAATCCAATCCAATCCAATCCACTCCTATCCAATTCAGTACAAGAAATGCCATCCAATCCAATCCAATTCAATCACATTCGATCCAATCCAATCCAATCCAATCCAATCCATGAAACGGCATCCAATCCAGTCCAATCCAATCCAAGGATCGGCATCCAATACAATCCAAACCAATCTAATCGAATCCAATCCAATCCAATGCAATTCAATCCAAACCAAGGAACGGCATCCAATCCAATCCAATCCAATCCAATCCACTCCAATCCAATCCAATCCAATCCAATCCACTTCAATCAGGTCCAGTCCAATCCAAGGAACGGGATCCAATCCAATCCAATCCAATCTAATGCAGGGAACCGCATCCAATCCAATCCAATCCAATGAACATCATCCAATGCAATCCAATCCAAACAAAACCAATCCAATCCAATCAAATCCAAACTAAGGAACGGCATTCAATCCAATCCAATCCAATCCAATGAACGTCATCCAATCCAATCCAATCCAACCCAAACCAATCCAATCCAATCAAATCCAAACTAAGGAACGGCATTCAATGCAATCCAATCCAATCCAATCCAATCCAAGGAACGGCATCCAATCCAATCCATTCCAATCCAATCCAATCTAATCCAATCTATCCAAGGAACGGCATCCTATCCAATCCAATCCAATCCAATCCAATTCAATGAACGGCATCCAATCCAATCCAATCCAATCCAAACAAATTCAATCTAAGGAACGGCATTCAATCCATTCCAATCCAATCCAATCCAATCAAAGGAACGGCATCCAATCCAATCCAATCCAATCCAATCCAATCTAATCCATGTAACGGCATCCAATACAATCCTATGCAATGCAATCCAAGGAGCGCCATGCAATTCAATCCAATGCAATCCAAACAAATCCAATCGAAGGAACAGCATTCAAACCAATCGAATCCAATCCAATCCAGTCCAATCCAATCCAATCCAATGAACGGCATGCAATCCAATCCAATGCAATCCAAACCTATCCAATCCAATCCAAGGAACGCCGTCCAGTCCAATCCAATCCAAGCCGATCCAATCCAATCCAATCCATTCCAAGAAACGGCATCCAATCCAATCCAATCCAATCCAAGGATCGGCATCCAAACCAATCCAATCCAATCCAATCCACTCCATCCAATCCCATCCAATCCAAACCAGTCCAATCCAATCCAGTCCAGTCCAATGCAATCCGATCCAATCCAATTCTATCCAATCCAATCAATTCCAATCCTAGGAACGGCATCCAATCCAATCCAATCCAATCCAATCCAATCCAAGGAACGGCATTCAATCCAATCCAATCCAATCCAGTCCAATGAAACTCAATGCAATCAAAGGAACGGCATCCAATCGAATCCAATCCAATCCAATCCAATCCGAACCAATACAATCCAATCCAACCCAACCCAATACAATCCAATCCAATGAACGACATCCCATCCAATCCAATGCAATGCAATCCAGTCCAATCCAATCCGATCCAATCCAATCAAATCCAATCTCAGGAACGACATTCAATCCAATCCAATCCAATCCAATCCAGTCCAATCCAATCCAATCCAATCCAAAGAACGGCACCCACCCCAATCCAATCCAATCAAATCCTATCCATTCCAATCCAATCCAATGCAATCCAATCCAACGAACGGCATCCAACCCAATCCAATCCAATCCGATCCAATGAACGGCATCAAATACAATCCAATCCAATGCAATCCATTCCAATCCAATCCAATCCAATTCAATCCAAGGAACGGCATCTAATCCAATCCAATCCAATCCAATCGAATCCAATCCAATGCAATCCAATCCACCGAACGGCATCCAACCCAATCCAATCCAATCCAATCCACTCCTATCCAATTCAGTACAAGAAATGCCATCCAATCCAATCCAATTCAATCACATTCGATCCAATCCAATCCAATCCAATCCAATCCATGAAACGGCATCCAATCCAGTCCAATCCAATCCAAGGATCGGCATCCAATACAATCCAAACCAATCTAATCGAATCCAATCCAATCCAATGCAATTCAATCCAAACCAAGGAACGGCATCCAATCCAATCCAATCCAATCCAATCCACTCCAATCCAATCCAATCCAATCCATGAAACGGCATCCAATCCAGTCCAATCCAATCCAAGGATCGGCATCCAATACAATCCAAACCAATCTAATCGAATCCAATCCAATCCAATGCAATTCAATCCAAACCAAGGAACGGCATCCAACCCAATACAATCCAATCCAATGAACGACATCCAATCCAATCCAATGCAATGCAATCCAGTCCAATCCAATCCGATCCAATCCAATCAAATCCAATCTCAGGAACGACATTCAATCCAATCCAATCCAATCCAATCCAGTCCAATCCAATCCAATCCAATCCAAAGAACGGCATCCACCCCAATCCAATCCAATCCAATCAAATCCTATCCATTCCAATCCAATCCAATGCAATCCAATCCAACGAACGGCATCCAACCCAATCCAATCCAATCCGATCCAATGAACGGCATCAAATACAATCCAATCCAATGCAATCCATTCCAATCCAATCCAATCCAATTCAATCCAAGGAACGGCATCTAATCCAATCCAATCCAATCCAATCGAATCCAATCCAATGCAATCCAATCCACCGAACGGCATCCAACCCAATCCAATCCAATCCAATCCACCCCTATCCAATTCAGTACAAGAAATGCCATCCAATCCAATCCAATTCAATCACATTCGATCCAATCCAATCCAATCCAATCCAATCCATGAAACGGCATCCAATCCAGTCCAATCCAATCCAAGGATCGGCATCCAATACAATCCAAACCAATCTAATCGAATCCAATCCAATCCAATGCAATTCAATCCAAACCAAGGAACGGCATCCAATCCAATCCAATCCAATCCAATCCACTCCAATCCAATCCAATCCAATCCACTTCAATCAGGTCCAGTCCAATCCAAGGAACGGGATCCAATCCAATCCAATCCAATCTAATGCAGGGAACCGCATCCAATCCAATCCAATCCAATGAACATCATCCAATGCAATCCAATCCAAACAAAACCAATCCAATCCAATCAAATCCAAACTAAGGAACGGCATTCAATCCAATCCAATCCAATCCAATGAACGTCATGCAATCCAATCCAATCCAACCCAAACCAATCCAATCCAATCAAATCCAAACTAAGGAACGGCATTCAATGCAATCCAATCCAATCCAATCCAATCCAAGGAACGGCATCCAATCCAATCCATTCCAATCCAATCCAATCTAATCCAATCTATCCAAGGAACGGCATCCTATCCAATCCAATCCAATCCAATCCAATTCAATGAACGGCATCCAATCCAATCCAATCCAATCCAAACAAATTCAATCTAAGGAACGGCATTCAATCCATTCCAATCCAATCCAATCCAATCAAAGGAACGGCATCCAATCCAATCCAATCCAATCCAATCCAATCTAATCCATGTAACGGCATCCAATACAATCCTATGCAATGCAATCCAAGGAGCGCCATGCAATTCAATCCAATGCAATCCAAACAAATCCAATCGAAGGAACGGCATTCAATCCAATCGAATCCAATCCAATCGAAGGACCGCATCTAATCCATTCCAATCCAATCCAATCCAATCCAATCAAAGGAACTGCATCCAATCCAATCCAATCCAATCTAATCCAAGGAACGGCATCCAATCCAATCCGATGCAATGCAATCCAAGGAACGCCATGCAATCCAATCCAATGCAATCCAATCCGATCCAATCCAATCCAATCCAATCCAAGCAACGGCATCCAATCCAATCCAAGCCAATCCAATCCAAACCAAGCCAATCCAATCCAAGGAACGGCATCAAATCCAATTCAATACAATCCAATACAATCCAATCCAAGGAACGGCATCCAATCCAATCCTATGCAATGCTATCCAAGGACCGCCATGCAATCCAATCCAATGCAATCCAATCCGATCGAATCCAATCCAAACAAATCCAATCGAAGGAACGGCATTCAATCCAATCCAATCCAATCTAAGGACCGGCATCCAATCAATCCAATCCAAGTAACGGCATCCAATCCAATCCAATCCAATCCAATCCCATCCAATGCACTCCACTCCAATCCAATCCAAACCAATCCAATCCAATCCAATCCAATGCAATCCAATTCAATCCAAGGAACGGCATCCAATTTAATCCAATCCAATCCAATCCAATCCAATCCAAGGAACGGCATCCAATCCAATCCAATCCAATCCAATCTAAGGACCGGCATCCAATCAATCCAATCCAAGTAACGGCATCCAATCCAATCCAATCCAATCCCATCCAATGCAATCCACTCCAATCCAATCCACACCAATCCAATCCAATCCAATCCAATCCAATCCAATCCAATGCAATCCAATTCAATCCAAGGAACGGCATCCAATTTAATCCAATCCAATCCAATCCAATCCAATCCAATCCAATGCAATCCAATTCAATCCAAGGAACGGCATCCAATTTAATCCAATACAATCCAATCCAATCCAATCCAAGGAACGGCATCCAATGCAATCCAATCCAATCCAATCCAATCCAATCTAATCCTAGGAACGGCATCCAATCCAATCCAATCCAATCCAACGCAATCCAATCCAATCCAATCCAATCCAAACAAATCCAATCGAAAGAACGGCATTCAATCCAATCCAATCCAATCCAATCTAAGGACCGGCATCCAATCAATCCAATCCAAGTAACGGCATCCAATCCAATCCAATCCAATCCAATCCCATCCAATGCAATCCACTCCAATCCAATCCAAACCAATCCAATCGAATCGAATCGAATCCAATCCAATCCAATCCAATCCAATCCAATCCAAGCCAATGCAATACAATTCAATCCAAGGAACGGCATCCAATTTAATCCAATACAATCCAATCCAATCCAATCCAAGGAACGGCATCCAATCCAATCCAATCTAATCCTACACCAATCCAATCCAATCCAAGGAACGACATCCAATCCAATCCAATCCAATCCAATCCAATCCTATCCAACGAACGGCATCCAATGCAATCCAATCCAATCCAATCCAACCCAATCAAATCCAGTCCAGTCCAATCCAAGGAACGGGATCCAATCCCATTCACCCAATGCAATGCAATCCAATCCAATCCAAGCCAATCCTCTCCAAGCTAAGGAACGGCATCCAATCCAATGCAATCCAATCTAATCCAAGATAAGCCAAGCCAATCCAATCAAATCCACGGAACGGCATCCAATCCAATCCAATCTAATCCAAGGAACGGCATCCAATCCAATCCAATCCAATCCAATTCAATGCACTCCAATCCAATCCAATCCAATCCAATCCATTCCAATCCAATGCAATCCAATTTGATCCGTAGATAGGTTCATGGACGAAAAGAAATTGGTTTAGGTTGGAGGGTCACAGTTTTTTTTTTTTTAACTGGTCGGTGCAACATCGTGGGCCGAAGGGCCTGTTCTGCGCTGTAATGTTCTCTGTTCTATGTTCTATGTTCTATCCAATCCAATCCAATCCAATGCAATCCAATCTAATCCAAGGAACGGCATCCAATCCAATCATATGCAATGCAATCCAAGGAACGCCATGCAATCCAATCCAATGCAATCCAATCCGATCCAATCCTATCCAAACAAATCCAATCTACGGAACGGCATCCAATCCATTCCAATCCAATCCAATTCAATCCAATCAAAGGAAAGGCATCCAATCCAATTCAATCCCATCCAATCCAATCCAATCTAATCCAAGGAACGGCATCCAATCCAATCCTATGCAATGCAATCCAAGGAACGCCATGGAATCCAATCCAATGCAATCCAATCCGATCCAATCCAATCCAATCCAAGCAACGGCATCCAATCCAATCCAATCCAATCCAAGCCAAGCCAAGCCAATCCAATCATAGGAAGGGCATCAAATCCAATTCAATCCAATCCAATACAATCCAATCCAATCCAATCCAAGGAACGGCATCCAATCCAATCCAATCCAATCCAATCAAATTCAATCCAATCCACTTCAATCAGGTCCAGTCCAATCCAAGGAACGGGTTCCAATCCAATCCAATCTAATGCAAGGAACCGCATTCAATCCAATCCAATGCAATCCAATCCAATTAACGTCATCCAATCCAATCCAATCCAACCCAAACCAATCCAATTCAATCAAATCCAAACGAAGGAACGGCATCCAATCCAATCCAATCCAATGCAATCCATTCCAATGCAATCCAATCCAATTCAATCCAAGGAACGGCATCTAATCCAGTCCAATCCACTCCAATCCACTCCAATCCAATCCAATCCAATCCAATCCAATCCACTTCAATCAGGTCCAGTCCAATCCAAGGAACGGGTTCCAATCCAATCCAATCTAATGCAAGGAACCGCATCCAATCCAATCCAATGCAATCCAATCCAATGAACGTCATCCAATCCAATCCAATCCAACCCAAACCAATCCAATTCAATCAAATCCAAACGAAGGAACGGCATTCAATCCAATCCAATCCAATTCAAGGAACGGTATCCAATCCAATCCATTCCAATCCAATCCAATCTAATCCAAGGAACGGCATCCAATCCAATCCAATCCAATCAAATTCAATCCAATACAATCCAATCCAAGGAACGGCATCCAATCCTATTCAATCAAATGCAATCCAATCCAATCCAATCCAATCCAATCCAAACAAATCCAATCTAAGGAACGGCATTCAATCCAATCCAATCCAATCTAATCCAAGTAACGGCATCCAATCCAATCCAATGCAATCCAATCCAATGAACGTCATCCAATCCAATCCAATCCATCCGAAACCAATCCAATTCAATCAAATCCAAACGAAGGAACGGCATTCAATCCAATCCAATCCAATCCAAGGAACGGGATCCAATCCAATCCATTCCAATCCAATCCAATCTAATCCAAGGAACGGCATCCAATCCAATCCAATCCAATCAAATTCAATCCAATACAATCCAATCCAAGGAACGGCATCCAATCCTATTCAATCAAATGCAATCCAATCCAATCCAATCCAAACAAATCCAATCTAAGGAACGGCATTCAATCCAATCCAATCCTATCCAATCTAATCCAAGTAACGGCATCCAATCCAATCCTATGCAATGCAATCCAAGGAACGCCATGCAATTCAATCCAATGCAATCCAAACAAATCCAATCGAAGGAACGGCATTCAATCCAATCGAATCCAATCCAATCCAAGGACCGCATCTAATCCATTCCAATCCAATCCAATCCAATCAAAGGAACTGCATCCAATCCAATCCAATCCAATCCAATCCAATCCAATCTAATCCAAGGAACGGCATCCAATCCAATCCTATGCAATGCAATCCAAGGAACGCCATGCAGTCCAATCCAATGCAATCCAATCCGATCCAATCCAATCCAATCCAATCCAAGCAACGGCATCCAATCCAATCCAAGCCAATCCAATCCAAACCAAGCCAATCCAATCCAAGGAACGGCATCAAATCCAATTCAATACAATCCAATACAATCCAATCCAATGAACGGCATCAAATCCAATCCAATCCAATGCAATCCATTCCAATCCAATCCAATCCAATTCAATCCAAGGAACGGCATCTAATCCAATCCAATCCAATCCAATCCAATCGAATCCAATCCAATGCAATCCAATCCAACGAACGGCATCCAACCCAATCCAATCCAATCCAAGGATCGGCATCCAATACAATCCAAACCAATCTAATCGAATCCAATCCAATCCAATCCACTCCAATCCAATCCAATCCAATCCACTTCAATCAGGTCCAGTCCAATCCAAGGAACGGGATCCAATCCAATCCAATCCAATCTAATGCAAGGAACCGCATCCAATCCAATCCAATCCAATGAACATCATCCAATGCAATCCAATCCAACCAAAACCAATCCAATCCAATCAAATCCAAACTAAGGAACGGCATTCAATCAAATCCAATCCAATCCAATGAACGTCATCCAATCCAATCCAATCCAACCCAAACCAATCCAATCCAATCAAATCCAAACTAAGGAACGGCATTCAATGCAATCCAATCCAATCCAATCCAATCCAAGGAACGGCATCCAATCCAATCCATTCCAACCCAATCCAATCTAATCCAATCTATCCAAGGAACGGCATCCTATCCAATCCAATCCAATCCAAACCAATCCAACGAACGGCATCCAATCCAATCCAATCCGATCCAAACAAATCCAATCTAAGGAACGGCATTCAATCCATTCCAATCCAATCCAATCCAATCAAAGGAACGGCATCCAATCAAATCCAAACTAAGGAACGGCATTCAATGCAATCCAATCCAATCCAATCCAATCCAAGGAACGACATCCAATCCAATCCATTCCAATCCAATCCAATCTATTCCAATCTATCCAAGGAACGGCATCCTATCCAATCCAATCCAATCCAATCCAATTCAATGAACGGCATCCAATCCAATCCAATCCAATCCAAACAAATCCAATCTAAGGAACGGCATTCAATCCATTCCAATCCAATCCAATCCAATCAAAGGAACGGCATCCAATCCAATCCAATCCAATCCAATCCAATCCAATCCAATCCAATCTAATCCAAGTAACGGCATCCAATCCAATCCTATGCAATGCAATCCAAGGAGCGCCATGCAATTCAATCCAATGCAATCCAAACAAATCCAATCGAAGGAACGGCATTCAATCCAATCGAATCCAATCCAATCCAAGGACCGCATCTAATCCATTCCAATCCAATCTAATCCAATCCAATCCAATCCAATCCAATCAAAGGAACTGCATCCAATCCAATCCAATCCAATCCAATCTAATCCAAGGAACGGCATCCAATCCAATCCTATGCAACCCAATCCAATCCAATCCAATCCAATGCAATTGAAGGAACGGCATCCAATTCAATCCAATCAAATCCAGGGAACGGCATCCAATCCAATCCAATCCAATTGAATTCAATGCACTCCAATCCAATCCACTCCAATCCAATCCATTCCAATTCAATCCAATCCAATCCAATCCAATCCAATCCAAGGAACAGCATCCAATCCAATCCAATCCAATCCAAGGAACGGCATCCAATCCAATCTAATCCAATCCAATCCAACTAAAGGCATCCAATCCAATCCAATCCAATCCAATCAATTCCAATCCAAGGAACGGCATCAAATCCAATCCAAACCAATCCAATCCAATCCAATCCAAGGAACGGCATCCAATCCAATCCCATCCAGTCCAATGAAATCCAATCCAATCCAAGGAACGGCATCCAATGCAATCCAATCCAATCCAATCCACACCAATCCAATCCAATCCAATCCAATCCAAACCAATCCAATCCTGTCAAATCCAATCCAATCCAATCCAATCCAAGGAACGGCATCCAATCCATTTCAATCCAATCCAATCCAATCCAATCAAAGGAACGGCATCCAATCCAATCCAATCCAATGCAATCCAATCTAATCCAAGGAACGGCATCCAATCCAATCCTATGCCATGCAATCCAAGGAACGCCATGCAATCCAATCCAATGCAATCCAATCCGATCCAATCAAAGGAAAGGCATCCAATCCAATTCAATCCCATCCAATCCAATCCAATCCAATCTAATCCCAGGAACGGCATCCAATCCAATCCTATGCAATGCAATCCAAGGAACGCCATGGAATCCAATCCAATGCAATCCAATCCGATCCAATCCAATCCAATCCAAGCAACGGCATCCAATCCAATCCAATCCAATCCAAGCCAAGCCAAGCCAAGCCAATCCAATCCAAGGAAGGGCATCAAATCCAATTCAATCCAATCCAATACAATACAATCCAATCCAATCCAAGGAACGGCATCCAATCCAATCCAATCCAATGCAATCCATTCCAATCCAATCCAATCCAATTCAATCCAAGGAACGGCATCTAATCCAGTCCAATCCACTCCAATCCACTCCAATCCAATCCAATCCAATCCAATCCAATCCAATCCAATTCACTTCAATCAGGTCCAGTCCAATCCAAGGAACGGGTTCCAATCCAATCCAATCTAATGCAAGGAACCGCATCCAATCCAATCCAATGCAATCCAATCCAATGAACGTCATCCAATCGAATCCAATCCAACCCAAACCAATCCAATTCAATCAAATCCAAACGAAGGAACGGCATTCAATCCAATCCAATCCAATCCAAGGAACGGTATCCAATCCAATCCATTCCAATCCAATCCAATCTCATCCAAGGAACGGCATCCAATCCAATCCAATCCAATCAAATTCAATCCAATACAATCCAATCCAAGGAACGGCATCCAATCCTATTCAATCAAATGCAATCCAATCCAATCCAATCCAGTCCAATCCAAACAAATCCAATCTAAGGAACGGCATTCAATCCAATCCAATCCAATCCAATCTAATCCAAGTAACGGCATCCAATCCAATCCTATGCAATGCAATCCAAGGAACGCCATGCAATTCAATCCAATGCAATCCAAACAAATCCAATCGAAGGAACGGCATTCAATCCAATCGAATCCAATACAATCCAAGGACCGCATCTAATCCATTGCAATCCAATCCAATCCAATCCAATCAAAGGAACTGCATCCAATCCAATCCAATCCAATCTAATCCAAGGAACGGCATCCAATCCAATACTATGGAATGCAATCCAAGGAACGCCATGCAGTCCAATCCAATGCAATCCAATCCGATCCAATCCAGTCCAATCCAATCCAAGCAACGGCATCCAATCCAATCCAAGCCAATCCAATCCAAACCAAGCCAATCCAATCCAAGGAACGGCATCAAATCCAATTCAATACAATCCAATACAATCCAATCCAATGAACGGCATCAAATCCAATCCAATCCAATGCAATCCATTCCAATCCAATCCAATCCAATTCAATCCAAGGAACGGCATCTAATCCAATCCAATCCAATCCAATCCAATCGAATCCAATCCAATGCAATCCAATCCAACGAACGGCATCCAACCCAATCCAATCCAATCCAATCCACTCCTATCCAATTCAGTACAGGAAATGCCATCCAATCCAATCCAATTCAATCACATTCGATCCAATCCAATCCAATCCATGGAACGGCATCCAATCCAATCCAATCCAATCCAAGGATCGGCATCCAATACAATCCAAACCAATCTAATCGAATCCAATCCAATCCGATGCAATTCAATCCAAACCAAGGAACGGCATCCAATCCAATCCAATCCACTCCAATCCAATCCAATCCAATCCAATCCAATCCAATTCAATCAGGTCCAGTCCAATCCAGGGAACGGGATCCAATCCAATCCAATCCAATCTAATGCAAGGAACCGCATCCAATCCAATCCAATGAACATCATCCAATGCAATCCAATCCAACCAAAACCAATCCAATCCAATCAAATCCAAACGAAGGAACGGCATTCAATCCAATCCAATCCAATCCAATGAACGTCATCCAATCCAATCCAATCCAACCCAAACCAATCCAATCCAATCAAATCCAAACTAAGGAACGGCATTCAATGCAATCCAATCCAATCCAATTCAATCCAAGGAACGGCATCCAATCCAATCCATTCCAATCCAATCCAATCTAATCCAATCTATCCAAGGAACGGCATCCTATCCAATCCAATCCTATCCAATCCAATTCAATGAACGGCATCCAATCCAATCCAATCCAATCCAAACAAATCCAATCTAAGGAACGGCATTCAATGCATTCCAATCCAATCCAATCCAATCAAAGGAACGGCATCCAATCCAATCCATTCCAATCCAATCCAATCCAATCTAATCCAAGTAACGGCATCCAATCCAATCCTATGCAATGCAATCCAAGGAGCGCCATGCAATTCAATCCAATGCAATCCAAACAAATCCAATCGAAGGAACGGCATTCAATCCAATCGAATCCAATCCAATCCAAGGACCGCATCTAATCCATTCCAATCCAATCCAATCCAATCAAAGGAACTGCATCCAATCCAATCCAATCCAATCCAATCTAATCCAAGGAACGGCATCCAATCCTGTGCAATGCAATCCAAGGAACGCCATGCAGTCCAATCCAATGCAATCCAATCCGATCCAATCCAATCAATTCCAAGCAACGGCATCCAATCCAATCCAAGCCAATCCAATCCAAACCAAGCCAAGCCAATCCAAGGAACGGCATCAAATCCAATTCAATACAATCCAATACAATCCAATCCAAGGAACGGCATCCAATCCAATCCTATGCAATGCTATCCAAGGAACGCCATGCAATCCAATCCAATGCAATCCAATCCGATCCAATCCAATCCAAACAAATCCAATCTAAGGAACGTCATCCAATCCAATCCAATCCAACCCAAACCAATCCAATTCAATCAAATCCAAACGAAGGAACGGCATTCAATCCAATCCAATCCAACCCAAACCAATCCAATTCAATCAAATCCAAACGAAGGAACGGCATTCAATCCAATCCAATCCAATCCAAGGAACGGCATCCAATCCAATCCAATCCAATCAAATTCAATCCAATCCAATCCAATCCAAGGAACGGCATCCAATCCTATTCAATCAAATGCAATCCAATCCAATCCAATCCAAACAAATCCAATCTAAGGAACGGCATTTAATCCAATCCAATCCAATCCAATCTAATCCAAGTAACGGCATCCAATCCAATCCTATGCAATGCAATCCAAGGAACGCCATGCAATTCAATCCAATGCAATCCAAACAAATCCAATCGAAGGAACGGCATTCAATCCAATCGAATCCAATCCAATCCAAGGACCGCATCTAATCCATTCCAATCCAATCCAATCCAATCAAAGAAACTGCATCCAATCCAATCCAATCTAATCCAAGGAACGGCATCCAATCCTATGCAATGCAATCCAAGGAACGCCATGCAGTCCAATCCAATGCAATCCAATCCGATCCAATCCAATCCAATCCAAGCAACGGCATCCAATCCAATCCAAGCCAATCCAATCCAAACCAAGCCAATCCAATCCAAGGAACGGCATCAAATCCAATTCAATACAATCCAATACAATCCAATCCAAGGAACGGCATCCAATCCAATCCTATGCAATGCTATCCAAGGAACGCCATGCAATCCAATCCAATGCAATCCAATCCGGTCCAATCAAATCCAAACAAATCCAATCTAAGGAACGGCATTCAATCCAATCCAATCCAATCCAATCTTAGGACCGGCATCCTATCAATCCAATCCAAGTAACGGCATCCAATCCAATCCAATCCAATCCAATCCCATCCAATGCAATCCACTCCAATCCAATCCAAACCAATCCAATCCAATCCAATCCAATCCACTCCAATCCAATGCAATCCAATTCAATCCAAGGAACGGCATCCAATTTAATCCAATACAATCCAATCCAATCCAATCCAATCCAAGGAACGGCATCCACTCCAATCCAATCCAATCCAATCGAAGGACCGGCATCCAATCAATCCAATCCAAGTAACGGAATCCAATCCAATCCAATCCAATCCAATCCCATCCAATGCAATCCACTCCAATCCAATCCAAACCAATCCAATCCAATCCAATCCAATCCAATCCGATCCAATGCAATCCAATTCAATCCAAGGAACGGCATCCAATTTAATCCAATCCAATCCAATCCAATCCAATGCAATCCAATTCAATCCAAGGAACGGCATCCAATTTAATCCAATACAATCCAATCCAATCCAATCCAAGGAACGGCATCCAATCCAATCCAATCCAATCCAATCCAATCCAATCTAATCCTAGGAACGGCATCCAATCCAATCCAATCCAATCCAACGCAATCCAATCCAATCCAATCCAATCCAAACAAATCCAATCGAAAGAACGGCATTCAATCCAATCCAATCCAATCCAATCTAAGGACCGGCATCCAATCAATCCAATCCAAGTAACGGCATCCAATCCAATCCAATCCCATCCAATGCAATCCACTCCAATCCAATCCAAACCAATCCAATCGAATCCAATCCAATCCAATCCAATCCAATCCAATCCAATCCACGGAACGGCATCCAATCCAATACAATCCAATCCAATCTAATCCTACGAACGGCATCCAATCCAATCCAATCCCAGCCAATCCAATCCAATCCAAGGAACGACATCCAATCCAATCCAATCCAATCCAATCCTATCCAACGAACGGCATCCAATGCAATCCAATCCAATCCAATCCAACCCAATCAAATCCAGTCCAGTCCAATCCAAGGAACGGGATCCAATCCCATCCACCCAATCCAATGCAATCCAATCCAATGAACGTCATCCAATCGAATCCAATCCAACCCAAACCAATCCAATTCAATCAAATCCAAACGAAGGAACGGCATTCAATCCAATCCAATCCAATCCAAGGAACGGTATCCAATCCAATCCATTCCAATCCAATCCAATCTCATCCAAGGAACGGCATCCAATCCAATCCAATCCAATCAAATTCAATCCAATCCAATCCAATCCAAGGAACGGCATCCAATCCTATTCAATCAAATGCAATCCAATCCAATCCAATCCAGTCCAATCCAAACAAATCCAATCTAAGGAACGGCATTCAATCCAATCCAATCCAATCCAATCTAATCCAAGTAACGGCATCCAATCCAATCCTATGCAATGCAATCCAAGGAACGCCATGCAATTCAATCCAATGCAATCCAAACAAATCCAATCGAAGGAACGGCATTCAATCCAATCGAATCCAATACAATCCAAGGACCGCATCTAATCCATTGCAATCCAATCCAATCCAATCCAATCAAAGGAACTGCATCCAATCCAATCCAATCCAATCTAATCCAAGGAACGGCATCCAATCCAATACTATGGAATGCAATCCAAGGAACGCCATGCAGTCCAATCCAATGCAATCCAATCCGATCCAATCCAGTCCAATCCAATCCAAGCAACGGCATCCAATCCAATCCAAGCCAATCCAATCCAAACCAAGCCAATCCAATCCAAGGAACGGCATCAAATCCAATTCAATACAATCCAATACAATCCAATCCAATGAACGGCATCAAATCCAATCCAATCCAATGCAATCCATTCCAATCCAATCCAATCCAATTCAATCCAAGGAACGGCATCTAATCCAATCCAATCCAATCCAATCCAATCGAATCCAATCCAATGCAATCCAATCCAACGAACGGCATCCAACCCAATCCAATCCAATCCAATCCACTCCTATCCAATTCAGTACAGGAAATGCCATCCAATCCAATCCAATTCAATCACATTCGATCCAATCCAATCCAATCCAATCCAATCCATGGAACGGCATCCAATCCAATCCAATCCAATCCAAGGATCGGCATCCAATACAATCCAAACCAATCTAATCGAATCCAATCCAATCCGATGCAATTCAATCCAAACCAAGGAACGGCATCCAATCCAATCCAATCCACTCCAATCCAATCCAATCCAATCCAATCCAATCCACTTCAATCAGGTCCAGTCCAATCCAAGGAACGGGATCCAATCCAATCCAATCCAATCTAATGCAAGGAACCGCATCCAATCCAATCCAATGAACATCATCCAATGCAATCCAATCCAACCAAAACCAATCCAATCCAATCAAATCCAAACGAAGGAACGGCATTCAATCCAATCCAATCCAATCCAATGAACGTCATCCAATCCAATCCAATCCAACCCAAACCAATCCAATCCAATCAAATCCAAACTAAGGAACGGCATTCAATGCAATCCAATCCAATCCAATTCAATCCAAGGAACGGCATCCAATCCAATCCATTCCAATCCAATCCAATCTAATCCACTCTATCCAAGGAACGGCATCCTATCCAATCCAATCCTATCCAATCCAATTCAATGAACGGCATCCAATCCAATCCAATCCAATCCAAACAAATCCAATCTAAGGAACGGCATTCAATGCATTCCAATCCAATCCAATCCAATCAAAGGAACGGCATCCAATCCAATCCAATCCAATCCAATCCAATCCAATCTAATCCAAGTAACGGCATCCAATCCAATCCTATGCAATGCAATCCAAGGAGCGCCATGCAATTCAATCCAATGCAATCCAAACAAATCCAATCGAAGGAACGGCATTCAATCCAATCGAATCCAATCCAATCCAAGGACCGCATCTAATCCATTCCAATCCAATCCAATCCAATCAAAGGAACTGCATCCAATCCAATCCAATCCAATCCAATCTAATCCAAGGAACGGCATCCAATCCTGTGCAATGCAATCCAAGGAACGCCATGCAGTCCAATCCAATGCAATCCAATCCGATCCAATCCAATCAATTCCAAGCAACGGCATCCAATCCAATCCAAGCCAATCCAATCCAAACCAAGCCAAGCCAATCCAAGGAACGGCATCAAATCCAATTCAATACAATCCAATACAATCCAATCCAAGGAACGGCATCCAATCCAATCCTATGCAATGCTATCCAAGGAACGCCATGCAATCCAATCCAATGCAATCCAATCCGATCCAATCCAATCCAAACAAATCCAATCTAAGGAACGTCATCCAATCCAATCCAATCCAACCCAAACCAATCCAATTCAATCAAATCCAAACGAAGGAACGGCATTCAATCCAATCCAATCCAACCCAAACCAATCCAATTCAATCAAATCCAAACGAAGGAACGGCATTCAATCCAATCCAATCCAATCCAAGGAACGGCATCCAATCCAATCCAATCCAATCAAATTCAATCCAATCCAATCCAATCCAAGGAACGGCATCCAATCCTATTCAATCAAATGCAATCCAATCCAATCCAATCCAAACAAATCCAATCTAAGGAACGGCATTTAATCCAATCCAATCCAATCCAATCTAATCCAAGTAACGGCATCCAATCCAATCCTATGCAATGCAATCCAAGGAACGCCATGCAATTCAATCCAATGCAATCCAAACAAATCCAATCGAAGGAACGGCATTCAATCCAATCGAATCCAATCCAATCCAAGGACCGCATCTAATCCATTCCAATCCAATCCAATCCAATCAAAGAAACTGCATCCAATCCAATCCAATCCAATCCAATCTAATCCAAGGAACGGCATCCAATCCTATGCAATGCAATCCAAGGAACGCCATGCAGTCCAATCCAATGCAATCCAATCCGATCCAATCCAATCCAATCCAAGCAACGGCATCCAATCCAATCCAAGCCAATCCAATCCAAACCAAGCCAATCCAATCCAAGGAACGGCATCAAATCCAATTCAATACAATCCAATACAATCCAATCCAAGGAACGGCATCCAATCCAATCCTATGCAATGCTATCCAAGGAACGCCATGCAATCCAATCCAATGCAATCCAATCCGGTCCAATCAAATCCAAACAAATCCAATCTAAGGAACGGCATTCAATCCAATCCAATCCAATCCAATCTTAGGACCGGCATCCTATCAATCCAATCCAAGTAACGGCATCCAATCCAATCCAATCCAATCCAATCCCATCCAATGCAATCCACTCCAATCCAATCCAAACCAATCCAATCCAATCCAATCCACTCCAATCCAATGCAATCCAATTCAATCCAAGGAACGGCATCCAATTTAATCCAATACAATCCAATCCAATCCAATCCAATCCAAGGAACGGCATCCACTCCAATCCAATCCAATCCAATCGAAGGACCGGCATCCAATCAATCCAATCCAAGTAACGGAATCCAATCCAATCCAATCCAATCCAATCCCATCCAATGCAATCCACTCCAATCCAATCCAAACCAATCCAATCCAATCCAATCCAATCCAATCCGATCCAATGCAATCCAATTCAATCCAAGGAACGGCATCCAATTTAATCCAATCCAATCCAATCCAATCCAATGCAATCCAATTCAATCCAAGGAACGGCATCCAATTTAATCCAATACAATCCAATCCAATCCAATCCAAGGAACGGCATCCAATCCAATCCAATCCAATCCAATCCAATCCAATCTAATCCTAGGAACGGCATCCAATCCAATCCAATCCAATCCAACGCAATACAATCCAATCCAATCCAATCCAAACAAATCCAATCGAAAGAACGGCATTCAATCCAATCCAATCCAATCCAATCTAAGGACCGGCATCCAATCAATCCAATCCAAGTAACGGCATCCAATCCAATCCAATCCCATCCAATGCAATCCACTCCAATCCAATCCAAACCAATCCAATCGAATCCAATCCAATCCAATCCAATCCAATCCAATCCAATCCAATCCACGGAACGGCATCCAATCCAATACAATCCAATCCAATCTAATCCTACGAACGGCATCCAATCCAATCCAATCCCAGCCAATCCAATCCAATCCAAGGAACGACATCCAATCCAATCCAATCCAATCCAATCCTATCCAACGAACGGCATCCAATGCAATCCAATCCAATCCAATCCAACCCAAACAAATCCAGTCCAGTCCAATCCAAGGAACGGGATCCAATCCCATCCACCCAATGCAATGCAATCCAATCCAATCCAAGCCAATCCTCTCCAAGCTAAGGAACGGCATCCAATTCAATGCAATCCAATCCAATCCAAGCCAATCCAATCCAATCTAAGTAACGGCATCCAATCCAATCCAATCTAATCCAAGGAACGGCATCCAATCCAATCCAATCCAATCTAATCCAAGCCAAGCCAAGCCAATCCAATCAAATCCACGGAACGGCATCCAAACCAATCCAATCCAATCTAATCCAAGGAACGGCATCCAATCCAATCCAATCCAATCCAATTCAATGCACTCCAATCCAATCCAATCCAATCCAATCCAATCCAATCCATTCCAATTCAATGCAATCCAATCCAATCAAATCCAATTCAAACAAAGGAACAGCATCCAATCCAATCCAATCCAATCCTGTCAAATCCAATCCAATCCAATCCAATCCAAGGAACGGCATCCAATCCATTCCAATCCAATCCAATCCAATCCAATCAAAGGAACGGCATCCAATCCAATCCAATCCAATGCAATCCAATCTAATCCAAGGAACGGCATCCAATCCAATCCTATGCAATGCAATCCAAGGAACGCCATGCAATCCAATCCAATGCAATCCAATCCGATCCACTCCTATCCAAACAAATCCAATCTACGGAACGGCATTCAATCCAATCCAATCCAATCCAATCCAAGGAACGGCATCCAATCCATTCCAATCCAATCCAATTCAATCCAATCAAAGGAAAGGCATCCAATCCAATTCAATCCCATCCAATCCAATCCAATCTAATCCAAGGAACGGCATCCAATCCAATCCTATGCAATGCAATCCAAGGAACGCCATGGAATCCAATCCAATGCAATCCAATCCGATCCAATCCAATCCAATCCAAGCAACGGCATCCAATCCAATCCAATTCAAGCCAAGCCAAGCCAATCCAATCATAGGAAGGGCATCAAATCCAATTCAATCCAATCCAATACAATCCAATCCAATCCAATCCAAGGAACGGCATCCAATCCAATCCAATCCAATGCAATCCATTCCAATCCAATCCAATCCAATTCAATCCAAGGAACGGCATCTAATCCAGTCCAATCCACTCCAATCCACTCCAATCCAATCCAATCCAATCCAATCCAATCCAATCCAATCCACTTCAATCAGGTCCAGTCCAATCCAAGGAACGGGTTCCAATCCAATCCAATCTAATGCAAGGAACCGCATCCAATCCAATCCAATGCAATCCAATCCAAGGAACGTCATCCAATCCAATCCAATCCAACCCAAACCAATCCAATTCAATCAAATCCAAACGAAGGAACGGCATTCAATCCAATCCAATCCAATCCAAGGAACGGTATCCAATCCAATCCATTCCAATCCAATCCAATCTAATCCAAGGAACGGCATCCAATCCAATCCAATCCAATCAAATTCAATCCAATGCAATCCAATCCAAGGAACGGCATCCAATCCTATTCAATCAAATGCAATCCAATCCAATCCAATCCAATCCAATCCAAACAAATCCAATCTAAGGAACGGCATTCAATCCAATCCAATCCAATCTAATCCAAGTAACGGCATCCAATCCAATCCAATCGAATGCAATCCAATCCAATGAACGTCATCCAATCCAATCCAATCCAACCCAAACCAATCCAATTCAATCAAATCCAAACGAAGGAACGGCATTCAATCCAATCCAATCCAACCCAAACCAATCCAATTCAATCAAATCCAAACGAAGGAACGGCATTCAATCCAATCCAATCCAATCCAAGGAACGGCATCCAATCCAATCCAATCCAATCAAATTCAATCCAATCCAATCCAATCCAAGGAACGGCATCCAATCCTATTCAATCAAATGCAATCCAATCCAATCCAATCCAAACAAATCCAATCTAAGGAACGGCATTTAATCCAATCCAATCCAATCCAATCTAATCCAAGTAACGGCATCCAATCCAATCCTATGCAATGCAATCCAAGGAACGCCATGCAATTCAATCCAATGCAATCCAAACAAATCCAATCGAAGGAACGGCATTCAATCCAATCGAATCCAATCCAATCCAAGGACCGCATCTAATCCATTCCAATCCAATCCAATCCAATCAAAGGAACTGCATCCAATCCAATCCAATCCAATCCAATCCAATCCAATCTAATCCAAGGAACGGCATCCAATCCAATCCTATGCAATGCAATCCAAGGAACGCCATGCAGTCCAATCCAATGCAATCCAATCCGATCCAATCCAATCCAATCCAATCCAAGCAACGGCATCCAATCCAATCCAAGCCAATCCAATCCAAACCAAGCCAATCCAATCCAAGGAACGGCATCAAATCCAATTCAATACAATCCAATACAATCCAATCCAATGAACGGCATCAAATCCAATCCAATCCAATGCAATCCATTCCAATCCAATCCAATCCAATTCAATCCAAGGAACGGCATCTAATCCAATCCAATCCAATCCAATCCAATCGAATCCAATCCAATGCAATCCAATCCAACGAACGGCATCCAACCCAATCCAATCCAATACAATCCACTCCTATCCAATTCAGTACAAGAAATGCCATCCAATCCAATCCAATTCAATCACATTCGATCCAATCCAATCCAATCCAATCCAATCCATGGAACGGCATCCAATCCAATCCAATCCAATCCAAGGATCGGCATCCAATACAATCCAAACCAATCTAATCGAATCCAATCCAATCCAATGCAATTCAATCCAAACCAAGGAACGGCATCCAATCCAATCCAATCCAATCCACTCCAATCCAATCCAATCCAATCCAATCCACTTCAATCAGGTCCAGTCCAATCCAAGGAACGGGATCCAATCCAATCCAATCCAATCTAATGCAAGGAACCGCATCCAATCCAATCCAATCCAATGAACATCATCCAATGCAATCCAATCCAACCAAAACCAATCCAATCCAATCAAATCCAAACTAAGGAACGGCATTCAATCCAATCCAATCCAATCCAATGAACGTCATCCAATCCAATCCAATCCAACCCAAACCAATCCAATCCAATCAAATCCAAACTAAGGAACGGCATTCAATGCAATCCAATCCAATCCAATCCAAGGAACGACATCCAATCCAATCCATTCCAATCCAATCCAATCTAATCCAATCTATCCAAGGAACGGCATCCTATCCAATCCAATCCAATCCAATCCAATTCAATGAACGGCATCCAATCCAATCCAATCCAATCCAAACAAATCCAATCTAAGGAACGGCATTCAATCCATTCCAATCCAATCCAATCCAATCAAAGGAACGGCATCCAATCCAATCCAATCCAATCTAATCCAAGTAACGGCATCCAATCCAATCCTATGCAATGCAATCCAAGGAGCGCCATGCAATTCAATCCAATGCAATCCAAACAAATCCAATCAAAGGAACGGCATTCAATCCAATCGAATCCAATCCAATCCAAGGACCGCATCTAATCCATTCCAATCCAATCCAATCCAATCCAATCCAATCCAATCCAATCAAAGGAACTGCATCCAATCTAATCAAATCCAATCCAATCTAATCCAAGGAACGGCATCCAATCCAATCCTATGCAACCCAATCCAATCCAATCCAATCCAATGCAATTCAAGGAACGGCATCCAATTCAATCCAATCAAATCCAAGGAACGGCATCCAATCCAATCCAATCCAATTGAATTCAATGCACTCCAATCCAATCCACTCCAATCCAATCCATTCTAATCCAATCCAATCCAATCCAATCCAATCCAAGGAACAGCATCCAATCCAATCCAATCCAATCCAAGGAACGGCATCCAATCCAATCTAATCCAATCCAATCCAACTAAAGGCATCCAATCCAATCCAATCCAATCCAATCAATTCCAATCCAAGGAACGGCATCAAATCCAATCCAAACCAATCCAATCCAATCCAAGGAACTGCATCCAATCCAATCCAATCCAATGAAATCCAATCCAATCCAAGGAACGGCATCCAATGCAATCCAATCCAATCCACACCAATCCAATCCAATCCAATCCAATCCAATCCAAACCAATCCAATCCTGTCAAATCCAATCCAATCCAATCCAATCCAAGGAACGGCATCCAATCCATTCCAATCCAATCCAATCCAATCCAATCAAAGGAACGGCATCCAATCCAATCCAATCCAATGCAATCCAATCTAATCCAAGGAACGGCATCCAATCCAATCCTATGCCATGCAATCCAAGGAACGCAATGCAATCCAATCCAATGCAATCCAATCCGATCCAATCAAAGGAAAGGCATCCAATCCAATTCAATCCCATCCAATCCAATCCAATCCAATCTAATCCAAGGAACGGCATCCAATCCAATCCTATGCAATGCAATCCAAGGAACGCCATGGAATCCAATCCAATGCAATCCAATCCGATCCAATCCAATCCAATCCAAGCAACGGCATCCAATCCAATCCAATCCAATCCAATCCAAGCCAAGCCAAGCCAATCCAATCCAAGGAAGGGCATCAAATCCAATTCAATCCAATCCAATACAATCCAATCCAATCCAATCCAAGGAACGGCATCCAATCCAATCCAATCCAATGCAATCCATTCCAATCCAATCGAATCCAATTCAATCCAAGGAACGGCATCTAATCCAGTCCAATCCACTCCAATCCACTCCAATCCAATCCAATCCAATCCAATCCAATACAATCCAATCCAATCCAATTCACTTCAATCAGGTCCAGTCCAATCCAAGGAACGGGTTCCAATCCAATCCAATCTAATGCAAGGAACCGCATCCAATCCAATCCAATGCAATCCAATCCAATAAACGTCATCCAATCCAATCCAATCCAACCCAAACCAATCCAATTCAATCAAATCCAAACGAAGGAACGGCATTCAATCCAATCCAATCCAATCCAAGGAACGGTATCCAATCCAATCCATTCCAATCCAATCCAATCTCATCCAAGGAACGGCATCAAATCCAATCCAATCCAATCAAATTCAATCCAATACAATCCAAACCAAGGAACGGCATCCAATCCTATTCAATCAAATGCAATCCAATCCAATTCAATCCAATGCAATCCAAACAATTCCAATCGAAGGAACGGCATTCAATCCAATCGAATCCAATACAATCCATGGACCGCATCTAATCCATTGCAATCCAATCCAATCCAATCAAATCCAATCAAAGGAACTGCATCCAATCAAATCCAATCCAATCCAATCTAATCCAAGGAACGGCATCCAATCCAATACTATGGAATGCAATCCAAGGAACGCCATGCAGTCCAATCCAATGCAATCCAATCCGATCCAATCCAGTCCAATCCAATCCAAGCAACGGCATCCAATCCAATCCAAGCCAGTCCAATCCAAACCAAGCCAATCCAATCCAAGGAACGGCATCAAATCCAATTCAATACAATCCAATACAATCCAATCCAATGAACGGCATCAAATCCAATCCAATCCAATGCAATCCATTCCAATCCAATCCAATCCAATCCAATTCAATCCAAGGAACGGCATCTAATCCAATCCAATCCAATCCAATCCAATCGAATCCAATCCAATGCAATCCAATCCAACGAACGGCATCCAACCCAATCCAATCCACTCCAATCCACTCCTATCCAATTCAGTACAGGAAATGCCATCGAATCCAATCCAATTCAATCACATTCGATCCAATCCAATCCAATCCAATCCAATCCATGGAACGGCATCCAATCCAATCCAATCCAATCCAAGGATCGGCATCCAATACAATCCAAACAAATCTAATCGAATCCAATCCAATCCAATGCAATTCAATCCAAACCAAGGAACGGCATCCAATCCAATCCAATCCAATCCACTCCAATCCAATCCAATCCAATCCAATCCACTTCAATCAGGTCCAGTCCAATCCAAGGAACGGGATCCAATCCAATCCAATCCAATCTAATGCAAGGAACCGCATCCAATCCAATCCAATCCAATGAACATCATCCAATGCAATCCAATCCAACCAAAACCAATCCAATCCAATCAAATCCAAACTAAGGAACGGCATTCAATCCAATCCAATCCAATCCAATGAACGTCATCCAATCCAATCCAACCCAAACCAATCCAATCCAATCAAATCCAAACTAAGGAACGGCATTCAATGCAATCCAATCCAATCCAATCCAATCCAAGGAACGACATCCAATCCAATCCATTCCAATCCAATCCAATCTAATCCAATCTATCCAAGGAACGGCATCCTATCCAATCCAATCCAATCCAATCCAATCCAATTCAATGAACGGCATCCAATCCAATCCAATCCAATCCAAACAAATCCAATCTAAGGAACGGCATTCAATCCATTCCAATCCAATCCAATCCAATCAAAGGAACGGCATCCAATCCAATCCAATCCAATCCAATCCAATCCAATCTAATCCAAGTAACGGCATCCAATCCAATCCTATGCAATGCAATCCAAGGAGCGCCATGCAATTCAATCCAATGGAATCCAAACAAATCCAATCGAAGGAACGGCATTCAATCCAATCGAATCCAATCCAATCCAAGGACCGCATCTAATCCATTCCAATCCAATCCAATCCAATCCAATCCAATCAAAGGAACTGTTTCCAATCCAATCCAATCCAATCCAATCTAATCCAAGGAACGGCATCCAATCCAATCCTATGCAACCCAATCCAATCCAATCCAATCCAATGCAATTCAAGGAACGGCATCCAATTCAATCCAATCAAATCCAAGGAACGGCATCCAATCCAATCCAATCCAATTGAATTCAATGCACTCCAATCCAATCCACTCCAATTCAATCCATTCCAATCCAATCCAATCCAATCCAATCCAATCCAATCCAATCCAATCCAATCCAAGGAACAGCATCCAATCCAATCCAATCCAATCCAAGGAACGGCATCCAATCCAATCTAATCCAATCCAATCCAACTAAAGGCATCCAATCCAATCCAATGCAATCCAATCAATTCCAATCCAAGGAACTGCATCAAATCCAATCCAAACCAATCCAATCCAATCCAATCCAAGGAACGGCATCCAATCCAATCCAATCCAGTCCAATGAAATCCAATCCAATCCAAGGAACGGCATCCAATGCAATCCAATCCAATCCAATCCACACCAATCCAATCCAATCCAATCCAATCCAAACCAATCCAATCCTGTCAAATCCAATCCAATCCAATCCAATCCAAGGAACGGCATCCAATCCATTCCAATCCAATCCAATCCCATCCAATCAAAGGAACGGCATCCAATCCAATCCAATCCAATGCAATCCAATCTAATCCAAGGAACGGCATCCAATCCAATCCTATGCCATGCAATCCAAGGAACGCCATGCAATCCAATCCAATGCAATCCAATCCGATCCAATCAAAGGAAAGGCATCCAATCCAATTCAATCCCATCCAATCCAATCCAATCCAATCTAATCCAAGGAACGGCATCCAATCCAATCCTATGCAATGCAATCCAAGGAACGCCATGGAATCCAATCCAATGCAATCCAATCCGATCCAATCCAATCCAATCCAAGCAACGGCATCCAATCCAATCCAATCTAATCCAAGCCAAGCCAAGCCAATCCAATCCAAGGAAGGGCATCAAATCCAATTCAATCCAATCCAATCCAATCCAATCCAATCCAATCCAAGGAACGGCATCCAATCCAATCCAATCCAATGCAATCCATTCCAATCCAATCCAATCCAATTCAATCCAAGGAACGGCATCTAATCCAGTCCAATCCATTCCAATCCACTCCAATCCAATCCAATCCAATCCAATCCAATCCAATACAATCCAATCCAATCCAATCCAATTCACTTCAATCAGGTCCAGTCCAATCCAAGGAACGGGTTCCAATCCAATCCAATCTAATGCAAGGAACCGCATCCAATCCAATCCAATGCAATCCAAGCCAATAAACGTCATCCAATCCAATCCAATCCAACCCAAACCAATCCAATTCAATCAAATCCAAACGAAGGAACGGCATTCAATCCAATCCAATCCAATCCAAGGAACTGCATCCAATCCAATCCAATCCAATGAAATCCAATCCAATCCAAGGAACGGCATCCAATGCAATCCAATCCAATCCACACCAATCCAATCCAATCCAATCCAATCCAATCCAAACCAATCCAATCCTGTCAAATCCAATCCAATCCAATCCAATCCAAGGAACGGCATCCAATCCATTCCAATCCAATCCAATCCAATCCAATCAAAGGAACGGCATCCAATCCAATCCAATCCAATGCAATCCAATCTAATCCAAGGAACGGCATCCAATCCAATCCTATGCCATGCAATCCAAGGAACGCAATGCAATCCAATCCAATGCAATCCAATCCGATCCAATCAAAGGAAAGGCATCCAATCCAATTCAATCCCATCCAATCCAATCCAATCCAATCTAATCCAAGGAACGGCATCCAATCCAATCCTATGCAATGCAATCCAAGGAACGCCATGGAATCCAATCCAATGCAATCCAATCCGATCCAATCCAATCCAATCCAAGCAACGGCATCCAATCCAATCCAATCCAATCCAATCCAAGCCAAGCCAAGCCAATCCAATCCAAGGAAGGGCATCAAATCCAATTCAATCCAATCCAATACAATCCAATCCAATCCAATCCAAGGAACGGCATCCAATCCAATCCAATCCAATGCAATCCATTCCAATCCAATCGAATCCAATTCAATCCAAGGAACGGCATCTAATCCAGTCCAATCCACTCCAATCCACTCCAATCCAATCCAATCCAATCCAATCCAATACAATCCAATCCAATCCAATTCACTTCAATCAGGTCCAGTCCAATCCAAGGAACGGGTTCCAATCCAATCCAATCTAATGCAAGGAACCGCATCCAATCCAATCCAATGCAATCCAATCCAATAAACGTCATCCAATCCAATCCAATCCAACCCAAACCAATCCAATTCAATCAAATCCAAACGAAGGAACGGCATTCAATCCAATCCAATCCAATCCAAGGAACGGTATCCAATCCAATCCATTCCAATCCAATCCAATCTCATCCAAGGAACGGCATCAAATCCAATCCAATCCAATCAAATTCAATCCAATACAATCCAAACCAAGGAACGGCATCCAATCCTATTCAATCAAATGCAATCCAATCCAATTCAATCCAATGCAATCCAAACAATTCCAATCGAAGGAACGGCATTCAATCCAATCGAATCCAATACAATCCATGGACCGCATCTAATCCATTGCAATCCAATCCAATCCAATCAAATCCAATCAAAGGAACTGCATCCAATCAAATCCAATCCAATCCAATCTAATCCAAGGAACGGCATCCAATCCAATACTATGGAATGCAATCCAAGGAACGCCATGCAGTCCAATCCAATGCAATCCAATCCGATCCAATCCAGTCCAATCCAATCCAAGCAACGGCATCCAATCCAATCCAAGCCAGTCCAATCCAAACCAAGCCAATCCAATCCAAGGAACGGCATCAAATCCAATTCAATACAATCCAATACAATCCAATCCAATGAACGGCATCAAATCCAATCCAATCCAATGCAATCCATTCCAATCCAATCCAATCCAATCCAATTCAATCCAAGGAACGGCATCTAATCCAATCCAATCCAATCCAATCCAATCGAATCCAATCCAATGCAATCCAATCCAACGAACGGCATCCAACCCAATCCAATCCACTCCAATCCACTCCTATCCAATTCAGTACAGGAAATGCCATCGAATCCAATCCAATTCAATCACATTCGATCCAATCCAATCCAATCCAATCCAATCCATGGAACGGCATCCAATCCAATCCAATCCAATCCAAGGATCGGCATCCAATACAATCCAAACAAATCTAATCGAATCCAATCCAATCCAATGCAATTCAATCCAAACCAAGGAACGGCATCCAATCCAATCCAATCCAATCCACTCCAATCCAATCCAATCCAATCCAATCCACTTCAATCAGGTCCAGTCCAATCCAAGGAACGGGATCCAATCCAATCCAATCCAATCTAATGCAAGGAACCGCATCCAATCCAATCCAATCCAATGAACATCATCCAATGCAATCCAATCCAACCAAAACCAATCCAATCCAATCAAATCCAAACTAAGGAACGGCATTCAATCCAATCCAATCCAATCCAATGAACGTCATCCAATCCAATCCAACCCAAACCAATCCAATCCAATCAAATCCAAACTAAGGAACGGCATTCAATGCAATCCAATCCAATCCAATCCAATCCAAGGAACGACATCCAATCCAATCCATTCCAATCCAATCCAATCTAATCCAATCTATCCAAGGAACGGCATCCTATCCAATCCAATCCAATCCAATCCAATCCAATTCAATGAACGGCATCCAATCCAATCCAATCCAATCCAAACAAATCCAATCTAAGGAACGGCATTCAATCCATTCCAATCCAATCCAATCCAATCAAAGGAACGGCATCCAATCCAATCCAATCCAATCCAATCCAATCCAATCTAATCCAAGTAACGGCATCCAATCCAATCCTATGCAATGCAATCCAAGGAGCGCCATGCAATTCAATCCAATGCAATCCAAACAAATCCAATCGAAGGAACGGCATTCAATCCAATCGAATCCAATCCAATCCAAGGACCGCATCTAATCCATTCCAATCCAATCCAATCCAATCCAATCCAATCAAAGGAACTGTTTCCAATCCAATCCAATCCAATCCAATCTAATCCAAGGAACGGCATCCAATCCAATCCTATGCAACCCAATCCAATCCAATCCAATCCAATGCAACTCAAGGAACGGCATCCAATTCAATCCAATCAAATCCAAGGAACGGCATCCAATCCAATCCAATCCAATTGAATTCAATGCACTCCAATCCAATCCACTCCAATTCAATCCATTCCAATCCAATCCAATCCAATCCAATCCAATCCAATCCAATCCAATCCAATCCAAGGAACAGCATCCAATCCAATCCAATCCAATCCAAGGAACGGCATCCAATCCAATCTAATCCAATCCAATACAACTAAAGGCATCCAATCCAATCCAATGCAATCCAATCAATTCCAATCCAAGGAACTGCATCAAATCCAATCCAAACCAATCCAATCCAATCCAATCCAAGGAACGGCATCCAATCCAATCCAATCCAGTCCAATGAAATCCAATCCAATCCAAGGAACGGCATCCAATGCAATCCAATCCAATCCAATCCACACCAATCCAATCCAATCCAATCCAAACCAATCCAATCCTGTCAAATCCAATCCAATCCAATCCAATCCAAGGAACGGCATCCAATCCATTCCAATCCAATCCAATCCCATCCAATCAAAGGAACGGCATCCAATCCAATCCAATCCAATGCAATCCAATCTAATCCAAGGAACGGCATCCAATCCAATCCTATGCCATGCAATCCAAGGAACGCCATGCAATCCAATCCAATGCAATCCAATCCGATCCAATCAAAGGAAAGGCATCCAATCCAATTCAATCCCATCCAATCCAATCCAATCCAATCTAATCCAAGGAACGGCATCCAATACAATCCTATGCAATGCAATCCAAGGAACGCCATGGAATCCAATCCAATGCAATCCAATCCGATCCAATCCAATCCAATCCAAGCAACGGCATCCAATCCAATCCAATCTAATCCAAGCCAAGCCAAGCCAATCCAATCCAAGGAAGGGCATCAAATCCAATTCAATCCAATCCAATCCAATCCAATCCAATCCAATCCAAGGAACGGCATCCAATCCAATCCAATCCAATGCAATCCATTCCAATCCAATCCAATCCAATTCAATCCAAGGAACGGCATCTAATCCAGTCCAATCCATTCCAATCCACTCCAATCCAATCCAATCCAATCCAATCCAATCCAATACAATACAATCCAATCCAATCCAATTCACTTCAATCAGGTCCAGTCCAATCCAAGGAACGGGTTCCAATCCAATCCAATCTAATGCAAGGAACCGCATCCAATCCAATCCAATGCAATCCAAGCCAATAAACGTCATCCAATCCAATCCAATCCAACCCAAACCAATCCAATTCAATCAAATCCAAACGAAGGAACGGCATTCAATCCAATCCAATCCAATCCAAGGAACGGTATCCAATCCAATCCATTCCAATCCAATCCAATCTCATCCAAGGAACGGCATCAAATCCAATCCAATCCAATCAAATTCAATCCAATACAATCCAATCCAAGGAACGGCATCCAATCCTATTCAATCAAATGCAATCCAATCCAATTCAATCCAATGCAATCCAAACAAATCCAATCGAAGGAACGGCATTCAATCCAATCGAATCCAATACAATCCATGGACCGCATCTAATCCATTGCAATCCAATCCAATCCAATCCAATCAAAGGAACTGCATCCAATCCAATCCAATCCAATCTAATCCAAGGAACGGCATCCAATCCAATACTATGGAATGCAATCCAAGGAACACCATGCAGTCCAATCCAATGCAATCCAATCCGATCCAATCCAGTCCAATCCAATCCAAGCAACGGCATCCAATCCAATCCAAGCCAATCCAATCCAAACCAAGACAATCCAATCCAAGCAACGGCATCAAATCCAATTCAATACAATCCAATACAATCCAATCCAATGAACGGCATCAAATCCAATCCAATCCAATGCAATCCATTCCAATCCAATCCAATCCAATTCAATCCAAGGAACGGCATCTAATCCAATCCAATCCAATCCAATCCAATCGAATCCAATCCAATGCAATCCAATCCAACGAACGGCATCCAACCCAATCCAATCCAATCCAATCCACTCCTATCCAATTCAGTACAGGAAATGCCATCCAATCCAATCCAATTCAATCACATTCGATCCAATCCAATCCAATCCAATCCAATCCATGGAACGGCATCCAATCCAATCCAATCCAATCCAAGGATCGGCATCCAATACAATCCAACCCAATCTAATCGAATCCAATCCAATCCAATGCAATTCAATCCAAACCAAGGAACGGCATCCAATCCAATCCAATCCACTCCAATCCAATCCAATCCAATCCAATCCACTTCAATCAGGTCCAGTCCAATCCAAGGAACGGGATCCAATCCAATGCAATCCAATCTAATGCAAGGAACCGCATCCAATCCAATCCAATCCAATGAACATCATCCAATGCAATCCAATCCAACCAAAACCAATCCAATCCAATCAAATCCAAACAAAGGAACGGCATTCAATCCAATCCAATCCAATCCAATGAACGTCATCCAATCCAATCCAATCCAATGAACGTCATCCAATCCAATCCAATCCAACCCAAACCAATCCAATCCAATCAAATCCACACTAAGGAACGGCATTCAATGCAATCCAATCCAACCCATTCCAATCCAAGGAACGGCATCCAATCCAATCCATTCCAATCCAATCCAATCTAATCCAATCTATCCAAGGAACGGCATCCGATCCAATCCAATCCAATCCAATCCAATTCAATGAACGGCATCCAATCCAATCCAATCCAATCCAAACAAATTCAATCTAAGGAACGGCATTCAATCCATTCCAATCCAATCCAATCCAATCAAAGGAACGGCATCCAATCCAATCCAATCCAATCCAATCCAATCTAATCCATGTAACGGCATCCAATACAATCCTATGCAATGCAATCCAAGGAGCGCCATGCAATTCAATCCAATGCAATCCAAACAAATCCAATCGAAGGAACGGCATTCAATCCAATCGAATCCAATCCAATCGAAGGACCGCATCTAATCCATTCCAATCCAATCCAATCCAATCCAATCCAATCAAAGGAACTGCATCCAATCCAATCCAATCCAATCTAATCCAAGGAACGGCATCCAATCCAATCCGATGCAATGCAATCCAAGGAACGCCATGCAATTCAATCCAATGCAATCAAAACAAATCCAATCGAAGGAACGGCATTCAATCCAATCGAATCCAATCCAATCCAAGGACCGCATCTAATCCATTCCAATCCAATCCAATCCAATCAAAGGAACTGCATCCAATCCAATCCAATCCAATCCAATCTAATCCAAGGAACGGCATCCAATCCTATGCAATGCAATCCAAGGAACGCCATGCAGTCCAATCCAATGCAATCCAATCCGATCCAATCCAATCCAATCCAAGCAACGGCATCCAATCCAATCCAAGCCAATCCAATCCAAACCAAGCCAATCCAATCCAAGGAACGGCATCAAATCCAATTCAATACAATCCAATACAATCCAATCCAAGGAACGGCATCCAATCCAATCCTATGCAATGCTATCCAAGGAACGCCATGCAATCCAATCCAATGCAATCCAATCCGCTCCAATCAAATCCAAACAAATACAATCTAAGGAACGGCATTCAATCCAATCCAATCCAATCCAATCTAAGGACCGGCATCCTATCAATCCAATCCAAGTAACGGCATCCAATCCAATCCAATCCAATCCCATCCAATGCAATCCACTCCAATCCAATCCAAACCAATCCAATCCAATCCAATCCACTCCAATCCAATGCAATCCAATTCAATCCAAGGAACGGCATCCAATTTAATCCAATACAATCCAATCCAATCCAATCCAATCCAAGGAACGGCATCCAATCCAATCCAATCCAATCCAATCGAAGGACCGGCATCCAATCAATCCAATCCAAGTAACGGCATCCAATCCAATCCAATCCAATCCCATCCAATGCAATCCACTCCAATCCAATCCAAACCAATCCAATCCAATCCAATCCAATCCAATCCAATGCAATCCAATTCAATCCAAGGAACGGCATCCAATTTAATCCAATCCAATCCAATCCAATCCAATCCAATCCAATCAAAGGAACTGCATCCAATCCAATCCAATCCGATCCAATCTAATCCAAGGAACGGCATCCAATCCAATACTATGGAATGCAATCCAAGGAACGCCATGCAGTCCAATCCAATGCAATCCAATCCGATCCAATCCAGTCCAATCCAATCCAAGCAACGGCATCCAATCCAATCCAAGCCAATCCAATCCAAACCAAGCCAATCCAATCCAAGGAACGGCATCAAATCCAATTCAATACAATCCAATACAATCCAATACAATGAACGGCATCAAATCCAATCCAATCCAATGCAATCCATTCCAATCCAATCCAATCCAATTCAATCCAAGGAACGGCATCTAATCCAATCCAATCCAATCCAATCCAATCGAATCCAATCCAATGCAATCCAATCCAACGAACGGCATCCAACCCAATCCAATCCAATCCAATCCACTCCTATCCAATTCAGTACAGGAAATGCCATCCAATCCAATCCAATTCAATCACATTCGATCCAATCCAATCCAATCCAATCCAATCCATGGAACGGCATCCAATCCAATCCAATCCAATCCAAGGATCGGCATCCAATACAATCCAAACCAATCTAATCGAATCCAATCCAATCCAATGCAATTCAATCCAAACCAAGGAACGGCATCCAATCCAATCCAATCCACTCCAATCCAATCCAATCCAATCCACTTCAATCAGGTCCAGTCCAATCCAAGGAACGGGATCCAATCCAATCCAATCTAATGCAAGGAACCGCATCCAATCCAATCCAATCCAATGAACATCATCCAATGCAATCCAATCCAACCAAAACCAATCCAATCCAATCAAATCCAAACTAAGGAACGGCATTCAATCCAATCCAATCCAATCCAATGAACGTCATCCAATCCAATCCAATCCAATCCAAACCAATCCAATCCAATCAAATCCAAACTAAGGAACGGCATTCAATGCAATCCAATCCAATCCAATCCAATCCAAGGAACGACGTCCAATCCAATCCATTCCAATCCAATCCAATCTAATCCAATCTATCCAAGGAACGGCATCCTATCCAATCCAATCCAATCCAATCCAATTCAATGAACGGCATCCAATCCAATCCAATCCAATCCAAACAAATCCAATCTAAGGAACGGCATTCAATCCATTCCAATCCAATCCAATCCAATCAAAGGAACGGCATCCAATCCAATCCAATCCAATCCAATCCAATCTAATCCAAGTAACGGCATCCAATCCAATCCTATGCAATGCAATCCAAGGAGCGCCATGCAATTCAATCCAATGCAATCCAAACAAATCCAATCGAAGGAACGGCATTCAATCCAATCGAATCCAATCCAATCCAAGGACCGCATCTAATCCATTCCAATCCAATCCAATCCAATCAAAGGAACTGCATCCAATCCAATCCAATCCAATCCAATCTAATCCAAGGAACGGCATCCAATCCTATGCAATGCAATCCAAGGAACGCCATGCAGTCCAATCCAATGCAATCCAATCCGATTCAATCCAATCCAATCCAAGCAACGGCATCCAATCCAATCCAAGCCAATCCAATCCAAACCAAGCCAATCCAATCCAAGGAACGGCATCAAATCCAATTCAATACAAGCCAATACAATCCAATCCAAGCCAATACAATCCAATCCAAGGAACGGCATCCAATCCAATCCTATGCAATGCTATCCAAGGAACGCCATGCAATCCAATCCCATGCAATCCAATCCGATCCAATCAAATCCAAACAAATCCAATCTAAGGAACGGCATTCAATCCAATCCAATCCAATCCAATCTAAGGACCGGCATCCTATCAATCCAATCCAAGTAACGGCATCCAATCCAATCCAATCCAATCCAATCCCATCCAATGCAATCCACTCCAATCCAATCCAAACCAATCCAAACCAATGAAATCCACTCCAATCCAATGCAATCCAATTCAATCCAAGGAACGGCATCCAATTTAATCCAATACAATCCAATCCAATCCAATCCAATCCAAGGAACGGCATCCAATCCAATCCAATCCAATCCAATCGAAGGACCGGCATCCAATCAATCCAATCCAAGTAACGGCATCCAATCCAATCCAATCCAATCCAATCGAATCCCATCCAATGCAATCCACTCCAATCCAATCCAAACCAATCCAATCCAATCCAATCCAATCCAATCCAATCCAATCCAATGCAATCCAATTCAATCCAAGGAACGGCATCCAATTTAATCCAATCCAATCCAATCCAATCCAATGCAATCCAATTCAATCCAAGGAACGGCATCCAATTTAATCCAATCCAATCCAATCCAAGGAACGGCATCCAATCCAATCCAATCCAATCCAATCCAATCCAATCCAATCTAATCCTAGGAACGGCATCCAATCCAATCCAATCCAATCCAACGCAATACAATCCAATCCAATCCAAACAAATCCAATCGCAAGAACGGCATTCAATCCAATCCAATCCAATCCAATCTAAGGACCGGCATCCAATCAATCCAATCCAAGTAACGACATCCAATCCAATCCAATCCAATCCAATCCTATCCAACGAACGGCATCCAATGCAATCCAATCCAATCCAATCCAACCCAATCAAATCCAGTCCAGTCCAATCTAAGGAACGGGATCCAATCCCATCCACCCAATGCAATGCAATCCAATCCAATCCAAGCCAATCCTCTCCAAGCTAAGGAACGGCATCCAATCCAATGCAATCCAATCCAATCCAAGCCAATCCAATCCAATCTAAGTAACGGCATCCAATCCAATCCAATCTAATCCAAGGAACGGCATCCAATCCAATCCAATCCAATCTAATCCAAGCCAAGCCAAGCCAATCCAATCAAATCCACGGAACGGCATCCAATCCAATCCAATCCAATCTAATCCAAGGAACGGCATCCAATCCAATCCAATCCAATCCAATCCAATTCAATGCACTCCAATCCAATCCAATCCAATCCAATCCATTCCAATCCAATGCAATCCAATCCAATCCAATCCAATTCAAACAAATGAACAGCATCCAATCCAATACAATCCAATCCAATCCAATCCAATCCAAGGAACGGCATCCAATCCAATCTAATCCAATCCAATCCAACTAACGGCATCCAATCCAATCCAATCCAATCTAATCCAAGGAACGGCATCTAAACAAATCCAATTCAATCCAATCCAATCCAATCCAATCGAAGGAACGGCATCCAATCCAATCCAATCCAATCCAATCAATTCCAATCCAAGGAACGGCATCAAATCCAATCTAATCCAATCCAATCCAAGGAACGGCATCCAATCCAATCCAACCCAGTCCAATGAAATCCAATCCAATCCATGGCACGGCATCCAATCCAATCCAATCCAATCCAATCCACAGCAATCCAATCCAATCCAATCCAATCCAATCCAAAAGAATCCAATCCAGTCAAATCCAATCCAATCCAATCCAACCCAATGCAATCCACTCCAATCCAATCCAAACCAATCCAATCGAATCCAATCCAATCCAATCCAATCCAATCCAATCCAATACAATCCAATTCAATCCAAGGAACGGCATCCAATTTAATCCAATCCCATCCAATCCAATCCAAGGAACGGCATCCAATCCAATCCAAACAAATCCAATCTAAGGACCGGCTTCCAATCAATCCAATCCAAGTAACGGCATCCAATCCAATCCAATCCAATCCAATCCAATCCCATCCAATCCAATCCAATCCAATCCAATCCAATCCAATCCAATCCAATCCAATGCAATCCAATTCAATCCAAGGAACGGCATCCAATTTAATCCAATCCAATCCAATCCAATCCAATGCAATCCAATTCAATCCAACGAACGGCATCCAATTTAATCCAATACAATCCAATCCAATCCAATCCAAGGAACGGCATCCAATCCAATCCAATCCAATCCAATCCAATCCAATCCAATCTAATCCTAGGAACGGCATCCAATCCAATCCAATCCAATCCAACGCAATCCAATCCAATCCAATCCAATCCAAACAAATCCAATCGAAAGAACGGCATTCAATCCAATCCAATCCAATCCAATCTAAGGACCGGCATCCAATCAATCCAATCCAAGTAACGGCATCCAATCCAATCCAATCCAATCCAATCCCATCCAATGCAATCCACTCCAATCCAATCCAAACCAATCCAATCCAATCGAATCGAATCCAATCCAATCCAATCCAATCCAAGCCAATGCAATACAATTCAATCCAAGGAACGGCATCCAACTTAATCCAATACAATCCAATCCAATCCAATCCAAGGAACGGCATCCAATCCAATCCAATCCAATCCAATCGAATCCTACGAACGGCATCCAATCCAATCCAATCCCAGCCAATCCAATCCAATCCAAGGAACGACATCCAATGCAATCCAATCCAATCCAATCCTATCCAACGAACGGCATCCAATGCAATCCAATCCAATCCAATCCAACCCAATCAAATCCAGTCCAGTCCAATCCAAGGAACGGGATCCAATCCCATCCACCCAATGCAATGCAATCCAATCCAATCCAAGCCAATCCTCTCCAAGCTAAGGAACGGCATCCAATCCAATGCAATCCAATCCAATCCAAGCCAATCCAATCCAATCTAAGTAACGGCATCCAATCCAATCCAATCCAATCTAATCCAAGGAACGGCATCCAATCCAATCCAATCCAATCTAATCCAAGCCAAGCCAAGCCAATCCAATCAAATCCACGGAACGGCATCCAATCCAATCCAATCCCATCTAATCCAAGGAACGGCATCCAATCCAATCCAATCCAATCCAATCCAATTCAATGCACTCCAATCCAATCCAATCCAATCCAATCCAATCCAATCCATTCCAATCCAATGCAATCCAATCCAATTCAAACAAAGGAACAGCATCCAATCCAATCCAATCCAATCCAAGGAACGGCATCCAATCCAATCTAATCCAATCCAATCCAACTAACGGCATCCAATCCAATCCAATCCAATCTAATCCAAGGAACGGCATCTAAACAAATCCAATTCAATCCAATCCAATCGAATCCAATCGAAGGAACGGCATCCAATCCAATCCAATCCAATCCAATCTAATCCAAGGAACGGCATCTAAACAAATCCAATTCAATCCAATCTAATCCAATCCAATCCAAGGAAGGGCATCCAATCCAATCCAACCCAGTCCAATGAAATCCAATCCAATCCATGGCACGGCATCCAATCCAATCCAATCCACACCAATCCAATACAATCCAATCCAAACCAATCCAATCCAGTCAAATCCAATCCAATACAATCCAATCCAAGGAACGGCATCCAATCCATTCAAATCCAATCCAATACAATCCAATCCAAGGAACGGCATCCAATCCATTCAAATCCAATCCAATCCAATCAAAGGAACGGTATCCAATCCAATCCAATCCAATCCAATCTAATCCAAGGAACGGCATCCAATCCAATCCTATGCAATTCTATCCAAGGAACGCCATGCAATCCAATCCAACGCAATCCAATCCGATCCAATCCAATCCAAACAAATCCAATCGAAGGAACGACATTCAATCCAATCCAATACAATCCAATCAAAGGATTGGCATCCAATCAATCCACTCCAAGTAACGGCATCCAATCGAATCCAATCCAATCCAATCCCATCCAATGCAATCCACTCCAATCCAATCCAATCCAATCCAATCCAATCCAATGCAATACAATTCAATCCAAGGAACGGCATCCAATTTAATCCAATCCAATCCAATCCAATCCAAGGAACGGCATCCAATCCAATCCAATCCAATCTAATCCTACGAACGGCATCCAATCCAATCCAATCCCAGCCAATCCAATCCAATCCAAGGAACGACATCCAATCCAATCCAATCCAATCCTATCCAACGAACGGCATCCAATGCAATCCAATCCAATCCAACCCAATCAAATCCAGTCCAGTCCAATCCAAGGAACGGGATCCAATCCCATCCACCCAATGCAATGCAATCCAATCCTATCCAAGCCAATCCTCTCCAAGCTAAGGAACGGCATCCAATCCAATGCAATCCAATCCAATCCAAGCCAATCCAATCCAATCTAAGTAACGGCATCCAATCCAATCCAATACAATCTAATCCAAGGAACGGCATCCAATCCAATCCAATTCAATCTAATCCAAGCCAAGCCAAGCCAATCCAGTCAAATCCACGGAACGGCATCAAATCCAATCCAATCCAATCCAATACAATACAATCCAATACAATCCAATCCAGGGAACGGCATCAAATCCAATCCAATCCAATGCAATAAATTCCAATCCAATCCAATCCAATCCAACCCAATCCAATCCAATCCAATCCAAGGAACGGCATCCAATCCAATCCAGTACAATCCAATCTAATCCAAGGAACCGCATCCAATCCAATCCAATCCAATCCAATGAACGGCATCCAATCCAATCCAATCCAAACCAATCCAATCCAATCCAATCCAAAGAACGGCAACCAACCGAATCCAATCCAATCCAATCCTATCGAATCCAATCCAAGGAACGCCAGCCAATCCAATCCAATCCGATACAATCCAATCCAATCCAATCCAAACCAATCCAATCCAATCCAATCCAACGAACGGCAACCAACCGAATCCAATCCAATCCTATCGAATCCAATCCAAGGAACGCCATCCAATCCAATCCAATACAATCCAAGACAATCCAATCCAAGGAACGGCACCCAACGTAACCCAATCCAATGCAATCCAATCCAATCCAATCCAATCCAATCCAAACCAATCCAATCCAATCCAACCCAATCTAATCCAATCCAAGGAACGGCACCCAACCCAATCCAATCCAATGCAATCCAATCCAAACCAATCCAATCCAATCCAATCCAATCCAATCAAATCTAAGGAATGGCATTCAATCCAATCCAATGCAATCCAAGCAACGGCATCCAATCCAATCCAATCCAAGGAACGGCATCCAATCCAATCCAGTCCAATCCAATCTAATCCAAGGAATCGCATCCAATCCAATCCAACCTAATCCAATCCAATCCAATGAACGGCATCCAATCCAATCCAATCCAAACCAATCCAATCCAATCCAATCCAACGAACGGCAACCAACCGAATCCAATCCAATCCAATCCAATCCTATCTAATCCAATCCAAGGAACGCCATCCAATCCAATCCAATCCGATCCAATCCAATCCAATCCAATCCAATCCAATGCAATACAATTCAATCCAAGGAACGGCATCCAATTTAATCCAATACAATCCAATCCAATCCAATCCAATCCAAGGAACGGCATCCAATCCAATCCAATCCAATCTAATCCTACGAACGGCATCCAATCCAATCCAATCCCAGCCAATCCAATCCAATCCAAGGAACGACATCCAATCCAATACAATCCAATCCTACCCAACGAACGGCATCCAATGCAATCCAATCCAATCCAACCCAATCAAATCCAGTCCAGTCCAATCCAAGGAACGGGATCCAATCCCATCCACCCAATGCAATGCAATCCAATCCAATCCAAGCCAATCCTCTCCAAGCTAAGGAACGGCATCCAATCCAATGCAATCCAATCCAATCCAAGCCAATCCAATCCAATCTAAGTAACGGCATCCAATCCAATCCAATCCAATCTAATCCAAGGAACGGCATCCAATCCAATCCAATTCAATCTAATCCAAGCCAAGCCAAGCCAATCCAGTCAAATCCACGGAACGGCATCAAATCCAATCCAATCCAATCCAATACAATACAATCCAATACAATCCAATCCAGGGAACGGCATCAAATCCAATCCAATCCAATGCAATAAATTCCAATCCAATCCAATCCAATCCAACCCAATCCAATCCAATCCAATCCAATCCAAGGAACGGCATCCAATCCAATCCAATCCAATCCAATCCAATCCAATGAACGGCATCCAATCCAATCCAATCCAAACCAATCCAATCCAATCCAATCCAAAGAACGGCAACCAACCGAATCCAATCCAATCCAATCCTATCGAACCCAATCCAAGGAACGCCAGCCAATTCAATGCAATCCGATACAATCAAATCCAATCCAAACCAATCCAATCCAATCCAATCCAACGAACGGCAACCAACCGAATCCAATCCAATCCAATCCTATCGAATCCAATCCAAGGAACGCCATCCAATCCAATCCAATACAATCCAATACAATCCAATCCAAGGTACATAGAACATAGAACATAGAACATTACAGCGCAGAACAGGCCCTTCGGCCCACGATGTTGCACCGACCAGTTAAAAAAAAAACTGTGACCCTCCAACCTAAACCAATTTCTTTTCGTCCATGAACCTATCTACGGATCTCTTAAACGCCCCCAAACTAGGCGCATTTACTACTGATGCTGGCAGGGCATTCCAATCCCTCACCACCCTCTGGGTAAAGAACCTACCCCTGACATCGGTTCTATAACTACCCCCCCTCAATTTAAAGCCATGCCCCCTCGTGCTGGATTTCTCCATCAGAGGAAAAAGGCTATCACTATCCACCCTATATAAACCTCTAATCATCTTATATGTTTCAATAAGATCCCCTCTTAGCCGCCGCCTTTCCAGCGAAAACAATCCCAAATCCCTCAGCCTCTCCTCATAGGATCTCCCCTCCATACCAGGCAACATCCTGGTAAACCTCCTCTGCACCCTCTCCAAAGCCTCCACATCCTTCCTGTAATGTGGGGACCAGAACTGCACACAGTACTCCAAGTGCGGCCGCACCAGAGTTGTGTACAGTTGCAACATAACGCTACGACTCCTAAATTCAATCCCCCTACCAATAAACGCCAAGACACCATATGCCTTCTTAACAACCTTATCTACTTGATTCCCAACTTTCAGGGATCTATGCACACATACACCTAGATCCCTCTGCTCCTCCACACTATTCAAAGTCCTCCCGTTAGCCCTATACTCAACACATCTGTTATTCCTACCAAAGTGAATTACCTCACACTTCTCCGCATTAAACTCCATCCGCCACCTCTCGGCCCAACTTTGCAACCTGTCTAAGTCTTCCTGCAAACTACGACACCCTTCCTCACTGTCTACCACACCACCGACTTTGGTGTCATCAGCAAATTTGCTAATCCACCCAACTATACCCTCATCCAGATCATTAATAAATATTACAAACAGCAGTGGCCCCAAAACATATCCTTGAGGTACACCACTTGTAACCGCACTCCATGATGAATATTTACTATCAACCACCACCCTCTGTTTCCTATCCGCTAGCCAATTCCTGATCCAATTTCCTAGAACACCCCCAATCCCATACATCTGCATTTTCTGCAGAAGCCTACCATGGTGAACCTTATCAAACGCCTTACTAAAATCCATATATACCACGTCCACTGCCTTGCCCCCATCCACCTCCTTGGTCACTTTCTCAAAAAACTCAATAAGGTTAGTAAGGCACGACCTACCTGCCACAAAACCATGCTGACTATCACCTATCAATTCATTACTCTCCAAATAACTATAAATCCTATCCCTTATAATTTTTTCCAACATCTTGCCGACAACAGAAGTGAGACTCACCGGTCTATAATTCCCGGGGAAGTCTCTGTTCCCCTTCTTAAACAATGGGACAACATTCGCTAACCTCCAATCTTCTGGTACTATACCAGAGGCCAACGACGACCTGAAGATCAGAGCCAGAGGCTCTGCAATCACTTCTCTTGCCTCCCAGAGAATCCTTGGATAAATCCCATCCGGACCAGGGGATTTATCTATTTTCAGACCCTCCAGAATATCCTGCACATCCTCGGATCATTCCAGTACGGCACCCAACCTAACCCAATCCAATGCAAACCAATCCAATCCAATCCAATCCAATCCAATCCAATCCAATCCAATCCAATCCAACCCAATCTAATCCAATCCAAGGAACGGCACCCAACCCAATCCAATCCAATGCAATCCAATCCAAACCAATCCAATCCAATCCAATCCAATCCAATCAAATCTAAGGAATGGCATTCAATCCAATCCAATGCAATCCAAACAACGGCATCCAATCCATTCCAATCCAATCCAAGGAACGGCATCCAATCCAATCCAACCTAATCCAATCCAATCCAATGAACGGCATCCAATCCAACCCAATCCAAACCAATCCAATCCAATCCAATCCAACGAACGGCAACCAACCGAATCCAATCCAATCCAATCCAATCCTATCTAATCCAATCCAAGGAACGCCATCCAATCCAATCCAATCCGATCCAATCCAATCCAATCCAATCCAATCCAATTCAATCCAATCCAATCCAATCCTATGCAATGCTATCCAAGGAACGCCATGCAATCCAATCCAATGCAATCCAATCCGATCCAATCCAATCCAAACAAATCCAATCTAAGGAACGGCATTCAATCCAATCCAATCCAATCCAATCTAAGGACCGGCATCCTATCAATCCAATCCAAGTAACGGAATCCAATCCAATCCAATCCAATCCAATCCCATCCAATGCAATCCACTCCAATCCAATTCAAACCAATCCAATCCAAACCACTCCAATCCAATGCAATCCAATTCAATCCAAGGAACGGAATCCAATTTAATCCAATACAATCCAATCCAATCCAATCCAATCCAAGGAACGGCATCCAATCCAATCCAATCCAATCGAAGGACCGGCATCCAATCAATCCAATCCAAGTGACGGCATCCAATCCAATCCAATCCAATCCAATCCCATCCAATGCAATCCACTCCAATCCAATCCAAACCAATCCAATCCAATCCAATCCAATCCAATCCAATGCAATCCAATTCAATCCAAGGAACGGCATCCAATTTAATCCAATCCAATCCAATCCAATGCAATCCAATTCAATCCAAGGAACGGCATCCAATTTAATCCAATACAATCCAATCCAATCCAATCCAAGGAACGGCATCCAATCCAATCCAATCCAATCCAATCCAATCCAATCTAATCCTAGGAACGGCATCCAATCCAATCCAATCCAATCCAACGCAATACAATCCAATCCAATCCAATCCAAACAAATCCAATCGAAAGAACGGCATTCAATCCAATCCAATCCAATCCAATCTAAGGACCGGCATCCAATCAATCCAATCCAAGTAACGGCATCCAATCCAATCCCATCCAATGCAATCCACTCCAATCCAATCCAAACCAATCCAACCGAATCCAATCCAATCCAATCCAATCCAATCCAATCCAAGCCAATGCAATACAATTCAATCCAAGGAACGGCATCCAATTTAATCCAATACAATCCAATCCAATCCAATCCAATCCAATCCACGGAACGGCATCCAATCCAATCCAATCCAATCCAATCTAATCCTACGAACGGCATCCAATCCAATCCAATCCCAGCCAATCCAATCCAATCCAAGGAACGACATCCAATCCAATCCAATCCAATCCAATCCTATCCAACGAACGGCATCCAATGCAATCCAATCCAATACAATCCAATCCAACCCAATCAAATCCAGTCCAGTCCAATCTAAGGAACGGGATCCAATCCCATCCACCCAATGCAATGCAATCCAATCCAATCCAAGCCAATCCTCTCCAAGCTAAGGAACGGCATCCAATCCAATGCAATCCAATCCAATCCAAGCCAATCCAATCCAATCTAAGTAACGGCATCCAATCCAATCCAATCTAATCCAAGGAACGGCATCCAATCCAATCCAATCCAATCTAATCCAAGCCAAGCCAAGCTATTCCAATCAAATCCACGGAACGGCATCCAATCCAATCCAATCTAATCCAAGGAACGGCATCCAATCCAATCCAATCCAATCCAATGCAATCCAATCCAATCCAATCCAATTCAAACAAAGGAACAGCATCCAATCCAATCCAATCCAATCCAATTCAAACAAAGGAACAGCATCCAATCCAATCCAATCCAATCCAAGGAACGGCATCCAATCCAATCTAATCCAATCCAATCCAACTAACGGCATCCAATCCAATCCAATCCAATCTAATCCAAGGAACGGCATCTAAACAAATCCAATTCAATCCAATCCAATCCAATCGAAGGAACGGCATCCAATCCAATCCAATCCAATCCAATCAATTCCAATCCAAGGAACGGCATCAAAACCAATCTAATCCAATCCAATCCAAGGAACGGCATCCAATCCAATCCAACCCAGTCCAATGAAATCCAATCCAATCCATGGCACGGCATCCAATCCAATCCAATCCAATCCAATCCACACCAATACAATCCAAACCAACACAATCCAATCCAAACCAATCCAATCCAGTCAAATCCAATCCAATCCAATCCCATCCAATGCAATCCACTCCAATCCAATCCAAACCAATCCAATCCAATCCAATCCAATCCAAGGAACGGCATCCAATCCAATCCAAACAAATCCAATCTAAGGACCGGCTTCCAATCAATCCAATCCAAGTAACGGCATCCAATCCAATCCAATCCAATCCAATCCAATCCCATCCAATGCAATCCACTCCAATCCAATCCAAACCAATCCAATCCAATCCAATCCAATCCAATCCAATCCAATCCAATCCAATCCAATCCAATGCAATCCAATTCAATCCAAGGAACGGCATCCAATTTAATCCAATCCAATCCAATCCAATCCAATCCAATGCAATCCAATTCAATCCAAGGAACGGCATCCAATTTAATCCAATACAATCCAATCCAATGCAATCCAAGGAACGGCATTCAATCCAATCCAATCCAATCCAATCCAATCTAATCCTAGGAACGGCATCCAATCCAATCCAATCCAATCCAACGCAATCCAATCCAATCCAATCCAATCCAAACAAATCCAATCGAAAGAACGGCATTCAATCCAATCCAATCCAATCCAATCTAAGGACCGGCATCCAATCAATCCAATCCAAGTAACGGCATCCAATCCAATCCAATCCAATCCAATCCCATCCAATGCAATCCACTCCAATCCAATCCAAACCAATCCAATCGAATCCAATCCAATCCAATCCAATCCAAGCCAAGCCAATGCAATACAATTCAATCTAAGGAACGGCATCCAATTTAATCCAATACAATCCAATCCAATCCAATCCAAGGAACGGCATCCAATCCAATCCAATCCAATCCAATCTAATCCTACGAACGGCATCCAATCCAATCCAATCCCAGCCAATCCAATCCAATCCAAGGAACGATATCCAATGCAATCCAATCCAATCCAATCCAACCCAATCAAATCCAGTGCAGTCCAATCCAAGGAACGGGATCCAATCCCATCCACCCAATGCAATGCAATCCAATCCAATCCAAGCCAATCCTCTCCAAGCTAAGGAACGGCATCCAATCCAATGCAATCCAATCCAATCCAAGCCAATCCAATCCAATCTAAGTAACGGAATCCAATCCAATCCAATCCAATCTAATCCAAGGAACGGCATCCAATACAATCCAATCCAATCTAATCCAAGCCAAGCCAAGCCAATCCAATCAAATCCACGGAACGGCATCCAATCCAATCCAATCCCATCTAATCCAAGGAACGGCATCCAATCCAATCCAATCCATTCCAATCCAATTCAATGCACTCCAATCCAATCCAATCCAATCCAATCCATTCCAATCCAATGCAATCCAATCCAATTCAAACAAAGGAACAGCATCCAATCCAATCCAATCCAATCCAATCCAAGGAACGGCATCCAATCCAATCTAATCCAATCCAATCCTACTAACGGCATCCAACCCAATCCAATCCAATCTAATCCAAGGAACGGCATCTAAACAAATCCAATTCAATCCAATCCAATCCAATCCAATCGAAGGAACGGCATCCAATCCAATCCAATCCAATCTAATCCAAGGAACGGCATCTAAACAAATCCAATTCAATCCAATCTAATGCAATCCAATCCAAGGAACGGCATCCAATCCAATCCAACCCAGTCCAATGAAATCCAATCCAATCCATGGCACGGCATCCAATCCAATCCAATCCAATCCACACCAATCCAATCCAATCCAATCCAAACCAATCCAATCCAGTCAAATCCAATCCAATACAATCCAATCCAAGGAACGGCATCCAATCCATTCAAATACAATCCAATACAATCCAATCCAAGGAACGGCATCCAATCCATTCCAATCCAATCCAATCCAATCCAATCAAAGGAACGGTATCCAATCCAATCCAATCCAATCCAATCCAATCTAATCCAAGGAACGGCATCCAATCCAATCCTATGCAATTCTATCCAAGGAACGCCATGCAATCCAATCCAACGCAATCCAATCCGATCCAATCCAATCCAAACAAATCCAATCGAAGGAACGACATTCAATCCAATCCAATCCAATCCAATCTAAGGATTGGCATCCAATCAATCCACTCCAAGTAACGGCATCCAATCCAATCCAATCCAATCCAATCCCATCCAATGCAATCCACTCCAATCCAATCCTAACCAATCCAATCGAGTCCAATCCAATCCAATCCAATCCAATCCAATGCAATACAATTCAATCCAAGGAACGGCATCCAATTTAATCCAATACAATCCAATCCAATCCAATCCAATCCAAGGAACGGCATCCAATCCAATCCAATCCAATCCAATCTAATCCTACGAACGGCATCCAATCCAATCCAATCCCAGCCAATCCAATCCAATCCAAGGAACGACATCCAATCCAATCCAATCCAATCCAATCCTACCCAACGAACGGCATCCAATGTAATCCAATCCAATCCAACCCAATCAAATCCAGTCCAGTCCAATCCAAGGAACGGGATCCAATCCCATCCACCCAATGCAATGCAATCCAATCCAATCAAAGCCAATCCTCTCCAAGCTAAGGAACGGCATCCAATCCAATGCAATCCAATCCAATCCAAGCCAATCCAATCCAATCTAAGTAACGGCATCCAATCCAATCCAATCCAATCTAATCCAAGGAACGGCATCCAATACAATCCAATCCAATCTAATCCAAGCCAAGCCAAGCCAATCCAATCAAATCCACGGAACGGCATCCAATCCAATCCAATCCAATCTAATCCAATCCAATCCAATTCAATGCACTCCAATCCAATCCAATCCAATCCAATCCAATCCAATCCAATCCATTCCAATCCAATGCAATCCAATCCAATCCAATCCAATTCAAACAAAGGAACAGCATCCAATCCAATCCAATCCAATCCAATCCAATCCAAGGAACGGCATCCAATCCAATTTAATCCAATCCAATCCAACTAACGGCATCCAATCCAATCCAATCCAATCTAATCCAAGGAACGGCATCTAAACAAATCCAATTCAATCCAATCCAATCCAATCCAATCGAAGGAACGGCATCCAATCCAATCCAATCCAATCCAATCAATTCCAATCCAAGGAACGGCATCAAATCCAATCTAATCCAATCCAATCCAAGGAACGGCATCCAATCCAATCCAACCCAGTCCAATGAAATCCAATCCAATCCATGGCACGGCATCCAATCCAATCCAATCCAATCCACACCAATACAATCCAAACCAATACAATCCAATCCAAACCAATCCAATCCAGTCAAATCCAATCCAATCCAATCCAATCCCATCCAATGCAATCCACTCCAATCCAATCCAATCGAATCCAATCCAATCCAATCCAATCCAATGCAATCCAATTCAATCCAAGGAACGGCATCCCATTTAATCCAATCCAATCCAATCCACTCCAAGGAACGGCATCCAATCCAATCCAAACAAATCCAATCTAAGGACCGGCTTCCAATCAATCCAATCCAAGTAACGGCATCCAATCCAATCCAATCCAATCCAATCCCATCCAATGCAATCCACTCCAATCCAATCCAAACCAATCCAATCCAATCCAATCCAATCCAATCCAATCCAATCCAATCCAATGCAATCCAATTCAATCCAAGGAACGGCATCCAATTTAATCCAATCCAATCCAATCCAATCCAATGCAATCCAATTCAATCCAAGGAACGGCATCCAATTTAATCCAATACAATCCAATCCAATCCAAGGAACGGCATCCAATCCAATCCAATCCAATCCAATCCAATCCAATCCAATCCATTCTAATCCTAGGAACGGCATCCAATCCAATCCAATCCAATCCAACGCAATCCAATCCAATCCAATCCAATCCAATCCAAACAAATCCAATCGAAAGAACGGCATTCAATCCAATCCAATCCAATCCAATCTAAGGACCGGCATCCAATCAATCCAATCCAAGTAACGGCATCCAATCCAATCCAATCCAATCCAATCCCATCCAATGCAATCCACTCCAATCCAATCCAAACCAATCCAATCGAATCCAATCCAATCCAATCCAATCCAATCCCATCCAATGCAATACAATTCAATCCAAGGAACGGCATCCAATTTAATCCAATACAATCCAATCCGATCCAATCCAAGGAACGGCATCCAATCCAATCCAATCCAATCCAATCCAATCTAATCCTACGAACGGCATCCAATCCAATCCAATCCCAGCCAATCCAATCCAATCCAAGGAACGACATCCAATGCAATCCAATCCAATCCAATCCTATCCAACGAACGGCATCCAATGCAATTCAATCCAATCCAATCCAACCCAATCAAAACCAGTCCAGTCCAATCCAAGGAACGGGATCCAATCCCATCCACCCAATGCAATGCAATCCAATCCAATCCCAGCCAATCCTCTCCAAGCTAAGGAACGGCATCCAATCCAATGCAATCCAATCCAATCCAATCTAAGTAACGGCATCCAATCCAATCCAATCCAATCCAATCTAATCCAAGGAACGGCATCCAATCCAATCCAATCCAATCTAATCCAAGCCAAGCCAAGCCAATCCAATCAAATCCACGGAACGGCATCCAATCCAATCCAATCCCATCTAATCCAAGGAACGGCATCCAATCCAATCCAATCCAATCCAATTCAATGCACTCCAATCCAATGCAATCCAATCCAATCCATTCCAATCCAATGCAATCCAATGCAATTCAAACAAAGGAACAGCATCCAATCCAATCCAATCCAATCCAAGGAACGGCATCCAATCCAATCTAATCCAATCCAATCCAACTAACGGCATCCAATCCAATCCAATCCAATCTAATCCAAGGAACGGCATCTAAACAAATCCAATTCAATCCAATCCAATCCAATCGAAGGAACGGCATCCAATCCAATCCAATCCAATCTAATCCAAGGAACGGCATCTAAACAAATCCAATTCAATCCAATCTAATCCAATCCAATCCAAGGAACGGCATCCAATCCAATCCAACCCAGTCCAATGAAATCCAATCCAATCCATGGCACGACATCCAATCCAATCCAATCCAATCCAATCCACACCAATCCAATCCAATCCAATCCAAACCAATCCAATCCAGTCAAATCCAATCCAATACAATCCAATCCAAGGAACGGCATCCAATCCATTCAAATCCAATCCAATACAATCCAATCCAAGGAACGGCATCCAATCCATTCCAATCCAATCCAATCCAATCCAATCAAAGGAACGGTATCCAATCCAATCCAATCCAATCCAATCTAATCCAAGGAACGGCATCCAATCCAATCCTATGCAATTCTATCCAAGGAACGCCATGCAATCCAATCCAACGCAATCCAATCCGATCCAATCCAATCCAAACAAATCCAATCGAAGGAACGACATTCAATCCAATCCAATCCAATCCAATCTAAGGATTGGCATCCAATCAATCCACTCCAAGTAACGGCATCCAATCCAATCCAATCCAATCCCATCCAATGCAATCCACTCCAATCCAATCCAAACCAATCCAATCGAATCCAATCCAATCCAATCCAATCCAATGCAATACAATTCAATCCAAGGAACGGCATCCAATTTAATCCAATACAATCCAATCCAATCCAATCCAAGGAACGGCATCCAATCCAATCCAATCCAATCCAATCCAATCTAATCCTACGAACGGCATCCAATCCAATCCAATCCCAGCCAATCCAATCCAATCCAATCCAAGGAACGACATCCAATCCAATCCAATCCAATCCTATCCAACGAACGGCATCCAATGCAATCCAATCCAATCCAACCCAATCAAATCCAGTCCAGTCCAATCCAAGGAACGGGATCCAATCCCATCCACCCAATGCAATGCAATCCAATCCAATCCAAGCCAATCCTCTCCAAGCTAAGGAACGGCATCCAATCCAATGCAATCCAATCCAAGCCAATCCAATCCAATCTAAGTAACGGCATCCAATCCAATCCAATCCAATCCAATCTAATCCAAGGAACGGCATCCAATCCAATCCAATTCAATCTAATCCAAGTCAAGCCAAGCCAATCGAGTCAAATCCACGGAACGGCATCAAATCCAATCCAATCCAATCCAATACAATACAATCCAATACAATCCAATCCAGGGAACGGCATCAAATCCAATCCAATCCAATGCAATAAATTCCAATCCAATCCAATCCAATCCAACCCAATCCAATCCAATCCAATCCAAGGAACGGCATCCAATCCAATCCAGTACAATCCAATCTAATCCAAGGAACCGCATCCAATCCAATCCAATCCAATCCAATGAACGGCATCCAATCCAATCCAATCCAAACCAATCCAATCCAATCCAATCCAAAGAACGGCAACCAACCGAATCCAATCCAATCCAATCCAATCCTATCGAATCCAATCCAAGGAACGCCAGCCAATCCAATCCAATCCGATACACGCCAATCCAATCCAAACCAATCCAATCCAATCCAATCCAACGAACGGCAACCAACCGAATCCAATCCAATACAATCCTATCGAATCCAATCCAAGGAACGCCATCCAATCCAATCCAATACAATCCAATACAATCCAATCCAAGGAACGGCACCCAACCTAACCCAATCCAATGCAATCCAATCCAATCCAATCCAATCCAATCCAAACCAATCCAATCCAATCCAACCCAATCTAATCCATTCCAAGGAACGGCACCCAGCCCAATCCAATCCAATGCAATCCAATCCAAACCAATCCAATCCAATCCAATCCAATCAAATCTAAGGAATGGCATTCAATCCAATCCAATGCAATCCAAGCAACGGCATCCAATCCAATCCAATCCAATCCAAGGAACGGCATCCAATCCAATCCAGTCCAATCCAATCGAATCCAAGGAATCGCATCCAATCCAATCCAACCTAATCCAATCCAATCCAATGAACAGCATCCAATCCAATCCAATCCAAACCAATCCAATCCAATCCAACGAACGGCAACCAACCGAATCCAATCCAATCCAATCCTATCTAATCCAATCCAAGGAACGCCATCCAATCCAATCCAATCCGATCCAATCCAATCCAATCCAATCCAATCCAATCCAATCCAATTCAATCCAATTCAATTCAAACCAAGGAACGGCATCCAATCCAATCCAATCCAATCCAATCCACTCCAATCCAGCCCAATCCAATCCAATCCACTTCAATCAGGTCCAGTCCAATCCAAGGAACGGGATCCAATCCAATCCAATCCAATCTAATGCAAGGAACCGCATCCAATCCAATCCAATCCAATGAACATCATCCAATGCAATCCAATCCAACCAAAACCAATCCAATCCAATCAAATCCAAACTAGGGAACGGCATTCAATCCAATCCAATCCAATCCAATGAACGTCATCCAATCCAATCCAATCCAACCCAAACCAATCCAATCCAATCAAATCCAAACTAAGGAACGGCATTCAATGCAATCCAATCCAATCCAATCCAATCCAAGGAACGGCATCCAATCCAATCCATTCCAATCCAATCCAATCTAATCCAATCTATCCAAGGAACGGCATCCTATCCAATCCAATCCAATCCAATCCAATTCAATGAAAGGCATCCAATCCAATCCAATCCAAACAAATCCAATCTGAGGAACGGCATTCAATCCATTCCAATCCAATCCAATCAAAGGAACGGCATCCAACCCATTCCAATCCAATCCAATCCACTCCTATCCAATTCAGTACAAGAAATGCCATCCAATCCAATCCAATTCAATCACATTCGATCCAATCCAATCCAATCCAATCCAATCCATGAAACGGCATCCAATCCAATCCAATCCAATCCAAGGATCGGCATCCAATACAATCCAAACCAATCTAATCGAATCCAATCCAATCCAATGCAATTCAATCCAAACCAAGGAACGGCATCCAATCCAATCCAATCCAATCCAATCCACTCCAATCCAATCCAATCCAATCCACTTCAATCAGGTCCAGTCCAATCCAAGGAACGGGATCCAATCCAATCCAATCCAATCTAATGCAAGGAACCGCATCCAATCCAATCCAATCCAATGAACATCATCCAATGCAACCCAATCCAATCCAATTCAATCCACGTAACGGCATCCAATCGAATCCAATCCAAGGAACGGCATTAAACCAAACCAATCCAATCGAATCCAACGAACGGCATCCTCCCCAATCCAATCCAATCCAATCTAATCCCATCCAATCCAAGGAACGCCATCCAATCCATTCCAATCCAATCCGATCCAATCCAATCCAATCCAATCCAAGAAACGGCATCCAATCCAATCCAATCCAATCCAATCCAAGGATCGGCATCCAATCCTATCCAATCCAATCGAATCCACTCCACTCCAATTCAATCCCATCCCATCCAATCCAAACCAATCCAATCCAATCCAGTCCAGTCCAGTCCAGTCCAATCCAAGGAACGGGATCCAATCCAATCCAATCCAATGCAATCCGATCCAATCCAATTCTATCCAATCCAATCAATTCCAATCCTAGGAACAGCATCCAATCCAATCCAATCCAATCAAATCCAAGGAACGGAATTCAATCCAATCCAATCCAATCCAGTCCAATGAAACCCAATGCAATCAAAGCAACGGCATCCAATCAATTCCAATCCAATCCAAACCAAACCAATCCAATCCAACCCAATACAATCCAATCCAATGAACGGCATCCAATCCAATCCAATCCAATCCAATCGGAGCCAATCCAATCCAAGGAACGGCATCCAATCCAATCCAATGCAATGCAATCCAGTCCAATCCAATCCCATCCAATCCAATCTAATCCAATCCAATCTAAGGAACGACATTCAATCCAATCCAATCCAATCCAATCCAATCCAGTCCAATCCAATCCAATCCAATGAACGGCATGCAATCCAATCCAATGCAATCCAAACCTATCCAATCCAATCCAAGGAACGCCGTCCAATCCAATCCAATCCAAGCCGATCCAATCCATTCCAAGAAACGGCATCCAATCCAATCCAAGGATCGGCATCCAAACCAATCCAATCCAATCCAATCCAATCCACTCCATCCAATCCCATCCAATCCAAACCAGTCCAATCCAATCCAGTCCAGTCCAATGCAATCCGATCCAATCCAATTCTATCCAATCCAATCAATTCCAATCCTAGGAACGGCATCAAATCCAATCCAATCCAATCCAATCCAATCCAAGGAACGGCATTCAATCCAATCCAATCCAATCCAGTCCAATGAAACTCAATGCAATCAAAGGAACGGCATCCAATCGAATCCAATCCAATCCAATCCGAACCAATCCAATCCAATCCAACCCAATACAATCCAATCTAATGAACGACATCCAATCCAATCCAATGCAATGCAATCCAGTCCAATCCAATCCGATCCAATCCAATCAAATCCAATCCAATCTCAGGAACGACATTCAATCCAATCCAATCCAATCCAATCCACTCCAATCCAACCCAATCCAATCCAATCCACTTCAATCAGGTCCAGTCCAATCCAAGGAACGGGATCCAATCCAATCCAATCCAATCTAATGCAAGGAACCGCATCCAATCCAATCCAATCCAATGAACATCATCCAATGCAATCCAATCCAACCAAAACCAATCCAATCCAATCAAATCCAAACTAGGGAACGGCATTCAATCCAATCCAATCCAATCCAATGAACGTCATCCAATCCAATCCAATCCAACCCAAACCAATCCAATCCAATCAAATCCAAACTAAGGAACGGCATTCAATGCAATCCAATCCAATCCAATCCAATCCAAGGAACGGCATCCAATCCAATCCATTCCAATCCAATCCAATCTAATCCAATCTATCCAAGGAACGGCATCCTATCCAATCCAATCCAATCCAATCCAATTCAATGAACGGCATCCAATCCAATCCAATCCAAACAAATCCAATCTGAGGAACGGCATTCAATCCATTCCAATCCAAGCCAATCCAATCAAAGGAACGACATCCAACCCAATCCAATCCAATCCAATCCACTCCTATCCAATTCAGTACAAGAAATGCCATCCAATCCAATCCAATTCAATCACATTCGATCCAATCCAATCCAATCCAATCCAATCCATGAAACGGCATCCAATCCAATCCAATCCAATCCAAGGATCGGCATCCAATACAATCCAAACCAATCTAATCGAATCCAATCCAATCCAATGCAATTCAATCCAAACCAAGGAACGGCATCCAATCCAATCCAATCCAATCCAATCCACTCCAATCCAATCCAATCCAATCCACTTCAATCAGGTCCAGTCCAATCCAAGGAACGGGATCCAATCCAATCCAATCCAATCTAATGCAAGGAACCGCATCCAATCCAATCCAATCCAATGAACATCATCCAATGCAACCCAATCCAATCCAATTCAATCCACGTAACGGCATCCAATCGAATCCAATCCAAGGAACGGCATTAAACCAAACCAATCCAATCGAATCCAACGAACGGCATCCTCCCCAATCCAATCCAATACAATCTAATCCCATCCAATCCAAGGAACGCCATCCAATCAATTCCAATCCAATCCGATCCAATCCAATACAATCCAATCCAAGAAACGGCATCCAATCCAATCCAATCCAATCCAATCCAAGGATCGGCATCCAATCCTATCCAATCCAATCGAATCCACTCCACTCCAATTCAATCCCATCCCATCCAATCCAAACCAATCCAATCCAATCCAGTCCAGTCCAGTCCAGTCCAATCCAAGGAACGGGATCCAATCCAATCCAATCCAATGCAATCCGATCCAATCCAATTCTATCCAATCCAATCAATTCCAATCCTAGGAACAGCATCCAATCCAATCCAATCCAATCAAATCCAAGGAACGGAATTCAATCCAATCCAATCCAATCCAGTCCAATGAAACCCAATGCAATCAAAGCAACGGCATCCAATCAATTCCAATCCAATCCAAACCAAACCAATCCAATCCAACCCAATACAATCCAATCCAATGAACGGCATCCAATCCAATCCAATCCAATCCAATCGGAGCCAATCCAATCCAAGGAACGGCATCCAATCCAATCCAATGCAATGCAATCCAGTCCAATCCAATCCCATCCAATCCAATCTAATCCAATCCAATCTAAGGAACGACATTCAATCCAATCCAATCCAATCCAATCCAATCCAGTCCAATCCAATCCAATCCAATGAACGGCATGCAATCCAATCCAATGCAATCCAAACCTATCCAATCCAATCCAAGGAACGCCGTCCAATCCAATCCAATCCAAGCAGATCCAATCCATTCCAAGAAACGGCATCCAATCCAATCCAAGGATCGGCATCCAAACCAATCCAATCCAATCCAATCCAATCCACTCCATCCAATCCCATCCAATCCAAACCAGTCCAATCCAATCCAGTCCAGTCCAATGCAATCCGATCCAATCCAATTCTATCCAATCCAATCCAATCAATTCCAATCCTAGGAACGGCATCCAATCCAATCCAATCCAATCCAATCCAATCCAATCCAAGGAACGGCATTCAATCCAATCCAATCCAATCCAGTCCAATGAAACTCAATGCAATCAAAGGAACGGCATCCAATCGAATCCAATCCAATCCAATCCGAACCAATCCAATCCAATCCAACCCAATACAATCCAATCTAATGAACGACATCCAATCCAATCCAATGCAATGCAATCCAGTCCAATCCAATCCGATCCAATCCAATCAAATCCAATCCAATCTCAGGAACGACATTCAATCCAATCCAATCCAATCCAAACCAGTCCAATCCAATCCAATCCAATCCAATCCAATCGAATCCAATCCAATGCAATCCAATCCACCCAACGGCATCCAACCCAATCCAATCCAATCCAATCCACTCCTATCCAATTCAGTAAAAGAAATGCCATCCAATCCAATCCAATTCAATCACATTCGATCCAATCCAATCCAATCCAATCCAATCCATGAAACGGCATCCAATCCAATCCAATCCAATCCAAGGATCGGCATCCAATACAATCCAAACCAATCTAATCGAATCCAATCCAATCCAATCCAATCCAATCCACTCCAATCCAATGCAATCCAATCCAATCCACTTCAATCAGGTCCAGTCCAATCCAAGGAACGGGATTCAATCCAATCCAATCTAATCTAATGCAAGGAACCGCATCCAATCCAATCCAATCCAATCCAATGAACATCATCCAATGCAATCCAATCCAACCAAAACCAATCCAATCCAATCAAATCCAAACTAAGGAACGGCATTCAATGCAATCCAATCCAATCCAATCCAATCCAAGGAACGGCATCCAATCCAATCCATTCCAATCCAATCCAATCTAATCCAATCTATCCAAGGAACGGCATCCTATCCAATCCAATCCAATCCAATCCAATTCAATGAACGGCATCCAATCCAATCCAATCCAATCCAAACAAATCCAATCTAAGGAACGGCATTCAATCCATTCCAATCCAATCCAATCCAATCAAAGGAACGGCATCCAACCCAATCCAATCCAATCCAATCCACTCCTATCCAATTCAGTACAAGAAATGCCATCCAATCCAATCCAATTCAATCACATTCGATCCAATCCAATCCAATCCAATCCAATCCATGAAACGGCATCCAATCCAATCCAATCCAATCCAAGGATCGGCATCCAATACAATCCAAACCAATCGAATCGAATCCAATCCAATCCAATGCAATTCAATCCAAACCAAGGAACGGCATCCAATCCAATCCAATCCAATCCAATCCACTCCAATCCAATCCAATCCAATCCAATCCACTTCAATCAGGTCCAGTCCAATCCAAGGAACGGGATCCAATCCAATCCAATCCAATCTAATGCAGGGAACCGCATCCAATCCAATCCAATCCAATGAACATCATCCAATGCAATCCAATCCAACCAAAACCAATCCAATCCAATCAAATCCAAACTAAGGAACGGCATTCAATCCAATCCAATCCAATCCAATGAACGTCAGCCAATCCAATCCAATCCAACCCAAACCAATCCAATCCAATCAAATCCAAACTAAGGAACGGCATTCAATGCAATCCAATCCAATACAATTCAGGGAACGGCATCCAATCCAATCCATTCCAATCCAATGCAATCCAATCTAATGCAAGGAACCGCATCCAATCCAATCCAATCCAATGAACATCATCCAATGCAACCCAATCCAATCCAATCCAATCAAAGGAACGGCATCCAATCGAATCCAATCCAAGGAACGGCATTAAACCAAACCAATCCAATCCAATCCAACGAACGGCATCCTCCCCAATCCAATCCAATCCAATCTAATCCTATCCAATCCAATCCAAGGAACGCCATCCAATCCATTCCAATCCAATCCGATCCAATCCAATCCAATCCAAGAAACGGCATCCAATCCAATCCAATCCAAGGATCGGCATCCAATCCTATCCAATCCAATCGAATCCACTCGTTCCTTGGATTGGATTGGCTTGGTTTGGATTGGATTGGCTTGGATTGGATTGGATGCCGTTGCTTGGATTGGATTGGATTGGATGAGATCGGATTGGATTGCATTGGATTGGACTGCATGGCGTTCCTTGGATTGCATTGCATCGGATTGGATTGGATGCCGTTCCTTGGATTAGATTGGATTGGATTGGATTGGATGCAGTTCCTTTGATTGTATTGGATTGGATTGGATTGGATTGGATTGGAATGGATTAGATGCGGTCCTTGGATTGGATTGGATTCGATTGGATTTAATGCCGTTCCTTCGATTGGATTTGTTTGGATTGCATTGGATTGAATTGCATGGCGCTCCTTGGATTGCATTGCATAGGATTGGATTGGATGCCGTTACTTGTATTAGATTGGATTGGATTTGATTGGATTGGATTGGATGCCAATCCAATCCGATCCAATCCAATCCAATCCAATCCAAGAAACGGCATCCAATCCAATCCAATCCAATCCAAGGATCGGCATCCAATCCTATCCAATCCAATCGAATCCACTCCACTCCAATCCAATCCCATCCCATCCAATCCAAACCAATCCAATCCAATCCAGTCCAGTCCAGTCCAGTCCAGTCCAATCCAAGGAACGGGATCCAATTCAATCCAATCCAATGCAATCCGATCCAATCCAATTCTATCCAATCCAATCAATTCCAATCCTAGGAACAGCATCCAATCCAATCCAATCCAATCAAATCCAAGGAACGGAATTCAATCCAATCCAATCCAATCCAGTCCAATGAAACCCAAAGCAATCAAAGCAACGGCATCCAATAAATTCCAATCCAATCCAAACCAAACCAATCCAATCCAACCCAATACAATCCAATCCAATGAACGGCATCCAATCCAATCCAATCGGAGCCAATCCAATCCAAGGAACGGCATCCAATCCAATCCAATCTAATCCTATCCAATCCAATCCAAGGAACGCCATCCAATCCATTCCAATCCAATCCGATCCAATCCAATCCAATCCAAGAAACGGCATCCAATCCAATCCAATCCAAGGATCGGCATCCAATCCTATCCAATCCAATCGAATCCACTCGTTCCTTGGATTGGATTGGCTTGGTTTGGATTGGATTGGCTTGGATTGGATTGGATGCCGTTGCTTGGATTGGATTGGATTGGATGAGATCGGATTGGATTGCATTGGATTGGACTGCATGGCGTTCCTTGGATTGCATTGCATCGGATTGGATTGGATGCCGTTCCTTGGATTAGATTGGATTGGATTGGATTGGATGCAGTTCCTTTGATTGGATTGGATTGGATTGGATTGGATTGGAATGGATTAGATGCGGTCCTTGGATTGGATTGGATTCGATTGGATTTAATGCCGTTCCTTCGATTGGATTTGTTTGGATTGCATTGGATTGAATTGCATGGCGCTCCTTGGATTGCATTGCATAGGATTGGATTGGATGCCGTTACTTGTATTAGATTGGATTGGATTTGATTGGATTGGATTGGATGCCAATCCAATCCGATCCAATCCAATCCAATCCAATCCAAGAAACGGCATCCAATCCAATCCAATCCAATCCAAGGATCGGCATCCAATCCTATCCAATCCAATCGAATCCACTCCACTCCAATCCAATCCCATCCCATCCAATCCAAACCAATCCAATCCAATCCAGTCCAGTCCAGTCCAGTCCAGTCCAGTCCAATCCAAGGAACGGGATCCAATTCAATCCAATCCAATGCAATCCGATCCAATCCAATTCTATCCAATCCAATCAATTCCAATCCTAGGAACAGCATCCAATCCAATCCAATCCAATCAAATCCAAGGAACGGAATTCAATCCAATCCAATCCAATCCAGTCCAATGAAACCCAAAGCAATCAAAGCAACGGCATCCAATAAATTCCAATCCAATCCAAACCAAACCAATCCAATCCAACCCAATACAATCCAATCCAATGAACGGCATCCAATCCAATCCAATCGGAGCCAATCCAATCCAAGGAACGGCATCCAATCCAATCCAATGCAATGCAATCCAGTCCTATCCAATCCGATCCAATCCAATCTCATCCAATCCAATCTAAGGAACGACATTCAATCCAATCCAATCCAATCCAATCCAGTCCAATCCAATCCAATCCAATGAACGGCATGCAATCCAATCCAATGCAATCCAAACCTATCCAATCCAATCCAAGGAACGCCGTCCAATCCAATCCAATCCAAGCCGATCCAATCCAATCCAATCCATTCCAAGAAACGGCATCCAATCCAATCCAATCCAATCCAAGGATCCGCATCCAAACCAATCCAATCCAATCCAATCCACTCCATCCAATCCCATCCAATCCAAACCAGTCCAATCCGATCCAGTCCAGTCCAATGCAATCCGATCCAATCCAATTCTATCCAATCCAATCAATTCCAATCCTAGGAACGGCATCCAATCCAATCCAATCCAATCCAATCCAATGCAAGGAACGGCATTCAATCCAATCCAATCCAATCCAGTCCAATGAAACTCAATGCAATCAAAGGAACGGCATCCAATCGAATCCAATCCAATCCAATCCAATCCGAACCAATCCAATCCAATCCAACCCAATACAATCCAATCCAATGAACGACATCCAATCCAATCCAATGCAATGCAATCCAGTCCAATCCAATCCGATCCAATCCAATCAAATCCAATCCAATCTCAGGAACGACATTCAATCCAATCCAATCCAATGCAATCCAGTCCAATCCAATCCAATCCAATCCAAAGAACGGCATCCACCCCAATCCAATCCAATCCAATCAAATCCTATCCATTCCAATCCAATCCAATGCAATCCAATCCAACGAACGGCATCCAACCCAATCCAATCCAATCCAATCCAATGAACGGCATCAAATCCAATCCAATCCAATGCAATCCATTCCAATCCAATCCAATCCAATCCAATTCAATCCAAGGAACGGCATCTAATCCAATCCAATCCAATCCAATCCAATCCAATCCAATGAAATCCAATCCACCGAACGGCATCCAACCCAATCCAATCCAATCCAATCCAATCCAATCCACTCCTATCCAATTCAGTACAAGAAATGCCATCCAATCCAATCCAATTCAATCACATTCGATCCAATCCAATCCAATCCAATCCAATCCATGAAACGGCATCCAATCCAATCCAATCCAATCCAAGGATCGGCATCCAATACAATCCAAACCAATCTAATCGAATCCAATCCAATGCAATTCAATCCAAACCAAGGAACGGCATCCAATCCAATCCAATCCAATCCAATCCACTCCAATCCAATCCAATCCAATCCAATCCAATCCAATCCACTTCAATCAGGTCCAGTCCAATCCAAGGAACGGGATCCAATCCAATCCAATCCAATCTAATGCAAGGAACCGCATCCAATCCAATCCAATCCAATGAACATCATCCAATGCAATCCAATCCAATCCAATTCAATCCAAGTAACGGCATCCAATCGAATCCAATCCAAGGAACGGCATTAAACCAAACCAATCCAATCCAATCCAACGAACGGCATCCTCCCCAATCCAATCCAATCCAATCTAATCCTATCCAATCCAATCCAAGGAACGCCATCCAATCCATTCCAATCCAATCCGATCCAATCCAATCCAATCCAATCCAAGAAACGGCATCCAATCCAATCCAATCCAATCCAATCCAATCCAAGGATCGGCATCCAATCCTATCCAATCCAATCGAATCCACTCCACTCCAATCCAATCCCATCCCATCCCATCCAATCCAAACCAATCCAATCCAATCCAGTCCAGTCCAGTCCAGTCCAGTCCAGTCCAATCCAAGGAACGGGATCCAATACAATCCAATCCAATGCAATCCGATCCAATCCAATTCTATCCAATCCAATCAATTCCAATCCTAGGAACAGCATCCAATCCAATCCAATCCAATCAAATCCAAGGAACGGAATTCAATCCAATCCAATCCAATCCAGTCCAATGAAACCCAATGCAATCAAAGCAACGGCATCCAATCAATTCCAATCCAATCCAAACCAAACCAATCCAATCCAACCCAATACAATCCAATCCAATGAACGGCATCCAATCCAATCCAATCCAATCCAATCGGAGCCAATCCAATCCAATGATCGGCATCCAATCCAATCCAATGCAATGCAATCCAGTCCAATCCAATCCGATCCAATCCAATCAAATCCAATTCAATCTCAGGAACGACATTCAATCCAATCCAATCCAATCCAATCCAGTCCAATCCAATCCAATCCAATCCAAAGAACGGCATCCACCCCAATCCAATCCAATCCAATCAAATCCTATCCATTCCAATCCAATCCAATGCAATCCAATCCAACGAACGGCATCCAACCCAATCCAATCCAATCCAATCCAATGAACGGCATCAAATCCAATCCAATCCAATGCAATCCATTCCAATCCAATCCAATCCAATTCAATCCAAGGAACGGCATCTAATCCAATCCAATCCAATCCAATCGAATCCAATCCAATGCAATCCAATCCAATCCACCGAACGGCATCCAACCCAATCCAATCCAATCCAATCCACTCCTATCCAATTCAGTACAAGAAATGCCATCCAATCCAATCCAATTCAATCACATTCGATCCAATCCAATCCAATCCAATCCAATCCAGGAAACGGCATCCAATCCAATCCAATCCAATCCAAGGATCGGCATCCAATACAATCCAAACCAATCTAATCGAATCCAATCCAATCCAATGCAATTCAATCCAAACCAAGGAACGGCATCCAATCCAATCCAATCCAATTCAATCCACTCCAATCCAATCCAATCCAATCCAATCCAATCCAATCCAATCCAATCCAATCCACTTCAATCAGGTCCAGTCCAATCCAAGGAACGGGATCCAATCCAATCCAATCTAATGCAAGGAACCGCATCCAATCCAATCCAATCCAATGAACATCATCCAATGCAATCCAATCCAACCAAAACCAATCCAATCCAATCAAATCCAAACTAAGGAACGGCATTCAATCCAATCCAGTCCAATCCAATGAACGTCATCCAATCCAATCCAATCCAACCCAAACCAATCCAATCCAATCAAATCCAAACTAAGGAACGGCATTCAATGCAATCCAATCCAGTCCAATCCCAGGAACGGCATCCAATCCAATCCATTCCAATCCAATCCAATCTAATCCAATCTATCCAAGGAACGGCATCCTATCCAATCCAATCCAATCCAATCCAACGAACGGCATCCAATCCAATCCAATCCAATCCAAACAAATCCAATCTAAGGAACGGCATTCAATCCATTCCAATCCAATCCAATCCAATCAAAGGAACGGCATCCAATCCAATCCAATCAAATCCAATCCAATCTGATCCAAGTAACGGCATCCAATCCAATCCTATGCAATGCAATCCAAGGAGCGCCATGCAATTCAATCCAATGCAATCCAAACAAATCCAATCGAAGGAACGGCATTAAATCCAATCGAATCCAATCCAATCCAAGGACCGCATCTAATCCATTCCAATCCAACCAATCCAATCCAATCAAAGGAACTGCATCCAATCCAATCCAATCCAATCTAATCCAAGGAACGGCATCCAATCCAATCCGATGCAATGCAATCCAAGGAACGCCATGCAGTCCAATCCAATGCAATCCAATCCGATCTAATCCAATCCAATCCAATCCAAGCAACGGCATCCAATCCAATCCAAGCCAATCCAATCCAAACCAAGCCAATCCAATCCAAGGAACGGCATCAAATCCAATTCAATACAATCCAATACAATCCAATCCAAGGAACGGCATCCAATCCAATCCTATGCAATGCTATCCAAGGAACGCCATGCAATCCAATCCAATGCAATTCAATCCGATCCAATCCAATCCAAACAAATCCAATCTAAGGAACGGCATTCAATCCAATCCAATCCAATCCAATCAAAGGACCGGCATCCAATCAATCCAATCCAAGTAACGGCATCCAATCCAATCCAATCCAATCCAATCCCATCCAATGCAATCTACTCCAATCCAATCCAAACCAATCCAATCCAATCCAATGCAATCCAATTCAATCCAAGGAACGGCATCCAATTTAATCCAATCCAATCCAATCCAAGGAACGGCATCCAATCCAATCCAATCCAATCTAAGGACCGGCATCCAATCAATCCAATCCAAGTAACGGCATCCAATCCAATCCAATCCAATCCAATCCAATCCCATCCAATTCAATCCACTCCAATACAATCCAAACCAATCCAATCCAATCCAATCCAATCCAATCCAATCCAATCCAATCCAATCCTATCCAATCCAATCCAATCCAATCCAATGCAATCCAATTCAATCCAAGGAACGGCATCCAATTTAATCCAATCCAATCCAATCCAATCCAATGCAATCCAATTCAATCCAAGGAACGGCAGCCAATTTAATCCAATACAATCCAATCCAATCCAATCCAAGGAACGGCATCCAATGCAATCCAATCCAATCCAATCCAATCCAATCCAATCCAATCCAATCTAATCCTAGGAACGGCATCCAATCCAATCCAATCCAATCCAACGCAATCCAATCCAATCCAATCCAATCCAAACAAATCCAATCGAAAGAATGGCATTCAATCCAATCCAATCCAATCCAATCTAAGGACCGGCATCCAATCAATCCAATCCAAGTAACGGCATCCAATCCAATCCAATCCAATCCAATCCCACCCAATGCAATCCACTCCAATCCAATCCAAACCAATCCAATCGAATCCAATCCAATCCAATCCAATCCAATCCAAGCCAATGCAATACTATTCAATCCAAGGAACGGCATCCAATTTAATCCAATACAATCCAATCCAATCCAATCCAATCCAAGGAACGGCATCCAATCCAATACAATACAATCCAATCTAATCCTACGAACGGCATCCAATCCAATCCAATCCCAGCCAATCCAATCCAATCCATGGAACGACATCCAATCCAATCCAATCCAATCCAATCCTATCCAACGAACGGCATCCAATGCAATCCAATCCAATCCAATCCAACCCAATCAAATCCAGTCCAGTCCAATCCAAGGAACGGGATCCAATCCCATCCACCCAATGCAATGCAATCCAATCCAATCCAAGCCAATCCTCTCCAAGCTAAGGAACGGCATCCAATTCAATGCAATCCAATCCAATCCAAGCCAATCCAATCCAATCCAATCTAAGTAACGGCATCCAATCCAATCCAATCTAATCCAAGGAACGGCATCCAATCCAATCCAATCCAATCTAATCCAAGCCAAGCCAAGCCAATCCAATCAAATCCACGGAACGGCATCCAATCCAATCCAATCGAATCCAAGGAACGGCATCCAATCCAATCCAATCCAATCCAATTCAATGCACTCCAATCCAATCCAATCCAATCCAATCCAATCCAATCCATTCCAATCCAATGCAATCCAATCCAATCAAATCCAATTCAAACAAAGGAACAGCATCCAATCCAATCCAATCCAATCCTGTCAAATCCAATCCAATCCAATCCAATCCAATCCAAGGAACGGCATCCAATCCATTCCAATCCAATCCAATCCAATCCAATCAAATCCAATTCAAACAAAGGAACAGCATCCAATCCAATCCAATCCAATCCTGTCAAATCCAATCCAATGCAATCCAATCTAATCCAAGGAACGGCATCCAATCCAATCCTATGCAATGCAATCCAAGGAACGCCATGCAATCCAATCCAATGCAATCCAATCCGATCCAATCCTATCCAAACAAATCCAATCTACGGAACGGCATTCAATCCAATCCAATCCAATCCAATCCAAGGAACGGCATCCAATCCATTCCAATCCAATCCAATTCAATCCAATCAAAGGAAAGGCATCCAATCCAATTCAATCCCATCCAATCCAATCCAATCTAATCCAAGGAACGGCATCCAATCCAATCCTATGCAATGCAATCCAAGGAACGCCATGGAATCCAATCCAATGCAATCCAATCCGATCCAATCCAATCCAATCCAAGCAACGGCATCCAATCCAATCCAATCCAATCCAATCCAAGCCAAGCCAAGCCAATCCAATCCACGGAATGGCATCAAATCCAATTCAATCCAATCCAATCCAATACAATCCAATCTAATCCAATCCAAGGAACGGCATCCAATCCAATCCAATCCAATGCAATCCATTCCAATCCAATCCAATCCAATTCAATCCAAGGAACGGCATCTAATCCAGTCCAATCCACTCCAATCCACTCCAATCCAATCCAATCCAATCCAATCCAATCCACTTCAATCAGGTCCAGTCCAATCCAAGGAACGGGTTCCAATCCAATCCAATCGAATGCAAGGAACCGCATCCAATCCAATCCAATGCAATCCAATCCAATGAACGTCATCCAATCCAATCCAATCCAACCCAAACCAATCCAATTCAATCAAATCCAAACGAAGGAACGGCATTCAATCCAATCCAATCCAATCCAAGGAACGGTATCCAATCCAATCCATTCCAATGCAATCTAATCCAAGGAACGGCATCCAATCCAATCCAATCCAATCAAATTCAATCCAATACAATCCAATCCAAGGAACGGCATCCAATCCTATTCAATCAAATGCAATCCAATCCAATCCAATCCAATCCAAACAAATCCAATCTAAGGAACGGCATTCAATCCAATCCAATCTAATGCAAGTAACGGCATCCAATCCAATCCAATCCAATGCAATCCAATCCAATGAACGTCATCCAATCCAATCCAATCCAACCCAAACCAATCCAATTCAATCAAATCCAAACGAAGGAACGGCATTCAATCCAATACAATCCAATCCAAGGAACGGGATCCAATCCAATCCATTCCAATCCAATCCAATCTAATCCAAGGATTAGCACGGTAGCACAGGGGCGGCACGGTAGCACAGGGGCGGCACGGTAGCACAGTGGTTAGCACTGCTGCTTCACAGCTCCAGGGTCCCGAGTTCGATTCCCGGCTTGGGTCACTGTCTGTGTGGAGTTTGCACATTCTCCTCGTGTTTGCGTGGGTTTCCTCCGGGTGCTCCGGTTTCCTCCCACAGTCCAAAGATGTGCGGGTTAGGTTGATTGGCCAGGTTAAAATTGCCCCTGAGATGCGTAGGTTAGAGGGATTAGCGGGTAAATATGTGGGGGTAGGGCCTGGGTGGGATTGCGGTCGGTGCAGACTCGATGGGCCGAATGGCCTCCTTCTGCATTGTAGGGTTTCTATGATTCCATGATTCTATGAACGGCATCCAATCCAATCCAATCCAATCAAATTCAATCCAATAAAATCCAATCCAAGGAACGGCATCCAATCCTATTCAATCAAATGCAATCCAATCCAATCCAATCCAAACAAATCCAATCTAAGGAACGGCATTCAATCCAATCCAATCCAATCCAATCTAATCCAAGTAACGGCATCCAATCCAATCCTATGCAATGCAATCCAAGGAACGCCATGCAATTCAATCCAATGCAATCCAAACAAATCCAATCGAAGGAACGGCATTCAATCCAATCGAATCCAATCCAATCCAAGGACCGCATCTAATCCATTCCAATCCAATCCAATCCAATCCAATCAAAGGAACTGCATCCAATCCAATCCAATCCAATCCAATCCAATCTAATCCAAGGAACGGCATACAATCCAATCCTATGCAATGCAATCCAAGGAACGCCATGCAGTCCAATCCAATGCAATCCAATCCGATCCAATCCTATCCAAGCAACGGCATCCAATCCAATCCAAGCCAATCCAATCCAAACCAAGCCAATCCAATCCAAGGAACGGCATCAAATCCAATTCAATACAATCCAATACAATCCAATCCAATGAACGGCATCAAACCCAATCCAATCCAATGCAATCCATTCCAATCCAATCCAATCCAATTCAATCCAAGGAACGGCATCTAATCCAATCCAATCCAATCCAATCGAATCCAATCTAATGCAATCCAATCCAACGAACGGCATCCAACCCAATCCAATCCAATCTAATCCACTCCTATCCAATTCAGTACAGGAAATGCCATCCAATCCAATCCAATTCAATCACATTCGATCCAATCCAATCTAATCCAATCCAATCCATGGAACGGCATCCAATCCAATCCAATCCAATCCAAGGATCGGCATCCAATACAATACAAACCAATCTAATCGAATCCAATCCAATCCAATGCAATTCAATCCAAACCAAGGAACGGCATCCAATCCAATCCAATCCACTCCAATCCAATCCAATCCAATCCAATCCAACCCACTTCAATCAGGTCCAGTCCAATCCAAGGAACGGGATCCAATCCAATCCAATCCAATCTAATGCAAGGAACCGCATCCAATCCAATCCAATCCAATGAACATCATCCAATGCAATCCAATCCAACCAAAACCAATCCAATCCAATCAAATCCAAACTAAGGAACGGCATTCAATCCAATCCAATCCAATCCAATGAACGTCATCCAATCCAATCCAATCCAATCCAACCCAAACCAATCCAATCCAATCAAATCCAAACTAAGGAACGGCATTCAATGCAATCCAATCCAATCCAATCCAAGGAACGACATCCAATCCAATCCATTCCAATCCAATCCAATCTAATCCAATCTATCCAAGGAACGGCATCCTATCCAATCCAATCCAATCCAATCCAATTCAATGAACGGCATCCAATCCAATCCAATCCAATCCAAACAAATCCAATCTAAGGAACGGCATTCAATCCATTCCAATCCAATCCAATCCAATCAAGGGAACGGCATCCAATCCAATCCAATCCAATCCAATCCAATCTAATCCAAGTAACGGCATCCAATCCAATCCTATGCAATGCAATCCAAGGAGCGCCATGCAATTCAATCCAATGCAATCCAAACAAATCCAATCGAAGGAACGGCATTCAATCCAATCGAATCCAATACAATCCAAGGACCGCATCTAATCCATTCCAATCCAATCCAATCCAATCCAATCAAAGGAACTGCATCCAATCCAATCCAATCCAATCCAATCTAATCCAAGGAACGGCATCCAATCCAATCCTATGCAACCCAATCCAATCCAATCCAATCCAATGCAATTCAAGGAACGGCATCCAATTCAATCCAATCAAATCCAAGGAACGGCATCCAATCCAATCCAATCGAATTCAATGCACCCCAGTCCAATCTACTCCAATCCAATCCATTCCAATCCAATCCGATCCAATCCAATCCAATCCAATCCAATTCAAGGAACAGCATCCAATCCAATCCAATCCAATCCAAGGAACGGCATCCAATCCAATCTAATCCAATCCAATCCAACTAAAGGCATCCAATCCAATCCAATCCAATCCAATCAATTCCAATCCAAGGAACGGCATCAAGTCCAATCCAATCCAATCCAATCTAATCCAAGGAACGGCATCCAATCCAATCCTATGCAACCCAATCCAATCCAATCCAATCCAATGCAATTCAAGGAACGGCATCCAATTCAATCCAATCAAATCCAAGGAACGGCATCCAATCCAATCCAATCGAATTCAATGCACCCCAATCCAATCTACTCCAATCCAATCCATTCCAATCCAATCCAATCCAATCCAATCAAATCCAAACCAATCCAAGGAACAGCATCCAATCCAATCCAATCCAATCCAAGGAACGGCATCCAATCCAATCTAATCCAATCCAATCCAACTAAAGGCATCCAATCCAATCCAATCCAATCCAATCAATTCCAATCCAAGGAACGGCATCAAGTCCAATCCAAACCAATCCAATCCAATACAATCCAAGGAACGGCATCCAATCCAATCCAATCCAGTCCAATGAAATCCAATCCAATACAAGGAACGGCATCCAATGCAATCCAATCCAATCCAATCCACACCAATCCAATCCAATCCAATCCAATCCAAACCAATCCAATCCTGTCAAATCCAATCCAATCCAATCCAATCCAAGGAACGGCATCCAATCCATTCCAATCCAATCCAATCCAATCAAAGGAACGGCATCCAATCCAATCCAATCCAATGCAATCCAATCTAATCCAAGGAACGGCATCCAATCCAATCCTATGCCATGCAATCCAAGGAACGCCATGCAATCCAATCCAATGCAATCCAATCCGATCCAATCAAAGGAAAGGCATCCAATCCAATTCAATCCCATCCAATCCAATCCAATCCAATCTAATCCAAGGAACGGCATCCAATCCAATCCTATGCAATGCAATCCAAGGAACGCCATGGAATCCAATCCAATGCAATCCAATCCGATCCAATCCAATCCAATCCAAGCAACGGCATCCAATCCAATCCAATCCAATCCAATCCAAGCCAAGCCAAGCCAAGCCAATCCAATCCAATCCAAGGAAGGGCATCAAATCCAATTCAATCCAATCCAATACAATCCAATCCAATCCAATCCAATCCAAGGAACGGCATCCAATCCAATCCAATCCAATCCATTCCAATCCAATCCAATCCAATTCAATCCAAGGAACGGCATCTAATCCAGTCCAATCCACTCCAATCCACTCCAATCCAATCCAATCCAATGCAATCCAATCCAATCCAATCCACTTCAATCAGGTCCAGTCCAATTCAAGGAACGGGTTCCAATCCAATCCAATCTAATGCAAGGAACCGCATCCCATCCAATCCAATGCAATCCAATCCAATGAACGTCATCCAATCCAATCCAATCCAACCCAAACCAATCCAATTCAATCAAATCCAAACGAAGGAACGGCATTCAATCCAATCCAATCCAATCCAAGGAACGGTATCCAATCCAATCCATTCCAATCCAATCCAATCTCATCCAAGGAACGGGATCCAATCCAATCCAATCCAATCAAATTCAATCCAATACAATCCAATCCAAGGAACGGCATCCAATCCTATTCAATCAAATGCAATCCAATCCAATCCAATCCAGTCCAATCCAAACAAATCCAATCTCAGGAACGGCATTCAATCCAATCCAATCCAATCCAATCTAATCCAAGTTACGGCATCCAATCCAATCCTATGCAATGCAATCCATGGAACGCCATGCAATTCAATCCAATGCAATCCAAACAAATCCAATCGAAGGAACGGCATTCAATCCAATCGAATCCAATCCAATCCAAGGACCGCATCTAATCCATTCCAATCCAATCCAATCCAATCCAATCAAAGGAACTGCATCCAATCCAATCCAATCCAATCTAATCCAAGGAACGGCATCCAATCCAATACTATGGAATGCAATCCAAGGAACGCCATGCAGTCCAATCCAATGCAATCCAATCCGATCCAATCCAATCCAATTAAATCCAAGCAACGGCATCCAATCCAATCCAAGCCAATCCAATCCAACCAAAACCAATCCAATCCAATCAAATCCAAACTAAGGAACGGCATTCAATCCAATCCAGTCCAATCCAATGAACGTCATCCAATCCAATCCAACCCAAACCAATCCAATCCAATCAAATCCAAACTAAGGAACGGCATTCAATGCAATCCAATCCAATCCAATCCCAGGAACGGCATCCAATCCAATCCATTCCAATCCAATCCAATCTAATCCAATCTATCCAAGGAACGGCATCCTATCCAATCCAATCCAATCCAATCCAATCCAACGAACGGCATCCAATCCAATCCAATCCAATCCAAACAAATCCAATCTAAGGAACGGCATTCAATCCATTCCAATCCAATCCAATCCAATCAAAGGAACGGCATCCAATCCAATCCAATCAAATCCAATCCAATCTGATCCAAGTAACGGCATCCAATCCAATCCTATGCAATGCAATCCAAGGAGCGCCATGCAATTCAATCCAATGCAATCCAAACAAATCCAATCGAAGGAACGGCATTAAATCCAATCGAATCCAATCCAATCCAAGGACCGCATCTAATCCATTCCAATCCAATCCAATCCAATCCAATCCAATCAAAGGAACTGCATCCAATCCAATCCAATCCAATCTAATCCAAGGAACGGCATCCAATCCAATCCGATGCAATGCAATCCAAGGAACGCCATGCAGTCCAATCCAATGCAATCCAATCCGATCTAATCCAATCCAATCCAATCCAAGCAACGGCATCCAATCCAATCCAAGCCAATCCAATCCAAACCAAGCCAATCCAATCCAAGGAACGGCATCAAATCCAATTCAATACAATCCAATACAATCCAATCCAAGGAACGGCATCCAATCCAATCCTATGCAATGCTATCCAAGGAACGCCATGCAATCCAATCCAATGCAATTCAATCCGATCCAATCCAATCCAAACAAATCCAATCTAAGGAACGGCATTCAATCCAATCCAATCCAATCCAATCAAAGGACCGGCATCCAATCAATCCAATCCAAGTAACGGCATCCAATCCAATCCAATCCAATCCAATCCCATCCAATGCAATCCACTCCAATCCAATCCAAACCAATCCAATCCAATCCAATGCAATCCAATTCAATCCAAGGAACGGCATCCAATTTAATCCAATCCAATCCAATCCAATCCAAGGAACGGCATCCAATCCAATCCAATCCAATCCAATCTAAGGACCGGCATCCAATCAATCCAATCCAAGTAACGGCATCCAATCCAATCCAATCCAATCCAATCCAATCCCATCCAATTCAAGCCACTCCAATCCAATCCAAACCAATCCAATCCAATCCAATCCAATCCAATCCAATCCAATCCAATCCAATCCAATCCAATCCTATCCAATCCAATCCAATCCAATCCAATGCAATCCAATTCAATCCAAGGAACGGCATCCAATTTAATCCAATCCAATCCAATCCAATCCAATGCAATCCAATTCAATCCAAGGAACGGCAGCCAATTTAATCCAATACAATCCAATCCAATCCAATCCAAGGAACGGCATCCAATGCAATCCAATCCAATCCAATCCAATCCAATCCAATCCAATCCAATCCAATCTAATCCTAGGAACGGCATCCAATCCAATCCAATCCAATCCAACGCAATCCAATCCAATCCAATCCAATCCAAACAAATCCAATCGAAAGAACGGCATTCAATCCAATCCAATCCAATCCAATCCAATCTAAGGACCGGCATCCAATCAATCCAATCCAAGTAACGGCATCCAATCCAATCCAATCCAATCCCACCCAATGCAATCCACTCCAATCCAATCCAAACCAATCCAATCGAATCCAATCCAATCCAATCCAATCCAATCCAAGCCAATGCAATACTATTCAATCCAAGGAACGGCATCCAATTTAATCCAATACAATCCAATCCAATCCAATCCAATCCAAGGAACGGCATCCAATCCAATACAATACAATCCAATCTAATCCTACGAACGGCATCCAATCCAATCCAATCCCAGCCAATCCAATCCAATCCATGGAACGACATCCAATCCAATCCAATCCAATCCAATCCTATCCAACGAACGGCATCCAATGCAATCCAATCCAATCCAATCCAACCCAATCAAATCCAGTCCAGTCCAATCCAAGGAACGGGATCCAATCCCATCCACCCAATGCAATGCAATCCAATCCAATCCAAGCCAATCCTCTCCAAGCTAAGGAACGGCATCCAATTCAATGCAATCCAATCCAATCCAAGCCAATCCAATCCAATCCAATCTAAGTAACGGCATCCAATCCAATCCAATCTAATCCAAGGAACGGCATCCAATCCAATCCAATCCAATCTAATCCAAGCCAAGCCAAGCCAATCCAATCAAATCCACGGAACGGCATCCAATCCAATCCAATCGAATCCAAGGAACGGCATCCAATCCAATCCAATCCAATCCAATTCAATGCACTCCAATCCAATCCAATCCAATCCAATCCAATCCAATCCATTCCAATCCAATGCAATCCAATCCAATCAAATCCAATTCAAACAAAGGAACAGCATCCAATCCAATCCAATCCAATCCTGTCAAATCCAATCCAATCCAATCCAATCCAATCCAAGGAACGGCATCCAATCCATTCCAATCCAATCCAATCCAATCCAATCAAAGGAACGGCATCCAATCCAATCCAATGCAATCCAATCTAATCCAAGGAACGGCATCCAATCCAATCCTATGCAATGCAATCCAAGGAACGCCATGCAATCCAATCCAATGCAATCCAATCCGATCCAATCCTATCCAAACAAATCCAATCTACGGAACGGCATTCAATCCAATCCAATCCAATCCAATCCAAGGAACGGCATCCAATCCATTCCAATCCAATCCAATTCAATCCAATCAAAGGAAAGGCATCCAATCCAATTCAATCCCATCCAATCCAATCCAATCTAATCCAAGGAACGGCATCCAATCCAATCCTATGCAATGCAATCCAAGGAACGCCATGGAATCCAATCCAATGCAATCCAATCCGATCCAATCCAATCCAATCCAAGCAACGGCATCCAATCCAATCCAATCCAATCCAAGCCAAGCCAAGCCAATCCAATCCACGGAATGGCATCAAATCCAATTCAATCCAATCCAATCCAATACAATCCAATCTAATCCAATCCAAGGAACGGCATCCAATCCAATCCAATCCAATGCAATCCATTCCAATCCAATCCAATCCAATTCAATCCAAGGAACGGCATCTAATCCAGTCCAATCCACTCCAATCCACTCCAATCCAATCCAATCCAATCCAATCCACTTCAATCAGGTCCAGTCCAATCCAAGGAACGGGTTCCAATCCAATCCAATCGAATGCAAGGAACCGCATCCAATCCAATCCAATGCAATCCAATCCAATGAACGTCATCCAATCCAATCCAATCCAACCCAAACCAATCCAATTCAATCAAATCCAAACGAAGGAACGGCATTCAATCCAATCCAATCCAATCCAAGGAACGGTATCCAATCCAATCCATTCCAATGCAATCTAATCCAAGGAACGGCATCCAATCCAATCCAATCCAATCAAATTCAATCCAATACAATCCAATCCAAGGAACGGCATCCAATCCTATTCAATCAAATGCAATCCAATCCAATCCAATCCAAACAAATCCAATCTAAGGAACGGCATTCAATCCAATCCAATCTAATGCAAGTCACGGCATCCAATCCAATCCAATCCAATGCAATCCAATCCAATGAACGTCATCCAATCCAATCCAATCCAACCCAAACCAATCCAATTCAATCAAATCCAAACGAAGGAACGGCATTCAATCCAATACAATCCAATCCAAGGAACGGGATCCAATCCAATCCATTCCAATCCAATCCAATCTAATCCAAGGATTAGCACGGTAGCACAGGGGCGGCACGGTAGCACAGGGGCGGCACGGTAGCACAGTGGTTAGCACTGCTGCTTCACAGCTCCAGGGTCCCGAGTTCGATTCCCGGCTTGGGTCACTGTCTGTGTGGAGTTTGCACATTCTCCTCGTGTTTGCGTGGGTTTCCTCCGGGTGCTCCGGTTTCCTCCCACAGTCCAAAGATGTGCGGGTTAGGTTGATTGGCCAGGTTAAAATTGCCCCTGAGATGCGTAGGTTAGAGGGATTAGCGGGTAAATATGTGGGGGTAGGGCCTGGGTGGGATTGCGGTCGGTGCAGACTCGATGGGCCGAATGGCCTCCTTCTGCATTGTAGGGTTTCTATGATTCCATGATTCTATGAACGGCATCCAATCCAATCCAATCCAATCAAATTCAATCCAATACAATCCAATCCAAGGAACGGCATCCAATCCTATTCAATCAAATGCAATCCAATCCAATCCAATCCAAACAAATCCAATCTAAGGAACGGCATTCAATCCAATCCAATCCAATCCAATCTAATCCAAGTAACGGCATCCAATCCAATCCTATGCAATGCAATCCAAGGAACGCCATGCAATTCAATCCAATGCAATCCAAACAAATCCAATCGAAGGAACGGCATTCAATCCAATCGAATCCAATCCAATCCAAGGACCGCATCTAATCCATTCCAATCCAATCCAATCCAATCCAATCAAAGGAACTGCATCCAATCCAATCCAATCCAATCCAATCCAATCTAATCCAAGGAACGGCATCCAATCCAATCCTATGCAATGCAATCCAAGGAACGCCATGCAGTCCAATCCAATGCAATCCAATCCGATCCAATCCTATCCAAGCAACGGCATCCAATCCAATCCAAGCCAATCCAATCCAAACCAAGCCAATCCAATCCAAGGAACGGCATCAAATCCAATTCAATACAATCCAATACAATCCAATCCAATGAACGGCATCAAACCCAATCCAATCCAATGCAATCCATTCCAATCCAATCCAATCCAATTCAATCCAAGGAACGGCATCTAATCCAATCCAATCCAATCCAATCGAATCCAATCCAATGCAATCCAATCCAACGAACGGCATCCAACCCAATCCAATCCAATCTAATCCACTCCTATCCAATTCAGTACAGGAAATGCCATCCAATCCAATCCAATTCAATCACATTCGATCCAATCCAATCTAATCCAATCCAATCCATGGAACGGTATCCAATCCAATCCAATCCAATCCAAGGATCGGCATCCAATACAATACAAACCAATCTAATCGAATCCAATCCAATCCAATGCAATTCAATCCAAACCAAGGAACGGCATCCAATCCAATCCAATCCAATCCACTCCAATCCAATCCTATCCAATCCAATCCAATCCACTTCAATCAGGTCCAGTCCAATCCAAGGAACGGGATCCAATCCAATCCAATCCAATCTAATGCAAGGAACCGCATCCAATCCAATCCAATCCAATGAACATCATCCAATGCAATCCAATCCAACCAAAACCAATCCAATCCAATCAAATCCAAACTAAGGAACGGCATTCAATCCAATCCAATCCAATCCAATGAACGTCATCCAATCCAATCCAATCCAATCCAACCCAAACCAATCCAATCCAATCAAATCCAAACTAAGGAACGGCATTCAATGCAATCCAATCCAATCCAATCCAATCCAAGGAACGACATCCAATCCAATCCATTCCAATCCAATCCAATCTAATCCAATCTATCCAAGGAACGGCATCCTATCCAATCCAATCCAATCCAATCCAATTCAATGAACGGCATCCAATCCAATCCAATCCAATCCAAACAAATCCAATCTAAGGAACGGCATTCAATCCATTCCAATCCAATCCAATCCAATCAAGGGAACGGCATCCAATCCAATCCAATCCAATCCAATCCAATCTAATCCAAGTAACGGCATCCAATCCAATCCTATGCAATGCAATCCAAGGAGCGCCATGCAATTCAATCCAATGCAATCCAAACAAATCGAATCGAAGGAACGGCATTCAATCCAATCGAATCCAATACAATCCAAGGACCGCATCTAATCCATTCCAATCCAATCCAATCCAATCCAATCAAAGGAACTGCATCCAATCCAATCCAATCCAATCCAATCTAATCCAAGGAACGGCATCCAATCCAATCCTATGCAACCCAATCCAATCCAATCCAATCCAATGCAATTCAAGGAACGGCATCCAATTCAATCCAATCAAATCCAAGGAACGGCATCCAATCCAATCCAATCGAATTCAATGCACCCCAGTCCAATCTACTCCAATCCAATCCATTCCAATCCAATCCGATCCAATCCAATCCAATCCAATCCAATTCAAGGAACAGCATCCAATCCAATCCAATCCAATCCAAGGAACGGCATCCAATCCAATCTAATCCAATCCAATCCAACTAAAGGCATCCAATCCAATCCAATCCAATCCAATCAATTCCAATCCAAGGAACGGCATCAAGTCCAATCCAATCCAATCCAATCTAATCCAAGGAACGGCATCCAATCCAATCCTATGCAACCCAATCCAATCCAATCCAATCCAATGCAATTCAAGGAACGGCATCCAATTCAATCCAATCAAATCCAAGGAACGGCATCCAATCCAATCTAATCGAATTCAATGCACCCCAATCCAATCTACTCCAATCCAATCCATTCCAATCCAATCCAATCCAATCCAATCAAATCCAATCCAATCCAAGGAACAGCATCCAATCCAATCCAATCCAATCCAAGGAACGGCATCCAATCCAATCTAATCCAATCCAATCCAACTAAAGGCATCCAATCCAATCCAATCCAATCCAATCAATTCCAATCCAAGGAACGGCATCAAGTCCAATCCAAACCAATCCAATCCAATACAATCCAAGGAACGGCATCCAATCCAATCCAATCCAGTCCAATGAAATCCAATCCAATACAAGGAACGGCATCCAATGCAATCCAATCCAATCCAATCCACACCAATCCAATCCAATCCAATCCAATCCAAACCAATCCAATCCTGTCAAATCCAATCCAATCCAATCCAATCCAAGGAACGGCATCCAATCCATTCCAATCCAATCCAATCCAATCCAATCAAAGGAACGGCATCCAATCCAATCCAATCCAATGCAATCCAATCTAATCCAAGGAACGGCATCCAATCCAATCCTATGCCATGCAATCCAAGGAACGCCATGCAATCCAATCCAATGCAATCCAATCCGATCCAATCAAAGGAAAGGCATCCAATCCAATTCAATCCCATCCAATCCAATCCAATCCAATCTAATCCAAGGAACGGCATCCAATCCAATCCTATGCAATGCAATCCAAGGAACGCCATGGAATCCAATCCAATGCAATCCAATCCGATCCAATCCAATCCAATCCAAGCAACGGCATCCAATCCAATCCAATCCAATCCAATCCAAGCCAAGCCAAGCCAAGCCAATCCAATCCAATCCAAGGAAGTTCATCAAATCCAATTCAATCCAATCCAATACAATCCAATCCAATCCAATCCAATCCAAGGAACGGCATCCAATCCAATCCAATCCAATCCATTCCAATCCAATCCAATCCAATTCAATCCAAGGAACGGCATCTAATCCAGTCCAATCCACTCCAATCCACTCCAATCCAATCCAATCCAATGCAATCCAATCCAATCCAATCCACTTCAATCAGGTCCAGTCCAATTCAAGGAACGGGTTCCAATCCAATCCAATCTAATGCAAGGAACCGCATCCCATCCAATCCAATGCAATCCAATCCAATGAACGTCATCCAATCCAATCCAATCCAACCCAAACCAATCCAATTCAATCAAATCCAAACGAAGGAACGGCATTCAATCCAATCCAATCCAATCCAAGGAACGGTATCCAATCCAATCCATTCCAATCCAATCCAATCTCATCCAAGGAACGGGATCCAATCCAATCCAATCCAATCAAATTCAATCCAATACAATCCAATCCAAGGAACGGCATCCAATCCTATTCAATCAAATGCAATCCAATCCAATCCAATCCAGTCCAATCCAAACAAATCCAATCTCAGGAACGGCATTCAATCCAATCCAATCCAATCCAATCTAATCCAAGTTACGGCATCCAATCCAATCCTATGCAATGCAATCCATGGAACGCCATGCAATTCAATCCAATGCAATCCAAACAAATCCAATCGAAGGAACGGCATTCAATCCAATCGAATCCAATCCAATCCAAGGACCGCATCTAATCCATTCCAATCCAATCCAATCCAATCCAATCAAAGGAACTGCATCCAATCCAATCCAATCCAATCTAATCCAAGGAACGGCATCCAATCCAATGCTATGGAATGCAATCCAAGGAACGCCATGCAGTCCAATCCAATGCAATCCAATCCGATCCAATCCAATCCAATTAAATCCAAGCAACGGCATCCAATCCAATCCAAGCCAATGCAATCCAAACCAAGCCAATCCAATCCAAGGAACGGCATCAAATCCAATTCAATACAATCCAATACAATCCAATCCAATGAACGGCATCAAATCCAATCCAATCCAATCCAATCCAATCGAATCCAATCCAATGCAATCCAATCCAACGAACGGCATCCAACCCAATCCAATCCAATCCAATCCACTCCTATCCAATTCAGTACAAGAAATGCCATCCAATCCAATCCAATTCAATCACATTCGATCCAATCCAATCGAATCCAATCCAATCCATGGAACGGCATCCAATCCAATCCAATCCAATCCAAGGATCGGCATCCAATACAATCCAAACCAATCTAATCGAATCCAATCCAATCCAATGCAATTCAATCCAAACCAAGGAACGGCATCCAATCCAATCCAATCCAATCCACTCCAATCCAATCTAATCCAATCCAATCCACTTCAATCAGGTCCAGTCCAATCCAAGGAACGGGATCCAATCCAATCCAATCCAATCTAATGCAAGGAACCGCATCCAATCCAATCCAATCCAATGAACATCATCCAATGCAATCCAATCCAACCAAAACCAATCCAATCCAATCAAATCCAAACTAAGGAACGGCATTCAATCCAATCCAATCCAATCCAATGAACGTCATCCAATCCAATCCAATCCAACCCAAACCAATCCAATCCAATCAAATCCAAACTAAGGAACGGCATTCAATGCAATCCAATCCAATCCAATCCAATCCAAGGAACGGCATCCAATCCAATCCATTCCAATCCAATCCAATCTAATCCAATCTATCCAAGGAACGGCATCCTATCCAATCCAATCCAATCCAATCCAATTCAATGAACGGCATCCAATACAATCCAATCCAATCCAAACAAATCCAATCTAAGGAACGGCATTCAATCCATTCCAATCCAATCCAATCAAATCAAAGGAACGGCATCCAATCCAATTCAATCCAATCCAATCTAATCCAAGTAACGGCATCCAATCCAATCCTATGCAATGCAATCCAAGGAGCGCCATGCAATTCAGTCCAACGCAATCCAAACAAATCCAATCGAAGGAACGGCATTCAATCCAATCCAATCCAATCCAAGGACCGCATCTAATCCATTCCAATCCAATCCAATCTAATCCAAGGAACGGCATCCAATCCTATGCAATGCAATCCAAGGAACGCCATGCAGTCCAATCCAATGCAATCCAATCCGATCCAATCCAATCCAATCCAATCCAATCCAAGCAACGGCATCCAATCCAATCCAAGCCAATCCAATCCAAACCAAGCCAATCCAATCCAAGGAACGGCATCAAATCCAATTCAATACAATCCAATACAATCCAATCCAAGGAACGGCATCCAATCCAATCCTATGCAATGCTATCCAAGGAACGCCATGCAATCCAATCCAATGCAATCCAATCCGATCCAAGCCAATCCAAACAAATCCAATCTAAGGAACGGCATTCAATCCAATCCAATCCAATCCAATCTAAGGACCGGCATCCTATCAATCCAATCCAAGTAACGGCATCCAATCCAATCCAATCCAATCCAATCCCATCCAATGCAATCCACTCCAATCCAATCCAAACCAATCCAATCCAATCCAATCCAATCAACTCCAATCCAATGCAATCCAATTCAATCCAAGGAACGGCATCCAATTTAATCCAATAAAATCCAATCCAATCCAATCCAATCCAAGGAACGGCATCCAATCCAATCCAATCCAATCGAAGGACCGGCATCCAATCAATCCAATCCAAGTAACGGCATCCAATCCAATCCAATCCAATCCAATCCAATCGAATCCCATCCAATGCAATCCACTCCAATCCAATCCAAACCAATCCAATCCAATCCAATCCAATCCAATCCAATCCAATCCAATGCAATCCAATTCAATCCAAGGAACGGCATCCAATTTAATCCAATCCAATCCAATCCAATCCAATGCAATCCAATTCAATCCAAGGAACGGCATCCAATTTAATCCAATACAATCCAATCCAATCCAATCCAAGGAACGGCATCCAGTCCAATCCAATCCAATCCAATCTAATCCTAGGAACGGCATCCAATCCAATCCAATCCAATCCAACGCAATACAATCCAATCCAATCCAATCCAAACAAATCCAATCGAAAGAACGGCATTCAATCCAATCCAATCCAATCCAATCCAAGGAACGGCATCTAATCCAATCCAATCCAATCGAAGGACCGGCATCCAATCAATCCAATCCAAGTAACGGCATCCAATCCAATCCAATCCAATCCAATCGAATCCCATCCAATGCAATCCACTCCAATCCAATCCAAACCAATCCAATCCAATCCAATCCAATCCATTGCAATCCAATTCAATCCAAGGAACGGCATCCAATTTAATCCAATCCAATCCAATCCAATCCAATCCAATGCAATCCAATTCAATCCAAGGAACGGCATCCAATTTAATCCAATACAATCCAATCCAATCCAATCCAAGGAACGGCATCCAATCCAATCCAATCCAATCCAATCTAATCCTAGGAACGGCATCCAATCCAATCCAATCCAATCCAACGCAATACAATCCAATCCAATCCAATCCAAACAAATCCAATCGAAAGAACGGCATTCAATCCAATCCAATCCAATCCAATCTCAGGACCGGCATCCAATCAATCCAATCCAAGTAACGGCATCCAATCCAATCCAATCCCATCCAATGCAATCCCCTCCAATCCAATCCAAACCAATCCAATCGAATCCAATCCAATCCAATCCAATCCAATCCAATCCAATCCAATCCAAGCCAATGCAATACAATTCAATCCAAGGAACGGCATCCAATTTAATCCAATACAATCCAATCCAATCCAATCCACGGAACGGCATCCAATCCAATCCAATCCAATCTAATCCTACGAACGGCATCCAATCCAATCCAATCCAAGGAACGGCATTAAACCAAACCAATCCAATCCAATCCAACGAACGGCATCCTCCCCAATCCAATCCAATCCAATCTAATCCTATCCAATCCAATCCAAGGAACGCCATCCAATCCATTCCAATCCAATCCGATCCAATCCAATCCAATCCAAGAAACGGCATCCAATCCAATCCAATCCAAGGATCGGCATCCAATCCTATCCAATCCAATCGAATCCACTCGTTCCTTGGATTGGATTGGCTTGGTTTGGATTGGATTGGCTTGGATTGGATTGGATGCCGTTGCTTGGATTGGATTGGATTGGATGAGATCGGATTGGATTGCATTGGATTGGACTGCATGGCGTTCCTTGGATTGCATTGCATCGGATTGGATTGGATGCCGTTCCTTGGATTAGATTGGATTGGATTGGATTGGATGCAGTTCCTTTGATTGTATTGGATTGGATTGGATTGGATTGGATTGGAATGGATTAGATGCGGTCCTTGGATTGGATTGGATTCGATTGGATTTAATGCCGTTCCTTCGATTGGATTTGTTTGGATTGCATTGGATTGAATTGCATGGCGCTCCTTGGATTGCATTGCATAGGATTGGATTGGATGCCGTTACTTGTATTAGATTGGATTGGATTTGATTGGATTGGATTGGATGCCAATCCAATCCGATCCAATCCAATCCAATCCAATCCAAGAAACGGCATCCAATCCAATCCAATCCAATCCAAGGATCGGCATCCAATCCTATCCAATCCAATCGAATCCACTCCACTCCAATCCAATCCCATCCCATCCAATCCAAACCAATCCAATCCAATCCAGTCCAGTCCAGTCCAGTCCAGTCCAATCCAAGGAACGGGATCCAATTCAATCCAATCCAATGCAATCCGATCCAATCCAATTCTATCCAATCCAATCAATTCCAATCCTAGGAACAGCATCCAATCCAATCCAATCCAATCAAATCCAAGGAACGGAATTCAATCCAATCCAATCCAATCCAGTCCAATGAAACCCAAAGCAATCAAAGCAACGGCATCCAATAAATTCCAATCCAATCCAAACCAAACCAATCCAATCCAACCCAATACAATCCAATCCAATGAACGGCATCCAATCCAATCCAATCGGAGCCAATCCAATCCAAGGAACGGCATCCAATCCAATCCAATCTAATCCTATCCAATCCAATCCAAGGAACGCCATCCAATCCATTCCAATCCAATCCGATCCAATCCAATCCAATCCAAGAAACGGCATCCAATCCAATCCAATCCAAGGATCGGCATCCAATCCTATCCAATCCAATCGAATCCACTCGTTCCTTGGATTGGATTGGCTTGGTTTGGATTGGATTGGCTTGGATTGGATTGGATGCCGTTGCTTGGATTGGATTGGATTGGATGAGATCGGATTGGATTGCATTGGATTGGACTGCATGGCGTTCCTTGGATTGCATTGCATCGGATTGGATTGGATGCCGTTCCTTGGATTAGATTGGATTGGATTGGATTGGATGCAGTTCCTTTGATTGGATTGGATTGGATTGGATTGGATTGGAATGGATTAGATGCGGTCCTTGGATTGGATTGGATTCGATTGGATTTAATGCCGTTCCTTCGATTGGATTTGTTTGGATTGCATTGGATTGAATTGCATGGCGCTCCTTGGATTGCATTGCATAGGATTGGATTGGATGCCGTTACTTGTATTAGATTGGATTGGATTTGATTGGATTGGATTGGATGCCAATCCAATCCGATCCAATCCAATCCAATCCAATCCAAGAAACGGCATCCAATCCAATCCAATCCAATCCAAGGATCGGCATCCAATCCTATCCAATCCAATCGAATCCACTCCACTCCAATCCAATCCCATCCCATCCAATCCAAACCAATCCAATCCAATCCAGTCCAGTCCAGTCCAGTCCAGTCCAGTCCAATCCAAGGAACGGGATCCAATTCAATCCAATCCAATGCAATCCGATCCAATCCAATTCTATCCAATCCAATCAATTCCAATCCTAGGAACAGCATCCAATCCAATCCAATCCAATCAAATCCAAGGAACGGAATTCAATCCAATCCAATCCAATCCAGTCCAATGAAACCCAAAGCAATCAAAGCAACGGCATCCAATAAATTCCAATCCAATCCAAACCAAACCAATCCAATCCAACCCAATACAATCCAATCCAATGAACGGCATCCAATCCAATCCAATCGGAGCCAATCCAATCCAAGGAACGGCATCCAATCCAATCCAATGCAATGCAATCCAGTCCTATCCAATCCGATCCAATCCAATCTCATCCAATCCAATCTAAGGAACGACATTCAATCCAATCCAATCCAATCCAATCCAGTCCAATCCAATCCAATCCAATGAACGGCATGCAATCCAATCCAATGCAATCCAAACCTATCCAATCCAATCCAAGGAACGCCGTCCAATCCAATCCAATCCAAGCCGATCCAATCCAATCCAATCCATTCCAAGAAACGGCATCCAATCCAATCCAATCCAATCCAAGGATCCGCATCCAAACCAATCCAATCCAATCCAATCCACTCCATCCAATCCCATCCAATCCAAACCAGTCCAATCCGATCCAGTCCAGTCCAATGCAATCCGATCCAATCCAATTCTATCCAATCCAATCAATTCCAATCCTAGGAACGGCATCCAATCCAATCCAATCCAATCCAATCCAATGCAAGGAACGGCATTCAATCCAATCCAATCCAATCCAGTCCAATGAAACTCAATGCAATCAAAGGAACGGCATCCAATCGAATCCAATCCAATCCAATCCAATCCGAACCAATCCAATCCAATCCAACCCAATACAATCCAATCCAATGAACGACATCCAATCCAATCCAATGCAATGCAATCCAGTCCAATCCAATCCGATCCAATCCAATCAAATCCAATCCAATCTCAGGAACGACATTCAATCCAATCCAATCCAATGCAATCCAGTCCAATCCAATCCAATCCAATCCAAAGAACGGCATCCACCCCAATCCAATCCAATCCAATCAAATCCTATCCATTCCAATCCAATCCAATGCAATCCAATCCAACGAACGGCATCCAACCCAATCCAATCCAATCCAATCCAATGAACGGCATCAAATCCAATCCAATCCAATGCAATCCATTCCAATCCAATCCAATCCAATCCAATTCAATCCAAGGAACGGCATCTAATCCAATCCAATCCAATCCAATCCAATCCAATCCAATGAAATCCAATCCACCGAACGGCATCCAACCCAATCCAATCCAATCCAATCCAATCCAATCCACTCCTATCCAATTCAGTACAAGAAATGCCATCCAATCCAATCCAATTCAATCACATTCGATCCAATCCAATCCAATCCAATCCAATCCATGAAACGGCATCCAATCCAATCCAATCCAATCCAAGGATCGGCATCCAATACAATCCAAACCAATCTAATCGAATCCAATCCAATGCAATTCAATCCAAACCAAGGAACGGCATCCAATCCAATCCAATCCAATCCAATCCACTCCAATCCAATCCAATCCAATCCAATCCAATCCAATCCACTTCAATCAGGTCCAGTCCAATCCAAGGAACGGGATCCAATCCAATCCAATCCAATCTAATGCAAGGAACCGCATCCAATCCAATCCAATCCAATGAACATCATCCAATGCAATCCAATCCAATCCAATTCAATCCAAGTAACGGCATCCAATCGAATCCAATCCAAGGAACGGCATTAAACCAAACCAATCCAATCCAATCCAACGAACGGCATCCTCCCCAATCCAATCCAATCCAATCTAATCCTATCCAATCCAATCCAAGGAACGCCATCCAATCCATTCCAATCCAATCCGATCCAATCCAATCCAATCCAATCCAAGAAACGGCATCCAATCCAATCCAATCCAATCCAATCCAATCCAAGGATCGGCATCCAATCCTATCCAATCCAATCGAATCCACTCCACTCCAATCCAATCCCATCCCATCCCATCCAATCCAAACCAATCCAATCCAATCCAGTCCAGTCCAGTCCAGTCCAGTCCAGTCCAATCCAAGGAACGGGATCCAATACAATCCAATCCAATGCAATCCGATCCAATCCAATTCTATCCAATCCAATCAATTCCAATCCTAGGAACAGCATCCAATCCAATCCAATCCAATCAAATCCAAGGAACGGAATTCAATCCAATCCAATCCAATCCAGTCCAATGAAACCCAATGCAATCAAAGCAACGGCATCCAATCAATTCCAATCCAATCCAAACCAAACCAATCCAATCCAACCCAATACAATCCAATCCAATGAACGGCATCCAATCCAATCCAATCCAATCCAATCGGAGCCAATCCAATCCAATGATCGGCATCCAATCCAATCCAATGCAATGCAATCCAGTCCAATCCAATCCGATCCAATCCAATCAAATCCAATTCAATCTCAGGAACGACATTCAATCCAATCCAATCCAATCCAATCCAGTCCAATCCAATCCAATCCAATCCAAAGAACGGCATCCACCCCAATCCAATCCAATCCAATCAAATCCTATCCATTCCAATCCAATCCAATGCAATCCAATCCAACGAACGGCATCCAACCCAATCCAATCCAATCCAATCCAATGAACGGCATCAAATCCAATCCAATCCAATGCAATCCATTCCAATCCAATCCAATCCAATTCAATCCAAGGAACGGCATCTAATCCAATCCAATCCAATCCAATCGAATCCAATCCAATGCAATCCAATCCAATCCACCGAACGGCATCCAACCCAATCCAATCCAATCCAATCCACTCCTATCCAATTCAGTACAAGAAATGCCATCCAATCCAATCCAATTCAATCACATTCGATCCAATCCAATCCAATCCAATCCAATCCAGGAAACGGCATCCAATCCAATCCAATCCAATCCAAGGATCGGCATCCAATACAATCCAAACCAATCTAATCGAATCCAATCCAATCCAATGCAATTCAATCCAAACCAAGGAACGGCATCCAATCCAATCCAATCCAATTCAATCCACTCCAATCCAATCCAATCCAATCCAATCCAATCCAATCCAATCCAATCCAATCCACTTCAATCAGGTCCAGTCCAATCCAAGGAACGGGATCCAATCCAATCCAATCTAATGCAAGGAACCGCATCCAATCCAATCCAATCCAATGAACATCATCCAATGCAATCCAATCCAACCAAAACCAATCCAATCCAATCAAATCCAAACTAAGGAACGGCATTCAATCCAATCCAGTCCAATCCAATGAACGTCATCCAATCCAATCCAATCCAACCCAAACCAATCCAATCCAATCAAATCCAAACTAAGGAACGGCATTCAATGCAATCCAATCCAGTCCAATCCCAGGAACGGCATCCAATCCAATCCATTCCAATCCAATCCAATCTAATCCAATCTATCCAAGGAACGGCATCCTATCCAATCCAATCCAATCCAATCCAACGAACGGCATCCAATCCAATCCAATCCAATCCAAACAAATCCAATCTAAGGAACGGCATTCAATCCATTCCAATCCAATCCAATCCAATCAAAGGAACGGCATCCAATCCAATCCAATCAAATCCAATCCAATCTGATCCAAGTAACGGCATCCAATCCAATCCTATGCAATGCAATCCAAGGAGCGCCATGCAATTCAATCCAATGCAATCCAAACAAATCCAATCGAAGGAACGGCATTAAATCCAATCGAATCCAATCCAATCCAAGGACCGCATCTAATCCATTCCAATCCAACCAATCCAATCCAATCAAAGGAACTGCATCCAATCCAATCCAATCCAATCTAATCCAAGGAACGGCATCCAATCCAATCCGATGCAATGCAATCCAAGGAACGCCATGCAGTCCAATCCAATGCAATCCAATCCGATCTAATCCAATCCAATCCAATCCAAGCAACGGCATCCAATCCAATCCAAGCCAATCCAATCCAAACCAAGCCAATCCAATCCAAGGAACGGCATCAAATCCAATTCAATACAATCCAATACAATCCAATCCAAGGAACGGCATCCAATCCAATCCTATGCAATGCTATCCAAGGAACGCCATGCAATCCAATCCAATGCAATTCAATCCGATCCAATCCAATCCAAACAAATCCAATCTAAGGAACGGCATTCAATCCAATCCAATCCAATCCAATCAAAGGACCGGCATCCAATCAATCCAATCCAAGTAACGGCATCCAATCCAATCCAATCCAATCCAATCCCATCCAATGCAATCTACTCCAATCCAATCCAAACCAATCCAATCCAATCCAATGCAATCCAATTCAATCCAAGGAACGGCATCCAATTTAATCCAATCCAATCCAATCCAAGGAACGGCATCCAATCCAATCCAATCCAATCTAAGGACCGGCATCCAATCAATCCAATCCAAGTAACGGCATCCAATCCAATCCAATCCAATCCAATCCAATCCCATCCAATTCAATCCACTCCAATACAATCCAAACCAATCCAATCCAATCCAATCCAATCCAATCCAATCCAATCCAATCCAATCCAATCCAATCCTATCCAATCCAATCCAATCCAATCCAATGCAATCCAATTCAATCCAAGGAACGGCATCCAATTTAATCCAATCCAATCCAATCCAATCCAATGCAATCCAATTCAATCCAAGGAACGGCAGCCAATTTAATCCAATACAATCCAATCCAATCCAATCCAAGGAACGGCATCCAATGCAATCCAATCCAATCCAATCCAATCCAATCCAATCCAATCCAATCTAATCCTAGGAACGGCATCCAATCCAATCCAATCCAATCCAACGCAATCCAATCCAATCCAATCCAATCCAAACAAATCCAATCGAAAGAATGGCATTCAATCCAATCCAATCCAATCCAATCTAAGGACCGGCATCCAATCAATCCAATCCAAGTAACGGCATCCAATCCAATCCAATCCAATCCAATCCCACCCAATGCAATCCACTCCAATCCAATCCAAACCAATCCAATCGAATCCAATCCAATCCAATCCAATCCAATCCAAGCCAATGCAATACTATTCAATCCAAGGAACGGCATCCAATTTAATCCAATACAATCCAATCCAATCCAATCCAATCCAAGGAACGGCATCCAATCCAATACAATACAATCCAATCTAATCCTACGAACGGCATCCAATCCAATCCAATCCCAGCCAATCCAATCCAATCCATGGAACGACATCCAATCCAATCCAATCCAATCCAATCCTATCCAACGAACGGCATCCAATGCAATCCAATCCAATCCAATCCAACCCAATCAAATCCAGTCCAGTCCAATCCAAGGAACGGGATCCAATCCCATCCACCCAATGCAATGCAATCCAATCCAATCCAAGCCAATCCTCTCCAAGCTAAGGAACGGCATCCAATTCAATGCAATCCAATCCAATCCAAGCCAATCCAATCCAATCCAATCTAAGTAACGGCATCCAATCCAATCCAATCTAATCCAAGGAACGGCATCCAATCCAATCCAATCCAATCTAATCCAAGCCAAGCCAAGCCAATCCAATCAAATCCACGGAACGGCATCCAATCCAATCCAATCGAATCCAAGGAACGGCATCCAATCCAATCCAATCCAATCCAATTCAATGCACTCCAATCCAATCCAATCCAATCCAATCCAATCCAATCCAATCCATTCCAATCCAATGCAATCCAATCCAATCAAATCCAATTCAAACAAAGGAACAGCATCCAATCCAATCCAATCCAATCCTGTCAAATCCAATCCAATCCAATCCAATCCAATCCAAGGAACGGCATCCAATCCATTCCAATCCAATCCAATCCAATCCAATCAAATCCAATTCAAACAAAGGAACAGCATCCAATCCAATCCAATCCAATCCTGTCAAATCCAATCCAATGCAATCCAATCTAATCCAAGGAACGGCATCCAATCCAATCCTATGCAATGCAATCCAAGGAACGCCATGCAATCCAATCCAATGCAATCCAATCCGATCCAATCCTATCCAAACAAATCCAATCTACGGAACGGCATTCAATCCAATCCAATCCAATCCAATCCAAGGAACGGCATCCAATCCATTCCAATCCAATCCAATTCAATCCAATCAAAGGAAAGGCATCCAATCCAATTCAATCCCATCCAATCCAATCCAATCTAATCCAAGGAACGGCATCCAATCCAATCCTATGCAATGCAATCCAAGGAACGCCATGGAATCCAATCCAATGCAATCCAATCCGATCCAATCCAATCCAATCCAAGCAACGGCATCCAATCCAATCCAATCCAATCCAAGCCAAGCCAAGCCAATCCAATCCACGGAATGGCATCAAATCCAATTCAATCCAATCCAATCCAATACAATCCAATCTAATCCAATCCAAGGAACGGCATCCAATCCAATCCAATCCAATGCAATCCATTCCAATCCAATCCAATCCAATTCAATCCAAGGAACGGCATCTAATCCAGTCCAATCCACTCCAATCCACTCCAATCCAATCCAATCCAATCCAATCCAATCCACTTCAATCAGGTCCAGTCCAATCCAAGGAACGGGTTCCAATCCAATCCAATCGAATGCAAGGAACCGCATCCAATCCAATCCAATGCAATCCAATCCAATGAACGTCATCCAATCCAATCCAATCCAACCCAAACCAATCCAATTCAATCAAATCCAAACGAAGGAACGGCATTCAATCCAATCCAATCCAATCCAAGGAACGGTATCCAATCCAATCCATTCCAATGCAATCTAATCCAAGGAACGGCATCCAATCCAATCCAATCCAATCAAATTCAATCCAATACAATCCAATCCAAGGAACGGCATCCAATCCTATTCAATCAAATGCAATCCAATCCAATCCAATCCAATCCAAACAAATCCAATCTAAGGAACGGCATTCAATCCAATCCAATCTAATGCAAGTAACGGCATCCAATCCAATCCAATCCAATGCAATCCAATCCAATGAACGTCATCCAATCCAATCCAATCCAACCCAAACCAATCCAATTCAATCAAATCCAAACGAAGGAACGGCATTCAATCCAATACAATCCAATCCAAGGAACGGGATCCAATCCAATCCATTCCAATCCAATCCAATCTAATCCAAGGATTAGCACGGTAGCACAGGGGCGGCACGGTAGCACAGGGGCGGCACGGTAGCACAGTGGTTAGCACTGCTGCTTCACAGCTCCAGGGTCCCGAGTTCGATTCCCGGCTTGGGTCACTGTCTGTGTGGAGTTTGCACATTCTCCTCGTGTTTGCGTGGGTTTCCTCCGGGTGCTCCGGTTTCCTCCCACAGTCCAAAGATGTGCGGGTTAGGTTGATTGGCCAGGTTAAAATTGCCCCTGAGATGCGTAGGTTAGAGGGATTAGCGGGTAAATATGTGGGGGTAGGGCCTGGGTGGGATTGCGGTCGGTGCAGACTCGATGGGCCGAATGGCCTCCTTCTGCATTGTAGGGTTTCTATGATTCCATGATTCTATGAACGGCATCCAATCCAATCCAATCCAATCAAATTCAATCCAATAAAATCCAATCCAAGGAACGGCATCCAATCCTATTCAATCAAATGCAATCCAATCCAATCCAATCCAAACAAATCCAATCTAAGGAACGGCATTCAATCCAATCCAATCCAATCCAATCTAATCCAAGTAACGGCATCCAATCCAATCCTATGCAATGCAATCCAAGGAACGCCATGCAATTCAATCCAATGCAATCCAAACAAATCCAATCGAAGGAACGGCATTCAATCCAATCGAATCCAATCCAATCCAAGGACCGCATCTAATCCATTCCAATCCAATCCAATCCAATCCAATCAAAGGAACTGCATCCAATCCAATCCAATCCAATCCAATCCAATCTAATCCAAGGAACGGCATACAATCCAATCCTATGCAATGCAATCCAAGGAACGCCATGCAGTCCAATCCAATGCAATCCAATCCGATCCAATCCTATCCAAGCAACGGCATCCAATCCAATCCAAGCCAATCCAATCCAAACCAAGCCAATCCAATCCAAGGAACGGCATCAAATCCAATTCAATACAATCCAATACAATCCAATCCAATGAACGGCATCAAACCCAATCCAATCCAATGCAATCCATTCCAATCCAATCCAATCCAATTCAATCCAAGGAACGGCATCTAATCCAATCCAATCCAATCCAATCGAATCCAATCTAATGCAATCCAATCCAACGAACGGCATCCAACCCAATCCAATCCAATCTAATCCACTCCTATCCAATTCAGTACAGGAAATGCCATCCAATCCAATCCAATTCAATCACATTCGATCCAATCCAATCTAATCCAATCCAATCCATGGAACGGCATCCAATCCAATCCAATCCAATCCAAGGATCGGCATCCAATACAATACAAACCAATCTAATCGAATCCAATCCAATCCAATGCAATTCAATCCAAACCAAGGAACGGCATCCAATCCAATCCAATCCACTCCAATCCAATCCAATCCAATCCAATCCAATCCAACCCACTTCAATCAGGTCCAGTCCAATCCAAGGAACGGGATCCAATCCAATCCAATCCAATCTAATGCAAGGAACCGCATCCAATCCAATCCAATCCAATGAACATCATCCAATGCAATCCAATCCAACCAAAACCAATCCAATCCAATCAAATCCAAACTAAGGAACGGCATTCAATCCAATCCAATCCAATCCAATGAACGTCATCCAATCCAATCCAATCCAATCCAACCCAAACCAATCCAATCCAATCAAATCCAAACTAAGGAACGGCATTCAATGCAATCCAATCCAATCCAATCCAAGGAACGACATCCAATCCAATCCATTCCAATCCAATCCAATCTAATCCAATCTATCCAAGGAACGGCATCCTATCCAATCCAATCCAATCCAATCCAATTCAATGAACGGCATCCAATCCAATCCAATCCAATCCAAACAAATCCAATCTAAGGAACGGCATTCAATCCATTCCAATCCAATCCAATCCAATCAAGGGAACGGCATCCAATCCAATCCAATCCAATCCAATCCAATCTAATCCAAGTAACGGCATCCAATCCAATCCTATGCAATGCAATCCAAGGAGCGCCATGCAATTCAATCCAATGCAATCCAAACAAATCGAATCGAAGGAACGGCATTCAATCCAATCGAATCCAATACAATCCAAGGACCGCATCTAATCCATTCCAATCCAATCCAATCCAATCCAATCAAAGGAACTGCATCCAATCCAATCCAATCCAATCCAATCTAATCCAAGGAACGGCATCCAATCCAATCCTATGCAACCCAATCCAATCCAATCCAATCCAATGCAATTCAAGGAACGGCATCCAATTCAATCCAATCAAATCCAAGGAACGGCATCCAATCCAATCCAATCGAATTCAATGCACCCCAGTCCAATCTACTCCAATCCAATCCATTCCAATCCAATCCGATCCAATCCAATCCAATCCAATCCAATTCAAGGAACAGCATCCAATCCAATCCAATCCAATCCAAGGAACGGCATCCAATCCAATCTAATCCAATCCAATCCAACTAAAGGCATCCAATCCAATCCAATCCAATCCAATCAATTCCAATCCAAGGAACGGCATCAAGTCCAATCCAATCCAATCCAATCTAATCCAAGGAACGGCATCCAATCCAATCCTATGCAACCCAATCCAATCCAATCCAATCCAATGCAATTCAAGGAACGGCATCCAATTCAATCCAATCAAATCCAAGGAACGGCATCCAATCCAATCCAATCGAATTCAATGCACCCCAATCCAATCTACTCCAATCCAATCCATTCCAATCCAATCCAATCCAATCCAATCAAATCCAAACCAATCCAAGGAACAGCATCCAATCCAATCCAATCCAATCCAAGGAACGGCATCCAATCCAATCTAATCCAATCCAATCCAACTAAAGGCATCCAATCCAATCCAATCCAATCCAATCAATTCCAATCCAAGGAACGGCATCAAGTCCAATCCAAACCAATCCAATCCAATACAATCCAAGGAACGGCATCCAATCCAATCCAATCCAGTCCAATGAAATCCAATCCAATACAAGGAACGGCATCCAATGCAATCCAATCCAATCCAATCCACACCAATCCAATCCAATCCAATCCAATCCAAACCAATCCAATCCTGTCAAATCCAATCCAATCCAATCCAATCCAAGGAACGGCATCCAATCCATTCCAATCCAATCCAATCCAATCAAAGGAACGGCATCCAATCCAATCCAATCCAATGCAATCCAATCTAATCCAAGGAACGGCATCCAATCCAATCCTATGCCATGCAATCCAAGGAACGCCATGCAATCCAATCCAATGCAATCCAATCCGATCCAATCAAAGGAAAGGCATCCAATCCAATTCAATCCCATCCAATCCAATCCAATCCAATCTAATCCAAGGAACGGCATCCAATCCAATCCTATGCAATGCAATCCAAGGAACGCCATGGAATCCAATCCAATGCAATCCAATCCGATCCAATCCAATCCAATCCAAGCAACGGCATCCAATCCAATCCAATCCAATCCAATCCAAGCCAAGCCAAGCCAAGCCAATCCAATCCAATCCAAGGAAGGGCATCAAATCCAATTCAATCCAATCCAATACAATCCAATCCAATCCAATCCAATCCAAGGAACGGCATCCAATCCAATCCAATCCAATCCATTCCAATCCAATCCAATCCAATTCAATCCAAGGAACGGCATCTAATCCAGTCCAATCCACTCCAATCCACTCCAATCCAATCCAATCCAATGCAATCCAATCCAATCCAATCCACTTCAATCAGGTCCAGTCCAATTCAAGGAACGGGTTCCAATCCAATCCAATCTAATGCAAGGAACCGCATCCCATCCAATCCAATGCAATCCAATCCAATGAACGTCATCCAATCCAATCCAATCCAACCCAAACCAATCCAATTCAATCAAATCCAAACGAAGGAACGGCATTCAATCCAATCCAATCCAATCCAAGGAACGGTATCCAATCCAATCCATTCCAATCCAATCCAATCTCATCCAAGGAACGGGATCCAATCCAATCCAATCCAATCAAATTCAATCCAATACAATCCAATCCAAGGAACGGCATCCAATCCTATTCAATCAAATGCAATCCAATCCAATCCAATCCAGTCCAATCCAAACAAATCCAATCTCAGGAACGGCATTCAATCCAATCCAATCCAATCCAATCTAATCCAAGTTACGGCATCCAATCCAATCCTATGCAATGCAATCCATGGAACGCCATGCAATTCAATCCAATGCAATCCAAACAAATCCAATCGAAGGAACGGCATTCAATCCAATCGAATCCAATCCAATCCAAGGACCGCATCTAATCCATTCCAATCCAATCCAATCCAATCCAATCAAAGGAACTGCATCCAATCCAATCCAATCCAATCTAATCCAAGGAACGGCATCCAATCCAATACTATGGAATGCAATCCAAGGAACGCCATGCAGTCCAATCCAATGCAATCCAATCCGATCCAATCCAATCCAATTAAATCCAAGCAACGGCATCCAATCCAATCCAAGCCAATCCAATCCAACCAAAACCAATCCAATCCAATCAAATCCAAACTAAGGAACGGCATTCAATCCAATCCAGTCCAATCCAATGAACGTCATCCAATCCAATCCAACCCAAACCAATCCAATCCAATCAAATCCAAACTAAGGAACGGCATTCAATGCAATCCAATCCAATCCAATCCCAGGAACGGCATCCAATCCAATCCATTCCAATCCAATCCAATCTAATCCAATCTATCCAAGGAACGGCATCCTATCCAATCCAATCCAATCCAATCCAATCCAACGAACGGCATCCAATCCAATCCAATCCAATCCAAACAAATCCAATCTAAGGAACGGCATTCAATCCATTCCAATCCAATCCAATCCAATCAAAGGAACGGCATCCAATCCAATCCAATCAAATCCAATCCAATCTGATCCAAGTAACGGCATCCAATCCAATCCTATGCAATGCAATCCAAGGAGCGCCATGCAATTCAATCCAATGCAATCCAAACAAATCCAATCGAAGGAACGGCATTAAATCCAATCGAATCCAATCCAATCCAAGGACCGCATCTAATCCATTCCAATCCAATCCAATCCAATCCAATCCAATCAAAGGAACTGCATCCAATCCAATCCAATCCAATCTAATCCAAGGAACGGCATCCAATCCAATCCGATGCAATGCAATCCAAGGAACGCCATGCAGTCCAATCCAATGCAATCCAATCCGATCTAATCCAATCCAATCCAATCCAAGCAACGGCATCCAATCCAATCCAAGCCAATCCAATCCAAACCAAGCCAATCCAATCCAAGGAACGGCATCAAATCCAATTCAATACAATCCAATACAATCCAATCCAAGGAACGGCATCCAATCCAATCCTATGCAATGCTATCCAAGGAACGCCATGCAATCCAATCCAATGCAATTCAATCCGATCCAATCCAATCCAAACAAATCCAATCTAAGGAACGGCATTCAATCCAATCCAATCCAATCCAATCAAAGGACCGGCATCCAATCAATCCAATCCAAGTAACGGCATCCAATCCAATCCAATCCAATCCAATCCCATCCAATGCAATCCACTCCAATCCAATCCAAACCAATCCAATCCAATCCAATGCAATCCAATTCAATCCAAGGAACGGCATCCAATTTAATCCAATCCAATCCAATCCAATCCAAGGAACGGCATCCAATCCAATCCAATCCAATCCAATCTAAGGACCGGCATCCAATCAATCCAATCCAAGTAACGGCATCCAATCCAATCCAATCCAATCCAATCCAATCCCATCCAATTCAAGCCACTCCAATCCAATCCAAACCAATCCAATCCAATCCAATCCAATCCAATCCAATCCAATCCAATCCAATCCAATCCTATCCAATCCAATCCAATCCAATCCAATGCAATCCAATTCAATCCAAGGAACGGCATCCAATTTAATCCAATCCAATCCAATCCAATCCAATGCAATCCAATTCAATCCAAGGAACGGCAGCCAATTTAATCCAATACAATCCAATCCAATCCAATCCAAGGAACGGCATCCAATGCAATCCAATCCAATCCAATCCAATCCAATCCAATCCAATCCAATCCAATCTAATCCTAGGAACGGCATCCAATCCAATCCAATCCAATCCAACGCAATCCAATCCAATCCAATCCAATCCAAACAAATCCAATCGAAAGAACGGCATTCAATCCAATCCAATCCAATCCAATCCAATCTAAGGACCGGCATCCAATCAATCCAATCCAAGTAACGGCATCCAATCCAATCCAATCCAATCCCACCCAATGCAATCCACTCCAATCCAATCCAAACCAATCCAATCGAATCCAATCCAATCCAATCCAATCCAATCCAAGCCAATGCAATACTATTCAATCCAAGGAACGGCATCCAATTTAATCCAATACAATCCAATCCAATCCAATCCAATCCAAGGAACGGCATCCAATCCAATACAATACAATCCAATCTAATCCTACGAACGGCATCCAATCCAATCCAATCCCAGCCAATCCAATCCAATCCATGGAACGACATCCAATCCAATCCAATCCAATCCAATCCTATCCAACGAACGGCATCCAATGCAATCCAATCCAATCCAATCCAACCCAATCAAATCCAGTCCAGTCCAATCCAAGGAACGGGATCCAATCCCATCCACCCAATGCAATGCAATCCAATCCAATCCAAGCCAATCCTCTCCAAGCTAAGGAACGGCATCCAATTCAATGCAATCCAATCCAATCCAAGCCAATCCAATCCAATCCAATCTAAGTAACGGCATCCAATCCAATCCAATCTAATCCAAGGAACGGCATCCAATCCAATCCAATCCAATCTAATCCAAGCCAAGCCAAGCCAATCCAATCAAATCCACGGAACGGCATCCAATCCAATCCAATCGAATCCAAGGAACGGCATCCAATCCAATCCAATCCAATCCAATTCAATGCACTCCAATCCAATCCAATCCAATCCAATCCAATCCAATCCATTCCAATCCAATGCAATCCAATCCAATCAAATCCAATTCAAACAAAGGAACAGCATCCAATCCAATCCAATCCAATCCTGTCAAATCCAATCCAATCCAATCCAATCCAATCCAAGGAACGGCATCCAATCCATTCCAATCCAATCCAATCCAATCCAATCAAAGGAACGGCATCCAATCCAATCCAATGCAATCCAATCTAATCCAAGGAACGGCATCCAATCCAATCCTATGCAATGCAATCCAAGGAACGCCATGCAATCCAATCCAATGCAATCCAATCCGATCCAATCCTATCCAAACAAATCCAATCTACGGAACGGCATTCAATCCAATCCAATCCAATCCAATCCAAGGAACGGCATCCAATCCATTCCAATCCAATCCAATTCAATCCAATCAAAGGAAAGGCATCCAATCCAATTCAATCCCATCCAATCCAATCCAATCTAATCCAAGGAACGGCATCCAATCCAATCCTATGCAATGCAATCCAAGGAACGCCATGGAATCCAATCCAATGCAATCCAATCCGATCCAATCCAATCCAATCCAAGCAACGGCATCCAATCCAATCCAATCCAATCCAAGCCAAGCCAAGCCAATCCAATCCACGGAATGGCATCAAATCCAATTCAATCCAATCCAATCCAATACAATCCAATCTAATCCAATCCAAGGAACGGCATCCAATCCAATCCAATCCAATGCAATCCATTCCAATCCAATCCAATCCAATTCAATCCAAGGAACGGCATCTAATCCAGTCCAATCCACTCCAATCCACTCCAATCCAATCCAATCCAATCCAATCCACTTCAATCAGGTCCAGTCCAATCCAAGGAACGGGTTCCAATCCAATCCAATCGAATGCAAGGAACCGCATCCAATCCAATCCAATGCAATCCAATCCAATGAACGTCATCCAATCCAATCCAATCCAACCCAAACCAATCCAATTCAATCAAATCCAAACGAAGGAACGGCATTCAATCCAATCCAATCCAATCCAAGGAACGGTATCCAATCCAATCCATTCCAATGCAATCTAATCCAAGGAACGGCATCCAATCCAATCCAATCCAATCAAATTCAATCCAATACAATCCAATCCAAGGAACGGCATCCAATCCTATTCAATCAAATGCAATCCAATCCAATCCAATCCAAACAAATCCAATCTAAGGAACGGCATTCAATCCAATCCAATCTAATGCAAGTCACGGCATCCAATCCAATCCAATCCAATGCAATCCAATCCAATGAACGTCATCCAATCCAATCCAATCCAACCCAAACCAATCCAATTCAATCAAATCCAAACGAAGGAACGGCATTCAATCCAATACAATCCAATCCAAGGAACGGGATCCAATCCAATCCATTCCAATCCAATCCAATCTAATCCAAGGATTAGCACGGTAGCACAGGGGCGGCACGGTAGCACAGGGGCGGCACGGTAGCACAGTGGTTAGCACTGCTGCTTCACAGCTCCAGGGTCCCGAGTTCGATTCCCGGCTTGGGTCACTGTCTGTGTGGAGTTTGCACATTCTCCTCGTGTTTGCGTGGGTTTCCTCCGGGTGCTCCGGTTTCCTCCCACAGTCCAAAGATGTGCGGGTTAGGTTGATTGGCCAGGTTAAAATTGCCCCTGAGATGCGTAGGTTAGAGGGATTAGCGGGTAAATATGTGGGGGTAGGGCCTGGGTGGGATTGCGGTCGGTGCAGACTCGATGGGCCGAATGGCCTCCTTCTGCATTGTAGGGTTTCTATGATTCCATGATTCTATGAACGGCATCCAATCCAATCCAATCCAATCAAATTCAATCCAATACAATCCAATCCAAGGAACGGCATCCAATCCTATTCAATCAAATGCAATCCAATCCAATCCAATCCAAACAAATCCAATCTAAGGAACGGCATTCAATCCAATCCAATCCAATCCAATCTAATCCAAGTAACGGCATCCAATCCAATCCTATGCAATGCAATCCAAGGAACGCCATGCAATTCAATCCAATGCAATCCAAACAAATCCAATCGAAGGAACGGCATTCAATCCAATCGAATCCAATCCAATCCAAGGACCGCATCTAATCCATTCCAATCCAATCCAATCCAATCCAATCAAAGGAACTGCATCCAATCCAATCCAATCCAATCCAATCCAATCTAATCCAAGGAACGGCATCCAATCCAATCCTATGCAATGCAATCCAAGGAACGCCATGCAGTCCAATCCAATGCAATCCAATCCGATCCAATCCTATCCAAGCAACGGCATCCAATCCAATCCAAGCCAATCCAATCCAAACCAAGCCAATCCAATCCAAGGAACGGCATCAAATCCAATTCAATACAATCCAATACAATCCAATCCAATGAACGGCATCAAACCCAATCCAATCCAATGCAATCCATTCCAATCCAATCCAATCCAATTCAATCCAAGGAACGGCATCTAATCCAATCCAATCCAATCCAATCGAATCCAATCCAATGCAATCCAATCCAACGAACGGCATCCAACCCAATCCAATCCAATCTAATCCACTCCTATCCAATTCAGTACAGGAAATGCCATCCAATCCAATCCAATTCAATCACATTCGATCCAATCCAATCTAATCCAATCCAATCCATGGAACGGCATCCAATCCAATCCAATCCAAGGATCGGCATCCAATACAATACAAACCAATCTAATCGAATCCAATCCAATCCAATCCAATGCAATTCAATCCAAACCAAGGAACGGCATCCAATCCAATCCAATCCAATCCACTCCAATCCAATCCTATCCAATCCAATCCAATCCACTTCAATCAGGTCCAGTCCAATCCAAGGAACGGGATCCAATCCAATCCAATCCAATCTAATGCAAGGAACCGCATCCAATCCAATCCAATCCAATGAACATCATCCAATGCAATCCAATCCAACCAAAACCAATCCAATCCAATCAAATCCAAACTAAGGAACGGCATTCAATCCAATCCAATCCAATCCAGTGAACGTCATCCAATCCAATCCAATCCAATCCAACCCAAACCAATCCAATCCAATCAAATCCAAACTAAGGAACGGCATTCAATGCAATCCAATCCAATCCAATCCAATCCAAGGAACGACATCCAATCCAATCCATTCCAATCCAATCCAATCTAATCCAATCTATCCAAGGAACGGCATCCTATCCAATCCAATCCAATCCAATCCAATTCAATGAACGGCATCCAATCCAATCCAATCCAATCCAAACAAATCCAATCTAAGGAACGGCATTCAATCCATTCCAATCCAATCCAATCCAATCAAAGGAACGGCATCCAATCCAATCCAATCCAATCCAATCCAATCTAATCCAAGTAACGGCATCCAATCCAATCCTATGCAATGCAATCCAAGGAGCGCCATGCAATTCAATCCAATGCAATCCAAACAAATCCAATCGAAGGAACGGCATTCAATCCAATCGAATCCAATACAATCCAAGGACCGCATCTAATCCATTCCAATCCAATCCAATCCAATCCAATCAAAGGAACTGCATCCAATCCAATCCAATCCAATCCAATCTAATCCAAGGAACGGCATCCAATCCAATCCTATGCAACCCAATCCAATCCAATCCAATCCAATGCAATTCAAGGAACGGCATCCAATTCAATCCAATCAAATCCAAGGAACGGCATCCAATCCAATCCAATCGAATTCAATGCACCCCAGTCCAATCTACTCCAATCCAATCCATTCCAATCCAATCCGATCCAATCCAATCCAATCCAATCCAATCCAAGGAACAGCATCCAATCCAATCCAATCCAATCCAAGGAACGGCATCCAATCCAATCTAATCCAATCCAATCCAACTAAAGGCATCCAATCCAATCCAATCCAATCCAATCAATTCCAATCCAAGGAACGGCATCAAGTCCAATCCAATCCAATCCAATCTAATCCAAGGAACGGCATCCAATCCAATCCTATGCAACCCAATCCAATCCAATCCAATCCAATGCAATTCAAGGAACGGCATCCAATTCAATCCAATCAAATCCAAGGAACGGCATCCAATCCAATCCAATCGAATTCAATGCACCCCAATCCAATCGACTCCAATCCAATCCATTCCAATCCAATCCAATCCAATCCAATCAAATCCAATCCAATCCAAGGAACAGCATCCAATCCAATCCAATCCAATCCAAGGAACGGCATCCAATCCAATCTAATCCAATCCAATCCAACTAAAGGCATCCAATCCAATCCAATCCAATCCAATCAATTCCAATCCAAGGAACGGCATCAAGTCCAATCCAAACCAATCCAATCCAATACAATCCAAGGAACGGCATCCAATCCAATCCAATCCAGTCCAATGAAATCCAATCCAATACAAGGAACGGCATCCAATGCAATCCAATCCAATCCAATCCACACCAATCCAATCCAATCCAATCCAATCCAAACCAATCCAATCCTGTCAAATCCAATCCAATCCAATCCAATCCAAGGAACGGCATCCAATCCATTCCAATCCAATCCAATCCAATCCAATCAAAGGAACGGCATCCAATCCAATCCAATCCAATGCAATCCAATCTAATCCAAGGAACGGCATCCAATCCAATCCTATGCCATGCAATCCAAGGAACGCCATGCAATCCAATCCAATGCAATCCAATCCGATCCAATCAAAGGAAAGGCATCCAATCCAATTCAATCCCATCCAATCCAATCCAATCCAATCTAATCCAAGGAACGGCATCCAATCCAATCCTATGCAATGCAATCCAAGGAACGCCATGGAATCCAATCCAATGCAATCCAATCCGATCCAATCCAATCCAATCCAAGCAACGGCATCCAATCCAATCCAATCCAATCCAATCCAATCCAAGCCAAGCCAAGCCAATCCAATCCAATCCAAGGAAGGGCATCAAATCCAATTCAATCCAATCCAATACAATCCAATCCAATCCAATCCAAGGAACGGCATCCAATCCAATCCAATGCAATCCATTCCAATCCAATCCAATCCAATTCAATCCAAGGAACGGCATCTAATCCAGTCCAATCCACTCCAATCCACTCCAATCCAATCCAATCCAATGCAATCCAATCCAATCCAATCCACTTCAATCAGGTCCAGTCCAATTCAAGGAACGGGTTCCAATCCAATCCAATCTAATGCAAGGAACCGCATCCAATCCAATCCAATGCAATCCAATCCAATGAACGTCATCCAATCCAATCCAATCCAACCCAAACCAATCCAATTCAATCAAATCCAAACGAAGGAACGGCATTCAATCCAATCCAATCCAATCCAAGGAACGGTATCCAATCCAATCCATTCCAATCCAATCCAATCTCATCCAAGGATAGGGATCCAATCCAATCCAATCCAATCAAATTCAATCCAATACAATCCAATCCAAGGAACGGCATCCAATCCTATTCAATCAAATGCAATCCAATCCAATCCAATCCAGTCCAATCCAAACAAATCCAATCTCAGGAACGGCATTCAATCCAATCCAATCTAATCCAAGTTACGGCATCCAATCCAATCCTATGCAATGCAATCCATGGAACGCCATGCAATTCAATCCAATGCAATCCAAACAAATCCAATCGAAGGAACGGCATTCAATCCAATCGAATCCAATCCAATCCAAGGACCGCATCTAATCCATTCCAATCCAATCCAATCCAATCCAATCAAAGGAACTGCATCCAATCCAATCCAATCCAATCTAATCCAAGGAACGGCATCCAATCCAATACTATGGAATGCAATCCAAGGAACGCCATGCAGTCCAATCCAATGCAATCCAATCCGATCCAATCCAATCCAATTAAATCCAAGCAACGGCATCCAATCCAATCCAATCCAATCCAATCCAAACCAAGCCAATCCAATCCAATCCAAGGAACGGCATCAAATCCAATTCAATACAATCCAATACAATCCAATCCAATGAACGGCATCAAATCCAATCCAATCCAATCCAATCCAATCGAATCCAATCCAATGCAATCCAATCCAACGAACGGCATCCAACCCAATCCAATCCAGTCCAATCCACTCCTATCCAATTCAGTACAAGAAATGCCATCCAATCCAATCCAATTCAATCACATTCGATCCAATCCAATCGAATCCAATCCAATCCATGGAACGGCATCCAATCCAATCCAATCTAATCCAAGGGTCGGCATCCAATACAATCCAAACCAATCTAATCGAATCCAATCCAATCCAATGCAATTCAATCCAAACCAAGGAACGGCATCCAATCCAATCCAATCCAATCCACTCCAATCCAATCCTATCCAATCCAATCCAATCCACTTCAATCAGGTCCAGTCCAATCCAAGGAACGGGATCCAATCCAATCCAATCCAATCTAATGCAAGGAACCGCATCCAATCCAATCCAATCCAATGAACATAATCCAATGCAATCCAATCCAACCAAAACCAATCCAATCCAATCAAATCCAAACTAAGGAACGGCATTCAATCCAATCCAATCCAATCCAATGAACGTCATCCAATCCAATCCAATCCAATCCAACCCAAACCAATCCAATCCAATCAAATCCAAACTAAGGAACGGCATTCAATGCAATCCAATCCAATCCAATCCAATCCAAGGAACGACATCCAATCAAATCCATTCCAATCCAATCCAATCTAATCCAATCTATCCAAGGAACGGCATCCTATCCAATCCAATCCAATCCAATCCAATTCAATGAACGGCATCCAATCCAATCCAATCCAATCCAAACAAATCCAATCTAAGGAACGGCATTCAATCCATTCCAAACCAATCCAATCCAATCAAAGGAACGGCATCCAATCCAATCCAATCCAATCCAATCCAATCTAATCCAAGTAACGGCATCCAATCCAATCCTATGCAATGCAATCCAAGGAGCGCCATGCAATTCAATCCAATGCAATCCAAACAAATCCAATCGAAGGAACGGCATTCAATCCAATCGAATCCAATACAATCCAAGGACCGCATCTAATCCATTCCAATCCAATCCAATCCAATCCAATCAAAGGAACTGCATCCAATCCAATCCAATCCAATCCAATCTAATCCAAGGAACGGCATCCAATCCAATCCTATGCAACCCAATCCAATCCAATCCAATCCAATGCAATTCAAGGAACGGCATCCAATTCAATCCAATCAAATCCAAGGAACGGCATCCAATCCAATCCAATCGAATTCAATGCACCCCAGTCCAATCTACTCCAATCCAATCCATTCCAATCCAATCCGATCCAATCCAATCCAATCCAATCCAATCCAAGGAACAGCATCCAATCCAATCCAATCCAATCCAAGGAACGGCATCCAATCCAATCTAATCCAATCCAATCCAACTAAAGGCATCCAATCCAATCCAATCCAATCCAATCAATTCCAATCCAAGGAACGGCATCAAGTCCAATCCAATCCAATCCAATCTAATCCAAGGAACGGCATCCAATCCAATCCTATGCAACCCAATCCAATCCAATCCAATCCAATGCAATTCAAGGAACGGCATCCAATTCAATCCAATCAAATCCAAGGAACGGCATCCAATCCAATCCAATCGAATTCAATGCACCCCAATCCAATCTACTCCAATCCAATCCATTCCAATCCAATCCAATCCAATCCAATCAAATCCAATCCAATCCAAGGAACAGCATCCAATCCAATCCAATCCAATCCAAGGAACGGCATCCAATCCAATCTAATCCAATCCAATCCAACTAAAGGCATCCAATCCAATCCAATCCAATCCAATCAATTCCAATCCAAGGAACGGCATCAAGTCCAATCCAAACCAATCCAATCCAATACAATCCAAGGAACGGCATCCAATCCAATCCAATCCAGTCCAATGAAATCCAATCCAATACAAGGAACGGCATCCAATGCAATCCAATCCAATCCAATCCACACCAATCCAATCCAATCCAATCCAATCCAAACCAATCCAATCCTGTCAAATCCAATCCAATCCAATCCAATCCAAGGAACGGCATCCAATCCATTCCAATCCAATCCAATCCAATCCAATCAAAGGAACGGCATCCAATCCAATCCAATCCAATGCAATCCAATCTAATCCAAGGAACGGCATCCAATCCAATCCTATGCCATGCAATCCAAGGAACGCCATGCAATCCAATCCAATGCAATCCAATCCGATCCAATCAAAGGAAAGGCATCCAATCCAATTCAATCCCATCCAATCCAATCCAATCCAATCTAATCCAAGGAACGGCATCCAATCCAATCCTATGCAATGCAATCCAAGGAACGCCATGGAATCCAATCCAATGCAATCCAATCCGATCCAATCCAATCCAATCCAAGCAACGGCATCCAATCCAATCCAATCCAATCCAATCCAAGCCAAGCCAAGCCAATCCAATCCAATCCAAGGAAGGGCATCAAATCCAATTCAATCCAATCCAATACAATCCAATCCAATCCAATCCAAGGAACGGCATCCAATCCAATCCAATGCAATCCATTCCAATCCAATCCAATCCAATTCAATCCAAGGAACGGCATCTAATCCAGTCCAATCCACTCCAATCCACTCCAATCCAATCCAATCCAATGCAATCCAATCCAATCCAATCCACTTCAATCAGGTCCAGTCCAATTCAAGGAACGGGTTCCACTCCAATCCAATCTAATGCAAGGAACCGCATCCAATCCAATCCAATGCAATCCAATCCAATGAACGTCATCCAATCCAATCCAATCCAACCCAAACCAATCCAATTCAATCAAATCCAAACGAAGGAACGGCATTCAATCCAATCCAATCCAATCCAAGGAACGGTATCCAATCCAATCCATTCCAATCCAATCCAATCTCATCCAAGGAACGGGATCCAATCCAATCCAATCCAATCAAATTCAATCCAATACAATCCAATCCAAGGAACGGCATCCAATCCTATTCAATCAAATGCAATCCAATCCAATCCAATCCAGTCCAATCCAAACAAATCCAATCTCAGGAACGGCATTCAATCCAATCCAATCCAATCCAATCTAATCCAAGTTACGGCATCCAATCCAATCCTATGCAATGCAATCCATGGAACGCCATGCAATTCAATCCAATGCAATCCAAACAAATCCAATCGAAGGAACGGCATTCAATCCAATCGAATCCAATCCAATCCAAGGACCGCATCTAATCCATTCCAATCCAATCCAATCCAATCCAATCAAAGGAACTGCATCCAATCCAATCCAATCCAATCTAATCCAAGGAACGGCATCCAATCCAATACTATGGAATGCAATCCAAGGAACGCCATGCAGTCCAATCCAATGCAATCCAATCCGATCCAATCCAATCCAATTAAATCCAAGCAACGGCATCCAATCCAATCCAAGCCAATCCAATCCAAACCAAGCCAATCCAATCCAAGGAACGGCATCAAATCCAATTCAATACAATCCAATACAATCCAATCCAATGAACGGCATCAAATCCAATCCAATCCAATCCAATCCAATCGAATCCAATCCAATGCAATCCAATCCAACGAACGGCATCCAACCCAATCCAATCCAGTCCAATCCACTCCTATCCAATTCAGTACAAGAAATGCCATCCAATCCAATCCAATTCAATCACATTCGATCCAATCCAATCGAATCCAATCCAATCCATGGAACGGCATCCAATCCAATCCAATCTAATCCAAGGGTCGGCATCCAATACAATCCAAACCAATCTAATCGAATCCAATCCAATCCAATGCAATTCAATCCAAACCAAGGAACGGCATCCAATCCAATCCAATCCAATCCACTCCAATCCAATCCAATCCAATCCAATCCACTTCAATCAGGTCCAGTCCAATCCAAGGAACGGGATCCAATCCAATCCAATCCAATCTAATGCAAGGAACCGCATCCAATCCAATCCAATCCAATGAACATCATCCAATGCAATCCAATCCAACCAAAACCAATCCAATCCAATCAAATCCAAACTAAGGAACGGCATTCAATCCAATCCAATCCAATCCAATGAACGTCATCCAATCCAATCCAATCCAACCCAAACCAATCCAATCCAATCAAATCCAAACTAAGGAACGGCATTCAATGCAATCCAATCCAATCCAATCCAATCCAAGGAACGGCATCCAATCCAATCCATTCCAATCCAATCCAATCTAATCCAATCTATCCAAGGAACGGCATCCTATCCAATCCAATCCAATCCAATCCAATTCAATGAACGGCATCCAATACAATACAATCCAATCCAAACAAATCCAATCTAAGGAACGGCATTCAATCCATTCCAATCCAATCCAATCCAATCAAAGGAACGGCATCCAATCCAATCCAATCCAATCCAATCTAATCCAAGTAACGGCATCCAATCCAATCCTATGCAATGCAATCCAAGGAGCGCCATGCAATTCAGTCCAATGCAATCCAAACAAATCCAATCGAAGGAACGGCATTCAATCCAATCCAATCCAATCCAAGGACCGCATCTAATCCATTCCAATCCAATCCAATCTAATCCAAGGAACGGCATCCAATCCTATGCAATGCAATCCAAGGAACGCCATGCAGTCCAATCCAATGCAATCCAATCCGATCCAATCCAATCCAATCCAATCCAAGCAACGGCATCCAATCCAATCCAAGCCAATCCAATCCAAACCAAGCCAATCCAATCCAAGGAACGGCATCAAATCCAATTCAATACAATCCAATACAATCCAATCCAAGGAACGGCATCCAATCCAATCCTATGCAATGCTATCCAAGGAACGCCATGCAATCCAATCCAATGCAATCCAATCCGATCCAATCCAATCCAAACAAATCCAATCTAAGGAACGGCATTCAATCCAATCCAATCCAATCCAATCTAAGGACCGGCATCCTATCAATCCAATCCAAGTAACGGCATCCAATCCAATCCAATCCAATCCAATCCCATCCAATGCAATCCACTCCAATCCAATCCAAACCAATCCAATCCAATCCAATCCAATCCAATCCAATCCAATCCAATGCAATCCAATTCAATCCAAGAAACGGCATCCAATTTAATCCAATCCAATCCAATCCAATCCAATGCAATCCAATTCAATCCAAGGAACGGCATCCAATTTAATCCAATACAATCCAATCCAATCCAATCCAAGGAACGGCATCCAATCCAATCAAATCCAATCCAATCTAATCCTAGGAACGGCATCCAATCCAATCCAATCCAATCCAACGCAATACAATCCAATCCAATCCAATCCAAACAAATCCAATCGAAAGAACGGCATTCAATCCAATCCAATCCAATCCAATCCAAGGAACGGCATCCAATCCAATCCAATCCAATCGAAGGACCGGCATCCAATCAATCCAATCCAAGTAACGGCATCCAATCCAATCCAATCCAATCCAATCCAATCGAATCCCATCCAATGCAATCCACTCCAATCCAATCCAAACCAATCCAATCCAATCCAATCCAATCCAATCCAATCCAATGCAATCCAATTCAATCCAAGGAACGGCATCCAATTTAATCCAATCCAATCCAATCCAATCCAATGCAATCCAATTCAATCCAAGGAACGGCATCCAATTTAATCCAATACAATCCAATCCAATCCAATCCAAGGAACGGCATCCAATCCAATCCAATCCAATCCAATCCAATCTAATCCTAGGAACGGCATCCAATCCAATCCAATCCAATCCAACGCAATACAATCCAATCCAATCCAATCCAAACAAATCCAATCGAACGAACGGCATTCAATCCAATCCAATCCAATCCAATCTCAGGACCGGCATCCAATCAATCCAATCCAAGTAACGGCATCCAATCCAATCCAATCCCATCCAATGCAATCCACTCCAATCCAATCCAAACCAATCCAATCGAATCCAATCCAATCCAATCCAATCCAATCCAATCCAATCCAAGCCAATGCAATACAATTCAATCCAAGGAACGGCATCCAATTTAATCCAATACAATCCAATCCAATCCAATCCACGGAACGGCATCCAATCCAATCCAATCCAATCTAATCCTACGAACGGCATCCAATCCAATCCAATCCAACCCAATCAAATCCAGTCCAGTCCAATCTAAGGAACGGGATCCAATCCCATCCACCCAATGCAATGCAATCCAATCCAATCCAAGCCAATCCTCTCCAAGCTAAGGAACGGCAACCAATCCAATGCAATCCAATCCAATCCAAGCCAATCCAATCCAATCTAAGTAACGGCATCCAATCCAATCCAATCTAATCCAAGGAACGGCATCCAATCCAATCCAATCCAATCTAATCCAAGCCAAGCCAAGCCAATCCAATCAAATCCACGGAACGGCATCCAATTCAATCCAATCCCATCTAATCCAAGGAACGGCATCCAATCCAATCCAATCCAATCCAATCCAAGCCAATCCAATCCAATCTAAGTAACGGCATCCAATCCAATCCAATCTAATCCAAGGAACGGCATCCAATCCAATCCAATCCAATCTAATCCAAGCCAAGCCAAGCCAATCCAATCAAATCCACGGAACGGCATTCAATCCAATCCAATCCAATCTAATCCAAGGAACGGCATCCAATCCAATCCAATCCAATCCAATCCAATTCAATGCACTCCAATCCAATCCAATCCAATCCAATCCATTCCAATCCAATGCAATGCAATCCAATCCAATCCAATCCAATTCAAACGAAGGAACAGCATCCAATTAAATCCAATCCAATCCAATCCAAGGAACGGCATCCAATCCAATCTAATCCAATCCAATCCAACTAACGGCATCCAATCCAATCCAATCCAATCTAATCCAAGGAACGGCATCTAAACAAATCCAATTCAATCCAATCCAATCCAATCGAAGGAACGGCATCCAATCCAATACAGTCCAATCCAATCAATTCCAATCCAAGGAACGGCATCAAATCCAATCTAATCCAATCCAATCCAAGGAACGGCATCCAATCCAATCCAACCCAGTCCAATGAAATCCAATCCAATCCATGGCACGGCATCCAATCCAATCCAATCCAATCCAATCCACACCAATACAATCCAATCCAATCGAATCCAATCCAAACCAATCCAATCCAGTCAAATCCAATCCAATCCAATCCCATCCAATGCAATCCACTCCAATCCAATCCAAACCAATCCAATCGAATCCAATCCAATCCAATCCAATCCAATCCAATCCAATCCAATCCAATGCAATCCAATTCAATCCAAGGAACGGCATCCAATTTAATCCAATCCAATCCAATCCAAGGAACGGCATCCAATCCAATCCAAACAAATCCAATCTAAGGACCGGCTTCCAATCAATCCAATCCAAGTAACGGCATCCAATCCAATCCAATCCAATCCAATCCAATCCAATCCAATCCCATCCAATGCAATCCACTCCAATCCAATCCAATCCAAACCAATCCAATCCAATCCAATCCAATCCAATCCAATCCAATGCAATCCAATCCAATCCAAGGAACGGCATCCAATCCAATCCAAACAAATCCAATCTAAGGACCGGCTTCCAATCAATCCAATCCAAGTAACGGCATCCAATCCAATCCAATCCAATCCAATCCAATCCAATCCAATCCCATCCAATGCAATCCACTCCAATCCAATCCAAACCAATCCAATCCAATCCAATCAATTCCAATCCAATCCAATCCAATGCAATCCAATTCAATCCAAGGAACGGCATCCAATTTAATCCAATCCAATCCAATCCAATCCAATGCAATCCAATTCAATCCAAGGAACGGCATCCAATTTAATCCAATACAATCCAATCCAATCCAATCCAAGGAACGGCATCCAATCCAATCCAATCCAATCTAAGGACCGGCATCCTATCAATCCAATCCAAGTAACGGCATCCAATCCAATCCAATCCAATCCAATCCCATCCAATGCAATCCACTCCAATCCAATCCAAACCAATCCAATCCAATCCAATCCAATCAACTCCAATCCAATGCAATCCAATTCAATCCAAGGAACGGCATCCAATTTAATCCAATACAATCCAATCCAATCCAATCCAATCCAAGGAACGGCATCCAATCCAATCCAATCCAATCGAAGGACCGGCATCCAATCAATCCAATCCAAGTAACGGCATCCAATCCAATCCAATCCAATCCAATCCAATCCAATCGAATCCCATCCAATGCAATCCACTCCAATCCAATCCAAACCAATCCAATCCAATCCAATCCAATCCAATCCAATCCAATCCAATCCAATCCAATCAATTCCAATCCAAGGAACGGCATCAAGTCCAATCCAATCCAATCCAATCTAATCCAAGGAACGGCATCCAATCCAATCCTATGCAACCCAATCCAATCCAATCCAATCCAAAGCAATTCAAGGAACGGCATCCAATTCAATCCAATCAAATCCAAGGAACGGCATCCAATCCAATCCAATCGAATTCAATGCACCCCAATCCAATCTACTCCAATCCAATCCATTCCAATCCAATCCAATCCAATCCAATCAAATCCAATCCAATCCAAGGAACAGCATCCAATCCAATCCAATCCAATCCAAGGAACGGCATCCAATCCAATCTAATCCAATCCAATCCAACTAAAGGCATCCAATCCAATCCAATCCAATCCAATCAATTCCAATCCAAGGAACGGCATCAAGTCCAATCCAAACCAATCCAATCCAATACAATCCAAGGACCGGCATCCAATCCAATCCAATCCAGTCCAATGAAATCCAATCCAATACAAGGAACGGCATCCAATGCAATCCAATCCAATCCAATCCACACCAATCCAATCCAATCCAATCCAATCCAAACCAATCCAATCCTGTCAAATCCAATCCAATCCAATCCAATCCAAGGAACGGCATCCAATCCATTCCAATCCAATCCAATCCAATCCAATCAAAGGAACGGCATCCAATCCAATCCAATCCAATGCAATCCAATCTAATCCAAGGAACGGCATCCAATCCAATCCTATGCCATGCAATCCAAGGAACGCCATGCAATCCAATCCAATGCAATCCAATCCGATCCAATCAAAGGAAAGGCATCCAATCCAATTCAATCCCATCCAATCCAATCCAATCCAATCTAATCCAAGGAACGGCATCCAATCCAATCCTATGCAATGCAATCCAAGGAACGCCATGGAATCCAATCCAATGCAATCCAATCCGATCCAATCCAATCCAATCCAAGCAACGGCATCCAATCCAATCCAATCCAATCCAATCCAATCCAAGCCAAGCCAAGCCAATCCAATCCAATCCAAGGAAGGGCATCAAATCCAATTCAATCCAATCCAATACAATCCAATCCAATCCAATCCAAGGAACGGCATCCAATCCAATCCAATGCAATCCATTCCAATCCAATCCAATCCAATTCAATCCAAGGAACGGCATCTAATCCAGTCCAATCCACTCCAATCCACTCCAATCCAATCCAATCCAATGCAATCCAATCCAATCCAATCCACTTCAATCAGGCCCAGTCCAATTCAAGGAACGGGTTCCAATCCAATCCAATCTAATGCAAGGAACCGCATCCAATCCAATCCAATGCAATCCAATCCAATGAACGTCATCCAATCCAATCCAATCCAACCCAAACCAATCCAATTCAATCAAATCCAAACGAAGGAACGGCATTCAATCCAATCCAATCCAATCCAAGGAACGGTATCCAATCCAATCCATTCCAATCCAATCCAATCTCATCCAAGGAACGGGATCCAATCCAATCCAATCCAATAAAATTCAATCCAATACAATCCAATCCAAGGAACGGCATCCAATCCTATTCAATCAAATGCAATCCAATCCAATCCAATCCAGTCCAATCCAAACAAATCCAATCTCAGGAACGGCATTCAATCCAATCCAATCCAATCCAATCTAATCCAAGTTACGGCATCCAATCCAATCCTATGCAATGCAATCCATGGAACGCCATGCAATTCAATCCAATGCAATCCAAACAAATCCAATCGAAGGAACGGCATTCAATCCAATCGAATCCAATCCAATCCAAGGACCGCATCTAATCCATTCCAATCCAATCCAATCCAATCCAATCAAAGGAACTGCATCCAATCCAATCCAATCCAATCTAATCCAAGGAACGGCATCCAATCCAATACTATGGAATGCAATCCAAGGAACGCCATGCAGTCCAATCCAATGCAATCCAATCCGATCCAATCCAATCCAATTAAATCCAAGCAACGGCATCCAATCCAATCCAAGCCAATCCAATCCAAACCAAGCCAATCCAATCCAAGGAACGGCATCAAATCCAATTCAATACAATCCAATACAATCCAATCCAATGAACGGCATCAAATCCAATCCAATCCAATCCAATCCAATCGAATCCAATCCAATGCAATCCAATCCAACGAACGGCATCCAACCCAATCCAATCCAATCCAATCCACTCCTATCCAATTCAGTACAAGAAATGCCATCCAATCCAATCCAATTCAATCACATTCGATCCAATCCAATCGAATCCAATCCAATCCATGGAACGGCATCCAATCCAATCCAATCTAATCCAAGGGTCGGCATCCAATACAATCCAAACCAATCTAATCGAATCCAATCCAATCCAATGCAATTCAATCCAAACCAAGGAACGGCATCCAATCCAATCCAATCCAATCCACTCCAATCCAATCCAATCCAATCCAATCCACTTCAATCAGGTCCAGTCCAATCCAAGGAACGGGATCCAATCCAATCCAATCCAATCTAATGCAAGGAACCGCATCCAATCCAATCCAATCCAATGAACATCATCCAATGCAATCCAATCCAACCAAAACCAATCCAATCCAATCAAATCCAAACTAAGGAACGGCATTCAATCCAATCCAATCCAATCCAATGAACGTCATCCAATCCAATCCAATCCAACCCAAACCAATCCAATCCAATCAAATCCAAACTAAGGAACGGCATTCAATGCAATCCAATCCAATCCAATCCAATCCAAGGAACGGCATCCAATCCAATCCATTCCAATCCAATCCAATCTAATCCAATCTATCCAAGGAACGGCATCCTATCCAATCCAATCCAATCCAATCCAATTCAATGAACGGCATCCAATACAATCCAATCCAATCCAAACAAATCCAATCTAAGGAACGGCATTCAATCCATTCCAATCCAATCCAATCCAATCAAAGGAACGGCATCCAATCCAATCCAATCCAATCCAATCTAATCCAAGTAACGGCATCCAATCCAATCCTATGCAATGCAATCCAAGGAGCGCCATGCAATTCAGTCCAATGCAATCCAAACAAATCCAATCGAAGGAACGGCATTCAATCCAATCCAATCCAATCCAAGGACCGCATCTAATCCATTCCAATCCAATCCAATCTAATCCAAGGAACGGCATCCAATCCTATGCAATGCAATCCAAGGAACGCCATGCAGTCCAATCCAATGCAATCCAATCCGATCCAATCCAATCCAATCCAATCCAAGCAACGGCATCCAATCCAATCCAAGCCAATCCAATCCAAACCAAGCCAATCCAATCCAAGGAACGGCATCAAATCCAATTCAATACAATCCAATACAATCCAATCCAAGGAACGGCATCCAATCCAATCCTATGCAATGCTATCCAAGGAACGCCATGCAATCCAATCCAATGCAATCCAATCCGATCCAATCCAATCCAAACAAATCCAATCTAAGGAACGGCATTCAATCCAATCCAATCCAATCCAATCTAAGGACCGGCATCCTATCAATCCAATCCAAGTAACGGCATCCAATCCAATCCAATCCAATCCAATCCCATCCAATGCAATCCACTCCAATCCAATCCAAACCAATCCAATCCAATCCAATCCAATCCAATCAACTCCAATCCAATGCAATCCAATTCAATCCAAGGAACGGCATCCAATTTAATCCAATACAATCCAATCCAATCCAATCCAATCCAAGGAACGGCATCCAATCCAATCCAATCCAATCGAAGGACCGGCATCCAATCAATCCAATCCAAGTAACGGCATCCAATCCAATCCAATCCAATCCAATCCAATCGAATCCCATCCAATGCAATCCACTCCAATCCAATCCAAACCAATCCAATCCAATCCAATCCAATCCAATCCAATCCAATGCAATCCAATTCAATCCAAGAAACGGCATCCAATTTAATCCAATCCAATCCAATCCAATCCAATGCAATCCAATTCAATCCAAGGAACGGCATCCAATTTAATCCAATACAATCCAATCCAATCCAATCCAAGGAACGGCATCCAATCCAATCCAATCCAATCCAATCTAATCCTAGGAACGGCATCCAATCCAATCCAATCCAATCCAACGCAATACAATCCAATCCAATCCAATCCAAACAATTCCAATCGAAAGAACGGCATTCAATCCAATCCAATCCAATCCAATCCAAGGAACGGCATCCAATCCAATCCAATCCAATCGAAGGACCGGCATCCAATCAATCCAATCCAAGTAACGGCATCCAATCCAATCCAATCCAATCCAATCCAATCGAATCCCATCCAATGCAATCCACTCCAATCCAATCCAAACCAATCCAATCCAATCCAATCCAATCCAATCCAATCCAATCCAATGCAATCCAATTCAATCCAAGGAACGGCATCCAATTTAATCCAATCCAATCCAATCCAATCCAATCCAATGCAATCCAATTCAATCCAAGGAACGGCATCCAATTTAATCCAATACAATCCAATCCAATCCAATCCAAGGAACGGCATCCAATCCAATACAATCCAATCCAATCCAATCTAATCCTAGGAACGGCATCCAATCCAATCCAATCCAATCCAACGCAATACAATCCAATCCAATCCAATCCAAACAAATCCAATCGAAAGAACGGCATTCAATCCAATCCAATCCAATCCAATCTCAGGACCGGCATCCAATCAATCCAATCCAAGTAACGGCATCCAATCCAATCCAATCCAATCCAATCCAATCGAATCCCATCCAATGCAATCCACTCCAATCCAATCCAAACCAATCCAATCCAATCCAATCCAATCCAATCCAATCCAATCCAATGCAATCCAATTCAATCCAAGGAACGGCATCCAATTTAATCCAATCCAATCCAATCCAATCCAATCCAATGCAATCCAATTCAATCCAAGGAACGGCATCCAATTTAATCCAATACAATCCAATCCAATCCAATCCAAGGAACGGCATCCAATCCAATACAATCCAATCCAATCCAATCTAATCCTAGGAACGGCATCCAATCCAATCCAATCCAATCCAACGCAATACAATCCAATCCAATCCAATCCAAACAAATCCAATCGAAAGAACGGCATTCAATCCAATCCAATCCAATCCAATCTCAGGACCGGCATCCAATCAATCCAATCCAAGTAACGGCATCCAATCCAATCCAATCCCATCCAATGCAATCCCCTCCAATCCAATCCAAACCAATCCAATCGAATCCAATCCAATCCAATCCAATCCAATCCAATCCAATCCAATCCAAGCCAATGCAATACAATTCAATCCAAGGAACGGCATCCAATTTAATCCAATACAATCCAATCCAATCCAATCCACGGAACGGCATCCAATCCAATCCAATCCAATCTAATCCTACGAACGGCATCCAATCCAATCCAATCCAACCCAATCAAATCCAGTCCAGTCCAATCTAAGGAACGGGATCCAATCCCATCCACCCAATGCAATGCAATGCAATCCAATCCAAGCCAATCCTCTCCAAGCTAAGGAACGGCAACCAATCCAATGCAATCCAATCCAATCCAAGCCAATCCAATCCAATCTAAGTAACGGCATCCAATCCAATCCAATCTAATCCAAGGAACGGCATCCAATCCAATCCAATCCAATCTAATCCAAGCCAAGCCAAGCCAATCCAATCAAATCCAAGGAACGGCATTCAATCCAATCCAATCTAATCCAAGGAACGGCATCCAATCCAATCCAATCCAATCCAATCCAATTCAATGCACTCCAATCCAATCCAATCCAATCCAATCCATTCCAATCCAATGCAATGCAATCCAATCCAATCCAATCCAATTCAAACAAAGGAACAGCATCCAATTAAATCCAATCCAATCCAATCCAAGGAACGGCATCCAATCCAATCTAATCCAATCCAATCCAACTAACGGCATCCAATCCAATCCAATCCAATCTAATCCAAGGAACGGCATCTAAACAAATCCAATTCAATCCAATCCAATCCAATCGAAGGAACGGCATCCAATCCAATACAGTCCAATCCAATCAATTCCAATCCAAGGAACGGCATCAAATCCAATCTAATCCAAACCAATCCAAGGAACGGCATCCAATCCAATCCAACCCAGTCCAATGAAATCCAATCCAATCCATGGCACGGCATCCAATCCAATCCAATCCAATCCAATCCACACCAATACAATCCAATCCAATCGAATCCAATCCAAACCAATCCAATCCAGTCAAATCCAATCCAATCCAATCCCATCCAATGCAATCCACTCCAATCCAATCCAAACCAATCCAATCGAATCCAATCCAATCCAATGCAATCCAATTCAATCCAAGGAACGGCATCCAATTTAATCCAATCCAATCCAATCCAAGGAACGGCATCCAATCCAATCCAAACAAATCCAATCTAAGGACCGGCTTCCAATCAATCCAATCCAAGTAACGGCATCCAATCCAATCCAATCCAATCCAATCCAATCCAATCCCATCCAATGCAATCCACTCCAATCCAATCCAATCCAAACCAATCCAATCCAATCCAATCCAATCCAATCCAATCCAATGCAATCCAATCCAATCCAAGGAACGGCATCCAATCCAATCCAAACAAATCCAATCTAAGGACCGGCTTCCAATCAATCCAATCCAAGTAACGGCATCCAATCCAATCCAATCCAATCCAATCCAATCCAATCCCATCCAATGCAATCCACTCCAATCCAATCCAAACCAATCCAATCCAATCCAATCAATTCCAATCCAATCCAATCCAATGCAATCCAATTCAATCCAAGGAACGGCATCCAATTTAATCCAATCCAATACAATCCAATCCAATGCAATCCAATTCAATCCAAGGAACGGCATCCAATTTAATCCAATACAATCCAATCCAATCCAATCCAAGGAACGGCATCCAATCCAATCCAATCCAATCTAAGGACCGGCATCCTATCAATCCAATCCAAGTAACGGCATCCAATCCAATCCAATCCAATCCAATCCCATCCAATGCAATCCACTCCAATCCAATCCAAACCAATCCAATCCAATCCAATCCAATCAACTCCAATCCAATGCAATCCAATTCAATCCAAGGAACGGCATCCAATTTAATCCAATACAATCCAATCCAATCCAATCCAATCCAAGGAACGGCATCCAATCCAATCCAATCCAATCGAAGGACCGGCATCCAATCAATCCAATCCAAGTAACGGCATCCAATCCAATCCAATCCAATCCAATCCAATCCAATCCAATCCAATCCCATCCAATGCAATCCACTCCAATCCAATCCAAACCAATCCAATCCAATCCAATCCAATCCAATCCAATCCAATGCAATCCATTTCAATCCAAGGAACGGCATCCAATTTAATCCAATCCAATCCAATCCAATCCAATGCAATCCAATTCAATCCAAGGAACGGCATCCAATTTAATCCAATACAATCCAATCCAATCCAATCCAAGGAACGGCATCCAATCCAATCCAATCCAATCCAATCCAATCTAATCCTAGGAACGGCATCCAATCCAATCCAATCCAATCCAACGCAATACAATCCAATCCAATCCAATCCAAACAAATCCAATCGAAAGAACGGCATTCAATCCAATCCAATCCAATCCAATCCAAGGAACGGCATCCAATCCAATCCAATCCAATCGAAGGACCGGCATCCAATCAATCCAATCCAAGTAACGGCATCCAATCCAATCCAATCCAATCCAATCCAATCGAATCCCATCCAATGCAATCCACTCCAATCCAATCCAAACCAATCCAATCCAATCCAATCCAATCCAATCCAATGCAATCCAATTCAATCCAAGGAACGGCATCCAATTTAATCCAATCCAATCCAATCCAATCCAATCCAATGCAATCCAATTCAATCCAAGGAACGGCATCCAATTTAATCCAATACAATCCAATCCAATCCAATCCAAGGAACGGCATCCAATCCTATCCAATCCAATCCAATCCAATCTAATCCTAGGAACGGCATCCAATCCAATCCAATCCAATCCAACGCAATACAATCCAATCCAATCCAATCCAAACAAATCCAATCGAAAGAACGGCATTCAATCCAATCCAATCCAATCCAATCTAAGGACCGGCATCCAATCAATCCAATCCAAGTAACGGCATCCAATCCAATCCAATCCCATCCAATGCAATCCACTCCAATCCAATCCAAACCAATCCAATCGAATCCAATCCAATCCAATCCAATCCAATCCAATCCAATCCAATCCAAGCCAATGCAATACAATTTAATCAAAGGAACGGCATCCAATTTAATCCAATACAATCCAATCCAATCCAATCCACGGAACGGCATCCAATCCAATCCAATCCAATCTAATCCTACGAACGGCATCCAATCCAATCCAATCCAAGCCAATCCAATCCAATCTAAGTAACGGCATCCAATCCAATCCAATCTAATCCAAGGAACGGCATCCAATCCAATCCAATCCAATCTAATCCAAGCCAAGCCAAGCCAATCCAATCAAATCCACGGAACGGCATCCAATCCAATCCAATCCAATCTAATCCAAGGAACGGCATCCAATCCAATCCAATCCAATCCAATTCAATGCACTCCAATCCAATCCAATCCAATCCATTCCAATCCAATGCAATGCAATCCAATCCAATCCAATCCAATTCAAACAAAGGAACAGCATCCAATTAAATCCAATCCAATCCAATCCAAGTAACGGCATCCAATCCAATCCAATCCAATCTAATCCAAGGAACGGCATCCAATCCAATCCAATCCAATCTAATCCAAGCCAAGCCAAGCCAATCCAATCAAATCCACGGAACGGCATCCAATTCAATCCAATCCCATCTAATCCAAGGAACGGCATCCAATCCAATCCAATCCAATCCAATCCAAGCCAATCCAATCCAATCTAAGTAACGGCATCCAATCCAATCCAATCTAATCCAAGGAACGGCATCCAATCCAATCCAATCCAATCTAATCCAAGCCAAGCCAAGCCAATCCAATCAAATCCACGGAACGGCATCCAATCCAATCCAATCCAATCTAATCCAAGGAACGGCATCCAATCCAATCCAATCCAATCCAATCCAATTCAATGCACTCCAATCCAATCCAATCCAATCCAATCCATTCCAATCCAATGCAATCCAAACCAATCCAATCCAATCCAATCCAATCCAATCTAAGGATCGGCATCCAATCCAATCCAATCCTCTGCAATCCAAGCAACGGCATCCAATCCAATACAAGGAACGGCAACAAATCCAATCCAATCCAATCCAATCCAAAGTACGGCATCCTGCCCAATCCGATCCAAACCAACCTAATCCTATCCAATCCATTCCAAGGAACGCCATCGAATCCAATCCAATCCAATCCGATCCAATCCAAACCAATCCAACCCAATCCAAGAATCGGCTTCCAATCCAATCCAATCCAATCCACTCCAATCCAATCCAATCCAGTCCAGTCCAGTCCAATCCAAGAAACGGGATCCAATCCAATCCAATGCAATCCGATCGAATCCAATCCAATCCAATCCAATCAATTCCAATCCAAGGAATGGCATCCAATCCAATCCAATCCAAGGACCGGCATCCAATCCAATCCAATCCAGTCCATTGAAATCCAATGCAATCCAAGGTCCGGCATCCAATCCAATCCAATCCACATCACTCCAATCCAATCCAATCCAAACCACTCCAATCCAATCAAATCCAATCCAATACAATCCAACGAACGGCAACCAACCGAATCCAATCCAATCCAATCCATTCTAATCCAATCCAAGGATCGCCATCCAATCCAATACAATCCGATCCAATCCAATCCAATCCAATTCAATCCAATCCAATACAATCCAATACAATGCAATCCAAGGAACGGCACCCAACCTAATCCAATCCCATTCATTCCAATCCAATCCAATACAATCCAATCCAAACCAATCCAATCAAATCCAATCCAATCCAACCCAATCCAATCCAATCTAAGGAACGGCATCCATTGCAATCCAATCCAATCCAATCCAAGGAACGGCATCAAATCCAATCCAATCCAAACCAATCCATTCCACTCCAACGAACGGCATCCAACCCAATCCAATCCAATACAATCCTATCCAATCCAACCCAATCCGATCCAATCCAATCCAATCCAATTCAATCCAATCCAATACAATTCAATACAATCCAATCCAAGGAACGGCACCCAACCTAATCCAATCCAATCCAATCCAATCCAAACCAATCCAATCAAATCCAATCCAATCCAATCCAACCCAATCCAATACAATCTCAGGAACGGCATCCATTCCAATCCAATCCAATCCAAGGAACGGCATCAAATCCAATCCAATCCAATCCATTCCAATCCAACGAACGGCATCCAACCCAATCCAATCCAATCCAATCCTATCCAATCCAATCCAATCCAATCCAATCCAAGGAACGCAATACAATCCAATCCAATCGAATCCAATCCAATGAAATCAAATCCAATCCAAGGAACGGCATCCAATCCAATCCAATCCAGTCCAATCCAATCCAAACCAATACAATCCAATACAATCCAATCCAATACAATCCAATCCAAGGAACGGCACCCAACCCAGTCCAATCCAATGCAATCCAATCCAAACCAATCCAATCCAATCCAATCCAATCCAATCCAATCTAAGGATCGGCATCCAATCCAATCCAATCCTATCCAATCCAAGCAACGGCATCCAATCCAATCCAAGGAACGGCAACAAATCCAATCCAATCCAATCCAATCCAAAGTACGGCATCCTGCCTAACCCGATCCAAACCAACCTAATCCTATCCAATCCATTCCACGGAACGCCATCGAATCCAATCCAATCCAATCCGGTCCAATCCAATCCAATCCAACCCAAACCAAAAATCGGCTTCCAATCCAATCCAATCCAATCCACTCCAATCCAATCCAATCCAGTCCAGTCCAGTCCAATCCAAGAAACGGGATCCAATCCAATCCAATGCAATCCGATCGAATCCAATCCAATCCAATCCAATCAATTCCAATCCAAGGAATGGCATCCAATCCAATCCAATCCAAGGAACGGCATCCAATCCAATCCAATCCAGTCCATTGAAATCCAATCCAATCCAAGGACCGGCATCCAATCCAATCCAATCCACATCACTCCAATCCAATCCAATCCAAACCAATCCAATACAATCAAATCCAATCCAATACAATCCAACGAACGGCAACCAACCGAATCCAATCCAATCCAATCCAATCTAATCCAATCCAAGGATCGCCATCCAATCCAATCCAATCCGATCCAATCCAAACCAATCCAATTCAATCCAATCCAATACAATCCAATACAATGCAATCCAAGGAACGGCACCCAACCTAATCCAATCCCATTCATTCCAATCCAATCCAATCCAATCCAATCCAATCCAAACCAATCCAATCAAATCCAATCCAATCCAACCCAATCCAATCCAATCTAAGGAACGGCATCCATTGCAATCCAATCCAATCCAATCCAAGGAACGGCATCAAATCCAATCCAATCCAAACCAATCCATTCCACTCCAACGAACGGCATCCAACCCAATCCAATCAATTCCAATCCTATCCAATCCAACCCAATCCGATCCAATCCAATCCAATCCAATCCAATTCAATCCAATCCAATACAATTCAATACAATCCAATCCAAGGAACGGCACCCAACCTAATCCAATCCAATCCAATCCAAACCAATCCAATCAAATCCAATCCAATCCAATCCAATTCAATCCAATCCAATACAATCCAATACAATGCAATCCAAGGAACGGCACCCAACCTAATCCAATCCCATTCATTCCAATCCAATCCAATCCAATCCAATCCAAACCAATCCAATCAAATCCAATCCAATCCAACCCAATCCAATCCAATCTAAGGAACGGCATCCATTGCAATCCAATCCAATCCAATCCAAGGAACGGCATCAAATCCAATCCAATCCAAACCAATCCATTCCACTCCAACGAACGGCATCCAACCCAATCCAATCCAATCCAATCCTATCCAATCCAATCCAATCCAATCCAACCCAATCCAATCCAATCTAAGGAACGGCATCCATTGCAATCCAATCCAATCCAATCCAAGGAACGGCATCAAATCCAATCCAATCCAAACCAATCCATTCCACTCCAACGAACGGCATCCAACCCAATCCAATCCAATACAATCCTATCCAATCCAACCCAATCCGATCCAATCCAATCCAATCCAATTCAATCCAATCCAATACAATTCAATACAATCCAATCCAAGGAACGGCACCCAACCTAATCCAATCCAATCCAATCCAATCCAAACCAATCCAATCAAATCCAATCCAATCCAATCCAACCCAATCCAATACAATCTAAGGAACGGCATCCATTCCAATCCAATCCAATCCAAGGAACGGCATCAAATCCAATCCAATCCAATCCAATCCATTCCAATCCACGAACGGCATCCAACCCAATCCAATCCAATCCAATCCAATCCTATCCAATCCAATCCAATCCAATCCAATCCAATCCAATCCAAGGAACGCCATACAATCCAATCCAATCGAATCCAATCCAATGAAATCAAATCCAATCCAAGGAACGGCATCCAATCCAATCCAATCCAGTCCAATCCAATCCAAACCAATACAATCCAATACAATCCAATCCAATACAATCCAATCCAAGGAACGGCACCCAACCCAGTCCAATCCAATGCAATCCAATCCAAACCAATCCAATCCAATCCAATCCAATCCAATCTAAGGATCGGCATCCAATCCAATGCAATCCTATCCAATCCAAGCAACGGCATCCAATCCAATCCAAGGAACGGCAACAAATCCAATCCAATCCAATCCAATCCATAGTACGGCATCCTGCCTAACCCGATCCAAACCAACCTAATCCTATCCAATCCATTCCAAGGAACGCCATCGAATCCAATCCAATCCAATCCGGTCCAATCCAATCCAACCCAAACCAAAAATCGGCTTCCAATCCAATCCAATCCAATCCACTCCAATCCAATCCAATCCAGTCCAGTCCAGTCCAGTCCAATCCAAGAAACGGGATCCAATCCAATCCAATGCAATCCGATCGAATCCAATCCAATCCAATCCAATCAATTCCAATCCAAGGAATGGCATCCAATCCAATCCAATCCAAGGAACGGCATCCAATCCAATCCAATCCAGTCCATTGAAATCCAATCCAATCCAAGGACCGGCATCCAATCCAATCCAATCCACATCACTCCAATCCAATCCAATCCAAACCAATCCAATCCAATCAAATTCAATCCAATACAATCCAACGAACGGCAACCAACCGAATCCAATCCAATCCAATCCAATCTAATCCAATCCAAGGATCGCCATCCAATCCAATCCAATCCGATCCAATCCAAACCAATCCAATTCAATCCAATCCAATACAATCCAATACAATGCAATCCAAGGAACGGGACCCAACCTAATCCAATCCCATTCATTCCAATCCAATCCAATCCAATCCAAACCAATCCAATCAAATCCAATCCAATCCAACCCAATCCAATCCAATCTAAGGAACGGCATCCATTGCAATCCAATCCAATCCAATCCAAGGAACGGCATCAAATCCAATCCAATCCAAACCAATCCATTCCACTCCAACGAACGGCATCCAACCCAATCCAATCCAATCCAATCCTATCCAATCCAACCCAATCCGATCCAATCCAATCCAATCCAATTCAATCCAATCCAATACAATTCAATACAATCCAATACAAGGAACGGCACCCAACCGAATCCAATCCAATCCAATCCAAACCAATCCAATCAAATCCAATCCAATCCAACCCAATCCAATTCAATCTAAGGAACGGCATCCATTCCAATCCAATCCAATCCAAGGAACGGCATCAAATCCAATCCAATCCAATCCAATCCAATCCATTCCAATCCAACGAACGGCATCCAACCCAATCCAATCCAATCCAATTCTATCCAATCCAATCCTATCCAATCCAAGCAACGGCATCCAATCCAATCCAAGGAACGGCAACAAATCCAATCCAATCCAATCCAATCCAAAGTACGGCATCCTGCCTAACCCGATCCAAACCAACCTAATCCTATCCAATCCATTCCAAGGAACGCCATCGAATCCAATCCAATCCAATCCGATCCAATCCAATCCAATCCAATCCAATCCAAGAATCGGCTTCCAATCAAATCCAATCCAATCCACTCCAATCCAATCCAATCCAGTCCAGTCCAGTCCAATCCAAGAAACGGGATCCATTCCAATCCAATGCAATCCGATCGAATCCAATCCAATCCAATCCAATCAATTCCAATCCAAGGAATGGCATCCAATGCAATCCAATCCAATGCAAGGAACGGCATCCAATCCAATCCAATCCAGTCCATTGAAATCCAATCCAATCCAAGGAACGGTATCCAATACAGTCCAATCCACACCACTCCAATCCAATCCAATCCAATCCAAACCAATCCAATCAAATCCAATCCAATACAATCCAACGAACGGCAATCAACCGAATCCAATCCAATCTAATCAAATCCAAGGATCGCCATCCAATCCAATCCAATCCAATCCGATCCAATCCAATCCAATCCAATTCAATCCAATTCAGTACAATCCAATACAATCCAATCCAAGGAACGGCACCCAACCTAATCCAATCCAATTCAGTCCAATCCAATCCAATCCAATCCAAACCAATCCAATCAAAACCAATCCAATCCAACCCAATCCAATCAATTTCCAATCTCAGGAACGGCATCCATTACAATCCAATCCAATCCAATCCAAGGAACGGCATCAATCCAATCCAATCCAATCCAATCCATTCCAATCCAACGAACGGCATCCAACCCAATCCAATCCAATCCAATTCTATCCAATCCAATCCAAGGAACGCCATACAATCCAATCCAATCCAATCCGATCCAATCCGATCCACGAAACGGCATCCAATCCAATCGAATCCAATCCAATGAAATCAAATCCAATCCAAGGAACGGCATCCAATCCAATCCAATCCAGTCCAATCCAATCCAAACGAATACAATCCAATACAATCCAATCCAATCCAAGGAACGGCACCTAACCCAATCCAATCCAATGCAATCCAATCCAAACCAGTCCAATCCAATCCAATCCAATCCAATCTAAGGATCGGCATCCAATCCAATGCAATCCTATCCAATCCAAGCAACGGCATCCAATCCAATCCAAGGAACGGCAACAAATCCAATCCAATCCAATCCAATCCATAGTACGGCATCCTGCCTAACCCGATCCAAACCAACCTAATCCTATCCAATCCATTCCAAGGAACGCCATCGAATCCAATCCAATCCAATCCGGTCCAATCCAATCCAACCCAAACCAAAAATCGGCTTCCAATCCAATCCAATCCAATCCACTCCAATCCAATCCAATCCAGTCCAGTCCAGTCCAATCCAAGAAACGGGATCCAATCCAATCCAATGCAATCCGATCGAATCCAATCCAATCCAATCCAATCAATTCCAATCCAAGGAATGGCATCCAATCCAATCCAATCCAAGGAACGGCATCCAATCCAATCCAATCCAGTCCATTGAAATCCAATCCAATCCAAGGACCGGCATCCAATCCAATCCAATCCACATCACTCCAATCCAATCCAATCCAAACCAATCCAATCCAATCAAATCCAATCCAATACAATCCAACGAACGGCAACCAACCGAATCCAATCCAATCCAATCCAATCTAATCCAATCCAAGGATCGCCATCCAATCCAATCCAATCCGATCCAATCCAAACCAATCCAATTCAATCCAATCCAATACAATCCAATACAATGCAATCCAAGGAACGGCACCCAACCTAATCCAATCCCATTCATTCCAATCCAATCCAATACAATCCAAACCAATCCAATCAAATCCAATCCAATCCAACCCAATCCAATCCAATCTAAGGAACGGCATCCATTGCAATCCAATCCAATCCAATCCAAGGAACGGCATCAAATCCAATCCAATCCAAACCAATCCATTCCACTCCAACGAACGGCATCCAACCCAATCCAATCCAATCCAATCCTATCCAATCCAACCCAATCCGATCCAATCCAATCCAATCCAATTCAATCCAATCCAATACAATTCAATACAATCCAATACAAGGAACGGCACCCAACCGAATCCAATCCAATCCAATCCAAACCAATCCAATCAAATCCAATCCAATCCAACCCAATCCAATTCAATCTAAGGAACGGCATCCATTCCAATCCAATCCAATCCAAGGAACGGCATCAAATCCAATCCAATCCAATCCAATCCAATCCATTCCAATCCAACGAACGGCATCCAACCCAATCCAATCCAATCCAATTCTATCCAATCCAATCCTATCCAATCCAAGCAACGGCATCCAATCCAATCCAAGGAACGGCAACAAATCCAATCCAATCCAATCCAATCCAAAGTACGGCATCCTGCCTAACCCGATCCAAACCAACCTAATCCTATCCAATCCATTCCAAGGAACGCCATCGAATCCAATCCAATCCAATCCGATCCAATCCAATCCAATCCAATCCAATCCAAGAATCGGCTTCCAATCAAATCCAATCCAATCCACTCCAATCCAATCCAATCCAGTCCAGTCCAGTCCAATCCAAGAAACGGGATCCATTCCAATCCAATGCAATCCGATCGAATCCAATCCAATCCAATCCAATCAATTCCAATCCAAGGAATGGCATCAAATGCAATCCAATCCAATGCAAGGAACGGCATCCAATCCAATCCAATCCAGTCCATTGAAATCCAATCCAATCCAAGGAACGGTATCCAATACAGTCCAATCCACACCACTCCAATCCAATCCAATCCAATCCAAACCAATCCAATCAAATCCAATCCAATACAATCCAACGAACGGCAATCAACCGAATCCAATCCAATCTAATCAAATCCAAGGATCGCCATCCAATCCAATCCAATCCAATCCGATCCAATCCAATCCAATCCAATTCAATCCAATTCAGTACAATCCAATACAATCCAATCCAAGGAACGGCACCCAACCTAATCCAATCCAATTCAGTCCAATCCAATCCAATCCAATCCAAACCAATCCAATCAAAACCAATCCAATCCAACCCAATCCAATCAATTTCCAATCTCAGGAACGGCATCCATTACAATCCAATCCAATCCAATCCAAGGAACGGCATCAATCCAATCCAATCCAATCCAATCCATTCCAATCCAACGAACGGCATCCAACCCAATCCAATCCAATCCAATTCTATCCAATCCAATCCAAGGAACGCCATACAATCCAATCCAATCCAATCCGATCCAATCCGATCCACGAAACGGCATCCAATCCAATCGAATCCAATCCAATGAAATCAAATCCAATCCAAGGAACGGCATCCAATCCAATCCAATCCAGTCCAATCCAATCCAAACGAATACAATCCAATACAATCCAATCCAATCCAAGGAACGGCACCTAACCCAATCCAATCCAATGCAATCCAATCCAAACCAGTCCAATCCAATCCAATCCAATCTAAGGATCGGCATCCAATCCAATCCAATCCTATCCAATCCAAGCAACGGCATCCAATCCAATCCAAGGAACGGCAACAAATCCAATCCAATCCAAAGTACGGCATCCTGCCCAATCCGATCCAAACCAACCTAATCCTATCCAATCCATTCCAAGGAACGCCATCGAATCCAATCCAATCCAATCCGATCCAATCCAATCCAATCCAACCCAATCCAAGAATCGGCTTCCAATCCTATCCAATCCAACCCAATCCGATCCAATCCAATCCAATCCAATTCAATCCAATCCAATACAATGCAATCCAATCCAATCCAAGGAACGGCACCCAACCTAATCCAATCCAATACAATCCAATCCAATCCAAACCAATCCAATCAAATCCAATCCAATCCAACCCAATCCAATACAATCTAAGGAACGGCATCCATTCCAATCAAATCCAATCCAAGGAACGGCATCAAATCCAATCCAATCCAATCCAATCCAATCCATTCCAATCCAACGAACGGCATCCAACCCAATCCAATCCAATCCAATCCTATCCAATCCAATCCAATCCAATCCAAGGAACGCCATACAATCCAATCCAATCCAATCCGATCCAATCCGATCCAAGAAACGGCATCCAATCCAATCGAATCCAATCCAATGAAATCCAATCCAATCCAAGGAACGGCATCCAATCCAATCCAATCCAGTCCAATCCAATCCAAACCAATCCAATCCAATACAATCCAATCCAATACAATCCAATCCAAGTAACGGCACCCAACCCAATCCAATCCAATGCAATCCAATCCAAACCAATCCAATCCAACCCAATCCAATCGAAGGATCGGCATCCAATCCAATCCAATCCTATCCAATCCAAGCAACGGCATCCAATCCAATCCAAGGAACGGCAACACATCCAATCCAATCCAATCCTATCCAAAGTACGGCATCCTGCCTAATCCGATCCAAACCAACCTAATCCTATCCAATCCATTCCAAGGAACGCCATCGAATCCAATCCAATCCAATCCGATCCAATCCAATCCAACCCAATCCAAGAATCGGCTTCCAATCAAATCCAATCCAATCCACTCCAATCCAATCCAATCCAGTCCAGTCCAGTCCAATCCAAGAAACGGGATCCAATACAATGCAATCCGATCGAATCCAATCCAATCCAATCCAATCAATTCCAATCCAAGGAATGGCATCCAATCCAATCCAATCCAAGGAACGGCATCCAATCCAATCCAATCCAGTCCATTGAAATCCAATCCAATCCAAGGAACGGCATCCAATCCAACCCAATCCACACCACTCCAATCCAATCCAATCCAATCCAAACCAATCCAATCAAGTCCAATCCAATACAATCCAACGAACGGGAATCAACCGAATCCAATCCAATCCAATCCAATCCAATCTAATCCAATCCAAGGATCGCCATCCAATCCAATCCAATCCAATCCGATCCAATCCAATCCAATCCAATCCAAATCAATCCAATCCAATACAATCCAATCCAAGGAACGGCACCCAACCTAATCCAATCCAATTCAATCCAATCCAATCCAATCCAATCCAAACCAATCCAATCAAATCCAATCCAATCCAACCCAATCCAATCCAATCCAATCCAACCCAATCCAATCCAATCCAATCTCAGGAACGGCATCCATTACAATCCAATCCAATCCAATCCAAGGAACGGCATCAATCCAATCCAATCCAATCCATTCCAATCCAACGAACGGCATCCAACCCAATCCAATCCAATTCTATCCAATCCAATCCAATCCAAGGAACGCCATACAATCCAATCCAATCCAATCCGATCCAATCCGATCCAAGAAACGGCATCCAATCCAATCGAATCCAATCCAATGAAATCAAATCCAATCCAAGGAACGGCATCCAATCCAATCCAATCCAGTCCAATCCAATCCAAACCAATCCAATCCAATACAATCCAATCCAATCCAATCCAATCCAATCCAATCCAATCCAATCTAAGGAACGGCACTCAACCCAATCCAATCCAATGCAATCCAGTCGAAGCAACGGCATCCAATCCAATCCAATCCAATGCAATACAATTCAATCCAAGGAACGGCATCCAATTTAATCCAATACAATCCAATCCAATCCAATCCAATCCAAGGAACGGCCTCCAATCCAATCCAATCCAATTCAATCTAATCCTACGAACGGCATCCAATCCAATCCAATCCCAGCCAATCCAATCCAATCCAAGGAACGACATCCAATCCAATCCAATCCAATCCAATCCAATCCAATCCTATCCAACGAACGGCATCCAATGCAATCCAATCCAATCCAATCCAACCCAATCAAATCCAGTCCAGTCCAATCCAAGGAACGGGATCCAATCCCATCCACCCAATGCAATGCAATCCAATCCAATCCAAGCCAATCCTCTCCAAGCTAAGGAACGGCATCCAATCCAATGCAATCCAATCCAATCCAAGCCAATCCAATCCAATCTAAGTAACGGCATCCAATCCAATCCAATCCAATCTAATCCAAGGAACGGCATCCAATCCAATCCAATCCAATCTAATCCAAGCCAAGCCAAGCCAATCCAGTCAAATCCACGGAACGGCATCAAATCCAATCCAATCCAATCCAATACAATACAATCCAATACAATCCAATCCAGGGTACGGCATCAAATCCAATCCAATCCAATGCAATAAATTCCAATCCAATCCAATACAATCCAACCCAATCCAATCCAATCCAATCCAAGGAACGGCATCCAATCCAATCCAGTACAATCCAATCTAATCCAAGGAACCGCATCCAATCCAATCCAATCCAATCCAATGAACGGCATCCAATCCAATCCAATCCAAACCAATCCAATCCAATCCAATCCAACGAACGGCAACCAACCGAATCCAATCCAATCCAATCCAATCCTATCGAATCCAATCCAAGGAACGCCATCCAATCCAATACAATCCGATACAATCCAATCCAATCCAAACCAATCCAATCCAATCCAATCCAACGAACGGCAACCAACCGAATCCAATCCAATCCAATCCAATCCTATCGAATCCAATCCAAGGAACGCCATCCAATCCAATACAATCCGATACAATCCAATCCAATCCAAACCAATCCAATCCAATCCAATCCACCGAACGGCAACCAACCGAATCCAATCCAATCCAATCCAATCCTATCGAATCCAATCCAAGGAACGCCATCCAATCCAATCCAATACAATCCAATACAATCCAATCCAAGGAACGGCACCCAACCTAACCCAATCCAATGCAATCCAATCCAATCCAATCCAATCCAAACCAATCCAATCCAATCCAACCCAATCTAATCCAATCCAAGGAACGGCACCCAACCCAATCCAATCCAATGCAATCCAATCCAAACCAATCCAATCCAATCCAATCCAATCCAATCAAATCTAAGGAATGGCATTCAATCCAATCCAATGCAATCCAAGCAACGGCATCCAATCCAATCCAATCCAATCCAACCCAATTCAATCCGATCCAATCCAATCCAATCCAACCCAATCCAAGAATCGGCTTCCAATCCAATCCAATCCAATCCACTCCAATCCAATCCAATACAGTCCAGTCCAGTCCAATCCAAGAAACGGGATCCAATCCAATCCAATGCAATCCGATCGAATCCACTCCAATCCAATCCAATCAATTCCAATCCAAGGAATGGCATCCAATCCAATCCAATCCAAGGAACGGCATCCAATCCAATCCAATCCAGTCCATTGAAATCCAATCCAATCCAAGGACCGGCATCCAATCCAATCCAATCCACATCACTCCAATCCAATCCAATCCAAACCAATCCACTCCAATCAAATCCAATCCAATACAATCCAACGAACGGCAACCAACCGAATCCAATCCAATCCAATCTAATCCAATCCAAGGATCGCAATCCAATCCAATCCAATCCGATCCAATCCAATCCAATCCAATTCAATCCAATCCAATCCAATCCAATACAATGCAATCCAAGGAACGGCACCCAACCTAATCCAATCCCATTCATTCCAATCCAATCCAATCCAATCCAAACCATCCAATCAAATCCAATCCAATCCAACCCAATCCAATCCAATCCAATCTAAGGAACGGCATCCATTGCAATCCAATCCAATCCAATCCAAGGAACGGCATCAAATCCAATCCAATCCAAACCAATCCATTCCAATTCAACGAACGGCATCCAACCCAATCCAATCCAATCTAATCCAATCCTATCCAATCCAACCCAATCCGATCCAATCCAATCCAATCCAATTCAATCCAATCCAATACAATTCAATCCAATCCAATCCAAGGAACGGCACCCAACCTAATCCAATCCAATCCAATCCAATCCAAACCAATCCAATCAAATCCAATCCAATCCAACCCAATCCAATACAATCTAAGGAACGGCATCCATTCCAATCCAATCCAATCCAAGGAACGGCATCAAATCCAATCCAATCCAATCCAATCCAATCCATTCCAATCCAACGAACGGCATCCAACCCAATCCAATCCAATCCAATCCTATCCAATCCAATCCAATCCAATCCAAGGAACGCCATACAATCCAATCCAATCCAATCCGATCCAATCCGATCCAAGAAACGGCATCCAATCCAATCGAATCCAATCCAATGAAATCCAATCCAATCCAAGGAACGGCATCCAATCCAATCCAATCCAGTCCAATCCAATCCAAACCAATCCAATCCAATACAATCCAATCCAATACAATCCAATCCACGGAACGGCACCCAACCCAATCCAATCCAATGCAATCCAATCCAAACCAATCCAATCCAATCCAATCCAATCGAAGGATCGGCATCCAATCCAATCCAATCCTATCCAATCCAAGCAACGGCATCCAATCCAATCCAAGGAACGGCAACAAATCCAATCCAATCCAATCCATTCCAAAGTACGGCATCCTGCCTAATCCGATCCAATCCAACCTAATCCTATCCAATACATTCCAAGGAACTCCATCCAATCCAATCCAATCCAACCCAATCCAAGAATCGGCTTCCAATCAAATCCAATCCAATCCACTCCAATCCAATCCAATCCAGTCCAGTCCAGTCCAGTCCAATCCAAGAAACGGGATCCAATACAATGCAATCCGATCGAATCCAATCCAATCCAATCCAATCAATTCCAATCCAAGGAATGGCATCCAATCCAATCCAAGGAACGGCATCCAATCCAATCCAATCCAGTCCATTGAAATCCAATCCAATCCAAGGAACGGCATCCAATCCAACCCAATCCACACCACTCCAATCCAATCCTATCCAATCCAAACCAATCCAATCAAGTCCAATCCAATACAATCCAACGAACGGCAATCAACCGAATCCAATTCAATCCAATCCAATCTAATCCAATCCAAGGATCGCCATCCAATCCAATCCAATCCAATCCGATCCAATCCAATCCAATCCAAATCAATCCAATCCAATACAATCCAATACAATCCAATCCAAGGAACGGCACCCAACCTAATCCAATCCAATTCAATCCAATCCAATCCAATCCAATCCAAACCAATCCAATCAAATCCAATCCAATCCAACCCAATCCAATCCAATCCAATCCAATCCAACCCAATCCAATCCAATCCAATCTCAGGAACGGCATCCATTACAATCCAATCCAATCCAATCCAAGGAACGGCATCAATCCAATCCAATCCAATCCATTCCAATCCAACGAACGGCATCCAACCCAATCCAATCCAATCCAATTCTATCCAATCCAATCCAATCCAAGGAACGCCATACAATCCAATCCAATCCAATCCGATCCAATCCGATCCAAGAAACGGCATCCAATCCAATCGAATCCAATCCAATGAAATCAAATCCAATCCAAGGAACGGCATCCAATCCAATCCAATCCAGTCCAATCCAATCCAAACCAATCCAATCCAACCCAACGCAATACAATCCAATCCAATCCAATCCAATCTAAGGAACGGCACTCAACCCAATCCAATCCAATGCAATCCAGTCGAAGCAACGGCATCCAATCCAATCCAATCCAATGCAATACAATTCAATCCAAGGAACGGCATCCAATTTAATCCAATACAATCCAATCCAATCCAATCCAATCCAAGGAACGGCATCCAATCCAATCCAATCCAATTCAATCTAATCCTACGAACGGCATCCAATCCAATCCAATCCCAGCCAATCCAATCCAATCCAAGGAACGACATCCAATCCAATCCAATCCAATCCAATCCAATCCTATCCAACGAACGGCATCCAATGCAATCCAATCCAATCCAATCCAACCCAATCAAATCCAGTCCAGTCCAATCCAAGGAACGGGATCCAATCCCATCCACCCAATGCAATGCAATCCAATCCAATCCAAGCCAATCCTCTCCAAGCTAAGGAACGGCATCCAATCCAATGCAATCCAATCCAATCCAAGCCAATCCAATCCAATCTAAGTAACGGCATCCAATCCAATCCAATCCAATCTAATCCAAGGAACGGCATCCAATCCAATCCAATCCAATCTAATCCAAGCCAAGCCAAGCCAATCCAGTCAAATCCACGGAACGGCATCAAATCCAATCCAATCCAATCCAATACAATACAATCCAATACAATCCAATCCAGGGAACGGCATCAAATCCAATCCAATCCAATGCAATAAATTCCAATCCAATCCAAACCAATCAAACCCAATCCAATCCAATCCAAGGAACGGCATCCAATCCAATCCAGTACAATCCAATCTAATCCAAGGAACCGCATCCAATCCAATCCAATCCAATCCAATGAACGGCATCCAATCCAATCCAATCCAAACCAATCCAATCCAATCCAATCCAACGAACGGCAACCAACCGAATCCAATACAATCCAATCCAATCCTATCGAATCCAATCCAAGGAACGCCATCCAATCCAATACAATCCGATACAATCCAATCCAATCCAATCCAAACCAATCCAATCCAATCCAATCCAACTAACGGCAACCAACCGAATCCAATCCAATCCAATCCTATCGAATCCAATCCAAGGAACGCCATCCAATCCAATCCAATACAATCCAATCCAATCCAATCCAATCGAATGAAATGAACGGCCTTCAATCCAATCCAATCGAAGGAACGGCATCCAATCCAATCCAATCCAAGCCAATGCAAACCAATCCAGTCCAATCCAAGGAACGGCATCCAATCCAATCCAATCCAGTCCAATCCAATCCAAACCAATCCAATCCAACCCAACGCAATACAATCCAATCCAATCCAATCCAATCTAAGGAACGGCACTCAACCCAATCCAATCCAATGCAATCCAGTCGAAGCAACGGCATCCAATCCAATCCAATCCAATGCAATACAATTCAATCCAAGGAACGGCATCCAATTTAATCCAATACAATCCAATCCAATCCAATCCAAGGAACGGCATCCAATCCAATCCAATCCAATTCAATCTAATCCTACGAACGGCATCCAATCCAATCCAATCCCAGCCAATCCAATCCAATCCAAGGAACGACATCCAATCCAATCCAATCCAATCCAATCCAATCCTATCCAACGAACGGCATCCAATGCAATCCAATCCAATCCAATCCAACCCAATCAAATCCAGTCCAGTCCAATCCAAGGAACGGGATCCAATCCCATCCACCCAATGCAATGCAATCCAATCCAATCCAAGCCAATCCTCTCCAAGCTAAGGAACGGCATCCAATCCAATGCAATCCAATCCAATCCAAGCCAATCCAATCCAATCTAAGTAACGGCATCCAATCCAATCCAATCCAATCTAATCCAAGGAACGGCATCCAATCCAATCCAATCCAATTTAATCCAAGCCAAGCCAAGCCAATCCAGTCAAATCCACGGAACGGCATCAAATCCAATCCAATCCAATCCAATACAATACAATCCAATACAATCCAATCCAGGGAACGGCATCAAATCCAATCCAATCCAATGCAATAAATTCCAATCCAATCCAATCCAATCCAACCCAATCCAATCCAATCCAAGGAACGGCATCCAATCCAATCCTGTACAATCCAATCTAATCCAAGGAACCGCATCCAATCCAATCCAATCCAATCCAATGAACGGCATCCAATCCAATCCAATCCAAACCAATCCAATCCAATCCAATCCAACGAACGGCAACCAACCGAATCCAATACAATCCAATCCAATCCTATCGAATCCAATCCAAGGAACGCCATCCAATCCAATACAATCCGATACAATCCAATCCAATCCAAACCAATCCAATCCAATCCAATCCAACGAACGGCAACCAACCGAATCCAATCCAATCCAATCCAATCCTATCGAATCCAATCCAAGGAACGCCATCCAATCCAATCCAATACAATCCAATACAATCCAATCCAAAGAAACGGCACCCAACCTAACCCAATCCAATGCAATCCAATCCAATCCAATCCAATCCAATCCAAACCAATCCAATCCAATCCAACCCAATCTAATCCAATCCAAGGAACGGCACCCAACCCAATCCAATCCAATGCAATCCAATCCAAACCAATCCAATCCAATCCAATCCAATCAAATCTAAGGAATGGCATTCAATCCAATCCAATGCAATCCAAGCAACGGCATCCAATCCAATCCAATCCAATCCAACCCAATCCAATCCACTCCAATCCAATCCAATCCAATCCAATCCAAGGAACGGCATCCAATCCAATCCAGTCCAATCCAATCTAATCCAAGGAATCGCATCCAATCCAATCCAACCTAATCCAATCCAATCCAATGAACGGCATCCAATCCAATCCAATCCAAACCAATCCAATCCAATCCAATCCAACGAACGGCAACCAACCGAATCCAATCCAATCCAATCCAATCCTATCTAATCCAATCCAAGGAACGCCATCCAATCCTATCCAATCCGATCCAATCCAATCCAATCCAATCCAATCCAATCCAATCCAATTCAATCCAGTCCAATCCAATCCAAGGAACGGCACCCAACCTAATCCAATCCAATCCAATCCAACCCAACCCAATCCAATCCAATCTAAGGAACGGCATCCATTCCAATCCAACCCAATCTAATCCAAGGAACCGCATCCAATCCAATCCAATCCTATCCAATGAACGGCATCCAATCCAATCCAATCCAAACCAATCCAATCCAATCCAATCCAACGAACGGCAAACAACCGAATCCAATCCAATCCAATCCTATCTAATCCAATCCAAGGAACGCCATCCAATCCAATCCAATCCAATCCAATCCAATTCAATCCAATCCAATCCAATCCAATCCAAGGAACGGCACCCAACCTAATCCAATCCAATGCAATCCAATCCAATCCAATCCAATCCAATCCAATCCACTCCAATCCAATCCAATCCAATCCAGTCCAGTCCAGTCCAATCCAAGAAACGGGATCCAATCCAATCCAATGCAATCCGATCGAATCCAATCCAATCCAATCCAATCAATTCCAATCCAAGGAATGGCATCCAATCCAATCCAATCCAAGGAACGGCATCCAATCCAATCCAATCCAGTCCATTGAAACCCAATCCAATCCAAGGAACGGCATCGAATCCAATCCAATCCACACCACTCCAATCCAATCCAATCCAAACCAATCCAATCCAATCAAATCCAATCCAATACAATCCAACGAACGGCAACCAACCGAATCCAATCCAATCCGATCCAATCTAATCCAATCCAAGGAACGGCACCCAACCCAATCCAATCCAATGCAATCCAATCCAAACCAATCCAATCCAATCCAATCCAATCAAATCAAAGGAATGGCATTCAATCCAATCCAATGCAATCCAAGCAAAGGCATCCAATCCAATCCAATCCAACCCAATCCAATCCAATCCAATCCAATCCAATCCAATCCAATCCAAGGAACGGCATCCAATCCAATCCAGTCCAATCCAATCTAATCCATGTAATCGCATCCAATCCAATCCAACCTAATCCAATCCAATCCAATGAACGGCATCCAATCCAATCCAAACCAATCCAATCCAACCCAACCCAATCCAATCCAATCCAAGGAACGGCACCCAACCTAATCCAATCCAATCCAATCCAACCCAACCCAATCCAATCCAATCTAAGGAACGGCATCCATTCCAATCCAACCCAATCTAATCCAAGGAACCGCATCCAATCCAATCCAATACTATCCAATGAACGGCATCCAATCCAATCCAATCCAAACCAATCCAATCCAATCCAATCCAAAGAACGGCAACCAACCGAATCCCATCCAATCCAATCCAATCCTATCTCATCCAATCCAAGGAACGCCATCCAATCCAATCCAATCCAATCCAATTCAATCCAATCCAATCCAATCCAATCCAATCCAAGGAACGGCACCCAACCTAATCCATCCAATGCAATTCAATCTATTCCAATTCAATCCAGTCCAATCCAAGAAACGGGATCCAATCCAATCCAATGCAATCCGATCGAATCCAATCCAATCCAATCAATTCCAATCCAAGGAATGGCATCCAATCCAATCTATTCCAATCCAAGGAACGGCATCCAATCCAATCCAATTCAGTCCATTGAAACCCAATCCAATCCAAGGAACGGCATCGAATCCAATCCAATCCACACCACTCCAATCCAATCCAATCCAATCCAAACCAATCCAATCCAATCAAATCCAATCCAACGAACGGCAACCAACCGAATCCAATCCAATCCAATCCAATCTAATCCAATCCAAGGATCGCCATCCAATCCAATCCAATCCAATCCGATCCAATCCAAACCAATCCAATTCAATCCAATCCAATACAATCCAATACAATCCAATCCAAGGAACGGCACCCAACCTAATCCAATCCAATTCAATCCAATCCAATCCAATCCAAACCAATCCAATCAAATCCAATCCAATCCAACCCAATCCAATCCAATCCAATCTAAGGAACGGCATCCATTCCAATCCAATCCAAGGAACGGCATCAAATCCAATCCAATCCAATCCAATCCATTCCAATCCAACGAACGGCATCCAACCCAATCCAATCCAATCCAATCCTATCCAATCCAATCCAATCCAAGGAACGCCATACAATCCAATGCAATCCAATCCGATCCAATCCGATCCAAGAAACGGCATCCAATCCAATCGAATCCAATCCAATGAAATCAAATCCAATCCAAGGAACGGCATCCAATGCAATCCAATCCAGTCCAATCCAATCCAAACCAATCCAATCCAATACAATCCAATCCAAGGAACGGCACCTAACCCAATCCAATCCAAAGCAATCCAAGCCAAACCAATCCAATACAAAGAACGGCAACCAACCGAATCCAATCCAATCCAATCCAATCCTATCGAATCCAATCCAAGGAACGCCATCCAATCCATTCCAATCCAATCCAATTCAATCCAATCCAATCCAATCCAAGCCAAGGAACGGCACCCAACCTAATCCATCCAATGCAATTCAATCTATTCCAATTCAATCCAGTCCAATCCAAGAAACGGGATCCAATCCGATCCAATGCAATCCGATCGATTCCAATCCAATCCAATCAATTCCAATCCAAGGAATGGCATCCAATCCAATCTATTCCAATCCAAGGAACGGCATCCAATCCAATCCAATCCAGTCCATTGAAACCCAATCCAATCCAAGGAACGGCATCGAATCCAATCGAATCCACACCACTCCAATCCAATCCAATCCAATCCAAACCAATCCAATCCAATCAAATACAATCCAATACAATCCAACGAACGGCAACCAACCGAATCCAATCCAATCCAATCTAATCCAATCCAAGGATCGCCATCCAATCCAATCCAATCCAATCCGATCCAATCCAAACCAATCCAATTCAATCCAATCCAATACAATCCAATACAATACAATCCAAGGAACGGCACCCAACCTAATCCAATCCAATTCAATCCAATCCAATCCAATCCAAACCAATCCAATCTAATCCAATCCAATCCAACCCAATCCAATCCAATCTAAGGAACGGCATCCATTCCAATCCAATCCAAGGAACGGCATCAAATCAAATCCAATCCAATCCAATCCAATCCAATTCAATCCATTCCAATCCAACGAACGGCATCCAACCCAATCCAATCCAATCCAATCCTATCCAATCCAATCCAATCCAAGGAACGCCATACAATCCAATGCAATCCAATCCGATCCAATCCGATCCAAGAAACGGCATCCAATCCAATCGAATCCAATCCAATGAAATCAAATCCAATCCAAGGAACGGCATCCAATGCAATCCAATCCAGTCCAATCCAATCCAAACCAATCCAATCCAATACAATCCAATCCAAGGAACGGCACCTAACCCAATCCAATCCAATGCAATCCAATCCAAACCAATCCAATCCAATCCAATCCAATCTAAGGATCGGCATCCAATCCAATCCAATCCTATCCAATCCAAGCAACGGCATCCAATCCAATCCAAGGAACGGCAACAAATCCAATCCAATCCAATCCAATCCAAAGTACGGCATCCTGCCAAATCCGATCCAAACCAACCTAATCCTATCCAATCCATTCCAAGGAACGCCATCGAATCCAATCCAATCCAATCCGATCCAATCCAATCCAATCCAACCCAATCCAAGAATCGGCTTCCAATCCAATCCAATCCAATCCACTCCAATCTAATCCAATCCAGTCCAGTCCAGTCCAATCCAAGAAACGGGATCCAATCCAATCCAATGCAATCCGATCGAATCCAATCCAATCCAATCAATTGCAATCCAAGGAATGGCATCCAATCCAATCCAATCCAAGGAACGGCATCCAATCCAATCCAATCCAGTCCATTGAAACCCAATCCAATCCAAGGAACGGCATCGAATACAATCCAATCCACACCACTCCAATCCAATCCAATCCAATCCAAACCAATCCAATCCAATCAAATACAATCCAATACAATCCAACGAACGGCAACCAACCGAATCCAATCCAATCCAATCCAATCTAATCCAATCCAAGGATCGCCATCCAATCCAATCCAATCCGATCCAATCCAAACCAATCCAATTCAATCCAATCCAATACAATCCAATACAATCCAATCCAAGGAACGGCACCCAACCTAATCCAATCCAATTCAATCCAATCCAATCCAATCCAAACCAATCCAATCAAATCCAATCCACTCCAACCCAATCCAATACAATCCAATCTAAGGAACGGCATCCATTCCAATCCAATCCAAGGAACGGCATCAAATCCAATCCAATCCAATCCAACCCAATCCAATCCAATCTAAGGAACGGCATCCATTCCAATCCAATCCAAGGAACGGCATCAAATCCAATCCAATCCAATCCAATCCAATCCATTCCAATCCAACGAACGGCATCCAACCCAATCCAATCCAATCCAATCCTATCCAATCCAATCCAATCCAATCCAAGGAACGCCATACAATCCAATCCAATCCAATCCAATCCAAGGAACGGCATCCAATCCAATCCAATCCAGTCCATTGAAACCCAATCCAATCCAAGGAACGGCATCGAATCCAATCCAATCCACACCACTCCAATCCAATCCAATCCAAACCAATCCAATCCAATCAAATCCAATCCAATACAATCCAACGAACGGCAACCAACCGAATCCAATCCAATCCAATCCAATCTAATCCAATCCAAGGATCGCCGTCCAATCCAATCCAATCCAATCCGATCCAATCCAAACCAATCCAATTCAATCCAATCCAATACAATCCAATACAATCCAATTCAAAGAACGGCACCCAACCTAATCCAATCCAATTCAATCCAATTCAATCCAATTCAATCCAATCCAAACCAATCCAATCAAATCCAATCCAATCCAACCCAATCCAATCCAATCTAAGGAACGGCATCCATTCCAATCCAATCCAAGGAACGGCATCAAATCCAATCCAATCCAATCCAAACCAATCCAATCGAATCTAAGGAACGGCATCCATTCCAATCCAATCCAAGGAACGGCATCAAATCCAATCCAATTCAATCCAATCCAATCCATTCCAATCCAACGAACGGCATCCAACCCAATCCAATCCAATCCAATCCTATCCAATCCAATCCTATCCAATCCAAGCAACGGCATCCAATCCAATCCAATCCAATCCAATCCAATACAATACAATACAATACAAGGGACGGCATCCAATCCAATCCAATCCAATCTAAGGATCGGCATCCAATCCAATCCAATCCTATCCAATCCAAGCAACGGCATCCAATCCAATCCAAGGAACGGCAACAAATCCAATCCAATCCAATCCAATCCAAAGTACGGCATCCTGCCAAATCCGATCCAAACCAACCTAATCCTATCCAATCCGTTCCAAGGAACGCCATCGAATCCAATCCAATCCAATCCGATCCAATCCAATCCAATCCAACCCAATCCAAGAATCGGCTTCCAATCCAATCCAATCCAACCCACTCCAATCCAATCCAATCCAGTCCAGTCCAGTCCAATCCAAGAAACGGGATCCAATCCAATCCAATGCAATCCGATCGAATCCAATCCAATCCAATCAATTGCAATCCAAGGAATGGCATCCAATCCAATCCAATCCAATCCAAGGAACGGCATCCAATCCAATCCAATCCAGTCCATTGAAACCCAATCCAATCCAAGGAACGGCATCGAATCCAATCCAATCCACACCACTCCAATCCAATCCAATCCAATCCAAACCAATCCAATCCAATCAAATCAAATCCAATCCAATAAAATCCAACGAACGGCAACCAACCGAATCCAATCCAATCCAATCCAATCTAATCCAATCCAAGGATCGCCATCCAATCCAATCCAATCCAATCCGATCCAATCCAAACCAATCCAATTCAATCCAATCCAATACAATCAAATACAATCCAATCCAAGGAACGGCACCCAACCTAATCCAATCCAATTCAATCCAATCCAATCCAATCCAAACCAATCCAATCAAATCCAATCAAATCCAACCCAATACAATCCAATCTAAGGAACGGCATCCATTCCAATCCAATGAAGGAACGGCATCAAATCCAATCCAATCCAATCCAACCCAATCCAATCCAATCTAAGGAACGGCATCCATTCCAATCCAATCCAAGGAACGGCATCAAATCCAATCCAATCCAATCCAATCCAATCCATTCCAATCCAACGAACGGCATCCAACCCAATCCAATCCAATCCAATCCTATCCAATCCAATCCAATCCAAGGAACGCCATACAATCCAATCCAATCCAATCCAATCCAATCCAAGGAACGGCATCCAATCCAATCCAATCCAGTCCATTGAAACCCAATCCAATCCAAGGAACGGCATCGAATCCAATCCAATCCACACCACTCCAATCCAATCCAATCCAATCCAAACCAATCCAATCCAATCAAATCCAATCCAATACAATCCAACGAACGGCAACCAACCGAATCCAATCCAATCCAATCTAATCCAATCCAAGGATCGCCATCCAATCCAATCCAATCCAATCCGATCCAATCCAAACCAATCCAATTCAATCCAATCCAATACAATCCAATACAATCCAATCCAAGGAACGGCACCCAACCTAATCCAATCCAATTCAATCCAATCCAATCCAATCCAAACCAATCCAATCAAATCCAATCCAATCCAACCCAATCCAATCCAATCTAAGGAACGGCATCCATTCCAATCCAATCCAAGGAACGGCATCAAATCCAATCCAATCCAATCCAACCCAATCCAATCCAATCTAAGGAACGGCATCCATTTCAATCCAATCCAAGGAACGGCATCAAATCCAATCCAATCCAATCCAATCCATTCCAATCCAACGAACGGCATCCAACCCAATCCAATCCAATCCAATCCTATCCAATCCAATCCAATCCAATGAACACCATACAATCCAATCCAATCCAATCCGATCCAATCCGATCCAAGAAACGGCATCCAATCCAATCGAATCCAATCCAATGAAATCAAATCCAATCAAAGGAACGGCATCCAATCCAATCCAATCCAGTCCAATCCAATCCAAACCAATCCAATCCAATACAATCCAATCCAAGGAACGGCACCTAACCCAATCCAATCCAATGCAATCCAATACAAACCAATCCAATCCAATCCAATCCAATCTAAGGAGCGGCATCCAATCCTATCCAATCCAAGCAACGGCATCCAATCCAATCCAAGGAACGGCAACAAATCCAATCCAATCCAATCCAATCCAAAGTACGGCATCCTGCCAAATCCGATCCAAACCAACCTAATCCTATCCAATCCATTCCAAGGAACGCCATCGAATCCAATCCAATCCAATCCAATCCACTCCAATCCAATCCAATCCAGTCCAGTCCAGTCCAATCCAAGAAACGGGATCCAATCCAATCCAATGCAATCCGATCGAATCCAATCCAATCCAATCCAATCCAATCCAATCAATTCCAATCCAAGGAATGGCATCCAATCCAATCCAATCCAAGGAAAGGCATCCAATCCAATCCAATCCAGTCCATTGAAATCCAATCCAATCCAAGGACCGGCATCCAATCCAATCCAATCCACATCACTCCAATCCAATCCAATCCAAACCAATCCAATCCAATCAAATCCAATCCAATACAATCCAACGAACGGCAACCAACCGAATCCAATCCAATCCAATACAATCTAATCCAATCCAAGGATCGCCATCCAATCCAATCCAATCCGATCCAATCCAATCCAATCCAACCCAATCCAAGAATCGGCTTCCAATCCAATCCAATCCAATCCACTCCAATCCAATCCAATACAGTCCAGTCCAGTCCAATCCAAGGAACGGGATCCAATCCAATCCAATGCAATCCGATCGAATCCAATCCAATCCAATCCAATCAATTCCAATCCAAGGAATGGCATCCAATCCAATCCAATCCAAGGAACGGCATCCAATCCAATCCAATCCAGTCCATTGAAATCCAATCCAATCCAAGGACCGGCATCCAATCCAATCCAATCCACATCACTCCAATCCAATCCAATCCAAACCAATCCAATCAAATCAAATCCAATCCAATACAATCCAACGAACGGCAACCAACCGAATCCAATCCAATCCAATCTAATCCAATCCAAGGATCGCAATCCAATCCAATCCAATCCGATCCAATACAATCCAATCCAATTCAATCCAATCCAATCCAATCCTATACAATGCAATCCAAGGAACGGCACCCAACCTAATCCAATCCCATTCATTCCAATCCAATCCAATCCAATCCAAACCAATCCAATCGAATCCAATCCAATCCAACCCTATCCAATCCAATCCAATCTAAGGAACGGCATCCATTGCAATCCAATCCAATCCAATCCAAGGAACGGCATCAAATTCAATCCAATCCAAACCAATCCATTCCAATTCAACGAACGGCATCCAACCCAATCCAATCCAATCTAATCCAATCCTATCCAATCCAACCCAATCCGATCCAATCCAATCCAATCCAATTCAATCCAATCCAATACAATTCAATCCAATCCAATCCAAGGAACGGCACCCAACCTAATCCAATCCAATCCAATCCAATCCCAACCAATCCAATCAAATCCAATCCAATCCAACCCAATCCAATACAATCTAAGGAACGGCATCCATTCCAATCCAATCCAATCCAAGGAACGGCATCAAATTCAATCCAATCCAAACCAATCCATTCCAATTCAACGAACGGCATCCAACCCAATCCAATCCAATCTAATCCAATCCTATCCAATCCAACCCAATCCGATCCAATCCAATCCAATCCAATTCAATCCAATCCAATACAATTCAATCCAATCCAATCCAAGGAACGGCACCCAACCTAATCCAATCCAATCCAATCCAATCCCAACCAATCCAATCAAATCCAATCCAATCCAACCCAATCCAATACAATCTAAGGAACGGCATCCATTCCAATCCAATCCAATCCAAGGAACGGCACCAAATCCAATCCAATCCAATCCAATCCAATACATTCCAATCCAACGAACGGCATCCAACCCAATCCAATCCAATCCAATCCTATCCAATCCAATCCAATCCAATCCAAGGAACGCCATACAATCCAATCCAATCCAATCCGATCCAATCCGATCCAAGAAACGGCATCCAATCCAATCGAATCCAATCCAATGAAATCCAATCCAATCCAAGGAACGGCATCCAATCCAATCCAATCCAGTCCAATCCAATCCAAACCAATCCAATCCAATACAATCCAATACAATACAATCCAATCCAAGGAACGGCACCCAACCCAATCCAATCCAATGCAATCCAATCCAAACCAATCCAATCCAATCCAATCCAATCCAATCGAAGGATCGGCATCCAATCCAATCCAATCCTATCCAATCCAAGCAACGGCATCCAATCCAATCCAAGGAACGGCAACAAATCCAATCCAATCCAATCCATTCCAAAGTACGGCATCCTGCCTAATCCGATCCAATCCAACCTAATCCTATCCAATCCATTCCAAGGAACGGCATCCAATCCAATCCAACCCAATCCAAGAATCGGCTTCCAATCAAATCCAATCCAATCCACTCCAATCCAATCCAATCCAGTCCAGTCCAGTCCAGTCCAGTCCAATCCAAGAAACGGGATCCAATACAATGCAATCCGATCGAATCCAATCCAATCCAATCCAATCAATTCCAATCCAAGGAATGGCATCCAATCCAATCCAATTCAATCCAAGGAACGGCATCCAATCCAATCCAATCCAGTCCATTGAAATCCAATCCAATCCAAGGAACGGCATCCAATCCAACCTAATCCACACCACTCCAATCCAATCCTATCCAATCCAAACCAATCCAATCAAGTCCAATCCAATACAATCCAAATAACGGCAGTCAACCGAATCCAATTCAATCCAATCCAATCTAATCCAATCCAAGGATCGCCATCCAATCCAATCCAGTCCAATCCGATCCAATCCAATCCAATCCAATTCAATCCAATCCAATACAATCCAATACAATACAATCCAAGGAACGGCACCCAACCTAATCCAATCCAATTCAATCCAATCCAATCCAATCCAAACCAATCCAATCAAATCCAATCCAATCCAACCCAATCCAATCCAATCCAATCCAACCCAATCCAATCCAATCCAATCCAATCTCAGGAACGGCATCCATTACAATCCAATCCAATCCAATCCAATCCAAGGAACGGCATCAATCCAATCCAATCCAATCCATTCCAATCCAACGAACGGCATCCAACCCAATCCAATCCAATCCAATTCTATCCAATCCAATCCAATCCAAGGAACGCCATACAATCCAATCCAATCCAATCCGATCCAATCCGATCCAAGAAACGGCATCCAATCCAATCGAATCCAATCCAATGAAATCAAATCCAATCCAAGGAACGGCATCCAATCCAATCCAATCCAGTCCAATCCAATCCAAACCAATCCAATCCAATACAATCCAATCCAATCCAATCCAATCTAAGGAACGGCACTCAACCCAATCCAATCCAATGCAATCCAGTCGAAGCAACGGCATCCAATCCAATCCAATCCAATGCAATACAATTCAATCCAAGGAACGGCATCCAATTTAATCCAATACAATCCAATCCAATCCAATCGAATCCAAGGAACGGCATCCAATCCAATCCAATCCAATCCAATCTAATCCTACGAACGGCATCCAATCCAATCCAATCCCAGCCAATCCAATCCAATCCAAGGAACGACATCCAATCCAATCCAATCCAATCCAATCCTATCCAACGAACGGCATCCAATGCAATCCAATCCAATCCAATCCAACCCAATCAAATCCAGTCCAGTCCAATCCAAGGAACGGGATCCAATCCCATCCACCCAATGCAATGCAATCCAATCCAATCCAAGCCAATCCTCTCCAAGCTAATGAACGGCATCCAATCCAATGCAATCCAATCCAATCCAAGCCAATCCAATCCAATCTAAGTAACGGCATCCAATCCAATCCAATCCAATCTAATGCAAGGAACGGCATCCAATCCAATCCAATCCAATCTAATCCAAGGAACCGCATCCAATCCAATCCAATCCAATGAACGGCATCCAATCCAATCCAATTCAAACCAATCCAATCCAATCCAATCCAACGAACGGCAACCAACCGAATCCAATCCAATCCAATCCTATCGAATCCAATCCAAGGAACGCCATCCAATCCAATCCAATCCGATACAATCCAATCCAATCCAAACCAATCCAATCCAATCCAATCCAACGAACGGCAACCAACCGAATCCAATCCAATCCAATCCAATCCTATCGAATCCAATCCAAGGAACGCCATCCAATCCAATCCAATACAATCCAATACAATCCAATCCAAGGAACGGCACCCAACCTAACCCAATCCAATGCAATCCAATCCAATCGAATCCAATCCAATCCAAACCAATCCAATCCAATCCAACCCAATCTAATCCAATCCAAGGAACGGCACCCAACCCAATCCAATCCAATGCAATCCAATCCAAACCAATCCAATCCAATCCAATCCAATCAAATCTAAGGAATGGCATTCAATCCAATCCAATGCAATCCAAGCAATGGCATCCAATCCAATCCAATCCAATCCAACCCAATCGAATCCACTCCAATCCAATCCAATCCAATCCAATCCAAGGAACGGCATCCAATCCAATCCAGTCCAATCCAATCTAATCCAAGGAATCGCATCCAATCCAATCCAACCTAATCCAATCCAATCCAATGAACGGCATCCAATCCAATCCAAACCAAACCAATCCAATCCAATCCAATCCAACGAACGGCAACCAACCGAATCCAATCCAATCCAATCCAATCCTATCTAATCCAATCCAAGGAACGCCATCCAATCCCATCCAATCCGATCCAATCCAATCCAATCCAATCCAATCCAATCCAATTCAATCCAATCCAATCCAATCCAAGGAACGGCACCCAACCTAATCCAATCCAATCCAATCCAACCCAACCCAATCCAATCCAATCTAAGGAACGGCATCCATTCCAATCCAACCCAATCTAATCCAAGGAACCGCATCCAATCCAATCCAATCCTATCCAATGAACGGCATCCAATCCAATCCAATACAAACCAATCCAATCCAATCCAATCCAACGAACGGCAAACAACCGAATCCAATCCAATCCAATCCTATCTAATCCAATCCATGGAACGCCATCCAATCCAATCCAATCCAATCCAATCCAATCCAATTCAATCCAATCCAATCCAATCCAATCCAAGGAACGGCACCCAACCTAATCCAATCCAATGCAATCCAATCCAATCCAATCCAATCCACTCCAATCCAATCCAATCCAGTCCAGTCCAGTCCAGTCCAGTCCAATCCAAGAAACGGGATCCAATCCAATCCAATGCAATCCGATCGAATCCAATCCAATCCAATCCAATCAATTCCAATCCAAGGAATGGCATCCAATCCAATCCAATCCAAGGAACGGCATCCAATCCAATCCAATCCAGTCCATTGAAACCCAATCCAATCCAAGGAACGGCATCGAATCCAATCCAATCCACACCACTCCAATCCAATCCAATCCAAACCAATCCAATCCAATCAAATCCAATCCAATACAATCCAACGAACGGCAACCAACCGAATCCAATCCAATCCAATCCAATCTAATCCAATCCAAGGAACGGCACCCAACCCAATCCAATCCAATGCAATCCAATCCAAACCAATCCAATCCAATCCAATCCAATCAAATCAAAGGAATGGCATTCAATCCAATCCAATGCAATCCAAGCAACGGCATCCAATCCAATCCAATCCAATCCAACCCAATCCAATCCAATCCAATCCAATCCAATCCAATCCAAGGAACGGCATCCAATCCAATCCAGTCCAATCCAATCTAATCCAAGTAATCGCATCCAATCCAATCCAACCTAATCCAATCCAATCCAATGAACGGCATCCAATCCAATCAAATCCAAGCCAATCCAATCCAATACAATCCAACGAACGGCAACCAACCGAATCCAATCCAATCCTATCTAATCCAATCCAAGGAACGCCATCCAATCCAATCCAATCCGATCCAATCCAATCCAATCCAATCCAATTCAATCCAATCCAATCCAATCCAAGGAACGGCACGCAACCTAATCCAATCCAATCCAATCCAACCCAACCCAATCCAATCCAATCTAAGGAACGGCATCCATTCCAATCCAACCCAATCTAATCCAAGGAACCGCATCCAATCCAATCCAATACTATCCAATGAACGGCATCCAATCCAATCCAATCCAAACCAATCCAATCCAATCCAATCCAAAGAACGGCAACCAACCGAATCCAAACCAATCCAATCCAATCCTATCTAATCCAATCCAAGGAACGCCATCCAATCGAATCCAATCCAATCCAATTCAATCCAATCCAATCCAAGCCAATCCAATCCAATCCAAGGAACGGCACCCAACCTAATCCATCCAATGCAATTCAATCTATTCCAATTCAATCCAGTCCAATCCAAGAAACGGGATCCAATCCAATCCAATGCAATCCGATCGAATCCAATCCAATACAATCAATTCCAATCCAAGGAATGGCATCCAATCCAATCTATTCCAATCCAAGGAACGGCATCCAATCCAATCCAATCCAGTCCATTGAAACCCAATCCAATCCAAGGAACGGCATCGAATCCAATCCAATCCACACCACTCCAATCCAATCCAATCCAATCCAAACCAATCCAATCCAATCAAATCCAATCCAATACAATCCAACGAACGGCAACCAACCGAATCCAATCCAATCCAATCCAATCTAATCCAATCCAAGGATCGCCATCCAATCCAATCCAATCCAATCCGATCCAATCCAAACCAATCCAATTCAGTCCAATCCAATACAATCCAATCCAAGGAACGGCACCCAACCTAATCCAATCCAATTCAATCCAATCCAATCCAATCCAAACCAATCCAATCAAATCCAATCCAATCCAACCCAATCCAATCCAATCGAAGGAACGGCATCCATTCCAATCCAATCCAAGGAACGGCATCAAATCCAATCCAATCCAATCCAATCCAATCCATTCCAATCCAACGAACGGCATCCAACCCAATCCAATCCAATCCAATCCTATCCAATCCAATCCAATCCAAGGAACGCCATACAATCCAATGCAATCCAATCCGATCCAATCCGATCCAAGAAACGGCATCCAATCCAATCGAATCCAATCCAATGAAATCAAATCCAATCCAAGGAACGGCATCCAATGCAATCCAATCCAGTCCAATCCAATCCAAACCAATCCAATCCAATACAATCCAATCCAAGGAACGGCACCTAACCCAATCCAATCCAATGCAATCCAATCCAAACCAATCCAATCCAATCCAATCCAATCTAAGGATCGGCATCCAATCCAATCCAATCCTATCCAATCCAAGCAACGGCATCCAATCCAATCCAAGGAACGGCAACAAATCCAATCCAATCCAATCCAATCCAAAGTACGGCATCCTGCCAAATCCGATCCAAACCAACCTAATCCTATCCAATCCATTCCAAGGAACGCCATCGAATCCAATCCAATCCAATCCGATCCAATCCAATCCAATCCAACCCAATCCAAGAATCGGCTTCCAATCCAATCCAATCCAATCCACTCCAATCTAATCCAATCCAGTCCAGTCCAGTCCAATCCAAGAAACGGGATCCAATCCAATCCAATGCAATCCGATCGAATCCAATCCAATCCAATCAATTGCAATCCAAGGAATGGCATCCAATCCAATCCAATCCAATCCAAGGAACGGCATCCAATCCAATCCAATCCAGTCCATTGAAACCCAATCCAATCCAAGGAACGGCATCGAATCCAATCCAATCCACACCACTCCAATCCAATCCAATCCACACCAATCCAATCCAATCAAATCCAATCCAATACAATCCAACGAACGGCAACCAACCGAATCCAATCCAATCCAATCCAATCTAATCCAATCCAAGGATCGCCATCCAATCCAATCCAATCCGATCCAATCCAAACCAATCCAATTCAATCCAATCCAATACAATCCAATACAATACAATCCAAGGAACGGCACCCAACCTAATCCAATCCAATTCAATCCAATCCAATGCAATCCAAACCAATCCAATCAAATCCAATCCACTCCAACCCAATCCAATCCAATCCAATCTAAGGAACGGCATCCATTCCAATCCAATCCAAGGAACGGCATCAAATCCAATCCAATCCAATCCAACCCAATCCAATCCAATCTAAGGAACGGCATCCATTCCAATCCAATCCAAGGAACGGCATCAAATCCAATCCAATCCAATCCAATCCATTCCAATCCAACGAACGGCATCCAACCCAATCCAATCCAATCCAATCCTATCCAATCCAATCCAATCCAAGGAACGCCATACAATCCAATCCAATCCAATCCAATGCAATCCAATCCAATCCAATCCAAGGAACGGCATCCAATCCAATCCAATCCAGTCCATTGAAACCCAATCCAATCCAAGGAACGGCATCCAATCCAATCCAATCCAGTCCATTGAAACCCAATCCAATCCAAGGAACGGCATCGAATCCAATCCAATCCACACCACTCCAATCCAATCCAATCCAATCCAAACCAATCCAATCCAATCAAATCCAATCCAATACAATCCAACGAACGGCAACCAACCGAATCCAATCCAATCCAATCCAATCTAATCCAATCCAAGGATCGCCATCCAATCCAATCCAATCCAATCCGATCCAATCCAAACCAATCCAATTCAATTCAATTCAATCCAATACAATCCAATTCAAAGAACGGCACCCAACCTAATCCAATCCAATTCAATCCAATCCAATCCAATCCAAACCAATCCAATCAAATCCAATCCAATCCAACCCAATCCAATCCAATCTAAGGAACGGCATCCATTCCAATCCAATCCAAGGAACGGCATCAAATCCAATCCAATCCAATCCAACCCAATCCAATCGAATCTAAGGAACGGCATCCATTCCAATCCAATCCAAGGAACGGCATCAAATCCAATCCAATCCAATCCAATCCATTCCAATCCAACGAACGGCATCCAACCCAATCCAATCCAATCCAATCCTATCCAATCCAATCCTATCCAATCCAAGCAACGGCATCCAATCCAATCCAATCCAATCCAATACAATAAAATACAATACAATACAAGGAATGGCATCCAATCCAATCCAATCCAATCTAAGGATCGGCATCCAATCCAATCCAATCCTATCCAATCCAAGCAACGGCATCCAATCCAATCCAAGGAACGGCAACAAATCCAATCCAATCCAATCCAATCCAAAGTACGGCATCCTGCCAAATCCGATCCAAACCAACCTAATCCTATCCAATCCATTCCAAGGAACGCCATCGAATGGAATCCAATCCAATCCGATCCAATCCAATCCAATCCAACCCATTCCAAGAATCGGCTTCCAATCCAATCCAATCCAATCCACTCCAATCTAATCCAATCCAGTCCAGTCCAGTCCAATCCAAGAAACGGGATCCAATCCAATCCAATGCAATCCGATCGAATCCAATCCAATCCAATCAATTGCAATCCAAGGAATGGCATCCAATCCAATCCAATCCAATCCAAGGAACGGCATCCAATCCAATCCAATCCAGTCCATTGAAACCCAATCCAATCCAAGGAACGGCATCGAATCCAATCCAATCCACACCACTCCAATCCAATCCAATCCAATCCAAACCAATCCAATCCAATCAAATCCAATCCAATACAATCCAACGAACGGCAACCAACCGAATCCAATCCAATCCAATCCAATCTAATCCAATCCAAGGATCGCCATCCAATCCAATCCAATCCAATCCGATCCAATCCAAACCAATCCAATTCAATCCAATCCAATACAATCCAATACAATCCAATCCAAGGAACGGCACCCAACCTAATCCAATCCAATTCAATCCAATCCAATCCAATCCAAACCAATCCAATCAAATCCAATCCAATCCAACCCAATCTAATCCAATCCAAGGAACGGCACCCAACCCAATCCAATCCAATGCAATCCAATCCAAACCAATCCAATCCAATCCAATCCAATCCAATCAAATCTAAGGAATGGCATTCAATCCAATCCAATGCAATCCAAGCAACGGCATCCAATCCAATCCAATCCAATCCAACCCAATCGAATCCACTCCAATCCAATCCAATCCAATCCCATCCAAGGAACGGCATCCAATCCAATCCAGTCGAATCCAATCTAATCCAAGGAATCGCATCCAATCCAATCCAACCTAATCCAATCCAATCCAATGAACGGCATCCAATCCAATCCAAACCAATCCAATCCAATCCAATCCAACGAACGGCAACCAACCGAATCCAATCCAATCCAATCCAATCCTATCTAATCCAATCCAAGGAACGCCATCCAATCCAATCCAATCCGATCCGATCCAATCCAATCCAATCCAATCCAATCCAATCCAATTCAATCCAATCCAATCCAATCCAAGGAACGGCACCCAACCTAATCCAATCCAATCCAATCCAACCCAACCCAATCCAATCCAATCTAAGGAACGGCATCCATTCCAATCCAACCCAATCTAATCCAAGGAACCGCATCCAATCCAATCCAATTCTATCCAATGAACGGCATCCAATCCAATCCAATACAAACCAATCCAATCCAATCCAATCCAACGAACGGCAAACAACCGAATCCAATCCAATCCAATCCTATCTAATCCAATCCATGGAACGCCATCCAATCCAATCCAATCCAATCCAATCCAATCCAATTCAATCCAATCCAATCCAATCCAATCCAAGGAACGGCACCCAACCTAATCCAATCCAATGCAATCCAATCCAATCCAATCCACTCCAATCCAATCCAATCCAATCCAGTCCAGTCCAGTCCAGTCCAGTCCAATCCAAGAAATGGGATCCAATCCAATCCAATGCAATCCGATCGAATCCAATCCAATCCAATCCAATCAATTCCAATCCAAGGAATGGCGTCCAATCCAATCCAATCCAAGGAACGGCATCCAATCCAATCCAATCCAGTCCATTGAAACCCAATCCAATCCAAGGAACGGCATCGAATCCAATCCAATCCACACCACTCCAATCCAATCCAATCCAAACCAATCCAATCCAATCAAATCCAATCCAATACAATCCAACGAACGGCAACCAACCGAATCCAATCCAATCCAATCCAATCTAATCCAATCCAAGGAACGGCACCCAACCCAATCCAATCCAATGCAATCCAATCCAAACCAATCCAATCCAATCCAATCCAATCAAATCAAAGGAATGGCATTCAATCCAATCCAATGCAATCCAAGCAACGGCATCCAATCCAATCCAATCCAATCCAACCCAATCCAATCCAATCCAATCCAATCCAATCCAATCCAATCCAAGGAACGGCATCCAATCCAATCCAGTCCAATCCAATCTAATCCAAGTAATCGCATCCAATCCAATCCAACCTAATCCAATCCAATCCAATGAACGGCATCCAATCCAATCCAATCCAAACCAATCCAATCCAATCCAATCCAACGAACGGCAACCAACCGAATCCAATCCAATCCTATCTAATCCAATCCAAGGAACGCCATCCAATCCAATCCAATCCGATCCAATCCAATCCAATCCAATCCAATTCAATCCAATCCAATCCAATCCAAGGAACGGCACCCAACCTAATCCAATCCAATCCAATCCAACCCAACCCAATCCAATCCAATCTAAGGAACGGCATCCATTCCAATCCAACCCAATCTAATCCAAGCAACCGCATCCAATCCAATCCAATACTATCCAATGAACGGCATCCAATCCAATACAATCCAAACCAATCCAATCCAATCCAATCCAAAGAACGGCAACCAACCGAATCCAAACCAATCCAATCCAATCCTATCTAATCCAATCCAAGGAACGCCATCCAATCGAATCCAATCCAATCCAATTCAATCCAATCCAATCCAATCCAATCCAATCCAAGGAACGGCACCCAACCTAATCCATCCAATGCAATTCAATCTATTCCAATTCAATCCAGTCCAATCCAAGAAACGGGATCCAATCCAATCCAATGCAATCCGATCGAATCCAATCCAATCCAATCAATTCCAATCCAAGGAATGGCATCCAATCCAATCTATTCCAATCCAAGGAACGGCATCCAATCCAATCCAATCCAGTCCATTGAAACCCAATCCAATCCAAGGAACGGCATCGAATCCAATCCAATCCACACCACTCCAATCCAATCCAATCCTATCCAAACCAATCCAATCCAATCAAATCCAATCCAATACAATCCAACGAACGGCAACCAACCGAATCCAATCCAATCCAATCCAATCTAATCCAATCCAAGGATCGCCATCCAATCCAATCCAATCCAATCCGATCCAATCCAAACCAATCCAATTCAATCCAATCCAATACAGTCCAATCCAAGGAACGGCACCCAACCTAATCCAATCCAATTCAATCCAATCCAATCCAATCCAAACCAATCCAATCAAATCCAATCCAATCCAACCCAATCCAATCCAATCGAAGGAACGGCATCCATTCCAATCCAATCCAAGGAACGGCATCAAATCCAATCCAATCCAATCCAATCCAATCCATTCCAGTTCAACGAACGGCATCCAACCCAATCCAATCCAATCCAATCCTATCCAATCCAATCCAATCCAAGGAACGCCATACAATCCAATGCAATCCAATCCGATCCAATCCGATCCAAGAAACGGCATCCAATCCAATCGAATACAATCCAATGAAATCAAATCCAATCCAAGGAACGGCATCCAATGCAATCCAATCCAGTCCAATCCAATCCAAACCAATCCAATCCAATACAATCCAATCCAAGGAACGGCACCGAACCCAATCCAATCCAATGCAATCCAATCCAAACCAATCCAATCCAATCCAATCCAATCTAAGGATCGGCATCCAATCCAATCCAATCCTGTCCAATCCAAGCAACGGCATCCAATCCAATCCAAGGAACGGCAACAAATCCAATCCAATCCAATCCAATCCAAAGTACGGCATCCTGCCAAATCCGATCCAAACCAACCTAATCCTATCCAATCCATTCCAAGGAACGCCATCGAATCCAATCCAATCCAATCCGATCCAATCCAATCCAATCCAACCCAATCCAAGAATCGGCTTCCAATCCAATCCAATCCAATCCACTCCAATCTAATCCAATCCAGTCCAGTCCAGTCCAATCCAAGAAACGGGATCCAATCCAATCCAATGCAATCCGATCGAATCCAATCCAATCCAATCAATTGCAATCCAAGGAATGGCATCCAATCCAATCCAATCCAATCCAAGGAACGGCATCCAATCCAATCCAATCCAGTCCATTGAAACCCAATCCAATCCAAGGAACGGCATCGAATCCAATCCAATCCACACCACTCCAATCCAATCCAATCCAATCCAAACCAATCCAATCCAATCAAATCCAATCCAATACAATCCAACGAACGGCAACCAACCGAATCCAATCCAATCCAATCCAATCTAATCCAATCCAAGGATCGCCATCCAATCCAATCCAATCCGATCCAATCCAAACCAATCCAATTCAATCCAATCCAATACAATCCAATACAATCCAATCCAAGGAACGGCACCCAACCTAATCCAATCCAATTCAATCCAATCCAATCCAATCCAAACCAATCCAATCAAATCCAATCCACTCCAACCCAATCCAATCCAATCCAATCTAAGGAACGGCATCCATTCCAATCCAATCCAAGGAACGGCATCAAATACAATCCAATCCAATCCAACCCAATCCAATCCAATCTAAGGAACGGCATCCATTCCAATCCAATCCAAGGAACGGCATCAAATCCAATCCAATCCAATCCAATCCATTCCAATCCAACGAACGGCATCCAACCCAATCCAATCCAATCCAATCCTATCCAATCCAATCCAATCCAAGGAACGCCATACAATCCAATCCAATCCAATCCAATCCAATCCAAGGAACGGCATCCAATCCAATCCAATCCAGTCCATTGAAACCCAATCCAATCCAAGGAACGGCATCGAATCCAATCCAATCCACACCACTCCAATCCAATCCAATCCAATCCAAACCAATCCAATCCAATCAAATCCAATCCAATACAATCCAACGAACGGCAACCAACCGAATCCAATCCAATCCAATCCAATCTAATCCAATCCAAGGATCGCCATCCAATCCAATCCAATCCAATCCGATCCAATCCAAACCAATCCAATTCAATTCAATCCAATACAATCCAATTCAAAGAACGGCACCCAACCTAATCCAATCCAATTCAATCCAATCCAATCCAATCCAAACCAATCCAATCAAATCCAATCCAATCCAACCCAATCCAATCCAATCTAAGGAACGGCATCCATTCCAATCCAATCCAAGGAACGGCATCAAATCCAATCCAATCCAATCCAACCCAATCCAATCGAATCTAAGGAACGGCATCCATTCCAATCCAATCCAAGGAACGGCATCAAATCCAATCCAATCCAATCCAATCCATTCCAATCCAACGAACGGCATCCAACCCAATCCAATCCAATCCAATCCTATCCAATCCAATCCTATCCAATCCAAGCAACGGCATCCAATCAAATCCAATACAATACAATACAATACAATACAAGGAACGGCATCCAATCCAATCCAATCCAATCTAAGGATCGGCATCCAATCCAATCCAATCCTATCCAATCCAAGCAACGGCATCCAATCCAATCCAAGGAACGGCAACAAATCCAATCCAATCCAATCCAATCCAAAGTACGGCATCCTGCCAAATCCGATCCAAACCAACCTAATCCTATCCAATCCATTCCAAGGAACGCCATCGAATCCAATCCAATCCAATCCGATCCAATCCAATCCAATCCAACCCAATCCAAGAATCGGCTTCCAATCCAATCCAATCCAATCCACTCCAATCTAATCCAATCCAGTCCAGTCCAGTCCAGTCCAATCCAAGAAACGGGATCCAATCCAATCCAATGCAATCCGATCGAATCCAATCCAATCCAATCAATTGCAATCCAAGGAATGGCATCCAATCCAATCCAATCCAATCCAAGGAACGACATCCAATCCAATCCAATCCAGTCCATTGAAACCCAATCCAATCCAAGGAACGGCATCGAATCCAATCCAATCCACACCACTCCAATCCAATCCAATCCAATCCAAACCAATCCAATCCAATCCAATCAAATCCAATCCAATACAATCCAACGAACGGCAACCAACCGAATCCAATCCAATCCAATCCAATCTAATCCAATCCAAGGATCGCCATCCAATCCAATCCAATCCAATCCGATCCAATCCAAACCAATCCAATTCAATCCAATCCAATACAATCCAATACAATCCAATCCAAGGAACGGCACCCTACCTAATCCAATCCAATTCAATCCAATCCAATCCAATCCAAACCAATCCAATCAAATCCAATCCAATCCAACCCAATCCAATCCAATCTAAGGAACGGCATCCATTCCAATCCAATGAAGGAACGGCATCAAATCCAATCCAATCCAATCCAACCCAATCCAATCCAATCTAAGGAACGGCATCCATTCCAATCCAATCCAAGGAACGGCATCAAATCCAATCCAATCCAATCCAATCCATTCCAATCCAACGAACGGCATCCAACCCAATCCAATCCAATCCAATCCTATCCAAACCAATCCAATCCAATCCAAGGAACGCCATTCAATCCAATCTAATCCAATCCAAGGAACGGCATCCAATCCAGTCCATTGAAACCCAATCCAATCCAAGGAACGGCATCGAATCCAATCCAATCCACACCACTCCAATCCAATCCAATCCAATCCAAACCAATCCAATCCAATCAAATCCAATCCAATACAATCCAACGAACGGCAACCAACCGAATCCAATCCAATCCAATCCAATCTAATCCAATCCAAGGATCGCCATCCAATCCAATCCAATCCAATCCGATCTAAGGAACGGCATCCATTCCAATCCAATCCAAGGAACGGCATCAAATCCAATCCAATCCAATCCAATCCATTCCAATCCAACGAACGGCATCCAACCCAATCCAATCCAATCCTATCCAATCCAATCCAATCCAAGGAACGCCATACAATCCAATCCAATCCAATCCGATCCAATCCGATCCAAGAAACGGCATCCAATCCAATCGAATCCAATCCAATGAAATCAAATCCAATCAAAGGAACGGCATCCAATCCAATCCAATCCAGTCCAATCCAATCCAAACCAATCCAATCCAATACAATCCAATCCAAGGAACGGCACCTAACCCAATCCAATCCAATGCAATCCAATACAAACCAATCCAATCCAATCCAATCCAATCTAAGGATCGGCATCCAATCCAATCCAATCCAAGCAACGGCATCCAATCCAATCCAAGGAACGGCAACAAATCCAATCCAATCCAATCCAATCCAAAGTACGGCATCCTGCCAAATCCGATCCAAACCAACCTAATCCTATCCAATCCATTCCAAGGAACGCCATCGAATCCAATCCAATCCAATCCAATCCAATCCACTCCAATCCAATCCAATCCAGTCCAGTCCAGTCCAATCCAAGAAACGGGATCCAATCCAATCCAATGCAATCCGATCGAATCCAATCCAATCCAATCCAATCCAATCAATTCCAATCCAAGGAATGGCATCCAATCCAATCCAATCCAAGGAAAGGCATCTAATCCAATCCAATCCAGTCCATTGAAATCCAATCCAATCCAAGGACCGGCATCCAATCCAATCCAATCCACATCACTCCAATCCAATCCAATCCAAACCAATCCAATCCAATCAAATCCAATCCAATACAATCCAACGAACGGCAACCAACCGAATCCAATCCAATCCAATACAATCTAATCCAATCCAAGGATCGCCATCCAATCCAATCCAATCCGATCCAATCCAATCCAATCCAATTCAATCCAAACCAATCCAATCCAATACAATCCAATCCAATCCAATCCAATCCAATCCAATCTAAGGAACGGCACTCAACCCAATCCAATCCAATGCAATCCAGTCCAAACCAATGCAATCCAATCCAATCCAATCGAAGGAACGGCATTCAATCCAATCCAATCCAATCCAATCGAAGCAACGGCATCCAATCCAATCCAATCCAATCCAACCCAATCCAATCCAATCCAATCCAATCCAAGGAACGGCATCCAATCCAATCCAGTCCAATCCAATCTAATGCAAGGAACCGCATCCAATCCAATCCAATCCAATCCAATCCAATGAACGGCATCCAATCCAATCCAATCCAAACCAATCCAATCCAATCCAATCCAACGAACGGCAACCAACCGAATCCAATCCAATCCAATCCAATCCAATCCAAGGAACGCCATCCAATCCAATCCGATCCAATCCATTCCAATCCAATCCAATTCAATCCAATCCAATCCAATCCAATCCAATCCAAGGAACGGCACCCAACCTAACCCAATCCAATGCAATCCAATCCAATCCAGTCCAATCCAATCCAAACCAATACAATCCAATACAATCCAATCCAATACAATCCAATCCAAGGAACGGCACCCAACCCAATCCAATCCAATGCAATCCAATCCAAACCAATCCAATCCAATCCAATCCAATCCATTCTAAGGAACGGCATTCAATCCAATCCAATCCAATCCAATCCAAGCAACGGCCTCCAATCCAATCCAATCCAATCCAATACAATACAATACAATACAATACAATACAAGGAACGGTCCAGTCCAGTCCAATCCAAGAAACGGGATCCAATCCAATCCAATGCAATCCGGTCGAATCCAATCCAATCCAATCCAATCAATTCCAATTCAAGGAATGGCATCCAATCCAATCCAATCCAATCCAAGGAACGGCATCCAATCCAATCCAATCCAGTCCATTGAAACCCAATCCAATCCAAGGAACGGCATCGAATCCAATCCAATCCACACCACTCCAATCCAATCCAAACCAATCCAAACCAATCCAATCCAATCCAATCAAATCCAATCCAATACAATCCAACGAACGGCAACCAACCGAATCCAATCCAATCCAATCCAATCCGATCCAATCCAAACCAATCCAATTCAATCCAATCCAATCCAATACAATACAATACAATCCAAGGAACGGCACCCAACTTAATCCAATCCAATTCAATCCAATCCAATCGAATCCAAACCAATCCAATCAAATACAATCCAATCCAATACAATCCAATCCAACCCAATCCAATCCAATCTAAGGAACGGCATCCATTCCAATCCAATCCAATCCAATCCATTCCAATCCAACGAACGGCATCCAACCCAATCCAATCCAATCCAATCCTATCCAATCCAATCCAATCCAATCCAATCCAAGGAACGCCATACAATCCAATCCAATCCAATCCGATCCAATCCGATCCAAGAAACGGCATCCAATCCAATCGAATCCAATCCAATGAAATCAAATCCAATCCAAGGAACGGCATCCAATCCAATCCAATCCAGTCCAATCCAATCCAATGCAATCCAATCCAATACAATCCAATCCAACACAATCCAATCCAACGAACGGCACCTAACCCAATCCAATCCAATGCAATGCAATCCAAACCAATCCAATCCAATCCAATCCAATCCAATCCAATCTAAGGATCGGCATCCAATCCAATCCAATCCTATCCAATCCAAGCAACGGCATCCAATCCAATTCAAGGAACGGCAACAAATCCAATCCAATCCAAAGTACGGCATCCTGCCCAATCCGATCCAAACCAACCTAATCCTATCCAATCCATTCCAAGGAACGCCATCGAATCCAATCCAATCCAATCCGATCCAATCCAATCCAATCCAATCCAACCCAATCCAAGAATCGGCTTCCAATCCAATCCAATCCACTCCAATCCAATCCAATCCAGTCCAGTCCAGTCCAATCCAAGAAACGGGATCCAATCCAATCCAATGCAATCAATTCCAATCCAAGGAATGGCATCCAATCCAATCCAATCCAAGGAACGGCATCCAATCCAATCCAATCCAGTCCATTGAAATCCAATCCAATCCAAGGACCGGCATCCAATCCAATCCAATCCACATCATTCCAATCCAATCCAATCCAAACCAATCCAATACAATCAAATCCAATCCAATACAATCCAACGAACGGCAACCAACCGAATCCAATCCAATCCAATACAATCTAATCCAATCCAAGGATCGCCATCCAGTCCAATCCAATCCAATCCGATCCAATCCAATCCAATCCAATTCAATCCAATCCAATGCAATCCAATACAATGCAATCCAAGGAACGGCAGCCAACCTAATCCAATCCAATTCAATCCAATCCAATCCAATCCAATGCAATCCATACCAATCCAATCCAATCCAATCCAATCCAATCCAATCCAATCCAACCCAATCCAATCCAATCTAAGGAACGGCATCCATTCCAATCCAATCCAATCCAATCCAAGGAACGGCATCAAATCCAATCCAATCCAATCCATTCCAATCCAACGAACGGCATCCAACCCAATCCAATCCAATCCAATTCTATCCAATCCAATCCAATCCAATCCAAGGAACGCCATACAATCCAATCCAATCCAATCCAGTCCATTGAAACCCAATCCAATCCAAGGAACGGCATCGAATCCAATCCAATCCACACCACTCCAATCCAATCCAATCCAATCCAAACCAATCCAATCCAATCCAATCAAATCCAATCCAATACAATCCAACGAACGGCAACCAACCGAATCCAATCCAATCCAATCCAATCCGATCCAATCCAAACCAATCCAATTCAATCCAATCCAATCCAATACAATACAATACAATCCAAGGAACGGCACCCAACTTAATCCAATCCAATTCAATCCAATCCAATCCAATCCAAACCAATCCAATCAAATACAATCCAATCCAATACAATCCAATCCAACCCAATCCAATCCAATCTAAGGAACGGCATCCATTCCAATCCAATCCAATCCAATCCAATCCATTCCAATCCAACGAACGGCATCCAACCCAATCCAATCCAATCCAATCCTATCCAATCCAATCCAATCCAATCCAATCCAAGGAACGCCATACAATCCAATCCAATTCAATCCGATCCAATCCGATCCAAGAAACGGCATCCAATCCAATCGAATCCAATCCAATGAAATCAAATCCAATCCAAGGAACGGCATCCAATCCAATCCAGTCCAGTCCAATCCAATCCAATGCAATCCAATCCAATACAATCCAATCCAACACAATCCAATCCAACGAACGGCACCTAACCCAATCCAATCCAATGCAATGCAATCCAAACCAATCCAATCCAATCCAATCCAATCCAATCCAATCTAAGGATCGGCATCCAATCCAATCCAATCCTATCCAATCCAAGCAACGGCATCCAATCCAATTCAAGGAACGGCAACAAATCCAATCCAATCCAAAGTACGGCATCCTGCCCAATCCGATCCAAACCAACCTAATCCTATCCAATCCATTCCAAGGAACGCCATCGAATCCAATCCAATCCAATCCGATCCAATCCAATCCAATCCAATCCAATCCAACCCAATCCAAGAATCGGCTTCCAATCCAATCCAATCCACTCCAATCCAATCCAATCCAGTCCAGTCCAGTCCAATCCAAGAAACGGGATCCAATCCAATCCAATGCAATCAATTCCAATCCAAGGAATGGCATCCAATCCAATCCAATCCAAGGAACGGCATCCAATCCAATCCAATCCAGTCCATTGAAATCCAATCCAATCCAAGGACCGGCATCCAATCCAATCCAATCCACATCATTCCAATCCAATCCAATCCAAACCAATCCAATACAATCAAATCCAATCCAATACAATCCAACGAACGGCAACCAACCGAATCCAATCCAATCCAATACAATCTAATCCAATCCAAGGATCGCCATCCAGTCCAATCCAATCCAATCCGATCCAATCCAATCCAATCCAATTCAATCCAATCCAATGCAATCCAATACAATGCAATCCAAGGAACGGCAGCCAACCTAATCCAATCCAATTCAATCCAATCCAATCCAATCCAATGCAATCCATACCAATCCAATCCAATCCAATCCAATCCAATCCAATCCAACCCAATCCAATCCAATCTAAGGAACGGCATCCATTCCAATCCAATCCAATCCAATCCAAGGAACGGCATCAAATCCAATCCAATCCAATCCATTCCAATCCAACGAACGGCATCCAACCCAATCCAATCCAATCCAATTCTATCCAATCCAATCCAATCCAATCCAAGGAACGCCATACAATCCAATCCAATCCAATCCGATCCAATCCGATCCAAGAAACGGCATCCAATCCAATCGAATCCAATCCAATGAAATCAAATCCAATCCAAGGAACGGCATCCAATCCAATCCAATCCAGTCCAATCCAATCCAAACCAATCCAATCCAATACAATCCAATCCAATACAATCCAATCCAAGGAACGGCACCCAACCCAATACAAAACAATGCAATCCAATCCAAACCAATCCAATCCAATCCAATCCAATCTAAGGATCGGCATCCAATCCAATCCAATCCTATCCAATCCAAGCAACGGCATCCAATCCAATCCAAGGAACGGCAACAGATCCAATCCAATCCAATCCAATCCAAAGTACGGCATCCTGCCTAATCCGATCCAAACCAACCTAATCCTATCCAATCCATTCCAAGGAACGCCATCGAATCCAATCCTATCCAATCCGATCCAATCCAATCCAATCCAACCCAATCCAAGAATCGGCTTCCAATAAAATCCAATCCAATCCACTCCAATCCAATCCAATCCAGTCCAGTCCAGTCCAATCCAAGAAACGGGATCCAATCCAATCCAATGCAATCCGATCGAATCCAATCCAATCCAATCCAATCAATTCCAATCCAAGGACTGGCATCCAATCCAATCCAATCCAATCCAACGAACGGCATCCAATCCAATCCAATCCAGTCCATTGAAATCCAATTCAATCCAAGGAACGGCATCCAATCCAATCCAATCCAGTCCATTGAAATCCAATTCAATCCAAGGAACGGCATCCAATCCAATCCAATCCACACCACTCCAATCCAATCCAATCCAATCCAAACCAATCCAATCCAATCAAATCAAATCCAATCCAATACAATCCAACGAACGGCAATAAACCGAATCCAATCCAATCCAATCCAATCTAATCCAATCCAAGGATCGCCATCCAATCCAATCCAATCCAATCCGATCCAATCCAATCCAATCCAATCCAATACAATCCAATACAATCCAATCCAATCCAAGGAACGGCACCCAACCTAATCGAATCCAATTCAATTCAATCCAATCCAATCCAATCCAAACGAATCCAATCAAATCCAATCCAATCCAACCCAATCCAATCCAATCCAATCTCAGGAACGGCATCCATTACAATCCAATCCAATCCAATCCAAGGAACGGCATCAAATCCAATCCAATCCAATCCAATTCTATCCAATCCAATCCAATCCAAGGAACGCCATACAATCCAATCCAATCCAATCCGATCCAATCCGATCCAAGAAACGGCATCCAATCCAATTGAATCCAATCCAATGAAATCAAATCCAATCCAAGGAACGGCATCCAATCCAATCCAATCCAGTCCAATCAAATTCAAACCAATCCAATCCAATACAATCCAATCCAATCCAATCTCAGGAACGGCACTCAACCCAATCCAATCCAATGCAATCCAGTCCAAACCAATGCAATCCAATCCAATCCAATCGAAGGAACGGCATTCAATCCAATCCAATCCAATCCAATCGAAGCAACGGCATCCAATCCAATCCAATCCAATCCAAAGTACGGCATCCTGCCAAATCCGATCCAAACCAACCTAATCCTATCCAATCCATTCCAAGGAACGCCATCGAATCCAATCCAATCCAATCCAATCCAATCCACTCCAATCCAATCCAATCCAGTCCAGTCCAGTCCAATCCAAGAAACGGGATCCAATCCAATCCAATGCAATCCGATCGAATCCAATCCAATCCAATCCAATCCAATCAATTCCAATCCAAGGAATGGCATCCAATCCAATCCAATCCAAGGAAAGGCATCTAATCCAATCCAATCCAGTCCATTGAAATCCAATCCAATCCAAGGACCGGCATCCAATCCAATCCAATCCACATCACTCCAATCCAATCCAATCCAAACCAATCCAATCCAATCAAATCCAATCCAATACAATCCAACGAACGGCAACCAACCGAATCCAATCCAATCCAATACAATCTAATCCAATCCAAGGATCGCCATCCAATCCAATCCAATCCGATCCAATCCAATCCAATCCAATTCAATCCAAACCAATCCAATCCAATACAATCCAATCCAATCCAATCCAATCCAATCTAAGGAACGGCACTCAACCCAATCCAATCCAATGCAATCCAGTCCAAACCAATGCAATCCAATCCAATCCAATCGAAGGAACGGCATTCAATCCAATCCAATCCAATCCAATCGAAGCAACGGCATCCAATCCAATCCAATCCAATCCAACCCAATCCAATCCAATCCAATCCAATCCAAGGAACGGCATCCAATCCAATCCAGTCCAATCCAATCTAATGCAAGGAACCGCATCCAATCCAATCCAATCCAATCCAATGAACGGCATCCAATCCAATCCAATCCAAACCAATCCAATCCAATCCAATCCAACGAACGGCAACCAACCGAATCCAATCCAATCCAATCCAATCCAATCCAAGGAACGCCATCCAATCCAATCCGATCCAATCCATTCCAATCCAATCCAATTCAATCCAATCCAATCCAATCCAATCCAATCCAAGGAACGGCACCCAACCTAACCCAATCCAATGCAATCCAATCCAATCCAGTCCAATCCAATCCAAACCAATACAATCCAATACAATCCAATCCAATACAATCCAATCCAAGGAACGGCACCCAACCCAATCCAATCCAATGCAATCCAATCCAAACCAATCCCATCCAATCCAATCCAATCCATTCTAAGGAACGGCATTCAATCCAATCCAATCCAATCCAATCCAAGCAACGGCCTCCAATCCAATCCAATCCAATCCAATACAATACAATACAATACAATACAATACAAGGAACGGTCCAGTCCAGTCCAATCCAAGAAACGGGATCCAATCCAATCCAATGCAATCCGGTCGAATCCAATCCAATCCAATCCAATCAATTCCAATTCAAGGAATGGCATCCAATCCAATCCAATCCAATCCAAGGAACGGCATCCAATCCAATCCAATCCAGTCCATTGAAACCCAATCCAATCCAAGGAACGGCATCGAATCCAATCCAATCCACACCACTCCAATCCAATCCAATCCAATCCAAACCAATCCAATCCAATCCAATCAAATCCAATCCAATACAATCCAACGAACGGCAACCAACCGAATCCAATCCAATCCAATCCAATCCGATCCAATCCAAACCAATCCAATTCAATCCAATCCAATCCAATACAATACAATACAATCCAAGGAACGGCACCCAACTTAATCCAATCCAATTCAATCCAATCCAATCCAATCCAAACCAATCCAATCAAATACAATCCAATCCAATACAATCCAATCCAACCCAATCCAATCCAATCTAAGGAACGGCATCCATTCCAATCCAATCCAATCCAATCCAATCCATTCCAATCCAACGAACGGCATCCAACCCAATCCAATCCAATCCAATCCTATCCAATCCAATCCAATCCAATCCAATCCAAGGAACGCCATACAATCCAATCCAATCCAATCCGATCCAATCCGATCCAAGAAACGGCATCCAATCCAATCGAATCCAATCCAATGAAATCAAATCCAATCCAAGGAACGGCATCCAATCCAATCCAATCCAGTCCAATCCAATCCAATGCAATCCAATCCAATACAATCCAATCCAACACAATCCAATCCAACGAACGGCACCTAACCCAATCCAATCCAATGCAATGCAATCCAAACCAATCCAATCCAATCCAATCCAATCCAATCCAATCTAAGGATCGGCATCCAATCCAATCCAATCCTATCCAATCCAAGCAACGGCATCCAATCCAATTCAAGGAACGGCAACAAATCCAATCCAATCCAAAGTACGGCATCCTGCCCAATCCGATCCAAACCAACCTAATCCTATCCAATCCATTCCAAGGAACGCCATCGAATCCAATCCAATCCAATCCGATCCAATCCAATCCAATCCAATCCAACCCAATCCAAGAATCGGCTTCCAATCCAATCCAATCCACTCCAATCCAATCCAATCCAGTCCAGTCCAGTCCAATCCAAGAAACGGGATCCAATCCAATCCAATGCAATCAATTCCAATCCAAGGAATGGCATCCAATCCAATCCAATCCAAGGAACGGCATCCAATCCAATCCAATCCAGTCCATTGAAATCCAATCCAATCCAAGGACCGGCATCCAATCCAATCCAATCCACATCATTCCAATCCAATCCAATCCAAACCAATCCAATACAATCAAATCCAATCCAATACAATCCAACGAACGGCAACCAACCGAATCCAATCCAATCCAATACAATCTAATCCAATCCAAGGATCGCCATCCAGTCCAATCCAATCCAATCCGATCCAATCCAATCCAATCCAATTCAATCCAATCCAATGCAATCCAATACAATGCAATCCAAGGAACGGCAGCCAACCTAATCCAATCCAATTCAATCCAATCCAATCCAATCCAATGCAATCCATACCAATCCAATCCAATCCAATCCAATCCAATCCAATCCAATCCAATCCAACCCAATCCAATCCAATCTAAGGAACGGCATCCATTCCAATCCAATCCAATCCAATCCAAGGAACGGCATCAAATCCAATCCAATCCAATCCATTCCAATCCAACGAACGGCATCCAACCCAATCCAATCCAATCCAATTCTATCCAATCCAATCCAATCCAATCCAAGGAACGCCATACAATCCAATCCAATCCAATCCAGTCCATTGAAACCCAATCCAATCCAAGGAACGGCATCGAATCCAATCCAATCCACACCACTCCAATCCAATCCAATCCAATCCAAACCAATCCAATCCAATCCAATCAAATCCAATCCAATACAATCCAACGAACGGCAACCAACCGAATCCAATCCAATCCAATCCAATCCGATCCAATCCAAACCAATCCAATTCAATCCAATCCAATCCAATACAATACAATACAATCCAAGGAACGGAACCCAACTTAATCCAATCCAATTCAATCCAATCCAATCCAATCCAAACCAATCCAATCAAATACAATCCAATCCAATACAATCCAATCCAACCCAATCCAATCCAATCTAAGGAACGGCATCCATTCCAATCCAATCCAATCCAATCCAATCCATTCCAATCCAACGAACGGCATCCAACCCAATCCAATCCAATCCAATCCTATCCAATCCAATCCAATCCAATCCAATCCAAGGAACGCCATACAATCCAATCCAATTCAATCCGATCCAATCTGATCCAAGAAACGGCATCCAATCCAATCGAATCCAATCCAATGAAATCAAATCCAATCCAAGGAACGGCATCCAATCCAATCCAGTCCAGTCCAATCCAATCCAATGCAATCCAATCCAATACAATCCAATCCAACACAATCCAATCCAACGAACGGCACCTAACCCAATCCAATCCAATGCAATGCAATCCAAACCAATCCAATCCAATCCAATCCAATCCAATCCAATCTAAGGATCGGCATCCAATCCAATCCAATCCTATCCAATCCAAGCAACGGCATCCAATCCAATTCAAGGAACGGCAACAAATCCACTCCAATCCAAAGTACGGCATCCTGCCCAATCCGATCCAAACCAACCTAATCCTATCCAATCCATTCCAAGGAACGCCATCGAATCCAATCCAATCCAATCCGATCCAATCCAATCCAATCCAATCCAATCCAACCCAATCCAAGAATCGGCTTCCAATCCAATCCAATCCACTCCAATCCAATCCAATCCAGTCCAGTCCAGTCCAATCCAAGAAACGGGATCCAATCCAATCCAATGCAATCAATTCCAATCCAAGGAATGGCATCCAATCCAATCCAATCCAAGGAACGGCATCCAATCCAATCCAATCCAGTCCATTGAAATCCAATCCAATCCAAGGACCGGCATCCAATCCAATCCAATCCACATCATTCCAATCCAATCCAATCCAAACCAATCCAATACAATCAAATCCAATCCAATACAATCCAACGAACGGCAACCAACCGAATCCAATCCAATCCAATACAATCTAATCCAATCCAAGGATCGCCATCCAGTCCAATCCAATCCAATCCGATCCAATCCAATCCAATCCAATTCAATCCAATCCAATGCAATCCAATACAATGCAATCCAAGGAACGGCAGCCAACCTAATCCAATCCAATTCAATCCAATCCAATCCAATCCAATGCAATCCATACCAATCCAATCCAATCCAATCCAATCCAATCCAATCCAATCCAACCCAATCCAATCCAATCTAAGGAACGGCATCCATTCCAATCCAATCCAATCCAATCCAAGGAACGGCATCAAATCCAATCCAATCCAATCCATTCCAATCCAACGAACGGCATCCAACCCAATCCAATCCAATCCAATTCTATCCAATCCAATCCAATCCAATCCAAGGAACGCCATACAATCCAATCCAATCCAATCCGATCCAATCCGATCCAAGAAACGGCATCCAATCCAATCGAATCCAATCCAATGAAATCAAATCCAATCCAAGGAACGGCATCCAATCCAATCCAATCCAGTCCAATCCAATCCAAACCAATCCAATCCAATACAATCCAATCCAATACAATCCAATCCAAGGAACGGCACCCAACCCAATACAAAACAATGCAATCCAATCCAAACCAATCCAATCCAATCCAATCCAATCTAAGGATCGGCATCCAATCCAATCCAATCCTATCCAATCCAAGCAACGGCATCCAATCCAATCCAAGGAACGGCAACAGATCCAATCCAATCCAATCCAATCCAAAGTACGGCATCCTGCCTAATCCGATCCAAACCAACCTAATCCTATCCAATCCATTCCAAGGAACGCCATCGAATCCAATCCTATCCAATCCGATCCAATCCAATCCAATCCAACCCAATCCAAGAATCGGCTTCCAATAAAATCCAATCCAATCCACTCCAATCCAATCCAATCCAGTCCAGTCCAGTCCAATCCAAGAAACGGGATCCAATCCAATCCAATGCAATCCGATCGAATCCAATCCAATCCAATCCAATCAATTCCAATCCAAGGACTGGCATCCAATCCAATCCAATCCAATCCAACGAACGGCATCCAATCCAATCCAATCCAGTCCATTGAAATCCAATTCAATCCAAGGAACGGCATCCAATCCAATCCAATCCAGTCCATTGAAATCCAATTCAATCCAAGGAACGGCATCCAATCCAATCCAATCCACACCACTCCAATCCAATCCAATCCAATCCAAACCAATCCAATCCAATCAAATCAAATCCAATCCAATACAATCCAACGAACGGCAATAAACCGAATCCAATCCAATCCAATCCAATCTAATCCAATCCAAGGATCGCCATCCAATCCAATCCAATCCAATCCGATCCAATCCAATCCAATCCAATACAATCCAATACAATCCAATCCAATCCAAGGAACGGCACCCAACCTAATCGAATCCAATTCAATTCAATCCAATCCAATCCAATCCAAACGAATCCAATCAAATCCAATCCAATCCAACCCAATCCAATCCAATCCAATCTCAGGAACGGCATCCATTACAATCCAATCCAATCCAATCCAAGGAACGGCATCAAATCCAATCCAATCCAATCCAATTCTATCCAATCCAATCCAATCCAAGGAACGCCATACAATCCAATCCAATCCAATCCGATCCAATCCGATCCAAGAAACGGCATCCAATCCAATTGAATCCAATCCAATGAAATCAAATCCAATCCAAGGAACGGCATCCAATCCAATCCAATCCAGTCCAATCAAATTCAAACCAATCCAATCCAATACAATCCAATCCAATCCAATCTCAGGAACGGCACTCAACCCAATCCAATCCAATGCAATCCAGTCCAAACCAATGCAATCCAATCCAATCCAATCGAAGGAACGGCATTCAATCCAATCCAATCCAATCCAATCGAAGCAACGGCATCCAATCCAATCCAATCCAATCCAACCCAATCCAATCCAATCCAATCCAAGGAACGGCATCCAATCCAATACAGTCCAATCCAATCTAATCCAAGGAACCGCATCCAATCCAATCCAATGAACGGCATCCAATCCAATACAATCCAAACCAATCCATTCCAATCCAATACAACGAACTGCAACCAACCGAATCCAATCCAATCCCATCGAATCCAATCCAATCCACACGACTCCAATCCAATCCAATCCAATCCAAACCAATCCAATCCAATCCAATCAAATCCAATCCAATACAATCCAACGAACGGCAACCAACCGAATCCAATCCAATCCAATCCAATCTAATCCAATCCAAGGATCGCCATCCAATCCAATCCAATACAATCCGATCCAATCCAAACCAATCCAATTCAATCCAATCCAATACAATCCAATACAATCCAATCCAAGGAACGGCACCCAACCTAATCCAATCCAATTCAATCCAATCCAATCCAATCCAAACCAATCCAATCAAATCCAATCCAATCCAATCCAACCCAATCCAATCCAATCTAAGGAACGGCATCCATTCCAATCCAATGAAGGAACGGCATCAAATCCAATCCAATCCAATCCAACCCAATCCAATCCAATCTAAGGAACGGCATCCATTCCAATCCAATCCAAGGAACGGCATCAAATCCAATCCAATCCAATCCAATCCATTCCAATCCAACGAACGGCATCCAACCCAATCCAATCCAATCCAATCCTATCCAATCCAATCCAATCCAAGGAACGCCATACAATCCAATCCAATCCAATCCAAGGAACGGCATCCAATCCAATCCAATCCAGTCCATTGAAACCCAATCCAATCCAAGGAACGGCATCGAATCCAATCCAATCCACACCACTCCAATCCAATCCAATCCAATCCAAACCAATCCAATCCAATCAAATCCAATCCAATACAATCCAACGAACGGCAACCAACCGAATCCAATCCAATCCAATCCAATCTAATCCAATCCAAGGATCGCCATCCAATCCAATCCAATCCAATCCGATCTAAGGAACGGCATCCATTCCAATCCAATCCAAGGAACGGCATCAAATCCAATCCAATCCAATCCAATCCATTCCAATCCAACGAACGGCATCCAACCCAATCCAATCCAATCCAATCCTATCCAATCCAATCCAATCCAAGGAACGCCATACAATCCAATCCAATCCAATCCGATCCAATCCGATCCAAGAAACGGCATCCAATCCAATCGAATCCAATCCAATGAAATCAAATCCAATCAAAGGAACGGCATCCAATCCAATCCAATCCAGTCCAATCCAATCCAAACCAATCCAATCCAATACAATCCAATCCAAGGAACGGCACCTAACCCAATCCAATCCAATGCAATCCAATACAAACCAATCCAATCCAATCCAATCCAATCTAAGGATCGGCATCCAATCCTATCCAATCCAAGCAACGGCATCCAATCCAATCCAAGGAACGGCAACAAATCCAATCCAATCCAATACAATCCAAAGTACGGCATCCTGCCAAATCCGATCCAAACCAACCTAATCCTATCCAATCCATTCCAAGGAACGCCATCGAATCCAATCCAATCCAATACAATCCAATCCACTCCAATCCAATCCAATCCAGTCCAGTCCAGTCCAATCCAAGAAACGGGATCCAATCCAATCCAATGCAATCCGATCGAATCCAATCCAATCCAATCCAATCCAATCAATTCCAATCCAAGGAATGGCATCCAATCCAATCCAATCCAAGGAAAGGCATCTAATCCAATCCAATCCAGTCCATTGAAATCCAATCCAATCCAAGGACCGGCATCCAATCCAATCCAATCCACATCACTCCAATCCAATCCAATCCAAACCAATCCAATCCAATCAAATCCAATCCAATCCAACCCAATCCAATCCAATCCAATCTCAGGAACGGCATCCATTACAATCCAATCCAATCCAATCCAAGGAACGGCATCAAATCCAATCCAATCCAATCCAATTCTATCCAATCCAATCCAATCCAAGGAACGCCATACAATCCAATCCAATCCAATCCGATCCAATCCGATCCAAGAAACGGCATCCAATCCAATTGAATCCAATCCAATGAAATCAAATCCAATCCAAGGAACGGCATCCAATCCAATCCAATCCAGTCCAATCCAATTCAAACCAATCCAATCCAATACAATCCAATCCAATCCAATCTTAGGAACGGCACTCAACCCAATCCAATCCAATGCAATCCAGTCCAAACCAATGCAATCCAATCCAATCCAATCGAAGGAACGGCATTCAATCCAATCCAATCCAATCCAATCGAAACAACGGCATCCAATCCAATCCAATCCAATCCAACCCAATACAATCCAATCCAATCCAATCCAAGGAACGGCATCCAATCCAATACAGTCCAATCCAATCTAATCCAAGGAACCGCATCCAATCCAATCCAATGAACGGCATCCAATCCAATACAATCCAAACCAATCCATTCCAATCCAATACAACGAACTGCAACCAACCGAATCCAATCCAATCCCATCGAATCCAATCCAATCCACACCACTCCAATCCAATCCAATCCAATCCAATCCAAACCAATCCAATCCAATCAAATCCAATCCAATACAATCCAACGAACGGCAACCAACCGAATCCAATCCAATCCAATCCAATCTAATCCAATCCAAGGATCGCCATCCAATCCAATCCAATCCAATCCGATCCAATCCAAACCAATCCAATTCAATCCAATCCAATACAATCCAATACAATCCAATCCAAGGAACGGCACCCAACCTAATCCAATCCAATTCAATCCAATCCAATCCAATCCAAACCAATCCAATCAAATCCAATCCAATCCAACCCAATCCAATCCAATCTAAGGAACGGCATCCATTCCAATCCAATGAAGGAACGGCATCAAATCCAATCCAATCCAATCCAACCCAATCCAATCCAATCTAAGGAACGGCATCCATTCCAATCCAATCCAAGGAACGGCATCAAATCCAATCCAATCCAATCCAATCCATTCCAATCCAACGAACGGCATCCAACCCAATCCAATCCAATCCAACCCAATCCAATCCAATCAAAGGAACGGCATCCAATCCAATCCAATCCAGTCCATTGAAACCCAATCCAATCCAAGGAACGGCATCGAATCCAATCCAATCCACACCACTCCAATCCAATCCAATCCAATCCAAACCAATCCAATCCAATCAAATCCAATCCAATACAATCCAACGAACGGCAACCAACCGAATCCAATCCAATCCAATCCAATCTAATCCAATCCAAGGATCGCCATCCAATCCAATCCAATCCGATCCAATCCAAACCAATCCAATTCAATCCAATCCAATACAATCCAATACAATCCAATCCAAGGAACGGCACCCAACCTAATCCAATCCAATTCAATCCAATCCAATCCAATCCAAACCAATCCAATCAAATCCAATCCACTCCAACCCAATCCAATCCAATCCAATCTAAGGAACGGCATCCATTCCAATCCAATCCAAGGAACGGCATCAAATACAATCCAATCCAATCCAACCCAATCCAATCCAATCTAAGGAACGGCATCCATTCCAATCCAATCCAAGGAACGGCATCAAATCCAATCCAATCCAATCCAATCCATTCCAATCCAACGAACGGCATCCAACCCAATCCAATCCAATCCAATCCTATCCAATTCAATCCAATCCAATCCAAAGTACGGCATCCTGCCAAATCCGATCCAAACCAACCTAATCCTATCCAATCCATTCCAAGGAACGCCATCGAATCCAATCCAATCCAATCCGATCCAATCCAATCCAATCCAACCCAATCCAAGAATCGGCTTCCAATCCAATCCAATCCAATCCACTCCAATCTAATCCAATCCAGTCCAGTCCAGTCCAGTCCAATCCAAGAAACGGGATCCAATCCAATCCAATGCAATCCGATCGAATCCAATCCAATCCAATCAATTGCAATCCAAGGAATGGCATCCAATCCAATCCAATCCAATCCAAGGAACGGCATCCAATCCAATCCAATCCAGTCCATTGAAACCCAATCCAATCCAAGGAACGGCATCGAATCCAATCCAATCCACACCACTCCAATCCAAACCAATCCAATCCAAACCAATCCAATCCAATCCAATCAAATCCAATCCAATACAATCCAACGAACGGCAACCAACCGAATCCAATCCAATCCAATCCAATCTAATCCAATCCAAGGATCGCCATCCAATCCAATCCAATCCAATCCGATCCAATCCAAACCAATCCAATTCAATCCAATCCAATACAATCCAATACAATCCAATCCAAGGAACGGCACCCAACCTAATCCAATCCAATTCAATCCAATCCAATCCAATCCAAACCAATCCAATCAAATCCAATCCAATCCAACCCAATCCAATCCAATCTAAGGAACGGCATCCATTCCAATCCAATGAAGGAACGGCATCAAATCCAATCCAATCCAATCCAACCCAATCCAATCCAATCTAAGGAACGGCATCCATTCCAATCCAATCCAAGGAACGGCATCAAATCCAATCCAATCCAATCCAATCCATTCCAATCCAACGAACGGCATCCAACCCAATCCAATCCAATCCAATCCTATCCAATCCAATCCAATCCAATCCAAGGAACGCCATTCAATCCAATCTAATCCAATCCAAGGAACGGCATCCAATCCAATCCAATCCAGTCCATTGAAACCCAATCCAATCCAAGGAACGGCATCGAATCCAATCCAATCCACACCACTCCAATCCAATCCAATCCAATCCAAACCAATCCAATCCAATCCAATCAAATCCAATCCAATCCAATACAATCCAACGAACGGCAACCAACCGAATCCAATCCAATCCAATCCAATCTAATCCAATCCAAGGATCGCCATCCAATCCAATCCAATCCAATCCGATCTAAGGAACGGCATCCATTCCAATCCAATCCAAGGAACGGCATCAAATCCAATCCAATCCAATCCAATCCATTCCAATCCAACGAACGGCATCCAACCCAATCCAATCCAATCCTATCCAATCCAATCCAATCCAAGGAACGCCATACAATCCAATCCAATCCAATCCGATCCAATCCGATCCAAGAAACGGCATCCAATCCAATCGAATCCAATCCAATGAAATCAAATCCAATCAAAGGAACGGCATCCAATCCAATCCAATCCAGTCCAATCCAATCCAAACCAATCCAATCCAATACAATCCAATCCAAGGAACGGCACCTAACCCAATCCAATCCAATGCAATCCGATACAAACCAATCCAATCCAATCCAATCCAATCTAAGGATCGGCATCCAATCCTATCCAATCCAAGCAACGGCATCCAATCCAATCCAAGGAACGGCAACAAATCCAATCCAATCCAATCCAATCCAAAGTACGGCATCCTGCCAAATCCGATCCAAACCAACCTAATCCTATCCAATCCATTCCAAGGAACGCCATCGAATCCAATCCAATCCAATCCAATCCAATCCACTCCAATCCAATCCAATCCAGTCCAGTCCAGTCCAATCCAAGAAACGGGATCCAATCCAATCCAATGCAATCCGATCGAATCCAATCCAATCCAATCCAATCCAATCAATTCCAATCCAAGGAATGGCATCCAATCCAATCCAATCCAAGGAAAGGCATCTAATCCAATCCAATCCAGTCCATTGAAATCCAATCCAATCCAAGGACCGGCATCCAATCCAATCCAATCCACATCACTCCAATCCAATCCAATCCAAACCAATCCAATCCAATCAAATCCAATCCAATACAATCCAACGAACGGCAACCAACCGAATCCAATCCAATCCAATACAATCTAATCCAATCCAAGGATCGCCATCCAATCCAATCCAATCCGATCCAATCCAATCCAATCCAATTCAATCCAAACCAATCCAATCCAATACAATCCAATCCAATCCAATCCAATCCAATCTAAGGAACGGCACTCAACCCAATCCAATCCAATGCAATCCAGTCCAAACCAATGCAATCCAATCCAATCCAATCGAAGGAACGGCATTCAATCCAATCCAATCCAATCCAATCGAAGCAACGGCATCCAATCCAATCCAATCCAATCCAACCCAATCCAATCCAATCCAATCCAATCCAATCCAAGGAACGGCATCCAATCCAATCCAGTCCAATCCAATCTAATGCAAGGAACCGCATCCAATCCAATCCAATCCAATCCAATGAACGGCATCCAATCCAATCCAATCCAAACCAATCCAATCCAATCCAATCCAACGAACGGCAACCAACCGAATCCAATCCAATCCAATCCAATCCAATCCAATCCAAGGAACGCCATCCAATCCAATCCGATCCAATCCATTCCAATCCAATCCAATTCAATCCAATCCAATCCAATCCAATCCAATCCAAGGAACGGCACCCAACCTAAGCCAATCCAATGCAATCCAATCCAATCCAGTCCAATCCAATCCAAACCAATACAATCCAATACAATCCAATCCAATACAATCCAATCCAAGGAACGGCACCCAACCCAATCCAATCCAATGCAATCCAATCCAAACCAATCCAATCCAATCCAATCCAATCCATTCTAAGGAACGGCATTCAATCCAATCCAATCCAATCCAATCCAAGCAACGGCCTCCAATCCAATCCAATCCAATCCAATACAATACAATACAATACAATACAAGGAACGGTCCAGTCCAGTCCAATCCAAGAAACGGGATCCAATCCAATCCAATGCAATCCGGTCGAATCCAATCCAATCCAATCCAATCAATTCCAATTCAAGGAATGGCATCCAATCCAATCCAATCCAATCCAAGGAACGGCATCCAATCCAATCCAATCCAGTCCATTGAAACCCAATCCAATCCAAGGAACGGCATCGAATCCAATCCAATCCACGCCACTCCAATCCAATCCAATCCAATCCAAACCAATCCAATCCAATCCAATCAAATCCAATCCAATACAATCCAACGAACGGCAACCAACCGAATCCAATCCAATCCAATCCAATCCGATCCAATCCAAACCAATCCAATTCAATCCAATCCAATCCAATACAATACAATACAATCCAAGGAACGGCACCCAACTTAATCCAATCCAATTCAATCCAATCCAATCCAATCCAAACCAATCCAATCAAATACAATCCAATCCAATACAATCCAATCCAACCCAATCCAATCCAATCTAAGGAACGGCATCCATTCCAATCCAATCCAATCCAATCCAATCCATTCCAATCCAACGAACGGCATCCAACCCAATCCAATCCAATCCAATCCTATCCAATCCAATCCAATCCACTCCAATCCAAGGAACGCCATACAATCCAATCCAATCCAATCCGATCCAATCCGATCCAAGAAACGGCATCCAATCCAATCGAATCCAATCCAATGAAATCAAATCCAATCGAAGGAACGGCATCCAATCCAATCCAATCCAGTCCAATCCAATCCAATGCAATGCAATCCAATCCAATACAATCCAATCCAACACAATCCAATCCAACGAACGGCACCTAACCCAATCCAATCCAATGCAATGCAATCCAAACCAATCCAATCCAATCCAATCCAATCCAATCCAATCTAAGGATCGGCATCCAATCCAATCCAATCCTATCCAATCCAAGCAACGGCATCCAATCCAATTCAAGGAACGGCAACAAATCCAATCCAATCCAAAGTACGGCATCCTGCCCAATCCGATCCAAACCAACCTAATCCTATCCAATCCATTCCAAGGAACGCCATCGAATCCAATCCAATCCAATCCGATCCAATCCAATCCAATCCAATCCAACCCAATCCAAGAATCGGCTTCCAATCCAATCCAATCCACTCCAATCCAATCCAATCCAGTCCAGTCCAGTCCAATCCAAGAAACGGGATCCAATCCAATCCAATGCAATCAATTCCAATCCAAGGAATGGCATCCAATCCAATCCAATCCAAGGAACGGCATCCAATCCAATCCAATCCAGTCCATTGAAATCCAATCCAATCCAAGGACCGGCATCCAATCCAATCCAATCCACATCATTCCAATCCAATCCAATCCAAACCAATCCAATACAATCAAATCCAATCCAATACAATCCAACGAACGGCAACCAACCGAATCCAATCCAATCCAATACAATCTAATCCAATCCAAGGATCGCCATCCAGTCCAATCCAATCCAATCCGATCCAATCCAATCCAATCCAATTCAATCCAATCCAATGCAATCCAATACAATGCAATCCAAGGAACGGCAGCCAACCTAATCCAATCCAATTCAATCCAATCCAATCCAATCCAATGCAATCCATACCAATCCAATCCAATCCAACCCAATCCAATCCAATCTAAGGAACGGCATCCATTCCAATCCAATCCAATCCAATCCAAGGAACGGCATCAAATCCAATCCAATCCAATCCATTCCAATCCAACGAACGGCATCCAACCCAATCCAATCCAATCCAATTCTATCCAATCCAATCCAATCCAATCCAAGGAATGCCATACAATCCAATCCAATCCAATCCGATCCAATCCGATCCAAGAAACGGCATCCAATCCAATCGAATCCAATCCAATGAAATCAAATCCAATCCAAGGAACGGCATCCAATCCAATCCAATCCAGTCCAATCCAATCCAAACCAATCCAATCCAATACAATCCAATCCAATACAATCCAATCCAAGGAACGGCACCCAACCCAATACAAAACAATGCAATCCAATCCAAACCAATCCAATCCAATCCAATCCAATCTAAGGATCGGCATCCAATCCAATCCAATCCTATCCAATCCAAGCAACGGCATCCAATCCAATCCAAGGAACGGCAACAGATCCAATCCAATCCAATCCAATCCAAAGTACGGCATCCTGCCTAATCCGATCCAAACCAACCTAATCCTATCCAATCCATTCCAAGGAACGCCATCGAATCCAATCCTATCCAATCCGATCCAATCCAATCCAATCCAACCCAATCCAAGAATCGGCTTCCAATCAAATCCAATCCAATCCACTCCAATCCAATCCAATCCAGTCCAGTCCAGTCCAATCCAAGAAACGGGATCCAATCCAATCCAATGCAATCCGATCGAATCCAATCCAATCCAATCCAATCAATTCCAATCCAAGGACTGGCATCCAATCCAATCCAATCCAATCCAACGAACGGCATCCAATCCAATCCAATCCAGTCCATTGAAATCCAATTCAATCCAAGGAACGGCATCCAATCCAATCCAATCCAGTCCATTGAAATCCAATTCAATCCAAGGAACGGCATCCAATCCAATCCAATCCACACCACTCCAATCCAATCCAATCCAATCCAAACCAATCCAATCCAATCCAATCAAATCAAATCCAATCCAATACAATCCAACGAACGGCAATAAACCGAATCCAATCCAATCCAATCCAATCTAATCCAATCCAAGGATCGCCATCCAATCCAATCCAATCCAATCCGATCCAATCCAATCCAATCCAATCCAATACAATCCAATACAATCCAATCCAATCCAAGGAACGGCACCCAACCTAATCGAATCCAATTCAATTCAATCCAATCCAATCCAATCCAAACGAATCCAATCAAATCCAATCCAATCCAACCCAATCCAATCCAATCCAATCTCAGGAACGGCATCCATTACAATCCAATCCAATCCAATCCAAGGAACGGCATCAAATCCAATCCAATCCAATCCAATTCTATCCAATCCAATCCAATCCAAGGAACGCCATACAATCCAATCCAATCCAATCCGATCCAATCCGATCCAAGAAACGGCATCCAATCCAATTGAATCCAATCCAATGAAATCAAATCCAATCCAAGGAACGGCATCCAATCCAATCCAATCCAGTCCAATCCAATTCAAACCAATCCAATCCAATACAATCCAATCCAATCCAATCTAAGGAACGGCACTCAACCCAATCCAATCCAATGCAATCCAGTCCAAACCAATGCAATCCAATCCAATCCAATCGAAGGAACGGCATTCAATCCAATCCAATCCAATCCAATCGAAGCAACGGCATCCAATCCAATCCAATCCAATCCAACCCAATCCAATCCAATCCAATCCAATCCAATCCAAGGAACGGCATCCAATCCAATACAGTCCAATCCAATCTAATCCAAGGAACCGCATCCAATCCAATCCAATGAACGGCATCCAATCCAATACAATCCAAACCAATCCATTCCAATCCAATACAACGAACTGCAACCAACCGAATCCAATCCAATCCCATCGAATCCAATCCAATCCACACGACTCCAATCCAATCCAATCCAATCCAAACCAATCCAATCCAATCAAATCCAATCCAATACAATCCAACGAACGGCAACCAACCGAATCCAATCCAATCCAATCCAATCTAATCCAATCCAAGGATCGCCATCCAATCCAATCCAATCCAATCCGATCCAATCCAAACCAATCCAATTCAATCCAATCCAATACAATCCAATACAATCCAATCCAAGGAACGGCACCCAACCTAATCCAATCCAATTCAATCCAATCCAATCCAATCCAAACCAATCCAATCAAATCCAATCCAATCCAACCCAATCCAATCCAATCTAAGGAACGGCATCCATTCCAATCCAATGAAGGAACGGCATCAAATCCAATCCAATCCAATCCAACCCAATCCAATCCAATCTAAGGAACGGCATCCATTCCAATCCAATCCAAGGAACGGCATCAAATCCAATCCAATCCAATCCAATCCATTCCAATCCAACGAACGGCATCCAACCCAATCCAATCCAATCCAATCCTATCCAATCCAATCCAATCCAAGGAACGCCATACAATCCAATCCAATCCAATCCAAGGAACGGCATCCAATCCAATCCAATCCAGTCCATTGAAACCCAATCCAATCCAAGGAACGGCATCGAATCCAATCCAATCCACACCACTCCAATCCAATCCAATCCAATCCAAACCAATCCAATCCAATCAAATCCAATCCAATACAATCCAACGAACGGCAACCAACCGAATCCAATCCAATCCAATCCAATCTAATCCAATCCAAGGATCGCCATCCAATCCAATCCAATCCAATCCGATCTAAGGAACGGCATCCATTCCAATCCAATCCAAGGAACGGCATCAAATCCAATCCAATCCAATCCAATCCATTCCAATCCAACGAACGGCATCCAACACAATCCAATCCAATCCAATCCTATCCAATCCAATCCAATCCAAGGAACGCCATACAATCCAATCCAATCCAATCCGATCCAATCCGATCCAAGAAACGGCATCCAATCCAATCGAATCCAATCCAATGAAATCAAATCCAATCAAAGGAACGGCATCCAATCCAATCCAATCCAGTCCAATCCAATCCAAACCAATCCAATCCAATACAATCCAATCCAAGGAACGGCACCTAACCCAATCCAATCCAATGCAATCCAATACAAACCAATCCAATCCAATCCAATCCAATCTAAGGATCGGCATCCAATCCTATCCAATCCAAGCAACGGCATCCAATCCAATCCAAGGAACGGCAACAAATCCAATCCAATCCAATACAATCCAAAGTACGGCATCCTGCCAAATCCGATCCAAACCAACCTAATCCTATCCAATCCATTCCAAGGAACGCCATCGAATCCAATCCAATCCAATACAATCCAATCCACTCCAATCCAATCCAATCCAGTCCAGTCCAGTCCAATCCAAGAAACGGGATCCAATCCAATCCAATGCAATTCGATCGAATCCAATCCAATCCAATCCAATCCAATCAATTCCAATCCAAGGAATGGCATCCAATCCAATCCAATCCAAGGAAAGGCATCTAATCCAATCCAATCCAGTCCATTGAAATCCAATCCAATCCAAGGACCGGCATCCAATCCAATCCAATCCACATCACTCCAATCCAATCCAATCCAAACCAATCCAATCCAATCAAATCCAATCCAATCCAACCCAATCCAATTCAATCCAATCTCAGGAACGGCATCCATTACAATCCAATCCAATCCAATCCAAGGAACGGCATCAAATCCAATCCAATCCAATCCAATTCTATCCAATCCAATCCAATCCAAGGAACGCCATACAATCCAATCCAATCCAATCCGATCCAATCCGATCCAAGAAACGGCATCCAATCCAATTGAATCCAATCCAATGAAATCAAATCCAATCCAAGGAACGGCATCCAATCCAATCCAATCCAGTCCAATCCAATTCAAACCAATCCAATCCAATACAATCCAATCCAATCCAATCTAAGGAACGGCACTCAACCCAATCCAATCCAATGCAATCCAGTCCAAACCAATGCAATCCAATCCAATCCAATCGAAGGAACGGCATTCAATCCAATCCAATCCAATCCAATCGAAGCAACGGCATCCAATCCAATCCAATCCAATCCAACCCAATACAATCCAATCCAATCCAATCCAAGGAACGGCATCCAATCCAATACAGTCCAATCCAATCTAATCCAAGGAACCGCATCCAATCCAATCCAATGAACGGCATCCAATCCAATACAATCCAAACCAATCCATTCCAATCCAATACAACGAACTGCAACCAACCGAATCCAATCCAATCCCATCGAATCCAATCCAATCCACACCACTCCAATCCAATCCAAACCAATCCAATCCAATCAAATCCAATCCAATACAATCCAACGAACGGCAACCAACCGAATCCAATCCAATCCAATCCAATCTAATCCAATCCAAGGATCGCCATCCAATCCAATCCAATCCAATCCGATCCAATCCAAACCAATCCAATTCAATCCAATCCAATACAATCCAATACAATCCAATCCAAGGAACGGCACCCAACCTAATCCAATCCAATTCAATCCAATCCAATCCAATCCAAACCAATCCAATCAAATCCAATCCAATCCAACCCAATCCAATCCAATCTAAGGAACGGCATCCATTCCAATCCAATGAAGGAACGGCATCAAATCCAATCCAATCCAATCCAACCCAATCCAATCCAATCTAAGGAACGGCATCCATTCCAATCCAATCCAAGGAACGGCATCAAATCCAATCCAATCCAATCCAATCCATTCCAATCCAACGAACGGCATCCAACCCAATCCAATCCAATCCAACCCAATCCAATCCAATCCAAGGAACGGCATCCAATCCAATCCAATCCAGTCCATTGAAACCCAATCCAATCCAAGGAACGGCATCGAATCCAATCCAATCCACACCACTCCAATCCAATCCAATCCAATCCAAACCAATCCAATCCAATCAAATCCAATCCAATACAATCCAACGAACGGCAACCAACCGAATCCAATCCAATCCAATCCAATCTAATCCAATCCAAGGATCGCCATCCAATCCAATCCAATCCGATCCAATCCAAACCAATCCAATTCAATCCAATCCAATACAATCCAATACAATCCAATCCAAGGAACGGCACCCAACCTAATCCAATCCAATTCAATCCAATCCAATCCAATCCAAACCAATCCAATCAAATCCAATCCACTCCAACCCAATCCAATCCAATCCAATCTAAGGAACGGCATCCATTCCAATCCAATCCAAGGAACGGCATCAAATACAATCCAATCCAATCTAAGGTTCGGCATCCAATCCAATCCAATACAATACAATACAATACAATACAATACAAGGAACGGCATCCAATCCAATCCAATCCAATCTAAGGTTCGGCATCCAATCCAATCCAATCCTATCCAATCCAAGCAACGGCATCCAATCCAATCCAAGGAACGGCAACAAATCCAATCCAATCCAATCCAATCCAAAGTACGGCATCCTGCCCAATTCGATCCAAACGAAACTAATCCTATCCAATCCATTCCAAGGATCGCCATCGAATACAATGCGATCCAATCCAATCCAATCCAACCCAATCCAAGAATCGGCTTCCAATCCAATCAAATCCAATCCACTCCAATCCAATCCAATCCAGTCCAGTCCAGTCCAGTCCAGTCCAATCCAAGAAACGGGATCCAATCCAATGCAATCCGATCGAATCCAATCCAATCCAATCCAATCAATTCCAATCCAAGGAATGGCATCCAATCCAATCCAATCCAATCCAAGGAACGGCATCCAATCCAATCCAATCCAGTCCATTGAAACCCAATCCAATCCAAGGAACGGCATCGAATCCAATGCAATCCAAACCACTCCAATCCAATCCAATCCAATCCAAACCAATACAATCCAATACAATCAAATCCAATCCAATACAATCCAACGAACGGCAACCAACCGAATCCAATCCAATCCAATCCAATCCGATCCAATCCAAACCAATCCAATTCAATCCAATTCAATCCAATACAATACAATACAATACAATACAAGGAACGGCACCCAATTTAATCCAATCCAATTCAATCCAATCCAATCCAATCCAAACCAATCCAATTCAATCCAATCCAATACAATCCAATACAATCCAATCCAAGGATCGCCATCCAATCCAATCCAATCCAATCCGATCCAATCCAAACCAATCCAATTCAATCCAATCCAATACAATCCAATACAATCCAATCCAAGGAACGGCACCCAACCTAATCCAATCCAATTCAATCCAATCCAATCCAATCCAAACCAATCCAATCAAATCCAATCCAATCCAACCCAATCCAATCCAATCTAAGGAACGGCATCCATTCCAATCCAATGAAGGAACGGCATCAAATCCAATCCAATCCAATCCAACCCAATCCAATCCAATCTAAGGAACGGCATCCATTCCAATCCAATCCAAGGAACGGCATCAAATCCAATCCAATCCAATCCAATCCATTCCAATCCAACGAACGGTATCCAACCCAATCCAATCCAATCCAATCCTATCCAATCCAATCCAATCCAAGGAACGCCATACAATCCAATCCAATCCAATCCAAGGAACGGCATCCAATCCAATCCAATCCAGTCCATTGAAACCCAATCCAGTCCAAGGAACGGCATCGAATCCAATCCAATCCACACCACTCCAATCCAATCCAATCCAATCCAAACCAATCCAATCCAATCAAATCCAATCCAATACAATCCAACGAACGGCAACCAACCGAATCCAATCCAATCCAATCCAATCTAATCCAATCCAAGGATCGCCATCCAATCCAATCCAATCCAATCCGATCTAAGGAACGGCATCCATTCCAATCCAATCCAAGGAACGGCATCAAATCCAATCCAATCCAATCCAATCCATTCCAATCCAACGAACGGCATCCAACCCAATCCAATCCAATCCAATCCTATCCAATCCAATCCAATCCAAGGAACGCCATACAATCCAATCCAATCCAATCCGATCCAATCCGATCCAAGAAACGGCATCCAATCCAATCGAATCCAATCCAATGAAATCAAATCCAATCAAAGGAACGGCATCCAATCCAATCCAATCCAGTCCAATCCAATCCAAACCAATCCAATCCAATACAATCCAATCCAAGGAACGGCACCTAACCCAATCCAATCCAATGCAATCCAATACAAACCAATCCAATCCAATCCAATCCAATCTAAGGATCGGCATCCAATCCTATCCAATCCAAGCAACGGCATCCAATCCAATCCAAGGAACGGCAACAAATCCAATCCAATCCAATACAATCCAAAGTACGGCATCCTGCCAAATCCGATCCAAACCAACCTAATCCTATCCAATCCATTCCAAGGAACGCCATCGAATCCAATCCAATCCAATACAATCCAATCCACTCCAATCCAATCCAATCCAGTCCAGTCCAGTCCAATCCAAGAAACGGGATCCAATCCAATCCAATGCAATCCGATCGAATCCAATCCAATCCAATCCAATCCAATCAATTCCAATCCAAGGAATGGCATCCAATCCAATCCAATCCAAGGAAAGGCATCTAATCCAATCCAATCCAGTCCATTGAAATCCAATCCAATCCAAGGACCGGCATCCAATCCAATCCAATCCACATCACTCCAATCCAATCCAATCCAAACCAATCCAATCCAATCAAATCCAATCCAATACAATCCAACGAACGGCAACCAACCGAATCCAATCCAATCCAATACAATCTAATCCAATCCAAGGATCGCCATCCAATCCAATCCAATCCGATCCAATCCAATCCAATCCAATTCAATCCAAACCAATCCAATCCAATACAATCCAATCCAATCCAATCCAATCCAATCTAAGGAACGGCACTCAACCCAATCCAATCCAATGCAATCCAGTCCAAACCAATGCAATCCAATCCAATCCAATCGAAGGAACGGCATTCAATCCAATCCAATCCAATCCAATCGAAGCAACGGCATCCAATCCAATCCAATCCAATCCAACCCAATCCAATCCAATCCAATCCAAGGAACGGCATCCAATCCAATCCAGTCCAATCCAATCTAATGCAAGGAACCGCATCCAATCCAATCCAATCCAATCCAATGAACGGCATCCAATCCAATCCAATCCAAACCAATCCAATCCAATCCAATCCAACGAAGGGCAACCAACCGAATCCAATCCAATCCAATCCAATCCAATCCAATCCAATCCAAGGAACGCCATCCAATCCAATCCGATACAATCCAATCCAATCCAATTCAATCCAATCCAATCCAATCCAATCCAATCCAAGGAACGGCACCCAACCTAACCCAATCCAATGCAATCCAATCCAATCCAGTCCAATCCAATCCAAACCAATACAATCCAATACAATCCAATCCAATACAATCCAATCCAAGGAACGGCACCCAACCCAATCCAGTCCAATGCAATCCAATCCAAACCAATCCAATCCAATCCAATCCAATCCATTCTAAGGAACGGCATTCAATCCAATCCCATCCAATCCAATCCAAGCAACGGCCTCCAATCCAATCCAATCCAATCCAATCCAATACAATACAATACAATACAATACAAGGAACGGCATCCAATCCAATCCAATCCAATCTAAGGTTCGGCATCCAATCCAATCCAATCCTATCCAATCCAAGCAACGGCATCCAATCCAATCCAAGGAACGGCAACAAATCCAATCCAATCCAATCCAATCCAAAGTACGGCATCCTGCCCAATTCGATCCAAACGAAACTAATCCTATCCAATCCATTCCAAGGATCGCCATCGAATACAATCCAATCCAATGCGATCCAATCCAATCCAATCCAACCCAATCCAAGAATCGGCTTCCAATCCAATCAAATCCAATCCACTCCAATCCAATCCAATCCAGTCCAGTCCAGTCCAGTCCAGTCCAATCCAAGAAACGGGATCCAATCCAATGCAATCCGATCGAATCCAATCCAATCCAATCCAATCAATTCCTATCCAAGGAATGGCATCCAATCCAATCCAATCCAATCCAAGGAACGGCATCCAATCCAATCCAATCCAGTCCATTGAAACCCAATCCAATCCAAGGAACGGCATCGAATCCAATGCAATCCAAACCACTCCAATCCAATCCAATCCAATCCAAACCAATACAATCCAATACAATCAAATCCAATCCAATACAATCCAACGAACGGCAACCAACCGAATCCAATCCAATCCAATCCAATCCGATCCAATCCAAACCAATCCAATTCAATCCAATCCAATCCAATACAATACAATACAATACAATACAAGGAACGGCACCCAATTTAATCCAATCCAATTCAATCCAATCCAATCCAATCCAATACAATCCAATTCAATCCAATCCAATACAATCCAATACAATCCAATCCAAGGATCGCCATCCAATCCAATCCAATCCAATCCGATCCAATCCAAACCAATCCAATTCAATCCAATCCAATACAATCCAATACAATCCAATCCAAGGAACGGCACCCAACCTAATCCAATCCAATTCAATCCAATCCAATCCAATCCAAACCAATCCAATCAAATCCAATCCAATCCAACCCAATCCAATCCAATCTAAGGAACGGCATCCATTCCAATCCAATGAAGGAACGGCATCAAATCCAATCCAATCCAATCCAACCCAATCCAATCCAATCTAAGGAACGGCATCCATTCCAATCCAATCCAAGGAACGGCATCAAATCCAATCCAATCCAATCCAATCCATTCCAATCCAACGAACGGCATCCAACCCAATCCAATCCAATCCAATCCTATCCAATCCAATCCAATCCAAGGAACGCCATACAATCCAATCCAATCCAATCCAAGGAACGGCATCCAATCCAATCCAATCCAGTCCATTGAAACCCAATCCAATCCAAGGAACGGCATCGAATCCAATCCAATCCACACCACTCCAATCCAATCCAATCCAATCCAAACCAATCCAATCCAATCAAATCCAATCCAATACAATCCAACGAACGGCAACCAACCGAATCCAATCCAATCCAATCCAATCTAATCCAATCCAAGGATCGCCATCCAATCCAATCCAATCCAATCCGATCTAAGGAACGGCATCCATTCCAATCCAATCCAAGGAACGGCATCAAATCCAATCCAATCCAATCCAATCCATTCCAATCCAACGAACGGCATCCAACCCAATCCAATCCAATCCAATCCTATCCAATCCAATCCAATCCAAGGAACGCCATACAATCCAATCCAATCCTATCCGATCCAATCCGATCCAAGAAACGGCATCCAATCCAATCGAATCCAATCCAATGAAATCAAATCCAATCAAAGGAACGGCATCCAATCCAATCCAATCCAGTCCAATCCAATCCAAACCAATCCAATCCAATACAATCCAATCCAAGGAACGGCACCTAACCCAATCCAATCCAATGCAATCCAATACAAACCAATCCAATCCAATCCAATCCAATCTAAGGATCGGCATCCAATCCTATCCAATCCAAGCAACGGCATCCAATCCAATCCAAGGAACGGCAACAAATCCAATCCAATCCAATACAATCCAAAGTACGGCATCCTGCCAAATCCGATCCAAACCAACCTAATCCTATCCAATCCATTCCAAGGAACGCCATCGAATCCAATCCAATCCAATACAATCCAATCCACTCCAATCCAATCCAATCCAGTCCAGTCCAGTCCAATCCAAGAAACGGGATCCAATCCAATCCAATGCAATCCGATCGAATCCAATCCAATCCAATCCAATCCAATCAATTCCAATCCAAGGAATGGCATCCAATCCAATCCAATCCAAGGAAAGGCATCTAATCCAATCCAATCCAGTCCATTGAAATCCAATCCAATCCAAGGACCGGCATCCAATCCAATCCAATCCACATCACTCCAATCCAATCCAATTCAAACCAATCCAATCCAATCAAATCCAATCCAATACAATCCAACGAACGGCAACCAACCGAATCCAATCCAATCCAATACAATCTAATCCAATCCAAGGATCGCCATCCAATCCAATCCAATCCGATCCAATCCAATCCAATCCAATTCAATCCAAACCAATCCAATCCAATCCAATACAATCCAATCCAATCCAATCCAATCCAATCCAATCCAATCTAAGGAACGGCACTCAACCCAATCCAATTCAATGCAATCCAGTCCAAACCAATGCAATCCAATCCAATCCAATCGAAGGAACGGCATTCAATCCAATCCAATCCAATCCAATCGAAGCAACGGCATCCAATCCAATCCAATCCAATCCAACCCAATCCAATCCAATCCAATCCAATCCAAGGAACGGCATCCAATCCAATCCAGTCCAATCCAATCTAATGCAAGGAACCGCATCCAATCCAATCCAATCCAATCCAATGAACGGCATCCAATCCAATCCAATCCAAACCAATCCAATCCAATCCAATCCAACGAACGGCAACCAACCGAATCCAATCCAATCCAATCCAATCCAATCCAATCCAAGGAACGCCATCCAATCCAATCCGATCCAATCCAATCCAATCCAATTCAATCCAATCCAATCCAATCCAATCCAATCCAATCCAAGGAACGGCACCCAACCTAACCCAATCCAATGCAATCCAATCCAATCCAGTCCAATCCAATCCAAACCAATACAATCCAATACAATCCAATCCAATACAATCCAATCCAAGGAACGGCACCCAACCCAATCCAGTCCAATGCAATCCAATCCAAACCAATCCAATCCAATCCAATCCAATCCATTCTAAGGAACGGCATTCAATCCAATCCAATCCAATCCAATCCAAGCAACGGCCTCCAATCCAATCCAATCCAATCCAATCCAATACAATACAATACAATACAATACAAGGAACGGCATCCAATCCAATCCAATCCAATCTAAGGTTCGGCATCCAATCCAATCCTATCCAATCCAAGCAACGGCATCCAATCCAATCCAAGGAACGGCAACAAATCCAATCCAATCCAATCCAATCCAAAGTACGGCATCCTGCCCAATTCGATCCAAACCAAACTAATCCTATCCAATCCATTCCAAGGATCGCCATCGAATACAATCCAATCCAATGCGATCCAATCCAATCCAATCCAACCCAATCCAAGAATCGGCTTCCAATCCAATCAAATCCAATCCACTCCAATCCAATCCAATCCAGTCCAGTCCAGTCCAGTCCAGTTCAATCCAAGAAACGGGATCCAATCCAATGCAATCCGATCGAATCCAATCCAATCCAATCCAATCAATTCCAATCCAAGGAATGGCATCCAATCCAATCCAATCCAATCCAAGGAACGGCATCCAATCCAATCCAATCCAGTCCATTGAAACCCAATCCAATCCAAGGAACGGCATCGAATCCAATGCAATCCAAACCACTCCAATCCAATCCAATCCAATCCAAACCAATACAATCCAATACAATCAAATCCAATCCAATACAATCCAACGAACGGCAACCAACCGAATCCAATCCAATCCAATCCAATCCGATCCAATCCAAACCAATCCAATTCAATCCAATCCAATCCAATACAATACAATACAATACAATACAAGGAACGGCACCCAATTTAATCCAATCCAATTCAATCCAATCCAATCCAATCCAAACCAATCCAATCAAATCCAATCCAATCCAACCCAATCCAATCCAATCTCAGGAACGGCATCCATTCCAATCCAATCCAAGGAACGGCATCAAATCCAATCCAATCCAATCCAATCCATTCCAATCCAACGAACGGCATCCAACCCAATCCAATCCAATCCAATCCTATCCTATCCAATCCAATCCAATCCAAGGAACGCCATACAATCCAATCCAATCCAATCCGATCCAATCTGATCCAAGAAACGGCATCCAATCCAATCGAATCCAATCCAATGAAATCAAATCCAATCCAAGGAACGGCACCTAACCCAATCCAATCCAATGCAATCCAATCCAAACCAATCCAATCCAATCCAATCCAATCCAATCTAAGGATCGGCATCCAATCCAATTCAATCCTATCCAATCCAAGCAACGGCATCCAATCCAATCCAAGGAACGGCAACAAATCCAATCCAATCCAAAGTACGGCATCCTGCCCAATCCGATCCAAACCAACCTAATCCTGTCCAATCCATTCCAAGGAACGCCATCGAATCCAATCCAATCCAATCCGATCCAATCCAATCCAATCCAATCCAACGCAATCCAAGAATCGGCTTCCAATCCAATCCAATCCACTCCAATCCAATCCAATCCAGTCCAGTCCAGTCCAATCCAAGAAACGGGATCCAATCCAATCCAATGCAATCAATTCCAATCCAAGGAACGGCATCCAATCCAATCCAATCCAAGGAACGGCATCCAATCCAATCCAATCCAGTCCATTGAAATCCAATCCAATCCAAGGACCGGCATCCAATCCAATCCAATCCACATCACTCCAATCCAATCCAATCCAAACCAATCCAATCCAATCAAATCCAATCCAATACAATCCAACGAACGGCAACCAACCGAATCCAATCCAATACAATACAATCTAATCCAATCCAAGGATCGCCATCCAATCCAATCCAATCCAATCCGATCCAATCCAATCCAATCCAATTCAATCCAATCCAATGCAATCCAATACAATGCAATCCAAGGAACGGCAGCCAACCTAATCCAATCCAATTCAATCCAATCCAATCCAATCCAATCCAATGCAATCCATACCAATCCAATCCAATCCAATCCAATCCAATCCAATCCACCCCAATCCAATGCAATCTAAGGAACGGCATCCATTCCAATCCAATCCAATCCAATCCAAGGAACGGCATCAAATCCAATCCAATCCAATCCAATCCAATCCAATCCATTCCAATACAACGAACGGCATCCAACCCAATGCAATCCAATCCAATCCTATCCAATCCAATCCAATCCAAGGAACGCTATACAATCCAATCCAATCCAATCCGATCCAATCCGATCCAAGAAACGGCATCCAATCCAATCGAATGCAATCCAATGAAATCAAATCCAATCCAAGGAACGGCATCCAATCCAATCCAATACAGTCCAATCCAATCCAAACCAATCCAATCCAATACAATCCAATCCAATACAATCCAATCCAAGGAACGGCACCCAACCCAATCCAATCCAATGCAATCCAATCCAAACCAATCCAATCCAATCCAATCCAATCTAAGGATCGGCATCCAATCCAATCCAATCCTATCCAATCCAAGCAACGGCATCCAATCCAATCCAAGGAACGGCAACAAATCCAATCCAATCCAATCCAATCCAAAGTACGGCATCCTGCCTAATCCGATCCAAACCAACCTAATCCTATCCAATCCATTCCAAGGAACGCCATCGAATCCAATCCAATCCAATCCGATCCAATCCAATCCAATCCAACCCAATCCAATACAATCCAGTCCAGTCCAGTCCAATCCAAGAAACGGGATCCATTCCAATCCAATGCAATCCGATCGAATCCAATCCAATGCAATCCAATCAATTCCAATCCAAGGACTGGCATCCAATTCAATCCAATCCAATCCAAGGAACGGCATCCAATCCAATCCAATCCAGTCCATTGAAATCCAATTCAATCCAAGGAACGGCATCCAATCCAATCCAATCCACACCACTCCAATCCAATCCAATCCAATCCAAACCAATCCAATCCAATCCAATCAAATCCAATCCAATACAATCCAACGAACGGCAATCAACCGAATCCAATCCAATCTAATCCAATCCAAGGATCGCCATCCAATCCAATCCAATCCGATCCAATCCAATCCAATCCAATCCAATACAATCCAATACAATCCAATACAATCCAATCCAATCCAAGGAACGGCACCCAACCTAATCCAATCCAATTCAATCCAATCCAATCCAATCCAAACCAATCCAATCAAATCCAATCCAATCCAACCCAAGCCAATCCAATCTCAGGAACGGCATCCATTACAATCCAATCCAATCCAATCCAAGGAACGGCATCAAATCCAATCCAATCCAATCCAATTCTATCCAATCCAATCCAATCCAAGGAACGCCATACAATCCAAGCCAATCCAATCCGATCCAATCCGATCCAAGAAACGGCATCCAATCCAATCGAATCCAATCCAATGAAATCAAATCCAATCCAAGGAACGGCATCCAATCCAATCCAATCCAGTCCAATCGAATTCAAACCAATCCAATCCAATACAATCCAATCCAATCCAATCTAAGGAACGGCACTCAACCCAATCCAATCCAATGCAATCCAGTCCAAACCAATGCAATCCAATCCAATCCAATCGAAGGAACGGCATTCAATCCAATCCAATCCAATCCAATCCAAGCAACGGCATCCAATCCAATCCAATCCAATCCAATACAATACAATACAATACAAGGAACGGCATCCAATCCAATCCAATCCAATCTAAGGATCGGCATCCAATCCATTCCAATCCTATCCAATCCAAGCAACGGCATCCAATCCAATCCAAGGAACGGCAACAAATCCAATCCAATCCAATCCAATCCAAAGTACGGCATCCTGCCCAATTCGATCCAAACCAAACTAATCCTATCCAATCCATTCCAAGGAACGCCATCGAATCCAATCCAATCCAATCCAATCCGATCCAATCCAATCCAATCCAACCCAATCCAAGAATCGGCTTCCAATCCAATCAAATCCAATCCACTCCAATCCAATCCAATCCAGTCCAGTCCAGTCCAGTCCAGTCCAGTCCAATCCAAGAAACGGGATCCAATCCAATCCAATGCAATCCGGTCGAATCCAATCCAATCCAATCCAATCAATTCCAATTCAAGGAATGGCATCCAATCCAATCCAATCCAATCCAAGGAACGGCATCCAATCCAATCCAATCCAGTCCATTGAAACCCAATCCAATCCAAGGAACGGCATCGAATCCAATCCAATCCACACCACTCCAATCCAATCCAATCCAATCCAAACCAATCCAATCCAATCCAATCAAATCCAATCCAATACAATCCAACGAACGGCAACCAACCGAATCCAATCCAATCCAATCCAATCCATCCAATCCAAACCAATCCAATTCAATCCAATCCAATACAATACAATACAATACAATACAATACAATACAATACAAGGAACGGCACCCAACTTAATCCAATCCAATTCAATCCAATCCAATCCAATCCAAACCAATCCAATCAAATCCAATCCAATACAATCCAATCCAACCCAATCCAATCCAATCTAAGGAACGGCATCCATTCCAATCCAATCCAATCCAATCCAATCCATTCCAATCCAACGAACGGCATCCAACCCAATCCAATCCAATCCAATCCTATCCAATCCAATCCAATCCAATCCAAGGAACGCCATACAATCCAATCCAATCCAATCCGATCCAATCCGATCCAAGAAACGGCATCCAATCCAATCGAATCCAATCCAATGAAATCAAATCCAATCGAAGGAACGGCATCCAATCCAATCCAATCCAGTCCAGTCCAATCCAATGCAATCCAATCCAATACAATCCAATCCAACACAATCCAATCCAACGAACGGCACCTAACCCAATCCAATCCAATGCAATGCAATCCAAACCAATCCAATCCAATCCAATCCAATCCAATCCAATCTAAGGATCGGCATCCAATCCAATCCAATCCTATCCAATCCAAGCAACGGCATCCAATCCAATTCAAGGAACGGCAACAAATCCAATCCAATCCAAAGTACGGCATCCTGCCCAATCCGATCCAAACCAACCTAATCCTATCCAATCCATTCCAAGGAACGCCATCGAATCCAATCCAATCCAATCCGATCCAATCCAATCCAATCCAATCCAACCCAATCCAAGAATCGGCTTCCAATCCAATCCAATCCACTCCAATCCAATCCAATCCAGTCCAGTCCAGTCCAATCCAAGAAACGGGATCCAATCCAATCCAATGCAATCAATTCCAATCCAAGGAATGGCATCCAATCCAATCCAATCCAAGGAACGGCAGCAAATCCAATCCAATCCAGTCCATTGAAATCCAATCCAATCCAAGGACCGGCATCCAATCCAATCCAATCCACATCATTCCAATCCAATCCAATCCAAACCAATCCAATACAATCATATCCAATCCAATACAATCCAACGAACGGCAACCAACCGAATCCAATCCAATCCAATACAATCTAATCCAATCCAAGGATCGCCATCCAGTCCAATCCAATCCAATCCGATCCAATCCAATCCAATCCAATTCAATCCAATCCAATGCAATCCAATACAATGCAATCCAAGGAACGGCAGCCAACCTAATCTAATCCAATTCAATCCAATCCAATCCAATCCAATGCAATCCATACCAATCCAATCCAATCCAATCCAATCCAACCCAATCCAATCCAATCTAAGGAACGGCATCCATTCCAATCCAATCCAATCCAATCCAAGGAACGGCATCAAATCCAATCCAATCCAATCCAATCCATTCCAATCCAACGAACGGCACCCAACCCAATCCAATCCAATCCAATTCTATCCAATCCAATCCAATCCAAGGAACGCCATACAATCCAATCCAATCCAATCCGATCCAATCCGATCCAAGAAACGGCATCCAATCCAATCGAATCCAATCCAATGAAATCAAATCCAATCCAAGGAACGGCATCCAATCCAATCCAATCCAGTCCAATCCAATCCAAACCAATCCAATCCAATACAATCCAATCCAATACAATCCAATCCAAGGAACGGCACCCAACCCAATACAAAACAATGCAATCCAATCCAAACCAATCCAATCCAATCCAATCCAATCTAAGGATCGGCATCCAATCCAATCCAATCCTATCCAATCCAAGCAACGGCATCCAATCCAATCCAAGGAACGGCAACAGATCCAATCCAATCCAATCCAATCCAAAGTACGGCATCCTGCCTAATCCGATCCAAACCAACCTAATCCTATCCAATCCATTCCAAGGAACGCCATCGAATCCAATCCTATCCAATCCGATCCAATCCAATCCAATCCAACCCAATCCAAGAATCGGCTTCCAATCAAATCCAATCCACTCCAATCCAATCCAATCCAATCCAGTCCAGTCCAGTCCAATCCAAGAAACGGGATCCAATCCAATCCAATGCAATCCGATCGAATCCAATCCAATCCAATCCAATCAATTCCAATCCAAGGACTGGCATCCAATCCAATCCAATCCAAGGAACGGCATCCAATCCAATCCAATCCAGTCCATTGAAATCCAATTCAATCCAAGGAACGGCATCCAATCCAATCCAATCCAGTCCATTGAAATCCAATTCAATCCAAGGAACGGCATCCAATCCAATCCAATCCACACCACTCCAATCCAATCCAATCCAATCCAAACCAATCCAATCCAATCAAATCCAATCCAATACAATCCAACGAACGGCAATCAACCGAATCCAATCCAATCCAATCCAATCTAATCCAATCCAAGGATCGCCATCCAATCCAATCCAATCCAATCCGATCCAATCCAATCCAATCCAATCCAATACAATCCAATACAATCCAATCCAATCCAAGGAACGGCACCCAACCTAATCGAATCCAATTCAATTCAATCCAATCCAATCCAATCCAAACGAATCCAATCAAATCCAATCCAATCCAACCCAATCCAATCCAATCCAATCTCAGGAACGGCATCCATTACAATCCAATCCAATCCAATCCAAGCAACGGCATCAAATCCAATCCAATCCAATCCAATTCTATCCAATCCAAACCAATCCAAGGAACGCCATACAATCCAATCCAATCCAATCCGATCCAATCCGATCCAAGAAACGGCATCCAATCCAATTGAATCCAATCCAATGAAATCAAATCCAATCCAAGGAACGGCATCCAATCCAATCCAATCCAGTCCAATCCAATTCAAACCAATCCAATCCAATACAATCCAATCCAATCCAATCTAAGGAACGGCACTCAACCCAATCCAATCCAATGCAATCCAGTCCAAACCAATGCAATCCAATCCAATCCAATCGAAGGAACGGCATTCAATCCAATCCAATCCAATCCAATCGAAGCAACGGCATCCAATCCAATCCAATCCAATCCAACCCAATCCAATCCAATCCAATCCAAGGAACGGCATCCAATCCAATCCAGTCCAATCCAATCTAATCCAAGGAACCGCATCCAATCCAATCCAATGAACGGCATCCAATCCAATACAATCCAAACCAATCCATTCCAATCCAATACAACGAACTGCAACCAACCGAATCCAATCCAATCCTATCGAATCCAATCCAAGGAACGCCATCCAATCCAATCCGATCCAATCCAATCCAATTCAATCCAATCCAATCCAATCCAATCCAATACAAGGAACGGCACCCAACCTAACCCAATCCAATGCAATCCAATCCAATCCAGCCCAATCCAATCCAAACCAATACAATCCAATACAATCCAATCCAATACAATCCAATCCAAGGAACGGCACCCAAATTAATCCAATCCAATGCAATCCAATCCAAACCAATCGAATCCAATCCAATCCAATCCAATCTAAGGAACGGCATTCAATCCAATCCAATCCAATCCAATCCAAGCAACGGCATCCAATGCAATCCAATCCATTCCAACCCAATCCAATCCAATCCAATTTAATCCAATCCAAGGAACGGCATCCAATCCAATCCAGTCCAATCCAATCTAATCCAAGGAATCGCATCCAATCCAATCCAATCTAATCCAATCCAATCCAATGAACGGCATCCAATCCAAACCAATCCAATCCAATCCAATCCAACGAACGGCAACCAACCGAATCCAATCCAATCCAATCCAATCCTATCTAATCCAATCCAAGGAACGCCATCAATTCCAATCCAATCCAACCCGATCCAATCCAATCCAATCCAATCCAATCCAATCCAATACAATCCAATCCAAGGAACGGCACCCAACCTAATCCAATCCAATCCAATCCAACCCAATCCAATCCAATCTAAGGAACGGCATCCATTTCAATCCAATCCAATCCAATCCAGTCCAAAGTACGGCATCCTGCCCAATCCGATCCAAACCAACCTAATCCTATCCAATCCATTCCAAGGAACGCCATCGAATCCAATCCAATCCAATCCGATCCAATCCAATCCAATCCAACCCAATCCAAGAATCGGCTTCCAATCCAATCCAATCCAATCCACTCCAATCCAATCCAATCCAGTCCAGTCCAGTCCAGTCCAATCCAAGAAACGGGATCCAATCCAATCCAATGCAATCCGATCGAATCCAATCCAATCCAATCAATTCCAATCCAAGGAACGGCATCCAATCCAATCCAATCCAATCCAATCCAAGGAACGGCATTCAATCCAATCCAATCCAGTCCATTGAAATCCAATCCAATCCAAGGAACGGCATCCAATCCAATCCAATCCACACCACTCCAATCCAATCCAATCCAATCCAATCCAAACCAATCCAATGCAATCCAATCAAATCCAATCAAATACAATCCAACGAACGGCAACCAACCGAATCCAATCCAATCCAGTCCAAACTAATCCAATCCAAGGATCGCCATCCAATCCAATCCAATCCAATCCGATCCGATCCAATCCAATCCAATCCAATTCCATCCAATCCAATACAATACCATACAATCCAATCCAAGGAACGGCAACAAATCCAATACAATCCAAGCCAATCCAAAGTACGGCACCCTGCCCAATCCGATCCAATCCAATCCAATCCAACCCAATCCAAGAATCGGCTTCCAATCCAATCCAATCCAATCCACTCCACTCCAATCCAATCCAATCCAGGCCAGTCCAGTCCAGTCCCATCCAAGAAACGGGATCCAATCCATTCAAAAGCAATCCGATCGAATCCAATCCAATCCAATCCAATCAATTCCAATCCAACGAATGGCATCCAATCCAATCCAATCCAATACAAGGAACGGCATCCAATCCAATCCAATCCAGTCCATTGAAATCCAATCCAATCCAAGGAACGGCATCCAATCCAATCCACACCACTCCAATCCAATCCAATCCAATCCAAACCAATCCAATCCAATCAAATCCAATCCAATACAATCCAACGAACGGCAACCAACCGAATCCAATCCAATCCAATCCAATCTAATCCAATCCAAGGATCGCCATCCAATCCAATCCAATCCAATCCGATCCAATCCAATCCAATCCAATTCAATATAATCCAATTCAATCCAATCCAAGGAACGGCACCCAACCTAATCCAATCCAGTTCAATCCAATCCAATCCAATCCAAACCAATCCAATCAAATCCAATCCAATCCAACCCAATCCAATCCAATCAAAGGAACGGCATCCATTCCAATCCAATCCAAGGAACGGCATCAAATCCAATCCAATCCAATCCAATCCATTCCAATCCAACGAACGGCATCCAACCCAATCCAATCCAATCCGATCCAATCCGATCCAAGAAACGGCATCAATCCAATCGAATCCAATCCAATGAAATCAAATCCAATCCAAGGAACGGCACTCAACCCAATCCAATCCAATGCAATCCAATCCAAACCAATCCAATCCAATCCAATCTCAGGATCGGCATCCAATCCAATCCAATCCTATCCAATCCAAGCAACGGCATCCAATCCAATCCAAGGAAAGGCAACAAATCCAATCCAATCCAATCCAAACCAAAGTACAGCATCCTGCCCAATCCGATCCAAACCAACCTAATCCTATCCAATCCATTCCAAGGAACACCATCGAATCCAATCCAATCCAATCCGATCCAATCCAATCCAATCCAACCCAATCCAAGAATCGGCTTCCAATCCAATCCACTCCAATCCAATCCACTCCAATCCAATCCAATCCAGTCCAGTCCAGTCCAATCCGAGAAACGGGATCCAATCCAATCCAATGCAATCCGATCGAATCCAATCCAATCCAATCAATTCCAATCAAAGGAATGGCATCCAATCCAATCCAATCCAAGGAACGGCATCCAATCCAATCCAATCCAGTCCATTGAAATCCAATCCAATCCAAGGACCGGCATCCAATCCAATCCAATCCACATCCCTCCAATCCAATCCAATCCAAACCAATCCAATCCAATCAAATCCAATCCAATACAATCCAACGAACGGCAACCAACCGAATCCAATCCAATCCAATACAATCTAATCCAATCCAAGGATCGCCATCCAATCCAATCCAATCCAATCCGATCCAATCCAATCCAATTCAATACAATCCAATACAATCCAATACAATGCAATCCAAGGAACGGCACCCAACCTCATCCAATCCAATTCAATCCAATCCAATCCAATCCAATGCACTCCAAACCAATCCAATCCAATCCAATCCAACGCAATCCAATCCAATCTAAGGAACGGCATCCATTGCAATCCAATCCAATCCAATTCAAGGAACAGCATCAAATCCAATTCAATCCAAACCAATCCATTCCAATCCAACGAACGGCATCCAACCCAATCCAATCCAATCCAATCCTATCCAATCCAACCCAATCCGATCCAATCCAATCCAATCCAATTCAATCCAATCCAAAACAATTCAATACAATCCAATCCAAGGAACGGCACCCAACCTAATCCAATCCAATCCAATCCAATCTATTCCAAACCAATCCAATCAAATCCAATCCAATCCAACCCAATCCAATCCAATCTAAGGAACGGCATCCATTCCAATCCAATCCAATCCAATCCAAGGAACGGCATCAAATCAGATCCAATCCAATCCAATCCAATCCAATCCATTCCAATCCAACGAACGGCATCCAACCCAATCCAATCCAATCCAATCCTATCCAATCCAATCCAATCCAATCCAAGGAACGCCATACAATCCAATCCAATCCAATCCGATCCAATCCGATCCAAGAAACGGCATCCAATCCAATCGAATCCAATCCAATGAAATCAAATCCAATCCAAGGAACGGCATCCAATCCAATCCAATCCAGTCCAATCCAATCCAAACCAATCCAATCCAATCCAATCCAACGAACGGCAACCAACCGAATCCAATCCAATCCTATCTAATCCAATCCAAGGAACGCCATCCAATCCAATCCAATCCAATCCCATCCACTCCAATCCAATCCAAATCAATCCAATCCAATCCAATCCAATCCAATGCAAGGAACGGCACCCAACCTAATCCAATCCAATGCAATCCAATCCAATCCAATCCAATCCAAACCAATCCAATCCAATCCAACCCAATCCAATCCAATGTAAGGACCGGCATCTATTCCAATCCAATCCAATCCAAGGAACGCATCAAATCCAATCCAATCCACAAAAAGGAACGGCATTCAATCCAATCCAATCGAATCCAGCCCAATCCAAACCAATCAAATCCATGGAACCGCATCCAATCCAATTCAATCCACTGAACGGCATCCAATCCAATCAAATAAAAACCATTCTAATCCAATCAAATCCAATCCAACGAACGGCATCCAACCGAATCCAATCCAATCCAATCCAATACAGTACAATACAATACAATCCAAGGAACGGCATCAAATCCAATCCAATCCAATCTAAGGATCGGCATCCAATCCAATCCAATCCTATCCAATCCAAGCAACGGCATCCAATCTAATCCAAGGAAAGGCAACAAATCCAATCCAATCCAATCCAAACCAAAGTACAGCATCCTGCCCAATCCGATCCAAGGAACGGCATCAAATCCAATCCAATCCAATCCAATCCATTCCAATCCAACGAACGGCATCCAACCCAATCCAATCCAATCCGATCCAATCCGATCCAAGAAACGGCATCAATCCAATCGAATCCAATCCAATGAAATCAAATCCAATCCAAGGAACGGCACTCAACCCAATCCAATCCAATGCAATCCAATCCAAACCAATCCAATCCAATCCAATCCAATCTCAGGATCGGCATCCAATCCAATCCAATCCTATCCAATCCAAGCAACGGCATCCAATCCAATCCAAGGAAAGGCAACAAATCCAATCCAATCCAATCCAAACCAAAGTACAGCATCCTGCCCAATCCGATCCAAACCAACCTAATCCTATCCAATCCATTCCAAGGAACACCATCGAATCCAATCCAATCCAATCCGATCCAATCCAATCCAATCCAACCCAATCCAAGAATCGGCTTCCAATCCAATCCACTCCAATCCAATCCACTCCAATCCAATCCAATCCAGTCCAGTCCAGTCCAATCCGAGAAACGGGATCCAATCCAATCCAATGCAATCCGATCGAATCCAATCCAATCCAATCAATTCCAATCAAAGGAATGGCATCCAATCCAATCCAATCCAAGGAACGGCATCCAATCCAATCCAATCCAGTCCATTGAAATCCAATCCAATCCAAGGACCGGCATCCAATCCAATCCAATCCACATCCCTCCAATCCAATCCAATCCAAACCAATCCAATCCAATCAAATCCAATCCAATACAATCCAACGAACGGCAACCAACCGAATCCAATCCAATCCAATACAATCTAATCCAATCCAAGGATCGCCATCCAATCCAATCCAATCCAATCCGATCCAATCCAATCCAATTCAATACAATCCAATACAATCCAATACAATGCAATCCAAGGAACGGCACCCAACCTCATCCAATCCAATTCAATCCAATCCAATCCAATCCAATGCACTCCAAACCAATCCAATCCAATCCAATCCAACGCAATCCAATCCAATCTAAGGAACGGCATCCATTGCAATCCAATCCAATCCAATTCAAGGAACAGCATCAAATCCAATTCAATCCAAACCAATCCATTCCAATCCAACGAACGGCATCCAACCCAATCCAATCCAATCCAATCCTATCCAATCCAACCCAATCCGATCCAATCCAATCCAATCCAATTCAATCCAATCCAAAACAATTCAATACAATACAATCCAAGGAACGGCACCCAACCTAATCCAATCCAATCCAATCCAATCTATTCCAAACCAATCCAATCAAATCCAATCCAATCCAACCCAATCCAATCCAATCTAAGGAACGGCATCCATTCCAATCCAATCCAATCCAATCCAAGGAACGGCATCAAATCAAATCCAATCCAATCCAATCCAATCCAATCCAATCCATTCCAATCCAACGAACGGCATCCAACCCAATCCAATCCAATCCAATCCTATCCAATCCAATCCAATCCAATCCAATCCAAGGAACGCCATACAATCCAATCCAATCCAATCCGATCCAATCCGATCCAAGAAACGGCATCCAATCCAATCGAATCCAATCCAATGAAATCAAATCCAATCCAAGGAACGGCATCCAATCCAATCCAATCCAGTCCAATCCAATCCAAACCAATCCAATCCAATCCAATCCAATCCAACGAACGGCAACCAACCGAATCCAATCCAATCCTATCTAATCCAATCCAAGGAACGCCATCCAATCCAATCCAATCCAATCCCATCCACTCCAATCCAATCCAAATCAATCCAATCCAATCCAATCCAATCCAATGCAAGGAACGGCACCCAACCTAATCCAATCCAATGCAATCCAATCCAATCCAATCCAATCCAAACCAATCCAATCCAATCCAACCCAATCCAATCCAATGTAAGGACCGGCATCTATTCCAATCCAATCCAATCCAAGGAACGCATCAAATCCAATCCAATCCAAAAAAAGGAACGGCATTCAATCCAATCCAATCGAATCCAGCCCAATCCAAACCAATCAAATCCATGGAACCGCATCCAATCCAATTCAATCCACTGAACGGCATCCAATCCAATCAAATAAAAACCATTCTAATCCAATCAAATCCAATCCAACGAACGGCATCCAACCGAATCCAATCCAATCCAATCCAATACAGTACAATACAATACAATCCAAGGAACGGCATCAAATCCAATCCAATCCAATCTAAGGATCGGCATCCAATCCAATCCAATCCTATCCAATCCAAGCAACGGCATCCAATCCAATCCAAGGAACGGCAACAAATCCAATCCAATCCAATCCAAACCAAAGTACAGCATCCTGCCCAATCCGATCCAAACCAACCTAATCCTATCCAATCCATTCCAAGGAACACCATCGAATCCAATCCAATCCAATCCGATCCAATCCAATCCAATCCAACCCAATCCAAGAATCGGCTTCCAATCCAATCCACTCCAATCCAATCCACTCCAATCCAATCCAATCCAGTCCAGTCCAGTCCAATCCGAGAAACGGGATCCAATCCAATCCAATGCAATCCGATCGAATCCAATCCAATCCAATCAATTCCAATCAAAGGAATGGCATCCAATCCAATCCAATCCAAGGAACGGCATCCAATCCAATCCAATCCAGTCCATTGAAATCCAATCCAATCCAAGGACCGGCATCCAATCCAATCCAATCCACATCCCTCCAATCCAATCCAATCCAAACCAATCCAATCCAATCAAATCCAATCCAATACAATCCAACGAACGGCAACCAACCGAATCCAATTCAATCCAATACAATCTAATCCAATCCAAGGATCGCCATCCAATCCAATCCAATCCAATCCGATCCAATCCAATCCAATTCAATACAATCCAATACAATCCAATACAATGCAATCCAAGGAACGGCACCCAACCTCATCCAATCCAATTCAATCCAATCCAATCCAATCCAATGCAATCCAAACCAACCCAATCCAATCCAATCCAACGCAATCCAATCCAATCTAAGGAACGGCATCCATTGCAATCCAATCCAATCCAATTCAAGGAACAGCATCAAATCCAATTCAATCCAAACCAATCCATTCCAATCCAACGAACGGCATCCAACCCAATCCAATCCAATCCAATCCTATCCAATCCAACCCAATCCGATCCAATCCAATCCAATCCAATTCAATCCAATCCAAAACAATTCAATACAATCCAATCCAAGGAACGGCACCCAACCTAATCCAATCCAATCCAATCCAATCTATTCCAAACCAATCCAATCAAATCCAATCCAATCCAACCCAATCCAATCCAATCTAAGGAACGGCATCCATTCCAATCCAATCCAATCCAATCCAAGGAACGGCATCAAATCAAATCCAATCCAATCCAATCCAATCCAATCCAATCCATTCCAATCCAACGAACGGCATCCAACCCAATCCAATCCAATCCAATCCTATCCAATCCAATCCAATCCAATCCAATCCAAGGAACGCCATACAATCCAATCCAATCCAATCCGATCCAATCCGATCCAAGAAACGGCATCCAATCCAATCGAATCCAATCCAATGAAATCAAATCCAATCCAAGGAACGGCATCCAATCCAATCCAATCCAGTCCAATCCAATCCAAACCAATCCAATCCAATCCAATCCAACGAACGGCAACCAACCGAATCCAATCCAATCCTATCTAATCCAATCCAAGGAACGCCATCCAATCCAATCCAATCCAATCCCATCCACTCCAATCCAATCCAAATCAATCCAATCCAATCCAATCCAATCCAATGCAAGGAACGGCACCCAACCTAATCCAATCCAATGCAATCCAATCCAATCCAATCCAATCCAAACCAATCCAATCCAATCCAACCCAATCCAATCCAATGTAAGGACCGGCATCTATTCCAATCCAATCCAATCCAAGGAACGCATCAAATCCAATCCAATCCAAAAAAAGGAACGGCATTCAATCCAATCCAATCGAATCCAGCCCAATCCAAACCAATCAAATCCATGGAACCGCATCCAATCCAATTCAATCCACTGAACGGCATCCAATCCAATCAAATAAAAACCATTCTAATCCAATCAAATCCAATCCAACGAACGGCATCCAACCGAATCCAATCCAATCCAATCCAATACAGTACAATACAATACAATCCAAGGAACGGCATCAAATCCAATCCAATCCAATCTAAGGATCGGCATCCAATCCAATCCAATCCTATCCAATCCAAGCAACGGCATCCAATCCAAACCAAGGAACGGCAACAAATCCAATCCAATCCAATCCAGTCCAAAGTACGGCATCCTGCCCAATCCGATCCAAACCAAACTAATCCTATCCAATCCATTCCAAGGAACGCCATCGAATCCAATCCAATCCAATCCGATCCGATCCAATCCAATCCAACCCAATCCAAGAATCGGCTTCCAATCCAATCCAATCGAAACCACTCCAATCCAATCCAATCCAGTCCAGTCCAGTCCAGTCCAATCCAAGAAACGGGATCCAATCCAATCCAATGCAATCCGATCGAATCCAATCCAATCCAATCAATTCCAATCCAAGGAACGGCATCCAATCCAATCCAATCCAATCCAAGGAACGGCATTCAATCCACTCCAATCCAGTCCATTGAAATCCAATCCAATCCAAGGAACGGCATCCAATCCAATCCAATCCACACCACTCCAATCCAATCCAATCCAATCCAATCCAAACCAATCCAATGCAATCCAATCAAATCCAATCAAATACAATCCAACGAACGGCAACCAACCGAATCCAATCCAATCCAATCCAAACTAATCCAATCCAAGGATCGCCATCCAATCCAATCCAATCCAATCCGATCCGATCCAATCCAATCCAATCCAATCCAATTCAATCCAATCCAATACAATACCATACAATCCAATCCAAGGAACGGCAACAAATCCAATCCAATCCAATCCAATCCAAAGTACGGCACCCTGCTCAATCCGATCCAATCCAATCCAATCCAACCCAATCCAAGAATCGGCTTCCAATCCAATCCAATCCAATCCACTCCACTCCAATCCAATCCAATCCAGGCCAGTCCAGTCCAGTCCAGTCCCATCCAAGAAACGGGATCCAATCCAATCGAAAGCAATCCGATCGAATCCAATCCAATCCAATCCAATCAATTCCAATCCAACGAATGGCATCCAATCCAATCCAATCCAAGGAACGGCATCCAATCCAATCCAATCCAGTCCATTGAAATCCAATCCAATCCAAGGAACGGCATCCAATCCAATCCACACCACTCCAATCCAATCCAATCCAATCCAAACCAATCCAATCCAATCAAATCCAATCCAATACAATCCAACGAACGGCAACCAATCGAATCCAATCCAATCCAATCCAATCTAATCCAATCCAAGGATCGCCATCCAATCCAATCCAATCCAATCCGATCCAATCCAATCCAATCCAATTCAATACAATACAATTCAATCCAATCCAAGGAACGGCACCCAACCTAATCCAATCCAGTTCAATCCAATCCAATCCAATCCAAACCAATCCAATCAAATCCAATCTAATCCAACCCAACCCAATCCAATCCAATCAAAGGAACGGCATCCATTCCAATCCAATCCAAGGAACGGCATCAAATCCAATCCAATCCAATCCAATCCATTCCAATCCAACGAACGGCATCCAACCCAATCCAATCCAATCCGATCCAATCCGATCCAAGTAACGGCATCAATCCAATCGAATCCAATCCAATGAAATCAAATCCAATCCAAGGAACGGCACTCAACCCAATCCAATCCAATGCAATCCAATCCAAACCAATCCAATCCAATCCAATCTCAGAATCGGCATCCAATCCAATCCAATCCTATTCAATCCAAGCAACGGCATCCAATCCAATCCAAGGAACGGCAACAAATCCAATCCAATCCAATCCAATCCAAAGTACAGCATCCTGCCCAATCCGATCCAAACCAACCTAATCCTATCCAATCCATTCCAAGGAACACCATCGAATCCAATCCAATCCAATCCGATCCAATCCAATCCAATCCAACCCAATCCAAGAACCGGCTTCCAATCCAATCCAATCCAATCCACTCCAATCCAATCCAATCCAGTCCAGTCCAGTCCAATCCAAGAAACGGGATCCAATCCAATCCAATGCAATCCGATCGAATCCAATCCAATCCAATCAATTCCAATCCAAGGAATGGCATCCAATCCAATCCAATCCAAGGAACGGCATCCAATCCAATCCAATCCAGTCCATTGAAATCCAATCCAATCCAAGGACCGGCATCAAATCCAATCCAATCCACATCCCTCCAATCCAATCCAATCCAAACCAATCCAATCCAATCAAATCCAATCCAATACAATCCAACGAACGGCAACCAACCGAATCCAATCCAATCCAATACAATCTAATCCAATCCAAGGATCGCCATCCAATCCAATCCAATCCAATCCAATCCAATCCGATCCAATCCGATCCAAGAAACGGCATCCAATCCAATCGAATCCAATCCAATGAAATCCAATCCAATCCAAGGAACGGCATCCAATCCAATCCAATCCAGTCCAATCCAATCCAAACCAATCCAATCCAATACAATCCAATCCAATACAATCCAATCCAAGGAACGGCACCCAACCCAATACAAAACAATGCAATCCAATCCAAACCAATCCAATCCAATCGAATCCAATCTAAGGATCGGCATCCAATCCAATCCAATCCTATCCAATCCAAGCAACGGCATCCAATCCAATCGAAGGAACGGCAACAGATCCAATCCAATCCAATCCAATCCAAAGTACGGCATCCTGCCTAATCCGATCCAAACCAACCTAATCCTATCCAATCCATTCCAAGGAACGCCATCGAATCCAATCCTATCCAATCCGATGCAATCCAATCCAATCCAACCTAATCCAAGAATCGGCTTCCAATCAAATCCAATCCAATCCACTCCAATCCAATCCAGTCCAGTCCAGTCAAATCCAAGAAACGGGATCCAATCCAATCCAATGCAATCCGATCGAATCCAATCCAATCCAATCCAATCAATTCCAATCCAAGGACTGGCATCCAATCCAATCCAATCCAATCCAAGGAACGGCATCCAATCCAATCCAATCCAGTCCATTGAAATCCAATTCAATCCAAGGAACGGCATCCAATCCAATCCAATCCAGTCCATTGAAATCCAATTCAATCCAAGGAACGGCATCCAATCCAATCCAATCCACACCACTCCAATCCAATCCAATCCAATCCAAACCAATCCAATCCAATCAAATCCAATCCAATACAATCCAACCCAATCCAAGGATCGCCATCCAATCCAATACAATCCAATCCGATCCAATCCAATCCAATCCAATACAATACAATCCAATACAATCCAATCCAATCCAAGGAACGGCACCCAACCTAATCGAATCCAATTCAATTCAATCCAATCCAATCCAATCCAATCCAAACGAATCCAATCAAATCCAATCCAATCCAACCCAATCCAATCCAATCCAATCTCAGGAACGGCATCCATTACAATCCAATCCAATCCAATCCAAGGAACGGCATCAAATCCAATCCAATCCAATCCAATTCTATCCAATCCAATCCAATCCAAGGAACGCCATACAATCCAATCCGATCCAAGAAACGGCATCCAATCCAATTGAATCCAATCCAATGAAATCAAATCCAATCCAAGGAACGGCATCCAATCCAATCCAATCCAGTCCAATCCAATTCAAACCAATCCAATCCAATACAATCCAATCCAATCCAATCCAATCTAAGGAACGGCACTCAACCCAATCCAATCCAATGCAATCCAGTCCAAACCAATGCAATCCAATCCAATCCAATCGAAGGAACGGCATTCAATCCAATCCAATCCAATCCAATCGAAGCAACGGCATCCAATCCAATCCAATCCAATCCAACCCAATCCAATCCAATCCAATCCAAGGAACGGCATCCAATCCAATCCAGTCCAATCCAATCTAATCCAAGGAACCGCATCCAATCCAATCCAATGAACCGCATCCAATCCAATACAATCCAAACCAATCCATTCCAATCCAATACAACGAACTGCAACCAACCGAATCCAATCCAATCCTATCGAATCCAATCCAAGGAACGCCATCCAATCCAATCCGATCCAATCCAATCCAATTCAATCCAATCCAATCCAATCCAATCCAAGGAACGGCACCCAACCTAACCCAATCCAATGCAATCCAATCCAATCCAGCCCAATCCAATCCAAACCAATAAAATCCAATACAATCCAATCCAATACAATCCAATCCAAGGAACGGCACCCAAATTAATCCAATCCAATGCAATCCAATCCAAACCAATCGAATCGAATCCAATCCAATCCAATCTAAGGAACGGCATTCAATCCAATCCAATCCAATCCAATCCAAGCAACGGCATCCAATGCAATCCAATCCATTCCAACCCAATCCAATCCAATTCAATCCAATCCAAGGAACGGCATCCAATCCAATCCAGTCCAATCCAATCTAATCCAAGGAATCGCATCCAATCCAATCCAATCTAATCCAATCCAATCCAATGAACGGCATCCAATCCAATCCAATCCAAACCAATCCAATCCAATCCAATCCAACGAACGGCAACCAACCGAATCCAATCCAATCCAATCCAATCCTATCTAATCCAATCCAAGGAACGCCATCAATTCCAATCCAATCCAACCCGATCCAATCCAATCCAATCCAATCCAATACAATCCAATACAATCCAATCCAAGGAACGGCACCCAACCTAATCCAATCCAATCCAATCCAATCCAACCCAATCCAATCCAATCTAAGGAACGGCATCCATTTCAATCCAATCCAATCTAATCCAAGGAACCGCATCCAATCCAATCCCATCCAATGCAATGAACGGCATCCAATCCAATCCAATCCAAACCAATCCAATCCAATCCAATCCAACGAACGGCAACCAACCGAATCCAATCCAATCCAATCCTATCTAATCCAATCCAAGGAACGCCATCCAATCCAATCCAATCCAATCCCATCCAATCCAATCCAATCCAAATCAATCCAATCCAATCCAATCCAATCCAATGCAAGGAACGGCACCCAACCTAATCCAATCCAATGCAATCCAATCCAATCCAATCCAATCCAAACCAATCCAATCCAATCCAACCCAACCCAATCCAATCCAATGTAAGGACCGGCATCTATTCCAATCTAATCCAATCCAAGGAACGCATCAAATCCAATCCAATCCAAAAAAGGAACGACATTCAATCCAATCCAATCGAATCCAACCCAATCCAAACCAATCAAATCCATGGAACCGCATCCAATCCAATTCAATCCACTGAACGGCATCCAATCCAATCAAATAAAAACCATTCTAATCCAATCAAATCCAATCCAACGAACTGCATCCAACCGAATCCAATCCAATCCAATCCAATACAGTACAATACAATACAATCCAAGGAACGGCATCAAATCCAATCCAATCCAATCTCAGGATCGGCATCCAATCCAATCCAATCCTATCCAATCCAAGCAACGGCATCCAATCCAAACCAAGGAACGGCAACAAATCCAATCCAATCCAATCCAGTCCAAAGTACGGCATCCTGCCCAATCCGATCCAAACCAACCTAATCCTATCCAATCCATTCCAAGGAACGCCATCGAATCCAATCCAATCCAATCCGATCCAATCCAATCCAATCCAACCCAATCCAAGAATCGGCTTCCAATCCAATCCAATCCAATCCACTCCACTCCAATCCAATCCAGTCCAGTCCAGTCCAGTCCAATCCAAGAAACGGGATCCAATCCAATCCAATGCAATCCGATCGAATCCAATCCAATCCAATCAATTCGAATCCAAGGAACGGCATCCAATCCAATCCAATCCAATCCAAGGAACGGCATTCAATCCAATCCAGTCCAGTCCATTGAAATCCAATCCAATCCAAGGAACGGCATCCAATCCAATCCAATCCACACCACTCCAATCCAATCCAATCCAATCCAATCCAAACCAATCCAATGCAATCCAATCAAATCCAATCAAATACAATCCAACGAACGGCAACCAACCGAATCCAATCCAATCCAATCCAAACTAATCCAATCCAAGGATCGCCATCCAATCCAATCCAATCCAATCCGATCCGATCCAATCCAATCCAATCCAATTCAATCCAATCCAATACAATACCATACAATCCAATCCAAGGAACGGCAACAAATCCAATTCAATCCAATCCAATCCAAAGTACGGCACCCTGCCCAATCCGATCCAATCCAATCCAATCCAACCCAATCCAAGAATCGGCTTCCAATCCAATCCAATCCAATCCACTCCACTCCAATCCAATCCAATCCAGGCCAGTCCAGTCCAGTCCAGTCCCATCCAAGAAACGGGATCCAATCCATTCAAAAGCAATCCGATCGAATCCAATCCAATCCAATCCAATCAATTCCAATCCAACGAATGGCATCCAATCCAATCCAATCCAATCCAAGGAACGGCATCCAATCCAATCCAATCCAGTCCATTGAAATCCAATCCAATCCAAGGAACGGCATCCAATCCAATCCACACCACTCCAATCCAATCCAATCCAATCCAAACCAATCCAATCCAATCAAATCCAATCCAATACAATCCAACGAACGGCAACCAACCGAATCCAATCCAATCCAATCCAATCTAATCCAATCCAAGGATCGCCATCCAATCCAATCCAATCCAATCCGATCCAATCCAATCCAATCCAATTCAATATAATCCAATTCAATCCAATCCAAGGAACGGCACCCAACCTAATCCAATCCAGTTCAATCCAATCCAATCCAATCCAAACCAATCAAATCCAATCCAATCCAACCCAATCCAATCCAATCAAAGGAACGGCATCCATTCCAATCCAATCCAAGGAACGGCATCAAATCCAATCCAATCCAATCCAATCCATTCCAATCCAACGAACGGCATCCAACCCAATCCAATCCAATCCGATCCAATCCGATCCAAGAAACGGCATCAATCCAATCGAATCCAATCCAATGAAATCAAATCCAATCCAAGGAACGGCACTCAACCCAATCCAATCCAATGCAATCCAACCCAAACCAATCCAATCCAATCCAATCTCAGGATCGGCATCCAATCCAATCCAATCCTATCCAATCCAAGCAACGGCATCCAATCCAATCCAAGGAACGGTAACAAATCCAATCCAATCCAATCCAATCCAAAGTACAGCATCCTGCCCAATCCGATCCAAACCAACCTAATCCTATCCAATCCATTCCAAGGAACACCATCGAATCCAATCCAATCCAATCCGATCCAATCCAATCCAATCCAACCCAATCCAAGAATCGGCTTCCAATCCAATCCAATCCAATCCAATCCACTCCAATCCAATCCAATCCAGTCCAGTCCAGTCCAGTCCAGTCCAATCCGAGAAACGGGATCCAATCCAATCCAATGCAATCCGATCGAATCCAATCCAATCCAATCAATTCCAATCAAAGGAATGGCATCCAATCCAATCCAATCCAAGGAACGGCATCCAATCCAATCCAATCCAGTCCATTGAAATCCAATCCAATCCAAGGACCGGCATCCAATCCACATCCCTCCAATCCAATCCAATCCAAACCAATCCAATCCAATCAAATCCAATCCAATACAATCCAACGAACGGCAACCAACCGAATCCAATCCAATCCAATACAATCTAATCCAATCCAAGGATCGCCATCCAATCCAATCCAATCCAATCCGATCCAATCCAATCCAATTCAATACAATCCAATACAATCCAATACAATGCAATCCAAGGAACGGCACCCAACCTAATCCAATCCAATCCAATCCAACCCAATCCAATCCAATCTAAGGAACGGCATCCATTTCAATCCAATCCAATCCAATCCAGTCCAAAGTACGGCATCCTGCCCAATCCGATCCAAACCAACCTAATCCTATCCAATCCATTCCAAGGAACGCCATCGAATCCAATCCAATCCAATCCGATCCAATCCAATCCAATCCAACCCAATCCAAGAATCGGCTTCCAATCCAATCCAATCCAATCCACTCCAATCCAATCCAATCCAGTCCAGTCCAGTCCAGTCCAATCCAAGAAACGGGATCCAATCCAATCCAATGCAATCCGATCGAATCCAATCCAATCCAATCAATTCCAATCCAAGGAACGGCATCCAATCCAATCCAATCCAATCCAAGGAACGGCATTCAATCCAATCCAATCCAGTCCATTGAAATCCAATCCAATCCAAGGAACGGCATCCAATCCAATCCAATCCACACCACTCCAATCCAATCCAATCCAATCCAATCCAATCCAATCCAAACCAATCCAATGCAATCCAATCAAATCCAATCAAATACAATCCAACGAACGGCAACCAACCGAATCCAATCCAATCCAGTCCAAACTATTCCAATCCAAGGATCGCCATCCAATCCAATCCAATCCAATCCGATCCGATCCAATCCAATCCAATCCAATTCCATCCAATCCAATACAATACCATACAATCCAATCCAAGGAACGGCAACAAATCCAATACAATCCAAGCCAATCCAAAGTACGGCACCCTGCCCAATCCGATCCAATCCAATCCAATCCAACCCAATCCAAGAATCGGCTTCCAATCCAATCCAATCCAATCCACTCCACTCCAATCCAATCCAATCCAGGCCAGTCCAGTCCAGTCCCATCCAAGAAACGGGATCCAATCCATTCAAAAGCAATCCGATCGAATCCAATCCAATCCAATCCAATCAATTCCAATCCAACGAATGGCATCCAATCCAATCCAATCCAATACAAGGAACGGCATCCAATCCAATCCAATCCAGTCCATTGAAATCCAATCCAATCCAAGGAACGGCATCCAATCCAATCCACACCACTCCAATCCAATCCAATCCAATCCAAACCAATCCAATCCAATCAAATCCAATCCAATACAATCCAACGAACGGCAACCAACCGAATCCAATCCAATCCAATCCAATCTAATCCAATCCAAGGATCGCCATCCAATCCAATCCAATCCAATCCGATCCAATCCAATCCAATCCAATTCAATATAATCCAATTCAATCCAATCCAAGGAACGGCACCCAACCTAATCCAATCCAGTTCAATCCAATCCAATCCAATCCAAACCAATCCAATCAAATCCAATCCAATCCAACCCAATCCAATCCAATCAAAGGAACGGCATCCATTCCAATCCAATCCAAGGAACGGCATCAAATCCAATCCAATCCAATCCAATCCATTCCAATCCAACGAACGGGATCCAACCCAATCCAATCCAATCCGATCCAATCCGATCCAAGAAACGGCATCAATCCAATCGAATCCAATCCAATGAAATCAAATCCAATCCAAGGAACGGCACTCAACCCAATCCAATCCAATGCAATCCAATCCAAACCAATCCAATCCAATCCAATCTCAGGATCGGCATCCAATCCAATCCAATCCTATCCAATCCAAGCAACGGCATCCAATCCAATCCAAGGAAAGGCAACAAATCCAATCCAATCCAATCCAAACCAAAGTACAGCATCCTGCCCAATCCGATCCAAACCAACCTAATCCTATCCAATCCATTCCAAGGAACACCATCGAATCCAATCCAATCCAATCCGATCCAATCCAATCCAATCCAACCCAATCCAAGAATCGGCTTCCAATCCAATCCACTCCAATCCAATCCACTCCAATCCAATCCAATCCAGTCCAGTCCAGTCCAATCCGAGAAACGGGATCCAATCCAATCCAATGCAATCCGATCGAATCCAATCCAATCCAATCAATTCCAATCAAAGGAATGGCATCCAATCCAATCCAATCCAAGGAACGGCATCCAATCCAATCCAATCCAGTCCATTGAAATCCAATCCAATCCAAGGACCGGCATCCAATCCAATCCAATCCACATCCCTCCAATCCAATCCAATCCAAACCAATCCAATCCAATCAAATCCAATCCAATACAATCCAACGAACGGCAACCAACCGAATCCAATCCAATCCAATACAATCTAATCCAATCCAAGGATCGCCATCCAATCCAATCCAATCCAATCCGATCCAATCCAATCCAATTCAATACAATCCAATACAATCCAATACAATGCAATCCAAGGAACGGCACCCAACCTCATCCAATCCAATTCAATCCAATCCAATCCAATCCAATGCACTCCAAACCAATCCAATCCAATCCAATCCAACGCAATACAATCCAATCTAAGGAACGGCATCCATTGCAATCCAATCCAATCCAATTCAAGGAAGAGCATCAAATCCAATTCAATCCAAACCAATCCATTCCAATCCAACGAACGGCATCCAACCCAATCCAATCCAATCCAATCCTATCCAATCCAACCCAATCCGATCCAATCCAATCCAATCCAATTCAATCCAATCCAAAACAATTCAATACAATCCAATCCAAGGAACGGCACCCAACCTAATCCAATCCAATCCAATCCAATCTATTCCAAACCAATCCAATCAAATCCAATCCAATCCAACCCAATCCAATCCAATCTAAGGAACGGCATCCATTCCAATCCAATCCAATCCAATCCAAGGAACGGCATCAAATCAAATCCAATCCAATCCAATCCAATCCAATCCAATCCATTCCAATCCAACGAACGGCATCCAACCCAATCCAATCCAATCCAATCCTATCCAATCCAATCCAATCCAATCCAATCCAATCCAAGGAACGCCATACAATCCAATCCAATCCAATCCGATCCAATCCGATCCAAGAAACGGCATCCAATCCAATCGAATCCAATCCAATGAAATCAAATCCAATCCAAGGAACGGCATCCAATCCAATCCAATCCAGTCCAATCCAATCCAAACCAATCCAATCCAATCCAATCCAACGAACGGCAACCAACCGAATCCAATCCAATCCTATCTAATCCAATCCAAGGAACGCCATCCAATCCAATCCAATCCAATCCCATCCACTCCAATCCAATCCAAATCAATCCAATCCAATCCAATCCAATCCAATGCAAGGAACGGCACCCAACCTAATCCAATCCAATGCAATCCAATCCAATCCAATCCAATCCAAACCAATCCAATCCAATCCAACCCAATCCAATCCAATGTAAGGACCGGCATCTATTCCAATCCAATCCAATCCAAGGAACGCATCAAATCCAATCCAATCCAAAAAAAGGAACGGCATTCAATCCAATCCAATCGAATCCAGCCCAATCCAAACCAATCAAATCCATGGAACCGCATCCAATCCAATTCAATCCACTGAACGGCATCCAATCCAATCAAATAAAAACCATTCTAATCCAATCAAATCCAATCCAACGAACGGCATCCAACCGAATCCAATCCAATCCAATCCAATACAGTACAATACAATACAATCCAAGGAACGGCATCAAATCCAATCCAATCCAATCTAAGGATCGGCATCCAATCCAATCCAATCCTATCCAATCCAAGCAACGGCATCCAATCTAATCCAAGGAAAGGCAACAAATCCAATCCAATCCAATCCAAACCAAAGTACAGCATCCTGCCCAATCCGATCCAAGGAACGGCATCAAATCCAATCCAATCCAATCCAATCCATTCCAATCCAACGAACGGCATCCAACCCAATCCAATCCAATCCGATCCAATCCGATCCAAGAAACGGCATCAATCCAATCGAATCCAATCCAATGAAATCAAATCCAATCCAAGGAACGGCACTCAACCCAATCCAATCCAATGCAATCCAATCCAAACCAATCCAATCCAATCCAATCCAATCTCAGGATCGGCATCCAATCCAATCCAATCCTATCCAATCCAAGCAACGGCATCCAATCCAATCCAAGGAAAGGCAACAAATCCAATCCAATCCAATCCAAACCAAAGTACAGCATCCTGCCCAATCCGATCCAAACCAACCTAATCCTATCCAATCCATTCCAAGGAACACCATCGAATCCAATCCAATCCAATCCGATCCAATCCAATCCAATCCAACCCAATCCAAGAATCGGCTTCCAATCCAATCCACTCCAATCCAATCCACTCCAATCCAATCCAATCCAGTCCAGTCCAGTCCAATCCGAGAAACGGGATCCAATCCAATCCAATGCAATCCGATCGAATCCAATCCAATCCAATCAATTCCAATCAAAGGAATGGCATCCAATCCAATCCAATCCAAGGAACGGCATCCAATCCAATCCAATCCAGTCCATTGAAATCCAATCCAATCCAAGGACCGGCATCCAATCCAATCCAATCCACATCCCTCCAATCCAATCCAATCCAAACCAATCCAATCCAATCAAATCCAATCCAATACAATCCAACGAACGGCAACCAACCGAATCCAATCCAATCCAATACAATCTAATCCAATCCAAGGATCGCCATCCAATCCAATCCAATCCAATCCGATCCAATCCAATCCAATTCAATACAATCCAATACAATCCAATACAATGCAATCCAAGGAACGGCACCCAACCTCATCCAATCCAATTCAATCCAATCCAATCCAATCCAATGCACTCCAAACCAATCCAATCCAATCCAATCCAACGCAATCCAATCCAATCTAAGGAACGGCATCCATTGCAATCCAATCCAATCCAATTCAAGGAACAGCATCAAATCCAATTCAATCCAAACCAATCCATTCCAATCCAACGAACGGCATCCAACCCAATCCAATCCAATCCAATCCTATCCAATCCAACCCAATCCGATCCAATCCAATCCAATCCAATTCAATCCAATCCAAAACAATTCAATACAATACAATCCAAGGAACGGCACCCAACCTAATCCAATCCAATCCAATCCAATCTATTCCAAACCAATCCAATCAAATCCAATCCAATCCAACCCAATCCAATCCAATCTAAGGAACGGCATCCATTCCAATCCAATCCAATCCAATCCAAGGAACGGCATCAAATCAAATCCAATCCAATCCAATCCAATCCAATCCAATCCATTCCAATCCAACGAACGGCATCCAACCCAATCCAATCCAATCCAATCCTATCCAATCCAATCCAATCCAATCCAATCCAAGGAACGCCATACAATCCAATCCAATCCAATCCGATCCAATCCGATCCAAGAAACGGCATCCAATCCAATCGAATCCAATCCAATGAAATCAAATCCAATCCAAGGAACGGCATCCAATCCAATCCAATCCAGTCCAATCCAATCCAAACCAATCCAATCCAATCCAATCCAACGAACGGCAACCAACCGAATCCAATCCAATCCTATCTAATCCAATCCAAGGAACGCCATCCAATCCAATCCAATCCAATCCCATCCACTCCAATCCAATCCAAATCAATCCAATCCAATCCAATCCAATCCAATGCAAGGAACGGCACCCAACCTAATCCAATCCAATGCAATCCAATCCAATCCAATCCAATCCAAACCAATCCAATCCAATCCAACCCAATCCAATCCAATGTAAGGACCGGCATCTATTCCAATCCAATCCAATCCAAGGAACGCATCAAATCCAATCCAATCCAAAAAAAGGAACGGCATTCAATCCAATCCAATCGAATCCAGCCCAATCCAAACCAATCAAATCCATGGAACCGCATCCAATCCAATTCAATCCACTGAACGGCATCCAATCCAATCAAATAAAAACCATTCTAATCCAATCAAATCCAATCCAACGAACGGCATCCAACCGAATCCAATCCAATCCAATCCAATACAGTACAATACAATACAATCCAAGGAACGGCATCAAATCCAATCCAATCCAATCTAAGGATCGGCATCCAATCCAATCCAATCCTATCCAATCCAAGCAACGGCATCCAATCCAATCCAAGGAACGGCAACAAATCCAATCCAATCCAATCCAAACCAAAGTACAGCATCCTGCCCAATCCGATCCAAACCAACCTAATCCTATCCAATCCATTCCAAGGAACACCATCGAATCCAATCCAATCCAATCCGATCCAATCCAATCCAATCCAACCCAATCCAAGAATCGGCTTCCAATCCAATCCACTCCAATCCAATCCACTCCAATCCAATCCAATCCAGTCCAGTCCAGTCCAATCCGAGAAACGGGATCCAATCCAATCCAATGCAATCCGATCGAATCCAATCCAATCCAATCAATTCCAATCAAAGGAATGGCATCCAATCCAATCCAATCCAAGGAACGGCATCCAATCCAATCCAATCCAGTCCATTGAAATCCAATCCAATCCAAGGACCGGCATCCAATCCAATCCAATCCACATCCCTCCAATCCAATCCAATCCAAACCAATCAAATCCAATCAAATCCAATCCAATACAATCCAACGAACGGCAACCAACCGAATCCAATCCAATCCAATACAATCTAATCCAATCCAAGGATCGCCATCCAATCCAATCCAATCCAATCCGATCCAATCCAATCCAATTCAATACAATCCAATACAATCCAATACAATGCAATCCAAGGAACGGCACCCAACCTCATCCAATCCAATTCAATCCAATCCAATCCAATCCAATGCAATCCAAACCAATCCAATCCAATCCAATCCAACGCAATCCAATCCAATCTAAGGAACGGCATCCATTGCAATCCAATCCAATCCAATTCAAGGAACAGCATCAAATCCAATTCAATCCAAACCAATCCATTCCAATCCAACGAACGGCATCCAACCCAATCCAATCCAATCCAATCCTATCCAATCCAACCCAATCCGATCCAATCCAATCCAATCCAATTCAATCCAATCCAAAACAATTCAATACAATCCAATCCAAGGAACGGCACCCAACCTAATCCAATCCAATCCAATCCAATCTATTCCAAACCAATCCAATCAAATCCAATCCAATCCAACCCAATCCAATCCAATCTAAGGAACGGCATCCATTCCAATCCAATCCAATCCAATCCAAGGAACGGCATCAAATCAAATCCAATCCAATCCAATCCAATCCAATCCAATCCATTCCAATCCAACGAACGGCATCCAACCCAATCCAATCCAATCCAATCCTATCCAATCCAATCCAATCCAATCCAATCCAAGGAACGCCATACAATCCAATCCAATCCAATCCGATCCAATCCGATCCAAGAAACGGCATCCAATCCAATCGAATCCAATCCAATGAAATCAAATCCAATCCAAGGAACGGCATCCAATCCAATCCAATCCAGTCCAATCCAATCCAAACCAATCCAATCCAATCCAATCCAACGAACGGCAACCAACCGAATCCAATCCAATCCTATCTAATCCAATCCAAGGAACGCCATCCAATCCAATCCAATCCAATCCCATCCACTCCAATCCAATCCAAATCAATCCAATCCAACCCAATCCAATCCAATGTAAGGACCGGCATCTATTCCAATCCAATCCAATCCAAGGAACGCATCAAATCCAATCCAATCCAAAAAAAGGAACGGCATTCAATCCAATCCAATCGAATCCAGCCCAATCCAAACCAATCAAATCCATGGAACCGCATCCAATCCAATTCAATCCACTGAACGGCATCCAATCCAATCAAATAAAAACCATTCTAATCCAATCAAATCCAATCCAACGAACGGCATCCAACCGAATCCAATCCAATCCAATCCAATACAGTACAATACAATACAATCCAAGGAACGGCATCAAATCCAATCCAATCCAATCAAAGGATCGGCATCCAATCCAATCCAATCCTATCCAATCCAAGCAACGGCATCCAATCCAAACCAAGGAACGGCAACAAATCCAATCCAATCCAATCCAGTCCAAAGTACGGCATCCTGCCCAATCCGATCCAAACCAACCTAATCCTATCCAATCCATTCCAAGGAACGCCATCGAATCCAATCCAATCCAATCCGATCCAATCCAATCCAATCCAACCCAATCCAAGAATCGGCTTCCAATCCAATCCAATCCAAACCACTCCAATCCAATCCAATCCAGTCCAGTCCAGTCCAGTCCAATCCAAGAAACGGGATCCAATCCAATCCAATGCAATCCGATCGAATCCAATCCAATCCAATCAATTCCAATCCAAGGAACGGCATCCAATCCAATCCAATCCAATCCAAGGAACGGCATTCAATCCACTCCAATCCAGTCCATTGAAATCCAATCCAATCCAAGGAACGGCATCCAATCCAATCCAATCCACACCACTCCAATCCAATCCAATCCAATCCAATCCAAACCAATCCAATGCAATCCAATCAAATCCAATCAAATACAATCCAACGAACGGCAACCAACCGAATCCAATCCAATCCAATCCAAACTAATCCAATCCAAGGATCGCCATCCAATCCAATCCAATCCAATCCGATCCGATCCAATCCAATCCAATCCAATCCAATTCAATCCAATCCAATACAATACCATACAATCCAATCCAAGGAACGGCAACAAATCCAATCCAATCCAATCCAATCCAAAGTACGGCACCCTGCTCAATCCGATCCAATCCAATCCAATCCAACCCAATCCAAGAATCGGCTTCCAATCCAATCCAATCCAATCCACTCCACTCCAATCCAATCCAATCCAGGCCAGTCCAGTCCAGTCCAGTCCAGTCCCATCCAAGAAACGGGATCCAATCCAATCGAAAGCAATCCGATCGAATCCAATCCAATCCAATCCAATCAATTCCAATCCAACGAATGGCATCCAATCCAATCCAATCCAAGGAACGGCATCCAATCCAATCCAATCCAGTCCATTGAAATCCAATCCAATCCAAGGAACGGCATCCAATCCAATCCACACCACTCCAATCCAATCCAATCCAATCCAAACCAATCCAATCCAATCAAATCCAATCCAATACAATCCAACGAACGGCAACCAATCGAATCCAATCCAATCCAATCCAATCTAATCCAATCCAAGGATCGCCATCCAATCCAATCCAATCCAATCCGATCCAATCCAATCCAATCCAATTCAATACAATACAATTCAATCCAATCCAAGGAACGGCACCCAACCTAATCCAATCCAGTTCAATCCAATCCAATCCAATCCAAACCAATCCAATCAAATCCAATCTAATCCAACCCAACCCAATCCAATCCAATCAAAGGAACGGCATCCATTCCAATCCAATCCAAGGAACGGCATCAAATCCAATCCAATCCAATCCAATCCATTCCAATCCAACGAACGGCATCCAACCCAATCCAATCCAATCCGATCCAATCCGATCCAAGTAACGGCATCAATCCAATCGAATCCAATCCAATGAAATCAAATCCAATCCAAGGAACGGCACTCAACCCAATCCAATCCAATGCAATCCAATCCAAACCAATCCAATCCAATCCAATCTCAGAATCGGCATCCAATCCAATCCAATCCTATTCAATCCAAGCAACGGCATCCAATCCAATCCAAGGAACGGCAACAAATCCAATCCAATCCAATCCAATCCAAAGTACAGCATCCTGCCCAATCCGATCCAAACCAACCTAATCCTATCCAATCCATTCCAAGGAACACCATCGAATCCAATCCAATCCAATCCGATCCAATCCAATCCAATCCAACCCAATCCAAGAACCGGCTTCCAATCCAATCCAATCCAATCCACTCCAATCCAATCCAATCCAGTCCAGTCCAGTCCAATCCAAGAAACGGGATCCAATCCAATCCAATGCAATCCGATCGAATCCAATCCAATCCAATCAATTCCAATCCAAGGAATGGCATCCAATCCAATCCAATCCAAGGAACGGCATCCAATCCAATCCAATCCAGTCCATTGAAATCCAATCCAATCCAAGGACCGGCATCAAATCCAATCCAATCCACATCCCTCCAATCCAATCCAATCCAAACCAATCCAATCCAATCAAATCCAATCCAATACAATCCAACGAACGGCAACCAACCGAATCCAATCCAATCCAATACAATCTAATCCAATCCAAGGATCGCCATCCAATCCAATCCAATCCAATCCAATCCAATCCGATCCAATCCGATCCAAGAAACGGCATCCAATCCAATCGAATCCAATCCAATGAAATCCAATCCAATCCAAGGAACGGCATCCAATCCAATCCAATCCAGTCCAATCCAATCCAAACCAATCCAATCCAATACAATCCAATCCAATACAATCCAATCCAAGGAACGGCACCCAACCCAATACAAAACAATGCAATCCAATCCAAACCAATCCAATCCAATCGAATCCAATCTAAGGATCGGCATCCAATCCAATCCAATCCTATCCAATCCAAGCAACGGCATCCAATCCAATCGAAGGAACGGCAACAGATCCAATCCAATCCAATCCAATCCAAAGTACGGCATCCTGCCTAATCCGATCCAAACCAACCTAATCCTATCCAATCCATTCCAAGGAACGCCATCGAATCCAATCCTATCCAATCCGATGCAATCCAATCCAATCCAACCTAATCCAAGAATCGGCTTCCAATCAAATCCAATCCAATCCACTCCAATCCAATCCAGTCCAGTCCAGTCAAATCCAAGAAACGGGATCCAATCCAATCCAATGCAATCCGATCGAATCCAATCCAATCCAATCCAATCAATTCCAATCCAAGGACTGGCATCCAATCCAATCCAATCCAATCCAAGGAACGGCATCCAATCCAATCCAATCCAGTCCATTGAAATCCAATTCAATCCAAGGAACGGCATCCAATCCAATCCAATCCAGTCCATTGAAATCCAATTCAATCCAAGGAACGGCATCCAATCCAATCCAATCCACACCACTCCAATCCAATCCAATCCAATCCAAACCAATCCAATCCAATCAAATCCAATCCAATACAATCCAACCCAATCCAAGGATCGCCATCCAATCCAATACAATCCAATCCGATCCAATCCAATCCAATCCAATACAATACAATCCAATACAATCCAATCCAATCCAAGGAACGGCACCCAACCTAATCGAATCCAATTCAATTCAATCCAATCCAATCCAATCCAATCCAAACGAATCCAATCAAATCCAATCCAATCCAACCCAATCCAATCCAATCCAATCTCAGGAACGGCATCCATTACAATCCAATCCAATCCAATCCAAGGAACGGCATCAAATCCAATCCAATCCAATCCAATTCTATCCAATCCAATCCAATCCAAGGAACGCCATACAATCCAATCCGATCCAAGAAACGGCATCCAATCCAATTGAATCCAATCCAATGAAATCAAATCCAATCCAAGGAACGGCATCCAATCCAATCCAATCCAGTCCAATCCAATTCAAACCAATCCAATCCAATACAATCCAATCCAATCCAATCTAAGGAACGGCACTCAACCCAATCCAATCCAATGCAATCCAGTCCAAACCAATGCAATTCAATCCAATCCAATCGAAGGAACGGCATTCAATCCAATCCAATCCAATCCAATCGAAGCAACGGCATCCAATCCAATCCAATCCAATCCAACCCAATCCAATCCAATCCAATCCAAGGAACGGCATCCAATCCAATCCAGTCCAATCCAATCTAATCCAAGGAACCGCATCCAATCCAATCCAATGAACCGCATCCAATCCAATACAATCCAAACCAATCCATTCCAATCCAATACAACGAACTGCAACCAACCGAATCCAATCCAATCCTATCGAATCCAATCCAAGGAACGCCATCCAATCCAATCCGATCCAATCCAATCCAATTCAATCCAATCCAATCCAATCCAATCCAAGGAACGGCACCCAACCTAACCCAATCCAATGCAATCCAATCCAATCCAGCCCAATCCAATCCAAACCAATAAAATCCAATACAATCCAATCCAATACAATCCAATCCAAGGAACGGCACCCAAATTAATCCAATCCAATGCAATCCAATCCAAACCAATCGAATCGAATCCAATCCAATCCAATCTAAGGAACGGCATTCAATCCAATCCAATCCAATCCAATCCAAGCAACGGCATCCAATGCAATCCAATCCATTCCAACCCAATCCAATCCAATTCAATCCAATCCAAGGAACGGCATCCAATCCAATCCAGTCCAATCCAATCTAATCCAAGGAATCGCATCCAATCCAATCCAATCTAATCCAATCCAATCCAATGAACGGCATCCAATCCAATCCAATCCAAACCAATCCAATCCAATCCAATCCAACGAACGGCAACCAACCGAATCCAATCCAATCCAATCCAATCCTATCTAATCCAATCCAAGGAACGCCATCAATTCCAATCCAATCCAACCCGATCCAATCCAATCCAATCCAATCCAATACAATCCAATACAATCCAATCCAAGGAACGGCACCCAACCTAATCCAATCCAATCCAATCCAATCCAACCCAATCCAATCCAATCTAAGGAACGGCATCCATTTCAATCCAATCCAATCTAATCCAAGGAACCGCATCCAATCCAATCCCATCCAATGCAATGAACGGCATCCAATCCAATCCAATCCAAACCAATCCAATCCAATCCAATCCAACGAACGGCAACCAACCGAATCCAATCCAATCCAATCCTATCTAATCCAATCCAAGGAACGCCATCCAATCCAATCCAATCCAATCCCATCCAATCCAATCCAATCCAAATCAATCCAATCCAATCCAATCCAATCCAATGCAAGGAACGGCACCCAACCTAATCCAATCCAATGCAATCCAATCCAATCCAATCCAATCCAAACCAATCCAATCCAATCCAACCCAACCCAATCCAATCCAATGTAAGGACCGGCATCTATTCCAATCCAATCCAATCCAAGGAACGCATCAAATCCAATCCAATCCAAAAAAGGAACGACATTCAATCCAATCCAATCGAATCCAACCCAATCCAAACCAATCAAATCCATGGAACCGCATCCAATCCAATTCAATCCACTGAACGGCATCCAATCCAATCAAATAAAAACCATTCGAATCCAATCAAATCCAATCCAACGAACTGCATCCAACCGAATCCAATCCAATCCAATCCAATACAGTACAATACAATACAATCCAAGGAACGGCATCAAATCCAATCCAATCCAATCTCAGGATCGGCATCCAATCCAATCCAATCCTATCCAATCCAAGCAACGGCATCCAATCCAAACCAAGGAACGGCAACAAATCCAATCCAATCCAATCCAGTCCAAAGTACGGCATCCTGCCCAATCCGATCCAAACCAACCTAATCCTATCCAATCCATTCCAAGGAACGCCATCGAATCCAATCCAATCCAATCCGATCCAATCCAATCCAATCCAACCCAATCCAAGAATCGGCTTCCAATCCAATCCAATCCAATCCACTCCACTCCAATCCAATCCAGTCCAGTCCAGTCCAGTCCAGTCCAATCCAAGAAACGGGATCCAATCCAATCCAATGCAATCCGATCGAATCCAATCCAATCCAATCAATTCGAATCCAAGGAACGGCATCCAATCCAATCCAATCCAATCCAAGGAACGGCATTCAATCCAATCCAGTCCAGTCCATTGAAATCCAATCCAATCCAAGGAACGGCATCCAATCCAATCCAATCCACACCACTCCAATCCAATCCAATCCAATCCAATCCAAACCAATCCAATGCAATCCAATCAAATCCAATCAAATACAATCCAACGAACGGCAACCAACCGAATCCAATCGAATCCAATCCAAACTAATCCAATCCAAGGATCGCCATCCAATCCAATCCAATCCAATCCGATCCGATCCAATCCAATCCAATCCAATTCAATCCAATCCAATACAATACCATACAATCCAATCCAAGGAACGGCAACAAATCCAATTCAATCCAATCCAATCCAAAGTACGGCACCCTGCCCAATCCGATCCAATCCAATCCAATCCAACCCAATCCAAGAATCGGCTTCCAATCCAATCCAATCCAATCCACTCCACTCCAATCCAATCCAATCCAGGCCAGTCCAGTCCAGTCCAGTCCCATCCAAGAAACGGGATCCAATCCATTCAAAAGCAATCCGATCGAATCCAATCCAATCCAATCCAATCAATTCCAATCCAACGAATGGCATCCAATCCAATCCAATCCAATCCAAGGAACGGCATCCAATCCAATCCAATCCAGTCCATTGAAATCCAATCCAATCCAAGGAACGGCATCCAATCCAATCCACACCACTCCAATCCAATCCAATCCAATCCAAACCAATCCAATCCAATCAAATCCAATCCAATACAATCCAACGAACGGCAACCAACCGAATCCAATCCAATCCAATCCAATCTAATCCAATCCAAGGATCGCCATCCAATCCAATCCAATCCAATCCGATCCAATCCAATCCAATCCAATTCAATATAATCCAATTCAATCCAATCCAAGGAACGGCACCCAACCTAATCCAATCCAGTTCAATCCAATCCAATCCAATCCAAACCAATCAAATCCAATCCAATCCAACCCAATCCAATCCAATCAAAGGAACGGCATCCATTCCAATCCAATCCAAGGAACGGCATCAAATCCAATCCAATCCAATCCAATCCATTCCAATCCAACGAACGGCATCCAACCCAATCCAATCCAATCCGATCCAATCCGATCCAAGAAACGGCATCAATCCAATCGAATCCAATCCAATGAAATCAAATCCAATCCAAGGAACGGCACTCAACCCAATCCAATCCAATGCAATCCAACCCAAACCAATCCAATCCAATCCAATCTCAGGATCGGCATCCAATCCAATCCAATCCTATCCAATCCAAGCAACGGCATCCAATCCAATCCAAGGAACGGTAACAAATCCAATCCAATCCAATCCAATCCAAAGTACAGCATCCTGCCCAATCCGATCCAAACCAACCTAATCCTATCCAATCCATTCCAAGGAACACCATCGAATCCAATCCAATCCAATCCGATCCAATCCAATCCAATCCAACCCAATCCAAGAATCGGCTTCCAATCCAATCCAATCCAATCCAATCCACTCCAATCCAATCCAATCCAGTCCAGTCCAGTCCAGTCCAGTCCAATCCGAGAAACGGGATCCAATCCAATCCAATGCAATCCGATCGAATCCAATCCAATCCAATCAATTCCAATCAAAGGAATGGCATCCAATCCAATCCAATCCAAGGAACGGCATCCAATCCAATCCAATCCAGTCCATTGAAATCCAATCCAATCCAAGGACCGGCATCCAATCCACATCCCTCCAATCCAATCCAATCCAAACCAATCCAATCCAATCAAATCCAATCCAATACAATCCAACGAACGGCAACCAACCGAATCCAATCCAATCCAATACAATCTAATCCAATCCAAGGATCGCCATCCAATCCAATCCAATACAATCCGATCCAATCCAATCCAATTCAATACAATCCAATACAATCCAATACAATGCAATCCAAGGAACGGCACCCAACCTAATCCAATCCAATTCAATACAATCCAATCCAATCCAATGCAATCCAAACCAATCCAATCCAATCCAATCCAATCCAATCCAACGCAATCCAATCCAATCTAAGGAACGGCATCCATTGCAATCCAATCCAATCCAATTCAAGGAACAGCATCAAATCCAATTCAATCCAAACCAATCCATTCCAATCCAACGAACGGCATCCAACCCAATCCAATCCAATCCAATCCTATCCAATCCAACCCAATCCGATCCAGTCCAATCCAATCCAATTCAATCCAATCCAAAACAATTCAATACAATCCAATCCAAGGAACGGCACCCAACGTAATCCAATCCAATCCAATCCAATCTATTCCAAACCAATCCAATCAAATCCAATCCAATCCAACCCAATCCAATCCAATCTAAGGAACGGCATCCATTCCAATCCAATCCAATCCAATCCAATCCAAGGAACGGCATCAAATCAAATCCAATCCAATCCAATCCAATCCAATCCAATCCATTCCAATCCAACGAACGGCATCCAACCCAATCCAATCCAATCCAATCCTATCCAATCCAATCCAATCCAATCCAATCCAAGGAACGCCATACAATCCAATCCAATCCAATCCGATCCAATCCGATCCAAGAAACGGCATCCAATCCAATCGAATCCAATCCAATGAAATCAAATCCAATCCAAGGAACGGCATCCAATCCAATCCAATCCAGTCCAATCCAATCCAAACCAATCCAATCCAATCCAATCCAACGAACGGCAACCAACCGAATCCAATCCAATCCAATCCTATCTAATCCAATCCAAGGAACGCCATCCAATCCAATCCAATCCAATCCCATCCAATCCAATCCAATCCATCCAATCCAAATCAATCCAATCCAATCCAATCCAATCCAATGCAAGGAACGGCACCCAACCTAATCCAATCCAATGCAATCCAATCCAATCCAATCCAATCCAAACCAATCTAATCCAATCCAACCCAATCCAATCCAATGTAAGGACCGGCATCTATTCCAATCCAATCCAATCCAAGGAACGCATCAAATCCAATCCAATCCAAAAAAAGGAACGGCATTCAATCCAATCCAATCGAATCCAACCCAATCCAAACCAATCAAATCCATGGAACCGCATCCAATCCAATTCAATCCACTGAACGGCATCCAATCCAATCAAATAAAAACCATTCTAATCCAATCAAATCCAATCCAACGAACGGCATCCAACCGAATCCAATCCAATCCAATCCAATACAGTACAATACAATACAATCCAAGGAACGGCATCAAATCCAATCCAATCCAATCAAAGGATCGGCATCCAATCCAATCCAATCCTATCCAATCCAAGCAACGGCATCCAATCCAAACCAAGGAACGGCAACAAATCCAATCCAATCCAATCCAGTCCAAAGTACGGCATCCTGCCCAATCCGATCCAAACCAACCTAATCCTATCCAATCCATTCCAAGGAACGCCATCGAATCCAATCCAATCCAATCCGATCCAATCCAATCCAATCCAACCCAATCCAAGAATCGGCTTCCAATCCAATCCAATCCAATCCACTCCAATCCAATACAATCCAGTCCAGTCCAGTCCAGTCCAATCCAAGAAACGGGATCCAATCCAATCCAATGCAATCCGATCGAATCCAATCCAATCCAATCAATTCCAATCCAAGGAACGGCATCCAATCCAATCCAATCCAATCCAAGGAACGGCATTCAATCCAATCCAATCCAGTCCATTGAAATCCAATCCAATCCAAGGAACGGCATCCAATCCAATCCAATCCACACCACTCCAATCCAATCCAATCCAATCCAATCCAATCCAAACCAATCCAATGCAATCCAATCAAATCCAATCAAATACAATCCAACGAACGGCAACCAACCGAATCCAATCCAATCCAATCCAAACTAATCCAATCCAAGGATCGCCATCCAATCCAATCCAATCCAATCCGATCCGATCCAATCCAATCCAATCCAATCCAATTCAATCCAATCCAATACAATACCATACAATCCAATCCAAGGAACGGCAACAAATCCAATCCAATCCAATCCAATCCAAAGTACGGCACCCTGCTCAATCCGATCCAATCCAATCCAATCCAACCCAATCCAAGAATCGGCTTCCAATCCAATCCAATCCAATCCACTCCACTCCAATCCAATCCAATCCAGGCCAGTCCAGTCCAGTCCAGTCCCATCCAAGAAACGGGATCCAATCCAATCGAAAGCAATCCGATCGAATCCAATCCAATCCAATCCAATCAATTCCAATCCAAGGAATGGCATCCAATCCAATCCAATCCAATCCAAGGAACGGCATCCAATCCAATCCAATCCAGTCCATTGAAATCCAATCCAATCCAAGGAACGGCATCCAATCCAATCCACACCACTCCAATCCAATCCAATCCAATCCAAACCAATCCAATCCAATCAAATCCAATCCAATACAATCCAACGAACGGCAACCAACCGAATCCAATCCAATCCAATCCAATCTAATCCAATCCAAGGATCGCCATCCAATCCAATCCAATCCAATCCGATCCAATCCAATCCAATCCAATTCAATACAATCCAATTCAATCCAATCCAAGGAACGGCACCCAGCCTAATCCAATCCAGTTCAATCCAATCCAATCCAATCCAAACCAATCCAATCAAATCCAATCCAATCCAACCCAACCCAATCCAATCCAATCAAAGGAACGGCATCCATTCCAATCCAATCCAAGGAACGGCATCAAATCCAATCCAATCCAATCCAATCCATTCCAATCCAACGAACGGCATCCAACCCAATCCAATCCAATCCGATCCAATCCGATCCAAGTAACGGCATCAATCCAATCGAATCCAATCCAATGAAATCAAATCCAATCCAAGGAACGGCACTCAACCCAATCCAATCCAATGCAATCCAATCCAAACCAATCCAATCCAATCCAATCTCAGAATCGGCATCCAATCCAATCCAATCCTATCCAATCCAAGCAACGGCATCCAATCCAATCCAAGGAACGGCAACAAATCCAATCCAATCCAATCCAATCCAAAGTACAGCATCCTGCCCAATCCGATCCAAACCAACCTAATCCTATCCAATCCATTCCAAGGAACACCATCGAATCCAATCCAATCCAATCCGATCCAATCCAATCCAATCCAACCCAATCCAAGAATCGGCTTCCAATCCAATCCAATCCAATCCACTCCAATCCAATCCAATCCAGTCCAGTCCAGTCCAATCCAAGAAACGGGATCCAATCCAATCCAATGCAATCCGATCGAATCCAATCCAATCCAATCAATTCCAATCCAAGGAATGGCATCCAATCCAATCCAATCCAAGGAACGGCATCCAATCCAATCCAATCCAGTCCATTGAAATCCAATCCAATCCAAGGACCGGCATCCAATCCAATCCAATCCGCATCCCTCCAATCCAATCCAATCCAAACCAATCCAATCCAATCAAATCCAATCCAATACAATCCAACGAACGGCAACCAACCGAATCCAATCCAATCCAATACAATCTAATCCAATCCAAGGATCGCCATCCAATCCAATCCAATCCAATCCGATCCAATCCAATCCAATTCAATACAATCCAATACAATCCAATACAATGCAATCCAAGGAACGGCACCCAACCTAATCCAATCCAATTCAATCCAATCCAATCCAATCCAATGCAATCCAAACCAATCCAATCCAATCCAATCCAATCCAATCCAACGCAATCCAATCCAATCTAAGGAACGGCATCCATTGCAATCCAATCCAATCCAATTCAAGGAACAGCATCAAATCCAATTCAATCCAAACCAATCCATTCCAATCCAACGAACGGCATCCAACCCAATCCAATCCAATCCAATCCTATCCAATCCAACCCAATCCGATCCAATCCAATCCAATCCAATCCAATTCAATCCAATCCAAAACAATTCAATACAATCCAATCCAAGGAACGGCACCCAACCTAATCCAATCCAATCCAATCCAATCTATTCCAAACGAATCCAATCAAATCCAATCCAATCCAACCCAATCCAATCCAATCTAAGGAACGGCATCCATTCCAATCCAATCCAATCCAATCCAAGGAACGGCATCAAATCAAATCCAATCCAATCCAATCCAATCCAATCCATTCCAATCCAACGAACGGCATCCAACCGAATCCAATCCAATCCAATCCTATCCAATCCAATCCAATCCAAGGAACGCCATACAATCCAATCCAATCCAGTCCGATCCAATCCTATCCAAGAAACGGCATCCAATCCAATCGAATCCAATCCAATGAAATCAAATCCAATCCAAGGAACGGCATCCAATCCAATCCAATCCAGTCCAATCCAATCCAATACAATACAATCCAAGGAACGGCACCCAACCCAATCCAATCCAATGCAATCCAATCCAGACCAATCCAATCCAATCCAATCCAATCCACTCTAAGGATCGGCATCCAATCCAATCCAATCCTATCCAATCCAAGCAACGGCATCCAATCCAATCCAAGGAACGGCAACAAATCCAATCCAATCCAATCCAATCCAAAGTACGGCATCCTGCCTAATCCGATCCAAACCAACCTAATCCTATCCAATCCATTCCAAGGAACGCCATCGAATCCAATGCAATCCAATCCGATCCAATCCACTCCAATCCAACCCAATCCAAGAATCGGCTTCCAATCAAATCCAATCCAATCCACACCAATCCAATCCAATCCAGTCCAGTCCAGTCCAATCCAAGAAACGGGATCCAATCCAATCCAATGCAATCCGATCGAATCAAATCCAATCCAATCCAATCAATTCCAATCCAAGGAATGGCATCCAATCCAATCCAATCCAATCCAATCCAAGGAACGGCATCCAATCCAATCCAATCCAGTCCATTGAAATCCAATCCAATCCAAGGAACGGCATCCAATCCAATCCACACCACTCCAATCCAATCCACTCAGTCCTATCCAAGAAACGGGATCCAATCCAATCCAATGCAATCCGATCGAATCCAATCCAATCCAATCCAATCAATTCCAGTCCAAGGAATGGCATCCAATCCAATCCAATCCAATCCAAGGAACGCCATCCAATCCATTCCAATCCAATCCAATCCAAGGAACGGCATCCAATACAATCCAATCCAGTCCATTGAAATCCAATCCAATCCAAGGAACGGCACCCAATCCAATCCAATCCAATCCAATCCACACCACTCCAATCCAATCCAATCCAATCCAAACCAATCCAATCCAATCCAATCAAATCCAATCCAATACAATCCAACGAACGGCAACCAACCGAATGCAATCCAATCCAATCCAATCTAATCCAATCCAAGGATCGCCATCCAATCCAATCCAATCCAATCCGATCCAATCCAATCCAATCCAATTCAATCCAATCCAATACAATACAATAAAATCCAATCCAAGGAACGGCACCCAACGTAATCCAATCCAATTCAATCAAATCCAATCCAATCCAATCCAACCCAATCCAATCCAATCTAAGGAACGGCATCCATTACAATCCAATCCAATCCAATCCAAGGAACGGCATCAAATCCAATCCAATCGAATCCAACCCAATCCGATCCAATCCAATCCAATGAACGGCATCCAATCCAATCCAATCCAAACCAATCCAATCCAATCCAATCCAACCCACGGCAACCAACCGAATCCAATCCAATCCAATACAATCCTATCGAATCCAATCCAAGGAACGCCATCCAATCCAATCCGATCCAATCCAAACCAATCCAATCCAATTCAATCCAATCCAATCCAATACAATACAATACAATCCAAGGAACGGCACCCAACCTAACCCAATCCAATGCAATCCAATCCAATCCAGTCCAATCCAATCCAAACCAATACAATCCAATACAATACAATCCAATACGATCCAATCCAAGGAACGGCACCCAACCCAATCCAATCCAATGCAATCCAATCCAAACCAATCCAATCCAATCCAATCCAATCCAATCCAATCTAAGTAACGGCATTCAATCCAATCCAATCCAATCCAAGCAGCGGCATCCAATCCAATCCAATCCAATCGAACCCAATCCAATCCAATCCAATCCAATCCAATCCAAGGAACGGCATCCAATCCAATCCAGTCCAATCCAATCTAATCCAAGGAATCGCATCCAATCCAATCCAATCTAATCCAATCCAATACAATGAACGGCATCCAATCCAATCCAATCCAAACCAATCCAATCCAATCCAACGAACGGCAACCAACCGAATCCAATCCAATCCAATGCAATCCTATCTAATCCAATCCATGGAACGCCATCCAATCCAATCCAATCCAATCCGATCCAATCCAATACAATCCAATCCAAGGAACGGCACCCAACCTAATCCAATCCAATCCAATCCAATCCAACCCAATCCAATCCAATCTAAGGAACGGCATCCATTCCAATCCAATCCAATCTAATCCAAGTAACCGCATCCAATCCAATCCAATCCAACGAACGGCAACCAACCGAATCCAATCCAATCCAATCCTATCTAATCCAATCCAAGGAACGCCATCCAATCCAATCCAATCCAATCCCATCCAATCCAATCCAATCCAATCCAATCCAATCCAATCCAAGGAACGGCACCCAACCTAATCCAATCCAATGCAATCCAATCCAATCCAAACCAATCCAATCCAATCCAATCCAACCCAATCCAATCCAATCTAAGGAACGGCATCCATTCCAATCCAATCCAATCCAAGGAACGCATCAAATCCAATCCAATCCAAAAAAGGAACGGCATTCAATCCAATCCAATCGAATCCAACCCAATCCAGTCCAATCAAATCCATGGAACCGCATCCAATCCAATTCAATCCACTGAACGGCATCCAATCCAATCAAATAAAAACCATTCCAATCCAATCAAATCCAATCCAACGAACGGCATCCAACCGAATCCAATCCAATCCAATCCAATACAATGCAATACAATCCAAGGAACGGCATCAAATCCAATCCAATCCAATCTAAGGATCGGCATCCAATCCAATCCAATCCTATCCAATCCAAGCAACGGCATCCAATCCAATCCAAGGAACGGCAACAAATCCAATCCAATCCAATGCAGTCCAAAGTACGGCATCCTGCCCAATCCGATCCAAACCAACGTAATCCTATCCAATCCATTCCAAGGAACGCCATCGAATCCAATCCAATCCAATCCGATCCAATCCAATACAATCCAACCCAATCCAAGAATCGGCTTCCAATCCAATCCAATCCAATCGACTCCAATCCAATCCAATCCGGTCCACTCCAGTCCAATCCAAGAAACGGGATCCAATCCAATCCAATGCAATCCGATCGAATCCAATCCAATCAAATCAATTCCAATCCAAGGAACGGCATCCAATCCAATCCAAGGAACGGCATTCAATCCAATCCAATCCAGTCCATTGAAATCCAATCCAATCCAAGGAACGGCATCCAATCCAATCCAATCCACACCACTCTAATCCAATCCAATCCAATCCAAACCAATCCAATCCAATCCAATCAAATACAATCCAATACAATCCAACGAACGGCATCCAACCGAATCCAATCCAATCCAATCCTATCCAATCCAATCCAATCCAATCCAAGGAACGCCATACAATCCAATCCAATCCAATCCGATCCAATCCGATCCAAGAAATGGCATCCAATCCAATCGAATCCAATCCAATGAAATCAAATCCAATCCAAGGAACGGCATCCAATCCAATCCAATCCAGTCCAATCCAATCCAAACCAATCCAATCCAATACATTCCAATCCAATACAATCCAATCCAAGGAACGGCACCCAACCCAATCCAATCCAATGCAATCCAATCCAAACCAATCCAATCCAATCCAATCCAATCCACACCACTCCAATCCAATCCAATCCAATCCAAACCAATCCAATCCAATCAAATCCAATCCAATACAATCCAACGAACGGCAACCAACCGAATGCAATCCAATCCAATCCAATCTAATCCAATCCAAGGATCGCCATCCAATCCAATCCAATCCAATCCGATCCAATCCAATCCAATCCAATTCAATCCAATCCAATACAATACAATAAAATCCAATCCAAGGAACGGCACCCAACGTAATCCAATCCAATTCAATCAAATCCAATCCAATCCAATCCAACCCAATCCAATCCAATCTAAGGAACGGCATCCATTACAATCCAATCCAATCCAATCCAAGGAACGGCATCAAATCCAATCCAATCGAATCCAAACCAATCCGATCCAATCCAATCCAATGAACGGCATCCAATCCAATCCAATCCAAACCAATCCAATCCAATCCAATCCAACCCACGGCAACCAACCGAATCCAATCCAATCCAATACAATCCTATCGAATCCAATCCAAGGAACGCCATCCAATCCAATCCGATCCAATCCAAACCAATCCAATCCAATTCAATCCAATCCAATCCAATCCAATCCAATACAATACAATCCAAGGAACGGCACCCAACCTAACCCAATCCAATGCAATCCAATCCAATCCAGTCCAATCCAATCCAAACCAATACAATCCAATACAATACAATCCAATACAATCCAATCCAAGGAACGGCACCCAACCCAATCCAATCCAATGCAATCCAATCCAAACCAATCCAATCCAATCCAATCCAATCCAATCTAAGTAACGGCATTCAATCCAATCCAATCCAATCCAAGCAGCGGCATCCAATCCAATCCAATCCAATCGAACCCAATCCAATCCAATCCAATCCAATCCAATCCAAGGAACGGCATCCAATCCAATCCAGTCCAATCCAATCTAATCCAAGGAATCGCATCCAATCCAATCCAATCTAATCCAATCCAATACAATGAACGGCATCCAATCCAATCCAATCCAAACCAATCCAATCCAATCCAACGAACGGCAACCAACCGAATCCAATCCAATCCAATGCAATCCTATCTAATCCAATCCATGGAACGCCATCCAATCCAATCCAATCCAATCCGATCCAATCCAATACAATCCAATCCAAGGAACGGCACCCAACCTAATCCAATCCAATCCAATCCAATCCAACCCAATCCAATCCAATCTAAGGAACGGCATCCATTCCAATCCAATCCAATCTAATCCAAGTAACCGCATCCAATCCAATCCAATCCAACGAACGGCAACCAACCGAATCCAATCCAATCCAATCCTATCTAATCCAATCCAAGGAACGCCATCCAATCCAATCCAATCCAATCCGATCCAATCCAATCCAATCCAATCCAATCCAATCCAATCCAAGGAACGGCACCCAACCTAATCCAATCCAATGCAATCCAATCCAATCCAAACCAATCCAATCCAATCCAATCCAACCCAATCCAATCCAATCTAAGGAACGGCATCCATTCCAATCCAATCCAATCCAAGGAACGCATCAAATCCAATCCAATCCAAAAAAGGAACGGCATTCAATCCAATCCAATCGAATCCAACCCAATCCAATCCAATCAAATCCATGGAACCGCATCCAATCCAATTCAATCCACTGAACGGCATCCAATCCAATCAAATAAAAACCATTCCAATCCAATCAAATCCAATCCAACGAACGGCATCCAACCGAATCCAATCCAATACAATCCAATACAATGCAATACAATCCAAGGAACGGCATCAAATCCAATCCAATCCAATCTAAGGATCGGCATCCAATCCAATCCAATCCTATCCAATCCAAGCAACGGCATCCAATCCAATCCAAGGAACGGCAACAAATCCAATCCAATCCAATCCAGTCCAAAGTACGGCATCCTGCCCAATCCGATCCAAACCAACGTAATCCTATCCAATCCATTCCAAGGAACGCCATCGAATCCAATCCAATCCAATCCGATCCAATCCAATACAATCCAACCCAATCCAAGAATCGGCTTCCAATCCAATCCAATCCAATCGACTCCAATCCAATCCAATCCGGTCCACTCCAGTCCAATCCAAGAAACGGGATCCAATCCAATCCAATGCAATCCGATCGAATCCAATCCAATCAAATCAATTCCAATCCAAGGAACGGCATCCAATCCAATCCAAGGAACGGCATTCAATCCAATCCAATCCAGTCCATTGAAATCCAATCCAATCCAAGGAACGGCATCCAATCCAATCCAATCCACACCACTCTTATCCAATCCAATCCAATCCAAACCAATCCAATCCAATCCAATCAAATACAATCCAATACAATCCAACGAACGGCATCCAACCGAATCCAATCCAATCCAATCCTATCCAATCCAATCCAATCCAATCCAAGGAACGCCATACAATCCAATCCAATCCAATCCGATCCAATCCGATCCAAGAAACGGCATCCAATCCAATCCAATCCAATCCAATGAAATCAAATCCAATCCAAGGAACGGCATCCAATCCAATCCAATCCAGTCCAATCCAATCCAAAGCAATCCAATCCAATACAATCCAATCCAATACAATCCAATCCAAGGAACGGCACCCAACCCAATCCAATCCAATGCAATCCAATCCAAACCAATCCAATCTAATCCAAGTAACCGCATCCAATCCAATCCAATCCAACGAACGGCAACCAACCGAATCCAATCCAATCCAATCCTATCTAATCCAATCCAAGGAACGCCATCCAATCCAATCCAATCCAATCCCATCCAATCCAATCCAATCCAATCCAATCCAATCCAAGGAACGGCACCCAACCTAATCCAATCCAATGCAATCCAATCCAATCCAAACCAATCCAATCCAATCCAATCCAACCCAATCCAATCCAATCTAAGGAACGGCATCCATTCCAATCCAATCCAATCCAAGGAACGCATCAAATCCAATCCAATCCAAAAAAGGAACGGCATTCAATCCAATCCAATCGAATCCAACCCAATCCAATCCAATCAAATCCATGGAACCGCATCCAATCCAATTCAATCCACTGAACGGCATCCAATCCAATCAAATAAAAACCATTCCAATCCAATCAAATCCAATCCAACGAACGGCATCCAACCGAATCCAATCCAATCCAATCCAATACAATGCAATACAATCCAAGGAACGGCATCAAATCCAATCCAATCCAATCTAAGGATCGGCATCCAATCCAATCCAATCCTATCCAATCCAAGCAACGGCATCCAATCCAATCCAAGGAACGGCAACAAATCCAATCCAATCCAATCCAGTCCAAAGTACGGCATCCTGCCCAATCCGATCCAAACCAACGTAATCCTATCCAATCCATTCCAAGGAACGCCATCGAATCCAATCCAATCCAATCCGATCCAATCCAATACAATCCAACCCAATCCAAGAATCGGCTTCCAATCCAATCCAATCCAATCGACTCCAATCCAATCCAATCCGGTCCACTCCAGTCCAATCCAAGAAACGGGATCCAATCCAATCCAATGCAATCCGATCGAATCCAATCCAATCAAATCAATTCCAATCCAAGGAACGGCATCCAATCCAATCCAAGGAACGGCATTCAATCCAATCCAATCCAGTCCATTGAAATCCAATCCAATCCAAGGAACGGCATCCAATCCAATCCAATCCACACCACTCTAATCCAATCCAATCCAATCCAAACCAATCCAATCCAATCCAATCAAATACAATCCAATACAATCCAACGAACGGCATCCAACCGAATCCAATCCAATCCAATCCTATCCAATCCAATCCAATCCAATCCAAGGAACGCCATACAATCCAATCCAATCCAATCCGATCCAATCCGATCCAAGAAACGGCATCCAATCCAATCGAATCCAATCCAATGAAATCAAATCCAATCCAAGGAACGGCATCCAATCCAATCCAATCCAGTCCAATCCAATCCAAACCAATCCAATCCAATACAATCCAATCCAATACAATCCAATCCAAGGAACGGCACCCAACCCAATCCAATCCAATGCAATCCAATCCAAACCAATCCAATCCAATCCAATCCAATCCAATCTAAGGATCGGCATCCAATCCAATCCAATCCTATCCCATCCAAGCAACGGCATTCAAATCCAATCCAAGGAACGGCAACAAATCCAATCCAATCCAATCCAATCCAAAGTACGGCATCCTGCCTAATCCGATCCGAACCAACCGAATCCTATCCAATCCATTGCAAGGAACGCCATCGAATCCAATGCAATCCAATCCGATCCAATCCACTCCAATCCATCCCAATCCAAGAATCGGCTTCCAATCAAATCCAATCCAATCCACACCAATCCAATCCAATCCAGTCCAGTCCAGTCCAATCCAAGAAACGGGATCCAATCCAATCCAATGCAATCCGATCGAATCAAATCCAATCCAATCCAATCAATTCCAATCCAAGGAATGGCATCCAATCCAATCCAATCCAATCCAAGGAACGGCATCCAATCCAATCCAATCCAGTCCATTGAAATCCAATTCAATCCAAGGAACGGCATCCAATTCAATCCAATCCACACCACCTCAATCCAATCCAATCCAAACCAATCCAATCCAATCAAATACAATCCAATACAATCCAACGAACGGCAATCAACCGAATCCAATCCAATCCAATCCAATCTAATCCAATCCAAGGATCGCCACGCAATCCAATCCAATCCAATCCGATCCAATCCAATCCAATCCAATTCAATCCAATCCAATACAATCCAATACAATCCAATCCAAGGAACGGCACCCAACCTAATCCAATCCAATTCAATCCAATACAATCCAATCCAATCCAATCCAAACCAATCCAATCAAATCCAATCCAATCCAACCCAGTCCAATCCAATCTCAGGAACGGCATCCATTACAATCCAATCCAATCCAATCCAAGGAACGGCATCAAATCCAATCCAATCCAATCCAAGGAACGGCATCCAATCCAATCCAATCCAGTCCATTGAAATCCAATTCAATCCAAGGAACGGCATCCAATTCAATCCAATCCACACCACCTCAATCCAATCCAATCCAAACCAATCCAATCCAATCAAATACAATCCAATACAATCCAACGAACGGCAATCAACCGAATCCAATCCAATCCAATCCAATCTAATCCAATCCAAGGATCGCCACGCAATCCAATCCAATCCAATCCGATCCAATCCAATCCAATCCAATTCAATCCAATCCAATACAATCCAATACAATCCAATCCAATCCAAGGAACGGCACCCAACCTAATCCAATCCAATTCAATCCAATACAATCCAATCCAATCCAATCCAAACCAATCCAATCAAATCCAATCCAATCCAACCCAGTCCAATCCAATCTCAGGAACGGCATCCATTACAATCCAATCCAATCCAATCCAAGGAACGGCATCAAATCCAATCCAATCCAATCCAATTCTATCCAATCCAATCCAAGGAACGCCATCCAATCCAATCGAATCCAATCCAATGAAATCAAATCCAATCCAAGGAACGGCATCCAATCCAATTCAAACCAGTCCAATCCAATCCAAACCAATCCAATCCAATCCAATCCAATCCAATCCAATCCAATCCAATCCAATCCAATCCAATCCAATCCAATCCAATTCAATCTAAGGAACGGCACTCAACCCAATCCAATCCAAGGCAATCCAGTCCAAACCAATGCAATCCAATCCAATCCAATCGAAGGAACGGCATTCAATCCAATCCAATCCAATCCAATCGAAGCTACGGCATCCAATCCAATCCAATCCAATCCAACCCAATCCAATCCAATCCAATCCAAGGAACGGCATCCAACCCAATCCAGTCCAATCCAATCTAATCCAAGGAACCGCATCCAATCCAATCCAATCCAATCCAATGAACGGCATCCAATCCAATCCAATCCAAACCAATCCAATCCAATCCAATCCAACGAACGGCAACCAACCGAATCCAATCCAATCCTATCGAATCCAATCCAAGGAACGCCATCCAATCCAATCCGATCCAATCCAATCCAATGCAATTCAATCCAATCCAATCCAATCCAATCCAATCCAATCCAAGGAACGGCACCCAACCTAACCCAATCCAATGCAATCCAATCCAATCCAGCCCATTCCAATCCAAACCAATACAATCCAATACAATCCAATCCAATACAATCCAATCCAAGGAACGGCACCCAAATTAATCCAATCCAATGCAATCCAATCCAAACCAATCCAATCCAATCCAATCCAATCCAATCGAAGGAACGGCATCCAATCCAATCCAATCCAATCCAACCCAATCCAATCCAATTCAATCCAAGGAACGCCATCCAATCCAATCCAGTCCAATCCAATCGAATCCAAGGAATCGCATCCAATCCAATCCAATCTAATCCAATCCAATCCAATGAACGGCATCCAATCCAATCCAATCCAAACCTATCCAATCCAATCCAACGAACGGCAACTAACCGAATCCAATCCAATCCAATCCAATTCTATCTAATGCAATCCAAGGAACGCCAACAATTCCAATCCAATCCAACCCGATCCAATCCAATCCAATCCAATCCAATCCAATCCAATCCAATCCAATACAATACAATACAATACAATCCAAGGAACGACACCCAACCTAATCCAATCCAATCCAATCCAATCCAACCCAATCCAATCCAATCTAAGGAACGGCATCCATTCCAATCCAATCCAATCTAATCCAAGGAACCGCATCCAATCCAATCCCATCCAATCCAATGAACGGCATCCAATCCAATCCAATCCAAACCAATCCAATCCAATCCAACGAACGGCAACTAACCGAATCCAATCCAATCCAATCCTATCTAATCCAATCCAAGGAACGCCATCCAATCCAATCCAATCCAATCCCATCCAATCCAATCCAATCCAATTCAATCCAATCCAATCCAATCCAATCCAATCCAATCCAAGGAACGGCACCCAACCTAATCCAATCCAATGCAATCCAATCCAATCCAAACCAATCCAATCCAATCCAATCCAATCCAACCCAATCCAATCCAATCTAAGGAACGGCATCCATTCCAATCCAATCCAATCCAAGGAACGCATCAAATCCAATCCAATCCAAAAAAGGAACGGCATTCAATCCAATCCAATCGAATCCAACCCAATCCAATCCAATCAAATCCATGGAACCGCATCCAATCCAATTCAATCCACTGAACGGCATCCAATCCAATCAAATAAAAACCATTCCAATCCAATCAAATCCAATCCAACGAACGGCATCCAACCGAATCCAATCCAATCCAATCCAATACAATACAATACAATCCAAGGAACGGCATCAAATCCAATCCAATCCAATCTAAGGATCGGCATCCAATCCAATCCAATCCTATCCAATTCAAGCAACGGCATCCAATCCAAGGAACGGCAACAAATCCAATCCAATCCAATCCAGTCCAAAGTACGGCATCCTGCCCAATCCGATCCAAACCAACCTAATCCTATCCAATCCATTCCAAGGAACGCCATCGAATCCAATCCAATTCAATCCGATCCAATCCAATCCAATCCAACCCAATCCAAGAATCGGCTTCCAATCCAATCCAATCCAATCCACTCCAATCCAATACAATCCAGTCCAGTCCAGTCCAATCCAAGAAACGGGATCCAATCCAATCCAATGCAATCCGATCGAATCCAATCCAATCCAATCAATTCCAATCCAAGGAACGGCATCCAATCCAATCCAATCCAATCCAAGGAACGGCATTCAATCCAATCCAATCCAGTCCATTGAAATCCAATCCAATCCAAGGAACGGCATCCAATCCAAACCAATCCACACCACTCTAATCCAATCCAATCCAATCCAATCCAAACCAATCCAATCCAATCCAATCAAATCAAATCCAATCCAAGGAACGCCATCCAATCCAATCGAATCCAATCCAATGAAATCAAATCCAATCCAAGGAACGGCATCAAATCCAATCCAATCCAATCCAATTCTATCCAATCCAATCCAAGGAACGCCATCCAATCCAATCGAATCCAATCCAATGAAATCAAATCCAATCCAAGGAACGGCATCCAATCCAATTCAAACCAGTCCAATCCAATCCAAACCAATCGAATCCAATCCAATCCAATCCAATCCAATCCAATCCAATCCAATCCAATCCAATCCAATCCAATTCAATCTAAGGAACGGCACTCAACCCAATCCAATCCAAGGCAATCCAGTCCAAACCAATGCAATCCAATCCAATCCAATCGAAGGAACGGCATTCAATCCAATCCAATCCAATCCAATCGAAGCTACGGCATCCAATCCAATCCAATCCAATCCAACCCAATCCAATCCAATCCAATCCAAGGAACGGCATCCAACCCAATCCAGTCCAATCCAATCTAATCCAAGGAACCGCATCCAATCCAATCCAATCCAATCCAATGAACGGCATCCAATCCAATCCAATCCAAACCAATCCAATCCAATCCAATCCAACGAACGGCAACCAACCGAATCCAATCCAATCCTATCGAATCCAATCCAAGGAACGCCATCCAATCCAATCCGATCCAATCCAATCCAATGCAATTCAATCCAATCCAATCCAATCCAATCCAATCCAATCCAAGGAACGGCACCCAACCTAACCCAATCCAATGCAATCCAATCCAATCCAGCCCATTCCAATCCAAACCAATACAATCCAATACAATCCAATCCAATACAATCCAATCCAAGGAACGGCACCCAAATTAATCCAATCCAATGCAATCCAATCCAAACCAATCCAATCCAATCCAATCCAATCCAATCGAAGGAACGGCATCCAATCCAATCCAATCCAATCCAACCCAATCCAATCCAATTCAATCCAAGGAACGCCATCCAATCCAATCCAGTCCAATCCAATCGAATCCAAGGAATCGCATCCAATCCAATCCAATCTAATCCAATCCAATCCAATGAACGGCATCCAATCCAATCCAATCCAAACCTATCCAATCCAATCCAACGAACGGCAACTAACCGAATCCAATCCAATCCAATCCAATTCTATCTAATGCAATCCAAGGAACGCCAACAATTCCAATCCAATCCAACCCGATCCAATCCAATCCAATCCAATCCAATCCAATCCAATCCAATCCAATACAATACAATACAATACAATCCAAGGAACGACACCCAACCTAATCCAATCCAATCCAATCCAATCCAACCCAATCCAATCCAATCTAAGGAACGGCATCCATTCCAATCCAATCCAATCTAATCCAAGGAACCGCATCCAATCCAATCCCATCCAATCCAATGAACGGCATCCAATCCAATCCAATCCAAACCAATCCAATCCAATCCAACGAACGGCAACTAACCGAATCCAATCCAATCCAATCCTATCTAATCCAATCCAAGGAACGCCATCCAATCCAATCCAATCCAATCCCATCCAATCCAATCCAATCCAATTCAATCCAATCCAATCCAATCCAATCCAATCCAAGGAACGGCACCCAACCTAATCCAATCCAATGCAATCCAATCCAATCCAAACCAATCCAATCCAATCCAATCCAATCCAACCCAATCCAATCCAATCTAAGGAACGGCATCCATTCCAATCCAATCCAATCCAAGGAACGCATCAAATCCAATCCAATCCAAAAAAGGAACGGCATTCAATCCAATCCAATCGAATCCAACCCAATCCAATCCAATCAAATCCATGGAACCGCATCCAATCCAATTCAATCCACTGAACGGCATCCAATCCAATCAAATAAAAACCATTCCAATCCAATCAAATCCAATCCAACGAACGGCATCCAACCGAATCCAATCCAATCCAATCCAATACAATACAATACAATCCAAGGAACGGCATCAAATCCAATCCAATCCAATCTAAGGATCGGCATCCAATCCAATCCAATCCTATCCAATTCAAGCAACGGCATCCAATCCAAGGAACGGCAACAAATCCAATCCAATCCAATCCAGTCCAAAGTACGGCATCCTGCCCAATCCGATCCAAACCAACCTAATCCTATCCAATCCATTCCAAGGAACGCCATCGAATCCAATCCAATTCAATCCGATCCAATCCAATCCAATCCAACCCAATCCAAGAATCGGCTTCCAATCCAATCCAATCCAATCCACTCCAATCCAATACAATCCAGTCCAGTCCAGTCCAATCCAAGAAACGGGATCCAATCCAATCCAATGCAATCCGATCGAATCCAATCCAATCCAATCAATTCCAATCCAAGGAACGGCATCCAATCCAATCCAATCCAATCCAAGGAACGGCATTCAATCCAATCCAATCCAGTCCATTGAAATCCAATCCAATCCAAGGAACGGCATCCAATCCAAACCAATCCACACCACTCTAATCCAATCCAATCCAATCCAATCCAAACCAATCCAATCCAATCCAATCAAATCCAATCCAATACAATCCAACGAACGGCAACCAACCGAATCCAATCCAATCCAATCCAAACTAATCCAATCCAAGGATCGCCATCCAATCTAATCCAATCCAATCCGATCCAATCCAATCCAATCCAATTCAATCCAATCCAATACAATACAATCCAATCCAATCCATTCCAAGGAACGGCAACAAATCCAATCCAATCCAATCCAATCCAAAGTACGGCACCGTGCCCAATCCGATCCAATCCAATCCAATCCAACCCAATCCTAGAATCGGCTTCGAATCCAATCCAATCCAATCCACTCCAATCCAATCCAATCCAATCCAGTCCAGTCCAGTCCAATCCAAGAAACGGGATCCAATCCAATCGAAAGCAATCCGATCGAATCCAATCCAATCCAATCCAATCAATTCCAATCCAACGAATGGCATCCAATCCAATCCAAGGAACGGCATCCAATCCAATCCAATCCAGTCCATTGAAATCCAATCCAATCCAAGGAACGGCATCCAATCCAATCCACACCACTCCAATCCAATCCACTCAGTCCTATCCAAGAAACGGGATCCAATCCAATCCAATGCAATCCGATCGAACCCAATCCAATCCAATCCAATCAATTCCAATCCAAGGAATGGCATCCAATCCAATCCAATCCAATCCAAGGAACGGCATCCAATCCATTCCAATCCAATCCAATCCAAGGAACGGCATCCAATACAATCCAATCCAGTCCATTGAAATCCAATCCAATCCAAGGAACGGCACCCAATCCAATCCAATCCAATCCAATCCACACCACTCCAATCCAATCCAATCCAATCCAAACCAATCCAATCCAATCAAATCCAATCCAATACAATCCAACGAACGGCAACCAACCGAATGCAATCCAATCCAATCCAATCCAAGGATCGCCATCCAATCCAATCCAATCCGATCCAATCCAATCCAATCCAATTCAATCCAATCCAATACAATACAATAAAATCCAATCCAAGGAACGGCACCCAACGTAATCCAATCCAATTCAATCAAATCCAATCCAATCCAATCCAACCCAATCCAATCCAATCCAAGGAACGGCATCAAATCCAATCCAATCCAATCCAACCCAATCCGATCCAATCCAATCTAATGAACGGCATCCAATCCAATCCAATCCAAACCAATCCAATCCAATCCAATCCAACCCACGGCAACCAACCGATTCCAATCCAATCCAATCCAATCCTATCGAATCCAATCCAAGGAACGCCATCCAATCCAATCCGATCCAATCCAAACCAATCCAATCCAATTCAATCCAATCCAATCCAATACAATACAATACAATCCAAGGAACGGCACCCAACCTAACCCAATCCAATGCAATCCAATCCAATCCAGTCCAATCCAATCCAAACCAATACAATCCAATACAATACAATCCAATACAATCCAATCCAAGGAACGGCACCCAACCCAATCCAATCCAATGCAATCCAATCCAAACCAAACCAATCCAATCCAATCCAATCCAATCCAATCTAAGTAACGGCATTCAATCCAATCCAATCCAATCCAAGCAGCGGCATCCAATCCAATCCAATCCAATCGAACCCAATCCAATCCAATCCAATCCAATCCAATCCAAGGAACGGCATCCAATCCAATCCAGTCCAATCCAATCTAATCCAAGGAATCGCATCCAATCCAATCCAATCTAATCCAATCCAATACAATGAACGGCATCCAATCCAATCCAATCCAATCCAAACCAATCCAATCCAATCCAACGAACGGCCACCAACCGAATCCAACCCAATCCAATGCAATCCTATCTAATCCAATCCATGGAACGCCATCCAATCCAATCCAATCCAATCCGATCCAATCCAATACAATCCAAATCAAGGAACGGCACCCAACTTAATCCAATCCAATCCAATCCAATCCAACCCAATCCAATCCAATCTAAGGAACGGCATCCATTCCAATCCAATCCAATCTAATCCAAGTAACCGCATCCAATCCAATCCAATCCAATCCAACGAACGGCAACCAACCGAATCCAATCCAATCCAATCCTATCTAATCCAATCCAAGGAACGCCATCCAATCCAATCCAATCCAATCCCATCCAATCCAATCCAATCCAATCCAATCCAATCCAAGGAACGGCACCCAACCTAATCCAATCCAATGCAATCCAATCCAATCCAAACCAATCCAATCCAATCCAATCCAACCCAATCCAATCCAATCTAAGGAACGGCATCCATTCCAATCCAATCCAATCCAAGGAACGCATCAAATCCAATCCAATCCAAAAAAGGAACGGCATTCAATCCAATCCAATCGAATCCAACCCAATCCAATCCAATCAAATCCATGGAACCGCATCCAATCCAATTCAATCCACTGAACGGCATCCAATCCAATCAAATAAAAACCATTCCAATCCAATCAAATCCAATCCAACGAACGGCATCCAACCGAATCCAATCCAATCCAATCCAATACAATGCAATACAATCCAAGGAACGGCATCAAATCCAATCCAATCCAATCTAAGGATCGGCATCCAATCCAATCCAATCCTATCCAATCCAAGCAACGGCATCCAATCCAATCCAAGGAACGGCAACAAATCCAATCCAATCCAATCCAGTCCAAAGTACGGCGTCCTGCCCAATCCGATCCAAACCAACGTAATCCTATCCAATCCATTCCAAGGAACGCCATCGAATCCAATCCAATCCAATCCGATCCAATCCAATACAATCCAACCCAATCCAAGAATCGGCTTCCAATCCAATCCAATCCAATCCACTCCAATCCAATCCAATCCGGTCCACTCCAGTCCAATCCAAGAAACGGGATCCAATCCAATCCAATGCAATCCGATCGAATCCAATCCAATCAAATCAATTCCAATCCAAGGAACGGCATCCAATCCAATCCAAGGAACGGCATTCAATCCAATCCAATCCAGTCCATTGAAATCCAATCCAATCCAAGGAACGGCATCCAATCCAATCCAATCCACACCACTCTAATCCAATCCAATCCAATCCAAACCAATCCAATCCAATCCAATCAAATCCAATCCAATACAATCCAACGAACGGCAACCAACCGAATCCAATCCAATCCAATCCAAACTAATCCAATCCAAGGATCGCCATCCAATCTAATCCAATCCAATGCGATCCGATCCAATCCAATCCAATCCAATTCAATCCAATCCAATACAATACAATCCAATCCAATCCAAGGAACGGCAACAAATCCAATCCAATCCAATCCAATCCAAAGTACGGGACCCTGCCCAATCCGATCCAATCCAATCCAATCCATCCCAATCCAAGAATCGGCATCCAATCCAATCCAATCCAATCCACTCCAATCCAATCCAATCCAGTCCAGTCCAGTCCAATCCAAGAAACGGGATCCAATCCAATCGAAAGCAATCCGATCGAATCCAATCCAATCCAATCAATTCCAATCCAACGAATGGCATCCAATCCAATCCAAGGAACGGCATCCAATCCAATCCAATCCAGTCCATTGAAATCCAATCCATTCCAAGGAACGGCATCCAATCCAATCCACACCACTCCAATCCAATCCACTGAGTCCAATCCAAGAAACGGGATCCAATCCAATCCAATGCAATCCGATCGAATCCAATCCAATCCAATCCAATCAATTCCAATCCAAGGAATGGCATCCAATCCAATCCAATCCAATCCAAGGAACGGCATCCAATCCATTCCAATCCAATCCAATCCAAGGAACGGCATCCAATACAATCCAATCCAGTCCATTGAAATCCAATCCAATCCAAGGAACGGCACCCAATCCAATCCAATCCAATCCAATCCACACCACTCCAATCCAATCCAATCCAATCCAAACCAATCCAATCCAATAAAATCCAATCCAATCCAATCCAACGAACGGCAACCAACCGAATCCAATCCAATCCAATCCAATCTAATCCAATCCAAGGATCGCCATCCAATCCAATCCAATCATATCCGATCCAATCCAATTCAATCCAATTCAATCCAATCCAATACAATACAATACAATACAATACAAGGAACGGCACCCAACCTAATCCAATCCAATTCAATCCAATCCAATCCAATCCAAACCAATCCAATCAAATCCAATCCAATCCAATCCAACCCAATCCAATCCAATCTAAGGAACGGCATCCATTACAAACCAATCCAATCCAATCCATGGAACGGCATCAAATCCAATCCAATCCAATCCAATCCATTCCAATCCAACGAACGGCATCCAACCCAATCCAATCCAATCCAATCCTATCCAATCCAATCCAATCCAAGGAACGCCATACAATACAATCCACTCCAATCCGATCCAATCCGATCCAAGAAACGGCATCCAATCCAATCGAATCCAATCCAATGAAATCAAATCCAATCCAAGGAACGGCATCCAATCCAATCCAATCCAGTCCAATCCAATTCAAACCAATCCAATCCAATACAATACAATCCAATACAATCCAATCCAAGGAACGGCACTCAACCCAATCCAATCCAATGCAATCCAGTCCAAACCAATGCAATCCAATCCAATCCAATCGAAGGAACAGCATTCAATCCAATCCAATCCAACCCAATCGAAGCAACGGCATCCAATCCAATCCAATCCAATCCAACCCAATCCGATCCAATCCAATCCAATGAACGGCATCCAATCCAATCCAATCCAAACCAATCCAATCCAATCCAACCCACGGCAACCAACCGAATCCAATCCAATCCAATCCAATCCTACCGAATCTAATCCAAGGAACGCCATCCAATCCAATCCGATCCAATCCAAACCAATCCAATCCAATTCAATCCAATCCAATCCAATACAATACAATCCAATCCAAGGAACGGCACCCAACCGAACCCAATCCAATGCAATCCAATCCAATCCAGTCCAATCCAATCCAAACCAATACAATCCAATACAATACAATCCAATACAATCCAATCCAAGGAACGGCACCCAACCCAATCCAATCCAATGCAATCCAATCCAAACCAATCCAATCCAATCCAATCCAATCCAATCTAAGTAACGGCATTCAATCCAATCCAATCCAATCCAATCCAAGCAGCGGCATCCAATCCAATCCAATCCAATCGAACCCAATCCAATCCAATCCAATCCAATCCAAGGAACGGCATCCAATCCAATCCAGTCCAATCCAATCTAATCCAAGGAATCGCATCCAATCCAATCCAATCTAATCAAATCCAATACAATGAACGGCATCCAATCCAATCCAATTCAAACCAATCCAATCCAATCCAACGAACGGCAACCAACCGAATCCAATCCAATCCAATGCAATCCTATCTAATCCAATCCATGGAACGCCATCCAATCCAATCCAATCCAACCCGATCCAATCCAATACAATCCAATCCAAGGAACGGCACCCAACCTAATCCAATCCAATCCAATCCAATCCAACCCAATCCAATCCAATCTAAGGAACGGCATCCATTCCAATCCAATCCAATCTTATCCAAGTAACCGCATCCAATCCAATCCAATCCAATCCAACGAACGGCAACCAACCGAATCCAATCCAATCCAATCCTATCTAATCCAATCCAATCCAAGGAACGGCACCCAACCTAATCCAATCCAATGCAATCCAATCCAATCCAAACCAATCCAATCCAATCCAATCCAACCCAATCCAATCCAATCTAAGGAACGGCATCCATTCCAATCCAATCCAATCCAAGGAACGCATCAAATCCAATCCAATCCAAAAAAGGAACGGCATTCAATCCAATCCAATCGAATCCAACCCAATCCAATCCAATCAAATCCATGGAACCGCATCCAATCCAATTCAATCCACTGAACGGCATCCAATCCAATCAAATAAAAACCATTCCAATCCAATCAAATCCAATCCAACGAACGGTATCCAACCGAATCCAATCCAATCCGATCCAATACAATGCAATACAATCCAAGGAACGGCATCAAATCCAATCCAATCCAATCTAAGGATCGGCATCCAATCCAATCCAACCCTATCCAATCCAAGCAACGGCATCCAATCCAATCCACGGAACGGCAACAAATCCAATCCAATCCAATCCAGTCCAAAGTACGGCATCCTGCCCAATCCGATCCAAACCAACGTAATCCTATCCAATCCATTCCAAGGAACGCCATCGAATCCAATCCAATCCAATCCGATCCAATCCAATACAATCCAACCCAATCCAAGAATCGGCTTCCAATCCAATCCAATCCAATCCACTCCAATCCAATCCAATCCGGTCCACTCCAGTCCAATCCAAGAAACGGGATCCAATCCAATCCAATGCAATCCGATCGAATCCAATCCAATCAAATCAATTCCAATCCAAGGAACGGCATCCAATCCAATCCAAGGAACGGCATTCAATCCAATCCAATCCAGTCCGTTGAAATCCAATCCAATCCAAGGAACGGCATCCAATCCAATCCAATCCACACCACTCTAATCCAATCCAATCCAATCCAAACCAATCCAATCCAATCCAATCAAATCCAATCCAATACAATCCAACGAACGGCAACCAACCGAATCCAATCCAATCCAATCCAAACTAATCCAATCCAAGGATCGCCATCCAATATAATCCAATCTAATGCGATCCGATCCAATCCAATCCAATCCAATTCAATCCAATCCAATACAATACAATCCAATCCAATCCAAGGAACGGCAACAAATCCAATCCAATCCAATCCAATCCAAAGTACGGGACCCTGCCCAATCCGATCCAATCCAATCCAATCCAACCCAATCCAAGAATCGGCATCCAATCCAATCCAATCCAATCCACTCCAATCCAATCCAATCCAGTCCAGTCCAGTCCAATCCAAGAAACGGGATCCAATCCAATCGAAAGCAATCCGATCGAATCCAATCCAATCCAATCAATTCCAATCCAACGAATGGCATCCAATCCAATCCAAGGAACGGCATCCAATCCAATCCAATCCAGTCCATTGAAATCCAATCCATTCCAAGGAACGGCATCCAATCCAATCCACACCACTCCAATCCAATCCACTGAGTCCAATCCAAGAAACGGGATCCAATCCAATCCAATGCAATCCGATCGAATCCAATCCAATCCAATCCAATCAATTCCAATCCAAGGAATGGCATCCAATCCAATCCAATCCAATCCAAGGAACGGCATCCAATCCATTCCAATCCAATCCAATCCAAGGAACGGCATCCAATACAATCCAATCCAGTCCATTGAAATCCAATCCAATCCAAGGAACGGCACCCAATCCAATCCAATTCAATCCAATCCACACCACTCCAATCCAATCCAATCCAATCCAAACCAATCCAATCCAATAAAATCCAATCCAATCCAATCCAACGAACGGCAACCAACCGAATCCAATCCAATCCAATCCAATCTAATCCAATCCAAGGATCGCCATCCAATCCAATCCAATCATATCCGATCCAATCCAATCCAATCCAATTCAATCCAATCCAATACAATACAATACAATACAATCCAAGGAACGGCACCCAACCTAATCCAATCCAATTCAATCCAATCCAATCCAATCCAAACCAATCCAATCAAATCCAATCCAATCCAACCCAATCCAATCCAATCTAAGGAACGGCATCCATTACAATCCAATCCAATCCAAGGAACGGCATCAAATCCAATCCAATCCAATCCAATCCATTCCAATACAACGAACGGCATCCAACCCAATCCAATCCAATCCAATCCTATCCAATCCAATCCAATCCAAGGAACGCCATACAATACAATCCACTCCAATCCGATCCAATCCGATCCAAGAAACGGCATCCAATCCAATCGAATCCAATCCAATGAAATCAAATCCAATCCAAGGAACGGCATCCAATCCAATCCAATCCAGTCCAATCCAATCCAAACCAATCCAATCCAATACAATCCAATCCAATACAATCCAATCCAAGGAACGGCACTCAACCCAATCCAATCCAATGCAATCCAGTCCAAACCAATGCAATCCAATCCAATCCAATCGAAGGAACGGCATTCAATCCAATCCAATCCAACCCAATCGAAGCAACGGCATCCAATCCAATCCAATCCAATCCAACCCAATCCGATCCAATCCAATCCAATGAACGGCATCCAATCCAATCCAATCCAAACCAATCCAATCCAATCCAATCCAACCCACGGCAACCAACCGAATCCAATCCAATCCAATCCAATCCTACCGAATCCAATCCAAGGAACGCCATCCAATCCAATCCGATCCAATCCAAACCAATCCAATCCAATTCAATCCAATCCAATCCAATACAATACAATCCAATCCAGGGAACGGCACCCAACCTAACCCAATCCAATGCAATCCAATCCAATCCAGTCCAATCCAATCCAAACCAATACAATCCAATACAATACAATCCAATACAATCCAATCCAAGGAACGGCACCCAACCCAATCCAATCCAATGCAATCCAATCCAAACCAATCCAATCCAATCCAATGCAATCTAAGTAACGGCATTCAATCCAATCCAATCCAATCCAATCCAAGCAGCGGCATCCAATCCAATCCAATCCAATCGAACCCAATCCAATTCAATCCAATCCAATCCAATCCAAGGAACGGCATCCAATCCAATCCAGTCCAATCCAATCTAATCCAAGGAATCGCATCCAATCCAATCCAATCTAATCCAATCCAATACAATGAACGGCATCCAATCCAATCCAATCCAAACCAATCCAATCCAATCCAACGAACGGCAACCAACCGAATCCAATCCAATCCAATGCAATCCTATCTAATCCAATCCATGGAACGCCATCCAATCCAATCCAATCCAATCCGATCCAATCCAATACAATCCAATCCAAGGAACGGCACCCAACCTAATCCAATCCAATCCAATCCAATCCAACCCAATCCAATCCAATCTAATTAACGGCATCCATTCCAATCCAATCCAATCTAATCCAAGTAACCGCATCCAATCCAATCCCATCCAATCCAATGAACGGCATCCAATCCAATCCAAACCAATCCAATCCAATCCAATCCAACGAACGGCAACCAACCGAATCCAATCCAATCCAATCCTATCTAATCCAATCCAAGGAACGCCATCCAATCCAATCCAATCCAATCCGATCCAATCCAATCCAATCCAATCCAATCCAATCCAATCCAATCCAATTCAATCCAATCCAATCCAATCCAATCCAATCCAATCCAATCCAAGGAACGGCACCCAACCTAATCCAATCCAATGCAATCCAATCCAATCCAATCCAAACCAATCCAATCCAATCCAATCCAATCAAATCCAACCCAATCCAATCCAATCTAAGGAACGGCATCCATTCCAATCCAATCCAATCTAATCCAAGTAACCGCATCCAATCCAATCCCATCCAATCCAATGAACGGCATCCAATCCAATCCAAACCAATCCAATCCAATCCAATCCAACGAACGGCAACCAACCGAATCCAATCCAATCCAATCCTATCTAATCCAATCCAAGGAACGCCATCCAATCCAATCCAATCCAATCCCATCCAATCCAATCCAATCCAATTCAATCCAATCCAATCCAATCCAATCCAAGGAACGGCACCCAACCTAATCCAATCCAATGCAATCCAATCCAATCCAAACCAATCCAATCCAATCCAATCCAACCCAATCCAATCCAATCTAAGGAACGGCATCCATTCCAATCCAATCCAATCCAAGGAACGCATCAAATCCAATCCAATCCAAAAAAGGAACGGCATTCAATCCAATCCAATCGAATCCAACCCAATCCAATCCAATCAAATCCATGGAACCGCATCCAATCCAATTCAATCCACTGAACGGCATCCAATCCAATCAAATAAAAACCATTCCAATCCAATCAAATCCAATCCAACGAACGGCATCCAACCGAATCCAATCCAATCCAATCCAATACAATGCAATACAATCCAAGGAACGGCATCAAATCCAATCCAATCCAATCTAAGGATCGGCATCCAATCCAATCCAATCCTATCGAATCCAAGCAACGGCATCCAATCCAATCCAAGGAACGGCAACAAATCCAATCCAATCCAATCCAGTCCAAAGTACGGCATCCTGCCCAATCCGATCCAATCCAATCCAATCCAACCCAATCCAAGAATCGGCATCCAATCCAATCCAATCCAATCCACTCCAATCCAATCCAATCCAGTCCAGTCCAGTCCAATCCAAGAAACGGGATCCAATCCAATCGAAAGCAATCCGATCGAATCCAATCCAATCCAATCAATTCCAATCCAACGAATGGCATCCAATCCAATCCAAGGAACGGCATCCAATCCAATCCAATCCAGTCCATTGAAATCCAATCCATTCCAAGGAACGGCATCCAATCCAATCCACACCACTCCAATCCAATCCACTGAGTCCAATCCAAGAAACGGGATCCAATCCAATCCAATGCAATCCGATCGAATCCAACCCAATCCAATCCAATCAATTCCAATCCAAGGAATGGCACCCAATCCAATCCAATTCAATCCAATCCACACCACTCCAATCCAATCCAATCCAATCCAAACCAATCCAATCCAATAAAATCCAATCCAATCCAATCCAACGAACGGCAACCAACCGAATCCAATCCAATCCAATCCAATCTAATCCAATCCAAGGATCGCCATCCAATCCAATCCAATCATATCCGATCCAATCCAATCCAATCCAATTCAATCCAATCCAATACAATACAATACAATACAATCCAAGGAACGGCACCCAACCTAATCCAATCCAATTCAATCCAATCCAATCCAATCCAAACCAATCCAATCAAATCCAATCCAATCCAACCCAATCCAATCCAATCTAAGGAACGGCATCCATTACAATCCAATCCAATCCAAGGAACGGCATCAAATCCAATCCAATCCAATCCAATCCATTCCAATACAACGAACGGCATCCAACCCAATCCAATCCAATCCAATCCTATCCAATCCAATCCAATCCAAGGAACGCCATACAATACAATCCACTCCAATCCGATCCAATCCGATCCAAGAAACGGCATCCAATCCAATCGAATCCAATCCAATGAAATCAAATCCAATCCAAGGAACGGCATCCAATCCAATCCAATCCAGTCCAATCCAATCCAAACCAATCCAATCCAATACAATCCAATCCAATACAATCCAATCCAAGGAACGGCACTCAACCCAATCCAATCCAATGCAATCCAGTCCAAACCAATGCAATCCAATCCAATCCAATCGAAGGAACGGCATTCAATCCAATCCAATCCAACCCAATCGAAGCAACGGCATCCAATCCAATCCAATCCAATCCAACCCAATCCGATCCAATCCAATCCAATGAACGGCATCCAATCCAATCCAATCCAAACCAATCCAATCCAATCCAATCCAACCCACGGCAACCAACCGAATCCAATCCAATCCAATCCAATCCTACCGAATCCAATCCAAGGAACGCCATCCAATCCAATCCGATCCAATCCAAACCAATCCAATCCAATTCAATCCAATCCAATCCAATACAATACAATCCAATCCAGGGAACGGCACCCAACCTAACCCAATCCAATGCAATCCAATCCAATCCAGTCCAATCCAATCCAAACCAATACAATCCAATACAATACAATCCAATACAATCCAATCCAAGGAATGGCACCCAACCCAATCCAATCCAATGCAATCCAATCCAAACCAATCCAATCCAATCCAATGCAATCTAAGTAACGGCATTCAATCCAATCCAATCCAATCCAATCCAAGCAGCGGCATCCAATCCAATCCAATCCAATCGAACCCAATCCAATTCAATCCAATCCAATCCAATCCAAGGAACGGCATCCAATCCAATCCAGTCCAATCCAATCTAATCCAAGGAATCGCATCCAATCCAATCCAATCTAATCCAATCCAATACAATGAACGGCATCCAATCCAATCCAATCCAAACCAATCCAATCCAATCCAACGAACGGCAACCAACCGAATCCAATCCAATCCAATGCAATCCTATCTAATCCAATCCATGGAACGCCATCCAATCCAATCCAATCCAATCCGATCCAATCCAATACAATCCAATCCAAGGAACGGCACCCAACCTAATCCAATCCAATCCAATCCAATCCAACCCAATCCAATCCAATCTAATTAACGGCATCCATTCCAATCCAATCCAATCTAATCCAAGTAACCGCATCCAATCCAATCCCATCCAATCCAATGAACGGCATCCAATCCAATCCAAACCAATCCAATCCAATCCAATCCAACGAACGGCAACCAACCGAATCCAATCCAATCCAATCCTATCTAATCCAATCCAAGGAACGCCATCCAATCCAATCCAATCCAATCCGATCCAATCCAATCCAATCCAATCCAATCCAATCCAATCCAATTCAATCCAATCCAATCCAATCCAATCCAATCCAATCCAAGGAACGGCACCCAACCTAATCCAATCCAATGCAATCCAATCCAATCCAATCCAAACCAATCCAATCCAATCCAATCCAATCAAATCCAACCCAATCCAATCCAATCTAAGGAACGGCATCCATTCCAATCCAATCCAATCTAATCCAAGTAACCGCATCCAATCCAATCCCATCCAATCCAATGAACGGCATCCAATCCAATCCAAACCAATCCAATCCAATCCAATCCAACGAACGGCAACCAACCGAATCCAATCCAATCCAATCCTATCTAATCCAATCCAAGGAACGCCATCCAATCCAATCCAATCCAATCCCATCCAATCCAATCCAATCCAATTCAATCCAATCCAATCCAATCCAATCCAAGGAACGGCACCCAACCTAATCCAATCCAATGCAATCCAATCCAATCCAAACCAATCCAATCCAATCCAATCCAACCCAATCCAATCCAATCTAAGGAACGGCATCCATTCCAATCCAATCCAATCCAAGGAACGCATCAAATCCAATCCAATCCAAAAAAGGAACGGCATTCAATCCAATCCAATCGAATCCAACCCAATCCAATCCAATCAAATCCATGGAACCGCATCCAATCCAATTCAATCCACTGAACGGCATCCAATCCAATCAAATAAAAACCATTCCAATCCAATCAAATCCAATCCAACGAACGGCATCCAACCGAATCCAATCCAATCCAATCCAATACAATGCAATACAATCCAAGGAACGGCATCAAATCCAATCCAATCCAATCTAAGGATCGGCATCCAATCCAATCCAATCCTATCGAATCCAAGCAACGGCATCCAATCCAATCCAAGGAACGGCAACAAATCCAATCCAATCCAATCCAGTCCAAAGTACGGCATCCTGCCCAATCCAATCCAAACCAATACAATCCAATACAATACAATCCAATACAATCCAATCCAAGGAACGGCACCCAACCCAATCCAATCCAATGCAATCCAATCCAAACCAATCCAATCCAATCCAATCCAATCTAAGTAACGGCATTCAATCCAATCCAATCCAATCCAATCCAAGCAGCGGCATCCAATGCAATCCAATCCAATCGAACCCAATCCAATCCAATCCAATCCAATCCAAGGAACGGCATCCAATCCAATCCAGTCCAATCCAATCTAATCCAAGGAATCGCATCCAATCCAATCCAATCTAATCCAATCCAATCCAATGAACGGCATCCAATCCAATCCAATCCAAACCAATCCAATCCAATCCAACGAACGGCAACCAACCGAATCCAATCCAATCCAATGCAATCCTATCTAATCCAATCCATGGAACGCCATCCAATACAATCCAATCCAATCCGATCCAATCCAATACAATCCAATCCAAGGAACGGCACCCAACCTAATCCAATCCAATCCAATCCAATCCAACCCAATCCAATCCAATCTAAAGAACGGCATCCATTCCAATCCAATCCAATCTAATCCAAGTAACCGCATCCAATCCAATCCCATCCAATCCAATGAACGGCATCCAATCCAATCCAAACCAATCCAATCCAATCCAATCCAACGAACGGCAACCAACCGAATCCAATCCAATCCAATCCTATCTAATCCAATCCAAGGAACGCCATCCAATCCAATCCAATCCAATCCGATCCAATCCAATCCAATCCAATCCAATCCAATCCAATCCAATCCAATTCAATCCAATCCAATCCAATCCAATCCAATCCAAGGGACGGCACCCAACCTAATCCAATCCAATGCATTCCAATCCAATCCAATCCAATCCAATCCAAACCAATCCAATCCAATCCAATCCAATCCAATGCAATCCAATCAAATCCAACCCAATCCAATCCAATCTAAGGAACGGCATCCATTCCAATCCAATCCAATCTAATACAAGTAACCGCATCCAATCCAATCCCATCCAATCCAATGAACGGCATCCAATCCAATCCAAACCAATCCAATCCAATCCAATCCAACGAACGGCAACCAACCGAATCCAATCCAATCCAATCCTATCTAATCCAATCCAAGGAACGCCATCCAATCCAATCCAATCCAATCCCATCCAATCCAATCCAATCCAATTCAATCCAATCCAATCCAATCCAATCCAAGGAACGGCACCCAACCTAATCCAATCCAATGCAATCCAATCCAATCCAAACCAATCCAGTCCAATCCAATCCAACCCAATCCAATCCAACCTAAGGAACGGCATCCATTCCAATCCAATCCAATCCAAGGAACGCATCAAATCCAATCCAATCCAAAAAAGGAACGGCATTCAATCCAATCCAATCGAATCCAACCCAATCCAATCCAATCAAATCCATGGAACCGCATCCAATCCAATTCAATCCACTGAACGGCATCCAATCCAATCAAATAAAAACCATTCCAATCCAATCAAATCCAATCCAACGAACGGCATCCAACCGAATCCAATCCAATCCAATCCAATACAATACAATACAATCCAAGGAACGGCATCAAATCCAATCCAATCCAATCTAAGGATCGGCATCCAATCCAATCCAATGCTATCCAATCCAAGCAACGGCATCCAATCCAATCCAAGGAACGGCAACAAATCCAATCCAATCCAATCCAGTCCAAAGTACGGCATCCTGCCCAATCCGATCCAAACCAACGTAATCCTATCCAATCCATTCCAAGGAACGCCATCGAATCCAATCCAATCCAATCCGATCCAATCCAATACAATCCAACCCAATCCAAGAATCGGCTTCCAATCCAATCCAATCCAATCCACTCCAATCCAATCCAATCCAGTCCACTCCAGTCCAATCCAAGAAACGGGATCCAATCCAATACAATGCAATCCGATCGAATCCAATCCAATCAAATCAATTCCAATCCAAGGAACGGCATCCAATCCAATCCAAGGAACGGCATGCAATCCAATCCAATCCAGTCCATTGAAATCCAATCCAATCCAAGGAACGGCATCCAATCCAATCCAATCCACACCACTCTAATCCAATCCAATCCAATCCAAACCAATCCAATCCAATCCAATCCAATCAAATCCAATCCAATACAATCCAACGAACGGCAACCAACCGAATCCAATCCAATCCAATCCAAACTAATCCAATCCAAGGATCGCCATCCAATCTAATCCAATCCAATGCGATCCGATCCAATCCAATCCAATCCAATTCAATCCAATCCAATACAATACAATCCAATCCAATCCAAGGAACGGCAACAAATCCAATCCAATCCAATCCAATCCAAAGTACGGGACCCTGCCCAATCCGATCCAATCCAATCCAATCCAACCCAATCCAAGAATCGGCATCCAATCCAATCCAATCCAATCCACTCCAATCCAATCCAATCCAGTCCAGTCCAGTCCAATCCAAGAAACGGGATCCAATCCAATCGAAAGCAATCCGATCGAATCCAATCCAATCCAATCAATTCCAATCCAACGAATGGCATCCAATCCAATCCAAGGAACGGCATCCAATCCAATCCAATCCAGTCCATTGAAATCCAATCCAATCCAAGGAACGGCATCCAATCCAAACCAATCCACACCACTCTAATCCAATCCAATCCAATCCAATCCAAACCAATCCAATCCAATCCAATCAAATCCAATCCAATACAATCCAACGAACGGCAACCAACCGAATCCAATCCAATCCAATCCAAACTAATCCAATCCAAGGATCGCCATCCAATCTAATCCAATCCAATCCGATCCAATCCAATCCAATCCAATTCAATCCAATCCAATCCAATCCAATACAATACAATCCAATCCAATCCATTCCAAGGAACGGCAACAAATCCAATCCAATCCAATCCAATCCAAAGTACGGCACCCTGCCCAATCCGATCCAATCCAATCCAATCCAACCCAATCCAAGAATCGGATTCGAATCCAATCCAATCCAATCCACTCCAATCCAATCCAATCCAGTCCAGTCCAGTCCAATCCAAGAAACGGGATCCAATCCAATCGAAAGCAATCCGATCGAATCCAATTCAATCCAATCCAATCAATTCCAATCCAACGAATGGCATCCAATCCAATCCAAGGAACGGCATCCAATCCAATCCAATCCAATCCAGTCCATTGAAATCCAATCCAATCCAAGGAACGGCATCCAATCCAATCCACACCACTCCAATCCAATCCACTCAGTCCTATCCAAGAAACGGGATCCAATCCAATCCAATGCAATCCGATCGAATCCAATCCAATCCAATCCAATCAATTCCAATCCAAGGAATGGCATCCAATCCAATCCAATCCAATCCAAGGAACGGCATCCAATCCATTCCAATCCAATCCAATCCAAGGAACGGCATCCAATACAATCCAATCCAGTCCATTGAAATCCAATCCAATCCAAGGAACGGCACCCAATCCAATCCAATCCAATCCAATCCACACCACTCCAATCCAATCCAATCCAATCCAAACCAATCCAATCCAATCAAATCCAATCCAATACAATCCAACGAACGGCAACCAACCGAATGCAATCCAATCCAATCCAATCTAATCCAATCCAAGGATCGCCATCCAATCCAATCCAATCCAATCCGATCCAATCCAATCCACTCCAATTCAATCCAATCCAATACAATACAATAAAATCCAATCCAAGGAACGGCACCCAACGTAATCCAATCCAATTCAATCAAATCCAATCCAATCCAATCCAACCCAATCCAATCCAATCTAAGGAACGGCATCCATTACAATCCAATCCAATCCAATCCAAGGAACGGCATCCAATCCAATCCAATCCAATCCAACCCAATCCGATTGAATCCAGTCCAATGAACGGCATCCAATCCAATCCAATCCAAACCAATCCAATCCAATCCAATCCAACCCACGGCAACCAACCGAATCCAATCCAATCCAATCCAAGCAGCGGCATCCAATCCAATCCAATCCAATCGAACCCAATCCAATCCAATCCAATCCAAGGAACGGCATCCAATCCAATCCAGTCCAATCCAATCTCATCCAAGGAATCGCATCCAATCCAATCCAATCTAATCCAATCCAATACAATGAACGGCATCCAATCCAATCCAATCCAAACCAATCCAATCCAATCCAACGAACGGCAACCAACCGAATCCAATCCAATCCAATGCAATCCTATCTAATCCAATCCATGGAACGCCATCCAATACAATCCAATCCAATCCGATCCAATCCAATACAATCCAATCCAAGGAACGGCACCCAACCTAATCCAATCCAATCCAATCCAATCCAACCCAATCCAATCCAATCTAAGGAACGGCATCCATTCCAATCCAATCCAATCTAATCCAAGTAACCGCATCCAATCCAATCCAATCCAATCCAACGAACGGCAACCAACCGAATCCAATCCAATCCAATCCTATCTAATCCAATCCAAGGAACGCCATCCAATCCAATCCAATCCAATCCCATCCAATCCAATCCAATCCAATCCAATCCAAGGAACGGCACCCAACCTAATCCAATCCAATGCAATCCAATCCAATCCAAACCAATCCAATCCAATCCAATCCAACCCAATCCAATCCAATCTAAGGAACGGCATCCATTCCAATCCAATCCAATCCAAGGAACGCATCAAATCCAATCCAATCCAAAAAAGGAACGGCATTCAACCCAATCCAATCGAATCCAACCCAATCCAATCCAATCAAATCCATGGAACCGCATCCAATCCAATTCAATCCACTGAACGGCATCCAATCCAATCAAATAAAAACCATTCCAATCCAATCAAATCCAATCCAACGAACGGCATCCAACCGAATCCAATCCAATCCAATCCAATACAATGCAATACAATCCAAGGAACGGCATCAAATCCAATCCAATCCAATCTAAGGATCGGCATCCAATCCAATCCAATCCTATCCAATCCAAGCAACGGCATCCAATCCAATCCAAGGAACGGCAACAAATCCAATCCAATCCAATCCAGTCCAAAGTACGGCGTCCTGCCCAATCCGATCCAAACCAACGTAATCCTATCCAATCCATTCCAAGGAACGCCATCGAATCCAATCCAATCCAATCCGATCCAATCCAATACAATCCAACCCAATCCAAGAATCGGCTTCCAATCCAATCCAATCCAATCCACTCCAATCCAATCCAATCCGGTCCACTCCAGTCCAATCCAAGAAACGGGATCCAATCCAATCCAATGCAATCCGATCGAATCCAATCCAATCAAATCAATTCCAATCCAAGGAACGGCATCCAATCCAATCCAAGGAACGGCATTCAATCCAATCCAATCCAGTCCATTGAAATCCAATCCAATCCAAGGAACGGCATCCAATCCAATCCAATCCACACCACTCGAATCCAATCCAATCCAATCCAAACCAATCCAATCCAATCCAATCCAATCAAATCCAATCCAATACGATCCAACGAACGGCAACCAACCGAATCCAATCCAATCCAATCCAAACTAATCCAATCCAAGGATCGCCATCCAATCTAATCCAATCCAATGCGATCCGATCCAATCCAATCCAATCCAATCCAATCCAATCCACTCCAATCCAATCCAATCCAGCCCAGTCCAGTCCAGTCCAATCCAAGAAACGGGATCCAATCCAACCGAATGCAATCCGATCGAATCGAATCCAATCCAATCCAATCAATTCCAATCCAAGGAATGGCATCCAATCCAATCCAATCCAATCCAAGGAACGGCATCCAATCCAATCCAATCCAGTCCATTGAAATCCAATACAATCCAAGGAACGGCATCCAATCCAATCCAATCCACACCACTCCAACCAATCCAATCCAATCTAAACCAATCCAATCCAATCAAATCCAATCCAATATAATCCAACGAACGGCAACCAACCGAATCCAATCCAATCCAATCCAATCTAATCCGATCCAAGGATCGCCATCCAATCCAATCCAATCCGATCCAATCCAATCCAATCCAATTCAATCCAATCCAATACAATCCAATACAATCCAATCCAAGGAACGGCACCCAACCTAATCCAATCCAATTCAATCCAATACAAACCAATCCAATCAAATCCAATCCAATCCAACCCAATCCAATCCAATCTAAGGAACGGCATCCATTCCAATCCAATCCAAGGAACGGCATCCAATCAAATCCAATCCAATCCAACCCAATCCAATCCAATCTTAGGAACGGCATCCATTCCAATCCAATCCAATCCAAGGAACGGCATCAAATCCAATCCAATCCAATCCAATCCATTCCAATCCAACGAACGGCATCCAACCCAATCCAATCCAATCCAATCCTATCCAATCCAACCCAATCCGATCCAATCCAATCGAATCCAATTCAATCCAATCCAATCCAATACAATTCAATACAATCCAATCCAAGGAACGGCACCCAACCTAATCCAATCCAATTCAATCCAATCCAATCCAATCCAAACCAATCCAATCAAATCCAATCCAATCCAACCCAATCCAATCCAATCTAAGGAACGGCATCCATTCCAATCCAATCCAAGGAACGGCATCAAATCCAATCCAATCCAATCCAATCCATTCCAATACAATGAACGGCATCCAACCCAACCCAATCCAATCCAATCCTATCCAATCCAATCCAATCCAAGGAACGCCATACAATCCAATCCAATCCAATCCGATCCAATCCGATCCAAGAAACGGCATCCAATCCAATCGAATCCAATCCAATGAAATCAAATCCAATCCAAGGAACGGCATCCAATCCAATCCAATCCAGTCCAATCCAATCCAAACCAATCCAATCCAATACAATACAATCCAATACAATTCCAATGCAAGGAACGGCACCCAACCCAATCCAATCCAATGCAATCCAATCCAAACCAATCCAATCCAATCTAAGGATCGGCATCTTATCCAATCCAATCCTATCGAATGCAAGCAACGGCATCCAATCCAATCCAAGGAACGGCAACAAATCCAATCCAATCCAATCCAATCCAAAGTACGGCATCCTGCCCAATCCGATCCAAACCAACCTAATCCTATCCAATCCATTCCAAGGAACGCCATCGAATCCAATCCAATCCAATCCGATCCAATCCAATCCAATCCAACCCAATCCAAGAATCGGCTTCCAATCCAATCCAATCCAATCCACTCCAATCCAATCCAATCCAGTCCAGTCCAGTCCAATCCAAGAAACGGGATCCAATCCAATCCAATGCAATCCGATCGAATCCAATCCAATCCAATCCAATCAATTCCAATCCAAGGAATGGCATCCAATCCAATCCAATCCAATCCAAGGAACGGCATCCAATCCAATCCAATCCAGTCCATTGAAATCCACTCCAATCCAAGGAACGGAATCCAATCCAATCCAATCCACACCACTCCAATCCAATCCAATCCAATCCAATCCAATCCTATCCAATCCAAGCAACGGCATCCAATCCAATCCAAGGAACGGCAACAAATCCAATCCAATCCAAAGTACGGCATCCTGCCCAATCCGATCCAAACCAACCTAATCCTATCCAATCCATTCCAAGGAACGCCATCGAATCCAATCCAATCCAATCCGATCCAATCCAATCCAATCCAATCCAACCCAATCCTAGAATCGGCTTCCAATCCAATCCAATCCACTCCAATCCAATCCAATCCAGTCCAGTCCATTCCAGTCCAATCCAAGAAACGGGATCCAATCCAATCCAATGCAATCAATTCCAATCCAAGGAATGGCATCCAATCCAATCCAATCCAAGGAACGGCATCCAATCCAATCCAGTCCATTGAAATCCAATCCAATACAAGGACCGGCATGCAATCCAATCCAATCCACATCATTCCAATCCAATCCAATCCAAACCAATCCAATCCAATCAAATCCAATCCAATACAATCCAACGAACGGCAACCAACCGAATCCAATCCAATCCAATACAATCTAATCCAATCCAAAGATCGCCATCCAATCCAATCCAATCCAATCCGATCCAATCCAATCCAATCCAATTCAATCCAATCCAATGCAATCCAATACAATGCAATCCAAGGAACGGCAGCCAACCTAATCCAATCCAATTCAATTCAATCCAATCCAATCCAATCCAATGCAATCCACACCAATCCAATCCAATCCAATCCAATCCAACCCAATCCAATCCAATCTAAGGAACGGCATCCATTCCAATCCAATCCAATCCAATCCAAGGAACGGCATCAAATCCAATCCAATCCAATCAAATCCAATCCAATCCATTCCAATCCAACGAACGGCATCCAACCCAATCCAATCCAATCCAATTCTATCCAATCCAATCCAATCCAAGGAACGCCATACAATCCAATCCAATCCAATCCGATCCAATCCGATCCAAGAAACGGCATCCAATCCAATCGAATCCAATCCAATTAAATCAAATCCAATCCAAGGAACGGCATCCAATCCAATCCAATCCAGTCCAATCCAATTCAAACCAATCCAATACAATCCAATCCAATCCAATCTAAGGAACGGCACTCAACACAATCCAATCCAATGCAATCCAGTCCAAACCAATGCAATCCAATCCAATCCAATCGAAGGAACGGCATTCAATCCAATCCAATCCAATCCAATCGAAGCAACGGCATCCAATCCAATCCAATCCAATCCAATCTAATTCAAGGAACCGCATCCAATCCAATCCAATGAACGGCATCCAATCCAATCCAATCCAAACCAATCCATTCCAATCCAATCCAACGAACGGCAACCAACCGAATCCAATCCAATCCTATCGAATCCAATCCAAGGAACGCCATCCAATCCAATCCGATCCAATCCAATCCAATCCAATTCAATCCAATCCAATCCAATCCAATCCAATCCAATCCAAGGAACGGCACCCAACCTAACCCAATCCAATGCAATCCAATCCAATCCAGCCCAATCCAATCCAAACCAATACAATCCAATACAATCCAATCCAATACAATCCAATCCAAGGAACGGCACCCAAATTAATCCAATCCAATGCAATCCAATCCAAACCAATCCAATACAATCCAATCCAATCCAATCTAAGGAACGGCATTCAATCCAATCCAATCCAATCCAATCCAAGCAACGGCATCCAATCCAATCCAATCCAACCCAATCCAATCCAATCCAATTCAATCCAATCCAAGGAACGGCATCCAATCCAATCCAGTCCAATCCAATCTAATCCAAGGAATCGCATCCAATCCAATCCAATCTAATCCAATCCAATCCAATGAACGGCATCCAATCCAATCCAATCCAAACCAATCCAATCCAATCCAACGAACGGCAACCAACCGAATCCAATCCAATCCAATCCAATCCTATCTAATCCAATCCAAGGAACGCCATCAATTTCAATGCAATCCAACCCGATCCAATCCAATCCAATCCAATCCAATCCAATCCAATACAATCCATTCCAAGGAACGGCACCCAACCTAATCCAATCCAATCCAATCCAACCCAATCCAATCCAATCTAAGGAACGGCATCCATTCCAATCCAATCCAATCTAATCCAAGGAACCGCATCCAATCCAATCCCATCCAATGCAATGAACGGCATCCAATCCAATCCAATCCAAACCAATCCAATCCAATCCAATCCAACGAACGGCAACCAACCGAATCCAATCCAATCCAATCCTATCTAATCCAATCCAAGGAACGCCATCCAATCTAATCCAATCCAATCCCATCCAATCCAATCCAATCCAATCCAATCAATTCCAATCCAAGGAATGGCATCCAATCCAATCCAATCCAATCCAAGGAACGGCATCCAATCCATTCCAATCCAATCCAATCCAAGGAACGGCATCCAATACAATCCAATCCTGTCCATTGAAATCCAATCCAATCCAAGGAACGGCACCCAATCCAATCCAATCCAATCCAATCCACACCACTCCAATCCAATCCAATCCAATCCAAACCAATCCAATCCAATCAAATCCAATACAATACAATCCAACGAACGGCAACCAACCGAATGCAATCCAATCCAATCCAATCTAATCCAATCCAAGGATCGCCATCCAATCCAATCCAATCCAATCCGATCCAATCCAATCCAATCCAATTCAATCCAATCCAATCCAATACAATAAAATCCAATCCAAGGAACGGCACCCAACGTAATCCAATCCAATTCAATCAAATCCAATCCAATCCAATCCAACCCAATCCAATCCAATCTAAGGAACGGCATCCATTACAATCCAATCCAATCCAATCCAAGGAACGGCATCCAATCCAATCCAATCCAATCCAACCCAATCCGATCCAATCCAATCCAATGAACGGCATCCAATCCAATCCAATCCAAACCAATCCAATCCAATCCAATCCAATCCAACCCACGGCAACCAACCGAATCCAATCCAATCCAATCCAAGCAGCGGCATCCAATCCAATCCAATCCAATCGAACCCAATCCAATCCAATCCAATCCAAGGAACGGCATCCAATCCAATCCAGTCCAATCCAATCTAATCCAAGGAATCGCATCCAATCCAATCCAATCTAATCCAATCCAATACAATGAACGGCATCCAATCCAATCCAATCCAAACCAATCCAATCCAATCCAACGAACGGCAACCAACCGAATCCAATCCAATCCAATGCAATCCTATCTAATCCAATCCATGGAACGCCATCCAATCCAATCCAATCCAATCCGATCCAATCCAATACAATCCAATCCAAGGAACGGCACCCAACCTAATCCAATCCAATCCAATCCAATCCAACCCAATCCAATCCAATCTAAGGAACGGCATCCATTCCAATCCAATCCAATCTAATCCAAGTAACCGCATCCAATCCAATCCAATCCAACGAACGGCAACCAACCGAATCCAATCCAATCCAATCCTATCTAATCCAATCCAAGGAACGCCATCCAATCCAATCCAATCCAATCCCATCCAATCCAATCCAATCCAATCCAATCCAAGGAACGGCACCCAACCTAATCCAATCCAATGCAATCCAATCCAATCCAAACCAATCCAATCCAATCCAATCCAACCCAATCCAATCCAATCTAAGGAACGGCATCCATTCCAATCCAATCCAATCCAAGGAACGCATCAAATCCAATCCAATCCAAAAAAGGAACGGCATTCAATCCAATCCAATCGAATCCAACCCAATCCAATCCAATCAAATCCATGGAACCGCATCCAATCCAATTCAATCCACTGAACGGCATCCAATCCAATCAAATAAAAACCATTCCAATCCAATCAAATCCAATCCAACGAACGGCATCCAACCGAATCCAATCCAATCCAATCCAATACAATGCAATACAATCCAAGGAACGGCATCAAATCCAATCCAATCCAATCTAAGGATCGGCATCCAATCCAATCCAATCCTATCCAATCCAAGCAACGGCATCCAATCCAATCCAAGGAACGGCAACAAATCCAATCCAATCCAATCCAGTCCAAAGTACGGCGTCCTGCCCAATCCGATCCAAACCAACGTAATCCTATCCAATCCATTCCAAGGAACGCCATCGAATCCAATCCAATCCAATCCGATCCAATCCAATACAATCCAACCCAATCCAAGAATCGGCTTCCAATCCAATCCAATCCAATCGACTCCAATCCAATCCAATCCGGTCCACTCCAGTCCAATCCAAGAAACGGGATCCAATCCAATCCAATGCAATCCGATCGAATCCAATCCAATCAAATCAATTCCAATCCAAGGAACGGCATCCAATCCAATCCAAGGAACGGCATTCAATCCAATCCAATCCAGTCCATTGAAATCCAATCCAATCCAAGGAACGGCATCCAATCCAATCCAATCCACACCACTCTAATCCAATCCAATCCAATCCAAACCAATCCAATCCAATCCAATCAAATCCAATCCAATACGATCCAACGAACGGCAACCAACCGAATCCAATCCAATCCAATCCAAACTAATCCAATCCAAGGATCGCCATCCAATCTAATCCAATCCAATGCGATCCGATCCAATCCAATCCAATCCAATCCAATCCAATCCACTCCACTCCAATCCAATCCAATCCAGTCCAGTCCAGTCCAATCCAAGAAACGGGATCCAATCCAATCCAATGCAATCCGATCGAATCCAATCCAATCCAATCCAATCAATTCCAATCCAAGGAATGGCATCCAATCCAATCCAATCCAATCCAAGGAACGGCATCCAATCCAATCCAATCCAGTCCATTGAAATCCAATACAATCCAAGGAACGGCAACCAACCGAATCCAATCCAATCCAATCCAATCCTATCTAATCCAATCCAAGGAACGCCATCAATTTCAATGCAATCCAACCCGATCCAATCCAATCCAATACAATCCAATCCAATACAATCCAATCCAAGGAACGGCACCCAACCTAATCCAATCCAATCCAATCCAACCCAATCCAATCCAATCTAAGGAACGGCATCCATTCCAATCCAATCCAATCTAATCCAAGGAACCGCATCCAATCCAATCCCATCCAATGCAATGAACGGCATCCAATCCAATCCAATCCAAACCAATCCAATCCAATCCAATCCAACGAACGGCAACCAACCGAATCCAATCCAATCCAATCCTATCTAATCCAATCCAAGGAACGCCATCCAATCCAATCCAATCCAATCCCATCCAATCCAATCCAATCCAATCCAATCAATTCCAATCCAAGGAATGGCATCCAATCCAATCCAATCCAAGGAACGGCATCCAATCCATTCCAATCCAATCCAATCCAAGGAACGGCATCCAATACAATCCAATCCAGTCCATTGAAATCCAATCCAATCCAAGGAACGGCACCCAATCCAATCCAATCCAATCCAATCCACACCACTCCAATCCAATCCAATCCAATCCAAACCAATCCAATCCAATCAAATCCAATCCAATACAATCCAACGAACGGCAACCAACCGAATGCAATCCAATCCAATCCAATCTAATCCAATCCAAGGATCGCCATCCAATCCAATCCAATCCAATCCGATCCAATCCAATCCAATCCAATTCAATCCAATCCAATACAATACAATAAAATCCAATCCAAGGAACGGCACCCAACGTAATCCAATCCAATTCAATCAAATCCAATACAATCCAATCCAACCCAATCCAATCCAATCTAAGGAACGGCATCCATTACAATCCAATCCAATCCAATCCAAGGAACGGCATCCAATCCAATCCAATCCAATCCAACCCAATCCGATCCAATCCAATCCAATGAACGGCATCCAATCCAATCCAATCCAAACCAATCCAATCCAATCCAATCCAACCCACGGCAACCAACCGAATCCAATCCAATCCAATCCAAGCAGCGGCATCCAATCCAATCCAATCCAATCGAACCCAATCCAATCCAATCCAATCCAAGGAACGGCATCCAATCCAATCCAGTCCAATCCAATCAAATCCAAGGAATCGCATCCAATCCAATCCAATCTAATCCAATCCAATACAATGAACGGCATCCAATCCAATCCAATCCAAACCAATCCAATCCAATCCAACGAACGGCAACCAACCGAATCCAATCCAATCCAATGCAATCCTATCTAATCCAATCCATGGAACGCCATCCAATCCAATCCAATCCAATCCGATCCAATCCAATACAATCCAATCCAAGGAACGGCACCCAACCTAATCCAATCCAATCCAATCCAACCCAATCCAATCCAATCTAAGGAACGGCATCCATTCCAATCCAATCCAATCTAATCCAAGTAACCGCATCCAATCCAATCCAATCCAATCCAACGAACGGCAACCAACCGAATCCAATCCAATCCAATCCTATCTAATCCAATCCAAGGAACGCCATCCAATCCAATCCAATCCAATCCCATCCAATCCAATCCCATCCAATCCAATCCAAGGAACGGCACCCAACCTAATCCAATCCAATGCAATCCAATCCAATCCAAACCAATCCAATCCAATCCAATCCAACCCAGTCCAATCCAATCTAAGGAACGGCATCCATTCCAATCCAATCCAATCCAAGGAACGCATCAAATCCAATCCAATCCAAAAAAGGAACGGCATTCAATCCAATCCAATCGAATCCAACCCAATCCAATCCAATCAAATCCATGGAACCGCATCCAATCCAATTCAATCCACTGAACGGCATCCAATCCAATCAAATAAAAACCATTCCAATCCAATCAAATCCAATCCAACGAACGGCATCCAACCGAATCCAATCCAATCCAATCCAATACAATGCAATACAATCCAAGGAACGGCATCAAATCCAATCCAATCCAATCTAAGGATCGGCATCCAATCCAATCCAATCCTATCCAATCCAAGCAACGGCATCCAATCCAATCCAAGGAACGGCAACAAATCCAATCCAATCCAATCCAGTCCAAAGTACGGCGTCCTGCCCAATCCGATCCAAACCAACGTAATCCTATCCAATCCATTCCAAGGAACGCCATCGAATCCAATCCAATCCAATCCGATCCAATCCAATACAATCCAACCCAATCCAAGAATCGGCTTCCAATCCAATCCAATCCAATCCACTCCAATCCAATCCAATCCGGTCCACTCCAGTCCAATCCAAGAAACGGGATCCAATCCAATCCAATGCAATCCGATCGAATCCAATCCAATCAAATCAATTCCAATCCAAGGAACGGCATCCAATCCAATCCAAGGAACGGCATTCAATCCAATCCAATCCAGTCCATTGAAATCCAATCCAATCCAAGGAACGGCATCCAATCCAATCCAATCCACACCACTCTAATCCAATCCAATCCAATCCAAACCAATCCAATCCAATCCAATCAAATCCAATCCAATACGATCCAACGAACGGCAACCAACCGAATCCAATCCAATCCAATCCAAACTAATCCAATCCAAGGATCGCCATCCAATCTAATCCAATCCAATGCGATCCGATCCAATCCAATCCAATCCAATCCAATCCAATCCACTCCAATCCAATCCAATCCAGTCCAGTCCAGTCCAATCCCAGAAACGGGATCCAATCCAACCGAATGCAATCCGATCGAATCGAATCCAATCCAATCCAATCAATTCCAATCCAAGGAATGGCATCCAATCCAATCCAATCCAATCCAAGGAACGGCATTCAATCCAATCCAATCCAGTCCATTGAAATCCAATACAATCCAAGGAACGGCAACCAACCGAATCCAATCCAATCCAATCCAATCCTATCTAATCCAATCCAAGGAACGCCATCAATTTCAATGCAATCCAACCCGATCCAATCCAATCCAATACAATCCAATCCAATACAATCCAATCCAAGGAACGGCACCCAACCTAATCCAATCCAATCCAATCCAACCCAATCCAATCCAATCTAAGGAACGGCATCCATTCCAATCCAATCCAATCTAATCCAAGGAACCGCATCCAATCCAATCCCATCCAATGCAATGAACGGCATCCAATCCAATCCAATCCAAACCAATCCAATCCAATCCAATCCAACGAACGGCAACCAACCGAATCCAATCCAATCCAATCCTATCTAATCCAATCCAAGGAACGCCATCCAATCCAATCCAATCCAATCCCATCCAATCCAATCCAATCCAATCCAATCAATTCCAATCCAAGGAATGGCATCCAATCCAATCCAATCCAAGGAACGGCATCCAATCCATTCCAATCCAATCCAATCCAAGGAACGGCATCCAATACAATCCAATCCAGTCCATTGAAATCCAATCCAATCCAAGGAACGGCACCCAATCCAATCCAATCCAATCCAATCCACACCACTCCAATCCAATCCAATCCAATCCAAACCAATCCAATCCAATCAAATCCAATCCAATACAATCCAACGAACGGCAACCAACCGAATGCAATCCAATCCAATCCAATCTAATCCAATCCAAGGATCGCCATCCAATCCAATCCAATCCAATCCGATCCAATCCAATCCAATCCAATTCAATCCAATCCAATACAATACAATAAAATCCAATCCAAGGAACGGCACCCAACGTAATCCAATCCAATTCAATCAAATCCAATACAATCCAATCCAACCCAATCCAATCCAATCTAAGGAACGGCATCCATTACAATCCAATCCAATCCAATCCAAGGAACGGCATCCAATCCAATCCAATCCAATCCAACCCAATCCGATCCAATCCAATCCAATGAACGGCATCCAATCCAATCCAATCCAAACCAATCCAATCCAATCCAATCCAACCCACGGCAACCAACCGAATCCAATCCAATCCAATCCAAGCAGCGGCATCCAATCCAATCCAATCCAATCGAACCCAATCCAATCCAATCCAATCCAAGGAACGGCATCCAATCCAATCCAGTCCAATCCAATCAAATCCAAGGAATCGCATCCAATCCAATCCAATCTAATCCAATCCAATACAATGAACGGCATCCAATCCAATCCAATCCAAACCAATCCAATCCAATCCAACGAACGGCAACCAACCGAATCCAATCCAATCCAATGCAATCCTATCTAATCCAATCCATGGAACGCCATCCAATCCAATCCAATCCAATCCGATCCAATCCAATACAATCCAATCCAAGGAACGGCACCCAACCTAATCCAATCCAATCCAATCCAATCCAACCCAATCCAATCCAATCTAAGGAACGGCATCCATTCCAATCCAATCCAATCTAATCCAAGTAACCGCATCCAATCCAATCCAATCCAATCCAACGAACGGCAACCAACCGAATCCAATCCAATCCAATCCTATCTAATCCAATCCAAGGAACGCCATCCAATCCAATCCAATCCAATCCCATCCAATCCAATCCCATCCAATCCAATCCAAGGAACGGCACCCAACCTAATCCAATCCAATGCAATCCAATCCAATCCAAACCAATCCAATCCAATCCAATCCAACCCAGTCCAATCCAATCTAAGGAACGGCATCCATTCCAATCCAATCCAATCCAAGGAACGCATCAAATCCAATCCAATCCAAAAAAGGAACGGCATTCAATCCAATCCAATCGAATCCAACCCAATCCAATCCAATCAAATCCATGGAACCGCATCCAATCCAATTCAATCCACTGAACGGCATCCAATCCAATCAAATAAAAACCATTCCAATCCAATCAAATCCAATCCAACGAACGGCATCCAACCGAATCCAATCCAATCCAATCCAATACAATGCAATACAATCCAAGGAACGGCATCAAATCCAATCCAATCCAATCTAAGGATCGGCATCCAATCCAATCCAATCCTATCCAATCCAAGCAACGGCATCCAATCCAATCCAAGGAACGGCAACAAATCCAATCCAATCCAATCCAGTCCAAAGTACGGCGTCCTGCCCAATCCGATCCAAACCAACGTAATCCTATCCAATCCATTCCAAGGAACGCCATCGAATCCAATCCAATCCAATCCGATCCAATCCAATACAATCCAACCCAATCCAAGAATCGGCTTCCAATCCAATCCAATCCAATCCACTCCAATCCAATCCAATCCGGTCCACTCCAGTCCAATCCAAGAAACGGGATCCAATCCAATCCAATGCAATCCGATCGAATCCAATCCAATCAAATCAATTCCAATCCAAGGAACGGCATCCAATCCAATCCAAGGAACGGCATTCAATCCAATCCAATCCAGTCCATTGAAATCCAATCCAATCCAAGGAACGGCATCCAATCCAATCCAATCCACACCACTCTAATCCAATCCAATCCAATCCAAACCAATCCAATCCAATCCAATCAAATCCAATCCAATACGATCCAACGAACGGCAACCAACCGAATCCAATCCAATCCAATCCAAACTAATCCAATCCAAGGATCGCCATCCAATCTAATCCAATCCAATGCGATCCGATCCAATCCAATCCAATCCAATCCAATCCAATCCACTCCAATCCAATCCAATCCAGTCCAGTCCAGTCCAATCCCAGAAACGGGATCCAATCCAACCGAATGCAATCCGATCGAATCGAATCCAATCCAATCCAATCAATTCCAATCCAAGGAATGGCATCCAATCCAATCCAATCCAATCCAAGGAACGGCATCCAATCCAATCCAATCCAGTCCATTGAAATCCAATACAATCCAAGGAACGGCATCCAATCCAATCCAATCCACACCACTCCAACCAATCCAATCCAATCTAAACCAATCCAATCCAATCAAATCCAATCCAATACAATCCAGCGAACGGCAACCAACCGAATCCAATCCAATCCAATCTAATCCGACCCAAGGATCGCCATCCAATCCAATCCAATCCGATCCAATCCAATCCAATCCAATTCAATCCAATCCAATACAATCCAATACAATCCAATCCAAGGAACGGCACCCAACCTAATCCAATCCAATTCAATCCAATACAAACCAATCCAATCAAATCCAATCCAATCCAACCCAATCCAATCCAATCTAAGGAACGGCATCCATTCCAATCCAATCCAAGGAACGGCATCCAATCAAATCCAATCCAATCCAACCCAATCCAATCCAATCTTAGGAACGGCATCCATTCCAATCCAATCCAATCCAAGGAACGGCATCAAATCCAATCCAATCCAATCCAATCCATTCCAATCCAACGAACGGCATCCAACCCAATCCAATCCAATCCAATCCTATCCAATCCAACCCAATCCGATCCAATCCAATCGAATCCAATTCAATCCAATCCAATCCAATACAATTCAATACAATCCAATCCATGGAACGGCACCCAACCTAATCCAATCCAATTCAATCCAATCCAATCCAATCCAAACCAATCCAATCAAATCCAATCCAATCCAACCCAATCCAATCCAATCTAAGGAACGGCATCCATTCCAATCCAATCCAAGGAACGGCATCAAATCCAAGCCAATCCAATCCAATCCATTCCAATACAATGAACGGCATCCAACCCAACCCAATCCAATCCAATCCTATCCAATCCAATCCAATCCAAGGAACGCCATACAATCCAATCCAATCCAATCCGATCCAATCCGATCCAAGAAACGGCATCCAATCCAATCGAATCCAATCCAATGAAATCAAATCCAATCCAAGGAACGGCATCCAATCCAATCCAATCCAGTCCAATCCAATCCAAACCAATCCAATCCAATACAATACAATCCAATACAATCCAATGCAAGGAACGGCACCCAACCCAATCCAATCCAATGCAATCCAATCCAAACCAATCCAATCCAATCTAAGGATCGGCATCTTATCCAATCCAATCCTATCGAATGCAAGCAACGGCATCCAATCCAATCCAAGGAACGGCAACAAATCCAATCCAATCCAATCCAATCCAAAGTACGGCATCCTGCCCAATCCGATCCAAACCAACCTAATCCTATCCAATCCATTCCAAGGAACGCCATCGAATCCAATCCAATCCAATCCGATCCAATCCAATCCAATCCAACCCAATCCAAGAATCGGCTTCCAATCCAATCCAATCCAATCCACTCCAATCCAATCCAATCCAGTCCAGTCCAGTCCAATCCAAGAAACGTGATCAAATCCAATCCAATGCAATCCGATCGAATCCAATCCAATCCAATCCAATCAATTCCAATCCAAGGAATGGCATCCAATCCAATCCAATCCAATCCAAGGAACGGCATCCAATCCAATCCAATCCAGTCCATTGAAATCCACTCCAATCCAAGGAACGGAATCCAATCCAATCCAATCCACATCACTCCAATCCAATCCAATCCAATCCAAACCAATCCAATCCAATCCAATCCAATCCAATCCTATCCAATCCAAGCAACGGCATCCAATCCAATCCAAGGAACGGCAACAAATCCAATCCAATCCAAAGTACGGCATCCTGCCCAATCCGATCCAAACCAACCTAATCCTATCCAATCCATTCCAAGGAACGCCATCGAATCCAATCCAATCCAATCCGATCCAATCCAATCCAATCCAATCCAACCCAATCCTGGAATCGGCTTCCAATCCAATCCAATCCACTCCAATCCAATCCAATCCAGTCCAGTCCAGTCCAGTCCAGTCCAATCCAAGAAACGGGATCCAATCCAATCCAATGCAATCAATTCCAATCCAAGGAATGGCATCCAATCCAATCCAATCCAAGGAACGGCATCCAATCCAATCCAGTCCATTGAAATCCAATCCAATACAAGGACCGGCATGCAATCCAATCCAATCCACATCATTCCAATCCAATCCAATCCAAACCAATCCAATCCAATCAAATCCAATCCAATACAATCCAACGAACGGCAACCAACCGAATCCAATCCAATCCAATACAATCTAATCCAATCCAAAGATCGCCATCCAATCCAATCCAATCCAATCCGATCCAATCCAATCCAATCCAATTCAATCCAATCCAATGCAATCCAATACAATGCAATCCAAGGAACGGCAGCCAACCTAATCCAATCCAATTCAATCCAATCCAATCCAATCCAATGCAATCCACACCAATCCAATCCAATCCAATCCAATCCAACCCAATCCAATCCAATCTAAGGAACGGCATCCATTCCAATCCAATCCAATCCAATCCAAGGAACGGCATCAAATCCAATCCAATCCAATCAAATCCAATCCAATCCATTCCAATCCAACGAACGGCATCCAACCCAATCCAATCCAATCCAATTCTATCCAATCCAATCCAATCCAAGGAACGCCATACAATCCAATCCAATCCAATCCGATCCAATCCGATCCAAGAAACGGCATCCAATCCAATCGAATCCAATCCAATTAAATCAAATCCAATCCAAGGAACGGCATCCAATCCAATCCAATCCAGTCCAATCCAATTCAAACCAATCCAATCCAATACAATCCAATCCAATCCAATCTAAGGAACGGCACTCAACACAATCCAATCCAATGCAATCCAGTCCAAACCAATGCAATCTAATCCAATCCAATCGAAGGAACGGCATTCAATCCAATCCAATCCAATCCAATCGAAGCAACGGCATCCAATCCAATCCAATCCAATCCAATCTAATTCAAGGAACCGCATCCAATCCAATCCAATGAACGGCATCCAATCCAATCCAATCCAAACCAATCCATTCCAATCCAATCCAACGAACGGCAACCAACCGAATCCAATCCAATCCTATCGAATCCAATCCAAGGAACGTCATCCAATCCAATCCGATCCAATCCAATCCAATCCAATTCAGTCCAATCCAATCCAATCCAATCCAATCCAAGGAACGGCACCCAACCTAACCCAATCCAATGCAATCCAATCCAATCCAGCCCAATCCAATCCAAACCAATACAATCCAATACAATCCAATCCAATACAATCCAATCCAAGGAACGGCACCCAAATTAATCCAATCCAATGCAATCCAATCCAAACCAATCCAATCCAATCCAATCCAATCCAATCGAAGGAACGGCATTCAATCCAATCCAATCCAATCCAATCCAAGCAACGGCATCCAATCCAATCCAATCCAACCCAATCCAATCCAATCCAATTCAATCCAATCCAAGGAACGGCATCCAATCCAATCCAGTCCAATCCAATCTAATCCAAGGAATCGCATCCAATCCAATCCAATCTAATCCAATCCAATGAACGGCATCCAATCCAATCCAATCCAAACCAATCCAATCCAATCCAATCCAACGAACGGCAAACAACCGAATCCAATCCAATCCAATCCAATCCTATCTAATCCAATCCAAGGAACGCCATCAATTTCAATGCAATCCAACCCGATCCAATCCAATCCAATCCAATCCAATCCAATACAATCCAATACAATCCAATCCAAGGAACGGCACCCAACCTAATCCAATCCAATCCAATCCAATCCAACCCAATCCAATCCAATCTAAGGAACGGCATCCATTCCAATCCAATCCAATCTAATCCAAGGAACCGCATCCAATCCAATCCCATCCAATGCAATGAACGGCATCCAATCCAATCCAATCCAAACCAATCCAATCCAATCCAATCCAACGAACGGCAACCAACCGAATCCAATCCAATCCAATCCTATCGAATCCAATCCAAGGAACGCCATCCAATCCAATCCAATCCAATCCCATCCAATCCAATCCAATCCAAATCAATCCAATCCAATCCAATCCAATCCAATGCAAGGAACGGCACCCAACCTAATCCAATCCAATGCAATCCAATCCAATCCAATCCAATCCAAACCAATCCAATCCAATCCAACCCAATCCAATCCAATGTAAGGACCGGCATCTATTCCAATCCAATCCAATCCAAGGAACGCATCAAATCCAATCCAATCCAAAAAAAGGAACGGCATTCAATCCAATCCAATCGAATCCAACCCAATCCAAACCAATCAAATCCATGGAACCGCATCCAATCCAATTCAATCCACTGAACGGGATCCAATCCAATCAAATAAAAACCATTCTAATCCAATCAAATCCAATCCAACGAACGGCATCCAACCGAATCCAATCCAATCCAATCCAATGCAGTACAATACAATACAATCCAAGGAACGGCATCAAATCCAATCCAATCCAATCTAAGGATCGGCATCCAATCCAATCCAATCCTATCCAATCCAAGCAACGGCATCCAATCCAAACCAAGGAACGGCAACAAATCCAATCCAATCCAATCCAGTCCAAAGTACGGCATCCTGCCCAATCCGATCCAAACCAACCTAATCCTATCCAATCCATTCCAAGGAACGCCATCGAATCCAATCCAATCCAATCCGATCCAATCCAATCCAATCCAACCCAATCCAAGAATCGGCTTCCAATCCAATCCAATCCAATCCACTCCAATCCAATCCAATCCAGTCCAGTCCAGTCCAGTCCAGTCCATTCCAAGAAACGGGATCCAATCCAATCCAATGCAATCCGATCGAATCCAATCCAATCCAATCAATTCCAATCCAAGGAACGGCATCCAATCCAATCCAATCCAATCCAAGGAACGGCATTCAATCCAATCCAATCCAGTCCATTGAAATCCAATCCAAGCCAAGGAACGGCATCCAATCCAATCCAATCCACACCACTCCAATCCAATCCAATCCAATCCAATCCAAACCAATCCAATGCAATCCAATCAAATCCAATCAAATACAATCCAACGAACGGCAACCAACCGAATCCAATCCAATCCAATCCAAACTAATCCAATCCAAGGATCGCCATCCAATCCAATCCAATCCAATCCGATCCGATCCAATCCAATCCAATCCAATTCAATCCAATCCAATACAATACCATACAATCCAATCCAAGGAACGGCAACAAATCCAATCCAATCCAATCCAATCCAAAGTACGGCACCCTGCCCAATCCGATCCAATCCAATCCAATCCAACCCAATCCAAGAATCGGCTTCCAATCCAATCCAATCCAATCCACTCCACTCCAATCCAATCCAATCCAGGCCAGTCCAGTCCAGTCCAGTCCAATCCAAGAAACGGGATCCAATCCAATCCAATGCAATCCGATCGAATCCAATCCAGTCCAATCAATTCCAATCCAACGAATGGCATCCAATCCAATCCAATCCAATCCAAGGAACGGCATCCAATCCAATCCAATCCAGTCCATTGAAATCCAATCCAATCCAAGGAACGGCATCCAATCCAATCCACACCACTCCAATCCAATCCAATCCAATCCAAGGACCGGCATCCAATCCAATCCAATCCACATCCCTCCAATCCAATCCAATCCAAACCAATCCAATCCAATCAAATCCAATCCAATCCAATACAATCCAACGAACGGCAACCAACCGAATCCAATCCAATCCAATACAATCTAATCCAATCCAAAGATCGCCATCCAATCCAATCCAATCCAATCCGATCCAATCCAATCCAATCCAATTCAATCCAATCCAATGCAATCCAATACAATGCAATCCAAGGAACGGCAGCCAACCTAATCCAATCCAATTCAATCCAATCCAATCCAATCCAATGCAATCCACACCAATCCAATCCAATCCAATCCAATCCAACCCAATCCAATCCAATCTAAGGAACGGCATCCATTCCAATCTAATCCAATCCAATCCAAGGAACGGCATCAAATCCAATCCAATCCAATCAAATCCAATCCAATCCATTCCAATCCAACGAACGGCATCCAACCCAATCCAATCCAATCCAATTCTATCCAATCCAATCCAATCCAAGGAACGCCATACAATCCAATCCAATCCAATCCGATCCAATCCGATCCAAGAAACGGCATCCAATCCAATCGAATCCAATCCAATTAAATCAAATCCAATCCAAGGAACGGCATCCAATCCAATCCAATCCAGTCCAATCCAATTCAAACCAATCCAATCCAATACAATCCAATCCAATCCAATCTAAGGAACGGCACTCAACACAATCCAATCCAATGCAATCCAGTCCAAACCAATGCAATCTAATCCAATCCAATCGAAGGAACGGCATTCAATCCAATCCAATCCAATCCAATCGAAGCAACGGCATCCAATCCAATCCAATCCAATCCAATCTAATTCAAGGAACCGCATCCAATCCAATCCAATGAACGGCATCCAATCCAATCCAATCCAAACCAATCCATTCCAATCCAATCCAACGAACGGCAACCAACCGAATCCAATCCAATCCTATCGAATCCAATCCAAGGAACGCCATCCAATCCAATCCGATCCAATCCAATCCAATCCAATTCAGTCCAATCCAATCCAATCCAATCCAATCCAATCCAAGGAACGGCACCCAACCTAACCCAATCCAATGCAATCCAATCCAATCCAGCCCAATCCAATCCAAACCAATACAATCCAATACAATCCAATCCAATACAATCCAATCCAAGGAACGGCACCCAAATTAATCCAATCCAATGCAATCCAATCCAAACCAATCCAATCCAATCCAATCCAATCCAATCCAATCGAAGGAACGGCATTCAATCCAATCCAATCCAATCCAAGCAACGGCATCCAATCCAATCCAATCCAACCCAATCCAATCCAATCCAATTCAATCCAATCCAAGGAACGGCATCCAATCCAATCCAGTCCAATCCAATCTAATCCAAGGAATCGCATCCAATCCAATCCAATCTAATCCAATCCAATGAACGGCATCCAATCCAATCCAATCCAAACCAATCCAATCCAATCCAATCCAACGAACGGCAAACAACCGAATCCAATCCAATCCAATCCAATCCTATCTAATCCAATCCAAGGAACGCCATCAATTTCAATGCAATCCAACCCGATCCAATCCAATCCAATCCAATCCAATCCAATACAATCCAATACAATCCAATCCAAGGAACGGCACCCAACCTAATCCAATCCAATCCAATCCAATCCAACCCAATCCAATCCAATCTAAGGAACGGCATCCATTCCAATCCAATCCAATCTAATCCAAGGAACCGCATCCAATCCAATCCCATCCAATGCAATGAACGGCATCCAATCCAATCCAATCCAAACCAATCCAATCCAATCCAATCCAACGAACGGCAACCAACCGAATCCAATCCAATCCAATCCTATCGAATCCAATCCAAGGAACGCCATCCAATCCAATCCAATCCAATCCCATCCAATCCAATCCAATCCAAATCAATCCAATCCAATCCAATCCAATCCAATGCAAGGAACGGCACCCAACCTAATCCAATCCAATGCAATCCAATCCAATCCAATCCAATCCAAACCAATCCAATCCAATCCAACCCAATCCAATCCAATGTAAGGACCGGCATCTATTCCAATCCAATCCAATCCAAGGAACGCATCAAATCCAATCCAATCCAAAAAAAGGAACGGCATTCAATCCAATCCAATCGAATCCAACCCAATCCAAACCAATCAAATCCATGGAACCGCATCCAATCCAATTCAATCCACTGAACGGGATCCAATCCAATCAAATAAAAACCATTCTAATCCAATCAAATCCAATCCAACGAACGGCATCCAACCGAATCCAATCCAATCCAATCCAATGCAGTACAATACAATACAATCCAAGGAACGGCATCAAATCCAATCCAATCCAATCTAAGGATCGGCATCCAATCCAATCCAATCCTATCCAATCCAAGCAACGGCATCCAATCCAAACCAAGGAACGGCAACAAATCCAATCCAATCCAATCCAGTCCAAAGTACGGCATCCCGCCCAATCCGATCCAAACCAACGTAATCCTATCCAATCCATTCCAAGGAACGCCATCGAATCCAATCCAATCCAATCCGATCCAATCCAATACAATCCAATCTAAGGATCGGCATCCAATCCAATCCAATCCTATCCAATCCAAGCAACGGCATCCAATCCAATCCAAGGAACGGCAACAGATCCAATCCAATCCAATCCAAAGTACGGCATCCTGCCCAATCCGATCCAAACCAACCTAATCCTATCCAATCCATTCCAAGGAACGCCATCGAATCCAATCCAATCCAATCCGATCCAATCCAATCCAATCCAACCCAATCCAAGAATCGGCTTCCAATCCAATCCAATCCAATCCACTCCAATCCAATCCAATCCAGTCCAGTCCAGTCCAGTCCAATCCAAGAAACGGGATCCAATCCAATCCAATGCAATCCGATCGAATCCAATCCAATCCAATCAATTCCAATCCAAGGAACGGCATCCAATCCAATCCAATCCAAGGAACGGCATTCAATCCAATCCAATCCAGTCCATTGAAATCCAATCCAAGCCAAGGAACGGCATCCAATCCAATCCAATCCACACCACTCCAATCCAATCCAATCCAATCAAATCCAATCCAATCCATTCCAATCCAACGAACGGCATCCAACCCAATCCAATCCAATCCAATTCTATCCAATCCAATCCAATCCAAGGAACGCCATACAATCCAATCCAATCCAATCCGATCCAATCCGATCCAAGAAACGGCATCCAATCCAATCGAATCCAATCCAATTAAATCAAATCCAATCCAAGGAACGGCATCCAATCCAATCCAATCCAGTCCAATCCAATTCAAACCAATCCAATCCAATACAATCCAATCCAATCCAATCCAATCTAAGGAACGACACTCAACACAATCCAATCCAATGCAATCCAGTCCAAACCAATGCAATCCAATCCAATCCAATCGAAGGAACGGCATTCAATCCAATCCAATCCAATCCAATCGAAGCAACGGCATCCAATCCAATCCAATCCAATCCAATCTAATTCTAGGAACCGCATCCAATCCAATCCAATGAACGGCATCCAATCCAATCCAATCCAAACCAATCCATTCCAATCCAATCCAACGAACGGCAACCAACCGAATCCAATCCAATCCTATCGAATCCAATCCAAGGAACGCCATCCAATCCAATCCGATCCAATCCAATCCAATCCAATTCAGTCCAATCCAATCCAATCCAATCCAATCCAATCCAATCCAATCCAATCCAAGGAACGGCACCCAACCTAACCCAATCCAATGCAATCCAATCCAATCCAGCCCAATCCAATCCAAACCAATACAATCCAATACAATCCAATCCAATACAATCCAATCCAAGGAACGGCACCCAAATTAATCCAATCCAATGCAATCCAATCCAAACCAATGCAATCCAATCCAATCCAATCCAATCTAAGGAACGGCATTCAATCCAATCCAATCCAATCCAATCCAAGCAACGGCATCCAATCCAATCCAATCCAACCCAATCCAATCCAATCCAATTCAATCCAATCCAAGGAACGGCATCCAATCCAATCCAGTCCAATCCAATCTAATCCAAGGAATCGCATCCAATCCAATCTAATCCAATCCAATCCAATGAACGGCATCCAATCCAATCCAATCCAAACCAATCCAATCCAATCCAATCCAACGAACGGCAACCAACCGAATCCAATCCAATCCAATCTAATCCAATCCAAGGAACGCCATCAATTTCAATGCAATCCAACCCGATCCAATCCAATCCAATCCAATCCAATCCAATCCAATCCAATACAATCCAATCCAAGGAACGGCACCCAACCTAATCCAATCCAATCCAATCCAATCCAACCCAATCCAATCCAATCTAAGGAACGGCATCCATTCCAATCCAATCCAATCTAATCCAAGGAACCGCATCCAATCCAATCCCATCCAATGCAATGAACGGCATCCAATCCAATCCAATCCAAACCAATCCAATCCAATCCAATCCAACGAACGGCAACCAACCGAATCCAATCCAATCCAATCCTATCTAATCCAATCCAAGGAACGCCATCCAATCCAATCCAATCCAATCCCATCCAATCCAATCCAATCCAAATCAATCCAATCCAATCCAATCCAATCCAATGCAAGGAACGGCACCCAACCTAATCCAATCCAATGCAATCCAATCCAATCCAATCCAATCCAAACCAATCCAATCCAATCCAACCCAATCCAATCCAATGTAAGGACCGGCATCTATTCCAATCCAATCCAATCCAAGGAACGCATCAAATCCAATCCAATCCAAAAAAAGGAACGGCATTCAATCCAATCCAATCGAATCCAACCCAATCCAAACCAATCAAATCCATGGAACCGCATCCAATCCAATTCAATCCACTGAACGGGATCCAATCCAATCAAATAAAAACCATTCTAATCCAATCAAATCCAATCCAACGAACGGCATCCAACCGAATCCAATCCAATCCAATCCAATGCAGTACAATACAATACAATCCAAGGAACGGCATCAAATCCAATCCAATCCAATCTAAGGATCGGCATCCAATCCAATCCAATCCTATCCAATCCAAGCAACGGCATCCAATCCAAACCAAGGAACGGCAACAAATCCAATCCAATCCAATCCAGTCCAAAGTACGGCATCCTGCCCAATCCGATCCAAACCAACCTAATCCTATCCAATCCATTCCAAGGAACGCCATCGAATCCAATCCAATCCAATCCGATCCAATCCAATCCAATCCAACCCAATCCAAGAATCGGCTTCCAATCCAATCCAATCCAATCCACTCCAATCCAATCCAATCCAGTCCAGTCCAGTCCAGTCCAGTCCATTCCAAGAAACGGGATCCAATCCAATCCAATGCAATCCGATCGAATCCAATCCAATCCAATCAATTCCAATCCAAGGAACGGCATCCAATCCACTCCAATCCAATCCAAGGAACGGCATTCAATCCAATCCAATCCACACCACTCCAATCCAATCCAATCCAATCCAATCCAAACCAATCCAATGCAATCCAATCAAATCCAATCAAATACAATCCAACGAACGGCAACCAACCGAATCCAATCCAATCCAATCCAAACTAATCCAATCCAAGGATCGCCATCCAATCCAATCCAATCCAATCCGATCCGATCCAATCCAATCCAATCCAATTCAATCCAATCCAATCCAATACCACACAATCCAATCCAAGGAACGGCAACAAATCCAATCCAATCCAATCCAATCCAAAGTACGGCACCCTGCCCAATCAGATCCAATCCAATCCAATCCAACCCAATCCAAGAATCGGCTTCCAATCCAATCCAATCCAATCCACTCCACTCCAATCCAATCCAATCCAGGCCAGTCCAGTCCAGTCCAGTCCAATCCAAGAAACGGGATCCAATCCAATCCAATGCAATCCGATCGAATCCAATCCAGTCCAATCAATTCCAATCCAACGAATGGCATCCAATCCAATCCAATCCAATCCAAGGAACGGCATCCAATCCAATCCAATCCAGTCCATTGAAATCCAATCCAATCCAAGGAACGGCATCCAATCCAATCCACACCACTCCAATCCAATCCAATCCAATCCAAACCAATCCAATCCAATCAAATCCAATCCAATACAATCCAACGAACGGCAACCAACCGAATCCAATCCAATCCAATCCAATCTAATCCAATCCAAGGATCGCCATCCAATCCAATCCAATCCAATCCGATCCAATCCAATCCAATCCAATTCAATACAATCCAATTCAATCCAATCCAAGGAACGGCACCCAACCTAATCCAATCCAGTTCAATCCAATCCAATCCAATCCAAACCAATCCAATCAAATCCAATCCAATCCAATCCAACCCAACCCAATCCAATCCAATCAAAGGAACGGCATCCATTCCAATCCAATCCAAGGAGCGGCATCAAATCCAATCCAATCCAATCCATTCCAATCCAACGAACGGCATCCAACCCAATCCAATCCAATCCGATCCAATCCGATCCACGAAACGGCATCCAATCCAATCGAATCCAATCCAATGAAATCAAATCCAATCCAAGGAACGGCACTCAACCCAATCCAATCCAATGCAATCCAATCCAAACCAATCCAATCCAATCCAATCTCAGGATCGGCATCCAATCCAATCCAATCCTATCCAATCCAAGCAACGGCATCCAATCCAATCCAAGGAACGGCAACAAATCCAATCCAATCCAATCCAATCCAAAGTACAGCATCCTGCCCAATCCGATCCAAACCAACCTAATCCTATCCAATCCATTCCAAGGAACACCATCGAATCCAATCCAATCCAATCCGATCCAATCCAATACAATCCAACGCAATCCAAGAATCGGCTTCCAATCCAATCCAATCCAATCCACTCCAATCCAATCCAATCCAGTCCAGTCCAGTCCAATCCAAGAAACGGGATCCAATCCAATCCAATGCAATCCGATCGAATCCAATCCAATCCAATCAATTCCAATCCAAGGAATGGCATCCAATCCAATCCAATCCAAGGAACGGCATCCAATCCAATCCAATCCAGTCCATTGAAATTCAATCCAATCCAAGGACCGGCATCCAATCCAATCCAATCCACATCCCTCCAATCCAATCCAATCCAATACAATCCAATCCAAGGAACGGCACCCAACCTAATCCAATCCAATCCAATCCAATCCAACCCAATCCAATCCAATCTAAGGAACGGCATCCATTCCAATCCAATCCAATCTAATCCAAGGAACCGCATCCAATCCAATCCCATCCAATGCAATGAACGGCATCCAATCCAATCCAATCCAAACCAATCCAATCCAATACAATCCAACGAACGGCAACCAACCGAATCCAATCCAATCCAATCCTATCTAATCCAATCCAAGGAACGCCATCCAATCCAATCCAATCCAATCCCATCCAATCCAATCCCATCCAATCCAATCCAATCCAATGCAATCCAATGCAAGGAACGGCACCCAACCTAATCCAATCCAATGCAATCCAATCCAATCCAATCCAATCCAAACCAATCCAATCCAATCCAACCCAATCCAATCCAATGTAAGGACCGGCATCTATTCCAATCCAATCCAATCCAAGGAACGCATCAAATCCAATCCAATCCAAAAAAAGGAACGGCATTCAATCCAATCCAATCGAATCCAACCCAATCCAAACCAATCAAATCCATGGAACCGCATCCAATCCAATTCAATCCACTGAACGGGATCCAATCCAATCAAATAAAAACCATTCTAATCCAATCAACTCCAATCCAACGAACGGCATCCAACCGAATCCAATCCAATCCAATCCAATGCAGTACAATACAATACAATCCAAGGAACGGCATCAAATCCAATCCAATCCAATCTAAGGATCGGCATCCAATCCAATCCAATCCTATCCAATCCAAGCAACGGCATCCAATCCAAACCAAGGAACGGCAACAAATCCAATCCAATCCAATCCAGTCCAAAGTACGGCATCCTGCCCAATCCGATCCAAACCAACCTAATCCTATCCAATCCATTCCAAGGAACGCCATCGAATCCAATCCAATCCAATCCGATCCAATCCAATCCAATCCAACCCAATCCAAGAATCGGCTTCCAATCCAATCCAATCCAATCCACTCCAATCCAATCCAATCCAGTCCAGTCCAGTCCAGTCCAGTCCAATCCAAGAAACGGGATCCAATCCAATCCAATGCAATCCGATCGAATCCAATCCAATCCAATCAATTCCAATCCAAGGAACGGCATCCAATCCAATCCAATCCAATCCAAGGAACGGCATTCAATCCAATCCAATCCAGTCCATTGAAATCCAATCCAAGCCAAGGAACGGCATCCAATCCAATCCAATCCACACCACTCCAATCCAATCCAATCCAATCCAATCCAATCCAAACCAATCCAATGCAATCCAATCAAATCCAATCAAATACAATCCAACGAACGGCAACCAACCGAATCCAATCCAATCCAATCCAAACTAATCCAATCCAAGGATCGCCATCCAATCCAATCCAATCCAATCCGATCCGATCCAATCCAATCCAATCCAATTCAATCCAATCCAATACAATACCATACAATCCAATCCAAGGAACGGCAACAAATCCAATCCAATCCAATCCAATCCAAAGTACGGCACCCTGCCCAATCCGATCCAATCCAATCCAATCCAACCCAATCCAAGAATCGGCTTCCAATCCAATCCAATCCAATCCACTCCACTCCAATCCAATCCAATCCAGGCCAGTCCAGTCCAGTCCAGTCCAATCCAAGAAACGGGATCCAATCCAATCCAATGCAATCCGATCGAATCCAATCCAGTCCAATCAATTCCAATCCAACGAATGGCATCCAATCCAATCCAATCCAATCCAAGGAACGGCATCCAATCCAATCCAATCCAGTCCATTGAAATCCAATCCAATCCAAGGAACGGCATCCAATCCAATCCACACCACTCCAATCCAATCCAATCCAAACCAATCCAATCAAATCAAATCCAATCCAATACAATCCAACGAACGGCAACCAACCGAATCCAATCCAATCCAATCCAATCTAATCCAATCCAAGGATCGCCATCCAATCCAATCCAATCCAATCCGATCCAATCCAATCCAATCCAATTCAATACAATCCAATTCAATCCAATCCAAGGAACGGCACCCAACCTAATCCAATCCAGTTCAATCCAATCCAATCCAATCCAAACCAATCCAATCAAATCCAATCCAATCCAACCCAATCCAATCCAATCAAAGGAACGGCATCCATTCCAATCCAATCCAAGGAACGGCATCAAATCCAATCCAATCCAATCCATTCCAATCCAACGAACGGCATCCAACCCAATCGAATCCAATCCGATCCAATCCGATCCAAGAAACGGCATCCAATCCAATCGAATCCAATCCAATGAAATCAAATCCAATCCAAGAAACGGCACTCAACCCAATCCAATCCAATGCAATCCAATCCAAACCAATCCAATCCAATCCAATCTCAGGATCGGCATCCAATCCAATCCAATCCTATCCAATCCAAGCAACGGCATCCAATCCAATCCAAGGAACGGCAACAAATCCAATCCAATCCAATCCAATCCAAAGTACAGCATCCTGCCCAATCCGATCCAAACCAACCTAATCCTATCCAATCCATTCCAAGGAACACCATCGAATCCAATCCAATCCAATCCGATCCAATCCAATCCAATCCAACCCAATCCAAGAATCGGCTTCCAATCCAATCCAATCCAATCCACTCCAATCCAATCCAATCCAGTCCAGTCCAGTCCAATCCAAGAAACGGGATCCAATCCAATCCAATGCAATCCGATCGAATCCAATCCAATCCAATCAATTCCAATCCAAGGAATGGCATCCAATCCAATCCAATCCAAGGAACGGCATCCAATCCAATCCAATCCAGTCCATTGAAATCCAATCCAATCCAAGGACCGGCATCCAATCCAATCCAATCCACATCCCTCCAATCCAATCCAATCCAAACCAATCCAATCCAATCAAATCCAATCCAATACAATCCAACGAACGGCAACCAACCGAATCCAATCCAATCCAATACAATCTAATCCAATCCAAGGATCGCCATCCAATCCAATCCAATCCAATACGATCCAATCCAATCCAATTCAATACAATCCAATACAATCCAATACAATGCAATCCAAGGAACGGCACCCAACCTAATCCAATCCAATTCAATCCAATCCAATCCAATCCAATGCAATCCAAACCAATCCAATCCAATCCAATCCAATCCAATCCAACGCAATCCAATCCAATCTAAGGAACGGCATCCATTGCAATACAATCCAATCCAATTCAAGGAACAGCATCAAATCCAATCCAATCCAAACAAATCCATTCCAATCCAACGAACGGCATCCAACCCAATCCAATCCAATCCTATCCAATCCAACCCAATCCGATCCAATCCAATCCAATCCAATCCAATTCAATCCAATCCAATATAATTCAATCCAATCCAATCCAAGGAACGGCACCCAACCTAATCCAATCCAATCCAATCCAATCTATTCCAAACCAATCCAATCAAATCCAATGCAATCAAACCCAATCCAATCCAATCTAAGGAACGGCATCCATTCCAATCCAATCCAATCCAATCCAAGGAACGGCATCAAATCCAATCCAATCCAATCCAATCCATTCCAATCCAACGAACGGCATCCAACCCAATCCAATCCAATCCAATCCTATCAAATCCAATCCAATCCAATCCAAGGAACGCCATACAATCCAATCCAATCCAATCCGATCCAATCCGATCCAAGAAACGGCATCCAATCCAATCGAATCCAATCCAATGAAATCAAATCCAATGCAAGGAACGGCATCCAATCCAATCCAATCCAGTCCAATCCAATCCAAACCAATCCAATCCAATACAATCCAATCCAATACAATCCAATCCAAGGAACGGCACCCAACCCAATCCAATGCAATCCAATCCAAACCAATCCAATCCAATCCAATCCAATCTAAGGATCGGCATCCAATCCAATCCAATCCTATCCAATCCAAGCAACGGCATCCAATCCAATCCAAGGAACGGCAACAAATCCAATCCAATCCAATCCAATCCAAAGTACGGCATCCTGCCTAATCCGATCCAAACCAACCTAATCCTATCCAATCCATTCCAAGGAACGCCATCGAATCCAATGCAATCCAATCCGATCCAATCCACTCCAATCCAACCCAATCCAAGAATCGGCTTCCAATCAAATCCAATCCAATCCACACCAATCCAATCCAATCCAGTCCAGTCCAGTCCAATCCAAGAAACGGGATCCAATCCAATCCAATGCAATCCGATCGAATCCAATCCAATCCAATCCAATCAATTCCAATCCAAGGACTGGCATGCAATCCAATCCAATCCAATCCAAGGAACGGCATCCAATCCAATCCAATCTAATCCAATCCAATGAACGGCATCCAATCCAATCCAATCCAAACCAATCCAATCCAATCCAATCCAACGAACGGCAAACAACCGAATCCAATCCAATCCAATCCAATCCTATCTAATCCAATCCAAGGAACGCCATCAATTTCAATGCAATCCAACCCGATCCAATCCAATCCAATCCAATCCAATACAATACAATCCAATACAATCCAATCCAAGGAACGGCACCCAACCTAATCCAATCCAATCCAATCCAATCCAACCCAATCCAATCCAATCTAAGGAACGGCATCCATTCCAATCCAATCCAATCTAATCCAAGGAACCGCATCCAATCCAATCCCATCCAATGCAATGAACGGCATCCAATCCAATCCAATCCAAACCAATCCAATCCAATCCAATCCAACGAACGGCAACCAACCGAATCCAATCCAATCCAATCCTATCGAATCCAATCCAAGGAACGCCATCCAATCCAATCCAATCCAATCCCATCCAATCCAATCCAATCCAAATCAATCCAATCCAATCCAATCCAATCCAATGCAAGGAACGGCACCCAACCTAATCCAATCCAATGCAATCCAATCCAATCCAATCCAATCCAAACCAATCCAATCCAATCCAACCCAATCCAATCCAATGTAAGGACCGGCATCTATTCCAATCCAATCCAATCCAAGGAACGCATCAAATCCAATCCAATCCAAAAAAAGGAACGGCATTCAATCCAATCCAATCGAATCCAACCCAATCCAAACCAATCAAATCCATGGAACCGCATCCAATCCAATTCAATCCACTGAACGGGATCCAATCCAATCAAATAAAAACCATTCTAATCCAATCAAATCCAATCCAACGAACGGCATCCAACCGAATCCAATCCAATCCAATCCAATGCAGTACAATACAATACAATCCAAGGAACGGCATCAAATCCAATCCAATCCAATCTAAGGATCGGCATCCAATCCAATCCAATCCTATCCAATCCAAGCAACGGCATCCAATCCAAACCAAGGAACGGCAACAAATCCAATCCAATCCAATCCAGTCCAAAGTACGGCATCCCGCCCAATCCGATCCAAACCAACCTAATCCTATCCAATCCATTCCAAGGAACGCCATCGAATCCAATCCAATCCAATCCGATCCAATCCAATACAATCCAATCTAAGGATCGGCATCCAATCCAATCCAATCCTATCCAATCCAAGCAACGGCATCCAATCCAATCCAAGGAACGGCAACAGATCCAATCCAATCCAATCCAAAGTACGGCATCCTGCCCAATCCGATCCAAACCAACCTAATCCTATCCAATCCATTCCAAGGAACGCCATCGAATCCAATCCAATCCAATCCGATCCAATCCAATCCAATCCAACCCAATCCAAGAATCGGCTTCCAATCCAATCCAATCCAATCCACTCCAATCCAATCCAATCCAGTCCAGTCCAGTCCAGTCCAATCCAAGAAACGGGATCCAATCCAATCCAATGCAATCCGATCGAATCCAATCCAATCCAATCAATTCCAATCCAAGGAACGGCATCCAATCCAATCCAATCCAAGGAACGGCATTCAATCCAATCCAATCCAGTCCATTGAAATCCAATCCAAGCCAAGGAACGGCATCCAATCCAATCCAATCCACACCACTCCAATCCAATCCAATCCAATCAAATCCAATCCAATCCATTCCAATCCAACGAACGGCATCCAACCCAATCCAATCCAATCCAATTCTATCCAATCCAATCCAATCCAAGGAACGCCATACAATCCAATCCAATCCAATCCGATCCAATCCGATCCAAGAAACGGCATCCAATCCAATCGAATCCAATCCAATTAAATCAAATCCAATCCAAGGAACGGCATCCAATCCAATCCAGTCCAATCCAATTCAAACCAATCCAATCCAATACAATCCAATCCAATTCAATCTAAGGAACGACACTCAACACAATCCAATCCAATGCAATCCAGTCCAAACCAATGCAATCCAATCCAATCCAATCGAAGGAACGGCATTCAATCCAATCCAATCCAATCCAATCGAAGCAACGGCATCCAATCCAATCCAATCCAATCCAATCTAATTCAAGGAACCGCATCCAATCCAATCCAATGAACGGCATCCAATCCAATCCAATCCAAACCAATCCATTCCAATCCAATCCAACGAACGGCAACCAACCGAATCCAATCCAATCCTATCGAATCCAATCCAAGGAACGCCATCCAATCCAATCCGATCCAATCCAATCCAATCCAATTCAGTCCAATCCAATCCAATCCAATCCAATCCAAGGAACGGCACCCAACCTAACCCAATCCAATGCAATCCAATCCAATCCAGCCCAATCCAATCCAAACCAATACAATCCAATACAATCCAATCCAATACAATCCAATCCAAGGAACGGCACCCAAATTAATCCAATCCAATGCAATCCAATCCAAACCAATCCAATCCAATCCAATCCAATCCAATCTAAGGAACGGCATTCAATCCAATCCAATCCAATCCAATCCAAGCAACGGCATCCAATCCAATCCAATCCAACCCAATCCAATCCAATCCAATTCAATCCAATCCAAGGAACGGCATCCAATCCAATCCAGTCCAATCCAATCTAATCCAAGGAATCGCATCCAATCCAATCTAATCCAATCCAATCCAATGAACGGCATCCAATCCAATCCAATCCAAACCAATCCAATCCAATCCAATCCAACGAACGGCAACCAACCGAATCCAATCCAATCCAATCCAATCCTATCTAATCCAATCCAAGGAACGCCATCAATTTCAATGCAATCCAACCCGATCCAATCCAATCCAATCCAATCCAATCCAATACAATCCAATACAATCCAATCCAAGGAACGGCACCCAACCTAATCCAATCCAATCCAATCCAATCCAACCCAATCCAATCCAATCTAAGGAACGGCATCCATTCCAATCCAATCCAATCTAATCCAAGGAACCGCATCCAACCCAATCCCATCCAATGCAATGAACGGCATCCAATCCAATCCAATTCAAACCAATCCAATCCAATCCAATCCAACGAACGGCAACCAACCGAATCCAATCCAATCCAATCCTATCTAATCCAATCCAATCCAAATCAATCCAATCCAATCCAATCCAATCCAATGCAAGGAACGGCACCCAACCTAATCCAATCCAATCCAATCCCATCCAATCCAATCCAATCCAAATCAATCCAATCCAATCCAATCCAATCCAATGCAAGGAACGGCACCCAACCTAATCCAATCCAATGCAATCCAATCCAATCCAATCCAATCCAAACCAATCCAATCCAATCCAACCCAATCCAATCCAATGTAAGGACCGGCATCTATTCCAATCCAATCCAATCCAAGGAACGCATCAAATCCAATCCAATCCAAAAAAAGGAACGGCAGTCAATCCAATCCAATCGAATCCAACCCAATCCAAACCAATCAAATCCATGGAACCGCATCCAATCCAATTCAATCCACTGAACGGGATCCAATCCAATCAAATAAAAACCATTCTAATCCAATCAAATCCAATCCAACGAACGGCATCCAACCGAATCCAATCCAATCCAATCCAATGCAGTTCAATACAATACAATCCAAGGAACGGCATCAAATCCAATCCAATCCAATCTAAGGATCGGCATCCAATCCAATCCAATCCTATCCAATCCAAGCAACGGCATCCAATCCAAACCAAGGAACGGCAACAAATCCAATCCAATCCAATCCAGTCCAAAGTACGGCATCCTGCCCAATCCGATCCAAACCAACCTAATCCTATCCAATCCATTCCAAGGAACGCCATCGAATCCAATCCAATCCAATCCGATCCAATCCAATCCAATCCAACCCAATCCAAGAATCGGCTTCCAATCCAATCCAATCCAATCCACTCCAATCCAATCCAATCCAGTCCAGTCCAGTCCAGTCCAGTCCATTCCAAGAAACGGGATCCAATCCAATCCAATGCAATCCGATCGAATCCAATCCAATCCAATCAATTCCAATCCAAGGAACGGCATCCAATCCAATCCAATCCAATCCAAGGAACGGCATTCAATCCAATCCAATCCAGTCCATTGAAATCCAATCCAAGCCAAGGAACGGCATCCAATCCAATCCAATCCACACCACTCCAATCCAATCCAATCCAATCCAATCCAAACCAATCCAATGCAATCCAATCAAATCCAATCAAATACAATCCAACGAACGGCAACCAACCGAATCCAATCCAATCCAATCCAAACTAATCCAATCCAAGGATCGCCATCCAATCCAATCCAATCCAATCCGATCCGATCCAATCCAATCCAATCCAATTCAATCCAATCCAATACAATACCATACAATCCAATCCAAGGAACGGCAACAAATCCAATCCAATCCAATCCAATCCAAAGTACGGCACCCTGCCCAATCCGATCCAATCCAATCCAATCCAACCCAATCCAAGAATCGGCTTCCAATCCAATCCAATCCAATCCACTCCACTCCAATCCAATCCAATCCAGGCCAGTCCAGTCCAGTCCAGTCCAATCCAAGAAACGGGATCCAATCCAATCCAATGCAATCCGATCGAATCCAATCCAGTCCAATCAATTCCAATCCAACGAATGGCATCCAATCCAATCCAATCCAATCCAAGGAACGGCATCCAATCCAATCCAATCCAGTCCATTGAAATCCAATCCAATCCAAGGAACGGCATCCAATCCAATCCACACCACTCCAATCCAATCCAATCCAATCCAAACCAATCCAATCCAATCCAATCAAATCCAATCCAATACAATCCAACGAACGGCAACCAACCGAATCCAATCCAATCCAATCCAATCTAATCCAATCCAAGGATCGCCATCCAATCCAATCCAATCCAATCCGATCCAATCCAATCCAATCCAATTCAATACAATCCAATTCAATCCAATCCAAGGAACGGCACCCAACCTAATCCAATCCAGTTCAATCCAATCCAATCCAATCCAAACCAATCCAATCAAATCCAATCCAATCCAACCCAATCCAATCCAATCAAAGGAACGGCATCCATTCCAATCCAATCCAAGGAACGGCATCAAATCCAATCCAATCCAATCCATTCCAATCCAACGAACGGCATCCAACCCAATCCAATCCAATCCGATCCAATCCGATCCAAGAAACGGCATCCAATCCAATCGAATCCAATCCAATGAAATCAAATCCAATCCAAGGAACGGCACTCAACCCAATCCAATCCAATGCAATCCAATCCAAACCAATCCAATCCAATCCAATCTCAGGATCGGCATCCAATCCAATCCAATCCTATCCAATCCAAGCAACGGCATCCAATCCAATCCAAGGAACGGCAACAAATCCAATCCAATCCAATCCAATCCAAAGTACAGCATCCTGCCCAATCCGATCCAAACCAACCTAATCCTATCCAATCCATTCTAAGGAACACCATCGAATCCAATCCAATCCAACCCAATCCAATCCAATCTAAGGAACGGCATCCATTCCAATCCAATCCAATCCAATCCAAGGAACGGCATCAAATCCAATCCAATCCAATGCAATCCATTCCAATCCAACGAACGGCATCCAACCCAATCCAATCCAATCCAATCCTATCCAATCCAATCCAATCCAATCCAAGGAACGCCATACAATCCAATCCAATCCAATCCGATCCAATCCGATCCAAGAAACGGCATCCAATCCAATCGAATCCAATCCAATGAAATCAAATCCAATGCAAGGAACGGCATCCAATCCAATCCAATCCAGTCCAATCCAATCCAAACCAATCCAATCCAATACAATCCAATCCAATACAATCCAATCCAAGGAACGGCACCCAACCCAATCCAATGCAATCCAATCCAAACCAATCCAATCCAATCCAATCCAATCTAAGGATCGGCATCCAATCCAATCCAATCCTATCCAATCCAAGCAACGGCATCCAATCCAATCCAAGGAACGGCAACAAATCCAATCCAATCCAATCCAATCCAAAGTACGGCATCCTGCCTAATCCGATCCAAACCAACCTAATCCTATCCAATCCATTCCAAGGAACGCCATCGAATCCAATGCAATCCAATCCGATCCAATCCACTCCAATCCAACCCAATCCAAGAATCGGCTTCCAATCAAATCCAATCCAATCCACACCAATCCAATCCAATCCAGTCCAGTCCAGTCCAATCCAAGAAACGGGATCCAATCCAATCCAATGCAATCCGATCGAATCCAATCCAATCCAATCCAATCAATTCCAATCCAAGGACTGGCATGCAATCCAATCCAATCCAATCCAAGGAACGGCATCCAATCCAATCCAATCCAGTCCATTGAAATCCAATTCAATCCAAGGAACGGCATCCAATTCAATCCAATCCAAACCACCTCAATACAATCCAATCCAATCCAAACCAATCCAATCCAATCAAATCCAATCCAATACAATCCAACGAACGGCAATCAACCGAATCCAATCCAATCCAATCCAATCTAATCCAATCCAAGGATCGCCACGCAATCCAATCCAATCCAATCCGATCCAATCCAATCCAATCCAATTCAATCCAATCCAATACAATCCAATACAATCCAATCCAAGGAACGGCACCCAACCTAATCCAATCCAATTCAATCCAATCCAATCCAATCCAATCCAATCCAATCCAATCCAAACCAATCCAATCAAATCCAATCCAATCCAACCCAATCCAATCCAATCTCAGGAACGGCATCCATTACAATCCAATCCAATCCAATCCAAGGAACGGCATCAAATCCAATCCAATCCAATCCAATTCTATCCAATCCAATCCAATCCAAGGAACGCCATACAATCCAATCCAATCCAATCCGATCCAATCCGATCCAAGAAACGGCATCCAATCCAATCGAATCCAATCCAATGAAATCAAATCCAATCCAAGGAACGGCATCCAATCCAATTCAAACCAGTCCAATCCAATCCAAACCAATCCAATCCAATCCAATCCAATCCAATCCAATCTAAGGAACGGCACTCAACCCAATCCAATCCAATGCAATCCAGTCCAAACCAATGCAATCCAATCCAATCCAATCGAAGGAACGGCATTCAATCCAATCCAATCCAATCCAATCGAAGCAACGGCATCCAATCCAATCCAATCCAATCCAACCCAATCCAATCCAATCCAATCCAAGGAACGGCATCCAACCCAATCCAGTCCAATCCAATCTAATTCAACGAACCGCATCCAATCCAATCCAATCCAATCCAATGAACGGCATCCAATCCAATCCAATCCAAACAAATCCAATCCAATCCAATCCAACGAACGGCAACCAACCGAATCCAATCCAATCCTATCGAATCCAATCCAAGGAACGCCATCCAATCCAATCCGATCCAATCCAATCCAATCCAATTCAATCCAATCCAATCCAATCCAATCCAATCCAATCCAATCCAAGGAACGGCACCCAACCTAACCCAATCCAATGCAATCCAATCCAATCCAGCCCATTCCAATCCAAACCAATACAATCCAATACAATCCAATCCAATACAATCCAATCCAAGGAACGGCACCCAAATTAATCCAATCCAATGCAATCCAATCCAAACCAATCCAATCCAATCCAATCTATTCCAATCTAAGGAACGGCATTCAATCCAATCCAATCCAATCCAAGCAACGGCATCCAATCCAATCCAATCCAATCCAACCCAATCCAATCCAATCCAATTCAATCCAAGGAACGCCATCCAATCCAATCCAGTCCAATCCAATCTAATCCAAGGAATCGCATCCAATCCAATCCAATCTAAGCCAATCCAATCCAATGAACGGCATCCAATCCAATCCAATCCAAACCAATCCAATCCAATCCAACGAACGGCAACCAACCGAATCCAATCCAATCCAATCCAATTCTATCTAATGCAATCCAAGGAACGCCATCAATTCCAATCCAATCCAACCCGATCCAATCCAATCCAATCCAATCCAATCCAATCCAATACAATACAATACAATCCAAGGAACGACACCCAACCTAATCCAATCCAATCCAATTCAATCCACTGAACGGCATCCAATCCAATCAAATAAAAACCATTCCAATCCAATCAAATCCAATCCAACGAACGGCATCCAACCGAATCCAATCCAATCCAATCCAATACAATGCAATACAATCCAAGGAACGGCATCAAATCCAATCCAATCCAATCTAAGGATCGGCATCCAATCCAATCCAATCCTATCCAATCCAAGCAACGGCATCCAATCCAATCCAAGGAACGGCAACAAATCCAATCCAATCCAATCCAGTCCAAAGTACGGCATCCTGCCCAATCCGATCCAAACCAACCTAATCCTATCCAATCCATTCCAAGGAACGCCATCGAATCCAATCCAATCCAATCCGATCCAATCCAATCCAATCCAATCCAATCCACTCCAATCCAATCCAATCCAGTTCAGTCCAGTCCAATCCAAGAAACGGGATCCAATCCAATCCAATGCAATCCGATCGAATCCAATCCAATCAAATCAATTCCAATCCAAGGAACGGCATCCAATCCAATCCAAGGAACGGCATTCAATCCAATCCAATCCAGTCCATTGAAATCCAATCCAATCCAAGGAACGGCATCCAATCCAATCCAATCCACACCACTCTAATGCAATCCAATCCAATCCAATCCAAACCAATCCAATCCAATCCAATCCAATCAAATCCAATCCAATACAATCCAACGAACGGCAACCAACCGAATCCAATCCAATCCAATCCAAACTAATCCAATCCAAAGATCGCCATCCAATCTAATCCAATCCAATCCGATCCAATCCAATCCAATCCAATTCAATCCAATCCAATACAATACAATCCAATCCAATCCAAGGAACGGCAACAAATCCAATCCAATCCAATCCAATCCAAAGTACGGCACCCTGCCCAATCCGATCCAATCCAATCCAATCCAACCCAATCCAAGAATCGGCATCCAATCCAATCCAATCCACTCCAATCCAATCCAGTCCAGTCCAGTCCAATCCAAGAAACGGGATCCAATCCAATCGAAAGCAATCCGATCGAATCCAATCCAATCCAATCCAATCAATTCCAATCCAACGAATGGCATCCAATCCAATCCAAGGAACGGCATCCAATCCAATCCAATCCAGTCCATTGAAATCCAATCCAATCCAAGGAACGGCATCCAATCCAATCCACACCACTCCAATCCAATCCACTCAGTCCTATCCAAGAAACAGGATCCAATCCAATCCAATGCAATCCGATCGAATCCAATCCAATCCAATCCAATCAATTCCAATCCAAGGAATGGCATCCAATCCAATCCAATCCAATTCAAGGAACGGCATCCAATCCATTCCAATCCAATCCAATCCAAGGAACGGCATCCAATCCAATCCAATCCAGTCCATTGAAATCCAATCCAATCCAAGGAACGGCACCCAATCCAATCCAATCCAATCCAATCCACACCACTCCATTCCAATCCAATCCAATCCAAACCAATCCAATCCAATCAAATCCAATCCAATACAATCCAACGAACGGCAACCAACCGAATCCAATCCAATCCAATCCAATCTAATCCAATCCAAGGATCGCCATCCAATCCAATTCAATCCAATCCGATCCAATCCAATCCAATCCAATTCAATCCAATCCAATCCAATACAATACAATAAAATCCAATCCAAGGAACGGCAACCAACGTAATCCAATCCAATTCAATCCAATCCAATCCAATCCAATCCAAACCAATCCAATCAAATTCAATCCAATCCAATCCAACCCAATCCAATCCAATCTAAGGAACGGCATCCATTACAATCCAATCCAATCCAATCCAATCCAAGGAACGGCATCAAATCCAATCCAATCCAATCCATTCCAATCCAACGAACGGCATCCAACCCAATCGAATCCAATCCAATCCTATCCAATCCAATCCAAGGAACGCCATACAATACAATCCACTCCAATCCGATCCAATCCGATCCAAGAAACGGCATCCAATCCAATCGAATCCAATCCAATGAAATCAAATCCAATCCAAGGAACGGCATCCAATCCAACCCAATCCAGTCCAATCCAATCCAAACCAACCCAATCTAATACAATACAATCCAATACAATCCAATCCAAGGAACGGCACTCAACCCAATCCAATCCAATGCAATCCAGTCCAAACCAATGCAATCCAATCCAATCCAATCGAAGGAACGGCATTCAATCCAATCCAATCCATTCGAAGCAACGGCATCCAATCCAATCCAATCCAATCCAACCCAATCCAATCCAATCCAATCCAAGGAACGGCATCCAATCCAATCCAGTCCAATCCAATCTAATCCAAGGAACCGCATCCAATCCAATCCGATCCAATCCAATCCAATGAACGGCATCCAATCCAATCCAATCCAAACCAATCCAATCCAATCCAATCCAACCCACGGCAACCAACCGAATCCAATCCAATCCAATCCAATCCTATCGAATCCAATCCAAGGAACGCCATCCAATCCAATCCGAATCCAATCCAAACCAATCCAATCCAAATCAATACAATCCAATCCAATACAATACAATCCAATCCAAGGAACGGCACCCAACCTAACCCAATCCAATGCAATCCAATCCAATCCAGTCCAATCCAATCCAAACCAATACAATCCAATACAATACAATCCAATACAATCCAATCCAAGGAACGGCACCCAACCCAATCCAATCCAATGCAATCCAATCCAAACCAATCCAATCCAATCCAATCCAATCTAAGTAACGGCATTCAATACAATCCAATCCAATCCAATCCAAGCAGCGGCATCCAATCCAATCCAATCCAATCGAAACCAATCCAATCCAATCCAATCCAATCCAAGGAACGGCATCCAATCCAATCCAGTCCAATCCAATCTAATCCAAGGAATCGCATCCAATCCAATCCAATCTAATCCAATCCAATCCAAGGAACGGCATTCAATCCAATCCAATCCAGTCCATTGAAATCCAATCCAATCGAAGGAACGGCATCCAATCCAATCCAATCCACACCACTCTAATCCAATCCAATCCAATCCAATCCAAACCAATCCAATCCAATCCAATCAAATCCAATCCAATACAATCCAACGAACGGCAACCAACCGAATCCAATCCAATCCAATCCAAACTAATCCAATCCAAGGATCGCCATCCAATCTAATCCAATCCAATCCGATCCAATCCATTCCAATCCAATTCAATGCAATCCAATACAATACAATACAATACAATACAATCCAATCCAAGGAACGGCAACAAATCCAATCCAATCCAATCCAATCCAAAGTACGGCACCCTGCCCAATCCGATCCAATCCAATCCAATCCAACCCAATCCAAGAATCGGCATCCAATCCAATCCAATCCAATCCACTCCAATCCAATCCAATCCAGTCCAGTCCAGTCCAATCCAAGAAACGGGATCCAATCCAATCGAAAGCAATCCGATCGAATCCAATCCAATCCAATCCAATCAATTCCAATCCAACGAATGGCATCCAATCCAATCCAAGGAACGGCATCCAATCCAATCCAATCCAGTCCATTGAAATCCAATCCAATCCAAGGAACGGCATCCAATCCAATCCACACCACTCCAATCCAATCCACTCAGTCCTATCCAAGAAACAGGATCCAATCCAATCCAATGCAATCCGATCGAATCCAATCCAATCCAATCCAATCAATTCCAATCCAAGGAATGGCATCCAATCCAATCCAATCCAATCCAAGGAACGGCATCCAATCCATTCCAATCCAATCCAATCCAAGGAACGGCATCCAATCCAATCCAATCCAGTCCATTGAAATCCAATCCAATCCAAGGAACGGCACTCAATCCAATCCAATCCAATCCAATCCACACCACTCCATTCCAATCCAATCCAATCCAAACCAATCCAATCCAATCAAATCCAATCCAATACAATCCAAAGAACGGCAACCAACCGAATCCAATCCAATCCAATCCAATCTAATCCAATCCAAGGATCGCCATCCAATCCAATCCAATCCAATCCGATCCAATCCAATCCAATCCAATTCAATACAATACAATACAATACAATAAAATCCAATCCAAGGAACGGCACCCAACGTAATCCAATCCAATTCAATCCAATCCAATCCAATCCAATCCAAACCAATCCAATCAAATTCAATCCAATCCAATCCAACCCAATCCAATCCAATCTAAGGAACGGCATCCATTACAATCCAATCCAATCCAAGGAACGGCATCAAATCCAATCCAAACCCATCCATTCCAATCCAACGAACGGCATCCAACCCAATCCAATCCAATCCAATCCTATCCAATCCAATCCAAGGAACGCCATACAATACAGTCCACTCCAATCCGATCCAATCCGATCCAAGAAACGGCATCCAATCCAATCGAATCCAATCCAATGAAATCAAATCCAATCCAAGGAACGGCATCCAATCCAATCCAATCCAGTCCAATCCAATCCAAACCAACCCAATCTAATACAATCCAATCCAATACAATCCAATCCAAGGAACGGCACTCAACCCAATCCAATCCAATGCAATCCAGTCCAAACCAATGCAATCCAATCCAATCCAATCGAAGGAACGGCATTCAATCCAATCCAATCCAATCGAAGCAACGGCATCCAATCCAATCCAATCCAATCCAACCCAATCCAATCCAATCCAATCCATGGAACGGCATCCAATCCAGTCCAGTCCAATCCAATCTAATCCAAGGAACCGCATCCAATCCAATCCGATCCAATCCAATCCAATGAACGGCATCCAATCCAATCCAATCCAAACCAATCCAATCCAATCCAATCCAACCCACGGCAACCAACCGAATCCAATCCAATCCAATCCAATCCTATCGAATCCAATCCAAGGAACGCCATCCAATCCAATCCGATCCAATCCAAACCAATCCAATCCAATTCAATCCAATCCAATACAATACAATACAATACAATCCAAGGAACGGCACCCAACCTAACCCAATCCAATGCAATCCAATCCAATCCAGTCCAATCCAATCCAAACCAATACAATCCAATACAATACAATCCAATACAATCCAATCCAAGGAACGGCACCCAACCGAATCCAATCCAATGCAATCCAATCCAAACCAATCCAATCCAATCCAATCCAATCTAGGTAACGGCATTCAATCCAATCCAATCCAATCCAAGCAGCGGCATCCAATCCAATCCAATCCAATCGAACCCAATCCAATCCAATCCAATCCAATCCAATCCAAGGAACGGCATCCAATCCAATCCAGTCCAATCCAATCTAATCCAAGGAATCGCATCCAATCCAATCCAATCTAATCCAATCCAATACAATGAACGGCATCCAATCCAATTCAATCCAATCCAAGCAGCGGCATCCAATCCAATCCAATCCAATCGAACGCAATCCAATCCAATCCAATCCAATCCAATCCAAGGAACGGCATCCAATCCAATCCAGTCCAATCCAATCTAATCCAAGGAATCGCATCCAATCCAATCCAATCTAATCCAATCCAATACAATGAACGGCATCCAATCCAATCCAATCCAAACCAATCCAATCCAATCCAACGAACGGCAACCAACCGAATCCAATCCAATCCAATGCAATCCTATCTAATCCAATCCATGGAACGCCATCCAATTCAATCCAATCCAATCCGATCCAATCCAATACAATCCAATCCAAGGAACGGCACCCACCCTCATCCAATCCAATCCAATCCAATCCAACCCAATCCAATCCAATCTAAGGAACGGCATCCATTCCAATCCAATCCAATCTAATCCAAGTAACCGCATCCAATCCAATCCCATCCAATCCAATGAACGGCATCCAATCCAATCCAAACCAATCCAATCAAATCCAATCCAACGAACGGCAACCAACCGAATCCAATCCAATCCAATCCTATCTAATCCAATCCAAGGAACGCCATCCAATCCAATCCAATCCAATCCGATCCAATCCAATCCAATCCAATCCAATCCAATCCAATCCAATTCAATCCAATCCAATCCAATCCAATCCAATCCAAGGAACGGCACCCAACTTAATCCAATCCAATGCAATGCAATCCAATCCAATCCAATCCAAACCAATCCAATCCAATCCAATCAAATCCAACCCAATCCAATCCAATCTAAGGAACGGCATCCATTCCAATCCAATCCAACCTAATCCAAGTAACCGCATCCAATCCAATCCCATCCAATCCAATGAACGGCATCCAATCCAATCCAAACCAATCCAATCCAATCCAAACCAACGAACGGCAACCAACCGAATCCAATCCAATCCTATCTAATCCAATCCAAGGAACGCCATCCAATCCAATCCAATCCAATCCCATCCAATCCAATCCAATCCAATTCAATCCAATCCAATCCAATCCAAGGAACGGCAACAAATCCAATCCAATCCAATCCAAAGTACGGGACCCTGCCCAATCCGATCCAATCCAATCCAATCCAACCCAATCCAAGAATCGGCATCCAATCCAATCCAATCCAATCCACTCCAATCCAATCCAATCCAGTCCAGTCCAGTCCAATCCAAGAAACGGGATCCAATCCAATCGAAAGCAATCCGATCGAATCCAATCCAATCCAATCAATTCCAATCCAACGAATGGCATCCAATCCAATCCAAGGAACGGCATCCAATCCAATCCAATCCAGTCCATTGAAATCCAATCCAATCCAAGGAACGGCATCCAATCCAATCCACACCACTCCAATCCAATCCACTCAGTCCAATCCAAGGAACGGGATCCAATCCAATCCAATGCAATCCGATCGAATCTAATCCAATCCAATCCAATCAATTCCAATCCAAGGAATGGCATCCAATCCAATCCAATCCAATCCAAGGAACGGCATCCAATCCATTCCAATCCAATCCAATCCAAGGAACGGCATCCAATCCAATCCAATCCAGTCCATTGAAATCCAATCCAATCCAAGGAACGGCACCCAATCCAATCCAATCCACACCACTCCAATCCAATCCAATCCAATCCAAACCAATCCAATCCAATAAAATCCAATCCAATACAATCCAACGAACGGCAACCAACCGAATCCAATCCAATCCAATCCAATCTAATCCAATCCAAGGATCGCCATCCAATCCAATCCAATCCAATCCGATCCAATCCAATCCAATCCAATTCAATCCAATCCAATACAATACAATACAATACAATCCAAGGAACGGCACCCAACCTAATCCAATCCAATTCAATCCAATCCAATCCAATCCAATCCAAACCAATCCAATCAAATCCAATCCAATCCAACCCAATCCAATCCAATCTAAGGAACGGCATCCATTACAATCCAATCCAATCCAATCCAAGGAACGGCATCAAATCCAATCCAATCCAATCCAATCCATTCCAATCCAACGAACGGCATCCAACCCAATCCAATCCAATCCAATCCAATCCAATTCAATCCAATCCAATCCAATCCAATCCAAGGAACGGCACCCAACCTAATCCAATCCAATGCAATCCAATCCAATCCAAACCAATCCAATCCAATCCAATCCAACCCAATCCAATCCAATCTAAGGAACGGCATCCATTCCAATCCAATCCAATCCAAGGAACGCATCAAATCCAATCCAATCCAAAAAAGGAACGGCATTCAATCCAATCCAATCGAATCCAACCCAATCCAATCCAATCAAATCCATGGAACCGCATCCAATCCAATTCAATCCACTGAACGGCATCCAATCCAATCAAATAAAAACCATTCCAATCCAATCAAATCCAATCCAACGAACGGCATCCAACCGAATCCAATCCAATCAAATCCAATACAATGCAATACAATCCAAGGAACGGCATCAAATCCAATCCAATCCAATCTAAGGATCGGCATCCAATCCAATCCAATCCTATCCAATCCAAGCAACGGCATCCAATCCAATCCAAGGAACGGCAACAAATCCAATCCAATCCAATCCAGTCCAAAGTACGGCATCCCGCCCAATCCGATCCAAACCAACGTAATCCTATCCAATCCATTCCAAGGAACGCCATCCAATCCAATCCAATCCAATCCGATCCAATCCAATACAATCCAACCCAATCCAAGAATCGGCTTCCAATCCAATCTAATCCAATCCACTCCAATCCAATCCAATCCAGTCCACTCCAGTCCAATCCAAGAAACGGGATCGAATCCAATCCAATGCAATCCGATCGAATCCAATCCAAACAAATCAATTCCAATCCAAGGAACGGCATCCAATCCAATCCAAGGAACGGCATTCAATCCAATCCAATCCAGTCCATTGAAATCCAATCCAATCCAAGGAACGGCATCCAATCCAATCCAATCCAATCCAAACCAATCCAATCCAATCCAATCAAATCCAATCCAATACAATCCAACGAACGGCAACCAACCGAATCCAATCCAATCCAATCCAAACTAATCCAATCCAAGGATCGCCATCCAATCTAATCCAATCCAATGCGATCCGATCCAATCCAATCCAATCCAATTCAATCCAATACAATACAATACAATCCAATCCAATCCAAGGAACGGCAACAAATCCAATCCAATCCAATCCAAAGTACGGGACCCTGCCCAATCCGATCCAATCCAATCCAATCCAACCCAATCCAAGAATCGGCATCCAATCCAATCCAATCCAATCCACTCCAATCCAATCCAATCCAGTCCAGTCCAGTCCAATCCAAGAAACGGGATCCAATCCAATCGAAAGCAATCCGATCGAATCCAATCCAATCCAATCAATTCCAATCCAACGAATGGCATCCAATCCAATCCAAGGAACGGCATCCAATCCAATCCAATCCAGTCCATTGAAATCCAATCCAATCCAAGGAACGGCATCCAATCCAATCCACACCACTCCAATCCAATCCACTCAGTCCAGTCCAAGAAACGGGATCCAATCCAATCCAATGCAATCCGATCGAATCCAATCCAATCCAATCCAATCAATTCCAATCCAAGGAATGGCATCCAATCCAATCCAATCCAATCCAAGGAACGGCATCCAATCCGTTCCAATCCAATCCAATCCAAGGAACGGCATCCAATCCAATCCAGTCCATTGAAATCCAATCCAATCCAAGGAACGGCACCCAATCCAATCCAATCCACACCACTCCAATCCAATCCAATCCAATCCAAACCAATCCAATCCAATAAAATCCAATCCAATACAATCCAACGAACGGCAACCAACCGAATCCAATCCAATCCAATCCAATCTAATCCAATCCAAGGATCGCCATCCAATCCAATCGAATCCAATCCGATCCAATCCAATCCAATCCAATTCAATCCAATCCAATACAATACAATACAATACAATCCAAGGAACGGCACCCAACCTAATCCAATCCAATTCAATCCAATCCAATCCAATCCAATCCAAACCAATCCAATCCAATCCAATCCAATCCAATCCAAACCAATCCAATCAAATCCAATCCAATCCAACCCAATCCAATCCAATCTAAGGAACGGCATCCATTACAATCCAATCCAATCCAATCCAAGGAACGGCATCAAATCCAATCCAATCCAATCCAATCCATTCCAATCCAACGAACGGCATCCAACCCAATCCAATCCAATCCAATCCTATCCAATCCAATCCAATCCAAGGAACGCCATACAATCCAATCCAATCCAATCCGATCCAATCCGATCCAAGAAACGGCATCCAATCCAATCGAATCCAATCCAATGAAATCAAATACAATCCAAGGAACGGCATCCAATCCAATCCAGTCCAATCCAATCCAAACCAATCCAATACAATCCAATCCAATACAATCCAATCCAAGGAACGGCACTCAACCCAATCCAATCCAATGCAATCCAGTCCAAACCAATGCAATCCAATCCAATCCAATCGAAGGAACGGCATTCAATCCAATCCAATCCAATCCAATCGAATCAACGGCATCCAATCCAATCCAATCCAATCCAACCCAATCCAATCCAATCCAAGGAACGGTTTCCAATCCAATCCAGTCCAATCCAATCTAATCCAAGGAACCGCATCCAATCCAATCCCATCCAATCCAATGAACGGCATCCAATCCAATCCAATCCAAACCAATCCAATCCAATCCAATCCAACGAACGGCAACCAACCGAATCCAATCCAATCCAATCCTATCTAATCGAATCCAAGGAACGGCATCCAATCCAATCCAATCCAATCCGATCCAATCCAATCCAATCCAATCCAAGGAACGGCACCCAACCTAATCCAATCCAATGCAATCCAATCCAATCCAATCCAATCCAAACCAATCCAATCCAATCCAATCCAATCCAATCCAACCCAATCCAATCCAATCTAAGGAACGGCATCCATTCCAATCCAATCCAATCCAAGGAACGCATCAAATCCAATCCAATCCAATCCAAGGAACGGCATTCAATCCAATCCAATCGAATCCAACCCAATCCAATCCAATCAAATCCATGGAACCGCATCCAATCCAATCCACTGAACGGCATCCAATCCAATCAAATCAAAACCATTGCAATCCAATCAAATCCAATCCAACGAACGGCATCCAACCGAATCCAATCCAATCCAATACAATACAATACAAGGAACGGCATCCAATCCAATCCAATCCAATCTAAGGATCGGCATCCAATCCAATCCAATCCTATCCAATCCAAGCAACGGCATCCAATCCAATCCAAGGAACGGCAACAAATCCAATCCAGTCCAATCCAATCGAAAGTACGGCATCCTGCCCAATCCGATCCAAACCAACCTAATCCTATCCAATCCATTCCAAGGAACGCCATCGAATCGAATCCAATCCAATCCGATCCAATCCAATCCAATCCAACCCAATCCAAGAATCGGCTTCCAATCCAATCCAATCCACTCCAATCCAATCCAATCCAGTCCAGTCCAGTCCAATCCAATCCAATCAAATACAATCCACCGAACGGCAACCAACCGAATCCAATCCAATCCAATCCAATCTCATCCAATCCAAGGATCGCCATCCAATCCAATCCAATCCAATCCGATCAAATCCAATGCAATCCAATTCAATCCAATACAACACAATCCAATCCAATCCAAGGAACGGCAACAAATCCAATCCAATCCAATCCAATCCAAAGTACGGCATTCTGCCCAATCCGATCCAAACCAACCTAATCCTATCCAATCCATTCCAAGGAACGCCATCGAATCCAATCCAATCCAATCCGATCCAATCCAATCCAATCCAACCCAATCCAAGAATCGGCTTCCAATCCAATCCAATCCAATCCACTCCAATCCAATCCAATCCAGTCCAGTCCAGTCCAGTCCAATCCAAGAAACGGGATCCAATCCAATCCAATGCAATCCGATCGAATCCAATCCAATCCAATCCAATCAATTCCAATCCAAGGAATGGCATCCAATCCAATCCACTCCAATCCAATCCAATCCAGTCCACTCCAGTCCAATCCAAGAAACGGGATCGAATCCAATCCAATGCAATCCGATCGAATCCAATCCAAACAAATCAATTCCAATCCAAGGAACGGCATCCAATCCAATCCAAGGAACGGCATTCAATCCAATCCAATCCAGTCCATTGAAATCCAATCCAATCCAAGGAACGGCATCCAATCCAATCCAATCCAATCCAAACCAATCCAATCCCATCCAATCAAATCCAATCCAATACAATCCAACGAACGGCAACCAACCGAATCCAATCCAATCCAATCCAAACTAATCCAATCCAAGGATCGCCATCCAATCTAATCCAATCCAATGCGATCCGATCCAATCCAATCCAATCCAATTCAATCCAATCCAATACAATACAATCCAATCCAATCCAAGGAACGGCAACAAATCCAATCCAATCCAATCCAAAGTACGGGACCCTGCCCAATCCGATCCAATCCAATCCAATCCAACCCAATCCAAGAATCGGCATCCAATCCAATCCAATCCAATCCACTCCAATCCAATCCAATCCAGTCCAGTCCAGTCCAATCCAAGAAACGGGATCCAATCCAATCGAAAGCAATCCGATCGAATCCAATCCAATCCAATCAATTCCAATCCAACGAATGGCATCCAATCCAATCGAAGGAACGGCATCCAATCCAATCCAATCCAGTCCATTGAAATCCAATCCAATCCAAGGAACGGCATCCAATCCAATCCACACCACTCCAATCCAATCCACTCAGTCCAGTCCAAGAAACGGGATCCAATCCAATCCAATGCAATCCGATCGAACCCAATCCAATCCAATCCAATCAATTCCAATCCAAGGAATGGCATCCAATCCAATCCAATCCAATCCAAGGAACGGCATCCAATCCGTTCCAATCCAATCCAATCCAAGGAACGGCATCCAATCCAATCCAGTCCATTGAAATCCAATCCAATCCAAGGAACGGCACCGATTCCAATCCAATCCACACCACTCCAATCCAATCCAATCCAATCCAAACCAATCCAATCCAATAAAATCCAATCCAATACAATCCAACGAACGGCAACCAACCGAATCCAATCCAATCCAATCCAATCTAATCCAATCCAAGGATCGCCATCCAATCCAATCCAATCCAATCCGATCCAATCCAATCCAATCCAATTCAATCCAATCCAATACAATACAATACAATCCAATCCAAGGAACGGCACCCAACCTAATCCAATCCAATTCAATCCAATCCAATCCAATCCAATCCAAACCAATCCAATCCAATCCAATCCAATCCAATCCAATCCAATCCAAACCAATCCAATCAAATCCAATCCAATCCAACCCAATCCAATCCAATCTAAGGAACGGCATCCATTACAATCCAATCCAATCCAATCCAAGGAACGGCATCAAATCCAATCCAATCCAATCCAATCCATTCCAATCCAACGAACGGCATCCAACCCAATCCAATCCAATCCAATCCTATCCAATCCAATCCAATCCAAGGAACGCCATACAATCCAATCCAATCCAATCCGATCCAATCCGATCCAAGAAACGGCACCCAATCCAATCGAATCCAATCCAATGAAATCAAATCCAATCCAAGGAACGGCATCCAATCCAATCCAGTCCAATCCAATCCAAACCAATCCAATCCAATACAATCCAATCCAATACAATCCAATCCAAGGAACGGCACTCAACCCAATCCAATCCAATGCAATCCAGTCCAAACCAATGCAATCCAATCCAATCCAATCGAAGGAACGGCATTCAATCCAATCCAATCCAATCCAATCGAATCAACGGCATCCTATCCAATCCAATCCAACCCAATCCAATCCAATCCAAGGAACGGTATCCATTCCAATCCAGTCCAATCCAATCTAATCCAAGGAACCGCATCCAATCCAATCCCATCCAATCCAATGAACGGCATCCAATCCAATCCAATCCAAACCAATCCAATCCAATCCAATCCAACGAACGGCAACCAACCGAATCCAATCCAATCCAATCCTATCTAATCGAATCCAAGGAACGGCATCCAATCCAATCCAATCCAATCCGATCCAATCCAATCCAATCCAATCCAAGGAACGGCACCCAACCTAATCCAATCCAATGCAATCCAATCCAATCCAATCCAAACCAATCCAATCCAATCCAATCCAATCCAATCCAATCCAACCCAATCCAATCCAATCTAAGGAACGGCATCCATTCCAATCCAATCCAATCCAAGGAACGCATCAAATCCAATCCAATCCAATCCAAGGAACGGCATTCAATCCAATCCAATCGAATCCAACCCAATCCAATCCAATCAAATCCATGGAACCGCATCCAATCCAATCCACTGAACGGCATCCAATCCAATCAAATCAAAACCATTGCAATCCAATCAAACCCAATCCAACGAACGGCATCCAACCGAATCCAATCCAATCCAATACAATACAATACAATACAAGGAACGGCATCCAATCCAATCCAATCCAATCTAAGGATCGGCATCCAATCCAATCCAATCCTATCCAATCCAAGCAACGGCATCCAATCCAATCCAAGGAACGGCAACAAATCCAATCCAGTCCAATCCAATCGAAAGTACGGCATCCTGCCCAATCCGATCCAAACCAACCTAATCCTATCCAATCCATTCCAAGGAACGCCATCGAATCCAATCCAATCCAATCCGATCCAATCCAATCCAATCCAACCCAATCCAAGAATCGGCTTCCAATCCAATCCAATCCACTCCAATCCAATCCAATCCAGTCCAGTCCAGTCCAATCCAATCCAATCAAATACAATCCACCGAACGGCAACCAACCGAATCCAATCCAATCCAATCCAATCTAATCCAATCCAAGGATCGCCATCCAATCCAATCCAATCCAATCCGATCAAATCCAATGCAATCCAATTCAATCCAATACAACACAATCCAATCCAATCCAATCCAAGGAACGGCAACAAATCCAATCCAATCCAATCCAATCCAAAGTACGGCATTCTGCCCAATCCGATCCAAACCAACCTAATCCTATCCAATCCATTCCAAGGAACGCCATCGAATCCAATCCAATCCAATCCGATCCAATCCAATCCAATCCAACCCAATCCAAGAATCGGCTTCCAATCCAATCCAATCCAATCCACTCCAATCCAATCCAATCCAGTCCAGTCCAGTCCAGTCCAATCCAAGAAACGGGATCCAATCCAATCCAATGCAATCCGATCGAATCCAATCCAATCCAATCAATTCCAATCCAAGGAATGGCATCCAATCCAATCCAATCCAATCCAAGGAACGGCATCCAATCCAATCCAATCCAGTCCATTGAAATCCAATCCAATCCAAGGAACGGCATCCAATCCAATCCAATCCACACCACTCCAATCCAATCCAATCCAGTCCAAACCAATCCAATCCAATCAAATCCAATCCAATACAATCCAACGAACGGCAACCAACCGAATCCAATCCAATCCAATCCAATCTAATCCAATCCAAGGATCGCCATCCAATCCAATCCAGTCCAATCCGATCCAATCCAATCCAATCCAATCCAATCCAATCAATTCCAATCCAAGGAATGGCATCCAATCCAATCCAATCCAATCCAAGGAACGGCATCCAATCCAATCCAATCCAGTCCATTGAAATCCAATCCAATCCAAGGAACGGCATCCAATCCAATCCAATCCACACCACTCCAATCCAATCCAATCCAATCCAATCCAAACCAATCCAATCCAATGAAATCCAATCCAATACAATCCAACGAACGGCAACCAACCGAATCCAATCCAATCCAATCTAACCCAATCCAAGGATCGCCATCCAATCCAATCCAATCCAATCCGATCCAATCCAATCCAATCCAATTCAATCAAATCCAATACAATCCAATACAATCCAATCCAAGGAACGGCACCCAACCTAATCCAATCCAATTCAATCCAATCCAATCCAAACCAATCCAATCAAATCCAATCCAATCCAACCCAATCCAATCCAATCTAAGGAACGGCATCCATTACAATCCAATCCAATCCAATCCAAGGAACGGCACCAAATCCAATCCAATCCAATCCAATCCATTCCAATCCAACGAACGGCATCCAACCCAATCCAATCCAATCCAATCCTATCCAATCCAATCCAATCCAATCCAAGGAACGCCATACAATCCAATCGAATCCAATCCGATCCAATCCGATCCAAGAAGCGGCATCCAATCCAATCGAATCCAATCCAATGAAATCAAATCCAATCCAAGGAACGGCATCCAATCCAATCCAATCCAGTCCAATCCAATCCAAACCAATCCAATCCAAGGAACGCCATACAATCCAATCCAATCCAATCCGGTCCAATCCGATCCAAGAAGCGGCATCCAATCCAATCGAATCCAATCCAATGAAATCAAATCCAATCCAAGGAACGGCATCCAATCCAATCCAATCCAGTCCAATCCAATCCAAACCAATCCAATCCAATACAATCCAATCCAATACAATCCAATTCAAGGAACGGCACTCAACCCAATCCAATCCAATGCAATCCAGTCCAAACCAATGCAATCCAATCCAATCCAATCGAAGGAACGGCATTCAATCCAATCCAATACCGTCCATTGAAATCCAATCCAATCCAACGAACGGCAACCAACCGAATCCAATCCAATCCAATCCAACCTAATCCAATCCAAGGATCGCCATCCAATCCAATCCAATCCAATCCGATCCAATCCAATCCAATCCAATTCAATCCAATCCAATACAATCCAATACAATGCAATCCATGGAACGGCACCCAACCTAATCCAATCCAATTCAATCCAATCCAATCCAATCCAATCCAAACCAATCCAATCAAATCCAATCCAATCCAAACCAATCCAATCCAATCTAAGGAACGGCATCCATTCCAATCCAATCCAATCCAATCCAATCCAAGGAACGGCAACAAACCCAATCCAATCCAAACCAATCCATTCCAATCCAACGAACGGCATCCAACCCAATCCAATCCAATCCAATCCGATCCAATCCAATCCAACCCAATCCGATCCAATCCAATCCAATCCAATTCAATCCAATCCAATACAATTCAATCCAATCCAATCTAAGGAACGGCATCCATTCCAATCCAATCCAATCCAATCCAAGGAACGGCATCAAATCCAATCCAATCCAATCCAATCCACTCCAATCCAATGAACGGCATCCAACCCAATCCAATCCAATCCAATCCTATCCAATCCAATCCAATCCAAGGAACGCCATACAATCCAATCCAATCCAATCCGATCCAATCCGATCCTAGAAACGGCATCCAATCCAATCGAATCCAATCCAATGAAATCAAATCCAATCCAAGGAACGGCATCCAATCCAATCCAATCCAGTCCAATCCAATCCAAACCAATCCAATCCAATCCAATACAATCCAATCCAATACAATCCAATCCAAGGAACGGCACCCAACCCAATCCAAACCAATGCAATCCAATCCAAACCAATCCAATCCAATCTAAGGATCGGCATCTTATCCAATCCAATCCTATCCAATGCAAGCAACGGCATCCAATCCAATCCAAGGAACGGCAACAAATCCAATCCAATCCAATCCAAAGTACGGCATCCTGCCCAATCCGATCCAAACCAACCTAATCCTATCCAATCCATTCCAAGGAACGCCATCGAATCCAATCCAATCCAATCCGATGCAATCCAATCAAATCCAACCCAATCCAAGAATCGGCTTCCAATTCAATCCAATCCAATCCACTCCAATCCAATCCAATCCAGTCCAGTCCAGTCCAATCCAAGAAACGGGATCCAATCCAATCCAATGCAATCCGATCGAATCCAATCCAATCCAATCCAATCAATCCCAATCCAAGGAATGGCATCCAATCCAATCCAATCCAATCCAAGGAACAGCATCCAATCCAATCCAATCCAGTCCATTGAAATCCAATCCAATCCAAGGAACGGCATCCAATCCAATCCAATCCACACCACTCCAATCCAATCCAATCCAATCCAAACCAATCCAATCCAATCAAATCCAATCCAATAGAATCCAGCGAACGGCAACCAACCGAATGCAATCCAATCCAATCCAATCTAATCCAATACAAGGATCGCCATCCAATCCAATCCAATCCGATCCAATCCAATCCAATCCAATTCAATACAATCCAATACAATCCAATACAATCCAATCCAAGGAACGGCACCCAACCTCATCCAATCCAATTCAATCCAATCCAATCCAATCCAATCCAAACCAATCCAATCAAATCCAATCCAATCCAACCCAATCCAATCCAATCGAAGGAATGGCATCCATTCCAATCCAATCCAATCCAAGGAACGGCATCAAATCCAATCCAATCCAATCCAATCCATTCCAATCCAACGAACGGCATCCAACCCAATCCAATCCAATCCAATCCTATCCAATCCAATCCAATCCAAGGAACGCCATACAATCCAATCCGATCCAATCCGATCCAAGAAACGGCATCCAATCCAATCGAATCCAATCCAATGAAATCAAATCCAATCCAAGGAACGGCATCCAATTCAATCCAATCCAGTCCAATCCAATGCAAACCAATCCAATCCAATACAATCCAATACAATACAATCCAATCCAAGGAACGGCACTCAACCCAATCCAATCCAATGCAATCCAGTCCAAACCAATGCAATCCAATCCAATCCAATCGAAGGAACGGCATTCAATCCAATCCAATCCAATCCAATCGAAGCAACGGCATCGAATCCAATCCAATCCAACCCAATCCAATCCAATCCAATCCAATCCAATCCAAGGAACGGTATCCAATCCAATCCAGTCCAATCCAATCTAATCCAAGGAACCGCATCCAATCCAATCCCATCCAATCCAATGAACGGCATCCAATCCAATCCAAACCAAACCAATCCAATCCAATCCAATCCAACGAACGGCAACCAACCGAATCCAATCCAATCCAATCCTATCTAATCCAATCCAAGGAACGCCATCCAATCCAATCCAATCCAATCCGATCCAATCCAATCCAATCCAATCCAAGGAACGGCACCCAACCTAATCCAATCCAATGCAATCCAATCCAATCCAATCCAATCCAAACCAATCCAATCCAATCCAATCCAATCCAATCCAATCCAATCCAATCCAATCCAATCCAACCCAATCCAATCCAATCCAAGGAACGGCATTCATTCCAATCCAATCCAATCCAAGGAACGCATCAAATCCAACCCAATCCAATCCAAGGAACGGCATTCAATCCAATCCAATCGAATCCAACCCAATCCAATCCAATCAAATCCATGGAACCGCATCCGATCCAATCCACTGAACGGCATCCAATCCAATCAAATCAAAACCATTGCAATCCAATCAAATCCAATCCAACGAACGGCATCCAACCGAATCCAATCCAATCCAATACAATACAATACAATACAATCCAAGGAACGGCATCCAATCCAATCCAATCCAAGGATCGGCATCCAATCCAATCCAATCCCATCCAATCCAAGCAACGGCATCCAATTCAATCCAACGAACGGCAACCAATCCAATCCAATCCAATCCAATCCAAAGTACGGCATCCTGCCCAATCCGATCCAAACCAACCTAGTCCTATCCAATCCATTCCAAGGAACGCCATCGAATCCAATCCAATCCAAGGATAGTGATAGCCTTTTTCCTCTGATGGAGAAATCCAGCACGACGGGGCATGGCTTTAAATTGAGGGGGGGTAGTTATAGAACCGATGTCAGGGGTAGGTTCTTTACCCAGAGGGTGGTGAGGGATTGGAATGCCCTGCCAGCATCAGTAGTAAATGCGCCTAGTTTGGGGGCGTTTAAGAGATCCGTAGATAGGTTCATGGACGAAAAGAAATTGGTTTAGGTTGGAGGGTCACAGTTTTTTTTTAACTGGTCGGTGCAACATCGTGGGCCGAAGGGCCTGTTCTGCGCTGTAATGTTCTATGTTCTATGTTCTATGTTCTAATCCAATCCAATCCGATCCAATCCAATCCAATCCAACCCAATCCAAGAATCGGCTTCCAATCCAATCCAATCCAATCCACTCCAATCCAATCCAATCCAGTCCAGTCCAGTCCAATCCAATCCAATCCAATCAAATACAATCCAATGCAATCCAACGAACGGCAACCAACCGAATCCAATCCAATCCAATCCAATCTAATCCAATCCAAGGATCGCCATCCAATCCAATCCAATCCAATCCGATCCAATCCAATGCAATCCAATTCAATCCAATACAATACAATCCAATCCAATCCAAGGAACGGCAACAAATCCAATCCAATCCAATCCAATCCAAAGTACGGCATCATGCCCAATCCGATCCAAACCAACCTCATCCTATCCAACCCATTCCAAGGAACGCCATCGAATCCAATCCAATCCAATCCGATCCAATCCAATCCAATCCAACCCAATCCAAGAATCGGCTTCCAATCCAATCCAATCAAATCCACTCCAATCAAATCCAATCCAGTCCAGTCCAGTCCAACCAAGAAACGGGATCCAATCAAATCCAATGCAATCCGATCGAATCCAATCCAATCCAATCCAATCAATTCCAATCCAAGGAATGGCACCCAATCCAATCCAATCCAATCCAAGGAACGGCATCCAATCCAATCCAATCCAGTCCATTGAAATACAATCCAATCCAAGGAACGGCATCCAATCCAATCCAATCCACACCACTCCAATCCAATCCAATCCAATCCAAACCAATCCAATCCAATCAAATCCAATCCAATACAATCCAACGAACGGCAACCAACCGAATCCAATCCAATCCAATCTAATCCAATCCAAGGATCGCCATCCAATCCAATCCAATCCAAACCGATCCAAACCAATCCAATCCAATTCAATCCAATCCAATACAATTCAATACAATCCAATCTAAGGAACGGCACCCAACCTAATCCAATACAATTCAATCCAATCCAATCCAATCCAATCCAATCCAAACCAGTACAATCAAATCCAATCAAATCCAACCCAATCCAATCCAATCTAAGGAACGGCATCCATTCCAATCCAATCCAATCCAATCCAAGGAACGGCATCAAATCCAATCCAATCCAATCCAATCCATTCCAATCCAACGAACGGCATCCAACCCATTCCAATCCAATCCAATCCTATCCAATCCAATCCAATTCAAGGAACGCCATACAATCCAATCCAATCCAATCCGATCCAATCCGATCCAAGAAACGGCATCCAATCCAATCGAATCCAATCCAATGAAATCAAATCCAATCCAAGGAACGGCATCCAATCCAATCCAGTCCAATCCAATCCAAACCAATCCAATCCAATACAATCCAATCCAATACAATCCAATCCAAGGAACGGCACCCAACCCAATCCAATCCAATGCAATCCAATCCAAACCAATCCAGTCCAATCCAATCTACTCCAAGGAACCGCATCCAATTCAATCCAATCCAATCCAATCCAATGAACGGCATACAATCCAATCCAATCCAAACCAATCCAATCCAATCCAACGAACGGCAACCAACCGAATCCAATCCAATCCAATCCAATCCTATCTAATACAATCCAAGGAACGCCATCCAATCCAATCAAATCCAAGCCGATCCAATCCAATCCAATCCAATCCAATTCAATCCAATTAAATCAAATCCAATCCAATGCAAGGAACAGCACCCAACCTAACCCAATCCAATGCAATCCAATCCAATCCAATCCAATCCAAACCATTCCAATCCAATCCAATCCAACCCAATCCAATCCAATCTAAGGAACGGCATCCAATCCAATCCAATCCAGTCCAATCCAAGGAACGGCATCAAATCCAATCCAATCCAATCCAATCCATTCCAATCCAACGAACGGCATCCAACCCAATCCAATCCAATCCTATGCAATCCAATCCGATCAGAGGAACGCCATACAATCCAATCCAATCCGATCCAATCCGATCCAAGAAACGGCATCCAATCCAATCGAATCCAATCCAATAAAATCAAATCCAATCCAAGGAACGGCACCCAACCTAACCCAATCCAATGCAATCCAATCCAATCCAATCCAATCCAAACCAATCCAATCCAATCCAATCCAACCCAATCCAATCCAATCTAAGGAACTGCATCCAATCCAATCCAATCCAGTCCAATCCAATAGAAACCAATACAATCCAATACAATCCAATCCAATACAATCCAATCCAAGGAACGGCACCCAACCCAATCCAATCCAATGCAATCCAATCCAAACCAATCCAATCCAATCCAATCTAAGGAACGGCATTCAATCCAATCCAATCCAATCCAATTCAAGCAACGGCATCCAATCCAATCCAATCCATTCCAACCCAATCCAATCCAATCCAAGGAACGGCATCCAATCCAGTCCAATCCAATCTAATCCAAGGAACCGCATCCAATCCAATCCAATCTAATCCAATCCAATCCAATGAACGGCATCCAATCCAATCCAATCCAAACCAATCCAATCCAATCCAATCCAATCCACCGAACGGCAATCAACCGAATCCAATCCAATCCTATCTAATCGAATCCAAGGAACGCCATCCAATCCAATCCAATCCAATCCGATCCAATCCAACCCAATCCAATTCAATTCAATCCAATCCAATCCAATACAATCCAATCCAAGGAACGGCCCCCAACCTAATCCAATCCAATCCAATCCAATACAATCCAACCCAATCCAATCCAATCTAAGCAACGGCATCCATTCCAATCCAATCCAATCTAATCCAAGGAACCGCATCCAATCCAATCCAATCCAATCCAATGAACGGCATCCAATCCAATCCAATCCAAACCGATCCAATCCAATCCAATCCAACGAACGGCAACCAACCGAATCCAATCCAATCCAATCCTATCTAATCCAATCCAAGGAACGCCATCCAATCCAATCCAATTCAAACCGATCCAATCCAATCCAATCCAATCCAATTCAATGCAATCCAATCCAAGGAACGGCACCCAACATAATCCAATCCAATGCAATCCAATCCAATCCAATCCAATCCAAACCAATCCAATCCAATCCAATCCAATCCAACCCAATCCAATCCAATCCAATCTAAGCAAAGCATCCATTCCAATCCAATCCAATCCAAGGAACGCATCAAATCCAATCCAATCCAATCTAAGGAACGGCATTCACTCCAATCCAATCCAATCCAACCCAATCCAATTCAATCAAATCCATGGAACCGCATCCAATCCAATCCAATCCGCTGAACGGCATCCAATCCAATCAAATCAAAACCATTCCAATCAAATCAAATCCAATCCAACGAACGGCATCCAACCGAATCCAATCCAATCCAATACAATACAATACAAACCAAGGAATGGCATCCAATCCAATCCAATCCAATCCAATCTAAGGATCGGCATCCAATCCAATCCAATCCTATCCAATCCAAGCAACGGGATCCAATCCAATCCAAGGAACGGCAACAAATCCAATCCAATCCAATCCAATCCAAAGTACGGCATCCTGCCCAATCCGATCCAAACCAACCTAATCCTATCCAATTCATTCAAAGGAACGCCATCGAATCCAATCCAATCCAATCCGATCCAATCCAATCCAATCCAACCCAATCCAAGAATCGGCTTCCAATCCAATCCAATACAATCCACTCCAATCCAATCCAATACAGTCCAGTCCAGTTCAATCCAAGAAACGGGATCCAATCCAATCCAATGCAATCCGATCGAATCCAATCCAATCCAATCCAATCAATTCCAATCCAAGGAACGGCATCCAATCCAATCCAATCCAATCCAAGGAACGGCATCCAATCCAATCCAATCCACTCCACTGAAATTCAATCCAATCCAAGGAACGGCATCCAATCCAATCCAATCCACACCACTCCAATCCAATCCAATCCAATCCAATCCAAACCAATCCAATCCAATCAAATCCAATCCAATGCAATCCAACGAACGGCAACCAACCGAATCCAATCCAATCCAATCCAATCTAATCCAATCCAAGGATCGCCATCCCATCCAATCCAATCCAATCCGATCCAATCCAATCCAATCCAATCCAATTCAATGCAATCCAATACAATCCAATACAATCCAATCCAAGGAACGGCACCCAACCTAATCCAATCCAATTCAATCCAATCCAATCCAATCCAATCCAAACCAATCCAATCAAATCCAATCCAATCCAACCCAATCCAATCCATTCTAAGGAACGGCATCCATTCCAATCCAATCCAATCCAATCCAAGGAACGGCATCAGATCCAATCCAATCCAATCCAATCCATTCCAATCCAACGAACGGCATCCAACCCAATCCAATCCAATCCAATCCTATCCAATCCAATCCAATCCAAGGAACGCCATACAATCCAATCCAATCCAATCCGATCCAATCCGATCCAAGAAACGGCATCCAATCCAATCGAATCCAATCCAATGAAATCACATCCAATCCAAGGAACGGCATCCAATCCAATCCAATCCAGTCCAATCCAATCCAAACCAATCCAATCCAATCCAATCCAATCCAAGCCAATCCAATCCAATCTAAGGAACGGCATTCAATCCAATCCAATCCAATCCAATCGAAGCAACGGCATCCAATCCAATCCAATCCAATCCAACCCAATCCAATCCAATCCAATCCAATCCAATGAACGGCATCCAATCCAATCCAAACCAATCAAATCCAATCCAATCCAACGAACGGCAACCAACCGTATCCAATCCAATCCAATCCAATCCTGTCTAATCCAATCCAAGGAACGCCATCCAATCCAATCCAATCCAATCCGATCCAATCCAATCCAATCCAATCCAATTCAATCCAATCCAATACAATACAGTACAATCCAATCCAAGGAACGGCACCCAACCTAACCCAATCCAATGCAATCCAATCCAATCCAATCCAACCTAATCCAATCCAATCTAAGGAACGGCATCCAATCCAATCCAATCCAGTCCAATCCAATCCAAACCAATCCAATCCAATCCAATCCAATCCAATAGACTCCAATCCAAGGAACGGCACCCAACCAAATCCAATCCAATGCAATCCAATCCAAACCAATCCAATCCAATCTAAGGAACGGCATTCAATCCAATGCAATCCAATCCAAGCAACGGCATCCAATCCAATCCAACCCAATCCAACCCAATCCAATCCAATCCAATCCAATCCAAGGAACGGCATCCAATCCAGTCCAATCCAATCTAATCCAAGGAACCGCATCCAATCCAATCCAATCTAACCCAATCCAATCCAATGAACGGCATCCAATCCAATCCAATCCAAACCAATTCAATCCAATCCAATACACCGAACGGCAATCAACCGAATCCAATCCAATCCTATCTAATCCAATCCAAGGAACGTCATCCAATTCAATCCAATCCAATCCGATCCAATACAATCCAAGGAACGGCACCCAACCTAATCCAATCCAATCCAATCCAATCCTATCTAATCCAATCCAAGGAACGTCATCCAATCCAATCCAATCCGATCCAATCCAATCCCATCCAATCCAATCCAATTCAATCCAATACAATCCAATACAATCCAATCCAAGGAACGGCACCCAACCTAATCCAATCCAATCCAATCCAATCTAATCCAAGGAACCGCATCCAATCCAATCCAATCCAATCCAATGAACGGCATCCAATCCAATCCAATCCAAACCAATCCAATCCAATCCAATTCAACGAACGGCAACCAACCGAATCCAATCCAATCCAATCCTATCTAATCCAATCCAAGGAACGCCATCCAATCCAATCCAATCCAATCCGATCCAATCCAATCCAATCCAATCGAATTCAATCCAATCCAATCCAATCCAAGGAACGGCACCCAACCAAATCCAATCCAATGCAATCCAATCCAATCCAAACCAATCCAATCCAATCCAATCCAATCCAATCCAATCCAACCCAATCCAATCCAATCTAAGGAACGGCATCCATTCCAATCCAATCCAATCCAAGGAACGGATCAAATCCAATCCAATCCAATCTAAGGAACGGCATTCAATCCAATCCAATCCAATCCAACCCAATCCAATCCAATCAAATCCATGGAACCGCATCCAATCCAATCCAATCCGCTGAACGGCATCCAATCCAATCAAATCAAAACCATTCCAATCCAATCAAATCCAAACCAACGAACGGCATCCAACCGAATCCAATCCAATACAATCCAATACAATACAAACCAAGGAACGGCATCCAATCCAATGCAATCCAATCTAAGGATCGGCATCCAATCCAATACAATCCTATCCAATCCAAGCAACGGCATCCAATCCAATCAAAGGAACGGCAACAAATCCAATCCAATCCAATCCAATCCAAAGTACGGCATCCTGCCCAATCCGATCCAAACCAACCTAATCCTATCCAATCCATTCCAAGGAACGCCATCGAATCCAATCCAATCCAATCCGATCCAATCCAATCCAATCCAACCCAATCCAAGAATCGGCTTCCAATCCAATCCAATCCAATCCAATCCAAACCAATCCAATCAAATCCAATCCAATTCAACCCAATCCAATCCATTCTAAGGAACGGCATCAAATCCAATCCATTCCAATCCAATCCAATCCATTCCAATCCAACGATCGGCATCCAACCTAATCCAATCCAATCCAATCCAATCCAAACCAATCCAATCCAATCCAATCCAACCCAATCCAATCCAATCTAAAGAACGGCATCCAATCAAATCCAATCCAGTCCAATCCAATCCAAACCAATCAAATCCAATACAATCCAATCCAATACACTCCAATCCAAGGAACGGCACCCAACCCAATCCAATCCAATGCAATCCAATCCAAACCAATCCAATCCAATCCAAAGTACGGCATCCTGCCCAATCCGATCCAAACCAACCTAATCCTATCCAATTCATTCCAAGGAACGCCATCGAATCCAATCCAATCCAATCCGATCCAATCCAATCCAATCCAACCCAATCCAAGAATCGGCTTCCAATCCAATCCAATACAATCCACTCCAATCCAATCCAATACAGTCCAGTCCAGTTCAATCCAAGAAACGGGATCCAATCCAATCCAATGCAATCCGATCGAATCCAATCCAATCCAATCCAATCAATTCCAATCCAAGGAACGGCATCCAATCCAATCCAATCCAATCCATGGAACGGCATCCAATCCAATCCAATCCACTCCATTGAAATCCAATCCAATCCAAGGAACGGCATCCAATCCAATCCAATCCACACCACTCCAATCCAATCCAATCCAATCCAAACCAATCCAATCCAATCCAATCAAGTCCAATCCAATGCAATCCAACGAACGGCAACCAACCGAATCCAATCCAATCCAATCCAATCTAATCCAATCCAAGGATCGCCATCCCATCCAATCCAATCCAATCCGATCCAATCCAATCCAATCCAATCCAAACCAATCCAATCCAATACAATCCAATCCAATACAATCCAATCCAAGGAACGGCACCCAACCCAATCCAATGCAATCCAATCCAAACCAATCCAGTCCAATCCAATCTACTCCAAGGAACCGCATCCAATTCAATCCAATCCAATCCAATCCAATGAACGGCATACAATCCAATCCAATCCAAACCAATCCAATCCAATCCAACGAACGGCAACCAACCGAATCCAATCCAATCCAATCCAATCCTATCTAATACAATCCAAGGAACGCCATCCAATCCAATCAAATCCAAGCCGATCCAATCCAATCCAATCCAATCCAATTCAATCCAATTAAATCCAATCCAATCCAATGCAAGGAACAGCACCCAACCTAACCCAATCCAATGCAATCCAATCCAATCCAATCCAATCCAAACCAATCCAATCCAATCCAATCCAACCCAATCCAATCCAATCTAAGGAACGGCATCCAATCCAATCCAATCCAGTCCAATCCAAGGAACGGCATCAAATCCAATCCAATCCAATCCAATCCATTCCAATCCAACGAACGGCATCCAACCCAATCCAATCCAATCCTATGCAATCCAATCCGATCAGAGGAACGCCATACAATCCAATCCAATCCGATCCAATCCGATCCAAGAAACGGCATCCAATCCAATCGAATCCAATCCAATAAAATCAAATCCAATCCAAGGAACGGCACCCAACCTAACCCAATCCAATGCAATCCAATCCAATCCAATCCAATCCAAACCAATCCAATCCAATCCAATCCAACCCAATCCAATCCAATCTAAGGAACTGCATCCAATCCAATCCAATCCAGTCCAATCCAATAGAAACCAATACAATCCAATACAATCCAATCCAATACAATCCAATCCAAGGAACGGCACCCAACCCAATCCAATCCAATGCAATCCAATCCAAACCAATCCAATCCAATCCAATCTAAGGAACGGCATTCAATCCAATCCAATCCAATCCAATTCAAGCAACGGCATCCAATCCAATCCAATCCATTCCAACCCAATCCAATCCAATCCAAGGAACGGCATCCAATCCAGTCCAATCCAATCTAATCCAAGGAACCGCATCCAATCCAATCCAATCTAATCCAATCCAATCCAATGAACGGCATCCAATCCAATCCAATCCAAACCAATCCAATCCAATCCAATCCAATCCACCGAACGGCAATCAACCGAATCCAATCCAATCCTATCTAATCGAATCCAAGGAACGCCATCCAATCCAATCCAATCCAATCCGATCCAATCCAACCCAATCCAATTCAATTCAATCCAATCCAATCCAATACAATCCAATCCAAGGAACGGCCCCCAACCTAATCCAATCCAATCCAATCCAATACAATCCAACCCAATCCAATCCAATCTAAGCAACGGCATCCATTCCAATCCAATCCAATCTAATCCAAGGAACCGCATCCAATCCAATCCAATCCAATCCAATGAACGGCATCCAATCCAATCCAATCCAAACCGATCCAATCCAATCCAATCCAACGAACGGCAACCAACCGAATCCAATCCAATCCAATCCTATCTAATCCAATCCAAGAAACGCCATCCAATCCAATCCAATTCAATCCGATCCAATCCAATCCAATCCAATCCAATTCAATGCAATCCAATCCAAGGAACGGCACCCAACATAATCCAATCCAATGCAATCCAATCCAATCCAATCCAATCCAAACCAATCCAATCCAATCCAATCCAATCCAATCCAACCCAATCCAATCCAATCCAATCCAAGGAACGCATCAAATCCAATCCAATCCAATCTAAGGAACGGCATTCACTCCAATCCAATCCAATCCAACCCAATCCAATTCAATCAAATCCATGGAACCGCATCCAATCCAATCCAATCCGCTGAACGGCATCCAATCCAATCAAATCAAAACCATTCCAATCAAATCAAACCAATCCAACGAACGGCATCCAACCGAATCCAATCCAATCCAATACAATACAATACAAACCAAGGAATGGCATCCAATCCAATCCAATCCAATCCAATCTAAGGATCGGCATCCAATCCAATCCAATCCTATCCAATCCAAGCAACGGGATCCAATCCAATCCAAGGAACGGCAACAAATCCAATCCAATCCAATCCAATCCAAAGTACGGCATCCTGCCCAATCCGATCCAAACCAACCTAATCCTATCCAATTCATTCCAAGGAACGCCATCGAATCCAATCCAATCCAATCCGATCCAATCCAATCCAATCCAACCCAATCCAAGAATCGGCTTCCAATCCAATCCAATACAATCCACTCCAATCCAATCCAATACAGTCCAGTCCAGTTCAATCCAAGAAACGGGATCCAATCCAATCCAATGCAATCCGATCGAATCCAATCCAATCCAATCCAATCAATTCCAATCCAAGGAACGGCATCCAATCCAATCCAATCCAATCCAAGGAACGGCATCCAATCCAATCCAATCCACTCCACTGAAATCCAATCCAATCCAAGGAACGGCATCCAATCCAATCCAATCCACACCACTCCAATCCAATCCAATCCAATCCAAACCAATCCAATCCAATCAAATCCAATCCAATGCAATCCAACGAACGGCAACCAACCGAATCCAATCCAATCCAATCCAATCTAATCCAATCCAAGGATCGCCATCCCATCCAATCCAATCCAATCCGATCCAATCCAATCCAATCCAATCCAATTCAATGCAATCCAATACAATCCAATACAATCCAATCCAAGGAACGGCACCCAACCTAATCCAATCCAATTCAATCCAATCCAATCCAATCCAATCCAAACCAATCCAATCAAATCCAATCCAATCCAACCCAATCCAATCCATTCTAAGGAACGGCATCCATTCCAATCCAATCCAATCCAATCCAAGGAACGGCATCAGATCCAATCCAATCCAATCCAATCCAATCCATTCCAATCCAACGAACGGCATCCAACCCAATCCAATCCAATCCAATCCTATCCAATCCAATCCAATCCAAGGAACGCCATACAATCCAATCCAATCCAATCCGATCCAATCCGATCCAAGAAACGGCATCCAATCCAATCGAATCCAATCCAATGAAATCACATCCAATCCAAGGAACGGCATCCAATCCAATCCAATCCAGTCCAATCCAATCCAAACCAATCCAATCCAATCCAATCCAATCCAAGCCAATCCAATCCAATCTAAGGAACGGCATTCAATCCAATCCAATCCAATCCAATCGAAGCAACGGCATCCAATCCAATCCAATCCAATCCAACCCAATGCAATCCAATCCAATCCAATCCAATGAACGGCATCCAATCCAATCCAAACCAATCAAATCCAATCCAATCCAACGAACGGCAACCAACCGTATCCAATCCAATCCAATCCAATCCTGTCTAATCCAATCCAAGGAACGCCATCCAATCCAATCCAATCCAATCCGATCCAATCCACTCCAATCCAATCCAATTCAATCCAATCCAATACAATACAGTACAATCCAATCCAAGGAACGGCACCCAACCTAACCCAATCCAATGCAATCCAATCCAATCCAATCCAACCTAATCCAATCCAATCTAAGGAACGGCATCCAATCCAATCCAATCCAGTCCAATCCAATCCAAACCAATCCAATCCAATCCAATCCAATAGACTCCAATCCAAGGAACGGCACCCAACCAAATCCAATCCAATGCAATCCAATCCAAACCAATCCAATCCAATCTAAGGAACGGCATTCAATCCAATGCAATCCAATCCAAGCAACGGCATCCAATCCAATCCAACCCAATCCAACCCAATCCAATCCAATCCAATCCAATCCAAGGAACGGCATCCAATCCAGTCCAATCCAATCTAATCCAAGGAACCGCATCCAATCCAATCCAATCTAACCCAATCCAATCCAATGAACGGCATCCAATCCAATCCAATCCAAACCAATTCAATCCAATCCAATACACCGAACGGCAATCAACCGAATCCAATCCAATCCTATCTAATCCAATCCAAGGAACGTCATCCAATTCAATCCAATCCAATCCGATCCAATACAATCCAAGGAACGGCACCCAACCTAATCCAATCCAATCCAATCCAATCCTATCTAATCCAATCCAAGGAACGTCATCCAATCCAATCCAATCCAATCCGATCCAATCCAATCCCATCCAATCCAATCCAATTCAATCCAATACAATCCAATACAATCCAATCCAAGGAACGGCACCCAACCTAATCCAATCCAATCCAATCCAATCTAATCCAAGGAACCGCATCCAATCCAATCCAATCCAATCCAATGAACGGCATCCAATCCAATCCAATCCAAACCAATCCAATCCAATCCAATTCAACGAACGGCAACCAACCGAATCCAATCCAATCCAATCCTATCTAATCCAATCCAAGGAACGCCATCCAATCCAATCCAATCCAATCCGATCCAATCCAATCCAATCCAATCGAATTCAATCCAATCCAATCCAATCCAAGGAACGGCACCCAACCAAATCCAATCCAATGCAATCCAATCCAATCCAAACCAATCCAATCCAATCCAATCCAATCCAATCCAATCCAATCCAATCCAACCCAATCCAATCCAATCTAAGGAACGGCATCCATTCCAATCCAATCCAATCCAAGGAACGGATCAAATCCAATCCAATCCAATCTAAGGAACGGCATTCAATCCAATCCAATCCAATCCAACCCAATCCAATCCAATCAAATCCATGGAACCGCATCCAATCCAATCCAATCCGCTGAACGGCATCCAATCCAATCAAATCAAAACCATTCCAATCCAATCAAATCCAAACCAACGAACGGCATCCAACCGAATCCAATCCAATACAATCCAATACAATACAAACCAAGGAACGGCATCCAATCCAATGCAATCCAATCTAAGGATCGGCATCCAATCCAATACAATCCTATCCAATCCAAGCAACGGCATCCAATCCAATCAAAGGAACGGCAACAAATCCAATCCAATCCAATCCAATCCAAAGTACGGCATCCTGCCCAATCCGATCCAAACCAACCTAATCCTATCCAATCCATTCCAAGGAACGCCATCGAATCCAATCCAATCCAATCCGATCCAATCCAATCCAATCCAACCCAATCCAAGAATCGGCTTCCAATCCAATCCAATCCAATCCAATCCAAACCAATCCAATCAAATCCAATCCAATCCAACCCAATCCAATCCATTCTAAGGAACGGCATCAAATCCAATCCATTCCAATCCAATCCAATCCATTCCAATCCAACGATCGGCATCCAACCTAATCCAATCCAATCCAATCCAATCCAAACCAATCCAATCCAATCCAATCCAACCCAATCCAATCCAATCTAAAGAACGGCATCCAATCAAATCCAATCCAGTCCAATCCAATCCAAACCAATCAAATCCAATACAATCCAATCCAATACACTCCAATCCAAGGAACGGCACCCAACCCAATCCAATCCAATGCAATCCAATCCAAACCAATCCAATCCAATCCAAAGTACGGCATCCTCCCAATCCGATCCAAACCAACCTAATCCTATCCAATTCATTCCAAGGAACGCCATCGAATCCAATCCAATCCAATCCGATCCAATCCAATCCAATCCAACCCAATCCAAGAATCGGCTTCCAATCCAATCCAATACAATCCACTCCAATCCAATCCAATACAGTCCAGTCCAGTTCAATCCAAGAAACGGGATCCAATCCAATCCAATGCAATCCGATCGAATCCAATCCAATCCAATCCAATCAATTCCAATCCAAGGAACGGCATCCAATCCAATCCAATCCAATCCATGGAACGGCATCCAATCCAATCCAATCCACTCCATTGAAATCCAATCCAATCCAAGGAACGGCATCCAATCCAATCCACACCACTCCAATCCAATCCAATCCAATCCAAACCAATCCAATCCAATCCAATCAAGTCCAATCCAATGCAATCCAACGAACGGCAACCAACCGAATCCAAACCAATCCAATCCAATCTAATCCAATCCAAGGATCGCCATCCCATCCAATCCAATCCAATCCGATCCAATCCAATCCAATCCAATCCAATTCAATGCAATCCAATACAATCCAATACAATCCAATCCAATCCAAGGAACGGCACCCAACCTAATCCAATTCAATTCAATCCAATCCAATCCAATCCAATCCAAACCAATCCAATCAAATCCAATCCAATCCAACCCAATCCAATCCATTCTAAGGAACGGCATCCATTCCAATCCAATCCAATCCAATCCAAGGAACGGCATCAAATGCAATCCAATCCAATCCAATCCAATCCATTCCAATCCAACGAACGGCATCCAACCCAATCCAATCCAATCCAATCCTATCCAATCCAATCCAATCCAAGGAACGCCATACAATCCAATCCAATCCAATCCGATCCAATCCGATCCAAGAAACGGCATCCAATCCAATCGAATCCAATCCAATGAAATCAAATCCAATCCAAGGAACGGCATCCAATCCAATCCAATCCAGTCCAATCCAATCCAAACCAATCCAATCCAATCCAATCCAATCCAATCCAATCCAATGCAATCCAATCCAAATCAATCCAATCCAATCCAATCCAATCCAATCTAAGGAACGGCATTCAAACCAATCCAATCCAATCCAATCGAAGCAACGGCATCCAATCCAATCCAATCCAATCCAACCCAATCCAATCCAATCCAATCCAATCTAATCCAAGGAACCGCATCCAATCCAATCCAATCCAATCCAATCCAATCCAATGAACGGCATCCAATCCAATCCAAACCAATCAAATCCAATCCAATCCAACGAACGGCAACCAACCGTATCCAATCCAATCCAATCCAATCCTGTCTAATCCAATCCAAGGAACGCCATCCAATCCAATCCAATCCAATCCGATCCAATCCAATCCAATCCAATCCAATTCAATCCAATCCAATACAATACAGTACAATCCAATCCAAGGAACGGCACCCAACCTAACCCAATCCAATGCAATCCAATCCAATCCAATCCAACCTAATCCAATCCAATCTAAGGAACGGCATCCAATCCAATCCAATCCAGTCCAATCCAATCCAAACCAATCCAATCCAATCCAATCCAATCCAATACACTCCAATCCAAGGAACGGCACCCAACCAAATCCAATCCAATGCAATCCAATCCAAACCAATCCAATCCAATCTAAGGAACGGCATTCAATCCAATGCAATCCAATCCAAGCAACGGCATCCAATCCAATCCAATCCAATCCAACCCAATCCAATCCAATCCAATCCAATCCAATCCAATCCAAGGAACGGCATCCAATCCAGTCCAATCCAATCTAATCCAAGGAACCGCATCCAATCCAATCCAATCTAACCCAATCCAATCCAATGAACGGCATCCAATCCAATCCAATCCAAACCAATTCAATCCAATCCAATACACCGAACGGCAATCAACCGAATCCAATACAATCCTATCTAATCCAATCCAAGGAACGTCATCCAATCCAATCCAATCCAATCCGATCCAATCTAATCCCATCCAATCCAATTCAATCCAATCCAATCCAATACAATACAATCCAAGGAACGGCACCCAACCTAATCCAATCCAATCCAATCCAATCCTATCCAATCCAATCCAAGGAACGTCATCCAATCCAATCCAATCCAATCCGATCCAATCCAATCCCATCCAATCCAATCCAATTCAATCCAATCCAATCCAATCCAATACAATCCAATCCAAGGAACGGCACCCAACCTAATCCAATCCAATCCAATCCAATCTAATCCAAGGAACCGCATCCAATCCAATCCAATGAACGGCATCCAATCCAATCCAATCCAAACCAATCCAATCCAATCCAATTCAACGAACGGCAACCAACCGAATCCAATCCAATCCAATCCTATCTAATCCAATCCAAGGAACGCCATCCAATCCAATCCAATCCAATCCGATCCAATCCAATCCAATCCAATCCAATTCAATACAATCCAATACAATCCAAGGAACGGCACCCAACCAAATCCAATCCAATGCAATCCAATCCAATCCAATCCAATCCAAACCAATCTAATCCAATCCAATCCAATCCAATCCAATCCAATCCAATCCAATCCAACCCAATCCAATCCAATCTAAGGAACGGCATCCATTCCAATCCAATCCAATCCAAGGAACGGATCAAATCCAATCCAATCCAATCTCAGGAACGGCATTCAATCCAATCCAATCCAATCCAACCCAATCCAATCCAATCAAATCCATGGAACCGCATCCAATCCAATCCAATCCGCTGAACGGCATCCAATCCAATCAAATCAAAACCATTCCAATCCAATCAAATCCAAACCAACGAACGGCATCCAAACGAATCCAATCCAATACAATCCAATACAATACAAACCAAGGAACGGCATCCAATCCAATCCAATCCAATGTAAGGATCGGCATCCAATCCAATACAATCCTATCCAATCCAAGCAACGGCATCCAATCCAATCAAAGGAACGGCAACAAATCCAATCCAATCCAATCCAATCCAAAGTACGGCATCCTGCCCAATCCGATCCAAACCAACCTAATCCTATCCAATCCATTCCAAGGAACGCCATCCAATCCAATCCAATCCAATCCGATCCAATCCAATCCAATCCAACCCAATCCAAGAATCGGCTTCCAATCCAATCCAATCCAATCCAATCCAAACCAATCCAATCAAATCCAATCCAATCCAACCCAATCCAATCCATTCTAAGGAACGGCATCAAATCCAATCCAATCCAATCCATTCCAATCCAACGAACGGCATCCAACCTAATCCAATCCAATCCAATCCAATCCAAACCAATCCAATCCAATCCAATCCAATCCAACCCAATCCAATCCAATCTAAAGAACGGCATCCAATCCAATCCAATCCAGTCCAATCCAATCCAAACCAATCCAATCCAATACAATCCAATCCAATACACTCCAACCCAAGGAACGGCACCCAACCCAATCCAATCCAATGCAATCCAATCCAAACCAATCCAATCCAATCTAAGGAACGGCATTCAATCCAATCCAATCCAATCCAAGCAACGGCATCCAATCCAATCCAATCCAATCCAACCCAATCCAATCCAATCCAATCCAAGGAACGGCATCCAATCCAGTCCAATCCAATCTAATCCAAGGAACCGCATCCAATCCAATCCAATCTAATCCAATCCAATCCAATGAACGGCATCCAATCCAATCCAATCCAAACCAATTCAATCCAATCCAATACACCGAACGGCAATCAACCGAATCCAATCCAATCCTATCTAATCCAATCCAAGGAACGTCATCCAATCCAATCCAATCCAATCCGATCCAATCCAATCCCATCCAATCCAATCCCATCCAATCCAATCCAATACAATCCAATCCAAGGAACGGCACCCAACCTAATCCACTCCAATCCAATCCAATCCTATCTAATCCAATCCAAGGAACGTCATCCAATCCAATCCAATCCAATCAATTCCAATCCAAGGAACGGCATCCAATCCAATCCAATCCAATCCAAGGAACGGCATCCAATCCAATCCAATCCACTCCATTGAAATCCAATCCAATCCAAGGAACGGCATCCAATCCAATCCAATCCACACCACTCCAATCCAATCCAATCCAATCCAATCCAAACCAATCCAATCCAATCAAATCCAATGCAATGCAATCCAACGAACGGCACCCAACCGAATCCAATCCAATCCAATCCAATCTAATCCAATCCAAGGATCGCCATCCCATCCAATCCAATCCAATCCGATCCAATCCAATCCAATCCAATCCAATTCAATCCAATCCAATACAATCCAATACAATCAAATCCAAGGAACGGCACCCAACCTAATCCAATCCAATTCAATCCAATCCAATCCAATCCAAACCAATCCAATCAAATCCAATCCAATCCAACCCAATCCAATCCATTCTAAGGAACGGCATCCATTCCATTGCAATCCAATCCAATCCAAGGAACGGCATCCAATCCAATCCAATTCACTCCAATCCAATCCATTCCAATCCAACGAACGGCATCCAACCCAATCCAATCCAATCCAATCCTATCCAATCCAATCCAATCCAAGGAACGCCATACATAGAACATAGAACATAGAACATTACAGCGCAGAACAGGCCCTTCGGCCCACGATGTTGCACCGACCAGTTAAAAAAAAAAAAAAAAAAAAAAATCCAATCCAATCCAATCCAATCCAATCCGATCCAATCCGATCCAAGAAACGGCATCCAATCCAATCGAATCCAATCCAATGAAATCAAATCCAATCCAAGGAACGGCAGCCAATCCAATCTAATCCAGTCCAATCCAATCCAAACCAATCCAATCCAATCCAATCCAATCCAATGCAATCCAATCCAAATCAATCCAATCCAATCCAATCCAATCTAAGGAACGGCATTCAATCCAATCCAATCCAATCCAATCGAAGCAACGGCATCCAATCCAATCCAATCCAATCCAACCCAATCCAATCCAATCCAATCCAATCCAATCCAATCCAAGGAACGGCATCCTATCCAGTCCAATCCAATCTAATCCAAGGAACAGCATCCAATCCAATCCAATCCAATCCAATGAACGGCATCCAATCCAATACAATCCAAACCAATCAAATCCAATCCAATCCAACGAACGGCAACCAACCGTATCCAATCCAATCCAATCCAATCCTGTCTAATCCAATCCAAGGAACGCCATCCAATCCAATCCAATCCAATCCGATCCAATCCAATCCAATCCAATGCAATCCAATCCAATCCAATCCAATCCAACCTAATCCAATCCAATCTAAGGAACGGCATCCAATCCAATCCAATCCAGTCCAATCCAATCCAAACCAATCCAATCCAATCCAATCCAATCCAATACACTCCAATCCAAGGAACGGCACCCAACCAAATCCAATCCAATGCAATCCAATCCAAACCAATCCAATCCAATCTAAGGAACGGCATTCAATCCAATGCAATCCAATCCAAGCAACGGCATCCAATCCAATCCAATCCAACCCAATCCAATCCAATGCAAGGAACGGCATCCAATCCAGTCCAATCCAATCTAATCCAAGGAACCGCATCCAATCCAATCCAATCTAACCCAATCCAATCCAATGAACGGCATCCAATCCAATCCAATCCAAACCAATTCAATCCAATCCAATACACCAAACGGCAATCAACCGAATCCAATCCAATCCTATCTAATCCAATCCAAGGAACGTCATCCAATCCAATCCAATCCAATCCGATCCAATCTAATCCCATCCAATCCAATTCAATCCAATCCAATCCAATACAATCCAATCCAAGGAACGGCATCCAACCTAATCCAATCCAATCCAATCCTATCTAATCCAATCCAAGGAACGTCATCCAATCCAATCCAATCCAATCCGATCCAATCCAATCCCATCCAATCCAATTCAATCCAATCCAATCCAATAAAATGCAATCCAAGGAACGGCACCCAACCTAATCCAATCCAATCCAATCCAATCTAATCCAAGGAACCGCATCCAATCCAATCCAATCCAATCCAATGAACGGCATCCAATCCAATCCAATCCAAACCAATCCAATCCAATCCAATTCAACGAACGGCAACCAACCGAATCCAATCCAATCCAATCCTATCTAATCCAATCCAAGGAACGCCATCCCATCCAATCCAATCCAATCCGATCCAATCCAATCCAATCCAATCCAATTCAATCCAATCCAATCCAATCCAAGGAACGGCACCCAACCAAATCCAATCCAATGCAATCCAATCCAATCCAATCCAAACCAATCCAATCCAATCCAATCCAATCCAATCCAATCCAACCCAATCCAATCCAATCTAAGGAACGGCATCCATTCCAATCCAATCCAATCCAAGGAACGGATCAAATCCAATCCAATCCAATCTAAGGAACGGCATTCAATCCAATCCAATCCAATCTAACCCAATCCAATCCAATCAAATCCATGGAACCGCATCCAATCCAATCCAATCCGCTGAACGGCATCCAATCCAATCAAATCAAAACCATTCCAATCCAATCAAATCCAAACCAACGAACGGCATCCAACCGAATCCAATCCAATACAATCCAATACAATACAAACCAAGGAACGGCATCCAATCCAATCCAATCCAATCTAAGGATCGGCATCCAATCCAATCCAATCCTATCCAATCCAAGCAACGGCATCCAATCCAATCAAAGGAACGGCAACAAATCCAATCCAATACAATCCAATCCAAAGTACGGCATCCTGCCCAATCCGATCCAAACCAACCTAATCCTATCCAATCCATTCCAAGGAACGCCATCGAATCCAATCCAATCCAATCCGATCCAATCCAATCCAATCCAACCCAATCCAAGAATCGGCTTCCAATCCAATCCAATCCCATCCAATCCAAACCAATCCAATCAAATCCAATCCAATCCAATCCAACCCAATCCAATCCATTCTAAGGAACGGCATCCATTCCAATCCAATCCAATCCAATCCATGGAACGGCATCAAATCCAATCCAATCGAATCCAATCCAATCCATTCCAATCCAACGAACGGCATCCAACCTAATCCAATCCAATCCAATCCAATCCAAACCAATCCAATCCAATCCAATCCAACCCAATCCAATCCAATCTAAAGAACGGCATCCAATCCAATCCAATCCAGTCCAATCCAATCCAAACCAATACAATCCAATACAATCCAATCCAATACACTCCAATCCAAGGAACGGCACCCAACCCAATCCAATCCAATGCAATCCAATCCAAACCAATCCAATCCAATCTAAGGAACGGCATTCAATCCAATCCAATCCAATCCAAGCAACGGCATCCAATCCAATCCAATCCAACCCAATCCAATCCAAGGAACGGCATCCAATCCAGTCCAATCCAATCTAATCCAAGGAACCGCATCCAATCCAATCCAATCTAACCCAATCCAATCCAATGAACGGCATCCAATCCAATCCAATCCAAACCAATTCAATCCAATCCAATACACCGAACGGCAATCAACCGAATCCAATCCAATCCTATCTAATCCAATCCAAGGAACGTCATCCAATCCAATCCAATCCAATCCGATCCAATCCAATCCCATCCAATCCAATCCCATCCAATCCAATACAATCCAATCCAAGGAACGGCACCCAACCTAATCCACTCCAATCCAATCCAATCCTATCTAATCCAATCCAAGGAACGTCATCCAATCCAATCCAATCCAATCCGATCCAATCCAATCCCATCCAGTCCAATTCAATCCAATACAATCCAATACAATCCAATTCAAGGAACGGCACCCTACCTAATCCATTCCAATCCAATCCAATCTAATCCAAGGAACCGCATCCAATCCAATCCAATCCAATCCAATTCAATGGACGGCATCCAATCCAATCCAATCCAAACCAATCCAATCCAATCCAATCCAACGAACGGCAACCAACCGAATCCAATCCAATCCAATCCTATCTAATCCAATCCAAGGAACGCCATCCAATCCAATTCAATCCAATCCAATCCAATACAATCCAATCCAAGGAACGGCACCCTACCTAATCCAATCCAATCCAATCCAATCTAATGCAAGGAACCGCATCCAATCCAATCCAATCCAATTCAATGGACGGCATCCAATCCAATCCAATCCAAACCAATCCAATCCAATCCAATCCAACGAACGGCAACCAACCGAATCCAATCCAATCCAATCCTATCTAATCCAATCCAAGGAACGCCATCCAATCCAATTCAATCCAATCCAATCCAATACAATCCAATCCAAGGAACGGCACCCAACCTAATCCAATCCAATCCAATCCAATCTAATCCAAGGAACCGCATCCAATCCAATCCAATCCAATCCAATGAACGGCATCCAATCCAATCCAATCCAAACCAATCCAATCCAATCCAATTCAACGAACGGCAACCAACCGAATCCAATCCAATCCAATCCTATCTAATCCAATCCAAGGAACGCCATCCAATCCAATCCAATCCAATCCGATCCAATCCAATCCAATCCAATCCAATCCAATTCAATCCAATCCAATCCAATCCAAGGAACGGCACCCAACCAAATCCAATCCAATGCAATCCAATCCAATCCAATCCAATCCAAACCAATCCAATCCAATCCAATCCAATCCAATCCAACCCAATCCAATCCAATCTAAGGAACGGCATCCATTCCAATCCAATCCAATCCAAGGAACGGATCAAATCCAATCCAATCCAATCTCAGGAACGGCATTCAATCCAATCCAATCCAATCCAACCCAATCCAATCCAATCAAATCCATGGAACCGCATCCAATCCAATCCAATCCGCTGAACGGCATCCAATCCAATCAAATCAAAACCATTCCAATCCAATCAAATCCAAACCAACGAACGGCATCCAACCGAATCCAATCCAATACAATCCAATACAATACAAACCAAGGAACGGCATCCAATCCAATCCAATCCAATCTAAGGATCGGCATCCAATCCAATACAATCCTATCCAATTCAATGGAGGTTAGCGAATGTTGTCCCATTGTTTAAGAAGGGGAACAGAGACTTCCCCGGGAATTATAGACCGGTGAGTCTCACTTCTGTTGTCGGCAAGATGTTGGAAAAAATTATAAGGGATAGGATTTATAGTTATTTGGAGAGTAATGAATTGATAGGTGATAGTCAGCATGGTTTTGTGGCAGGTAGGTCGTGCCTTACTAACCTTATTGAGTTTTTTGAGAAAGTGACCAAGGAGGTGGATGGGGGCAAGGCAGTGGACGTGGTATATATGGATTTTAGTAAGGCGTTTGATAAGGTTCACCATGGTAGGCTTCTGCAGAAAATGCAGATGTATGGGATTGGGGGTGATCTAGGAAATTGGATCAGGAATTGGCTAGCGGATAGGAAACAGAGGGTGGTGGTTGATAGTAAATATTCATCATGGAGTGCGGTTACAAGTGGTGTACCTCAGGGATCTGTTTTGGGGCCACTGCTGTTTGTAATATTTATTAATGATCTGGATGAGGGTATAGTTGGGTGGATTAGCAAATTTGCTGATGACACCAAAGTCGGTGGTGTGGTAGACAGTGAGGAAGGGTGTCGTAGTTTGCAGGAAGACTTAGACAGGTTGCAAAGTTGGGCCGAGAGGTGGCGGATGGAGTTTAATGCGGAGAAGTGTGAGGTAATTCACTTTGGTAGGAATAACAGATGTGTTGAGTATAGGGCTAACGGGAGGACTTTGAATAGTGTGGAGGAGCAGAGGGATCTAGGTGTATGTGTGCATAGATCCCTGAAAGTTGGGAATCAAGTAGATAAGGTTGTTAAGAAGGCATATGGTGTCTTGGCGTTTATTGGTAGGGGGATTGAATTTAGGAGTCGTAGCGTTATGTTGCAACTGTACACAACTCTGGTGCGGCCGCACTTGGAGTACTGTGTGCAGTTCTGGTCCCCACATTACTGGAAGGATGTGGAGGCTTTGGAGAGGGTGCAGAGGAGGTTTACCAGGATGTTGCCTGGTATGGAGGGGAGATCCTATGAGGAGAGGCTGAGGGATTTGGGATTGTTTTCGCTGGAAAGGCGGCGGCTAAGAGGGGATCTTATTGAAACATATAAGATGATTAGAGGTTTAGATAGGGTGGATAGTGATAGCCTTTTTCCTCTGATGGAGAAATCCAGCACGAGGGGGCATGGCTTTAAATTGAGGGGGGGTAGTTATGGAACCGATGTCAGGGGTAGGTTCTTTACCCAGAGGGTGGTGAGGGATTGGAATGCCCTGCCAGCATCAGTAGTAAATGCGCCTAGTTTGGGGGCGTTTAAGAGATCCGTAGATAGGTTCATGGACGAAAAGAAATTGGTTTAGGTTGGAGGGTCACAGTTTGTTTTTTTAACTGGTCGGTGCAACATCGTGGGCCGAAGGGCCTGTTCTGCGCTGTAATGTTCTATGTTCTATGTTCTATGTTCTATCCAATCCAAGCAACGGCATCCAATCCAATCAAAGGAACGGCAACAAATCCAATCCAATCCAATCCAATCCAAAGTACGGCATCCTGCCCAATCCGATCCAAACCAACCTAATCCTATCCAATCCATTCCAAGGAACGCCATCGAATCCAATCCAATCCAATCCGATCCAATCCAATCCAATCCAACCCAATCCAAGAATCGGCTTCCAATCCAATCCAATCCAATCCAATCCAAACCAATCCAATCAAATCCAATCCAATCCAACCCAATCCAATCCATTCTAAGGAACGGCATCAAATCCAATCCAATCCAATCCAATCCAATCCATTCCAATCCAACGAACGGCATCCAACCTAATCCAATCCAATCCAATCCAATCCAAACCAATCCAATCCAATCCAATCCAACCCAATCCAATCCAATCTAAAGAACGGCATCCAATCCAATCCAATCCAGTCCAATCCAATCCAAACCAATCCAATCCAATACAATCCAATCCAATACACTCCAATCCAAGGAACGGCACCCAACCCAATCCAATCCAATGCAATCCAATCCAAACCAATCCAATCCAATCTAAGGAACGGCATTCAATCCAATCCAATCCAATCCAAGCAACGGCATCCAATCCAATCCAATCCAATCCAACCCAATCCAATCCAATCCAATCCAAGGAACGGCATCCAATCCAGGCCAATCCAATCTAATCCAAAGAACCGCATCCAATCCAATCCAATCTAATCCAATCCAATCCAATGAACGGCATCCAATCCAATCCAATCCAAACCAATTCAATCCAATCCAATACACCGAACGGCAATCAACCGAATCCAATCCAATCCTATCTAATCCAATCCAAGGAACGTCATCCAATCCAATCCAATCCAATCCGATCCAATCCAATCCCATCCAATCCAATCCCATCCAATCCAATCCAATACAATCCAATCCAAGGAACGGCACCCAACCTAATCCACTCCAATCCAATCCAATCCTATCTAATCCAATCCAAGGAACGTCATCCAATCCAATCCAATCCAATCAATTCCAATCCAAGGAACGGCATCCAATCCAATCCAATCCAATCCAATGAACGGCATCCAATCCAATCCAATCCAAACCAATCCAATCCAATCCAATCCAATTCACTCCAATCCAATCCATTCCAATCCAACGAACGGCATCCAACCCAATCCAATCCAATCCAATTCTATCCAATCCAGTCCAATCCAAGGAACGCCATACAATCCAATCCAATCCAATCCGATCCAATCCGATCCAAGAAACGGCATCCAATCCAATCGAATCCAATCCAATGAAATCAAATCCAATCCAAGGAACGGCAGCCAATCCAATCCAGTCCAATCCAATCCAAACCAATCCAATCCAATCCAATCCAATCCAATGCAATCCAATCCAAATCAATCCAATCCAATCCAATCCAATCTAAGGAACGGTATTCAATCCAATCCAATCCAATCCAATCGAAGCAACGGCATCCAATCCAATCCAATCCAATCCAACCCAATCCAATCCAATCCAATCCAATCCAATCCAATCCAAGGAACGGCATCCTTTCCAGTCCAATCCAATCTAATCCAAGGAACAGCATCCAATCCAATCCAATCCAATCCAATGAACGGCATCCAATCCAATACAATCCAAACCAATCAAATCCAATCCAATCCAACGAACGGCAACCAACCGTATCCAATCCAATCCAATCCAATCCTGTCTAATCCAATCCAAGGAACGCCATCCAATCCAATCCAATCCAATCCGATCCAATCCAATCCAATCCAATGCAATCCAATCCAATCCAATCCAATCCAATCCAACCTAATCCAATCCAATCTAAGGAACGGCATCCAATCCAATCCAATCCAGTCCAATCCAATCCAAACCAATCCAATCCAATCCAATCCAATCCAATCCAATACACTCCAATCCAAGGAACGGCACCCAACCAAATCCAATCCAATGCAATCCAATCCAAACCAATCCAATCCAATCTAAGGAACGGCATTCAATCCAATGCAATCCAATCCAAGCAACGGCATCCAATCCAATCCAACCCAATCCAATCCAATGCAAGGAACGGCATCCAATCCAGTCCAATCCAATCTAATCCAAGGAACCGCATCCAATCCAATCCAATCTAACCCAATCCAATCCAATGAACGGCATCCAATCCAATCCAATCCAAACCAATTCAATCCAATCCAATACACCAAACGGCAATCAACCGAATCCAATCCAATCCTATCTAATCCAATCCAAGGAACGTCATCCAATCCAATCCAATCCAATCCGATCCAATCTAATCCCATCCAATCCAATTCAATCCAATCCAATCCAATACAATCCAATCCAAGGAACGGCATCCAACCTAATCCAATCCAATCCAATCCTATCTAATCCAATCCAAGGAACGTCATCCAATCCAATCCAATCCGATCCAATCCAATCCCATCCAATCCAATTCAATCCAATCCAATCCAATAAAATGCAATCCAAGGAACGGCACCCAACCTAATCCAATCCAATCCAATCCAATCCAATGTAATCCAAGGAACCGCATCCAATCCAATCCAATCCAATCCAATGAACGGCATCCAATCCAATCCAATCCAAACCAATCCAATCCAATCCAATTCAACGAACGGCAACCAACCGAATCCAATCCAATCCAATCCTATCTAATCCAATCCAAGGAACGCCATCCCATCCAATCCAATCCAATCCGATCCAATCCAATCCAATCCAATCCAATTCAATCCAATCCAATCCAATCCAAGGAACGGCACCCAACCAAATCCAATCCAATGCAATCCAATCCAATCCAATCCAAACCAATCCAATCCAATCCAATCCAATCCAATCCAATCCAACCCAATCCAATCCAATCTAAGGAACGGCATCCATTCCAATCCAATCCAAGGAACGGATCAAATCCAATCCAATCCAATTTAAGGAACGGCATTCAATCCAATCCAATCCAATCCAACCCAATCCAATCCAATCAAATCCATGGAACCGCATCCAATCCAATCCAATCCGCTGAACGGCATCCAATCCAATCAAATCAAAACCATTCCAATCCAATCAAATCCAAACCAACGAACGGCATCCAACCGAATCCAATCCAATACAATCCAATACAATACAAACCAAGGAACGGCATCCAATCCAATCCAATCCAATCTAAGGATCGGCATCCAATCCAATCCTATCCAATCCAAGCAACGGCATCCAATCCAATCAAAGGAACGGCAACAAATCCAATCCAATACAATCCAATCCAAAGTACGGCATCCTGCCCAATCCGATCCAAACCAACCTAATCCTATCCAATCCATTCCAAGGAACGCCATCGAATCCAATCCAATCCAATCCGATCCAATCCAATCCAATCCAACCCAATCCAAGAATCGGCTTCCAATCCAATCCAATCCCATCCAATCCAAACCAATCCAATCAAATCCAATCCAATCCAATCCAACCCAATCCAATCCATTCTAAGGAACGGCATCCATTCCAATCCAATCCAATCCAATCCATGGAACGGCATCAAATCCAATCCAATCGAATCCAATCCAATCCATTCCAATCCAACGAACGGCATCCAACCTAATCCAATCCAATCCAATCCAATCCAAACCAATCCAATCCAATCCAATCCAATCCAACCCAATCCAATCCAATCTAAAGAACGGCATCCAATCCAATCCAATCCAGTCCAATCCAATCCAAACCAATACAATCCAATACAATCCAATCCAATACACTCCAATCCAAGGAACGGCACCCAACCCAATCCAATCCAATGCAATCCAATCCAAACCAATCCAATCCAATCTAAGGAACGGCATTCAATCCAATCCAATCCAATCCAAGCAACGGCATCCAATCCAATCCAATCCAACCCAATCCAATCCAATCCAATCCAAGGAACGGCATCCAATCCAGTCCAATCCAATCTAATCCAAGGAACCGCATCCAATCCAATCCAATCTAACCCAATCCAATCCAATGAACGGCATCCAATCCAATCCAATCCAAACCAATTCAATCCAATCCAATACACCGAACGGCAATCAACCGAATCCAATCCAATCCTATCTAATCCAATCCAAGGAACGTCATCCAATCCAATCCAATCCAATCCGATCCAATCCAATCCCATCCAATCCAATCCCATCCAATCCAATACAATCCAATCCAAGGAACGGCACCCAACCTAATCCACTCCAATCCAATCCAATCCTATCTAATCCAATCCAAGGAACGTCATCCAATCCAATCCAATCCAATCCGATCCAATCCAATCCCATCCAGTCCAATTCAATCCAATACAATCCAATACAATCCAATTCAAGGAACGGCACCCTACCTAATCCATTCCAATCCAATCCAATCTAATCCAAGGAACCGCATCCAATCCAATCCAATCCAATCCAATTCAATGGACGGCATCCAATCCAATCCAATCCAAACCAATCCAATCCAATCCAATCCAACGAACGGCAACCAACCGAATCCAATCCAATCCAATCCTATCTAATCCAATCCAAGGAACGCCATCCAATCCAATTCAATCCAATCCAATCCAATACAATCCAATCCAAGGAACGGCACCCAACCTAATCCAATCCAATCCAATCCAATCTAATCCAAGGAACCGCATCCAATCCAATCCAATCCAATCCAATGAACGGCATCCAATCCAATCCAATCCAAACCAATCCAATCCAATCCAATTCAACGAACGGCAACCAACCGAATCCAATCCAATCCAATCCTATCTAATCCAATCCAAGGAACGCCATCCAATCCAATCCAATCCAATCCGATCCAATCCAATCCAATCCAATCCAATTCAATCCAATCCAATCCAATCCAAGGAACGGCACCCAACCAAATCCAATCCAATGCAATCCAATCCAATCCAATCCAATCCAAACCAATCCAATCCAATCCAATCCAATCCAATCCAATCCAATCCAACCCAATCCAATCCAATCTAAGGAACGGCATCCATTCCAATCCAATCCAATCCAAGGAACCGATCAAATCCAATCCAATCCAATCTCAGGAACGGCATTCAATCCAATCCAATCCAATCCAACCCAATCCAATCCAATCAAATCCATGGAACCGCATCCAATCCAATCCAATCCGCTGAACGGCATCCAATCCAATCAAATCAAAACCATTCCAATCCAATCAAATCCAAACCAACGAACGGCATCCAACCGAATCCAATCCAATACAATCCAATACAATACAAACCAAGGAACGGCATCCAATCCAATCCAATCCAATCTAAGGATCGGCATCCAATCCAATACAATCCTATCCAATTCAATGGAGGTTAGCGAATGTTGTCCCATTGTTTAAGAAGGGGAACAGAGACTTCCCCGGGAATTATAGACCGGTGAGTCTCACTTCTGTTGTCGGCAAGATGTTGGAAAAAATTATAAGGGATAGGATTTATAGTTATTTGGAGAGTAATGAATTGATAGGTGATAGTCAGCATGGTTTTGTGGCAGGTAGGTCGTGCCTTACTAACCTTATTGAGTTTTTTGAGAAAGTGACCAAGGAGGTGGATGGGGGCAAGGCAGTGGACGTGGTATATATGGATTTTAGTAAGGCGTTTGATAAGGTTCACCATGGTAGGCTTCTGCAGAAAATGCAGATGTATGGGATTGGGGGTGATCTAGGAAATTGGATCAGGAATTGGCTAGCGGATAGGAAACAGAGGGTGGTGGTTGATAGTAAATATTCATCATGGAGTGCGGTTACAAGTGGTGTACCTCAGGGATCTGTTTTGGGCCCACTGCTGTTTGTAATATTTATTAATGATCTGGATGAGGGTATAGTTGGGTGGATTAGCAAATTTGCTGATGACACCAAAGTCGGTGGTGTGGTAGACAGTGAGGAAGGGTGTCGTAGTTTGCAGGAAGACTTAGACAGGTTGCAAAGTTGGGCCGAGAGGTGGCGGATGGAGTTTAATGCGGAGAAGTGTGAGGTAATTCACTTTGGTAGGAATAACAGATGTGTTGAGTATAGGGCTAACGGGAGGACTTTGAATAGTGTGGAGGAGCAGAGGGATCTAGGTGTATGTGTGCATAGATCCCTGAAAGTTGGGAATCAAGTAGATAAGGTTGTTAAGAAGGCATATGGTGTCTTGGCGTTTATTGGTAGGGGGATTGAATTTAGGAGTCGTAGCGTTATGTTGCAACTGTACACAACTCTGGTGCGGCCGCACTTGGAGTACTGTGTGCAGTTCTGGTCCCCACATTACTGGAAGGATGTGGAGGCTTTGGAGAGGGTGCAGAGGAGGTTTACCAGGATGTTGCCTGGTATGGAGGGGAGATCATATGAGGAGAGGCTGAGGGATTTGGGATTGTTTTCGCTGGAAAGGCGGCGGCTAAGAGGGGATCTTATTGAAACATATAAGATGATTAGAGGTTTAGATAGGGTGGATAGTGATAGCCTTTTTCCTCTGATGGAGAAATCCAGCACGAGGGGGCATGGCTTTAAATTGAGGGGGGGTAGTTATAGAACCGATGTCAGGGGTAGGTTCTTTACCCAGAGGGTGGTGAGGGATTGGAATGCCCTGCCAGCATCAGTAGTAAATGCGCCTAGTTTGGGGGCGTTTAAGAGATCCGTAGATAGGTTCATGGACGAAAAGAAATTGGTTTAGGTTGGAGGGTCACAGTTTTTTTTTTTAACTGGTCGGTGCAACATCGTGGGCCGAAGGGCCTGTTCTGCGCTGTAATGTTCTATGTTCTATGTTCTATGTTCTATCCAATCCAAGCAACGGCATCCAATCCAATCAAAGGAACGGCAACAAATCCAATCCAATCCAATCCAATCCAAAGTACGGCATCCTGCCCAATCCGATCCAAACCAACCGAATCCTATCCAATCCATTCCAAGGAACGCCATCGAATCCAATCCAATCCAATCCGATCCAATCCAATCCAATCCAACCCAATCCAAGAATCGGCTTCCAATCCAATCCAATCCAATCCAATCCAAACCAATCCAATCAAATCCAATCCAATCCAACCCAATCCAATCCATTCTAAGGAACGGCATCAAATCCAATCCAATCCAATCCAATCCAATCCATTCCAATCCAACGAACGGCATCCAACCTAATCCAATCCAATCCAATCCAATCCAAACCAATCCAATCCAATCCAATCCAACCCAATCCAATCCAATCTAAAGAACGGCATCCAATCCAATCCAATCCAGTCCAATCCAATCCAAACCAATCCAATCCAATACAATCCAATCCAATACACTCCAATCCAAGGAACGGCACCCAACCCAATCCAATCCAATGCAATCCAATCCAAACCAATCCAATCCAATCTAAGGAACGGCATTCAATCCAATCCAATCCAATCCAAGCAACGGCATCCAATCCAATCCAATCCAATCCAACCCAATCCAATCCAATCCAATCCAAGGAACGGCATCCAATCCAGGCCAATCCAATCTAATCCAAGGAACCGCATCCAATCCAATCCAATCTAATCCAATCCAATCCAATGAACGGCATCCAATCCAATCCAATCCAAACCAATTCAATCCAATCCAATACACCGAACGGCAATCAACCGAATCCAATCCAATCCTATCTAATCCAATCCAAGGAACGTCATCCAATCCAATCCAATCCAATCCGATCCAATCCAATCCCATCCAATCCAATCCCATCCAATCCAATCCAATACAATCCAATCCAAGGAACGGCACCCAACCTAATCCACTCCAATCCAATCCAATCCTATCTAATCCAATCCAAGGAACGTCATCCAATCCAATCCAATCCAATCAATTCCAATCCAAGGAACGGCATCCAATCCAATCCAATCCAATCCAAGGAACGGCATCCAATCCAATCCAATCCACTCCATTGAAATCCAATCCAATCCAAGGAACGGCATCCAATCCAATCCAATCCACACCACTCCAATCCAATCCAATCCAATCCAAACCAATTCAATCCAATCAAATCCAATCCAATGCAATCCAACGAACGGCACCCAACCGAATCCAATCCAATCTAATCCAATCCAAGGATCGCCATCCCATCCAATCCAATCCAATCCGATCCAATCCAATCCAATCCAATCCAATCCAATTCAATCCAATCCAATACAATCCAATACAATCCAATCCAAGGAACGGCACCCAACCTAATCCAATCCTATTCAATCCAATCCAATCCAATCCAATCCAAACCAATCCAATCAAATCCAATCCAATCCAACCCAATCCAATCCATTCTAAGGAACGGCATCCATTCCAATGCAATCAAATCCAATCCAAGGAACGGCATCCAATCCAATCCAATTCAGTCCAATCCAATCCATTCCAATCCAACGAACGGCATCCAACCCAATCCAATCCAATCCAATCCTATCCAATCCAATCCAATCCAAGGAACGCCATACAATCCAATCCAATCCAATCCGATCCAATCCGATCCAAGAAACGGCATCCAATCCAATCGAATCCTATCCAATGAAATCAAATCCAATCCAAGGAACGGCATCCAATCCAATCCAATCCAGTCCAATCCAATCCAAACCAATCCAATCCAATCCAATCCAATCCAATGCAATCCAATCCAATCCAATTCAATCCAATCCAATACAATCCAATACAATCCAATCCAAGGAACGGCACCCAACCTAATCCAATCCAATTCAATCCAATCCAATCCAATCCAATCCAAACCAATCCAATCAAATCCAATCCAATCCAACCCAATCCAATCCATTCTAAGGAACGGCATCCATTCCAATGCAATCCAATCCAATCCAAGGAACGGCATCCAATCCAATCCAATTCAGTCCAATCCAATCCATTCCAATCCAACGAACGGCATCCAACCCAATCCAATCCAATCCAATCCTATCCAATCCAATCCAATCCAAGGAACGTCATACAATCCAATCCAATCCAATCCGATCCAATCCGATCCAAGAAACGGCATCCAATCCAATCGAATCCAATCCAATGAAATCAAATCCAATCCAAGGAACGGCATCCAATCCAATCCAATCCAGTCCAATCCAATCCAAACCAATCCAATCCAATCCAATCCAATCCAATGCAATCCAATCCAAATCAATCCAATCCAATCCAATCCAATCTAAGGAACGGCATTCAATCCATCCAATCCAATCCAATCGAAGCAACGGCATCCAATCCAATCCAATCCAATCCAACCCAATCCAATCCAATCCAATCCAATCCAAGGAACGGCATCCAATCCAGTCCAATCCAATCTAATCCAAGGAACCGCATCCAATCCAATCCAATCCAATCCAATGAACGGCATCCAATCCAATACAATCCAAACCAATCAAATCCAATCCAATCCAACGAACGGCAACCAACCGTATCCAATCCAATCCTGTCTAATCCAATCCAAGGAACGCCATCCAATCCAATCCAATCCAATCCGATCCAATCCAATCCAATCCAATGCAATCCAATCCAATCCAATCCAATCCAATCCAACCTAATCCAATCCAATCTGAGGAACGGCATCCAATCCAATCCAATCCAGTCCAATCCAATCCAAACCAATCCAATCCAATCCAATCCAATACACTCCAATCCAAGGAACGGCACCCAACCAAATCCAATCCAATGCAATCCAATCCAAACCAATCCAATCCAATCTAAGGAACGGCATTCAATCCAATGCAATCCAATCCAAGCAACGGCATCCAATACAATCCAATCCAACCCAATCCAATCCAATCCAATCCAATCCAAGGAACGGCATCCAATCCAGTCCAATCCAATCTAATCCAAGGAACCGCATCCAATCCAACCCAATCTAACCCAATCCAATCCAATGAACCGCATCCAATCCAATCCAATCCAAACCAATTCAATCCAATCCAATACACCGAACGGCAATCAACCGAATCCAATCCAATCCTATCTAATCCAATCCAAGGAACGTCATCCAATCCAATCCAATCCAATCCGATCCAATCTAATCCCATCCAATCCAATTCAATCCAATCCAATCCAATACAATCCAATCCAAGGAACGGCATCCAACCTAATCCAATCCAATCCAATCCAATCCTATCTAATCCAATCCAAGGAACGTAATCCAATCCAATCCAATCCAATCCGATCCAATCCAATCCCATCCAATCCAATTCAATCCAATCCAATCCAATCCAATAAAATGCAATCCAAGGAACGGCACCCAACCTAATCCAATCCAATCCAATCTAATCCAAGGAACCGCATCCAATCCAATCCAATCCAATCCAATGAACGGCATCCAATCCAATCCAATCCAAACCAATCCAATCCAATCCAATTCAACGAACGGCAACCAACCGAATCCAATCCAATCCAATCCTATCTAATCCAATCCAAGGAACGCCATCCCATCCAATCCAATCCAATCCGATCCAATCCAATCCAATCCAATCCAATTCAATCCAATCCAATCCAATCCAAGGAACGGCACCCAATCAAATCCAATCCAATGCAATCCAATCCAATCCAATCCAATCCAATCCAAACCAATCCAATCCAATCCAATCCAATCCAATCCAATCCAATCCAATCCAACCCAATCCAATCCAATCTAAGGAACGGCATCCATTCCAATCCAATCCAATCCAAGGAACGGATCAAATCCAATCCAATCCAATCTAAGGAACGGCATTCAATCCAATCCAATCCAATCCAACCCAATCCAATCCAATCAAATCCATGGAACCGCATCCAATCCAATCCAATCCGCTGAACGGCATCCAATCCAATCAAATCAAAACCATTCCAATCCAATCAAATCCAAACCAACGAACGGCATCCAACCGAATCCAATCCAATACAATCCAATACAATACAAACCAAGGAACGGCATCCAATCCAATCCAATCTAAGGATCGGCATCCAATCCAATCCAATCCTATCCAATCCAAGCAACGGCATCCAATCCAATCAAAGGAACGGCAACAAATCCAATCCAATACAATCCAATCCAAAGTACGGCATCCTGCCCAATCCGATCCAAACCAACCTAATCCTATCCAATCCATTCCAAGGAACGCCATCGAATCCAATCCAATCCAATCCGATCCAATCCAATCCAATCCAACCCAATCCAAGAATCGGCTTCCAATCCAATCCAATCCCATCCAATCCAAACCAATCCAATCAAATCCAATCCAATCCAACCCAATCCAATCCATTCTAAGGAACGGCGTCCATTCCAATCCAATCCAATCCAATCCATGGAACGGCATCAAATCCAATCCAATCGAATCCAATCCAATCCATTCCAATCCAACGAACGGCATCCAACCTAATCCAATCCAATCCAATCCAATCCAAACCAATCCAATCCAATCCAATCCAACCCAATCCAATCCAATCTAAAGAACGGCATCCAATCCAATCCAATCCAGTCCAATCCAATCCAAACCAATCCAATCCAATACAATCCAATCCAATACACTCCAATCCAAGGAACGGCACCCAACCCAATCCAATCCAATGCAATCCAATCCAAACCAATCCAATCCAATCTAAGGAACGGCATTCAATCCAATCCAATCCAATCCAAGCAACGGCATCCAATCCAATCCAATCCAACCCAATCCAATCCAATCCAATCCAAGGAACGGCATCCAATCCAGTCCAATCCAATCTAATCCAAGGAACCGCATCCAATCCAATCCAATCTAATCCAATCCAATCCAATGAACGGCATCCAATCCAATCCAATCCAAACCAATTCAATCCAATCCAATACACCGAACGGCAATCAACCGAATCCAATCCAATCCTATCTAATCCAATCCAAGGAACGTCATCCAATCCAATCCAATCCAATCCGATCCAATCCAATCCAATCCCATCCAATCCAATCCCATCCAATCCAATCCAATACAATCCAATCCAAGGAACGGCACCCAACCTAATCCACTCCAATCCAATCCAATCCTATCTAATCCAATCCAAGGAACGTCATCCAATCCAATCCAATCCGATCCAATCCAATCCCATCCAGTCCAATTCAATCCAATACAATCCAATACAATCCAATCCAAGGAACGGCACCCTACCTAATCCATTCCAATCCAATCCAATCTAATCCAAGGAACCGCATCCAATCCAATCCAATCCAATCCAATCCAATGAACGGCATCCAATCCAATCCAATCCAAACCAATCCAATCCAATCCAATCCAACGAACGGCAACCAACCGAATCCAATCCAATCCTATCTAATCCAATCCAAGGAACGCCATCCAATCCAATCCAATCCAATCCGATCCAATCCAATCCAATCCAATCCAATTCAATCCAATCCAATCCAAGGAACGGCACCCAACCAAATCCAATCCAATGCAATCCAATCCAATCCAATCCAATCCAATCCAAACCAATCCAATCCAATCCAATCCAACCCAATCCAATCCAATCTAAGGAACGGCATCCATTCCAATCCAATCCAATCCAAGGAACGCATCAAATCCAATCCAATCCAATCTAAGGAACGGCATTCAATCCAATCCAATCCAATCCAACCCAATCCAATCCAATCAAATCCATGGAACCGCGTCCAATCCAATCCAATCCGCTGAACGGCATCCAATCCAATCAAATCAAAACCATTCCAATCCAATCAAATCCAATCCAACGGACGGCATCCAACCGAATCCAATCCAATACAATCCAATACAATACAAACCAAGGTACGGCATCCAATCCAATCCAATCCAATCTAAGGATCGGCATCCAATCCAATCCAATCCTATCCAATCCAAGCAACGGCATCCAATCCAATCAAAGGAACGGCAACAAATCCAATCCAATCCAATCCAATCCAAAGTACGGCATCCTGCCCAATCCGATCCAAACCAACCTATTCCTATCCAATCCATTCCAAGGAACGCCATCGAATCCAATCCAATCCAATCCGATCCAATCCAATCCAATCCAATCCAACCCAATCCAAGAATCGGCTTCCAATCCAATCCAATCCAATCCAATCCAAACCAATCCAATCAAATCCAATCCAATCCAACCCAATCCAATCCATTCTAAGGAACGGCATCCATTCCAATCCAATCCAATCCAATCCAAGGAACGGCATCAAATCCAATCCAATCCAATCCAATCCATTCCAATCCAACGAACGGCATCCAACCCAATCCAATCCAATCCAATCCTATCCAATCCAATCCAATCCAAGGAACGCCATACAATCCAATCCAATCCAATCCAATCCAATTCAATCCAATACAATACAATACAATACAATACAATACAAGGAACGGCACCCAACCTAACCCAATCCAATGCAATCCAATCCAATCCAATCCAACCCAATCCAATCCAATCTAAGGAACGGCATCCAATCCAATCCAATCCAGTCCAATCCACTCCAAACCAATACAATCCAATACAATCCAATCCAATACACTCCAATCCAAGGAACGGCACCCAACCCAATCCAATCCAATGCAATCCAATCCAAACCAATCCAATCCAATCTAAGGAACGGCATTCAATCCAATCCAATCAAATCCAATCCAAGCAACGGCATCCAATCCAATCCAATCCAATCCAACCCAATCCAATCCAATCCAATCCAATCCAATCCAAGGAACGGCATCCAATCCAGTCCAATCCAATCTAATCCAAGGAACCGCATCCAATCCAATCCAATCTAACCAAATCCAATCCAATGAACGGCATCCAATCCAATCCAATCCAAACCAATTCACTCCAATCCAATACACCGAACGGCAATCAACCGAATCCAATCCAATCCTCTCTAATCCAATCCAAGGAACGGCACCCAACCTAATCCAATCCAATCCAATCCAATCCTATCTAATCCAATCCAAGGAACGTCATCCAATCCAATCCAATCCGATCCAATCCAATCCCATCCAATCCAATTCAATCCAATCCAATCCAATACAATCCAATCCAAGGAACGGCACCCAACCTAATCCATTCCAATCCAATCCAATCTAATCCAAGGAACCGCATCCAATCCAATCCAATCCAATCTAAGGATCGGCATCCAATCCAATCCAATCCTATCCAATCCAAGCAACGGCATCCAATCCAATCAAAGGAACGGCAACAAATCCAATCCAATCCAATCCAATCCAAAGTACGGCATCCTGCCCAATCCGGTCCAAACCAACCTAATCCTATCCAATCCATTCCAAGGAACGCCATCGAATACAATCCAATCCAATCCAATCCAACCCAATCCAATCCAATTCAAGGAACGGCACCCAACCTAATCCACTCCAATCCAATCCAATCCTATCTAATCAAATCCAAGGAACGTCATCCAATCCAATCCAATCCAATCCGATCCAATCCAATCCCATCCAATCCAATTCAATCCAATACAATCCAATACAATCCAATCCAAGGAACGGCACCCGACCTAATCCATTCCAATCCAATCCAATCTAATCCAATGAACCGCATCCAATCCAATCCAATCCAATCCAATCCAATGAACGGCATCCAATCCAATCCAATCCAAACCAATCCAATCCAATCCAATCCAACGAACGGCAACAAACCGAATCCCATCCAATCCAATCCTATCCTGTCTAATCCAATCCAAGGAACGCCATCCAATCCAATCCAATCCAATCCAATCCGATCCAATCCAATCCAATCCAATGCAATCCAATCCAATCCAATCCAATCCAACCTAATCCAATCCAATCTAAGGAACGGCATCCAATCCAATCCAATCCAGTCCAATCCAATCCAAACCAATCCAATCCAATCCAATCCAATACACTCCAATCCAAGGAACGGCACCCAACCAAATCCAATCCAATGCAATCCAATCCAAACCAATCCAATCCAATCGAAGGAACGGCATTCAATCCAATGCAATCCAATCCAAGCAACGGCATCCAATCCAATCCAATCCAACCCAATCCAATCCAATGCAAGGAACGGCATCCAATCCAGTCCAATCCAATCTAATCCAAGGAACCGCATCCAATCCAATCCAATCTAACCCAATCCAATCCAATGAACGGCATCCAATCCAATCCAATCCAAACCAATTCAATCCAATCCAATACACCGAACGGCAATCAACCGAATCCAATCCAATCCTATCTAATCCAATCCAAGGAACGTCATCCAATCCAATCCAATCCAATCCGATCCAATCTAATCAGATCCAATCCAATTCAATCCAATCCAATCCAATACAATCCAATCCAAGGAACGGCATCCAACCTAATCCAATCCAATCCAATCCTATCTAATCCAATCCAAGGAACGTCATCCAATCCAATCCAATCCAATCCGATCCAATCCAATCCCATCCAATCCAATTCAATCCAATCCAATCCAATAAAATGCAATCCAAGGAACGGCACCCAACCTAATCCAATCCAATCCAATCCAATGCAATCTAATCCAAGGAACCGCATCCAATCCAATCCAATCCAATCCAATGAACGGCATCCAATCCAATCCAATCCAAACCAATCCAATCCAATCCAATTCAACGAACGGCAAACAACCGAATCCAATCCAATCCAATCCTATTTAATCCAATCCAAGGAACGCCATCCCATCCAATCCAATCCAATCCGATCCAATCCAATCCAATCCAATCCAATTCAATCCAATCCAATCCAATCCAAGGAACGGCACCCAACCAAATCCAATCCAATGCAATCCAATCCAATCCAATCCAAACCAATCCAATCCAATCCAATCCAATCCAATCCAATCCAATCCAACCCAATCCAATCCAATCTAAGGAACGGCATCCATTCCAATCCAATCCAATCCAAGGAACGGATCAAATCCAATCCAATCCAATCTAAGGAACGGCATTCAATCCAATCCAATCCAATCCAACCCAATCCAATCCAATCAAATCCATGGAACCGCATCCAATCCAATCCAATCCGCTGAACGGCATCCAATCCAATCAAATCAAAACCATTCCAATCCAATCAAATCCAAACCAACGAACGGCATCCAACCGAATCCAATCCAATACAATCCAATACAATACGAACCAAGGAACGGCATCCAATCCAATCCAATCCAATCTAAGGATCGGCATCCAATCCAATCCAATCCTATCCAATCCAAGCAACGGCATCCAATCCAATCAAAGGAACGGCAACAAATCCAATCCAATACAATCCAATCCAAAGTACGGCATCCTGCCCAATCCGATCCAAACCAACCTAATCCTATCCAATCCATTCCAAGGAACGCCATCGAATCCAATCCAATCCAATCCGATCCAATCCAATCCAATCCAACCCAATCCAAGAATCGGCTTCCAATCCAATCCAATCCCATCCAATCCAAACCAATCCAATCAAATCCAATCCAATCCAACCCAATCCAATCCATTCTAAGGAACGGCATCCATTCCAATCCAATCCAATCCAATCCATGGAACGGCATCAAATCCAATCCAATCGAATCCAATCCAATCCATTCCAATCCAACGAACGGCATCCAACCTAATCCAATCCAATCCAATCCAATCCAAACCAATCCAATCCAATCCAATCCAACCCAATCCAATCCAATCTAAAGAACGGCATCCAATCCAATCCAATCCAGTCCAATCCAATCCAAACCAATACAATCCAATACAATCCAATCCAATACACTCCAATCCAAGGAACGGCACCCAACCCAATCCAATCCAATGCAATCCAATCCAAACCAATCCAATCCAATCTAAGGAACGGCATTCAATCCAATCCAATCCAATCCAAGCAACGGCATCCAATCCAATCCAATCCAACCCAATCCAATCCAATCCAATCCAAGGAACGGCATCCAATCCAGTCCAATCCAATCTAATCCAAGGAACCGCATCCAATCCAATCCAATCTAATCCAATCCAATCCAATGAACGGCATCCAATCCAATCCAATCCAAACCAATTCAATCCAATCCAATACACCGAACGGCAATCAACCGAATCCAATCCAATCCTATCTAATCCAATCCAAGGAACGTCATCCAATCCAATCCAATCCAATCCGATCCAATCCAATCCCATCCAGTCCAATTCAATCCAATACAATCCAATACAATCCAATTCAAGGAACGGCACCCTACCTAATCCATTCCAATCCAATCCAATCTAATCCAAGGAACCGCATCCAATCCAATCCAATCCAATTCAATGGACGGCATCCAATCCAATCCAATCCAAACCAATCCAATCCAATCCAATCCAACGAACGGCAACCAACCGAATCCAATCCAATCCAATCCTATCTAATCCAATCCAAGGAACGCCATCCAATCCAATTCAATCCAATCCAATCCAATACAATCCAATCCAAGGAACGGCACCCAACCTAATCCAATCCAATCCAATCCAATCTAATCCAAGGAACCGCATCCAATCCAATCCAATCCAATCCAATGAACGGCATCCAATCCAATCCAATCCAAACCAATCCAATCCAATCCAATTCAACGAACGGCAACCAACCGAATCCAATCCAATCCAATCCTATCTAATCCAATCCAAGGAACGCCATCCAATCCAATCCAATCCAATCCGATCCAATCCAATCCAATCCAATCCAATTCAATCCAATCCAATCCAATCCACGGAACGGCACCCAACCAAATCCAATCCAATGCAATCCAATCCAATCCAATCCAATCCAAACCAATCCAATCCAATCCAATCCAATCCAATCCAATCCAATCCAATCCAATCCAACCCAATCCAATCCAATCTAAGGAACGGCATCCATTCCAATCCAATCCAATCCAAGGAACGCATCAAATCCAATCCAATCCAATCTAAGGAACGGCATTCAATCCAATCCAATCCAATCCAACCCAATCCAATCCAATCAAATCCATGGAACCGCATCCAATCCAATCCAATCCGCTGAACGGCATCCAATTCAATCAAATCAAAACCATTCCAATCCAATCAAATCCAAACCAACGAACGGCAACCAACCGAATCCAATCCAATACAATCCAATACAATACAAACCAAGGAACGGCATCCAATCCAATCCAATCCAATCTAAGGATCGGCATCCAATCCAATACAATCCTATCCAATCCAAGCAACGGCATCCAATCCAATCAAAGGAACGGCAACAAATCCAATCCAATCCAATCCAATCCAAAGTACGGCATCCTGCCCAATCCGATCCAAACCAACCTAATCCTATCCAATCCATTCCAAGGAACGCCATCGAATCCAATCCAATCCAAACCGATCCAATCCAATCCAATCCAACCCAATCCAAGAATCGGCTTCCAATCCAATCCAATCCAATCCAATCCAAACCAATCCAATCAAATCCAGTCCAATCCAACCCAATCCAATCCATTCTAAGGAACGGCATCAAATCCAATCCTATCCAATCCAATCCAATCCATTCCAATCCAACGAACGGCATCCAACCTAATCCAATCCAATCCAATCCAAACCAATCCAATCCAATCCAATCCAACCCAATCCAATCCAATCTAAAGAACGGCATCCAATCCAATCCAATCCAGTCCAATCGAATCCAACCCAATCCAATCCAATACAATCCAATCCAATACACTCCAATCCAAGGAACGGCACCCAACCCAATCCAATCCAATGCAATCCAATCCAAACCAATCCAATCCAATCTAAGGAACGGCATTCAATCCAATCCAAGCAACGGCATCCAATCCAATCCAATCCAATCCAACCCAATCCAATCCAATCCAATCCAAGGAACGGCATCCAATCCAGTCCAATCCAATCTAATCCAAGGAACCGCATCCAATCCAATCCAATCTAATCCAATCCAATCCAATGAACGGCATCCAATCCAATCCAATCCAAACCAATTCAATCCAATCCAATACACCGAACGGCAATCAACCGAATCCAATCCAATCCTATCTAATCCAATCCAAGGAACGTCATCCAATCCAATGCAATCCAATCCGATCCAATCCAATCCCATCCAATCCAATCCCATCCAATCCAATCCAATACAATCCAATCCAAGGAACGGCACCCAACCTAATCCACTCCAATCCAATCCAATCCTATCTAATCCAATCCAAGGAACGTCATCCAATCCAATCCAATCCAATCAATTCCAATCCAAGGAACGGCATCCAATCCAATCCAATCCAAGGAACGGCATCCAATCCAATCCAATCCACTCCATTGAAATCCAATCCAATCCAAGGAACGACATCCAATCCAATCCAATCCACACCACTCCAATCCAATCCAATCCAATCCAAACCAATTCAATCCAATCAAATCCAATCCAATGCAATCCAACGAACGGCACCCAACCGAATCCAAACCAATCTAATCCAATCCAAGGATCGCCATCCCATCCAATCCAATCCAATCCGATCCAATCCAATCCAATCCAATTCAATCCAATCCAATACAATCCAATACAATCCAATCCAAGGAACGGCACCCAACCTAATCCAATCCAATTCAATCCAATCCAATCCAATCCAATCCAAACCAATCCAATCAAATCCAATCCAATCCAACCCAATCCAATCCATTCTAAGGAACGGCATCCATTCCAATGCAATCCAATCCAATCCAAGGAACGGCATCCAATCCAATCCAATTCAGTCCAATCCAATCCATTCCAATCCAACGAACGGCATCCAACCCAATCCAATCCAATCCAATCCTATCCAATCCAATCCAATCCAAGGAACGCCATACAATCCAATCCAATCCGATCCAATCCGATCCAAGAAACGGCATCCAATCCAATCGAATCCAATCCAATGAAATCAAATCCAATCCAAGGAACGGCATCCAATCCAATCCAATCCAGTCCAATCCAATCCAAACCAATCCAATCCAATCCAATCCAATCCAATGCAATCCAATCCAAATCAATCCAATCCAATCCAATCCAATCTAAGGAACGGCATTCAATCCAATCCAATCCAATCCAATCGAAGCAACGGCATCCAATCCAATCCAATCCAATCCAACCCAATCCAATCCAATCCAATCCAATCCAATCCAACGAACGGCATCCTATCCAGTCCAATCCAATCTAATCCAAGGAACAGCATCCAATCCAATCCAATCCAATCCAATGAACGGCATCCAATCCAATCCAATCCGATCCAATCCAATCCAATCCAATCCAATTCAATCCAATCCAATACAATCCAATACAATCCAATCCAAGGAACGGCACCCAACCTAATCCAATCCAATTCAATCCAATCCAATCCAATCCAAACCAATCCAATCAAATCCAATCCAATCCAACCCAATCCAATCCATTCTAAGGAACGGCATCCATTCCAATGCAATCCAATCCAATCCAAGGAACGGCATCCAATCCAATCCAATTCAGTCCAATCCAATCCATTCCAATCCAACGAACGGCATCCAACCCAATCCAATCCAATCCAATCCTATCCAATCCAATCCAATCCAAGGAACGCCATACAATCCAATCCAATCCGATCCAATCCGATCCAAGAAACGGCATCCAATCCAATCGAATCCAATCCAATGAAATCAAATCCAATCCAAGGAACGGCATCCAATCCAATCCAATCCAGTCCAATCCAATCCAAACCAATCCAATCCAATCCAATCCAATCCAATCCAATGCAATCCAATCCAAATCAATCCAATCCAATCCAATCCAATCTAAGGAACGGCATTCAATCCAATCCAATCCAATCCAATCGAAGCAACGGCATCCAATCCAATCCAATCCAATCCAACCCAATCCAATCCAATCCAATCCAATCCAATCCAATCCAAGGAACGGCATCCAATCCAGTCCAATCCAATCTAATCCAAGGAACCGCATCCAATCCAATCCAATCCAATGAACGGCATCCAATCCAATACAATCCAAACCAATCAAATCCAATCCAATCGAACGAACGGCAACCAACCGTATCCAATCCAATCCAATCCAATCCTGTCTAATCCAATACAAGGAACGCCATCCAATCCAATCCAATCCAATCCGATCCAATCCAATCCAATCCAATGCAATCCAATCCAATCCAATCCAATCCAATCCAACCTAATCCAATCCAATCTAAGGAACGGCATCCAATCCAATCCAATCCAGTCCAATCCAATCCAAACCAATCCAATCCAATCCAATCCAATCCAATCCAATCCAATACACTCCAATCCAAGGAACGGCACCCAACCAAATCCAATCCAATGCAATCCAATCCAAACCAATCCAATCCAATCTAAGGAACGGCATTCAATCCAATGCAATCCAATCCAAGCAACGGCATCCAATACAATCCAATCCAACCCAATCCAATCCAATCCAATCCAATCCAAGGAACGGCATCCAATCCATTCCAATCCAATCTAATCCAAGGAACCGCATCCAATCCAACCCAATCTAACCCAATCCAATCCAATGAACGGCATCCAATCCAATCCAATCCAAACCAATTCAATCCAATCCAATACACCGAACGGCAATCAACCGAATCCAATCCAATCCTATCTAATCCAATCCAAGGAACGTCATCCAATCCAATCCAATCCAATCCGATCCAATCTAATCCCATCCAATCCAATTCAATCCAATCCAATCCAATACAATCCAATCCAAGGAACGGCATCCAACCTAATCCAATCCAATCCAATCCAATCCTATCTAATCCAATCCAAGGAACGTCATCCAATCCAATCCAATCCAATCCGATCCAATCCAATCCCATCCAATCCAATTCAATCCAATCCAATCCAATCCAATAAAATGCAATCCAAGGAACGGCACCCAACCTAATCCAATCCAATCCAATCCAATCTAATCCAAGGAACCGCATCCAATCCAATCCAATCCAATCCAATGAACGGCATCCAATCCAATCCAATCCAAACCAATCCAATCCAATCCAATTCAACGAACGGCAACCAACCGAATCCAATCCAATCCAATCCTATCTAATCCAATCCAAGGAACGCCATCCCATCCAATCCAATCCAAACCAATCCAATCCAATCCAATCCAATCCAATCCAATCCAATCCAACCCAATCCAATCCAATCTAAGGAACGGCATCCATTCCAATCCAATCCAATCCAAGGAACGGATCAAATCCAATCCAATCCAATCTAAGGAACGGCATTCAATCCAATCCAATCCAATCCAACCCAATCCAATCCAATCAAATCCATGGAACCGCATCCAATCCAATCCAATCCGCTGAACGGCATCCAATCCAATCAAATCAAAACCATTCCAATCCAATCAAATCCAAACCAACGAACGGCATCCAACCGAATCCAATCCAATACAATCCAATACAATACAAACCAAGGAACGGCATCCAATCCAATCCAATCTAAGGATCGGCATCCAATCCAATCCAATCCTATCCAATCCAAGCAACGGCATCCAATCCAATCAAAGGAACGGCAACAAATCCAATCCAATACAATCCAATCCAAAGTACGGCATCCTGCCCAATCCGATCCAAACCAACCTAATCCTATCCAATCCATTCCAAGGAACGCCATCGAATCCAATCCAATCCAATCCGATCCAATCCAATCCAATCCAACCCAATCCAAGAATCGGCTTCCAATCCAATCCAATCCCATCCAATCCAAACCAATCCAATCAAATCCAATCCAATCCAACCCAATCCAATCCATTCTAAGGAACGGCATCCATTCCAATCCAATCCAATCCAATCCATGGAACGGCATCAAATCCAATCCAATCGAATCCAATCCAATCCATTCCAATCCAACGAACGGCATCCAACCTAATCCAATCCAATCCAATCCAAACCAATCCAATCCAATCCAATCCAAACCAATCCAATCCAATCTAAAGAACGGCATCCAATCCAATCCAATCCAGTCCAATCCAATCCAAACCAATCCAATCCAATACAATCCAATCCAATACACTCCAATCCAAGGAACGGCACCCAACCCAATCCAATCCAATGCAATCCAATCCAAACCAATCCAATCCAATCTAAGGAACGGCATTCAATCCAATCCAATCCAATCCAAGCAACGGCATCCAATCCAATCCAATCCAACCCAATCCAATCCAATCCAATCCAAGGAACGGCATCCAATCCAGTCCAATCCAATCTAATCCAAGGAACCGCATCCAATCCAATCCAATCTAATCCAATCCAATCCAATGAACGGCATCCAATCCAATCCAATCCAAACCAATTCAATCCAATCCAATACACCGAACGGCAATCAACCGATTCCAATCCAATCCTATCTAATCCAATCCAAGGAACGTCATCCAATCCAATCCAATCCAATCCGATCCAATCCAATCCAATCCCATCCAATCCAATCCCATCCAATCCAATCCAATACAATCCAATCCAAGGAACGGCACCCAACCTAATCCACTCCAATCCAATCCAATCCTATCTAATCCAATCCAAGGAACGTCATCCAATCCAATCCAATCCAATCCGATCCAATCCAATCCCATCCAGTCCAATTCAATCCAATACAATCCAATACAATCCAATCCAAGGAACGGCACCCTACCTAATCCATTCCAATCCAATCCAATCTAATCCAAGGAACCGCATCCAATCCAATCCAATCCAATCCAATGAACGGCATCCAATCCAATCCAATCCAAACCAATCCAATCCAATCCAATCCAACGAACGGCAACCAACCGAATCCAATCCAATCCTATCTAATCCAATCCAAGGAACGCCATCCAATCCAATCCAATCCAATCCGATCCAATCCAATCCAATCCAATCCAATTCAATCCAATCCAATCCAAGGAACGGCACCCAACCAAATCCAATCCAATGCAATCCAATCCAATCCAATCCAATCCAATCCAAACCAATCCAATCCAATCCAACCCAATCCAATCCAATCTAAGGAACGGCATCCATTCCAATCCAATCCAATCCAAGGAACGCATCAAATCCAATCCAATCCAATCTAAGGAACGGCATTCAATCCAATCCAATCCAATCCAACCCAATCCAATCCAATCAAATCCATGGAACCGCATCCAATCCAATCCAATCCGCTGAACGGCATCCAATCCAATCAAATCAAAACCATTCCAATCCAATCAAATCCAATCCAACGGACGGCATCCAACCGAATCCAATCCAATACAATCCAATACAATACAAACCAAGGAACGGCATCCAATCCAATCCAATCCAATCTAAGGATCGGCATCCAATCCAATCCAATCCTATCCAATCCAAGCAACGGCATCCAATCCAATCAAAGGAACGGCAACAAATCCAATCCAATCCAATCCAATCCAAAGTACGGCATCCTGCCCAATCCGATCCAAACCAACCTAATCCTATCCAATCCATTCCAAGGAACGCCATCGAATCCAATCCAATCCAATCCGATCCAATCCAATCCAATCCAATCCAACCCAATCCAAGAATCGGCTTCCAATCCAATCCAATCCAAACCAATCCAATCAAATCCAATCCAATCCAATCCAACCCAATCCAATCCATTCTAAGGAACGGCATCCATTCCAATCCAATCCAATCCAATCCAAGGAACGGCATCAAATCCAATCCAATCCAATCCAATCCATTCCAATCCAACGAACGGCATCCAACCCAATCCAATCCAATCCAATCCTATCCAATCCAATCCAATCCAAGGAACGCCATACAATCCAATCCAATCCAATCCAATCCAATTCAATCCAATACAATACAATACAATACAATCCAAGGAACGGCACCCAACCTAACCCAATCCAATGCAATCCAATCCAATCCAATCCAACCCAATCCAATCCAATCTAAGGAACGGCATCCAATCCAATCCAATCCAGTCCAATCCACTCCAAACCAATACAATCCAATACAATCCAATCCAATACACTCCAATCCAAGGAACGGCACCCAACCCAATCCAATCCAATGCAATCCAATCCAAACCAATCCAATCCAATCTAAGGAACGGCATTCAATCCAATCCAATCAAATCCAATCCAAGCAACGGCATCCAATCCAATCCAATCCAATCCAACCCAATCCAATCCAATCCAATCCAATCCAAGGAACGGCATCCAATCCAGTCCAATCCAATCTAATCCAAGGAACCGCATCCAATCCAATCCAATCTCACCAAATCCAATCCAATGAACGGCATCCAATCCAATCCAATCCAAACCAATTCACTCCAATCCAATACACCGAACGGCAATCAACCGAATCCAATCCAATCCTCTCTAATCCAATCCAAGGAACGTCATCCAATCCAATCCAATCCAATCCGATCCAATCTAATCCCATCCAATCCAATTCAATCCAATCCAATCCAATACAATCCAATCCAAGGAACGGCACCCAACCTAATCCAATCCAATCCAATCCAATCCTATCTAATGCAATCCAAGGAACGTCATCCAATCCAATCCAATCCGATCCAATCCAATCCCATCCAATCCAATTCAATCCAATCCAATCCAATACAATCCAATCCAAGGAACGGCACCCAACCTAATCCATTCCAATCCAATCCAATCTAATCCAAGGAACCGCATCCAATCCAATCCAATCCAATCTAAGGATCGGCATCCAATCCAATCCAATCCTATCCAATCCAAGCAACGGCATCCAATCCAATCAAAGGAACGGCAACAAATCCAATCCAATCCAATCCAAAGTACGGCATCCTGCCCAATCCGGTCCAAACCAACCTAATCCTATCCAATCCATTCCAAGGAACGCCATCGAATACAATCCAATCCAATCCAATCCAATCCAACCCAATCCAATCCAATTCAAGGAACGGCACCCAACCTAATCCACTCCAATCCAATCCAATCCTATCTAATCCAATCCAAGGAACGTCATCCAATCCAATCCAATCCAATCCGATCCAATCCAATCCCATCCAATCCAATTCAATCCAATACAATCCAATACAATCCAATCCAAGGAACGGCACCCGACCTAATCCATTCCAATCCAATCCAATCTAATCCAAGGAACCGCATCCAATCCAATCCAATCCAATCCAATCCAATGAACGGCATCCAATCCAATCCAATCCAAACCAATCCAATCCAATCCAATCCAACGAACGGCAACAAACCGAATCCAATCCAATCCAATCCTATCTAATCCAATCCAAGGAACGCCATCCAATCCAATCCAATCCAATCCGATCCAATCCAATCCAATCCAATCCAATTCAATCCAAATCCAATCCAATCCAAGGAACGGCACCCAACCAAATCCAATCCAATGCAATCCAATCCAATCCAATCCAATCCAAACCAATCCAATCCAATCCAATCCAATCCAATCCAATCCAATCCAATCCAATCCAATCCATCCCAATCCAATCCAATCTAAGGAACGGCATCCATTCCAATCCATTCCAATCCAAGGAACGCATCAAATCCAATCCAATCCAATATAAGGAACGGCATTCAATCCAATCCAATCCAATCCAACCCAATCCAATCCAATCAAATCCATGGAAACGCGTCCAATCCAATCCAATCCGCTGAACGGCATCCAATACAATCAAATCAAAACCATTCCAATGCAATCTAATCCAATCCAACGAACGGCATCCAACCGAATCCAATCCAATACAATCCAATACAATACAAACCAAGGAACGGCATCCAATCCAATCCAATCCAATCTAAGGATCGGCATCCAATCCAATCCAATCCTATCCAATCCAAGCAACGGCATCCAATCCAATCAAAGGAACGGCAACAAATCCAATCCAATACAATCCAATCCAAAGTACGGCATCCTGCCCAATCCGATCCAAACCAACCTAATCCTATCCAATCCATTCCAAGGAACGCCATCGAATCCAATCCAATCCAATCCGATCCAATCCAATCCAATCCAATCCAACCCAATCCAAGAATCGGCTTCCAATCCAATCCAATCCAATCCAAACCAATCCAATCAAATCCAATCCAATCCAACCCAATCCAATCCATTCCAAGGAACGGCATCCATTCCAATCCAATCCAATCCAATCCAAGGAACGGCATCAAATCCAATCCAATCCAATCCAATCCATTCCAATCCAACGAACGGCATCCAACCCAATCCAATCCAATCCAATCCTATCCAATCCAATCCAATCCAAGGAACGCCATACAATCCAATCCAATCCAATCTAATTCAATCCAATCCAATACAATACAATACAATACAATACAATCCAAGGAACGGCACCCAACCTAACCCAATCCAATGCAATCCAATCCAATCCAATCCAACCCAATCCAATCCAATCTAAGGAACGTCATCCAATCCAATCCAATCCAGTCCAATCCAATCCAAACCAATCCAATCCAATACAATCCAATCCAATACACTCCAATCCAAGGAACGGCACCCAACCCAATCCAATCCAATGCAATCCAATCCAAACCAATCCAATCCAATCTAAGGAACGGCATTCAATCCAATCCAATCAAATCCAATCCAAGCAACGGCATCCAATCCAATACAATCCAATCCAACCCCATCCAATCCAATCCAATCCAATCCAAGGAACGGCATCCAATCCAGTCCAATCCAATCTAATCCAAGGAACCGCATCCAATCCAATCCAATCTAACCCAATCCAATCCAATGAACGGCATCCAATCCAATCCAATCCAATCCGATCCAATCTAATCCCATCCAAACCAATTCAATCCAATCCAATCCAATACAATCCAATCCAAGGAACGGCACCCAACCTAATCCAATCCAATCCAATCCAATCCTATCTAATCCAATCCAAGGAACGTCATCCAATCCAATCCAATCCAATCCGATCCAATCCAATCCCATCCAATCCAATTCAATCCAATCCAATCCAATACAATCCAATCCAAGGAACGGCACCCAACCTAATCCATTCCAATCCAATCCAATCTAATCCAAGGAACCGCATCCAATCCAATCCAATCCAATCCAATGAACGGCATCCAATCCAATCCAATCCAAACCAATCCAATCCAATCCAATCCAACGAACGGCAACCAACCGAATCCAATCCAATCCAATCCTATCTAATCCAATCCAAGGAACGCCATCCAATCCAATCCAATCCATTCCGATCCAATCCAATCCAATCCAATTCAATCCAATCCAATCCAATCCAAGGAACGGCACCCAACCAAATCCAATCCAATGCAATTCAATCGAATCCAATCCAATCCAAACCAATCAAATCCAATCCAATCCAATCCAACCCAATCCAATCCAATCAAAGGAACGGCATCCATTCCAATACAATTCAATCCAAGGAACGGATCAAATCCAATCCAATCCAATCTTAGGAACGGCATTCAATCCAATCTAATCCAACCGAATCCAATCCAATCAAATCCATGGAACCGCATCCAATCCAATCCAATCCGCTGAACGGCATCCAATCCAATCAAATCAAAACCATTCCAATCCAATCAAATTCAAACCAACGAACGGCATCCAACCGAATCCAATCCAATACAATCCAATACAATACAAACCAAGGAACGGCATCCAATCCAATCCAATCCAATCTAAGGATCGGCATCCAATCCAATACAATCCTATCCAATCCAAGCAACGGCATCCAATCCAATCAAAGGAACGGCAACAAATCCAATCCAATCCAATCCAATCCAACGTACGGCATCCTGCCCAATCCGATCCAAACCAACCTAATCCTATCCAATCCATTCCAAGGAACGCCATCGAATCCAATCCAATCCAATCCGATCCAATCCAATACAATCCAACCCAATCCAAGAATCGGCTTCCAATCCAATCCAATCCAATCCAATCCAAACCAATCCAATCAAATCCAATCCAATCCAACCCAATCCAATCCATTCTAAGGAACGGCATCCATTCCAATCCAATCCAAGGAACGGCATCAAATCCAATCCAATCCAATCCAATCCAATCCATTCCAATCCAACGAACGGCATCCAACCCAATACAATCCAATCCAAACCAATCCAATCCAATCCAATCCAATCCAACCCAATCAAGTCCAATCTAAGGAACGGCATCCAATCCAATCCAATCCAGTCCAATCCAATCCAAACCAATCCAATCCAAACCAATCCAATCCAATACACTCCAATCCAAGGAACGGCACCCAACCCAATCCAATCCAATGCAATCCAATCCAAACCAATCCAATCCAATCTAAGGAACGGCATTCAATCCAATCCAATCCAATCCAATCCAAGCAACGGCATCCAATCCAATCCAATCCAATCCAACCCAATCCAATCCAATCCAAGGAACGGCATCCAATCCAGTCCAATCCAATCTAATCCAAGGAACCGCATCCAATCGAATCCAATCTAATCCAATCCAATCCAATGAACGGCATCCAATCCAATCCAATCCAAACCAATTCAATCCAATCCAATACACCGAACGGCAATCAACCGAATCCAATCCAATCCTATCTAATCCAATCCAAGGAACGTCATCCAATCCAATCCAATCCAATCCGATCCAATCCAATCCCATCCCATCCAATCCAATCCCATCCAATCCAATCCAATACAATCCAATACAAGGAACGGCACCCAACCTAATCCAATCCAATCCAATCCAATCCTATCTAATCCAATCCAAGGAACGTCATCCAATCCAATCCAATCCAATCCGATCCAATCCAATCCCATCCAATCCAATTCAATCCAATCCAATCCAATACAATCCAATCCAAGGAACGGCACCCTACCTAATCCATTCCAATCCAATCCAATCTAATCCAAGGAACCGCATCCAATCCAATCCAATCCAATCCAATGAACGGCATCCAATCCAATTCAAACCAAACCAATCCAATCCAATCCAATCCAACGAACGGCAACCAACCGAATCCAATCCAATCCAATCCTATCTAATCCAATCCAAGGAACGCCATCCAATCCAATCCAATCCAATCCAATCCGATCCAATCCAATCCAATCCAATCCAATCCAATTCAATCCAATCCAATCCAATCCAAGGAACGGCTCACAACCAAATCCAATCCAATGCAATCCAATCCAATCCAATCCAAACCAATCCAATCCAATCCAATCCAATCCAATCCAACCCAATCCAATCCAATCTAAGGAACGGCATCCATTCCAATCCAATCCAATCCAAGGAACGCATCAAATCCATTCCAATCCAATCTAAGGAACGGCATTCAATCCAATCCAATCCAATCCAACCCAATCCAATCCAATCAAATCCATGGAACCGCGTCCAATCCAATCCAATCCGCTGAACGGCATCCAATCCAATCAAATCAAAAGCATTCCAATCCAATCAAATCCAATCCAACGAACGGCATCCAACCGAATCCAATCCAATACAATCCAATACAATGCAAACCAAGGAACGGCATCCAATCCAATCCAATCCAATCTAAGGATCGGCAACCAATCCAATCCAATCCTATCCAATCCAAGCAACGGCATCCAATCCAATCAAAGGAACGGCAACAAATCCAATCCAATCCAATCCAATCCAAAGTACGGCATCCTGCCCAATCCGATCCAAACCAACCTAATCCTATCCAATCCATTCCAAGGAACGCCATCGAATCCAATCCAATCCAATCCGATCCAATCCAATCCAACCCAATCCAAGAATCGGCTTCCAATCCAATCCAATCCAATCCACTCCAATCCAATCCAATCCAGTCCAGTCCAGTCCAATCCAAGAAACGGGATCCAATCCAATCCAATGCAATCCGATCGAATCCAATCCAATCCAATCCAATCAATTCCAATCCAAGGAACGTCATCCAATCCAATCCAATCCAATCCAAGGAACGGCATCCAATCCAATCCAATCCAATCCAGTCCATTGAAATCCAATCCAATCCATGGAACGGCATCCAATCCAATCCAATCCACACCACTCCAATCCAATCCAATCCAATCCAAACCAATCCAATCCAATCAAATCCAATCTAATACAATACAATCCAAGGAACGGCATCCAATCCTATTCAATCCAATGCAATCCAATCCAATCCAATCTAAGGAACGGCATTCAATCCAATCCAATCCAATCCAAGGAACGGCATCCAATCCAATCCAATCCAAGGAACGGCATCCAATCCGATCGAATCCAATCCAATCCAATCCAATCAATTCCAATCCAAGGAACGGCATCCAATCCAATCCAATCCAAGGAACGGCATCCAATCCAATCCAATCCAGTCCATTGAAATCCAATCCAATCCATGGAACGGCATCCAATCCAATCCAATCCACACCACTCCAATCCAATCCAATCCAATCCAAACCAATCCAATCCAATCAAATCCCATCCAATACAATACAATCCAAGGAACGGCATCCAATCCTATTCAATCCAATGCAATCCAATCCAATCCAATCTAAGGAACGGCATTCAATCCAATCCGATCCAATCCAAGGAACGGCATCCAATCCAATCCAATCCAAGGAACGGCATCCAATCCAATCCAATCCAAACCAATCCAATCCAATCTAAGCAACGGCATTCAATCCAATCCAATCCAATCCAAGGAACGGCATCCAATCCAATCCAATCCAATCCAAGGAACGGCATTCAATCCAATCCAATCCAAACCAATCCAATCCAAAGAACGGAACGGAATCGATTCCAATCCAGTCCGTTCCAATCCAGTCAAATCCAACCTAATCCAATCCAACCCAATCCAATCCAATCCAATCCAATCCAATCCAAAACATACCAGTCCAATCCAATCCAAATAACGCAAGCAAACCGAATCCTATCCAATCCAATCCAACTAACGGAACGGAATCGATTCCAATCCATTCCGTTCCAATCCTATCAAATCCAACCCAATCCAATCCAACTGAATACAATAAAATCCAATCCAATCCAATCCAATCCAAAACATTCCAATCCAATCCAATCTAAATAACGGAACCGTATCGAATCTAATCCAATCGAATCGAATCCCATCCAATCCAAACCAATCCAATCCAAATAACGGAACGGAACCGAATCCCATCCAATTCAAATAAAGGAGCCGAAACAAATCTAATCCAATCCAATCCAAGTAACGGCACGAAATGCGATCCAATCCAATCCAATACAATGCAAATATCGGAACGGAACCGAATCCAATCCAGATTGTTCCAATCCAATCAAATGCAACCCAATCCAATCCAACCCAATCCACTCCAATTGATTCCAATCCAATTCCTCCCAATCCAATCCAATCCAAACAACGGAAATGAACAGAATGCAATCCAATCCAATCCAATGCAATCCAAATAACGGAAGGGAACAGAATCCAATCGAATCCAATGCAATCCAATCCAATCCAATCCAATCCAATGCAATCCAAGGAACGGCATCCAATCCACTCCAGTCCAATCCAATCTAATCCAAGGAATCGCATCCAATCCAATCCCATCTAATCCAATCCAAGGAACGCCATCCAATCCAATCCAATCCAATCCAATCCGATCCAATCCAATCCAATCCAATCCAATTCAATTCAATTCAATTCAATTCAATCCAATCCAATACAATCCAATAAAATCCAATCCAAGGAACGGCACCCAACCTAATCCAATCCAATCCAATCCAATCGAACCCAATCCAATCCAATATAAGGAACAGCATCCATTCCAATCCAATCCAATCAAATCCAAGGAACCGCATCCAATCCAATCCCATCCAATCCAATGAACGGCATCCAATCCAATCCAAACCAATCCAATCCAATCCAACGAACGGCAACCAACCGAATCCAATCCAATCCAATCCTATCTAATCGAATTCAAGGAACGCCATCCAATCCAATCCAATCCAATCCGATCCGATCCAATCCAATCCAATCCAATCCAATCCAATTCAATCCAATCCAATCCAATCCAATCCAATCCAATCCAAGGAACGGCACCCAACCTAATCCAATCCAATGCAATCCAATCCAATCCAATCCAATCCAAACCAATCCAACCCAATCCAATTCAATCCAATCCAACACAATCCAATCCAATCTAAGGAACGGCATCCATTCCAATCCAATCCAATCCAAGGAACGCATCAAATTCAATCCAATCCAATTTAAGGAACGGCATTCAATCCAATCCAATCGAATCCAACCCAATCCAATCCAATCAAATCCATGGAACCGCATCCAATCCAATCCAATCCACTGAACGGCATCCAATCCAATTAAATCAAAACCATTCCAATCCAATCAAATCCAATCCAACGAACGGCATCCAACCGAATCCAATCCAATCCAATCCAATACAATACAATACAATCCAAGGAACGGCATCCAATCCAATCCAATCTAAGGATCGGCATCCAATCCAATCCAATCCTATCCAATCCAAGCAACGGCATCCAATCCAATCCAAGGAACGGCAACAAATCCAATCCAATACAATCCAATCCAAAGTACGGCATCCTGCCCAATCCGATCCAAACCAACCGAATCCTATCCAATCCATTCCAAGGAACGCCATCGAATCGAATCCAATCCAATCGGATCCAATCCAATCCAATCCAACCCAATCCAAGAATCGGCTTCCAATCCAATCCAATCCAATCCACTCCACTCCAATCCATTCCTGTCCAGTCCAATCCAAGAAACGGGATCCAATCCAATCCAATGCAATCCGATCGAATCCAATCCAATCCAATCAATTCCAATCCAAGGAACGGCATCCAATCCAATCCAAACCAATCCAAGGAACGGCATCCAATCCAATCTAATCCAGTCCATTGAAATCCAATCCAATCCAGGGAACGGCATCCAATCCAATCCACACCACTCCAATCCAATCCAATCCAATCCAATCCAAACCAATCCAATCCAAGGATCGCCATCCAATCCAATCGAATCCAATCCGATCCAATCCAATCCAATCCAATTCAATCCAATCCAATACAATCCAATCCAATCCAATCCAATCCAAGGAACGGCAACAAATCCAATCCAATCCAATCCAAAGTACGGCATCCTGCCCAATCCGATCCAAACCAACCTAACCCTATCCAATCCATTCCAAGGAACGCCATCGAATCCAATCCAATCCAATCCCATCCAATCCAATCCAATCCAAGGAACGCCATACAATCCAATCCAATCCAATCCGATCCAATCCGATCCAAGAAACGGCATCCAATCCAATCGAATCCAATCCAATAAAATCAAATCCAATCCAAGGAACGGCATCCAATCCAATCCAATCCAGTCCAATCCAATCCAAACCAATCCAATCCAATACAATCCAATCCAATACAATCCAACCCAAGGAACGGCACCCAACCCAATCCAATCCAATGCAATCCAATCCAAACCAATCCAATCCAATCCAATCCAGTCTAAGGAACGGCATTCAATCCAATCCGATCCAAACCAATCGAAGCAACGGCATCCAATCCAATCCAATCCATTCCAACCCAATCCAATCCAATCCAAGGAACGGCATCCAATCCAATCCAGTCCAATCCAATCTACTCCAAGGAACCGCATCCAATTCAATCCAATCCAATCCAATCCAATGAACGGCATCCAATCCAATCCAAACCAATCCAATCCAATCCAATCCAACGAACGGCAACCAACCGAATCCAATCCAATCCAATCCTATCTAATCCAATCCAAGGAACGCCATCCAATCCAATCCAATCCAAGCCGATCCAATCCAATCCAATCCAATCCAATTCAATCCAATTAAATCCAATCCAATCCAATCCAAGGAACAGCACCCAACCTAACCCAATCCAATGCAATGCAATCCAATCCAATCCAATCCAATCCAAACCAATCCAATCCAATCCAATCCAATCCAATCCAACGAACGGCAACCAACCGAATCCAATCCAATCCAATCCTATCTAATCCAATCCCAGAAACGCCATCCAATCCAATCCAATCCAATCCGATCCAATCCAATCCAATCCAATCCAATTCAATCCAATCCAATCCAATCCAAGGAACGGCACCCAACCTAATCCAATCCAATGCAATCCAATCCAATCCAATCCAATTAAATCCAATCCAATCCAATCCAAGGAACGGCACCCAACCTAATCCAATCCAATGCAATCCAATCCAATCCAATCCAATCCAAACCAATCCAATCCAATCCAATCCAATCCAATCTAAGGAACGGCATCCATTGCAATCCAATCCAATCCAAGGAACGCATCAAATCCAATCCAATCCAATCAAAGGAATGGCATTCAATCCAATCCAATCCAATCCAATCCAACCCAATCCAATCCAATCAAATCCATGGAACCGCATCCAATCCAATCCAATCCAATCCGCTGAACGGCATCCAATCCAATCAAATCAAAACCATTCCAATCCAATCAAATCCAATCCAACGAACGGCATCCAACCGAATCCAGTCCAATCCAATACAATACAATTCAAACCAAGGAACGGCATCCAATCCAATCCAATCTAAGGATCGGCATCCAATCCAATCTAATCCTATCCAATCCAAGCAACGGCATCCAATCCAATCCAAGGAACGGCAACAAATCCAATCCAATCCAATCCAATCCAAAGTACGGCATCCTGCCCAATCCGATCCAAACCAACCTAATCCTATCCAATCCATTCCAAGGAACGCCATCGAATCCAATCCAATCCAATCCGATCCAATCCAATCCAATCCAACCCAATCCAAGAATCGGCTTCCAATCCAATCCAATACAATCCACTCCAATCCAATCCAATCCAGTCCAGTCCAGTTCAATCCAAGAAACGGGATCCAATCCAATACAATGCAATCCGATCGAATCCAATCCAATCCAATCAATTCCAATACAAGGAACGGCATCCAATCCAATCCAATCCAAGGAACGGCATCCAATCCAATCCAATCCAGTCCATTGAAATCCAATCCAATCCAAGGAACGGCATCCAATCCAATCCAATCCACACCACTCCAATCCAATCCAATCCAAACCAATCCAATCCAATCAAATCCCATCCAATACAATACAATCCAAGGAACGGCATCCAATCCTATTCAATCCAATGCAATCCAATCCAATCCAATCTAAGGAACGGCATTCAATCCAATCCGATCCAATCCAAGGAACGGCATCCAATCCAATCCAATCCAAGGAACGGCATCCAATCCAATCCAATCCAAACCAATCCAATCCAATCTAAGCAACGGCATTCAATCCAATCCAATCCAATCCAAGGAACGGCATCCAATCCAATCCAATCCAATCCAAGGAACGGCATTCAATCCAATCCAATCCAAACCAATCCAATCCAAAGAACGGAACGGAATCGATTCCAATCCAGTCCGTTCCAATCCAGTCAAATCCAACCTAATCCAATCCAACCCAATCCAATCCAATCCAATCCAATCCAAAACATACCAGTCCAATCCAATCCAAATAACGCAAGCAAACCGAATCCTATCCAATCCAATCCAACTAACGGAACGGAATCGATTCCAATCCATTCCGTTCCAATCCTATCAAATCCAACCCAATCCAATCCAACTGAATACAATAAAATCCAATCCAATCCAATCCAACCCAAAACATTCCAATCCAATCCAATCTAAATAACGGAACCGTATCGAATCTAATCCAATCGAATCGAATCCCATCCAATCCAAACCAATCCAATCCAAATAACGGAACGGAACCGAATCCCATCCAATTCAAATAAAGGAGCCGAAACAAATCTAATCCAATCCAATCCAAGTAACGGCACGAAATGCGATCCAATCCAATCCAATACAATGCAAATATCGGAACGGAACCGAATCCAATCCAGATTGTTCCAATCCAATCAAATGCAACCCAATCCAATCCAACCCAATCCACTCCAATTGATTCCAATCCAATTCCTCCCAATCCAATCCAATCCAAACAACGGAAATGAACAGAATGCAATCCAATCCAATCCAATGCAATCCAAATAACGGAAGGGAACAGAATCCAATCGAATCCAATGCAATCCAATCCAATCCAATCCAATCCAATGCAATCCAAGGAACGGCATCCAATCCACTCCAGTCCAATCCAATCTAATCCAAGGAATCGCATCCAATCCAATCCTATCTAATCCAATCCAAGGAACGCCATCCAATCCAATCCAATCCAATCCGATCCAATCCAATCCAATCCAATCCAATCCAATTCAATTCAATTCAATCCAATCCAATACAATCCAATAAAATCCAATCCAAGGAACGGCACCCAACCTAATCCAATCCAATCCAATCCAATCGAACCCAATCCAATCCAATATAAGGAACGGCATCCATTCCAATCCAATCCAATCAAATCCAAGGAACCGCATCCAATCCAATCCCATCCAATCCAATGAACGGCATCCAATCCAATCCAATCCAAACCAATCCAATCCAATCCAACGAACGGCAACCAACCGAATCCAATCCAATCCAATCCTATCTAATCGAATCCAAGGAACGCCATCCAATCCAATCCAATCCAATCCGATCCGATCCAATCCAATCCAATCCAATCCAATTCAATCCATTCCAATCCAATCCAATCCAATCCAATCCAAGGAACGGCACCCAACCTAATCCAATCCAATGCAATCCAATCCAATCCAATCCAATCCAAACCAATCCAACCCAATCCAATTCAATCCAATCCAACACAATCCAATCCAATCTAAGGAACGGCATCCATTCCAATCCAATCCAATCCAAGGAACGCATCAAATCCAATCCAATCCAATTTAAGGAACGGCATTCAATCCAATCCAATCGAATCCAACCCAATCCAATCCAATCAAATCCATGGAACCGCATCCAATCCAATCCAATCCACTGAACGGCATCCAATCCAATTAAATCAAAACCATTCCAATCCAATCAAATCCAATCCAACGAACGGCATCCAACCGAATCCAATCCAATCCAATCCAATACAATACAATACAATCCAAGGAACGGCATCCAATCCAATCCAATCTAAGGATCGGCATCCAATCCAATCCAATCCTATCCAATCCAAGCAACGGCATCCAATCCAATCCAAGGAACGGCAACAAATCCAATCCAATACAATCCAATCCAAAGTACGGCATCCTGCCCAATCCGATCCAAACCAACCGAATCCTATCCAATCCATTCCAAGGAACGCCATCGAATCCAATCCAATCCAATCGGATCCAATCCAATCCAATCCAACCCAATCCAAGAATCGGCTTCCAATCCAATCCAATCCAATCCACTCCACTCCAATCCATTCCTGTCCAGTCCAATCCAAGAAACGGGATCCAATCCAATCCAATGCAATCCGATCGAATCCAATCCAATCCAATCAATTCAAATCCAAGGAACGGCATCCAATCCAATCCAAACCAATCCAAGGAACGGCATCCAATCCAATCCAATCCAGTCCATTGAAATCCAATCCAATCCAGGGAACGGCATCCAATCCAATCCAATCCACACCACTCCAATCCAATCCAATCCAATCCAATCCAAACCAATCCAATCCAAGGATCGCCATCCAATCCAATCCAATCCAATCCGATCCAATCCAATCCAATCCAATTCAATCCAATCCAATACAATCCAATACAATCCAATCCAATCCAATCCAAGGAACGGCAACAAATCCAATCCAATCCAATCCAAAGTACGGCATCCTGCCCAATCCGATCCAAACCAACCTAACCCTATCCAATCCATTCCAAGGAACGCCATCGAATCCAATCCAATCCAATCCCATCCAATCCAATCCAATCCAATCCAAGGAACGCCATACAATCCAATCCAATCCAATCCGATCCAATCCGATCCAAGAAACGGCATCCAATCCAATCGAATCCAATCCAATAAAATCAAATCCAATCCAAGGAACGGCATCCAATCCAATCCAATCCAGTCCAATCCAATCCAAACCAATCCAATCCAATACAATCCAATCCAATGCAATCCAACCCAAGGAACGGCACCCAACCCAATCCAATCCAATGCAATCCAATCCAAACCAATCCAATCCAATCCAATCCAGTCTAAGGAACGGCATTCAATCCAATCCGATCCAAACCAATCGAAGCAACGGCATCCAATCCAATCCAATCCATTCCAACCCAATCCAATCCAATCCAAGGAACGGCTTCCAATCCAATCCAGTCCAATCCAATCTACTCCAAGGAACCGCATCCAATTCAATCCAATCCAATCCAATCCAATGAACGGCATCCAATCCAATCCAAACCAATCCAATCCAATCCAATCCAACGAACGGCAACCAACCGAATCCAATCCAATCCAATCCTATCTAATCCAATCCAAGGAACGCCATCCAATCCAATCCAATCCAAGCCGATCCAATCCAATCCAATCCAATCCAATTCAATCCAATTAAATCCAATCCAATCCAATCCAAGGAACAGCACCCAACCTAACCCAATCCAATGCAATGCAATCCAATCCAATCCAATCCAATCCAAACCAATCCAATCCAATCCAATCCAATCCAATCCAATCCAATCCAACGAACGGCAACCAACCGAATCCAATCCAATCCAATCCTATCTAATCCAATCCCAGAAACGCCATCCAATCCAATCCAATCCGATCCAATCCAATCCAATCCAATCCAATTCAATCCAATCCAATCCAATCCAATCCAAGGAACGGCACCCAACCTAATCCAATCCAATGCAATCCAATCCAATCCAATCCAATCCGATCCAATCCAATCCAATCCAATCCAATCCAATCCAATTAAATCCAATCCAATCCAATCCAATCCAAGGAACGGCACCCAACCTAATCCAATCCAATGCAATCCAATCCAATCCAATCCAATCCAAACCAATCCAATCCAATCCAATCCAATCCAATCTAAGGAACGGCATCCATTGCAATCCAATCCAATCCAAGGAACGCATCAAATCCAATCCAATCCAATCTAAGAAATGGCATTCAATCCAATCCAATCCAATCCAATCCAACCCAATCCAATCCAATCAAATCCATGGAACCGCATCCAATCCAATCCAATCCAATCCGCTGAACGGCATCCAATCCAATCAAATCAAAACCATTCCAATCCAATCAAATCCAATCCAACGAACGGCATCCAACCGAATCCAGTCCAATCCAATACAATACAATTCAAACCAAGGAACGGCATCCAATCCAATCCAATCTAAGGATCGGCATCCAATCCAATCTAATCCTATCCAATCCAAGCAACGGCATCCAATCCAATCCAAGGAACGGCAACAAATCCAATCCAATCCAATCCAATCCAATCCAATCCAAAGTACGGCATCCTGCCCAATCCGATCCAAACCAACCTAATCCTATCCAATCCATTCCAAGGAACGCCATCGAATCCAATCCAATCCAATCCGATCCAATCCAATCCAATCCAACCCAATCCAAGAATCGGCTTCCAATCCAATCCAATACAATCCACTCCAATCCAATCCAATCCCGTCCAGTCCAGTTCAATCCAAGAAACGGGATCCAATCCAATACAATGCAATCCGATCGAATCGAATCCAATCCAATCCAATCAATTCCAATACAAGGAACGGCATCCAATCCAATCCAATCCAAGGAACGGCATCCAATCCAATCCAATCCAGTCCATTGAAATCCAATCCAATCCAAGGAACGGCATCCAATCCAATCCAATCCACACCACTCCAATCCAATCCAATCCAAACCAATCCAATCCAATCAAATCCCATCCAATACAATACAATCCAAGGAACGGCATCCAATCCTATTCAATCCAATGCAATCCAATCCAATCCAATCTAAGGAACGGCATTCAATCCAATCCGATCCAATCCAAGGAACGGCATCCAATCCAATCCAATCCAAGGAACGGCATCCAATCCAATCCAATCCAAACCAATCCAATCCAATCTAAGCAACGGCATTCAATCCAATCCAATCCAATCCAAGGAACGGCATCCAATCCAATCCAATCCAATCCAAGGAACGGCATTCAATCCAATCCAATCCAAACCAATCCAATCCAAAGAACGGAACGGAATCGATTCCAATCCAGTCCGTTCCAATCCAGTCAAATCCAACCTAATCCAATCCAACCCAATCCAATCCAATCCAATCCAATCCAATCCAATCCAAAACATACCAGTCCAATCCAATCCAAATAACGCAAGCAAACCGAATCCTATCCAATCCAATCCAACTAACGGAACGGAATCGATTCCAATCCATTCCGTTCCAATCCTATCAAATCCAACCCAATCCAATCCAACTGAATACAATAAAATCCAATCCAATCCAATCCAACCCAAAACATTCCAATCCAATCCAATCTAAATAACGGAACCGTATCGAATCTAATCCAATCGAATCGAATCCCATCCAATCCAAACCAATCCAATCCAAATAACGGAACGGAACCGAATCCCATCCAATTCAAATAAAGGAGCCGAAACAAATCTAATCCAATCCAATCCAAGTAACGGCACGAAATGCGATCCAATCCAATCCAATACAATGCAAATATCGGAACGGAACCGAATCCAATCCAGATTGTTCCAATCCAATCAAATGCAACCCAATCCAATCCAACCCAATCCACTCCAATTGATTCCAATCCAATTCCTCCCAATCCAATCCAATCCAAACAACGGAAATGAACAGAATGCAATCCAATCCAATCCAATGCAATCCAAATAACGGAAGGGAACAGAATCCAATCGAATCCAATGCAATCCAATCCAATCCAATCCAATCCAATGCAATCCAAGGAACGGCATCCAATCCACTCCAGTCCAATCCAATCTAATCCAAGGAATCGCATCCAATCCAATCCTATCTAATCCAATCCAAGGAACGCCATCCAATCCAATCCAATCCAATCCGATCCAATCCAATCCAATCCAATCCAATTCAATTCAATTCAATTCAATCCAATCCAATACAATCCAATAAAATCCAATCCAAGGGACGGCACCCAACCTAATCCAATCCAATCCAATCCAATCGAACCCAATCCAATCCAATATAAGGAACGGCATCCATTCCAATCCAATCCAATCAAATCCAAGGAACCGCATCCAATCCAATCCCATCCAATCCAATGAACGGCATCCAATCCAATCCAATCCAAACCAATCCAATCCAATCCAACGAACGGCAACCAACCGAATCCAATCCAATCCAATCCTATCTAATCGAATCCAAGGAACGCCATCCAATCCAATCCAATCCAATCCGATCCGATCCAATCCAATCCAATCCAATCCAATTCAATCCATTCCAATCCAATCCAATCCAATCCAAGGAACGGCACCCAACCTAATCCAATCCAATGCAATCCAATCCAATCCAATCCAATCCAAACCAATCCAACCCAATCCAATTCAATCCAATCCAACACAATCCAATCCAATCTAAGGAACGGCATCCATTCCAATCCAATCCAATCCAAGGAACGCATCAAATCCAATCCAATCCAATTTAAGGAACGGCATTCAATCCAATCCAATCGAATCCAACCCAATCCAATCAAATCCATGGAACCGCATCCAATCCAATCCAATCCACTGAACGGCATCCAATCCAATTAAATCAAAACCATTCCAATCCAATCAAATCCAATCCAACGAACGGCATCCAACCGAATCCAATCCAATACAATCCAATACAATACAATACAATCCAAGGAACGGCATCCAATCCAATCCAATCCAATCTAAGGATCGGCATCCAATCCAATCCAATCCTATCCAATCCAAGCAACGGCATCCAATCCAATCCAAGGAACGGCAACAAATCCAATCCAATCCAATCCAAAGTACGGCATCCTGCCCAATCCGATCCAAACCAACCGAATCCTATCCAATCCATTCCAAGGAACGCCATCGAATCCAATCCAATCCAATCGGATCCAATCCAATCCAATCCAACCCAATCCAAGAATCGGCTTCCAATCCAATCCAATCCAATCCACTCCAATCCTATCCATTCCTGTCCAGTCCAATCCAAGAAACGGGATCCAATCCAATCCAATGCAATCCGATCGAATCCAATCCAATCCAATCAATTCCAATCCAAGGAACGGCATCCAATCCAATCCAAACCAATCCAAGGAACGGCATCCAATCCAATCCAATCCAGTCCATTGAAATCCAATCCAATCCAAGGAACGGCATCCAATCCAATCCAATCCACACCACTCCAATCCAATCCAATCCAATCCAATCCAAACCAATCCAATCCAAGGATCGCCATCCAATCCAATCCAATCCAATCCGATCCAATCCAATCCAATCCAATTCAATCCAATCCAATACAATCCAATCCAATCCAATCCAATCCAAGGAACGGCAACAAATCCAATCCAATCCAATGCAAAGTACGGCATCCTGCCCAATCCGATCCAAACCAACCTAACCCTATCCAATCCATTCCAAGGAACGCCATCGAATCCAATCCAATCCAATCCCATCCAATCCAATCCAATCCAAGGAACGCCATACAATCCAATCCAATCCAATCCAATCCGATCCAATCCGATCCAAGAAACGGCATCCAATCCAATCGAATCCAATCCAATAAAATCAAATCCAATCCAAGGAACGGCATCCAATCCAATCCAATCCAGTCCAATCCAATCCAAACCAATCCAATCCAATACAATCCAATCCAATACAATCCAACCCAAGGAACGGCACCCAACCCAATCCAATCCAATGCAATCCAATCCAAACCAATCCAATCCAATCCAATCCAGTCTAAGGAACGGCATTCAATCCAATCCGATCCAAACCAATCGAAGCAACGGCATCCAATCCAATCCAATCCAATTCAATCCAATCCAATCCAATCCAAGGAACGGCACCCAACCTAATCCAATCCAATGCAATCCAATCCAATCCAATCCAATCCGATCCAATCCAATCCAATCCAATCCAATCCAATTACATCCAATCCAATCCAATCGAATCCAAGGAACGGCACCCAACCTAATCCAATCCAATGCAATCCAATCCAATCCAATCCAATCCAAACCAATCCAATCCAATCCAATCCAATCCAATCCAATCTAAGGAACGGCATCCATTGCAATCCAATCCAATCCAAGGAACGCATCAAATCCAATCCAATCCAATCTAAGGAATGGCATTCAATCCAATCCAATCCAATCCAATCCAACCCAATCCAATCCAATCAAATCCATGGAACCGCATCCAATCCAATCCAATCCAATCCGCTGAACGGCATCCAATCCAATCAAATCAAAACCATTCCAATCCAATCAAATCCAATCCAACGAACGGCATCCAACCGAATCCAGTCCAATCCAATACAATATAATTCAAACCAAGGAACGGCATCCAATCCAATCCAATCTAAGGATCGGCATCCAATCCAATCTAATCCTATCCAATCCAAGCAACGGCATCCAATCCAATCCAAGGAACGGCAACAAATCCAATCCAATCCAATCCAATCCAAAGTACGGCATCCTGCCCAATCCGATCCAAACCAACCTAATCCTATCCAATCCATTCCAAGGAACGCCATCGAATCCAATCCAATCCAATCCGATCCAATCCAATCCAATCCAATCCAACCCAATCCAAGAATCGGCTTCCAATCCAATCCAATACAATCCACTCCAATCCAATCCAATCCAGTCCAGTCCAGTTCAATCCAAGAAACGGGATCCAATCCAATACAATGCAATCCGATCGAATCCAATCCAATCCAATCCAATCAATTCCAATACAAGGAACGGCATCCAATCCAATCCAATCCAAGGAACGGCATCCAATCCAATCCAATCCAGTCCATTGAAATCCAATCCAATCCAAGGAACGCCATCCAATCCAATCCAATCCACACCACTCCAATCCAATCCAATCCAATCCAAACCAATCCAATCCAATCAAATCCCATCCAATACAATACAATCCAAGGAACGGCATCCAATCCTATTCAATCCAATGCAATCCAATCCAATCCAATCTAAGGAACGGCATTCAATCCAATCCGATCCAATCCAAGGAACGGCATCCAATCCAATCCAATCCAAGGAACGGCATCCAATCCAATCCAATCCAAACCAATCCAATCCAATCTAAGCAACGGCATTCAATCCAATCCAATCCAATCCAAGGAACGGCATCCAATCCAATCCAATCCAATCCAAGGAACGGCATTCAATCCAATCCAATCCAAACCAATCCAATCCAAAGAACGGAACGGAATCGATTCCAATCCAGTCCGTTCCAATCCAGTCAAATCCAACCTAATCCAATCCAACCCAATCCAATCCAATCCAATCCAATCCAAAACATACCAGTCCAATCCAATCCAAATAACGCAAGCAAACCGAATCCTATCCAATCCAATCCAACTAACGGAACGGAATCGATTCCAATCCATTCCGTTCCAATCCTATCAAATCCAACCCAATCCAATCCAACTGAATACAATAAAATCCAATCCAATCCAATCCAACCCAAAACATTCCAATCCAATCCAATCTAAATAACGGAACCGTATCGAATCTAATCCAATCGAATCGAATCCCATCCAATCCAAACCAATCCAATCCAAATAACGGAACGGAACCGAATCCCATCCAATTCAAATAAAGGAGCCGAAACAAATCTAATCCAATCCAATCCAAGTAACGGCACGAAATGCGATCCAATCCAATCCAATACAATGCAAATATCGGAACGGAACCGAATCCAATCCAGATTGTTCCAATCCAATCAAATGCAACCCAATCCAATCCAACCCAATCCACTCCAATTGATTCCAATCCAATTCCTCCCAATCCAATCCAATCCAAACAACGGAAATGAACAGAATGCAATCCAATCCAATCCAATGCAATCCAAATAACGGAAGGGAACAGAATCCAATCGAATCCAATGCAATCCAATCCAATCCAATCCAATCCAATGCAATCCAAGGAACGGCATCCAATCCACTCCAGTCCAATCCAATCTAATCCAAGGAATCGCATCCAATCCAATCCTATCTAATCCAATCCAAGGAACGCCATCCAATCCAATCCAATCCAATCCGATCCAATCCAATCCAATCCAATCCAATTCAATTCAATTCAATTCAATCCAATCCAATACAATCCAATAAAATCCAATCCAAGGAACGGCACCCAACCTAATCCAATCCAATCCAATCCAATCGAACCCAATCCAATCCAATATAAGGAACGGCATCCATTCCAATCCAATCCAATCAAATCCAAGGAACCGCATCCAATCCAATCCCATCCAATCCAATGAACGGCATCCAATCCAATCCAATCCAAACCAATCCAATCCAATCCAACGAACGGCAACCAACCGAATCCAATCCAATCCAATCCTATCTAATCGAATCCAAGGAACGCCATCCAATCCAATCCAATCCAATCCGATCCGATCCAATCCAATCCAATCCAATCCAATTCAATCCATTCCAATCCAATCCAATCCAATCCAATCCAAGGAACGGCACCCAACCTAATCCAATCCAATGCAATCCAATCCAATCCAATCCAATCCAAACCAATCCAACCCAATCCAATTCAATCCAATCCAACACAATCCAATCCAATCTAAGGAACGGCATCCATTCCAATCCAATCCAATCCAAGGAACGCATCAAATCCAATCCAATCCAATTTAAGGAACGGCATTCAATCCAATCCAATCGAATCCAACCCAATCCAATCCAATCAAATCCATGGAACCGCATCCAATCCAATCCAATCCACTGAACGGCATCCAATCCAATTAAATCAAAACCATTCCAATCCAATCAAATCCAATCCAACGAACGGCATCCAACCGAATCCAATCCAATCCAATCCAATACAATACAATACAATCCAAGGAACGGCATCCAATCCAATCCAATCCAATCTAAGGATCGGCATCCAATCCAATCCAATCCTATCCAATCCAAGCAACGGCATCCAATCCAATCCAAGGAACGGCAACAAATCCAATCCAATCCAATCCAATCCAAAGTACGGCATCCTGCCCAATCCGATCCAAACCAACCGAATCCTATCCAATCCATTCCAAGGAACGCCATCGAATCCAATCCAATCCAATCGGATCCAATCCAATCCAATCCAACCCAATCCAAGAATCGGCTTCCAATCCAATCCAATCCAATCCACTCCAATCCAATCCATTCCTGTCCAGTCCAATCCAAGAAACGGGATCCAATCCAATCCAATGCAATCCGATCGAATCCAATCCAATCCAATCAATTCCAATCCAAGGAACGGCATCCAATCCAATCCAAACCAATCCAAGGAACGGCATCCAATCCAATCCAATCCAGTCCATTGAAATCCAATCCAATCCAAGGAACGGCATCCAATCCAATCCAATCCACACCACTCCAATCCAATCCAATCCAATCCAATCCAAACCAATCCAATCCAAGGATCGCCATCCAATCCAATCCAATCCAATCCGATCCAATCCAATCCAATCCAATCCAATTCAATCCAATCCAATACAATCCAATCCAATCCAATCCAATCCAAGGAACGGCAACAAATCCAATCCAATCCAAAGTACGGCATCCTGCCCAATCCGATCCAAACCAACCTAACCCTATCCAATCCATTCCAAGGAACGCCATCGAATCCAATCCAATCCAATCCCATCCAATCCAATCCAATCCAAGGAACGCCATACAATCCAATCCAATCCGATCCAATCCGATCCAAGAAACGGCATCCAATCCAATCGAATCCAATCCAATAAAATCAAATCCAATCCAAGGAACGGCATCCAATCCAATCCAATCCAGTCCAATCCAATCCAAACCAATCCAATCCAATACAATCCAATCCAATACAATCCAACCCAAGGAACGGCACCCAACCCAATCCAATCCAATGCAATCCAATCCAAACCAATCCAATCCAATCCAATCCAGTCTAAGGAACGGCATTCAATCCAATCCGATCCAAACCAATCGAAGCAACGGCATCCAATCCAATCCAATCCAATTCAATCCAATCCAATCCAATCCAATCCAAGGAACGGCACCCAACCTAATCCAATCCAATGCAATCCAATCCAATCCAATCCAATCCGATCCAATCCAATCCAATCCAATCCAATCCAATTAAATCCAATCCAATCCAATCCAATCCAAGGAACGGCACCCAACCTAATCCAATCCAATGCAATCCAATCCAATCCAATCCAAACCAATCCAATCCAATCCAATCCAATCCAATCCAATCCAATCTAAGGAACGGCATCCATTGCAATCCAATCCAATCCAAGGAACGCATCAAATCCAATCCAATCCAATCTAAGGAATGGCATTCAATCCAATCCAATCCAATCCAATCCAACCCAATCCAATCCAATCAAATCCATGGAAGCGCATCCAATCCAATCCAATCCAATCCGCTGAACGGCATCCAATCCAATCAAATCAAAACCATTCCAATCCAATCAAATCCAATCCAACGAACGGCATCCAACCGAATCCAGTCCAATCCAATACAATACAATTCAAACCAAGGAACGGCATCCAATCCAATCTAAGGATCGGCATCCAATCCAATCTAATCCTATCCAATCCAAGCAACGGCATCCAATCCAATCCAAGGAACGGCAACAAATCCAATCCAATCCAATCCAATCCAAAGTACGGCATCCTGCCCAATCCGATCCAAACCAACCTAATCCTATCCAATCCATTCCAAGGAACGCCATCGAATCCAATCCAATACAATCCACTCCAATCCAATCCAATCCAGTCCAGTCCAGTTCAATCCAAGAAACGGGATCCAATCCAATACAATGCAATCCGATCGAATCCAATCCAATCCAATCCAATCAATTCCAATACAAGGAACGGCATCCAATCCAATCCAATCCAAGGAACGGCATCCAATCCAATCCAATCCAGTCCATTGAAATCCAATCCAATCCAAGGAACGCCATCCAATCCAATCCAATCCACACCACTCCAATCCAATCCAATCCAAACCAATCCAATCCAATCAAATCCCATCCAATACAATACAATCCAAGGAACGGCATCCAATCCTATTCAATCCAATGCAATCCAATCCAATCCAATCTAAGGAACGGCATTCAATCCAATCCGATCCAATCCAAGGAACGGCATCCAATCCAATCCAATCCAAGGAACGGCATCCAATCCAATCCAATCCAAACCAATCCAATCCAATCAAAGCAACGGCATTCAATCCAATCCAATCCAATCCAAGGAACGGCATCCAATCCAATCCAATCTAATCCAAGGAACGGCATTCAATCCAATCCAATCCAAACCAATCCAATCCAAAGAACGGAACGGAATCGATTCCAATCCAGTCCGTTCCAATCCAGTCAAATCCAACCTAATCCAATCCAACCCAATCCAATCCAATCCAATCCAAAACATACCAGTCCAATCCAATCCAAATAACGCAAGCAAACCGAATCCTATCCAATCCAACTAACGGAACGGAATCGATTCCAATCCATTCCGTTCCAATCCTATCAAATCCAACCCAATCCAATCCAACTGAATACAATAAAATCCAATCCAATCCAATCCAACCCAAAACATTCCAATCCAATCCAATCTAAATAACGGAACCGTATCGAATCTAATCCAATCGAATCGAATCCCATCCAATCCAAACCAATCCAATCCAAATAACGGAACGGAACCGAATCCCATCCAATTCAAATAAAGGAGCCGAAACAAATCTAATCCAATCCAATCCAAGTAACGGCACGAAATGCGATCCAATCCAATCCAATACAATGCAAATATCGGAACGGAACCGAATCCAATCCAGATTGTTCCAATCCAATCAAATGCAACCCAATCCAATCCAACCCAATCCACTCCAATTGATTCCAATCCAATTCCTCCCAATCCAATCCAATCCAAACAACGGAAATGAACAGAATGCAATCCAATCCAATCCAATGCAATCCAAATAACGGAAGGGAACAGAATCCAATCGAATCCAATGCAATCCAATCCAATCCAATCCAATCCAATGCAATCCAAGGAACGGCATCCAATCCACTCCAGTCCAATCCAATCTAATCCAAGGAATCGCATCCAATCCAATCCTATCTAATCCAATCCAAGGAACGCCATCCAATCCAATCCAATCCAATCCAATCCGATCCAATCCAATCCAATCCAATCCAATTCAATTCAATTCAATTCAATCCAATCCAATACAATCCAATAAAATCCAATCCAAGGAACGGCACCCAACCTAATCCAATCCAATCCAATCCAATCGAACCCAATCCAATCCAATATAAGGAACGGCATCCATTCCAATCCAATCCAATCAAATCCAAGGAACCGCATCCAATCCAATCCCATCCAATCCAATGAACGGCATCCAATCCAATCCAATCCAAACCAATCCAATCCAATCCAACGAACGGCAACCAGCCGAATCCAATCCAATCCAATCCTATCTAATCGAATCCAAGGAACGCCATCCAATCCAATCCAATCCAATCCGATCCGATCCAATCCAATCCAATCCAATTCAATCCATTCCAATCCAATCCAATCCAATCCAATCCAATCCAAGGAACGGCACCCAACCTAATCCAATCCAATGCAATCCAATCCAATCCAATCCAATCCAAACCAATCCAACCCAATCCAATTCAATCCAATCCAACACAATCCAATCCAATCTCAGGAACGGCATCCATTCCAATCCAATCCAATCCAAGGAACGCATCAAATCCAATCCAATTCAATTGAAGGAACGGCATTCAATCCAATCGAATCCAACCCAATCCAATCCAATCAAATCCATGGAACCGCATCCAATCCAATCCAATCCACTGAACGGCATCCAATCCAATTAAATCAAAACCATTCCAATCCAATCAAATCCAATCCAACGAACGGCATCCAACCGAATCCAATCCAATCCAATCCAATACAATACAATACAATCCAAGGAACGGCATCCAATCCAATCCAATCCAATCTAAGGATCGGCATCCAATCCAATCCAATCCTATCCAATCCAAGCAACGGCATCCAATCCAATCCAAGGAACGGCAACAAATCCAATCCAATCCAATCCAATCCAAAGTACGGCATCCTGCCCAATCCGATCCAAACCAACCGAATCCTATCCAATCCATTCCAAGGAACGCCATCGAATCCAATCCAATCCAATCGGATCCAATCCAATCCAATCCAACCCAATCCAAGAATCGGCTTCCAATCCAATCCAATCCAATCCACTCCAATCCAATCCATTCCTGTCCAGTCCAATCCAAGAAACGGGATCCAATCCAATCCAATGCAATCCGATCGAATCCAATCCAATCCAATCAATTCCAATCCAAGGAACGGCATCCAATCCAATCCAAACCAATCCAAGGAACGGCATCCAATCCAATCCAATCCAGTCCATTGAAATCCAATCCAATCCAAGGAACGGCATCCAATCCAATCCAATCCACACCACTCCAATCCAATCCAATCCAATCCAATCCAAACCAATCCAATCCAAGGATCGCCATCCAATCCAATCCAATCCAATCCGATCCAATCCAATCCAATCCAATTCAATCCAATCCAATACAATCCAATACAATCCAATCCAATCCAATCCAAGGAACGGCAACAAATCCAATCCAATCCAATCCAAAGTACGGCATCCTGCCCAATCCGATCCAAACCAACCTAACCCTATCCAATCCATTCCAAGGAACGCCATCGAATCCAATCCAATCCAATCCCATCCAATCCAATCCAATCCAAGGAACGCCATACAATCCAATCCAATCCAATCCGATCCAATCCGATCCAAGAAACGGCATCCAATCCAATCGAATCCAATCCAATAAAATCAAATCCAATCCAAGGAACGGCATCCAATCCAATCCAATCCAGTCCAATCCAATCCAAACCAATCCAATCCAATACAATCCAATCCAATACAATCCAACCCAAGGAACGGCACCCAACCCAATCCAATCCAATGCAATCCAATCCAAACCAATCCAATCCAATCCAATCCAGTCTAAGGAACGGCATTCAATCCAATCCGATCCAAACCAATCGAAGCAACGGCATCCAATCCAATCCAATCCATTCCAACCCAATCCAATCCAATCCAAGGAACGGCATCCAATCCAATCCAGTCCAATCCAATCTACTCCAAGGAACCGCATCCAATTCAATCCAATCCAATCCAATCCAATGAACGGCATCCAATCCAATCCAAACCAATCCAATCCAATCCAATCCAACGAACGGCAACCAACCGAATCCAATCCAATCCAATCCTATCTAATCCAATCCAAGGAACGCCATCCAATCCAATCCAATCCAAGCCGATCCAATCCAATCCAATCCAATCCAATTCAATCCAATTAAATCCAATCCAATCCAATCCAAGGAACAGCACCCAACCTAACCCAATCCAATGCAATGCAATCCAATCCAATCCAATCCAATCCAATCCAATCCAACGAACGGCAACCAACCGAATCCAATCCAATCCAATCCTATCTAATCCAATCCCAGAAACGCCATCCAATCCAATCCAATCCGATCCAATCCAATCCAATCCAATCCAATTCAATCCAATCCAATCCAATCCAAGGAACGGCACCCAACCTAATCCAATCCAATGCAATCCAATCCAATCCAATCCAATCCGATCCAATCCAATCCAATCCAATCCAATCCAATTAAATCCAATCCAATCCAATCCAATCCAAGGAACGGCACCCAACCTAATCCAATCCAATGCAATCCAATCCAATCCAATCCAATCCAAACCAATCCAATCCAATCCAATCCAATCCAATCTAAGGAACGGCATCCATTGCAATCCAATCCAATCCAAGGAACGCATCAAATCCAATCCAATCCAATCTAAGGAATGGCATTCAATCCAATCCAATACAATCCAATCCAACCCAATCCAATCCAATCAAATCCATGGAACCGCATCCAATCCAATCCAATCCAATCCGCTGAACGGCATCCAATCCAATCAAATCAAAACCATTCCAATCCAATCAAATCCAATCCAACGAACGGCATCCAACCGAATCCAGTCCAATCCAATACAATACAATTCAAACCAAGGAACGGCATCCAATCCAATCCAATCTAAGGATCGGCATCCAATCCAATTTAATCCTATCCAATCCAAGCAACGGTATCCAATCCAATCCAAGGAACGGCAACAAATCCAATCCAATCCAATCCAATCCAAAGTACGGCATCCTGCCCAATCCGATCCAAACCAACCTAATCCTATCCAATCCATTCCAAGGAACGCCATCGAATCCAATCCAATCCAATCCGATCCAATCCAATCCAATCCAACCCAATCCAAGAATCGGCTTCCAATCCAATCCAATACAATCCACTCCAATCCAATCCAATCCAGTCCAGTCCAGTTCAATCCAAGAAACGGGATCCAATCCAGTACAATGCAATCCGATCGAATCCAATCCAATCCAATCCAATCAATTCCAATACAAGGAACGGCATCCAATCCAATCCAATCCAAGGAACGGCATCCAATCCAATCCAATCCAGTCCATTGAAATCCAATCCAATCCAAGGAACGGCATCCAATCCAATCCAATCCACACCACTCCAATCCAATCCAATCCAATCCAAACCAATCCAATCCAATCCAATCCAATCAAATCCAATCCAGTACAATCCAACGAACGGCAACCAACCGAATCCAATCCAATCCAATCCAATCTAATCCAATCCAAGGATCGCCATCCCATCCAATCCAATCCAATCCGATCCAATCCAATCCAATCCAATTCAATCCAATCCAATACAATCCAATACAATCCAATCCAAGGAACGGCACCCAACCTAATCCAATCCAATTCAATCCAATCCAATCCAATCCAATCCAAACCAATCCAATCAAATCCAATCCAATCCAACCCAATCCAATCGAATCTATGGAACGGCATCCATTCCAATCCAATCCAATCCAATCCAAGGAACGGCATCAAATCCAATCCAATCCAATCCAATCCATTCCAATCCATCGAACGGCGTCCAACCCAATCCAATCCAATCCAATTCTATCCAATCCAATCCAATCCAAGGAACGCCATACAATACAATCCAATCCAATCCGATCCAATCCGATCCAAGAAACGGCATCCAATCCAATCGAATCCAATCCAATGAAATCAAATCCAATCCAAGGAACGGCATCCAATCCAATCCAATCCAGTCCAATCCAATCCAAACCAATCCAATCCAATACAATACAATCCAATGCAATCCAATCCAAACCAATCCAATCCAATCCAATCCAATCCAATCCAATCTAAGGAACGGCATTGAATCCAATCCAATCCAATCCAATCGAAGCAACGGCATCCAATCCAATCCAATACAAACCAACCCAATCCAATCCAATCCAATACAAGGAACGGCATCCAATCCAATCCAGTCCAATCCAATCTAATCCAAGGAACCGCATCCAATCCAATCCAATCCAAACCAATCAAATCCAATCCAATCCAACGAACGCCATCCAATCCAATCCAATCCAATCCGATCCAATCCAATCCAATCCAATCCAATCCAATTCAATCCAATCCAATACAATATAATCCAATCCAAGGAACGGCACCCAACCTAACCCAATCCAATGCAATCCAATCCAATCCAATCCAATCCAATCCAAACCAATCCAATCCAATCCAATCCAACCCAACCCAATCCAATCCAATCTAAGGAACGGCATCCAATCGAATCCAGTCCAATCAAATCCAAACCAATCCAATCCAATACAATCCAATCCAATCCAATCCAATCCAATCTAAGGAACGGCATTCAATCCAATCCAATCCAATCCAATCGAAGCAACGGCATCCAATCCAATCCAATACAAACCAACCCAATCCAAACCAATCCAATCCAATACAATCCAATCCAATACAATCCAACCCAAGGAACGGCACCCAACCCAATCCAATCCAATGCAATCCAATCCAAACCAATCCAATCCAATCCAATCCAGTCAAAGGAACGGCATTCAATCCAATCCGATCCAAACCAATCGAAGCAACGGCATCCAATCCAATCCAATCCATTCCAACCCAATCCAATCCAATCCAAGGAACGGCATCCAATCCAATCCAGTCCAATCCAATCTACTCCAAGGAACCGCATCCAATTCAATCCAATCCAATCCAATCCAATGAACGGCATCCAATCCAATCCAAACCAATCCAATCCAATCCAATCCAACGAACGGCAACCAACCGAATCCAATCCAATCCAATCCTATCTAATCCAATCCAAGGAACGCCATCCAATCCAATCCAATCCAAGCCGATCCAATCCAATCCAATCCAATCCAATCCAATTCAATCCAATTAAATCCAATCCAAAAAACAGCACCCAACCTAACCCAATCCAATGCAATGCAATCCAATCCAATCCAATCCAATCCAAACCAATCCAATCCAATCCAATCCAATCCAATCCAATCCAATCCAACGAACGGCAACCAACCGAATCCAATCCAATCCTATCTAATCCAATCCCAGAAACGCCATCCAATCCAATCCAATCCGATCCAATCCAATCCAATCCAATCCAATTCAATCCAATCCAATCCAATCCAAGGAACGGCACCCAACCTAATCCAATCCAATGCAATCCAATCCAATCCAATCCGATCCAATCCAATCCAATCCAATCCAATCCAATTAAATCCAATCCAATCCAATCCAATCCAAGGAACGGCACCCAACCTAATCCAATCCAATGCAATCCAATCCAATCCAATCCAATCCAATCCAAACCAATCCAATCCAATCCAATCCAATCCAATCTAAGGAACGGCATCCATTGCAATCCAATCCAATCCAAGGAACGCATCAAATCCAATCCAATCCAATCTAAGGAATGGCATTCAATCCAATCCAATCCAATCCAATCCAATCCAACCCAATCCAATCCAATCCAATCAAATCCATGGAACCGCATCCAATCCAATCCAATCCAATCCGCTGAACGGCATCCAATCCAATCAAATCAAAACCATTCCAATCCAATCAAATCCAATCCAACGAACGGCATCCAACCGAATCCAGTCCAATCCAATACAATACAATTCAAACCAAGGAACGGCATCCAATCCAATCCAATCTAAGGATCGGCATCCAATCCAATCTAATCCTATCCAATCCAAGCAACGGCATCCAATCCAATCCAAGGAACGGCAACAAATCCAATCCAATCCAATCCAAAGTACGGCATCCTGCCCAATCCGATCCAAACCAACCTAATCCTATCCAATCCATTCCAAGGAACGCCATCGAATCCAATCCAATCCAATCCGATCCAATCCAATCCAATCCAACCCAATCCAAGAATCGGCTTCCAATCCAATCCAATACAATCCACTCCAATCCAATCCAATCCAGTCCAGTCCAGTTCAATCCAAGAAACGGGATCCAATCCAATACAATGCAATCCGATCGAATCCAATCCAATCCAATCCAATCAATTCCAATACAAGGAACGGCATCCAATCCAATCCAATCCAAGGAACGGCATCCAATCCAATCCAATCCAGTCCATTGAAATCCAATCCAATCCAAGGAACGCCATCCAATCCAATCCAATCCACACCACTCCAATCCAATCCAATCCAATCCAAACCAATCCAATCCAATCAAATCCCATCCAATACAATACAATCCAAGGAACGGCATCCAATCCTATTCAATCCAATGCAATCCAATCCAATCCAATCTAAGGAACGGCATTCAATCCAATCCGATCCAATCCAAGGAACGGCATCCAATCCAATCCAATCCGAGGAACGGCATCCAATCCAATCCAATCCAAACCAATCCAATCCAATCTAAGCAACGGCATTCAATCCAATCCAATCCAATCCAAGGAACGGCATCCAATCCAATCCAATCCAATCCAAGGAACGGCATTCAATCCAATCCAATCCAAACCAATCCAATCCAAAGAACGGAACGGAATCGATTCCAATCCAGTCCGTTCCAATCCAGTCAAATCCAACCTAATCCAATCCAACCCAATCCAATCCAATCCAATCCAATCCAATCCAATCCAAAACATACCAGTCCAATCCAATCCAAATAACGCAAGCAAACCGAATCCTATCCAATCCAATCCAACTAACGGAACGGAATCGATTCCAATCCATTCCGTTCCAATCCTATCAAATCCAACCCAATCCAATCCAACTGAATACAATAAAATCCAATCCAATCCAATCCAACCCAAAACATTCCAATCCAATCCAATCTAAATAACGGAACCGTATCGAATCTAATCCAATCGAATCGAATCCCATCCAATCCAAACCAATCCAATCCAAATAACGGAACGGAACCGAATCCCATCCAATTCAAATAAAGGAGCCGAAACAAATCTAATCCAATCCAATCCAAGTAACGGCACGAAATGCGATCCAATCCAATCCAATACAATGCAAATATCGGAACGGAACCGAATCCAATCCAGATTGTTCCAATCCAATCAAATGCAACCCAATCCAATCCAACCCAATCCACTCCAATTGATTCCAATCCAATTCCTCCCAATCCAATCCAATCCAAACAACGGAAATGAACAGAATGCAATCCAATCCAATCCAATGCAATCCAAATAACGGAAGGGAACAGAATCCAATCGAATCCAATGCAATCCAATCCAATCCAATCCAATCCAATGCAATCCAAGGAACGGCATCCAATCCACTCCAGTCCAATCCAATCTAATCCAAGGAATCGCATCCAATCCAATCCTATCTAATCCAATCCAAGGAACGCCATCCAATCCAATCCAATCCAATCCAATCCGATCCAATCCAATCCAATCCAATCCAATTCAATTCAATTCAATTCAATCCAATCCAATACAATCCAATAAAATCCAATCCAAGGAACGGCACCCAACCTAATCCAATCCAATCCAATCCAATCGAACCCAATCCAATCCAATATAAGGAACGGCATCCATTCCAATCCAATCCAATCAAATCCAAGGAACCGCATCCAATCCAATCCCATCCAATCCAATGAACGGCATCCAATCCAATCCAATCCAAACCAATCCAATCCAATCCAACGAACGGCAACCAACCGAATCCAATCCAATCCAATCCTATCTAATCGAATCCAAGGAACGCCATCCAATCCAATCCAATCCAATCCGATCCGATCCAATCCAATCCAATCCAATCCAATTCAATCCATTCCAATCCAATCCAATCCAATCCAATCCAAGGAACGGCACCCAACCTAATCCAATCCAATGCAATCCAATCCAATCCAATCCAATCCAAACCAATCCAACCCAATCCAATTCAATCCAATCCAACACAATCCAATCCAATCTAAGGAACGGCATCCATTCCAATCCAATCCAATCCAAGGAACGCATCAAATCCAATCCAATCCAATTTAAGGAACGGCATTCAATCCAATCCAATCGAATCCAACCCAATCCAATCCAATCAAATCCATGGAACCGCATCCAATCCAATCCAATCCACTGAACGGCATCCAATCCAATTAAATCAAAACCATTCCAATCCAATCAAATCCAATCCAACGAACGGCATCCAACCGAATCCAATCCAATCCAATCCAATCCAATACAATACAATCCAAGGAACGGCATCCAATCCAATCCAATCTAAGGATCGGCATCCAATCCAATCCAATCCTATCCAATCCAAGCAACGGCATCCAATCCAATCCAAGGAACGGCAACAAATCCAATCCAATCCAATCCAATCCAAAGTACGGCATCCTGCCCAATCCGATCCAAACCAACCGAATCCTATCCAATCCATTCCAAGCAACGCCATCGAATCCAATCCAATCCAATCGGATCCAATCCAATCCAATCCAACCCAATCCAAGAATCGGCTTCCAATCCAATCCAATCCAATCCACTCCAATCCAATCCATTCCTGTCCAGTCCAATCCAAGAAACGGGATCCAATCCAATCCAATGCAATCCGATCGAATCCAATCCAATCCAATCAATTCCAATCCAAGGAACGGCATCCAATCCAATCCAAACCAATCCAAGGAACGGCATCCAATCCAATCCAATCCAGTCCATTGAAATCCAATCCAATCCAAGGAACGGCATCCAATCCAATCCAATCCACACCACTCCAATCCAATCCAATCCAATCCAATCCAAACCAATCCAATCCAAGGATCGCCATCCAATCCAATCCAATCCAATCCGATCCAATCCAATCCAATCCAATTCAATCCAATCCAATACAATCCAATCCAATCCAATCCAATCCAAGGAACGGCAACAAATCCAATCCAATCCAAAGTACGGCATCCTGCCCAATCCGATCCAAACCAACCTAACCCTATCCAATCCATTCCAAGGAACGCCATCGAATCCAATCCAATCCAATCCCATCCAATCCAATCCAATCCAAGGAACGCCATACAATCCAATCCAATCCGATCCAATCCACTCCAATCCAATCCATTCCTGTCCAGTCCAATCCAAGAAACGGGATCCAATCCAATCCAATGCAATCCGATCGAATCCAATCCAAACCAATCAATTCCAATCCAAGGAACGGCATCCAATCCAATCCAAACCAATCCAAGGAACGGCATCCAATCCAATCCAATCCAGTCCATTGAAATCCAATCCAATCCAAGGAACGGCATCCAATCCAATCCAATCCACACCACTCCAATCCAATCCAATCCAATCCAATCCAATCCAAACCAATCCAATCCAAGGATCGCCATCCAATCCAATCCAATCCAATCCGATCCAATCCAATCCAATCCAATTCAATCCAATCCAATACAATCCAATCCAATCCAATCCAATCCAATCCAAGGAACGGCAACAAATCCAATCCAATCCAATCCAAAGTACGGCATCCTGCCCAATCCGATCCAAACCAACCTAACCCTATCCAATCCATTCCAAGGAACGCCATCGAATCCAATCCAATCCAATCCCATCCAATCCAATCCAATCCAAGGAACGCCATACAATCCAATCCAATCCAATCCGATCCAATCCGATCCAAGAAACGGCATCCAATCCAATCGAATCCAATCCAATAAAATCAAATCCAATCCAAGGAACGGCATCCAATCCAATCCAATCCAGTCCAATCCAATCCAAACCAATCCAATCCAATACAATCCAATCCAATCCAATCCAACCCAAGGAACGGCACCCAACCCAATCCAATCCAATGCAATCCAATCCAAACCAATCCAATCCAATCCAATCCAGTCTAAGGAACGGCATTCAATCCAATCCGATCCAAACCAATCGAAGCAACGGCATCCAATCCAATCCAATCCATTCCAACCCAATCCAATCCAATCCAAGGAACGGCATCCAATCCAATCCAGTCCAATCCAATCTACTCCAAGGAACCGCATCCAATTCAATCCAATCCAATCCAATCCAATGAACGGCATCCAATCCAATCCAAACCAATCCAATCCAATCCAATCCAACGAACGGCAACCAACCGAATCCAATCCAATCCAATCCTATCTAATCCAATCCAAGGAACGCCATCCAATCCAATCCAATCCAAGCCGATCCAATCCAATCCAATCCAATTCAATCCAATTAAATCCAATCCAATCCAATCCAAGGAACAGCACCCAACCTAACCCAATCCAATGCAATGCAATTCAATCCAATCCAATCCAATCCAATCCAATCCAATCCAATCCAACGAACGGCAACCAACCGAATCCAATCCAATCCAATCCTATCGATTCCAATCCCAGAAACGCCATCCAATCCAATCCAATCCGATCCAATCCAATCCAATCCAATCCAATTCAATCCAATCCAATCCAATCCAATCCAAGGAACGGCACCCAACCTAATCCAATCCAATGCAATCCAATCCAATCCAATCCAATCCGATCCAATCCAATCCAATCCAATCCAATTAAATCCAATCCAATCCAATCCAATCCAAGGAACGGCACCCAACCTAATCCAATCCAATGCAATCCAATCCAATCCAATCCAATCCAAACCAATCCAATCCAATCCAATCCAATCCAATCCAAGGAACGGCATCCATTGCAATCCAATCCAATCCAAGGAACGCATCAAATCCAATTCAATCCAATCTAAGGAATGGCATTCAATCCAATCCCATCCAATCCAATCCAACCCAATCCAATCCAATCAAATCCATGGAACCGCATCCAATCCAATCCAATCCAATCCGCTGAACGGCATCCAATCCAATCAAATCAAAACCATTCCAATCCAATCAAATCCAATCCAACGAACGGCATCCAACCGAATCCAGTCCAATCCAATACAATACAATTCAAACCAAGGAACGGCATCCAATCCAATCCAATCTAAGGATCGGCATCCAATCCAATCTAATCCTATCCAATCCAAGCAACGGTATCCAATCCAATCCAAGGAACGGCAACAAATCCAATCCAATCCAATCCAATCCAAAGTACGGCATCCTGCCCAATCCGATCCAAACCAACCTAATCCTATCCAATCCATTCCAAGGAACGCCATCGAATCCAATCCAATCCAATCCGATCCAATCCAATCCAATCCAACCCAATCCAAGAATCGGCTTCCAATCCAATCCAATACAATCCACTCCAATCCAATCCAATCCAGTCCAGTCCAGTTCAATCCAAGAAACGGGATCCAATCCAATACAATGCAATCCGATCGAATCCAATCCAATCCAATCCAATCAATTCCAATACAAGGAACGGCATCCAATCCAATCCAATCCAAGGAACGGCATCCAATCCAATCCAATCCAGTCCATTGAAATCCAATCCAATCCAAGGAACGGCATCCAATCCAATCCAATCCAATCCACACCACTCCAATCCAATCCAATCCAATCCAAACCAATCCAATCCAATCCAATCCAATCAAATCCAATCCAGTACAATCCAACGAACGGCAACCAACCGAATCCAATCCAATCCAATCCAATCTAATCCAATCCAAGGATCGCCATCCCATCCAATCCAATCCAATCCGATCCAATCCAATCCAATCCAATTCAATCCAATCCAATACAATCCAATACAATCCAATCCAAGGAACGGCACCCAACCTAATCCAATCCAATTCAATCCAATCCAATCCAATCCAAACCAATCCAATCAAATCCAATCCAATCCAACCCAATCCAATCGAATCTAAGGAACGGCATCCATTCCAATCCAATCCAATCCAATCCAAGGAACGGCATCAAATCCAATCCAATCCAATCCAATCCATTCCAATCCATCGAACGGCATCCAACCCAATCCAATCCAATCCAATTCTATCCAATCCAATCCAATCCAAGGAACGCCATACAATACAATCCAATCCAATCCGATCCAATCCGATCCAAGAAACGGCATCCAATCCAATCGAATCCAATCCAATGAAATCAAATCCAATCCAAGGAACGGCATCCAATCCAATCCAATCCAGTCCAATCCAATCCAAACCAATCCAATCCAATACAATCCAATCCAATGCAATCCAATCCAAACCAATCCAATCCAATCCAATCCAATCCAATCCAATCCAATCTAAGGAACGGCATTCAATCCAATCCAATCCAATCCAATCGAAGCAACGGCATCCAATCCAATCCAATACAAACCAACCCAATCCAATCCAATCCAATCCAATACAAGGAACGGCATCCAATCCAATCCAGTCCAATCCAATCTAATCCAAGGAACCGCATCCAATCCAATCCAATCCAAACCAATCAAATCCAATCCAATCCAACGAACGCCATCCAATCCAATCCAATCCAATCCGATCCAATCCAATCCAATCCAATCCAATCCAATCCAATTCAATCCAATCCAATACAATATAATCCAATCCAAGGAACGGCACCCAACCTAACCCAATCCAATGCAATCCAATCCAATCCAATCCAATCCAATCCAAACCAATCCAATCCAATCCAATCCAATCCAACCCAACCCAATCCAATCCAATCTAAGGAACGGCATCCAATCGAATCCAGTCCAATCAAATCCAAACCAATCCAATCCAATACAATCCAATCCAATCCAATACAATCCAATCCGAGGAACGGCACCCAACCCAATCCAATCCAATGCAATCCAATCCAAACCAATCCAATCCAATCCAATCGAAGGAACGGCATTCAATCCAATCCAATCCAATCCAAGCAACGGCATCCAATCCAATCCAATCCAATCCAACCCAATCCAATCCAATCCAATCCAATCCAAGGAACGGCATCCAATCCAGTCCAATCCAATCTAATCCAATGAACCGCATCCAATACAATCCAATCTAATCTAATCCAATCCAATGAACGGCATCCAATCCAATCCAATCCAAACCAATCCAATCCAGTCCAATCCACCGAACGGCAATCAACCGAATCCAATCCAATCCTATCTAATCCAATCCAAGGAACGCCATCCAATCCAATCCAATCCAATCCGATCCAATCCAACCCCATCCAATCCAATTCAATCCAATCCAATCCAATCCAATACAATCCAAACCAAGGAACGGCACCCAACCTAATCCATTCCAATCCAATCCAATCCAATCCAACCCAATACAATCCAATCTAAGGAACGGCATCCATTCCAATCCAATCCAATCTAATCCAAGGAACCGCATCCAATCCAATCCAATGAACGGCATCCAATCCAATCCAATCCAAACCAATCCAATCCAATCCAATCCAACGAACGGCAACCAACCGAATCCAATCCAATCAAATCCTATCTAATCCAATCCAAGGAACGCCATCCAATCCAATCCAATCCGATCCAATCCAATCCAATCCAAGCAACGGCATCCAATCCAATCCAATCCAATCCAACCCAATCCAATCCAATCCAATCCAATCCAAGGAACGGCATCCAATCCAGTCCAATCCAATCTAATCCAATGAACCGCATCCAATACAATCCAATCTAATCTAATCCAATCCAATGAACGGCATCCAATCCAATCCAATCCAAACCAATCCAATCCAGTCCAATCCACCGAACGGCCAGCAACCGAATCCAATCCAATCCTATCTAATCCAATCCAAGGAACGCCATCCAATCCAATCCAATCCAATCCGATCCAATCCAACCCCATCCAATCCAATTCAATCCAATCCAATCCAATCCAATACAATCCAAACCAAGGAACGGCACCCAACCTAATCCATTCCAATCCAATCCAATCCAATCCAACCCAATACAATCCAATCTAAGGAACGGCATCCATTCCAATCCAATCCAATCTAATCCAAGGAACCGCATCCAATCCAATCCAATGAACGGCATCCAATCCAATCCAATCCAAACCAATCCAATCCAATCCAATCCAACGAACGGCAACCAACCGAATCCAATCCAATCCAATCCTATCTAATCCAATCCAAGGAACGCCATCCAATCCAATCCAATCCGATCCAATCCAATCCAATCCAACCCAATCCAAGAATTGGCTTCCAATCCAATCCAATACAATCCACTCCAATCCAATCCAATCCAGTCCAGTCCAGTTCAATCCAAGAACCGGATACAATCCAATCCAATGCAATCCGATCGAATCCAATCCAATCCAATCAATTCCAATCCAAGGAACGGCATCCAATCCAATCCAATCCAATCCAAGGAACGGCATCCAATCCAATCCAATCCAGTCCATTGAAATCCAATCCAATCCAAGGAACGGCATCCAATCCAATCCAATCCACACCACTCCAATCCAATCCAATCCAATCCAAACCAATCCAATCCAATCCAATCAAATCCAATCCAGTACAATCCAACGAACGGCAACCAACCGAATCCAATCCAATCCAATCCAATCTAATCCAATCCACGGATCGCCATCCCATCCAATCCAATCCAATCCGATCCAATCCAATCCAATCCAATTCAATCCAATCCAATACAATCCAATACAATCCAATCCAAGGAACGGCACCCAACCTAATCCAATCCAATTCAATCCAATCCAATCCAATCCAATCCAAATCAATCCAATCAAATCCAATCCAATCCAACACAATCCAATCCAATCTAAGGAACGGCATCCATTCCAATCCAATCCAATCCAATCCAAGGAACGGCATCAAATCCACTCCAATCCAATCCATTCCAATCCATCGAACGGCATCCAGCCCAATCCAATCCAATTCAATTCTATCCAATCCAATCCAATCCAAGGAACGCCATACAATCCAATCCAATCCAATCCGATCCAATCCGATCCAAGAAACGGCATCCAATCCAATCGAATCCAATCCAATGAAATCAAATCCAATCCAAGGAACGGCATCCAATCCAATCCAATCCAGACCAATCCAATCCAAACCAATCCTATCCAATACAATCCAATCCAATGTAATCCAATCCAAACCAATCCAATCCAATCCAATCCAATCTAAGGAACGGCATTCAATCCAATCCAATCCAATCCAATCGAAGCAACGGCATCCAATCCAATCCAATCCAATCCAACCCAATCCAATCTAATCCAATCCAATACAAGGAACGGCATCCAATCCAATCCAGTCCAATCCAATCTAATCCAAGGAACCGCATCCAATCCAATCCAATCCAAACCAATCAAATCCAATCCAATCCAACGAACGCCATCCAATCCAATCCAATCCAATCCGATCCAATCCAATCCAATCCAATCCAATCCAATCCAATCCAATCCAATTCAATCCAATCGAATACAATATAATGCAATCCAAGGAACGGCACCCAACCTAACCCAATCCAATGCAATCCAATCCAATGCAATCCAATCCAATCCAATCCAACCCAACCCAATCCAATCCAATCTAAGGAACGGCATCCAATCCAATCCAGTCCAAACAAATCCAAACCAATCCAATCCAATACAATCCAATACAATCCAATACAATCCAATCCGAGGAACGGCACCCAACCCAATCCAATCCAATGCAATCCAATCCAAACCAATCCAATCCAATCCAATCGAAGGAACGGCATTCAATCCAATCCAATCCAACCCAATCCAATCCAATCCAATCCAAGGAACGGCATCCAATCCAGTCCAATCCAATCTAATCTAATGAACCGCATCCAATCCAATCCAATCTAATCTAATCCAATCCAATGAACGGCATCCAATCCAATCCGATCCAAACCAATCCAATCCAGTCCAATCCACCGAACGGCAATCAACCGAATCCAATCAAATCCTATCTAATCCAATCCAAGGAACGCCATCCAATCCAATCCAATCCAATCCGATCCAATCCAACCCCATCCAATCCAATTCAATCCAATCCAATCCAATACAATACAATCCAATCCAAGGAACGGCACCCAACCTAATCCATTCCAATCCAATCCAATCCAACCCAATCCAATCCAATCTAAGGAACGGCATCCATTCCAATCCAATCCAATCTAATCCAAGGAACCGCATCCAATCCAATCCAATGAACGGCATCCAATCCAATCCAATCCCATCCAATCCAAGCAAGGGCATCCAATCCAATCCAATCCAATCCAACCCAATCCAATCCAATCCAATCCAAGGAACGGCATCCAATCCAATCCAGTCCAATCCAATCTAATCCAAGGAACCGCATCCAATCCATGCCAATCTAATCCAATCCAATCCAATGAACGGCATCCAATCCAATCCAATCCAAACCAATCCAATCCAATCCAATCCAACGAACGGCAACCAACCGAATCCAATCCAATCCAATCCAATCCTATCTAATCCAATCCAAAGAAACGCCATCCAATCCAATCCAATCCAATCCAATCCGATCCAATCCAATCCAATCCAATTCAATTCAATCCAATCCAATCCAAGGAACGGCACCCAACCTAATCCAATCCAATCCAATCCAATCCAACCCAATCCAATCCAATATAAGGAACGGCATCCATTCCAATCCAATCCAATCTAATCCAAGGAACCACATCCAATCCAATCCAATCCAATCCAATGAACGGCATCCAATCCAATCCAATCCAAACCAATCCAATCCAATCCAACGAACGGCAACCAACCGAATCCAATCCAATCCAATCCTACCTAATCCAATCCAAGGAACGCCATCCAATCCAATCCAATCCAATCCGATCCAATTCAATCCAATCCAATCCAATCCAATATAAGGAACGGCACCCAACCTAATCCAATCCAATGCAATCCAATACAATCCAAACCAATCCAATCCAATCCAATCCAATCCAACCCAATCCAATCCAATCCAATCCAATCTAAGAAACGGCATCCATTCCAATCCAATTCAATCCAAGGAACGCATCAAATCCAATCCAATCCAATCGAAGGAACGGCATTCAATCCAATCCAATCGAATCCAATCCAATCCAATCGAATCCATGGAACCGATTCCAATCCAATCCAATCCACTGAACGGCAGCCAATCCAATCAAATCAAAACCATTCCAGTCCAATCAAATCCAATCCAACGAACGGCATCCAACCGAATCCAATACAATCCAATACAATCCAGGGAACGGCATCCAATCCAATCCAATCCAATCCAAGGATCGGCATCCAATCCAATCCAATCCTATCCAATACAAGCAACGGCATCCAATCCAATCCAAGGAATGGCAACAAATCCAATCCAATCAAATCCAATCCAACGAACGGCATCCAACCGAATCCTATCCAATCCAATCCAATACAATACAAACCAAGGAACGGCATCCAATCCAATCCAAACCAATCTAAGGAACGGCATCCAATCCAATCCAATCCTATCCAATCCAAGCAACGGCATCCAATCCAATCCAAGGAACGGCAACAAATCCAATCCAATCCAAAGTACGGCATCCTGCCCAATCTGTTCCCAACCAACCTAATCCTATCCAATCCATTCCAAGGAACGCCATCGAATCCAATCCAATCCAATCCGATCCAATCCAATCCAATCCAACCCAATCCAGGAATCGGCTTCCAATCCAATCCAATACAATCCACTCCAATCCAATCCAATCCAGCCCAGTCCAGTTCAATCCAAGAAACGGGATCCAATCCAATCCAATGCAATCCGATCGAATCCAATCCAATCCAATCAAATCCAATCCAATACAATCCAACGAACGGCAACCAACCGAATCCAATCCAATCCAATCCAATCTAATCCAATCCAAGGATCGCCATCCCATCCAATCCAATCCAATCCGATCCGATCCAATCCAATCCAATCCAATCCAATCCAATTCAATCCAATCCAATACAATCCAATAAATTCCAATCCAAGGAACGGCACCCAACCTCATCCAATCCAATTCAATCCAATCCAATCCAATCCAATCCAATCCCATCCAAACCTATCCAATCAAATCCAATCCAATCCAACCCAATCCAATCCAATCTAAGGAACGGCATCCATTCCAATCCAATCCAATCCAATCCAAGGAACGGCATCAAATCCAATCCAATCCAATCCAATCCAATCCATTCCAATCCAACGAACGGCATCCAGCCCAATCCAATCCAATCCAATTCTATCCAATCCAATCCAATCCAAGGAACGCCATACAATCCAATCCAATCCAATCCGATCCAATCCGATCCAAGAAACGGCATCCAATCCAATCGAATCCAATCCAATGAAATCAAATCCAATCCAAGGAACGGCATCCAATCCAATCCAATCCAGTCCAATCCAATCCAAACCAATCCTATCCAATCCAATCCAATCCAATGCAATCCAATCCAACCCAATCCAATCCAATCCAATCCAATCCAATCTAAGGAACGGCATTCAATCCAATCCAATCCAATCCAATCGAAGCAACGGCATCCAATCCAATCCAATCCAATCCAACCCAATCCAATCCAATCCAATCCAATACAAGGAACGGCATCCAACCCAATCCAGTCCAATCCAATCTAATCCAAGGAACCGCATCCAATCCAATCCAATCCAAACCAATCAAATCCAATCCAATCCAACGAACGCCATCCAATCCAATCCAATCCGATCCAATCCAATCCAATCCAATCCAATCCAATCCAATCCAATCCAATCCAATTCAATCCAATCGAATACAATATAATGCAATCCAAGGAACGGCACCCAACCTAACCCAATCCAATGCAATCCAATCCAATGCAATCCAATCCAATCCAATCCAACCCAACCCAATCCAATCCAATCTAAGGAACGGCATCCAATCCAATCCAGTCCAATCAAATCCAAACCAATCCAATTCAATACAATCCAATACAATCCAATACAATCCAATCCGAGGAACGGCACCCAACCCAATCCAATCCAATGCAATCCAATCCAAACCAATCCAATCCAATCCAATCGAAGGAACGGCATTCAATCCAATCCAATCCAACCCAATCCAATCCAATCCAATCCAATCCAAGGAACGGCATCCAATCCAGTCCAATCCAATCTAATCCAATGAACCGCATCCAATCCAATCCAATCTAATCTAATCCAATCCAATGAACGGCATCCAATCCAATCCGATCCAAACCAATCCAATCCAGTCCAATCCACCGAACGGCAATCAACCGAATCCAATCAAATCCTATCTAATCCAATCCAAGGAACGCCATCCAATCCAATCCAATCCAATCCGATCCAATCCAACCCCATCCAATCCAATTCAATCCAATCCAATCCAATCCAATACAATCCAATCCAAGGAACGGCACCCAACCTAATCCATTCCAATCCAATCCAATCCAATCCAACCCAATCCAATCCAATCTAAGGAACGGCATCCATTCCAATCCAATCCAATCTAATCCAAGGAACCGCATCCAATCCAATCCAATGAACGGCATCCAATCCAATCCAATCCCATCCAATCCAAGCAAGGGCATCCAATCCAATCCAATCCAATCCAACCCAATCCAATCCAATCCAATCCAAGGAACGGCATCCAATCCAATCCAGTCCAATCCAATCTAATCCAAGGAACCGCATCGAATCCATGCCAATCTAATCCAATCCAATCCAATGAACGGCATCCAATCCAATCCAATCCAAACCAATCCAATCCAATCCAATCCAACGAACGGCAACCAACCGAATCCAATCCAATCCAATCCTATCTAATCCAATCCAAAGAAACGCCATCCAATCCAATCCAATCCAATCCGATCCAATCCAATCCAATCCAATCCAATTCAATTCAATCCAATCCAATCCAATCCAAGGAACGGCACCCAACCTAATCCAATCCAATCCAATCCAACCCAATCCAATCCAATATAAGGAACGGCATCCATTCCAATCCAATCCAATCTAATCCAAGGAACCACATCCAATCCAATCCAATCCAATCCAATGAACGGCATCCAACCCAATCCAATCCAAACCAATCCAATCCAATCCAACGAACGGCAACCAACCAATCCAATCCAATCCAATCCTACCTAATCCAATCCAAGGAACGCCATCCAATCCAATCCAATCCAATCCGATCCAATCCAATCCAATCCAATTCAATCCAATCCAATCCAATCCAATACAATATAAGGAACGGCACCCAACCTAATCCAATCCAATGCAATCCAATACAATCCAAACCAATCCAATCCAATCCAATCCAATCCAATCCAACCCAATCCAATCCAATCCAATCCAATCCAATCTAAGAAACGGCATCCATTCCAATCCAATTCAATCCAAGGAACGCATCAAATCCAATCCAATCCAATCGAAGGAACGGCATTCAATCCAATCCAATCGAATCCAACCCAATCCAATCCAATCGAATCCATGGAACCGATTCCAATCCAATCCAATCCACTGAACGGCAGCCAATCCAATCAAATCAAAACCATTCCAGTCCAATCAAATCCAATCCAACGAACGGCATCCAACCGAATCCAATACAATCCAATACAATCCAAGGAACGGCATCCAATCCAATCCAAACCAATCTAAGGAACGGCATCCAATCCAATCCAATCCTATCCAATCCAAGCAACGGCATCCAATCCAATCCAAGGAACGGCAACAAATCCAATCCAATCCAAAGTACGGCATCCTGCCCAATCTGATCCCAACCAACCTAATCCTATCCAATCCATTCCAAGGAACGCCATCGAATCCAATCCAATCCAATCCGATCCAATCCAATCCAATCCAACCCAATCCAAGAATCGGCTTCCAATCCAATCCAATACAATCCACTCCAATCCAATCCAATCCAGCCCAGTCCAGTTCAATCCAAGAAACGGGATCCAATCCAATCCAATGCAATCCGATCGAATCCAATCCAATCCAATCAAATCCAATCCAATACAATCCAACGAACGGCAACCAACCGAATCCAATCCAATCCAATCCAATCCAATCTAATCCAATCCAAGGATCGCCATCCCATCCAATCCAATCCAATCCGATCCGATCCAATCCAATCCAATCCAATTCAATCCAATCCAATACAATCCAATAAATTCCAATCCAAGGAACGGCACCCAACCTAATCCAATCCAATTCAATCCAATCCAATCCAATCCAATCCAATCCCATCCAAACCTATCCAATCAAATCCAATCCAATCCAACCCAATCCAATCCAATCTAAGGAACGGCATCCATTCCAATCCAATCCAATCCAATCCAAGGAACGGCATCAAATCCAATCCAATCCAATCCAATCCAATCCATTCCAATCCAACGAACGGCATCCAACCCAATCCAATACAATCCAATCCTATCCAATCCAATCCAATCCAAGGAACGCCATACAATCCAATCCAATCCAATCCGATCCAATCCGATCCAAGAAACGGCATCCAATCCAATCCAATCCAGTCCAATCCAATACAAACCAATCCAATACAATACAATCCAATCCAATGCAAACCAATCCAAACCAATCCAATCCAATCCAATCCAATCCAATCTAAGGAACGGCATTCAATCCAATCCAATCCAATCCAATCGAAGCAACGGCATCCAATCCAATCCAATCAAATCCAACCCAATCCAATCCAATCCAATCCAATACAAGGACCGGCATCCAATCCAATCCAATCCAATCCAATGAACGGCATCCAATCCAATCCAATCCAAACCAATCAAATCCAATCCAATCCAACGAACGGCAACCAACCGAATCCAATCCAATCCAATCCAATCCTATCTAATCCAATCCAAGGAACGCCATCCAATCCAATCCAATCCAATCCGATCCAATCCAATCCAATCCAATCCAATTCAATCCAATCCAATACAATACAATCCAATCCAAGGAACGGCACCCAACCTAACCCAATCCAATGCAATCCAATCCAATCCAATCCAATCCAATCCAAACCAATCCAATCCAGTCCAATCCAATCCAAACGAATCCAATCCAATACAATCCAATACAATACAATCCAATCCAAGGAACGGCACCTAACCCAATCCAATCCAATGCAATCCAATCCAAACCAATCCAATCCAATCCAATCTAAGGAACGGCATTCAATCCAATCCAATCCCATCCAATCCAAGCAAGGGCATCCAATCCAATCCAATCCAATCCAACCCAATCCAATCCAATCCAATCCAAGGAACGGCATCCAATCCAATCCAGTCCAATCCAATCTAATCCAAGGAACCACATCCAATCCATGCCAATCTAATCCAATCCAATCCAATGAACGGCATCCAATCCAATCCAATCCAAACCAATCCAATCCAATCCAATTCAACGAACGGCAACCAACCGAATCCAATCCAATCCAATCCAATACTATCTAATCCAATCCAAGGAACGCCATCCAATCCAATCCAATCCAATCCGATCCAATCCAATCCAATCCAATCCAATTCAATTCAATCCAATCCAATCCAATCCAATCCAAGGAACGGCACCCAACCTAATCCAATCCAATCCAATCCAATCCAACCCAATCCAATCCAATATAAGGAACGGCATCCATTCCAATCCAATCCAATCTAATCCAAGGAACCACATCCAATCCAATCCAATCCAATCCAATGAACGGCATCCAATCCAATCCAATCCAAACCAATCCAATCCAATCCAACGAACGGCAACCAACCGAATCCAATCCAATCCAATCCTATCTAATCCAATCCAAGGAACGCCATCCAATCCAATCCAATCCAATCCGATCCAATCCAATCCATTCCAATTCAATCCAATCCAATCCAATCTAAGGAACGGCACCCAACCTAATCCAATCCAATGCAATCCAATCCAATCCAATCCAATCCAAACCAATCCAATCCAATCCAATCCAATCCAACCCAATCCAATCCAATCCAATACAATCTAAGAAACGGCATCCATTCCAATCCAATCCAATCCAAGGAACGCATCAAATCCAATGCAATCCAATCTAAGGAACGGCATTCAATCCAATCCAATCGAATCCAACCCAATCCAGTCCAATCGAATCCATGGAACCGATTCCAATCCAATCCAATCCACTGAACGGCAGCCAATCCAATCAAATCAAAACCATTCCAGTCAAATCAAATCCAATCCAACGAACGGCATCCAACCGAATCCAATACAATCCAATACAATCCAGGGAACGGCATCCAATCCAATCCAATCCAATCTAAGGATCGGCATCCAATCCAATCCAATCCTATCCAATACAAGCAACGGCATCCAATCCAATCCAAGGAACGGCAACAAATCCAATCCAATCAAGTCCAATCCAACGAATGGCATCCAACCGAATCCTATCCAATCCAATCCAATACAATACAAACCAAGGAACGGCATCCAATCCAATCCAAACCAATCTAAGGAACGGCATCCAATCCAATCCAATCCTATCCAATCCAAGCAACGGCATCCAATCCAATCCAAGGAACGGCAACAAATCCAATCCAATCCAAAGTACGGCATCCTGCCCAATCTGATCCCAACCAACCTAATCCTATCAAATCCATTCCAAGGAACGCCATCGAATCCAATCCAATCCAATCCGATCCAATCCAATCCAATCCAACCCAATCCAAGAATCGGCTTCCAATCCAATCCAATACAATACACTCCAATCCAATCCAATCCAGCCCAGTCCAGTTCAATCTAAGAAACGGGATCCAATCCAATCCAATGCAATCCGATCGAATCCAATCCAATCCAATCCAATCAATTCCAATCCAAGGAACGGCATCCAATCCAATCCAATCCAATCCAAGGAACGGCATGCAATCCAATCCAATCCCGTCCATTGAAATCCAATCCAATCCAAGGAACGGCATCCAATCCAATCCAATCCACACCACTCCAATCCAATCCAATCCAAACCAATCCAATCCGATCAAATCCAATCCAATACAATCCAACGAACGGCAACCAACCGAATCCAATCCAATCCAATCCAATCTAATCCAATCCAAGGATCGCCATCCCATCCAATCCAATCCAATCCGATCCAATCCAATCCAATCCAATTCAATCCAACCCAATACAATCCAATAAATTCCAATCCAAGGAACGGCACCCAACCTAATCCAATCCAATTCATAGAACATAGAACATAGAACATAGAACATTACAGCGCAGAACAGGCCCTTCGGCCCACGATGTTGCACCGACCAGTTAAAAAAAAACTGTGACCCTCCAACCTAAACCAATTTCTTTTCGTCCATGAACCTATCTACGGATCTCTTAAACGCCCCCAAACTAGGCGCATTTACTACTGATGCTGGCAGGGCATTCCAATCCCTCACCACCCTCTGGGTAAAGAACCTACCCCTGACATCGGTTCTATAACTACCCCCCCTCAATTTAAAGCCATGCCCCCTCGTGCTGGATTTCTCCATCAGAGGAAAAAGGCTATCACTATCCACCCTATCTAAACCTCTAATCATCTTATATGTTTCAATAAGATCCCCTCTTAGCCGCCGCCTTTCCAGTGAAAACAATCCCAAATCCCTCAGCCTCTCCTCATAGGATCTCCCCTCCATACCAGGCAACATCCTGGTAAACCTCCTCTGCACCCTCTCCAAAGCCTCCACATCCTTCCTGTAATGTGGGGACCAGAACTGCACACAGTACTCCAAGTGCGGCCGCACCAGAGTTGTGTACAGTTGCAACATAACGCTACGACTCCTAAATTCAATCCCCCTACCAATAAACGCCAAGACACCATATGCCTTCTTAACAACCTTATCTACTTGATTCCCAACTTTCAGGGATCTATGCACACATACACCTAGATCCCTCTGCTCCTCCACACTATTCAAAGTCCTCCCGTTAGCCCTATACTCAACACATCTGTTATTCCTACCAAAGTGAATTACCTCACACTTCTCCGCATTAAACTCCATCCGCCACCTCTCGGCCCAACTTTGCAACCTGTCTAAGTCTTCCTGCAAACTACGACACCCTTCCTCACTGTCTACCACACCACCGACTTTGGTGTCATCAGCAAATTTGCTAATCCACCCAACTATACCCTCATCCAGATCATTAATAAATATTACAAACAGCAGTGGCCCCAAAACAGATCCCTGAGGTACACCACTTGTAACCGCACTCCATGATGAATATTTACTATCAACCACCACCCTCTGTTTCCTATCCGCTAGCCAATTCCTGATCCAATTTCCTAGATCACCCCCAATCCCATACATCTGCATTTTCTGCAGAAGCCTACCATGGTGAACCTTATCAAACGCCTTACTAAAATCCATATATACCACGTCCACTGCCTTGCCCCCATCCACCTCCTTGGTCACTTTCTCAAAAAACTCAATAAGGTTAGTAAGGCACGACCTACCTGCCACAAAACCATGCTGACTATCACCTATCAATTCATTACTCTCCAAATAACTATAAATCCTATCCCTTATAATTTTTTCCAACATCTTGCCGACAACAGAAGTGAGACTCACCGGTCTATAATTCCCGGGGAAGTCTCTGTTCCCCTTCTTAAACAATGGGACAACATTCGCTAACCTCCAATCTTCTGGTACTATACCAGAGGCCAACGACGACCTGAAGATCAGAGCCAGAGGCTCTGCAATCACTTCTCTTGCCTCCCAGAGAATCCTTGGATAAATCCCATCCGGACCAGGGGATTTATCTATTTTCAGACCCTCCAGAATATCCTGCACATCCTCCTTATCAACTGTAATACTGTCTATTCTACTCCCTTGCAACCCAGTGTCCTCCTCAGCTATATTCATGTCCCCTTGCGTGAACACCGAAGAGAAATATTGGTTCAATGCTTCACCAATCTCCTCCGGTTCCACACATAACTTCCAATCCAATCCAATCCAATACAAACCTATCCAATCAAATCCATTCCAATCCAACCCAATCCAATCCAATCTAAGGAACGGCATCCATTCCAATCCAATCCAATCCAATCCAAGGAACGGCATCAAATCCAATCCAATCCATTCCAATCCAACGAACGGCATCCAACCCAATCCAATCCAATCCAATCCGATCCAATCCAATCCAATCCAAGGAACGCCATACAATCCAATCCGATCCAATCCGATCCAAGAAACGGCATCCAATCCAATCCAATCCAGTCCAATCCAATCCAAACCAATACAATCCAATACAATCCAATCCAATGCAATCCAATCCAAACCAATCCAATCCAATCCAATCCAATCGAAGGAACGGCATTCAATCCAATCCAATCCAATCCAATCGAAGCAACGGCATCCAATCCAATCCAATCAAATCCAACCCAATCCAATCCAATCCAATACAAGGACCGGCATCCAATCCAATCCAGTCCAATCCAATCTAATCCAAGGAACCGCATCCAATCCAATCCAATCCAATCAAATGAACGGCATCCAATCCAATCCAATCCAAACCAATCAAATCCAATCCAATCCAACGAACGGCAACCAACCGAATCCAATCCAATCCAATCCAATCCTATCTAATCCAATCCAAGGAACGCCATCCAATCCAATCCAATCCGATCCAATCCAATCCAATCCAATCCAATTCAATTCAATCCAATCCAATCCAATCCAATACAATACAATACAATCCAAGGAACGGCACCCAACCTAACCCAATCCAATGCAATCCAATCCAATCCAATCCAATCCAAACCAATCCAATCCAATCCAACCCAATCCAATTTAAGGAACGGCATCCAATCCAATCCAATCCAGTCCAATCCAATCCAAACCAATCCAATCCAATACAATCCAATCCAATACAATCCAATCCAAGGAACGGCACCTAACCCAATCCAATCCAATGCAATCCAATCCAAACCAATCCAATCCAATCCAATCTAAGGAACGGCATTCAATCCAATCCAATCCCATCCAATCCAAGCAAGGGCATCCAATCCAATCCAATCCAATCCAACCCAATCCAATCCAATCCAATCCAATCCAAGGAACGGCATCCAATCCAATGCAGTCCAATCCAATCTAATCCAAGGAACCGCATCCAATCCATGCCAATCTAATCCAATCCAATCCAATGAACGGCATCCGATCCAATCCAATCCAAGAACCGGCTTCCAATCCAATCCAATACAATCCACTCCAATCCAATCCAATCCAGCCCAGTCCAGTTCAATCCAAGAAACGGGATCCAATCCAATCCAATGCAATCCGATCGAATCCAATCCAATCCAATCCAACAATTCCAATCCAAGGAACGGCATCCAATCCAATCCAATCCAATCCAAGGAACGGCATGCAATCCAATCCAATCCCGTCCATTGAAATCCAATCCAATCCAAGGAACGGCATCCAATCCAATCCAATCCACACCACTCCAATCCAATCCAATCCAATCCAAACCAATCCAATCCAATCAAATCCAATCCAATACAATCCAACGAACGGCAACCAACCGAATCGAATCCAATCCAATCCAATCCAATCTAATCCAATCCAAGGATCGCCATCCCATCCAATTCAATCCAATCCGATCCAATCCAATCCAATCCAATTCAATCCAATACAATCCAATAAATTCCAATCCAAGGAATGGCACCCAACCTAATCCAATTCAATCCAATCCAATCCAATCCAATCCAATCCAATCCAATCCAATCCAATCCAATCCAAACCTATCCAATCAAATCCAATCCAATCCAACCCAATCCAATCCAATCTAAGGAACGGCATCCATTCCAATCCAATCCAATCCAATCCAAGGAACGGCATCAAATCCAATCCAATCCAATCCATTCCAATCCAACGAACGGCATCCGACCCAATCCAATCCAATCCAATCCGATCCAATCCAATCCAATCCAAGGAACGCCATACAATCCAATCCGATCCAATCCGATCCAAGAAACGGCATCCAATCCAATCCAATCCAGTCCAATGCAATCCAAACCAATCCAATCCAATACAATCCAATCCAATGCAATCCAATCCAAACCAATCCAATCCAATCCAATCCAATCTAAGGAACGGCATTCAATCCAATCCAATCCAATCCAATCGAAGCAACGGCATCCAATCCAATCCAATCAAATCCAACCCAATCCAATCCAATCCAATCCAATACAAGGACCGGCATCCAATCCAATCCAGTCCAGTCCAATCTAATCCAAGGAACCGCATCCAATCCAATCCAATCCAATCCAATCCAATCCAATGAACGGCATCCAATCCAATCCAATCCAAACCAATCAAATCCAATCCAATCCAACGAACGGCAACCAACCGAATCCAATCCAATCCAATCCAATTCTATCTAATCCAATCCAAGGAACGCCATCCAATCCAATCCAATCCAATCCGATCCAATCCCATCCAATCCAATCCAATCCAATCCAATTCAATCCAATCCAATCCAATCCAATCCAATAGAATCCAATCCAATCCAACGAACGGCAACCAACCGAATCCAATCCAATCCAATCCAATCCTATCTAATCCAATCCAAGGAACGCCATCCAATCCAATCCAATCCAATCCGATCCAATCCCATCCAATCCAATCCAATCCAATTCAATCCAATCCAATCCAATCCAATAGAATACAATCCAATCCAAGGAACGGCACCCAACCTAACCCAATCCAATGCAATCCAATCCAATCCAAGGAACGCCATACAATCCAATCCAATCCGATCCAATCCGATCCAAGAAACGGCATCCAATCCAATACAATCCAGTCCAATCCAATCCAAACCAATCCAATCCAATCCAATCCAATCCAATCCAATCTAAGGAACGGCATTCAATCCAATCCAATCCAATCCAATCGAAGCAACGGCATCCAATCCAATCCAATCAAATCCAACCCAATCCAATCCAATCCAATACAAGGACCGGCTTCCAATCCAATCCAGTCCAATCCAATCTAATCCAAGGAACCGCATCCAATCCAATCCAATCCAATCCAATCAAATGAACGGCATCCAATCCAATCCAAACCAATCAAATCCAATCCAATCCAACGAACGGCAACCAACCGAATCCAATCCAATCCAATCCTATCTAATCCAATCCAAGGAACGCCATCCAATCCAATCCAATCCAATCCGATCCAATGCAATACAATCCAATCCAATTCAATCCAATCCAATCCAATCCAATACAATACAATCCAATCCAAGGAACGGCACCCAACCTAACCCAATCCAATCCAATCCAATCCAATCCAATCCAAACCAATCCAATCCAACCCAATCCAATCTAAGGAACGGCATCCAATCCAATCCAATCCAGTCCAATCCAATCCAAACCAATCCAATCCAATCCAATCCAATCCAATCCAAGGTACGGCACCTAACCCAATCCAATCCAATGCAATCCAATCCAAACCAATCCAATCCAATCCAATCTAAGGAACGGCATTCAATTCAATCCAATCCCATCCAATCCAAGCAAGGGCATCCAATCCAATCCCATCCAATCCAACCCAATCCAATCCGATCCAATCCAATCCAATCCAATCCAATCCAATTCAATTCAATCCAATCCAATCCAATCCAATACAATACAATACAATCCAAGGAACGGCACCCAACCTAACCCAATCCAATGCAATCCAATCCAATCCAATCCAATCCAAACCAATCCAATCCAATCCAACCCAATCCAATTTAAGGAACGGCATCCAATCCAATCCAATCCAGTCCAATCCAATCCAAACCAATCCAATCCAATACAATCCAATCCAATACAATCCAATCCAAGGAACGGCACCTAACCCAATCCAATCCAATGCAATCCAATCCAAACCAATCCAATCCAATCCAATCTAAGGAACGGCATTCAATCCAATCCAATCCCATCCAATCCAAGCAAGGGCATCCAATCCAATCCAATCCAATCCAACCCAATCCAATCCAATCCAATCCAATCCAAGGAACGGCATCCAATCCAATGCAGTCCAATCCAATCTAATCCAAGGAACCGCATCCAATCCATGCCAATCTAATCCAATCCAATCCAATGAACGGCATCCGATCCAATCCAATCCAAGAACCGGCTTCCAATCCAATCCAATACAATCCACTCCAATCCAATCCAATCCAGCCCAGTCCAGTTCAATCCAAGAAACGGGATCCAATCCAATCCAATGCAATCCGATCGAATCCAATCCAATCCAATCCAACAATTCCAATCCAAGGAACGGCATCCAATCCAATCCAACCCAATCCAAGGAACGGCATGCAATCCAATCCAATCCCGTCCATTGAAATCCAATCCAATCCAAGGAACGGCATCCAATCCAATCCAATCCACACCACTCCAATCCAATCCAATCCAATCCAAACCAATCCAATCCAATCAAATCCAATCCAATACAATCCAACGAACGGCAACCAACCGAATCGAATCCAATCCAATCCAATCCAATCTAATCCAATCCAAGGATCGCCATCCCATCCAATTCAATCCAATCCGATCCAATCCAATCCAATCCAATTCAATCCAATACAATCCAATAAATTCCAATCCAAGGAATGGCACCCAACCTAATCCAATTCAATCCAATCCAATCCAATCCAATCCAATCCAATCCAATCCAATCCAAACCTATCCAATCAAATCCAATCCAATCCAACCCAATCCAATCCAATCTAAGGAACGGCATCCATTCCAATCCAATCCAATCCAATCCAAGGAACGGCATCAAATCCAATCCAATCCAATCCATTCCAATCCAACGAACGGCATCCAACCCAATCCAATCCAATCCAATCCGATCCAATCCAATCCAATCCAAGGAACGCCATACAATCCAATCCGATCCAATCCGATCCAAGAAACGGCATCCAATCCAATCCAATCCAGTCCAATGCAATCCAAACCAATCCAATCCAATACAATCCAATCCAATGCAATCCAATCCAAACCAATCCAATCCAATCCAATCCAATCTAAGGAACGGCATTCAATCCAATCCAATCCAATCCAATCGAAGCAACGGCATCCAATCCAATCCAATCAAATCCAACCCAATCCAATCCAATCCAATCCAATACAAGGACCGGCATCCAATCCAATCCAGTCCAGTCCAATCTAATCCAAGGAACCGCATCCAATCCAATCCAATCCAATCCAATCCAATGAACGGCATCCAATCCAATCCAATCCAAACCAATCAAATCCAATCCAATCCAACGAACGGCAACCAACCGAATCCAATCCAATCCAATCCAATCCTATCTAATCCAATCCAAGGAACGCCATCCAATCCAATCCAATCCAATCCGATCCAATCCCATCCAATCCAATCCAATCCAATCCAATTCAATCCAATCCAATCCAATCCAATCCAATAGAATCCAATCCAATCCAACGAACGGCAACCAACCGAATCCAATCCAATCCAATCCAATCCTATCTAATCCAATCCAAGGAACGCCATCCAATCCAATCCAATCCGATCCAATCCCATCCAATCCAATCCAATCCAATTCAATCCAATCCAATCCAATCCAATCCAATAGAATACAATCCAATCCAAGGAACGGCACCCAACCTAACCCAATCCAATGCAATCCAATCCAATCCAATCCAATCCAAGGAACGCCATACAATCCAATCCAATCCGATCCAATCCGATCCAAGAAACGGCATCCAATCCAATACAATCCAGTCCAATCCAATCCAAACCAATCCAATCCAATACAATCCAATCCAATGCAATCCAATCCAAACCAATCCAATCCAATCCAATCCAATCTAAGGAACGGCATTCAATCCAATCCAATCCAATCCAATCGAAGCAACGGCATCCAATCCAATCAAATCCAACCCAATCCAATCCAATCCAATACAAGGACCGGCTTCCAATCCAATCCAGTCCAATCCAATCTAATCCAAGGAACCGCATCCAATCCAATCCAATCCAATCCAATCAAATGAACGGCATCCAATCCAATCCAAACCAATCAAATCCAATCCAATCCAACGAACGGCAACCAACCGAATCCAATCCAATCCAATCCAATCCTATCTAATCCAATCCAAGGAACGCCATCCAATCCAATCCAATCCAATCCGATCCAATGCAATACAATCCAATCCAATTCAATCCAATCCAATCCAATCCAATACAATACAATCCAATCCAAGGAACGGCACCCAACCTAACCCAATCCAATCCAATCCAATCCAATCCAAACCAATCCAATCCAACCCAATCCAATCTAAGGAACGGCATCCAATCCAATCCAATCCAGTCCAATCCAATCCAAACCAATCCAATCCAATCCAATCCAATCCAATCCAAGGTACGGCACCTAACCCAATCCAATCCAATGCAATCCAATCCAAACCAATCCAATCCAATCCAATCTAAGGAACGGCATTCAATTCAATCCAATCCCATCCAATCCAAGCAAGGGCATCCAATCCAATCCAATCCAATCCAACCCAATCCAATCCAATCCAATCCAATCCAATCCAATCCAAGGAACGGCATCCAATCCAATCCAGTCCAATCCAATCTAATCCAAGTAACCGCATCCAATCCATGCCAATCTAATCCAATCCAATCCAATGAACGGCATCCGATCCAATCCAATCCAATCCAAGAATCGGCTTCCAATACAATCCAATACAATCCACTCCAATCCAATCCAATCCAGCCCAGTCCAGTTCAATCCAAGAAACGGGATCCAATGCAATCCGATCGAATCCAATCCAATCCAATCCAATCAATTCCAATCCAAGGAACGGCATCCAATCCAATCCAATCCAATCCAAGGAACGGCATGCAATCCAATCCAATCCCGTCCATTGAAATCCAATCCAATCCAAGGAACGGCATCCAATCCAATCCAATCCACACCACTCCAATCCAATCCAATCCAATCCAAACCAATCCAATCCAATCAAATCCAATCCAATACAATCCAACGAACGGCAACCAACCGAATCCAATCCAATCCAATCTAATCCAATCCAAGGATCGCCATCCCATCCAATTCAATCCAATCCGATCCAATCCAATCCAATCCAATCCAATACAATACAATCCAATAAATTCCAATCCAAGGAATGGCACCCAACCTAATCCAATCCAATTCAATCCAATCCAATCCAATCCAATCCAAACCTATCCAATCAAATCCAATCCAATCCAACCCAATCCAATCCAATCTAAGGAACGGCATCCATTCCAATCCAATCCAATCCAATCCAAGGAACGGCATCAAATCCAATCCAATCCAATCCATTCCAATCCAACGAACGGCATCCAACCCAATCCAATCCAATCCAATCCGATCCAATCCAATCCAATCCAAGGAACGCCATACAATCCAATCCGATCCAATCCGATCCAATCCAATCCAATCCAAGGAACGCCATACAATCCAATCCGATCCAATCCGATCCAAGAAACGGCATCCAATCCAATCCAATCCAGTCCAATCCAATCCAAACCAATCCAATCCAATACAATCCAATCCAATGCAATCCAATCCAAACCAATCCAATCCAATCCAATCCAATCCAATCTAAGGAACGGCATCCATTCCAATCCAATCCAATCCAATCCAAGGAACGGCATCAAATCCAATCCAATCCAATCCATTCCAATCCAACGAACGGCATCCAACCCAATCCAATCCAATCCAATCCGATCCAATCCAATCCAATCCAAGGAACGCCATACAATCCAATCCGATCCAATCCGATCCAAGAAACGGCATCCAATCCAATCCTATCCAGTCCAATCCAATCCAAACCAATCCAATCCAATACAATCCAATCCAATGCAATCCAATCCAAACCAATCCAATCCAATCCAATCCAATCCAATCTAAGGAACGGCATTCAATCCAATCCAATCCAATCCAATCGAAGCAACGGCATCCAATCCAATCCAATCAAATCCAACCCAATCCAATCCAATCCAATCCAATACAAGGACCGGCATCCAATCCAATCCAGTCCAGTCCAATCTAATCCAAGGAACCGCATCCAATCCAATCCAATCCAATCCAATCCAATGAACGGCATCCAATCCAATCCAATCCAAACCAATCAAATCCAATCCAATCCAACGAACGGCAACCAACCGAATCCAATCCAATCCAATCCAATCCTATCTAATCCAATCCAAGGAACGCCATCCAATCCAATCCGATCCAATCCCATCCAATCCAATCCAATCCAATTCAATCCAATCCAATCCAATCCAATCCAATAGAATACAATCCAATCCAAGGAACGGCACCCAACCTAACCCAATCCAATGCAATCCAATCCAATCCAATCCAATCCAAACCAATCCAATCCAATCCAATCCAATCCAACCCAATCCAATCTAAGGAACGGCATCCAATCCAATCCAATCCAGTCCAATCCAATCCAAACCAATCCAATCCAATACAATCCAATCCAATACAATCCAATCCAAGGAACGGCACCTAACCCAATCCAATCCAATCCAATCCAATCTAAGGAACGGCATTCAATCCAATCCAATCCCATCCAATCCAAGCAAGGGCATCCAATCCAATCCAATCCAATCCAACCCAATTCAATCCAATCCAATCCAAGGAACGGCATCCAATCCAATCCAGTCCAATCCAATCTAATCCAAGGAACCGCATCCAATCCATGCCAATCTAATCCAATCCAATCCAATGAACGGCATCCGATCCAATCCAATCCAAACCAATCCAATCCAATCCAATCCAACGAACGGCAACCAACCGAATCCAATCCAATCCAATACAATCCTATCTAATCCAATCCAAGGAACGCCATCCAATCCAATCCAATCCAATCCGATCCAATCCAATCCAATTCAATTCAATCAAATCCAATCCAATACAATCCAATCCAAGGAACGGCACCCAACCTAATCCAATCCAATCCAATCCAACCCAATCCAATCCAATATAAGGAACGGCATCCATTCCAATCCAATCCAATCTAATCCAAGGAACCACATCCAATTCAATCCAATCCAATCCAATGAACGGCATCCAATCCAATCCAAACCAAGCCAATCCAATCCAACGAACGGCAACCAACCGAATCCAATCCAATCCTATCTAATCCAATCCAAGGAACGCCATCCAATCCAATGCGATCCAATCCAATCCAATTCAATCCAATCCAATCCAATCCAATCTAAGGAACGGCACCCAACCTAATCCAATCCAATGCATCCAATCCAATCCAAACCAATCCAATCCAATCCAATCCAACCCAATCCAATCCAATCCAATCTAAGGAACGGCATCCATTCCAATCCAATCCAATCCAAGGAACGCATCAAATCCAATCCAATCCAATCTAAGGAACGGCGTTCAATCCAATCCAATCGAATCCAACCCAATCCAATCCAATCGAATCCATGGAACCGATTCCAATCCAATCCAATCCACTGAACGGCAGCCAATCGAATCAAATCAAAACCATTCCAGTCCAATCAAATCCAATCCAACGAACGGCATCCAACCGAATCCAATACAATCCAATACAATCCAGGGAACGGCATCCAATCCAATCCAATCCAATCTAAGGATCGGCATCCAATCCAATCCAATCCTATCCAATACAAGCAACGGCATCCAATCCAATCCAAGGAACGGCAACAAATACAATCCAATCCAATACAAAGTACGGCATCCTGCCCAATCCGATCCATACCAACCTAATCCTATCCAATCAATTCCAAGGAACGCCATCGAATCCAATCCAATCCAATCCAATCCGATCCAATCCAATCCAATCCAACCCAATACAAGAATCGGCTTCCAATCCAATCCAATCCAATCCCCTCCAATCCAATCCAGTCCAGTCCAGTCCAATCCAAGAAACGGGATCCAATCCAATCCAATGCAATCCGATCGAATCCAATCCAATCCAATCCAATCAATTCCAATCCAAGGAACGGCATCCAATCCAATCCAATCCAATCCAAGGAACGGCATCCAATCCAATCCAATTCAGTCCATTGAAATCCAATCCAATCCAAGGAACGGCATCCAATCCAATCCAATCCACACCACTCCAACCCAATCCAATCCAATCCAAACCAATCCAATCCAATCAAATCCAATCCAATACAATGCAATCCAAGGAACGGCATCCAATCCTATTCAATCCAATGCAATCCAATCCAATCCAATCTAAGGAACGGCATTCAATCCAATCCAATCCAATCCAAGGAACGGCATCCAATCCAATCCAATCCAATCCAAGGAACGGCAGCCAATCCAATCCAATCCAAACCAATCCAATCCAATCTAAGGAACGGCATTCAATCCAATCCAATCCAATCCAAGGAACGGCATCCAATCGAATCCAATCCAATCCAAGGAACGGCATCCAATCCAATCCAATCCAATCCAAACCAATCCTATCCAAAGAACGGAACGGAATCGATTCCAATCCAGTCCGTTCCAATCCAGTCAAATCCAACCCAATCCAATCCAACCCAATCCAATCCAATCCAATCCAATCCAAAACATACCAGTCCAATCCAATCCAAACAACGCAAGGAAACCGAATCCAATCCAATCCAATCCAACGAACGGAACGGAATCGATTCCAATCCATTCCGTTCCAATCCTATCAAATCCAACCCAATCCAATCCAACTGAATACAATAAAATCCAATCCAATCCAATCCAAAACATTCCAATCCAATCCAATCCAAATAACGGAACCGTATCGAAACTAATCCAATCGAATCGAATCCCATCCAATCCAAAACAATCCAATCCAAATAACGGAACGGAACCGAATCCCATCCAATTCAAATAAAGGAGCCGAAACAAATCTAATCCAATCCAATCCAAGTAACGGCACGAAATGCGATCCAATCCAATCCAATGCAAATATCGGAACGGAACCGAATCCAATCCAGTTTGTTCCAATCCAATCAAATGCAACCCAATCCAATCCAACCCAATCCACTCCAGTTGATTCCAATCCAATACCTCCCAATCCAATCCAATCCAAAGAACGGAAATGAACAGAATGCAATCCAATCCAATGCAATCCAAACAACGGAAGGGAACAGAATCCAATCGAATCCAATGCAATCCAATCCAATCCAATGCAATCCAATCCAATCCAAACCAAATAACAGAGCGGCACCGATTCCAATCCAATCCAATCCAAATCATGGAACGGAACCGAATCCAATCCAATCCAACCCAATCCAATCCAATCCAATTCAATCCAAATTACCGAGCGGAACCGTATGCAATCCAATCCAATCCAGTGCAATCCAATCCAATCCAAATAAGGGAACGGAACCGAATCCAATCCATTCCATTCCAAATAACGGAGCGGAACGAAAGGAATCCAATCCAATCCAATCTAAGGAACGGCATCCATTCCAATCCAATCCAATCCAAGGAACGCATCAAATCCAATCCAATCCAATCTAAGGAACGGCATTCAATCCAATCCAATCGATTCCAACCCAATCCAATCCAATCAAATCCATGGAACCGCATCCAATCCAATCCAATCCACTGAACGGCATCCAATCCAATCAAATCAAAACCATTCCAGTCCAATAAAATCCAATCTAACGAACGGCATCCAACCGAATCCAATACAATCCAATACAATCCAGGGAACGGCATCCAATCCAATCCAATCCAATCTAAGGATCGGCATCCAATCCAATCCAATCCTATCCAATACAAGCAACGGCATCCAATCCAAGGAACGGCAACAAATCCAATCCAATCCAATCCAAAGTACAGCATCCTGCCCGATCCGATCCATACCAACCTAATCCTATCCAATCAATTCCAAGGAACGCCATCGAATCCAATCCAATCCAATCCGATCCAATCCAATCCAATCCAACCCAATCCAAGAATCGGCTTCCAATCCAATCCAATCCACTCCAATCCAATCCAATCCAGTCCAGTCCAGTCCAATCCAAGAAACGGTATCCAATCCAATCCAATGCAATCCGATCGAATCCAATCCAATCCAATCCAATCCAATCAATTCCAATCCAAGGAACGGCATCCAATCCAATCCAATCCAAGGAACGGCATCCAATCCAATCCAATCCACTCCATTGAAATCCAATCCAATCCAAGGAACGGCATCCAATCCAATCCAATCCACACCACTCCAATCCAATCCAATCCAATCCAAACCAATCCAATCCAATCAAATCCAATCTAATACAGTACAATCCAAGGAACGGCATCCAATCCTATTCAATCCAAAGCAATCCAATCCAATCCAATCTAAGGAACGGCATTCAATCCAATCCAATCCAATCCAAGGAACGGCATCCAATCCAATCCAATCCAATCCAAGGAACGGCATCCAATCCAATCCAATCCAAACCAATCCAATCCAATCTAAGGAACGGCATTCAATCCAATCCAATCCAATCCAAGGAACGGCAGCCAATCCAATCCAATCCAATCCAAGGAACGGCATCCAATCCAATCCAATCCAAACCAATCCAATCCAAAGCACGGAACGGAATCGATTCCAATCCAGTCCGTTCCAATCCAGTCAAATCCAACCCAATCCAATCCAACCCAATCCAATCCAACCCAATCCAATCCAATCCAATCCAAAACATACCAGTCCAATCCAATCCAAATAACGCAAGGAAACCGATTCCAATCCAATCCAATCCAACTAATGGAACGGAATCGATTCCAATCCATTCCGTTCCAATCCTATCAAATCCAACCCAATCCAATCCAAAACATTCCAGTCCAATCCAATCCAAATAATGGAACCGTATCGAAACTAATCCAATCGAGTCGAATCCCATCCAATCCAAACCAATCCAATCCAAATAACGGAACGGAACCGAATCCCATCCAATTCAAATAAAGGAGCCGAAACAAATCTAATCCAATCCAATTTAAGTAACGGCACGAAATGCGATCCAATCCAATCCAATCCAATGCAAATATTGGAACGGAACCGAATCCAATCCAGTTTGTTCCAATCCAATCAAATGCAACCCAATCCAATCCAACCCAATCCACTCCAATTGATTCCAATCCAATACCTCCCAATCCAATCCAATCCAAAGAACGGAAATGAACAGAATGCAATCCAATCCAATCCAATGCAATCCAAATAACGGAAGGGAACAGAATCCAATCGAATCCAATGCAATCCAATCCAATCCAATCCAATGCAATCCAATCCAATCCAAACCAAATAACAGAGCGGCACCGATTCCAATCCAATCCAATCCAATCCAAATCATGGAACGGAACCGAATCCAATCCAATCCAACCCAATCCAATCCAATCCAACTCAATCCAAATTACCGAGCGGAACCGGATGCAATCCAATCCAATCCAGTGCAATCCAATCCAATCCAAATAAGGGAACGGAACCGAATCCAATCCATTCCATTCCAAATAACGGAGCGGAACGAAAGGAATCCAATCCAATCCAAATAACGGAAGGGAACAGGATCCAATCCAATCCAATCCAATCCAAATCACGGAACGGAACCGAATCCAATCCAGTCCGTTCCAATCCAATCAAATCCAACACAATCCAATCCAATCCAATCCAAATAATAGAAAGGCACCGATTCCAATCCAATCCAATCCAAACCAAACCAATCCAATCCAAATGACGAGATGGAACCGAATCCAATCGAATTGAACCCAATCCAATCCAATACAAATCCCGGTGTGGTACTGTATCCAATCCAGTCCGTTCCAATCCAATCAAATCCAATCCAAATCACGGAACGGAACGAGGTCCAGTCCAATCCAACCCATTAAACAGAACTGGACCGAATCCAATCCAATCCAACCCAATACAATCCAAATATCGGACCGGAACCGAATCCAATCCAATCCAATTCAATCCAACCCAATCCAATCCAAATATCGGACCGGAACCGAATCCAATCCAGTCCAATCCAATCCCAACCAATCCAATACAATCCAATCCAAATAATGGAAAGGCACCGAATCCAATCCAATCCAATCCAACCCAGTCCAATCCAAATATCGGACCGGAACCTGTTCCAATCCAATCCAATCCAATCCAATCCCAACCAATCCAATCCAATCCAATCCAATCCAAATAATGGAAAGTCACCGATTCCAATCCAATCCAATCCAATCCAATTCAATCCAAATAATGTAAGGGAACAGAATCCAATCGAATCCAACCCAATCCAATCCAAATATCGGACCGGAACCGAATCCAATCCAATCCAATCTAATCCAATACAAATCCCGGTGTGGTACCGTATCCAATCCAGTCCGTTCCAATCCAATCAAATCCAACCCAATCCAAACCAATCCAATCCAAATCACGGAACGTAACGAGGTCCAATCCAATTCAACCCATTAAACGGAACTGAACCGAATCCAATCCAATCCAATGCCATTCAAATAATGTAAGGGAACAGAATCCAATCCAATCCAACCCAATCCAAATATCGGACCGGAACCGAATCCAATCCAATCCAATCCAATCCCGACCAATCCAATCCAATCCAATCCCAATAATGGAAAGGCACTGATTCCAAGCCAATCCAATCCAATCCAACCCAATCCAATCCAAATATCACAGAACACAGAACAGTAACGCACAGAACAGGCCCTTCGGCCCACGATGTTGTGCCGAGCTTTATCTGAAACCAAGATCAAGCTATCCCACTCCCTATCATCCTGGTGTGCTCCATGTGCCTATCCAATAACCGCTTAAATGTTTCTAAAGTGTCTGACTCCACTATCACTGCAGGCAGTCCATTCCAAACCCCAACCACTCTCTGCGTAAAGAACCTACCTCTGATATCAAAGAACAACAAAGAACAAAGAACAATACAGCACAGGAACAGGCCCTTCGGCCCCCCAAGCCCGCGCCGCTCCCCGGTCCAGGATTGAATCCTGAATCCAGGATCCCCGCCCAATTTTCCAGCCTATCTACATACCAATATCCTATCCACCGAGCTGTCCCTCACAGCTACGATGCTTTGTTCATTACAACCTATTAACTTACCCCCACCCCCCCCATTCCAGACCATGTGATCTCCAGGGAGAGGCGAAAACCCAGAGTGAAAAACCCCAGGGCCAATATGGGGAAAAAAAATCTGGGAAATTCCTCTCCGACCCCCTGAGGTGATCGAAACGAGTCCAGGAGATCACAATGGCCCCGATCGGAAAATGCTTCCCAACCCTAGTCATTTCCACTTCCACGAACACCATATGAATTCCCTGCCCCCGAGACAGGTTCCCAACTATCCGCAGTCTCACTCTGTACTGGCACCAGCAAGATGATCATAGAATGAAGCCTTGAAACGAGAAACCAGGAACAATTAGCCCGCGCCGCTCCCTGGTCCAAACTAGACCACTCTTTTGTATCCCTCCATTCCCACTCCGTTCATATAGCTGTCTAGATAAGTCTTAAACGTTCCCAGTGTGTCCGCCTCCACCACCTTGCCCGGCAACACATTCCAGGCCCCCACGACCCTCTGTGTGAAATATGTCCTTCTGATATCTGTGTTAAAACTCCCCCCCTTCACCTTGAACCTATGACCCCTCGTGAACGTCACCACCGACCCGGGGAAAAGCTTCCCACCGTTCACCCTATCTATGCCTTTCATAATTTTATACACCTCTATTAAGTCTCCCCTCATCCTCCGTCTTTCCAAGGAGAACAACCCCAGTTTCCCCAATCTTTCCTCATAACCAAGCCCCTCCATACCAGGCAACATCCTGGTAAACCTCCTCTGTACTCTCTCCAAAGCCTCCACGTCCTTCTGGTAGTGTGGTGACCAGAACTGGACGCAGTATTCCAAATGCGGCCGAACCAACGTTCTATACATCTGCAACATCAGACCCCAACTTTTATACTCTATGCCCCGTCCTATAAAGGCAAGCATGCCATATGCCTTCTTCACCACCTTCTCCACCTGTGACGTCACCTTCAAAGATCTGTGGACTTGCACACCCAGGTCCCTCTGCATCTCTACACCCTTTATGGTTCTTCCATTTATCGTGTAGCTCCTCCCTACATTATTCCCACCAAAATGCATCACTTCGCATTTATCAGGATTGAACTCCATCTGCCATTTCCTTGCCCAAATTTCCAGCCTATCTATATCCTTCTGTAGCCTCTGACAATGTTCCTCACTATCTGCAAGTCCTGCCAGTTTTGTGTCGTCCGCAAACTTACTGATCACCCCAGTTACTCCTTCTTCCAGATCATTTATATAAATCACAAACAGCAGAGGTCCAAATACAGAGCCCTGCGGTACACCACTAGTCACAGGCCTCCAGCCGGAAAAAGACCCTTCCACTACCACCCTCTGTCTTCTATGACCAAGCCAGTTCTCCACCCATCTAGCCACCTCCCCCTTTATCCCATGGGATCCAACCTTTTTCACTAGCCTACCATGAGGGACTTTGTCAAATGCTTTACTAAAGTCCATATAGACAACATCCACGGCCCTTCCTTCGTCAACCATTTTGGTCACTTCTTCAAAAAACACCACCAGGTTCGTGAGGCATGACCTCCCTCTCACAAAACCATGTTGACTATCGTTAATGAGTTTATTCCTTTCTAAATGCGCATACATCCTATCTTTAAGAATCTTCTCCAACAACTTCCCCACCACGGACGTCAAGCTCACCGGCCTATAATTACCCGGGTTATCCTTCCTACCCTTCTTAAATAACGGGACCACATTGGCTATCCTCCAATCCTCTGGGACCTCACCTGTGTCCAGTGACGAGACAAAGATTTGCGTCAGAGGCCCAACGATTTCACCTCTCGTCTCCCTGAGCAGCCTTGGATAGATTCCATCAGGCCCTGGGGATTTGTCAGTCTTTATATTCTCTAACAAACCTAACACTTCCTCCTTTGTAATGGAGATTTTCTCCAACGGTTCAACACTCCCCTCTGAGACACTCCCAGTCAACACATCCCTCTCCTTAGTGAATACCGATGCAAAGTATTCATTTAGGATCTCCCCTACCTCTTTGGGCTCCAAGCATAAGTCCCCACTTTTGTCCCTGAGAGGTCCGATTTTTTCCCTAACAACCCTTTTGTTCCTAACGTATGAATAAAATGCCTTGGGATTCTCCTTAATCCTGTCTGCCAAGAACATTTCGTGACCCCTTTTTGCTCTTCTAATTCCCCGTTTGAGTATTTTCCTACTTTCATTATACTCCTCCAGAGCTCCCTCCGTTTTTAGCTGCTTGGACCTAACATACGCCTCTCTTTTCCTTTTGACCAGTCCCTCAATTTCCCTGGTTATCCACGGTTCTCTAATCCTACCCTTCCTATCCTTCTTTTTTACAGGCACATGCTTGTCCTGTAGCCCTAACAACCGTTCCTTAAAAGACTGCCACATACCAGATGTGGATTTACCCTCAAACAGCCTCTCCCAATCAAGAGCTGCCAATTTCTGCCTGATCCCAATATCCGTCCTGTATCTCCCACCACGAACCCTATAGTTATGCCCCCTTGTAATAGCTCCATCCACCCGAGGAAATAGTCTTTGAACGTTCACTCTATCTATCCCCTTCATCATTTTATACACAATATCGGAGCGGAACCGAATCAAATCCAATCCAATCGAATCCATTCCCAACCAATCCCATCCAATCCAATCCAAAGAATGGAAAAGCACCGATTCCAATCCAATCCAATCCAAACCAATCCAATCCAATCCAAATAATGTAAGGGAACAGAATCCAATCCAATCCATCCAACCCAATCCAATCCAAATATCGGACCGGAACCGAATCCAATCCAATCCACTCCCAACGAATCCAATCCAATCCCATCCAAATAATGGAAAGGCACCGATTCCAATCCAAACCAATCCAAACCAATCCAATCCAAATGACGGGATGGAAGCGAATCCAATCCAATCGAACCCAATCTAATCCAATACAAATCCCGGCACGGTACCGTATCCAATCCAGTCCATTCCAATCCAATCAAATCCAACCCAATCCAATCCAACCCAATCCAATCCAATCCAATCCAAAACATTCCAGTCAAATCCAATCCAAATAACGGAAGGGAACCGAATCCAATCCAATCCAAATAACGGAAGGGAACCGAATCAAATCCAATCAAATCCAATCGAATCCAGTCCAGTCCAAATAACGGATCGGAACCGAATCCAATCCAATTCAATCCCAACAAAGGAGCGGAAACGAATCAAATCCAACCCAATCCAATCCAACCCAATCCAATCCAATCCAATCCAAAACATTCCAGTCAAATCCAATCCAAATAACGGAAGGGAACCGAATCCAATCCAATCCAAATAACGGAAGGGAACCGAATCAAATCCAATCAAATCCAATCGAATCCAATCCAATCCAAATAACGGAACGGAACCGAATCCAATCCAATTCAATCCCAACAAAGGAGCGGAAACGAATCAAATCCAATCCAATGCAATCCTATCCAAATAACGGAACGGAACGGGATCCAATCCAATCCAATCCAATCCAAACTACTCCAAATAAGGGAACGGAACCGAATCCAATACAGTCCGTTCCAATCCAATCCAATCCAAGGAACGGCATCCAATCCAATCCAATCCAAGGAACGGCATTCAATCCAATCGAATCCAATCCAATCCAATCCAAGGAACGGCATCCATTCCAATCCAATAAAATCCAATACAAGGAACGGCATCCAATCCAATCCAGTCCAATCCAAGAACGGCATCCAATCCAATCCAATCCAATCCAAGGAACGGCATCCAATCCAATCCAATCCAATACAGGGAACGGCATCCAATCCAATCCAATCCAATCCAAGGAACGGAATGGAATCGATTCCAATCCAGTCCGTTCCAAACCAATCCAATCCAACCCAATCCAATCCAACCCAATCCAATCCAATCCAATCCAATCCAAAAAATACCAGTCCAGTCCAATCCAAATAACGGAAGGAAACCGAATCCAGTCCAATCCAATACAACTAACGGAAAGGAATCGTTTCCAATCCAGTCCTTTCCAATCCTATCAATTCGAACCCAATCCAATCCAACCGAATACAATAAAATCCAATCCAATCCAATCCAAAACATTCTAATCCAATCCAATCCAAGTAACGGAACCAATTCGAAACCGATCCAATCCAATCGAATTGCATCCAATCCAATCCAATCCAATCCAAATAACGGAACGGAACCGAATCCCATCCAATTCAAATAAAGGAGCCGAAACAAATCTAATCCAATCCAATCCAAGTAACGGCACGGAATTGGATCCAATCCAATCCGATCCAATGCAAATATCGGAACGGAACTGAATCCAATCCAGTTTGTTCCAATCCAATCAAATGCAACCCAATCCAATCCAACCCAATCCACTCCAATTGATTCCAATCCAATACCTCCCAATCCAATCCAATCCAAAGAACGGAAATGAACAGAATGCAATCCAATCCAATCCAATGCAATCCAAATAATGGAAGGGAACAGAATCCAATCGAATCCAATGCAATCCAATCCAATCCAATCCAAACCAAATAACAGAGCCGCACCGATTCCAATCCAATCCAAACCAATCCAAATCATGGAACGGAACCGAATCCAATCCAATCCAACCCAATCCAATCCAATCCAAATTACCGAGCGGAACCGTATGCAATCCAATCCAATCCAGTGCAATCCAATCCAATCCAAATAAGGGAACGGAACCGAATCCAATCCATTCCATTCCAAATAACGGAGCAGAACGAAAGCCATCCAATCCAATCCAAATAACGGAAGGGAACAGGATCCAATCCAATCCAATTCAATCCAAATCACTGAACGGAACCGAACGCAATCCAGTCCGTTCCAATCCAATCAAATCCAACACAATCCAATCCAATCCAAATAATGGAAAGGCACCGATTCCAATCCAATCCAATCCAAACCAAACCAATCCAATCCAATCCAAATAACGGGATGGAACCGAATCCAATCCAATCGAACCCAATCCAATCCAATACAAATCCCGGTGTGGTACCGTATCCAATCCAGTCTGTTCCAATCCAATCAAATCCAACCCAATCCAAACCAATCCAATCCAAATCACGGAACGGAACGAGGTACAATCCAATCCAATCCAACCCATTAAACAGAACTGGACCGAATCCAATCCAATCCAACCCAATACAATCCAAATATCGGAGCGGAACCGAATCCAATCCAATCCAATCCAATCCCAACCAATCCAATCCAATTCAATCCAATCCAAATCATGGAAAGGCACCGATTCCAATCCAATCCAATCCAATCCAAACCAATCCAATCCAAATATCAGACCGGAACCGAATCCAATCCAATCCAATCCAATTCAATCCCAACAAATCCAATCCAATCCCATCCAAATAATGAAAAGGCACCGATTTCAATCCAATCCAATCCAAACCAATCCAATCCAAATGACGGGATGGAACCGAATCCAATCCAATCGAACCCAATCCAATCCAATACAAATCCCGGCATGGTACCATATCCAATCCAGTCCGTTCCAATCCAATCAAATCCAACCCAATCCAATCCAATCCAATCCAAAGCATTCCAATCAAATCCAATCCAAATAACGGAAGGGAACCGAATCCAATCCAATCCAGTCCAAATAAAGGAGTTGAAACGAATGCAATCCAATCCAATCCAATCCAAATAACGGAAGGGAACAGAATCCAATCCAATCCAATCCAATACATTACCATCCAAATAACGGAAGGGAACAAAATCCAATCCAATCCAATCCAATTCAAGCCAATCCAATGCAATCCAATCCAATCCAATCCAATGCAATCCAAACCAATCCAACCCTGTCAAATCCAAAGAACGGAACGGCACCGATTCCAATCCAACCCAATCCATTCCAATGCAAATGACGGAACGGAACCGAATCCAATCCAATTGAACCCAATCAAATCCAATCCAAATTATGTAGCGGTACCGTATCCAATCCAGTCCATTCCAATCCAATCGAATCCAACCCAATCCAATCCAATCCAATCCAATCCAATTCAACCAATCGAATCCAATCCAATCCAAATAATGGAATGGAACAGGATCCAATCCTATCCAATCCAAAGCACATAACGGAAGGGAACTGAATCCAATCCAATCCAATCCAAATAACGGAAGGGAACAGAATCCAATCCAATCAATTCCAATCGAATCCAGTCCAGTCTAAATAACGGAACGGAACCGAATCCAATCCAATTCAATCCCAACAAAGGAGCGGAAACGAATCAAATCCAACCCAATCCAATCCAACCCAATCCAATCCAATCCAATCCAAAACATTCCAGTCAAATCCAATCCAAATAACGGAAGGGAACCGAATCCAATCCAATCCAAATAACGGAAGGGAACCGAATCAAATCCAATCAAATCCAATCGAATCCAATCCAATCCAAATAACGGAACGGAACCGAATCCAATCCAATTCAATCCCAACAAAGGAGCGGAAACGAATCAAATCCAATCCAATGCAATCCTATCCAAATAACGGAACGGAACGGGATCCAATCCAATCCAATCCAATCCAAACTACTCCAAATAAGGGAACGGAACCGAATCCAATACGGTCCGTTCCAATCCAATCCAATCCAAGGAACGGCATCCAATCCAATCCAATCCAAGGAACGGCATTCAATCCAATCGAATCCAATCCAATCCAATCCAAGGAACGGCATCCATTCCAATCCAATAAAATCCAATACAAGGAACGGCATCCAATCCAATCCAGTCCAATCCAAGAACGGCATCCAATCCAATCCAATCCAATCCAAGGAACGGCATCCAATCCAATCCAATCCAATACAGGGAACGGCATCCAATCCAATCCAATCCAAGGAACGGAATGGAATCGATTCCAATCCAGTCCGTTCCAAACCAATCCAATCCAACCCAATCCAATCCAACCCAATCCAATCCAATCCAATCCAAAAAATACCAGTCCAGTCCAATCCAAATAACGGAAGGAAACCGAATCCAGTCCAATCCAATCCAACTAACGGAAAGGAATCGTTTCCAATCCAGTCCTTTCCAATCCTATCAATTCGAACCCAATCCAATCCAACCGAATACAATAAAATCCAATCCAATCCAATCCAAAACATTCTAATCCAATCCAATCCAAGTAACGGAACCAATTCGAAACCGATCCAATCCAATCGAATTGCATCCAATCCAATCCAATCCAAATAACGGAACGGAACCGAATCCCATCCAATTCAAATAAAGGAGCCGAAACAAATCTAATCCAATCCAATCCAAGTAACGGCACGGAATTGGATCCAATCCAATCCGATCCAATGCAAATATCGGAACGGAACTGAATCCAATCCAGTTTGTTCCAATCCAATCAAATGCAACCCAATCCAATCCAACCCAATCCACTCCACTTGATTCCAATCCAATACCTCCCAATCCAATCCAATCCAAAGAACGGAAATGAACAGAATGCAATCCAATCCAATCCAATGCAATCCAAATAATGGAAGGGAACAGAATCCAATCGAATCCAATGCAATCCAATCCAATCCAATCCAAACCAAATAACAGAGCCGCACCGATTCCAATCCAATCCAAACCAATCCAAATCATGGAACGGAACCGAATCCAATCCAATCCAACCCAATCCAATCCAATCCAAATTACCGAGCGGAACCGTATGCAATCCAATCCAATCCAGTGCAATCAAATCCAATCCAAATAAGGGAACGGAACCGAATCCAATCCATTCCATTCCAAATAACGGAGCGGAACGAAAGCCATCCAATCCAATCCAAATAACGGAAGGGAACAGGATCCAATCCAATCCAATTCAATCCAAATCACTGAACGGAACCGAACGCAATCCAGTCCGTTCCAATCCAATCAAATCCAACACAATCCAATCCAATCCAAATAATGGAAAGGCACCGATTCCAATCCAATCCAATCCAAACCAAACCAATCCAATCCAAATAACGGGATGGAACCGAATCCAATCCAATCGAACCCAATCCAATCCAATACAAATCCCGGTGTGGTACCGTATCCAATCCAGTCTGTTCCAATCCAATCAAATCCAACCCAATCCAAACCAATCCAATCCAAATCACGGAACGGAACGAGGTACAATCCAATCCAATCCAACCCAATACAATCCAAATATCGGACCGGAACCGAATCCAATCCAATCCAATCCAATCCAATCCCAACCAATCCAATCCAATTCAATCCAATCCAAATCATGGAAAGGCACCGATTCCAATCCAATCCAATCCAATCCAAACCAATCCAATTCAATCCAAATAATGTAAGGGAACAGAATCCAATCCAATCCAATCCAACCCAATCCAATCCAAATATCAGACCGGAACCGAATCCAATCCAATCCAATCCAATTCAATCCCAACAAATCCAATCCAATCCCATCCAAATAATGGAAAGGCACCGATTTCAATCCAATCCAATCCAAACCAATCCAATCCAAATGACGGGATGGAACCGAATCCAATCCAATCGAACCCAATCCAATCCAATACAAATCCCGGCATGGTACCATATCCAATCCAGTCCGTTCCAATCCAATCAAATCCAACCCAATCCAATCCAACCCAATCCAATCCAATCCAATCCAAAACATTCCAATCAAATCCAATCCAAATAACGGAAGGGAACCGAATCCAATCCAATCCAGTCCAAATAAAGGAGTTGAAACGAATGCAATCCAATCCAATCCAATCCAAATAACGGAAGGGAACAGAATCCAATCCAATTCAATCCAATACATTACCATCCAAATAACGGAAGGGAACAAAATCCAATCCAATCCAATCCAATTCAAGCCAATCCAATGCAATCCAATCCAATCCAATCCAATGCAATCCAAACCAATCCAACCCTGTCAAATCCAAAGAACGGAACGGCACCGATTCCAATCCAACCCAATCCATTCCAATGCAAATGACGGAACGGAACCGAATCCAATCCAATTGAACCCAATCAAATCCAATCCAAATTATGTAGCGGTACCGTATCCAATCCAGTCCATTCCAATCCAATCGAATCCAACCCAATCCAATCCAATCCAATCCAATTCAACCAATCCAATCCAATCCAATCCAAATAATGGAATGGAACAGGATCCAATCCTATCCAATCCAAAGCACATAACGGAAGGGAACTGAATCCAATCCAATCCAATCCAAATAACGGAAGGGAACAGAATCCAATCCAATCAATTCCAATCGAATCCAGTCCAGTCTAAATAACGGAACGGAACCGATTCCAATCCAATGCAATCCCAACAAAGGAGCGGAAACGAATACAACCCAATCCAATGCAATCCTATCCAAATAACGGAACGGGATCCAATCCAATCCAATCGCATCCAATCCAAACAAATCCAAATAACGGAACGGAACCGAATCCAATCCAGTCCGTTCCAATCCAATCCAATCCAAGGAACGGCATTCAATCCAATCCAATCCAATCCAATCCAAGGAACGGCAACCATTCCAATCCAATAAAATCCAATACAAGGAACGGCATCCAATCCAATCCAGTCCAATCCAAGTAACGGCATCCAATCCAATCCAATCCAAGGAACGGCATCCAATCCAATCCAATCCAATCCAAGGAACGGCATCCAATCCAATCCAAGGAACGGCATCCAATCCAAACCAATCCAATCCAAAGAACGGAACGGAATCGATTCCAATCCAGTCCATTCCAATCCTATCAAATCCAACCCAATCCAATCCAACCGAATCCAATAAAATCCAATCCAATCCAATCCAAATAACGGGACGGAACCGAATCCAATCCAGTTTGTTCCAATGCAATCAAATCCAACCCAATCCAATCCGACCCAAACCACTCCAATTGATTTCAATCGAATACCTTCCAATCCAATCCAATCCAATGCAATCCAAGTAACGGAAGGGAACAGAATCCAATCGAATCCAATGCAATCCAATCCAATCCAATGCAATCCACTCCACTCCAATCCAATCGAAACCAAATAACAGAGCGGCACCGATTCCAGTCCAATCCAATCCAAATAACGGAATGGAACCGAATCCAATCCAATCCAACCCTATCCAATCCAATACAAATTACCGAGCGGAACCGTATGCAATCCAATCCAATCCAGTGCAATCCAATCCAATCCAATCCAAATATCGGACCGGAACCGAATCCAATCCAATCCAATCCAATCCCAACCAATCCAATCCAATCCAATCCAAATAAGGGAAAGGCACCGATTCCAATCCAATACAATACAATCCAAACCAATCCAATCCAATCCAAATAATGTAAGGGAACAGAATCCAATCCAATCCAATCCAACCCAATCCAATCCAAATATCGGACCGGAACCGAATCCAATCCAATCCAATCCAAATAACGGAACGTAACCCAATCCAATCCAATCCAGTCCAATCCCATCCAAATAACGGAACCCAATCCAAATCAATCCTGTCCAATCCAATCCAATCCAATCCAAACAACCGAACTTCAAAGAGCTTCTATATGTATGTTAGGAGCAAAAGGATAGTGAGGGATAAAATTGGTCCTCTTGAAGACCAGAGTGGTAGACTGCGTATGGAACTAAAAGAGATGGGGGAGATACTAAATTTTTTTTTGTAGCCGTATTTACTGAGGAAACGGGCATGGAGTCTACGGAAATAGGGCAAACAGGTAGGGAGGTCATGGAACCTTTACAGATTAAAGGGAAGGAGGTGCTTGCTGTCTTGAGACAAATCAGAGTGGATAAATCCCCAGGACCGGACAGGGTATTCCCACGGACCTTGAGGGAAGCTAGTGTTGAACTTGCAGGGGCCCTGGCAGACATATTTAAAATGTCTGTATTCACGGGGGAGGTGCCGGATGATTGGAGGGTGGCTCATGTTGTTCCGTTGTTTAAAAAAGATTCCAAAAGAAATACGGGAAATTATAGGCCAGTAAGTTTGACGTCGGTGGTCGGCAAATTATTGGAAGGTGTGATAAGGGATAGGATCTCCAAATATTTGGATAGACAAGGACTTATTAGGGAGAATCAACATGGCTTTGTGCGTGGCAGGTCATGTTTGACCAATCTATTTGAGTTTTTCGAGGAGGTTACCAGGAATGTGGATGGAGGGAAGGCAGTGGATGTTGTCTACCTGGATTTCAGCAAGGCCTTTGACAAGGTCCCTCATGGGAGGTTAGTTAGGAAGGTTCAGTCGCTGGGTATACATGGGGAGGTAGTAAATTGGATTAGACACTGGCTCAATGGAATGCCGTCCTCAACGATGAGGATCTCAACAAGCTGCTGGGAGGGGTGACCATCGCTCAGGGTGGAGTGCTGCCTAATATCCAGGCTGCATTGCTGCCCAAGAAAACCTCTGCAGCCTCGTCCAAGAGCAAGTGAAGCAATCCTTTAATCAGTGGAAGAAGACAGAGAGTGGTTGTGGAGGATTGCTTCTCTGAGTGGAGGCCTGTGACGAGTGGTGTGCCGCAGGGATCAGTGTTGGATCCATTGTTGTTTGTCATCTATATCAATGATCTGGATAATAATGTGGTAAATTGGATCAGCAAATTTGCTGATGATACAAATATTGGAGGTGTAGTGGACAGTGAGGAAGGTTTTCAAAGCTTGCAGAGGGATTTGGACCAACTAAAAAAATGGGCTGAAAAATGGGAAATGGAATTTAATGCAGACAAGTGTGAGATATTGCACATTGGAAGGACAAACCAAAGTAGAACGTACAGGGTAAATGGTAGGACTCTGAAGAGTGCAGTTGAACAGAGGGATCTGGGAATACAGGTACAGAATTCCCTAAAAGTGACGTCACAGGTGGATAGGGTCGTAAAGATTGCCTTTGGTACATTGGCCTCTATAAATCGGAGTATCGAGAATAAAAGTTGGAATGTTATGGTAAGGTTATATAATGATGTGGAGATGCCGGCATTGGACTGGGGTAAGCACAGTAAGAAGTCTCACAACACCAGGTTAAAGTCCAACAGGTTTATTTGGTAGCAAATACCATAAGCTTTCGGAGCACTGCTCCTTCGTCAGATGGAGTGGATATCTGCTCTCAACCAGTGCACAGACACAGAAATCAAGTTACAGAATACTAATTAGAATGCGAATCTCTACAGCCAGCCAGGTCTTAAAGGTACAGACAATTTGGGTGGAGGGAGCATTCAACTCAGGATAAAGAGATGTGTATTGTCCCAGACAGAACAGCTAGTGAGATTCTGCAAGATCGGGGGAAAGCTGTGGGGGTTACTGATAATGTGACATAAATCCAACATCCCGGTTTAGGCCGTCCTCTTGTGTGCGGAACTTAGCTATCAGTTTCTGCTCAGCGACTCTGCGCTGTCGTGTGTCGTGAAGGCCGCCTTGGAGAACGCTTACCTGAAGATCCAAGGCTGAATGCCCGTGACTGCTGAAGTGCTCCCCCACAGGAAGAGAACAGTCTTGCCTGGTGATTGTCGAGCGGTGTTCATTCATCCGTTGTCGTAGCGTCTGCATGGTTTCCCCAATGTACCATGCCTCGTAACATTCTTTCCTGTAGCGTATCAGGTAGACAACATTGGCCGAGTTGCAAGAGTAGGTACCGTGTACCTGGTAGATGGTGTTCTCACGTGAGATGATGGCATCCGTGTGGATGATCTGGCACGTCTTGCAGAGGTTGCTGTGGTAGGGTTGTGTGGTGTCGTGGTCACTGACAAGCCCTCCCAATACACAGGATCTGCTCAGATGAGGAGGATCGCAACAGACACCTCCAGACGCTGAAAGATGCCCTCATAAGAACAGGATATGGTGCTCGACTCATCGATCAACAGTTCCAACACGCCACAGCGAAAAACCGCACCGACCTCCTCAGAAGACAAACACGGGATACGGTGGACAGAGTACCCTTCGTCGTTCAGTACTTCCGCGGAGCGGAGAAGCTACGGCATCTCCTCCGGAGCCTTCAACATGTCATTGATGAAGACGAACATCTCGCCAAGGCCATCCCCACACCCCCACTTCTTGCCTTCAAACAACCATGCAACCTCAAACAGACCATTGTCCGCAGCAAACTACCCAGCCTTCAGGAGAACAGTGACCACGACACCACACAACTCTGCCACAGCAACCTCTGCAAGACGTGCCGGATCATCGACATGGATGCCATCATCTCACGTGAGAACACCATCTACCAGGTACACGGTACCTACTCTTGCAACTCGGCCAACGTTGTCTACCTGATACGTTGCAGGAAAGAATGTCCCGAGGCATGGTACATTGGGGAAACCATGCAGACGCTATGACAATGGATGAATGAACACCGCTCGACAGTCACCAGGCAGGACTGTTCTCTTCCTGTGGGGGAGCACTTCAGCAGTCACGGGCATTCAGCCTTGGACCTTCAGGTAAGCGTTCTCCAAGGTGGCCTTCACGACACATGACAGCGCAGAGTCGCTGAGCAGAAACCGATAGCCAAGGTCCGCACACATGTGGACGGCCTAAACCGGAATGTTGGATTTATGTCACATTATCAGTAACCCCCACAGCTTTCCCACTGATCTTGCAGAAAGTCACTAGCTGTTCTGTCTGGAGACAATACTGTTACGCCGCTGTTTAAAAAAGGAAGTAGACAAAAGGCGGGTAACTACAGGCCGGTTCGCTTAATGTCCGTAGTTGGGAAGATGCTAGAGTCCATTATTAAAGAGGAAATAACAGAGCACCTGAATAAGAATGGTTCGATCAAGCAGATGCATCATGGATTCATGAAGGGAAAGTCGTGTTTGACGAATCTACTGGACTTTTATGAAGATGTCACTCGTGCGGTTGACAGAGGGGAACCAGTGGATGTGGTGTTTTTAGATTTCCAGAAGGCGTTCGATAAGGTGCCTCACAAAAGGTTGCTGCAGAAGATTGGGGTACACGGAGTTAGGGGTAAGATGTTGGCGTGGATTGTGGATTGGGGATTGGCTATCTAACAGGAAGCAGAGAGTTGGGATTAATGGGTGCTTTTCTGGTTGGCAGTTGGTGACCAGTGGCGTGCCGCAGGGATCGGTGCTGGGGCCTCAATTCTTTACCATTTACATCGATGATCTGGAGGAGGGGACTGAATCTAGGGTATTCAAGTTTGCTGATGACACGAAGGTGAGTGGGAAAGCGAATTGCGTGGAGGACGCAGAAAGTCTGCAGAGAGATTTGGATAGGCTGAGCGAGTGGGCGAGGATCTGGCAGATGGAATATAACGTTAGCAAATGTGAGGTTATCCACTTTGGAAGAAATAATAGTAAATTGGAATATTATTTAAATGGAGAAAAATTACATCGTGCGACTGTGCAGAGGGACCTGGGGGTCCTTGTGCACGAATCGCAAAAACTCAGTCTGCAGGTGCAGCAGGTGATCAAGAAGGCGAATGGAATGTTGGCCTTTATCGCGAGGGGGATAGAATATAAAAGCAGGGAGGTCTTGCTGCAACTGTACAAGGCACTGGTGAGGCCGCAACTGGAGTACTGTGTGCAGTTTTGGTCCCCTTATTTGCGAAAGGATATATTGGCCTTGGAGGGAGTGCAGAGAAGGTTCACCAGGTTGATACCGGAGGTGAGGGGTGTAGCTTATGAGGAGAGATTAAACAGATTGGGTCTGTACTCGTTGGAGTTTAGAAGGATGAGGGGTGATCTTACAGAGACATATAAGATAATGAAGGGGCTGGATAGGGTAGAGGTGGAGAGATTCTTTCCACTTACAAGGGAAACCAGAACTAGAGGGCACAGCCTCAAAATAAGGGGGGGCCGGTTCAGAACAGAGTTGAGGGGGAACTTCTTCTCTCAGAGGGTAGTGAATCTCTGGAATTCTCTGCCCATTGAAGTGGTGGAGGCTTCCTCGTTGAATATGTTTAAATCACGGGTAGATAGTTTTCTGATCGATCAGGGAATTAGGGGATATGGGAAGCAGGCGGGTAAGTGGAACTGATTCGCTTCAGATCAGCCATGATCTTGTTGAATGGCGGGGCAGGCTCGAAGGGCCAGATGGCCTACTCCTGCTCCTATTTCTTATGTTCTTATGTTCTTAATACACATTCGGTGTATTAAGAACAGTCGGTGGTGTGGTAGACAGTGAGGAAGGGTGTCGTAGTTTGCAGGAAGACTTAGACAGGTTGCAAAGTTGGGCCGAGAGGTGGCGGATGGAGTTTAATGCGGAGAAGTGTGAGGTAATTCACTTTGGTAGGAATAACAGATGTGTTGAGTATAGGGCTAACGGGAGGACTTTGAATAGTGTGGAGGAGCAGAGGGATCTAGGTGTATGTGTGCATAGATCCCTGAAAGTTGGGAATCAAGTAGATAAGGTTGTTAAGAAGGCATATGGTGTCTTGGCGTTTATTGGTAGGGGGATTGAATTTAGGAGTCGTAGCGTTATGTTGCAACTGTACACAACTCTGGTGCGGCCGCACTTGGAGTACTGTGTGCAGTTCTGGTCCCCACATTACAGGAAGGATGTGGAGGCTTTGGAGAGGGTGCAGAGGAGGTTTACCAGGATGTTGCCTGGTATGGAGGGGAGATCCTATGAGGAGAGGCTGAGGGATTTGGGATTGTTTTCGCTGGAAAGGCGGCGGCTAAGAGGGGATCTTATTGAAACATATAAGATGATTAGAGGTTTAGATAGGGTGGATAGTGATAGCCTTTTTCCTCTGATGGAGAAATCCAGCACGAGGGGGCATGGCTTTAAATTGAGGGGGGGTAGTTATAGAACCGATGTCAGGGGTAGGTTCTTTACCCAGAGGGTGGTGAGGGATTGGAATGCCCTGCCAGCATCAGTTGTAAATGCGCCTAGTTTGGGGGCGTTTAAGAGATCCGTAGATAGGTTCATGGACGAAAAGAAATTGGTTTAGGTTGGAGGGTCACAGTTTTTTTTTAACTGGTCGGTGCAACATCGTGGGCCGAAGGGCCTGTTCTGCGCTGTAATGTTCTATGTTCTATGTTCTACATCTCTTTAACCTGTGTTGAATGCTCCCTCCACCCACATTGTCTGTACCTTTAAGACCTGGCTGGCTGTAGAGATTCGCATTCTAATTAGTATTCTGTAACTTGATTTCTGTGTCTGTGCACTGTTTGAGAGCAGATATCCACTCCATCTGACGAAGGAGCAGTGCTCCGAAAGCTGATGGTATTTGCTACCAAATAAACCTGTTGGACTTTAACCTGGTGTTGTGAGACTTCTTACTAAGGTTATATAAGGCATTGGTGAGGCCGAATTTAGAGTATTGTGTACAGTTTTGGTCACCTAGTTTCAGGAAGGATGTAAATAAGGTTGAAAGAGTGCAGAGAAGGTTCACAAGGATGTTGCCGGGACTTGAGAAGCTGAGTGACAGAGAGAGATTGAATAGGTTGGGACTTTATTCCCTGGAGCGTAGAAGAATGAGGGGAGATTTGATAGAGTTGTATAAGATTTTGATGGGTATAGATAGAGTGAATGCAAGCACGCTTTTTCCACTGAGGCTAGGGGAGAAAAAAACCAGAGGGCATGGGTTAAGGGTGAAAGGAGAAAAGTTTAAAGGGAATATTAGGGGCGTCTTCTTCATGCAGAGAGTGGTGGGAGTTTGGAATGAGCTGCCGGATAAAGTGGTAAATGCTTTTAACATTTAAGAAAAACTTGGACGGGTTCATGGATGAGACGGGTGTGAACAAAGAACAAAGAACAGTACAGCACAGGAAACAGGCCCTTTGGCCCTCCAAGCCTGTGCCGCTCCTTGGTCCAACGAGACCAATCGTTTGTATCCCTCCATTCCCAGGCTGCTCATGTGACTATCCAGGTAAGTCTTAAATGATGTCAGCATGCCTGCCTCCACCACCCTACTTGGCAACGCATTCCAGGCCTCCACCACCCTCTGTGTAAAAAACATCCCTCTAATATCTGAGTTATACTTCGCCCCTCTCACCTTGAGCCCGTGACCCCTCGTGATCATCACTTCTGATCTGGGAAAAAGCTTCCCACCGTTCACCCTATCTATCCCCTTCATAATCTTGTACAACTCTATTAGATCTCCCCTCATTCTCCGTCTTTCCAGGGAGAACAACCCCAGTTTACCCAATCTCTCCTCATAGCTAAGACCCTCCATACCAGGCAACATCCTGGTAAACTTTCTCTGCACTCTCTCTAACGCCTCCACGTCCTTCTGGTAGTGCGGCGACCAGAACTGGATGCAATACTCCAAATGTGGCCTAACCAGTGTTCTATACAGCTGCATCATCAGACTCCAGCTTTTATACTCCATACCTTGTCCTATAAAGGCAAGCATACTGTGGTGAACCATCGTTGGTTCCCACCAGGTAGTACTGAGCCAGGGTCTGGCCAGTACTATGAGTCTGTATCTCTGTTGCTGTTGGGGTTAGGGTTGGGTTGTTCTACATGTTACTGTTGGGGTTAGGGTTGGGCTGTTCTACCTGTATTATAGTTATTATGGTACATCCCAGTCGCGCTCCGCCTCCTGGGAGAGGTGTAACGGTCACTGCTCTGTCTGGGACCCCTCAGTCTGGGATCGTGTATTATATATGGTAGCTCTATTGTAGTTAATAAAAGCCTTTATTTCCTCGAGCATCTCTAGCCTCGTGAGTTATATCGCGCGTCAATTTTATTAACTACTAATTGAACTCTCGTTGTTAAAAAAAAAAACGATACAGGGAGCATGGAGCAAATGTTAAAACCCGAACGTCTTACGCTGGACCCACGTGCGGCGGACGCCTCCAACACCTTCGACCACTGGTTGAAATGTTTTCAGGACTACCTCGAAGCCTCCGCAGCGGTCACCACGGACGACGACAGACTCCGCATCCTCCACGCGAGGGTAAGCGATGCTGTATATTTAGAGATCCGTGCGGGCACCGACAAAGGGGCCCTCGAGCTTCTTAAGAAGCACTACATTAAACCGCCAAACGAGGTGCATGCTCGATATCTCTTAGCCACTCGACGATGGCAGCATGGCGAAACGACGGAACATTACGCGTGCGAGCTTCTACAGCTAGCCAGGGGCTGTAACTGCAAAGCAGTGTCGGCAGACCAGAACATGAACGACCTCGCTCGAGATGCGTTTGTGGTGGGAACCGGGTCGTCTTATATCCGACTTCGACTGTTGGAGCAAGGTGAGCTCGACCTCACTAAGTCTATAGAGCTAGCGGATACGCTAGAAACGGCGTCCAAAAGCCTAGCGATGTATCCCGAAGACCACGTGGAGACAGCGTGGCAGGAGCAGTCACAGATCCCACTTCGTCCAGCAGGTCCGAAAAGCTGCATGATGGCGTGCCCACCCTCGGGCCTGACGACGGCAGCAGCTCCAGGCGGCCCGCGGTGTTACTTCTGTGGGGGAGTGAAGCACACTCGGCAGCGATGTCCCGCTAAAGCGGTGTTGTGCTCCGCCTGCGGCAAGAAGGGGCATTATTCAAAGGTGTGCCGATCCAAACTTACTTCCAGGAACAGCAGTGCGGCCTGCGACTCCCCGGAGCCGGGTTCCTCGTCGTCGGCATCGTCAAGGGTTTCTTCCACGTGCAAGGCCAGGACGTCACCATTCCAGACGACGGAGTCGCAAGAGACGCGCGACCACCAGGGGTCGCTGATTTTGGCGCCATCGCCCACGTGCGACCTATGGGAGCAGCCATTTTGGTCGGCACCGACCGCGAATGACCAACAGGGGTCGTCATCATCCATCTCAGCTGCCTGCTGTGGCGCTCAAGAACCAACGGTGGCGTCGATCATCCTGGACCAGGCAAAGCCTCACAGACTCGACAAGTCCATGATGGACATTCAGGTAAACGAACGCATGAATTATTGTCTGTTTGACAGCGGGAGCACAGAGAGATTTATTCACCCAGACGCCATGAAGTGGTGTGGCCTCCAGATCAAACCTGTCAAGCAGACAATTTCGATGGCATCAAGGTCCCAGTCTGTCACCGTGCTAGGGAGTTGCGTGGTAAATCTAACGGTGCAGGGCACGGTTTACGAGAGCTTCAAGCTCCTGGTGTTACCGCACCTTTGCGCGCCAATACTCCTCGGACTAAATTTCATGGTCCACTTGAAGATTGTAACCCTACAGTATGGTGGGCCACTCCCTCCGCTTTCAGTGGGAGATCAGCAGCCTCCAAATTGGCCAACGCGCTCCACCTGTAGCCTCTCGACACTTAAGATTACCACACCCTCCCTATTCCAGAATCTTGTGCCAGGCTGCAAGCCCATCGCGACTAAGAGTAGGCGTTACAGCGCTGAGGATCAGATCTTCATTCGATCTGAGGTTCAGCGGCTCCTCAAGGAAGGGATCATACAATCTAGCGCTAGTCCTTGGAGAGCGCAGGTCGTGGTGGTCAAGAGTGGGAACAAACCCCGGATGGTCATTGACTATAGTCAGACCATTAATAGATACACGCAGCTGGATGCGTATCCCCTCCCGCGCATTTCTGACATGGTCAACCAGATTGCGCAGTACCGGGTGTTCTCCCCCATCGACCTAAAGTCTGCCTACCACCAGCTCCCCATTCGCCCAGAGGACCGACAATACACGGCTTTTGAGGTGGATGGTCGCTTGTACCATTTTCTAAGGGTTCCTTTTGGGGTCACCAATGGGGTCTCGGTCTTCCAGCGTGCTATGGACCGAATGGTGGACCATAATGGACTGCGGGCTACCTTCCCGTACATGGATAACGTCACCATCTGTGGCCATGACCAGCAGGACCACAATACAAATCTCCTTAGATTCCTACGCACTGCATCTCGCCTGAATCTGACCTACAACAGGGAGAAGTGTGTATTTCGCACGCGCCGCCTAGCTATCCTCGGATACGTGGTGGAAAACGTGGTCATTGGCCCTGATCCAGACCATATGCGTCCCCTCCTTGAACTTCCCCTGCCCACTAGCACAAAAGCACTGAGAAGATGCTTAGGCTTCTTCTCTTACTATGCACAGTGGGTTCCCAATTACGCGGACAAAGCCCGTCCGCTCATCAAGTCTACCTCTTTTCCCCTAGCACCAGAGGCTCGTTTGGCCTTTGAAAAACTAAAAGCCGACATCGCGAAAGCCACGATGCACGCTGTTGATGAGTCCATCACCTTCCAGGTGGAGAGCGATGCATCTGATTTCGCCCTGGCCACCACACTTAACCAGGCGGGCAGGCCCGTCGCCTTTTTTTCTCGCACCCTCCAAGGCCCCGAAATCCGACATTCAGCAGTGGAAAAGGAGGCCCAGGCCATTGTGGAGGCCGTCCGGCATTGGCGCCATTACTTGGCGGGAAAACGGTTCACCCTGATCATGGACCAGCGGTCCGTGGCGTTCATGTTCAATAGCACGTTACGGGGCAAGATCAAGAACGATAAGATCTTGAGGTGGAGAATCGAACTCTCCACCTATAATTACGACATCATGTATCGTCCAGGGAAACTCAACGAGCCCTCAGATGCCCTGTCGCGTGGAACATGCGCCAGTATGCAGGAGGACCATTTGCAGGCTCTCCACAATGACCTCTGCCATCCAGGGGTCACTCGGCTCTACCACTTCGTAAAAGCCCGGAATCTACCCTACTCGGTGGAGGATGTCAGGTCCATAACTAGAAGCTGCCGGGTATGCGCGGAATGCAAACCGCACTTTTACAGACCTGACAGGGCACAACTCAGTAAGGCCACTCATACCTTCGAAAGACTGAGTGTGGACTTTAAGGGCCCCCTTCCCTCGACAGATCGGAATGTGTACTTCCTCAACATCATCGATGAGTACTCACGATTCCCTTTTGTCATTCCCTGCTCTGATACAACCGCTGCCACGGTTATCAAGGCATTTCGTGATCTTTTCACCCTGTTCGGGTACCCCTGCTACATCCACAGTGATAGGGGCTCGTCGTTCATGAGTGATGACTTGAGGCAATACCTGCTCTCATACGGGATTGCCTCTAGCAGAACCACGAGCTACAACCCTAGGGGTAACGGACAGGTGGAACGTGAGAATGCTACAGTCTGGAAGGCTGTCTTACTGGCGTTGAAGTCAAAAAGCCTTCCAGTCTCCCGTTGGCAAGAGGTGCTCCCTGATGCGCTCCACTCCATACGCTCACTCATGTGTACGGCAACCAACGCTACTCCCCATGAGAGGCTGTTTTCTCGGAAGTCTTCCTCTGGGACCTCATTACCGTCTTGGTTGACGTACTCAGGACCTGTCCTCCTGCGGCGACATGTTAGGGCCCGCAAGTCCGACCCTTTGGTTGAACAGGCCCATCTCCTCCACGCCAACCCTCAGTATGCCTATGTGGCATACCCTGACGGGCGAGAGGACACGGTCTCGATTCGAGACCTGGCGCCAGCAGGGGGCTTGGAAACCCCTGTCGCTCCCATACCTCCTGTTAGAGACCCCCCAACTATTGTTTCCTCTCCTGACACGGCGTGGGCAGCATCGGGACCATCACTTAACCCTTTTACTCCCGTGTACAGCTTGCCTGAGTCCAGGAGATGTTCGCCACTTCAAGGTGTGTCCGAGCTCAGTGGATTGTCACCACCTCGGGGTCAACCGGCCCATGAGACATTGGAGGAGCCATTGGACGCCGCCTTGGGGAGAACGCCATCGCGAGTGCCTACTCCGGTGTCATCGCCGGTGTTGAGGAGGTCACAACGACAGTGTGGTCCCCCTGACCGTCTGAACTTATAGACTGATGACCAATTGTTCTGTGTTTTTTTTGTACCCCACCGGCCTTTGTCTTCAAAGGAGGGGTGAATGTGGTGAACCATCGTTGGTTCCCACCAGGTAGTACTGAGCCAGGGTCTGGCCAGTACTATGAGTCTGTATATATGTTGCTGTTGGGGTTAGGGTTGGGTTGTTCTACATGTTACTGTTGGGGTTAGGGTTGGGCTGTTCTACCTGTATTATAGTTATTATGGTACATCCCAGTCGGGCTCCGCCTCCTGGGAGAGGTGTAAAGGTCACTGCTCTGTCTGGGACCCCTCAGTCTGGGATCGTGTATTATATATGGTAGCTCTGTTGTAGTAGTTAATAAAAGCCTTTATTTCCTTGAGCATCTCTAGCCTCGTGAGTTATATCGCGCGTCACATACCATATGCCTTCTTCACCACCTTCTCCACCTGTGTTGCCACCTTCAAGGATGTGTGGACTTGCACACCTAGGTCCCTCTATGTTTCTATACTCTTGATGGCTCTGCCATTTATTGTATAACTCCTGCCTACATTATTTCTTCCAAAATGCAAATGTGGAGGGATATGGTCCAAGTGCAGGTCAGTGGGACTAGGCAAAAAATGGTTCAGCACAGACAAGAAGGGCCAAAAGGCCTTTTTCTGAGCTGTAATTTTCTATGGTTCTATAGTTCCATGGTGTCGGTTTAGAGACACAAGTTTCAACTTCCCATTTGAGCCTGGGGCACCTTTCTGTCTCTCTATTGCTCGTGTCAATGTCAGCCAGGTGACGGAGCTGAGGGCTGAATTTAGCTGAGAATAACGGGGCCTGCTCCCCAGTTGGGAAACTGCCATGGGCATCGCACTAATAGAGAGACAGGAAGGTGCTGGAGGACTGACTGGGAAATGGGCCTGTAACCAATCGGGGCATGGGAAGGGGTGACTGGGGTTGATTGTGATGTGACCCCTGGAGCTCAGTGCCCCTGTGTCCAAAGTAGGGAGTCATGGGAACAGGATACAGAGGAGTTAAAGAGAAACCATTTGTGTCCAGAACATTGTGAACATCCTTTCACTCTGGTTGTCTTTGATCCTCAATACATTTTCTGTTTGTTTTAACCATGTTCTGTTTGACTAATAAACTTTTATCAATACAAATATTTGATTCGAAATCACAGAAATCACAGAAACCCTACAGTGCAGAAGGAGGCCATTCGGCCCATCGAGTCTGCACCGATCACAATCCCACCCAGACCTTACCCCCACATATTTTACCCGCAAATCCCTCTAACCTACGCATCCCAGGACTCTAAGGAGCAATTTTTTAAAACCTGGCCAATCAACCTAACCCGCACATCTTTGGACTGTTCTGGACTTTGGATCTTTGGACTGTTCTGGACTTTTCCTGATGGGATAGATGCACTTTAGGGAAAGTGGGTGCGAGGGGTTGGCAGGCTCTTTAACAGAAAGTGAGTCCCTCTGAGGTCATTGGCGAAGGAGCCAGAGGGGGAGATGAGATTTTATTTTTCACAGTGATGTTAGAAAATGGGGTTCAGGGAGTCAATTAACCCTTTTTCCTTTTCCCAAACTCTGAAATGATTCACAGTGATATCCCTTATTGGTGACAGTGGTTAGATTTTATTCCGTATCAATAAGCTGACACAGGCTAATGTCTGAGCAGTGGTATCAAAGTGCAGCAGCATTACCATTACACTTTGGGTAGAAGCACCATCCCCATAGAAATGCTCCCTGCTCTGCCCCAGATGCCATGGCACCAGTCAATGCACCATGTAAAACCTCGACAAATCTCTTTGCCTCGGGAATCCCTTCTCATACTTTTTACATCATAAAGTCTATGGGGACTGATTTAACCCAACCATTGCCCTGCTAACATTTGAATGGACCAATTACAAAACCTGTCATTGAACCGTCTGTACCTGCCCAAGCCACGTCAAACTCTCAAACAATTGTCTTCCCACGCTCCGTCCCTGGTAGAGGGAGTCAGCATTCCCATGCCAAGCAGTGAAAACATGGTGGCCTTGACACCCAGGTGTGATCCAGGATTCAAGGCACTCTTGTTTTCTCTGTCCTCTGGGAGCTGTTTATCTCCCTGTTGCCACACAGCAAGTCGTCTGTTCTCAGCTCTGTTAGATTTCTGCTGAAGTTTGGCCCCTTTTACACCTTTCAGACCAATAAAACATTTGGTCAATGAAGACCCAAACCACAATTTCCCATCCTGTCACCTGTCAACCATCTTTATCCAGGGCGTAATCACAACAGGAATAAAAACAGTAGAAGTGTAACAATCAAATTCAAAATCAATGCACAGCCAGTCATAGAATTTAACTTAATGTTCACTCATTAGTAAAAACAACTGAAGTAGGGGTCCCCCAGGATTCTTACAGTCCACACCTTGAGGGGAGGAGGACTCTCTCTCTGACTCCTCACTCAATTTCACTCCATTATCTTCCAGTTCTGTTCTGGCCCCGCCTGGGGTAACATCTACTCAATCTTTTCTTCTCCTGAAGGAGCACCGTGAGTTCTGGGTTACTCATACGTAAGGGCAGATGCTTCAAGCAACAGATCAAGCATGGATGTAAAAGATTCTTCAAGTCTCACCCCAATCTATAATATTCTCCATTTTACTTTAATTTTCCTCACTTTGTGTCCATGTGCAGTGTGTTTAATTGGATCCTGATTGTTTTGAACTCAGTTTCTCTCTGGAATGTGTGTCAATGCCTTGATGATGTCACAATGTTGTCTCAATCCCCTGGCCACATTAACCATTTCATCTCCTGCTGTGTCTCAAGTAGCTGTGTGTGTTTGGGACCCGCTCTTCACTCCATCTCACCATGAATTTAAACTTGCTATTTTTCACATGTAACAAATCACTTCTGCACAATTACTCCGGTATCCCAAAATCATGTCACACATTCTTAACTCTCAGATGTGTTAATGAAAAGATCAAAGTGAGTGTCTGTCTTTCTTATCTCCCCTATTATGGTGCTGATATTTCATGTAGTGGCCGGACATTCAAATGTGGATTTCTTTAAAACAGAGTTCAAGGACAAGGACAAGGACAAGGACAGACAGACAGACAGATAGATAGATAGATAGATAGATCAGTACAGAACAGGCCCTTCGGCCCACGATGTTGTGCCGAGCTTTATCTGAAACCAAGATCAAGCTATCCCACTCCCTATCATCCTGGTGTGCTCCATGTGCCTATCCAATAACCGCTTAAATGTTCCTAAAGTGTCTGACTCCACTATCACTGCAGGCAGTCCATTCCACACCCCAACCACTCTCTGCGTAAAGAACCTACCTCTGATATCCTTCCTATATCTCCCACCACGAACCCAATAGTTATGCCCCCTTGTAATAGCTCCATCCACCCGAGGAAATAGTCTTTGAACGTTCACTCGATCTATCCCTTTCATCATTTTATAAACCTCTATTAAGTCTCCCCTCAGCCTCCTCCGTTCCAGAGAGAACAGCCCTAGCTCCCTCAACCTTTCCTCATAAGACCTACCCTCCAAACCAGGCAGCATCCTGGTAAATCTTCTCTGCACTCTTTCCAGCGCTTCCACATCCTTCTTATAGTGAGGTGATCAGAACTGCACACAATATTCCAAATGTGGTCTCACCAAGATCCTGTACAGTTGCAGCATAACCCCACGGCTCTTAAACTCCAACCCCCTGTTAATAAAAGCTAACACACTATAGGCCTTCTTCACAGCTCTATCCACCGAGTGGCAACCTTTAGAGATCTGTGGATATGGACCCCAAGATCTCTCTGTTCCTCCACAGTCTTCAGAACCCTACCTTTGACCCTGTAATCCACATTTAAATTAGTCCTACCAAAATGAATCACCTCACATTTATCAGGGTTAAAGTCCATTTGCCATTTTTCAGCCCAGCTTTGCATCCTATCTATGTCTCTTTGCAGCCTACAACAGCCCTCCACCTCATCCACTACTCCACCAATCTTGGTGTCATCAGCAAATTTACTGATCCACCCTTCAGCCCCCTCCTCTAAGTCATTAATAAAAATCACAAAGAGCAGAGGACCAAGCACTGATCCCTGTGGCACTCCGCTAGCAACCGGCCTCCAATCCGAAAACTTTCCATCCACCACCACCCTCTGTCTTCGATCAGACAGCCAGTTACCTATCCAATCGGCCAACTTTCCCTCTATCCCACACCTCCTCACTTTCATCATAAGCCGACCATGGGGGAGCTTATCAAACGCCTTACTAAAATCCATGTATATGACATCAACTGCCCTACCTTCATCAACACACTTAGTTACCTCCTCAAAAAATTCTATCAAATTTGTGAGGCACGACTTGCCCTTCACGAATCCGTGCTGACTATCCCGGATTAATCCGTATCTTTCTAAATGGTCATAAATCCCATCCCGAAGGACCTTTTCCATCAATTTACCAACCACCAAAGTAAGACTAACCGGTCTATAATTACCAGGGTCATTTCTATTCCCTTTCTTAAACAGAGGAACAACATTCGCCACTCTCCAGTCCTCTGGCACCATCCCCGTGGACAGCGAGGATCCAAAGATCAAAGCCAAAGGCTCTGCAATCTCATCCCTTGCCTCCCAAAGAATCCTAACATATATTTCATCAGGCCCAGGGGACTTATCGACCTTCAGTTTATTCAAAACTGCCAGGACATCCTCCCTCTGAACATCTATTTCCTCCAGCCTATTAGCCTGTAACACCTTCTCTTCCTCAAAAACATGGCCCCTCTCCTTGGTGAACACTGAAGAAAAGTATTCATTCATCACCTCGCCTATCTCTACTGACTCCATACACAAGTTCCCACTACTGTCCTTGACTGGCCCTAACCTCACCCTGGTCATTCTTTTCTTCCTCAAAAAATAAGAGTAAAAAGCCTTGGGGTTTTCCTTGATCCGACCCACCAAGGACTTCTCGTGTCCCCTCCTAGCTCTCCTAAGCCCCTTTTTCAGCTCGTTCGTTGCTAACTTGTAACCCTCAATCGAGCCATCTGAACCTTGTTTCCTCGTCCCTACATAAGCTTCCCTCTTCCTTTTCACAAGACATTCCACCACTTTCGTGAACCATGGTTCCCTCACTCGGCCATTTCCTCCCTGCCTGACAGGGACATACCTATCAAGGACACCCAGTATTTGTTCCTTGAAAAAGTTCCACTTTTCATTAATGCCTTTCCCTGACAGTTTCTGTTCCGAACTTATGCCCCCTAATTGCATCATAATTACCTCTTCCCCAATTGTAAACCTTGCCCTGCCATACAGCCCTATCCCTCTCCATTGCAATAACAAAAGACACCGAATTGTGGTCACTATCTCCAAAGTGCTCTCGCACAACCAAATCTAACACTTGGCCCGGTTCATTTCCCAGTACCAAATCCAATGTGGCCTCACCTCTTGTCGGCCTATCCACATATTGTGTCAGGAAACCCTCCTGCACACACTGCACAAAAACTGCCCCATCCGAACTATTTGACCTACAAAGGTTCCAATCAATATTTGGAAAGTTAAAGTCCCCCATGACAACTACCCTGTGACCCCCACACATATCCATAATCTGCTTAGCAATTTCTTCCTCCACATCTCTATTACTATTTGGGGGCCTATATTAAACTCCTAACAACGTGACTGCTCCTTTCCTATTTCTAACTTCAGCCCATATTACCTCAGTGTGCAGATCCCCCTCAAAGTGCCTTTCCGCAGCCATTCAACTATCCTTGATTAACAATGCTACTCCTCCACCTCTTTTACCAGCTTCCCTACACTTAGTGAAACATCTATACCCCGGAACGTCCAACAACCATTCCTGTCCTTGTTCTACCCAGTCTCCGTCATGGCCACAACATCGTAGTCCCAAGTACCAATCCACGCCCCAAGTTCATCTACCTTGTTCCGGATGCTCCTTGCATTGAAGTAGACACACTTCAACCCACCTTCCTGTCTACCGGTACCCACCCTTGACCTTGATACCTTCCCCAATACCTCACCACCCTCACTGACTTCTGAACTACAACTCCTTTTCCCACTCCCCTGACAAATTAGTTTAAACCCCCCTGAAATATCTCCAAGAGAAAGTGATCATTTTTTAAAATCCCATTGACACATTCCAGACTTTCACTAGACTGTCGGTAGATTGCAGCTTGATATATTCCATTCTCCCATGTCCAAGGTGAGTTATTCCAATTCCTTTATTGTCCAAGGCAATATATTCACAATATCTTTAAAACAGACATTAAACTTTCCCATGTAATTTCAGGTATTAACATTGTAGGAGCGTTTTCAGAGACTATGTATTAAGCTGGCTTTCATGTGAGGGATTTCCCTTCTTAATTACAGCTCAACTAATACAAAGACTCTTGGAGACAGTATTCAGGTAAAAGACATCTTTATTTTCCAAGGTTGGCCAGTGTATTAGGGAGAGAGATTCAGGGCAATTCCAAATCTACTCTGAGATTACATCACTCTCAGTATTATCATTATAAAATCTTGAAAGCTACTTGCCCACCCTTTCTCACCCCAGCTGGCTATGAGCCAATCATTATTCATGTAGATTATTTACCTTGGCCAATTACATTTACCCTCTGACAACATGGAACTATGTGACCAGCTTGTGGCTTTTTCTCAGTCTCCTGACACTTTCCAGACCTCCTTTTCTGGTGCAATGTATAATTCTATTCATTGCAACTCTCTGGGACCCTGTTGTGTCCTTGGTTGTCTGATTCATTAGGACTGACTGGCCCTTGATAAGAGGTGCTCTTTGCTTTGCTCAGTATGCCTTATGAGCATTATGTTGTTAACCAAGGTATATGCTTTTAATACAGAATATGTTTTCAAAAATACATGTTTAAATTCTGTACAATGGTTATGGGTGCCCCTATATGCTAACAGTATTTTTGGGCACTTTGTAATTTCTCTATACTCTATTCATTCTGATCTAATCGACCCTGATCTATTAGTTTTTAATCCCAAATTATTCTAAATTCCCTCTGACATATCCCTCCTCTTGGCTCGCCCAAGATTAGGCCACTAAATGGATGTTTTCAAGTATATACTCTTTGGTCCCGGGGGGTTATTTGGCATCGGGGTACACATGTCTCCACACAGACTGCCATCACCATTGCTGTGCCCTGTGTGGATTTGACTGTTGTGCACAGCCGCATTTGAGCATTTGCAGAATTACAAGGAATGCAAAAATAACAAAGAACACAATCCATTATACAATTGATGCTCCCAGGAAACCCAGCCAACCCGAAACCCAGCCCCAGAGAATGGAGGCTGTTGGGAGTTTTTCAAACTCTTTTTTAAAATGGTTAGATCGGTTATAGACTCTGAATTAACAGATATATATGTACAACACTCTGGTCCAATCAAGGCACACATTCCACCTCTGGCTGCCAGAGCACAGTCTAGTGCCATACGATGCTGACATACCATGGTACATATGGCAAACACCTCATCATTGATTTTAGTAAGGGCAGAGGCTGTATCATTGGCAACTTTTTCCAAGATTATGATAGCGTTTTCTTGTGCAAACCTCTCGATCCCATACCAGGGCTGCATGATGGCAAAGAAGCACTCTGCTCCCATGATGGTACTATATGTCTCATCCGAGCGGGAAGACGGGAAAAATGATAAATGTATGGGACCACATATCTAAGGTGACATGACCCCTTCCACCTGGCAGGGAGCCAAGGGTAAGCTTTATTGCCGCAAATCTAATACATGCCATTGAGAGTCAGGTAGGTAGATCGGCGCAGGCTTGGAGGGCCGAAGGGCCTGTTCCTGTGCTGTGCTTTTCTTTGTTCTTTGTTATTCCCACTAAAGCAATAAGAGACATTATAAGACCGATCATCATTGGGCAAACCCATACATAGCCAGCTGGTCAGATTCACAAGTTGTGACATTTGCTTGTGCCCAAGTCATTCCCAGGGCCTTCCTTACTCTCAACACACAATATCCCCTTTGGTTTTGATACCATTTGTTTCAGGGTGAAGCTGGGAACTGAGCTGGATGTGTTGAAGATGGGCGTATACTTCCGTTTACTAATGGTCTACCGGTAAAGGATATATTGTGTTAAAATTCAATACTATCATAAGCACTGGGGTAACCTGATGCGGTTTTACTAGGGTCCCTAAAGGACTGGGCAAATTGGTCCACAAGAACAATTCAGACCATGGCAATGTTACAGGCCGCAAGGATATTACTCCCTCAGCATTTGATTTGAGTTGATTTGATTTATTATTATCACATGTATTAGTATACAGTGAAAAGTATTGTTTCTTGTGCACTATACAGACAAAGCATACCATTCATAGAGAAGGAAAGGAGAGAGGGAATATTATAGTGTTTCAGTCATAGCTGGGGTGTAGAGAAAGATCAACTTAATGCGAGGTAGGTCCATTCAAAAGTCTGATGTGTGAGGAGGTATGAGCAAACCCAACACCTGGAAAGATTGGACGTTCTGGCATATATATATATGACATAGAACATATAGAACATAGAACAGTACAGCACAGAACAGGCCCTTCGGCCCACGATGTTGTGCCGACCTTCATCTGAAACCAAGATCAAGCTATCCCACTCCCTACCATCCTGGTGTGCTCCATGTGCCTATCCAATAAACGCTTAAATGTTCCTAAAGTGTCTGACTCCACTATCACTGCAGGCAGTCCATTCCACACCCCAACCACTCTCTGCGTGAAGAACCTACCTCTGATATCCTTCCTATATCTCCCACCATGAACCCTATAGTTATGTCCCCTCGTAATAGCTCCATCCACCCGAGGAAATAGTCTTTGAACGTTCACTCGATCTATCCCCTTCATCATTTTATAAACCTCTATTAAGTCTCCCCTCAATCTCCTCCGCTCCAGAGAGAACAGCCCCAGCTCCCTCAACCTTTCCTCATAAGACCGACACTCCAAACCAGGCAGCATCCTGGTAAATCTCCTCTGCACTCTTTCCAGCGCTTCCACATCCTTCTTATAGTGAGGTGACCAGAACTGCACGCAATATTCCAAATGCGGTCTCACCAAGGTCCTGTACAGTTGCAGCATAACCCCACGGCTCTTAAACTCCAACCCCCTGTTAATAAAAGCTAACACACTATATGCCTTCTTCACAGCTCTATCCACTTGAGTGGCAACCTTTAGAGATCTGTGGATATGGACCCCAAGATCTCTCTGTTCCTCCACAGTCTTCAGAACCCTACCTTTGACCCTGTAATCCACATTTAAATTAGTCCTACCAAAATGAATCACCTCACATTTATCAGGGTTAAACTCCATTTGCCATTTTTCAGCCCAGCTTTGCATCCTATCTATGTCTCTTTGCAGCCTACAACAGCCCTCCACCTCATCCACTACTCCACCAATCTTGGTGTCATCAGCAAATTTACTGATCCACCCTTCAGCCCCCTCCTCTAAGTCATTAATAAAAATCACAAAGAGCAGAGGACCAAGCACCGATCCCTGCGGCACTCCGCTAGCAACCTGCCTCCAGTCCGAAAATTTTCCATCCACCACCACCCTCTGTCTTCGATCAGACAGCCAGTTACCTATCCAATCGGCCAACTTTCCCTCTATCCCACACCTCCTTACTTTCATCATAAGCCGACCATGGGGGACCTTATCAAACGCCTTATTAAAATCCATGTATATGACATCAACCGCCCTACCTTCATCAACACACCTAGTTACCTCCTCAAAAAATTCTATCAAATTTGTGAGGCACGATTTGCCCTTCACAAATCCGTGCTGACTATCCCGGATTAATCCGCATCTTTCTAAATGGTCGTAAATCCCATCCCTAAGGACCTTTTCCATCAATTTACCAACCACCGAAGTCAGACTAACCGGTCTATAATTACCAGGGTCATTTCTATTCCCTTTCTTAAACAGAGGAACAACATTCGCCACTCTCCAGTCCTCTGGCACCATCCCCGTGGACAGCGAGGACCCAAAGATCAAAGCCAAAGGCTCTGCAATCTCATCCCTCGCCTCCCAAAGAATCCTAGGATACATTTCATCAGGCCCAGGGGACTTATCGACCTTCAGTTTATTCAAAACTGCCAATACATCCTCCCTCCGAACATCTATTTCCTCCAGCCTATTAGCCTGTAACACCTTCTCTTCCTGAAAAACATGGCCCCTCTCCTTGGTGAACACTGAAGAAAAGTATTCATTCATCACCTCGCCTATCTCTACTGATTCCATACACAAGTTCCCACCACTGTCCTTGACCGGTCCTAACCTCACCCTGGTCATTCTTTTATTCCTCACATAAGAGTAAAAAGCCTTGGGGTTTTCCTTGATCCGACCCGCCAAGGACTTCTCATGTCCCCTCCTAGCTCTCCTCAGCCCCTTTTTCAGCTCGTTCCTTGCTAACTTGTAACCCTCAGTCGAGCCATCTGAACCTTGTTTCCTCATCCCTACATAAGCTTCCCTCTTCCTTTTCACAAGACATTCCACCTCTTTTGTGAACCACGGTTCCCTCACTCGGCCATTTCCTCCCTGCCTGACAGGGACATACCTATCAAGGACACCCAGTATTTGTTCCTTGAAAAAGTTCCACTTTTCATCAGTGCCTTTCCCTGACAGTTTCTGTTCCCATCTTATGCCCCCTAATTCTTGCCTAATCGCATCATAATTACCTCTCCCCCAATTGTAAGCCTTGCCCTGCCGTCCGGCCCTATCCCTCTCCATTGCAATAACAAAAGACACCGAATTGTGGTCACTATCTCCAAAGTTCTCTCCCACAACCAAATCTAACACTTGGCCCGGTTCATTTCCCAGTACCAAATCCAATGTGGCCTCACCCCTTGTCGGCCTATCCACATATTGTGTCAGGAAACCCTCCTGCACACACTGCACAAAAAGTGCCCCATCCAAACTATTTGACCTACAAAGGTTCCAATCAATATTTGGAAAGTTAAAGTCCCCCATGACAACTACCCTGTGACCCCCACACGTATCCATAATCTGCTTAGCAATTTCTTCCTCCACATCTCTATTACTATTTGGGGGCCTATAGTAAACTCCTAGCAACGTGACCGCTCCTTTCCTGTTTCTAACTGCAGCCCATATTACCTCAGTGTGCATATCCCCCTCAAAGTGCTTTTCCGCAGCCGTTAAACTATCCTTGATTAACAATGCTACTCCTCCACCTCTTTTACCAGCTTCCCTACACTTACTGAAACATCTATACCCCGGAACGTCCAACAACCATTCCTGTCCTTGTTCTACCCACGTCTCCGTAATGGCCACAACATCGTAGTCCCAAGTAGCAATCCACGCCCCAAGTTCATCCACCTTGTTCCGGATGCTCCTTGCATTGAAGTAGACACACTTCAACACATCTTCCTGTCTACCGGTACCCACCCTTGACCTTGATACCTTCCCCAATACCTCACCACCCTCAACACTGACTTCTGGACTACAACTCCTTTTCCCACTCCCCTGACAAATTAGTTTAAATCCCCCTGAAGAGCCGTAGCAAATTTCCCTCCCAGGATATTGGTGCCCCTCTGGTTCAGGTGCACCCCGTCCTGTTTGTAGAGGTCCCACCTTCCCCAGAACGTGTTCCAATTATCCACGTATCTGAAACCCTCCCTCCTGCACCATCCCTGCAACCACATGTTTAAGTGCACTCTCTCCCTGTTCCTCAACTCGCTAGTCCAAAGATGTGCGGGTTAGGTTGATTGGCCAGGTTAAAAATTGCCCCTTAGAGTCCTGGGATGCATAGGTTAGAGGGATTAGCGGGTAAATATGTGGGGTGGGATTGTGGTCGGTGCAGACTCGATGGGCCGAATGGCCTCCTTCTGCACTGTAGGGTTTCTATGATTTCTATGATCACGTGGCACCGGTAGCGTACCAGAGATGACCACATGTTTTGTCTTTGCTCTCAGCTTCCAGCCGAGCTCCCGAAATTCCTGTTTTAAATCCCCGTCCCTTCTCTTACCTATGTCGTTGGTACCAATGTGTACCACGACTTGTGACTGTTTCCGCTCCCCCTTAAGAATCCGGAAAACACAGTCCGAGACGTCACGGACCCTGGCATCCGGTAGGCAACAAACCATCCTCGAGTCTCTTTTGCTGCCACAGAACCTCCTATCTATCCCTCTAACTAACGAGTCCCCAATAACTATTGCCCTCCCGCTCTCCTCCTTACCCTCCTGAGCCACAGGGACGGACTCAGTGCCGGAGATCCTCTCACTGCGGCTCACCACTGGTATGTCGTCCCCCTCAACCGTATCCAAAGCGGAATACTTATTGCTAAGGGGAACGACCACAGGGGATCCCTGCACCGATTGCTTCTTCCCAGCCCCTCTCACCGTCACCCATCTATTTTCATTCCGCGGAGTAACTGTATCCCTAAAGCTTCTGTCTATGGCCATCTCTGCATCCCTAATGATCCTAAGTTCCTCCAACTCCAGCTCCAGTTCCCTTACACGGTTTTGGAGGAGCTGCAGATGGATGCACTTCTCACAGGTATAATCAGCAGGGACACTGACGTCGTCCCTCACCTCGAACATAGTGCAAGTAAGAGTTAACGTGTAGTTCCCGAGGGGAATGAAATAGGGCTTTCAGCGCTGGCCTTATCAGAGTCAAAAATAATACATTTAACAACATGAAAATAGAAAAACATGTCATCATTTTGGCAATCAATCAGTCTCTATAGCTCCCTCCTATATCCCTCAATTGTTGACCAGTATCGGATAAGTAAAATTATTAATTACAATTTTGTGTAACAACTGCATTACATTCAGTTACATGCCAGTTATTCGATTTTGTCCAGATGATCTGTCTGCTGCGGTCCTATTCACTGAAGTAGCAAATGTGACGAGGCCCCAAGTAGCAGCTGAGCAGCAGTACCCTGTAGTATAGACAAAACGCCTTCCAGCACTCAATTAGAATTACATCAATCACACCATTTCCATCTCTTCCTTCCTTACACCCTCTTGGTCCTTGTGTCCCATGACATGGGGTACTCTAGCGGCCCATTTACACTTGCATTTCATTAGAATATACATCAGTGCCAAGTCAAAATATTCCAATTGAGGCAGCACGGTGGCACAGTGACACAGTGTTTCGCACTGCTGCCTCTCAGCGCCAGGACCCAGGTTCGATTCCTGGCTGGGGTGACTGTCTTTGTGGAGTTTGCACCTTCTCTCCCTGTCTGCGTAGGTTTCCTCTGGGTGCTCCGGTTTCCTCCCACAGTCCAAAGATGTGCGGGTTAGCTGGATTGGCCATGCTAAATTGCCCCTTAGCATCAGGAGGACTAGCTTGGGTAAATGCATGGGGTTATGAGATAGGGTCTAGGGATTGTGGTCGGTGCAGGCTCAATGGACCAAATGGCCTCCTTCTGCACTGCACGGATTCTATGATTCAAATTTTGTGAATTAATTGAATTGCACTCAATATTCCAATTCCCTTTTTCTGTTTAAATTCTGATTTCTATCTTCTCAATTACTTAATTCTATTCAGTTTGTTTCATAATATCTTTAAAACAGAAATCGAATCTATTTGATTCCAGGCAGTAACCTATTTTTATTGCTTGTTCTTTGTCTTAAATAGCATCATTTTCAGGCAGCTCGCTTCCAGCACATTTTCCTACGTCAGAATTGTCCCAAATGCAAAACAAAACAGTGTTGTGGGCTTTCAAATGTCCAATAGTGTCAATCTTATTTCTTTTTTAAAAAAAATGTTGTTCCTACATCCACAGCTACAAGCTAAACTGTGTTTTTAGTTTATTATACCCTTAGAATCCCTTTTAATGTCTCTTTTATCATCAGTGTTGTTCTCATTATCCATCAAATGAATCTCACCTTTAATTCAGTCCTACCCTGTTCAACTATCAGCTCCCAAATAATGGCTCTTCTATTACCCTGTTCACTTCCTTATATGTCATCGACACGTCACATACATGGTCCTTTTCTTCAATGTTCATCTATCCCACTGGGTTATTTCTCTCATTCCTAACTATAAGAATCTGAGAGTTTGGTGGCAGGAACAAACTTTCCCATTGAGCCCGCCTTATATGTGATACAGTTTTCCACCTTCTCATATTCAAAATTTGCACCGAGGTGTGCTCTGTGTTTAGAACCATGTCTCCCAGCATTGTGATCGGGTCACTAAATTTGAACACCCACACCATACTGTCCAACTAGAATGCTGTTGGGTCACTAGAGCAGTGTAATAATTCCCATCATTATCTAACAGGCCTAAAGCCGGCACTGTTGCTAAAAGTTGATCAATAGTGGTGAATGCAACCTCGCACTCCCCTACCCATTCTATGTTTTGGACGTCCTCAGTAGATGCCCTCCCCCCTTTACTAGGTTTTGATTCGGGCTGATAAAGTTAAAGTTTATTTATTCATCACAAAAGGCTTATGTTAACACTGCAATGAAGTTACTGTGAAATTCCCCTAGTCGCCACACCCCAGTGCCTGTTCGGGTCAATGCACCTAACCAGCATGCCTTTCAGAATGTGGGAGGAAACTGGAGCACCCGGAGGAAACCCATGCAGACACGGGGAGAATGTGCAAACTCCACACAGACAGTGACCCAGGCTGGGAATCGAACCCGAGTCCCTGGCGCTGTGAGGCAGCAGTGCTAACCAGTGTGCTACCATTCCGATAGAAAACATGAGTCTTCTGCTATATTGAAAGTCTACAAATAAATTCTCAAATGTCTTGAAGCTACTGCAAATCTTACTTTATTTGCAGTCACCTGTAAAACAAAACACAAAGATCCATCCTGCTTGGGACAGAATGGGTTAATTAATTGGAACACATCTCACAATTCAAAACTTTCAAATTTTGCAAGTCCCAGTTCCTGCATAAAAGAAAATCTTCAGTTGTTAACAGACAAGGGTTAATTCTCTGCTAGTTGCAAAAGGGGCGATGTAAAAGATCTCAAATGGACGTCATTACGTCATCATATTTTCTTGAAATCGAGCAAGCATTCGGGACCTGGGACTAATTCCTTTCTCAGAATCTAATTCTAGAATTATCTTTTCATCGCCAATTGTATCAAGAATATATCTTTCAACCTGACAAAAAATTTTGATCCAACATTAGAACATAGAACATAGAACATTACAGCGCAGAACAGGCCCTTCGGCCCACGATGTTGCACCGACCAGTTAAAAAAAAAAAAAAACTGTGACCCTCCAACCTAAACCAATTTCTTTTCGTCCATGAACCTATCTACGGATCTCTTAAACGCCCCCAAACTAGGCGCATTTACTACTGATGCTGGCAGGGCATTCCAATCCCTCACCACCCTCTGGGTAAAGAACCTACCCCTGACATCGGTTCTATAACTACCCCCCCTCAATTTAAAGCCATGCCCCCTCGTGCTGGATTTCTCCATCAGAGGAAAAAGGCTATCACTATCCACCCTATCTAAACCTCTAATCATCTTATATGTTTCAATAAGATCCCCTCTTAGCCGCCGCCTTTCCAGCGAAAACAATCCCAAATCCCTCAGCCTCTCCTCATAGGATCTCCCCTCCATACCAGGCAACATCCTGGTAAACCTCCTCTGCACCCTCTCCAAAGCCTCCACATCCTTCCTGTAATGTGGGGACCAGAACTGCACACAGTACTCCAAGTGCGGCCGCACCAGAGTTGTGTACAGTTGCAACATAACGCTACGACTCCTAAATTCAATCCCCCTACCAATAAACGCCAAGACACCATATGCCTTCTTAACAACCTTATCTACTTGATTCCCAACTTTCAGGGATCTATGCACACATACACCTAGATCCCTCTGCTCCTCCACACTATTCAAAGTCCTCCCGTTAGCCCTATACTCAACACATCTGTTATTCCTACCAAAGTGAATTACCTCACACTTCTCCGCATTAAACTCCATCCGCCACCTCTCGGCCCAACTTTGCAACCTGTCTAAGTCTTCCTGCAAACAATCCTGTCTAAGTCTTCCTGCAAACAATCCTGCAAACAGTCTTCCTGCAAACAATTAATCCAACACAAGCTTTTCACAATCACTTCAAATATCCTGAATTTTAATTAACCCTACCAAATTAAGACAATCACATTTTCACACCTATTCCCCACCCCTCCAGCCTATGCTTAAAATTTGCACATTTAATTGCTTCCCATAAATCTGCTATTATAACCTAACACTGGCACGAGTTCAGAGCAATTTAAAATCACATCAACTGTCTGCTGAAATAGTTAACTTTTCCGCAGGCCCCAACCACAACTTAGCACACAATATAGAGCTAGCCACAGTTCATAAAATTTTAAACAAGTCACTTTCCACTTATTTAAATCAAAACACAAAAAATACATTCGGGTTTGAAGTGGGAAAAATATACAGATGGGTGCACATAAAATGGTTGCCTGGCACATAAACAGTCACCTGGGAAAGAGACATTAAACAGGCACTGACTTTCAGTACAGACAGCCACCTGAGATTAAAACATAAGGGACAGACAGCTATTCAAAGTTAAACATGCAGGAATCAAATCCTACAGGAAGCCAGCCAGGGCTTGAGGCACTCTTTAGGATAAGGACAATAGGGTTGGATAACGAGATTAGCTACAGGTGGGATCGGGAATACATAACTGCAGGAAAACCAATTACTTTAAATTACTATATGAATAGACCGAAACTAAAACCATTGATGGTCACTGACGAAGGAAATGTATCCATTCATAGAACAATGCGATGTTAACATGCTTATGTCTGTATCTGTCTGTATTTGTCTATAACGATATGTTAACAATCGGTCACCTACTTGATTACAACGATGTGATAATGGCTAGATGCCCAGTCCATCTATTGTGTAAAGGGTATAAAGATGGACTGCTCCTATTTCTAATTGAGAGAAGGTTTGCTGCTTGTTAGTGCCTTTTCTCCACGAAGCTTCATTAAAATAAAACTGTATTCTTGAAACCTTCAAGCCTGACTCAGTGGTACATTTCCCACAACAATTGGCGTAGTCAGCAGGATCCTATTACTGGTGAGATCGATTGGCCACGATCGGAGTCGGGGTAGAGGTTATTGAATCTGAGAGAGTCAGACAAGGTCAAGAATACAGTTTGCAAGGGGTTAAACTTAAGGGGTATTTGTAGTAATAAGTTTTGTTGTATATGATATAGTGATAAGTACTAACTGCTGATAGTGATAAGTAACTGTTGCTTGTGCTGACCGACAAGAGGACAAGGTAGTGCCTGTCTCAAAACCCTGCCTTAGACCGGCTGTTAAGAGGTGGAACCTCCCACGCGAAGGCCAGGAGATTGAAGTGGGTAAAGAGACACCAAGGGCACTTAGGATTGTGAAGCACAAGTGGCAGAGGTCGGTTAATATCAAACTCTGTAGTGGCAAACAAAGTAAGAAGTCTCACAACACCAGGTTAAAGTCCAACAGGTTTATTTGGTAGCAAATACCATAAGTTTTTTGGTACCAAATAAACCATGCTACCAAATAAACCTGTTGGACTTTAACCTGGTGTTGTGAGACTTCTTACTGCGCTTACCCCAATCCAACGCCAGCATCTCCACATCGTGGCAAACAAACGCAGAGTTGCCATCTGATTGCATGAAAGTTTGAAAAGTTGGGAACTGTACTGTCAATGTTGTGAAAAGCGGGGCGGAAAAGGAGCTTGATCAACTCTGACCTAAACCAAACTCCGGTGGAGAAGCACATTGCCAAGGTGGTAATAGTGGAAGTCGTGAGTATAACTTGAAACCCTGTAATGGTGGTGAAACATGGTGCTAGAGTAGTAATAGTGGCCAGGGGTAGTGAAGTCCCTACGGTAGAGAGCACACTTTACTCGGGAGTAATCATGGTCGGGGTTAGTGAAGTCTGCGAAATGGCAGGTAATGAAGTTAAAAGGGGACCTGCAGGATCCCTCATTGAAGTTTACATGACAGAAAGGAAAAAGTTAATAAGGAGAATGCAAAAGGATGGCTGGGATACTTCTCACACCTTACAGCAGCAGAGAAAGTTGATAGATAAGGAAAAGAGAAACAAGATAAAGAAGATAGGAGTAATGTTAATACATCAGTTAGCTGGTCTAATTGAGCAAGTAGTCGCCTCTACTAAGAAGTGGAGTGAAGATAAAGAAAGGATTAGAGAATTAGAATCCCGAGTGAGGGAACTGGAGAAGCAAAATCAGGTTTTAGAAGAAAAGCAATGGAGAGGGGAAACTGTTCCTCTACCTCCTTATGAGTCCACACAGCAGGGACCAACTGCTCCTTCAGAGGAGTGGGAAGCGCTAGAACACAACTTAGCGCCAGTAACCTGAGGGGGAACAAATGCGCGACCAAAGGCAACTTATCAACCCTTCACCCCAGGTGAGAGACAGCAGATAATGGCTTCCCTGGGTAAATTACAACCTAGGAGCGCAAACACTAAATTCTGGGAAGAATTAGACACAATCTGGGTAGGACACCAATTACACCTGAGAGACGTACACCAGCTGGTCAGGGCAGCCTGTCCAACGGATAAGTGGAGGCAGGTAGCAGGTGGACCCGCCGCTCCTCCAGCACAGGATTATAGTGGGGGACGGTGGACACATGCAGTTGCCCTAACATCAGAGATAGATGCCCAACAGGCACCCTTCACCCAGTTTAAAGCAGATTCAGAGGGTATTAGGGAATGCTCCCACTAACTGGAGCAGAATTACCACAACAAAACAGTTAAAAGGGGAAGGAGCTTCTGAATACGGGGAACGATTGTTCCAGGTATATCAAGAGTGCTCAGGACAAGGGATCCCAGGTCGAGGGGATCGAGCATTCATCCAGGCTTTTAAGGATGGACTCTCTAACGCTCACCAGGTCATCCTAAAAGTGGGAGTGATTATGTCCCAAGATTACGATGAATTGGTAGAGTGGGCTATCAGAGTACCGGGAGAAGAGAAATCCCAGGCAAGAACAAGGCTAGAAAGAGTAGCAGCCTACAGTAATGGGAATGGAACAAAGTCTAAACTTACTTGCCACAATTGTGGCCGGCAAGGACACTTTGTGAGGGATTGCGGGAGTCCACGGAAAGGGAACAGATTTGGGAACAGTGGGAAACATTGCAGCCACTGTAATAAATATGGACACACAGAAGCAGTGTGTTGGAATAAGCATCGGAAACCCCTGACCCGATCCATGAACACAGCAGAACCGGAGGAACCACAGGACCTCCGGGGTCAGCAAGATTGACGGTCGGCAGGGTCACAAGGGTAAGAAGGAGGGAAGGATTTACGTGTCAGCACTAGTTGGTGGCAGACAATGTGAGATGCTAGTGGACACAGGAGCGTCCATATCTGTCACCGACCTACTCTGACCCACGACAAATAAAATGATTTACCTGACCAGGATAGGAGGGAACAAAACACTCGCTTACCTGAACAAGACCACATTAGTAGAGATAAATCATCTGTATATACCAATGAGGTTTTATGTGTGCAAAAATAACGAGGGTACAATAATGGGAAATGATCTGATGAAAGAATATGAGATTCTGATAGACTGTGGAAAGGGAGAATTAATCTGGCCAAGACAGGACGGTCAGAAAACGAGAATAGGGAAACTTACAAGTCACCAAGAGAGTACAGAGAAGGTTTACCAGGATGTTGCCTGGTATGGAGGGTCTTAGCTATGAGGAGAGATTGGGTAAACTGGGGTTGTTCTCCCTGGAAAGACAGGATGAGGGGCGACCGAATAGAGGTGTATAAAATTATGAAGGGCATAGATAGGGTGAACAGTGGGAAGCTTTTTCCCAGGTCGGATGTGATGAACACAAGGGGTCACGGGTTCAAGGTGAGGGGGGCAAGGTTCAACACAGATGTCAGGGGGACGTATTTTACACAGAGGGTGGTGGGGGCCTGGAATGCACTGCCCAGCAAGGTGATTGAGGCGGACACGCTGGGATCGTTTAAGACTTATCTAGATAGCCACATGAACAGACTGGGAATAGAGGGATACAAAAGAATGGTCTCGTGGGCACATGAGCGGCGCAGGCTTGGAGGGCCGAAGGGCCTGTTCCTGTGCTGTATTGTTCTTTGTTCTTTGTACAGGGCGTTGGTGAGGCCACACCTGGAGTATTGTGTACAGTTTTGGTGTTCATATCTGAGGAAGGATGTCCTTGTTATAGAGGGAGTTCAGCGAAGGTTTACCAGGCTGATTCCTGGGATGGCAGGTCTGTCATATGAGGAGAGACTAAGTCAGTTAGGATTATATTCACTGGAGTTTAGAAGAGTGGGAGGGGATATCATAGAAACTTTTAAATTCTAACAGGGTTAGACAGGGTAGATTCAGAAAGAATGTTCCCGATGGTGGGAGTCCAGATCTAGAAACATAGAAACAGAAAAACTACAGCACAAATAGGCCCTTCAGCCCACAAGTTCTGCCGAACACATCCCTACCTTCTAGACCTACCTATAACCCTCCATCCTATTACGCTCCATGTACTCATCTCCCCTGTACCTTCCCCCAGCACGTTAAACCTGTGTCCTCTCCTAGCAAACATTTCCACCCTGGGAAAAAGACTCTGAGAGTCCACCCGATCTATGCCTCTCAACATCTTGTACACCTCTATTAGGTCTCCTCTCATCCTTCGTCTCTCCAAGGAGAAAAGACCGAGCTCCCTCAGCCTATCCTCATAAGGCATGCCACTCAATCCAGGCAACATCCTTGTAAATCTCCTCTGCACCCTTTCAATCTTTTCCACATCTTTCCTATCGTGAGGCGACCAGAACTGAGCACAGTACTCCAAATGGGGTCTGACAAGGGTCTTATATAGCTGCATCATTAACCACCTCCTCCACCTGCGGGGCCAATTTCAGAGTCCTATGAACCCGGACCCCAAGGTCCTTCTGATCCTCTACAGTACTAAGAGTCTTTCCCTTTATATTGTACTCCTTCATCCCATTTGACCTACCGAAATGGACCACGATGCATTTATCTGGGTTGAAGTCCATCTGCCACTTCTCCGCCCAGTCTTGCATCCTATCTATGTCCCTCTGTAACTTCTGACATCCCTCCAGACTATCCACAACCCCACCAATCTTCGTGTCGTCGGCAAACTTACCAACCCATCCCTCCGCTTCCTCATCCAGGTCATCTAGGGGTCATAGTTTGAGGATAAGGGGTAAACCTTTTAGAACTGAGGTGAGGAGAAATTTCTTCACCAAGAATGTGTGGAATTCACGACCACAGAATGTAGTTGAGGCCAAAACGTTATGTGATTTCAAGAAGAAATTAGATATAGCTCTTGGGGCTAAAGGGATCGAGGGATATGGGGGGGAAGCAGGGGAATCAGGATATTGAATTCATTGATCAGCCATGATGAAAATGAATGGCAGAGCAGGGCTCGAAGGGCCAAATGGCCTCCTCCTGCTTCTAGTTTCTATGTTTCTACCTCGAAACTATTAAGGTGGCCACAGTCACCACCAGAAATTGGCAATTAGAAACAGGAGGGTTCGGAGCCATCTGTGCCCCCATCCCCGGAGTATGGGCTAAAACGAAGTTAGATACCGGTTTGACAAAAACAGGCCCAATAAAGGTACCGGGACCGCAGCATAAGCCACACCGACAATACCCAATCAAACCAGAGGCAGAGAAAGCTGTAGTGGAGATGGTTAAAGGGTTAGTGGGAAGGGGGATTCTGAGAGAAACCACAAGCACCACTAACTCCCCAACATGGCCAGTGAGCAAGCCTGACGGAAGCTATAGGCTCACGATAGATTACACCGGACTCAATAAAGTCATGTCCAAATTGCATCCCATTGTAGCAAGCCCTTCGACAATCCTGAATGGGCTGTCACAGGAGCATAAAATATTCACAGTATTGGACATAGCCAATGGATTCTGGTCCTTACCATCGGATCCTGAATCCCAAGACAAATTCGCCTTTACAGTGGGAGACAAGCAGTACACTTGGACTCGTTTACCACAGGGATTCCACAACAGCCCCGCTATCTTCCATCGAGTAATGAGTGACATCCTGAACAGAGTAGAACTGCCAGAGGGTAGTACGGTCCTACAATATGTGGACAATATCCTGATAGCTTCAGAGTCCAAGTCAAGACATCAAGAAGCCTTATATTTAGTACTGAATGAATTAAAAGCCGCAGGTGATCCCCAAAAAGGCACAAATCGGGAAAGCACAGGTCCTGTACCTAGGACACCTTATATCCCAAGGACTTAAAGAAATGCCAACGGACTGAAAGAAGGCGGTACAACAAATGCCGCGACCCGTCACCGTAAGAGGGGTCAGAAAGGTGCTCGGACTATTCAACTATAGCCGGAGTTTCATCCCAGGGTTCGCAAAATTAACAGAACCCATACAAAGACTAGTCAAAGGGGGAAAACCAGCTTTAGATCCCGTAGAATGGGGACCCGAGCAGGAAGAGGCTTACACTAAACTAAAAACAGAATGATATCAGCCCCTGGACTAGGATTACCCGATTCTAATAAGGACGTCCGTATCCATTGTAGTAATGAGGGAGAGTTCTATTCCGCTAGGGTAACACAAGACCATGGTGACAGAAAGAGACCCATAGGATATTATTCCACAGCAGAAGGGCTGGTAGTCACCGGACTGCCAAGGTGCGTAGCCGCCTTGGATTGCACCGCCTGGGCTGTAAAGGTTAGTGAGCCAGTAATCATGACAGGGAATATAATCCTTCACACCAAACACACCTTGGTGGAAATGTTGAACACGGGAAAACTAAGGTCAGTCTCAAACATGAGAAGGGCTAAGTGGGAAGCTGTCCTCCTACCTCCAAGCAAGTCCATGATAATAATAACAAGGGATACAGGGAATAACCCAGCAGAAGGGATTATAGACGAAGGAGAGTCACACAATTGTGAAGAAATAGATAGGGACGAAGAAGAGGGTAAGATAAAGGATATACCCTTAATAACAGCTGAGGAGACCCTTTTTGTGGATGGGTCATGCGAATATGTGGAAGGATCACCCCGAACAGGGTGGGCAGTAGTGAATGACAAATTAGAGACAGTGAGGTCAGGAAGGATTGACGGAGGTCTATCCGCGCAAGTGGCAGAACTAGTGGCACTCACACAGGCACTAGAGTTATCTGAAGGTAAAATGGTGAACATCTATACAGACAGTCACTATGCATTCGGAGTCATACATGACAGCATGGGGAAGAAGAGGGTTCATAACTACAGGAGGGACCCCTATCAAGCACCAGCAAAGAATTGAGGCATTATTGAGAGCTAGCAAGAAACCTAGAGAAACCGCAGTAATCAAAATTAAAGCGCACCAGAAAGAGCCAGGAAGAGATAACCCGGACTGGTTAAATTTCAAAGGGAACCAAACCGCAGACAGGGCAGCACAGTTAGCCTCAGGACAGGAGACAATTGGAGAGCTGCCAATAGCAGCAACAGAACAGATAGGAGATGAAATAGATATTTGGGACTGACATGAGGATACCCCAAAGGAGGAAAAGGAGAAATGGAAAGCACAGGGAGCAGTCAAAGGGACTGATAACATTTGGAGACAGGAAGATAAGATAATAGCACCAGAGTGCATACAAAGCACCCTATTGGAACTACGTACATGTGGGTAGAGAGGCCATGATAACTAGTATAGGAAAGGAATGGTGGTGGAAAGGAATGGGAAGTGATATAGCCCGACACTGTCACCAATGCGTGACGTGCGCGCAACTCAATCTGGTAGACCCATAAAAATTAAGATGGGACACCAGCCGAGACCAAAGGGACCCTGGGAACATCTGCAAATAGATTTCACAGGGCCACTACCACAATCCCATGGCAAAACTTATTGTCTGGTTATTATAGACCAGTTCACCAGGTGGGTAGAAGCATTCCCTCCTACAAATTGTACTGCTACCACGGTGGCTAGGATATTGGCAGAAGAGGTATTCCCTAGATGGGGTGTACCCCTACAAATCGATTCGGACCAAGGGACACACTTCACTGGAAAGGTGGTAAAGACAGTATGCCAATTAATGGGGATCAAACAAAAATTTCACATCCCTTACCACCCACAGAGTTCTGCAATGGTGGAACGTATGAATAGAACACTGAAAAATGCATTAGCTAAAGCCATACAAACATTGGGAAAAATGTGGACAAAGGTATTGCCCACTATACTAATGAGATTAAGAGCTACCACAAACCGGACAACCGGATTAACCCCTTATGAGCTAACGACAGGATGGGCGATGCAATTACCCGAAAACATCATAACAGGTGGGACCGATGTAGGTTCCACTAAAAGATAAAATCAGGAGATATGTTCTGGAACTAAGCACTCAGCTAAAAGGGATGCGCAAATTGGTAAAGGACAATCAGGAAATAAAAGACGCAGAGAGAGAGCTTGAAATGCTCCCTGGCGTCCCAACAGCGGGAAGTCGAGTCCCAGTAAAAACATTACCTGACAAACCAGGATTTGCACCAAAATGGAATGGGCCATATAAAATTATAATTAGTGGAGACACCTGTGCCTATATAGACATAAGGGAAAGGTGTCTCGAAACACTGGATACAGCTAAAATTGCACAAGGGAACAGATAGGTAATTAAATTGATGAACTAACGAAAATGCTTTCCTCAACACAGGCAAAGACTGCAAGCAAGAACGACTGGCGGGCACGGGTTGATAGATAATATAACTTGTAAAGATTATATGAATTATAGTGTTAGGTTTGATATTTGACTGTTGCTCTATCTCCTTTATGCTTGCATTGGAAAAAGAGAGGATCAGACAAGCTATGAAAGCGTTTATATGGAGTAAGGGGAAATATGAAGACATAAGGCAGCAAATTAGAGGAGTAAATTGGAAGGAGGTATTCTCAGGGAAATGTACTGAAGAGAGGTGGCAGTTTTTCAAGGAATGTCTGTCTAGAGTTCTACAGGACAACGTTCCAAGCAGACAGGGAGGTGTTGGTAGGTTAAAGGAACCGTGGTGCACGAAAGCTGTGTGGGACCTAGTCGAGAAGAAAAGGAAAGCATACAAAAGTTTCAGGGAGCTTGGCGAAGATAGGGATCTAGATGAGTATACGGCTTGTAGGAAGGGACTAAAGAAGGAAATTAGGAGAGCCAGAAAGGGTCACGAGAAGACCTTGGCAGGTAGGATTAAGGAAAACCCTAAGGCATTCTATAAATGTGTGAAGAGTAAAAGGATGAGACATGAAGGAATAGGGCCTATAAAAGGTGAAGGCGGGAAAGTCTGTACAGAACCAGTAGAAATGGCAGAGGTGCTTAATGTGTATTTTGCCTCGGTTTTCACAGAGGAGAAGGACCTGGTTGGCTGTACTGTGGGCTTGCGGTGGACTGAAAAGATTGAGTATGTGGACTTTAACAAAGAGGTTGTGCTGGAATCATTGAATGGCATCAAGATAGATAAGTCGCCGGGTCTGGATGGAATGTACCCCAGGTTACTGTGGGAGGCGAGGGAAGAGATTGCACAGCCTCTGGCGATGATCTTTGAGTCGTCAATGGAGATGGGAGAGGTGCCGGAGGATTGGAGGATTGCGGATGTGGTTCCTAATTTCAAGAAGGGGAATAGGGATAGCCCAGGAAAACACCGACCGGTGAGTCTAACTTCAGTGGTTGGAAAACTGATGGAGAAGATCCTGAGGGACAGGATTTATGAGCATTTAGAGAGGTTTAGTATGCTCAAGAATACTCAGCATGGCTTTGTCAAAGGCAGATCGTGCCTTACGAGCCTGGCATTTTCTTCGAAAATGTGACTAAACAGATTGACAAAGGGAAAGCGGTAGATGTGGTTTATATGAATTTTAGCAAGGTGTTCGATAAGGTCCCCCATGCAAGGCTTCTCGAAAAAGTGAGAGGGCATGGGATCCAAGGGGCTGCTGCCCTGTGGATCCAGAACTGGCTTGCCCAAAGGAGGTAGAGAGTGGGTAAAGATGGGCCTTTTTCTAAATGGAGGTCGGTCACCAGTGGTGTGCCCCAGGGATCTGTTCTGGGACCCTTGTTGTTTGTCATTTTCATAAATGACCTGGATGAGGAAGTGGAGGGATGGGTTGGTACGTTTGCTGACGACACGAAGGTTGGTGGGGTTGTGGATAGTCTGGAGGGATGTCAGAAGTTACAGAGGGACATAGATAGGATGCACGACTGGGCAGAGAAGTGGCAGATGGACTCCAACCCAGATAAATGCGTCGTGGTCCATTTTGGCAGGTCAAATGTGATGAAGGAGTACAATATAAAGGGAAATACTCTTAGTACTGTAGAGGATCAGAAGGACCTTGGGGTCTGGGTCCATAGGACTCTACAATCGGCCCCGCAGGTGGAGGAGGTGGTTAAGAAGGCGTATGGTGTGCTGGCCTTTATCAATCGAGGGACTGAGTTTAGGAGTCCGGGAATAATGACACAGCTATATAAGACCCTCGTCAGACCCCATTTGGAGTACTGTGCTCAGTTCTGGTCGCCTCATTACAGGAAGGATGTGGAAATGATTGAAAGGGTGCAGAGATTTACAAGGATGTTGCCTGGATTGAGTAGCATGCCTTATGAGGATAGGCTGAGGGAGCTCGGTCTTTTCTCCTTGGAGAGACGTAGGATGGGAGGAGACCTAATAGAGGTATATAAGATGTTGAGAGGCATAGATCGGGTGGACTCTCAGAGGCTTTTTCCCAGGTGGAAATGGCTGCTACGAGAGGACACAGGTTTAAGGTGCTGGGGGGTAGGTATAGGGGAAGTGTTGGGGGGAAGTTTTTCACACAGAGGGTGGTGGGCGAGTGGAATCGGCTGCCGTCAGTGGTGGTGGAGGCAAACTCAATAGGGTCTTTTAAGAGACTCCTGGATGAGTACATGGGACTTAATAGGATGGAGAGTTATAGGTAGGTCTAGAAGGTAGGGATATGTTCGGCACAACTTGTGGGGCTGAAGGGCCTGTTTTGTGCTGTAGTTTTTCTATGTTACTATGTTGCGAATATGTATGTAATCACATATGTAACTGTACTACTTTGCGTTGTCGCGACTGTAAACTTAACTGGATTGGAGGATAACTTTTTTTACAAAGCTCACATACATTTACATGGGAATCGAACTGTATGTTACCCGTTAGCACAATCAGTAGAAGCCCTATTTGTAGCCACCCCGGGTGGACCCCTCATGACTTATATACTGTAGATACATCAGATACACCCTGTAAGGGACAAATTGGCAAATATAAAAGAGGTATACAGGGGAGATGTGTGGGACTTGTAAACCCCACAGATCCTGTGTGCAGGGGGTTCCAACAAGTGGGAGGAAAAGCTTGTTCAGATACTGCAAGCTATCCGCTTTGTTTTACGGGGCAGGGATGGGGATGTGCCTATGCCTTGGTCCCCAAGAATGATTCCTGCGTACAGACACAGTGTGTCCGTCAACATTGCCGGGTTAATAAGGGACAGTTTACTTGCACTTGTGATGAACAGAAATGCCTGAATATAACCGCGGGAAGACAGCTTATTTGTGACAGTGCAATGGAACTCACGTAAGCTCAGCCAAATGGACATACCCATTTGATACTTACCAGGTGGTGGGATCAAACGGGGAGTCAAGTAAACCGAACAATTGGCAATATGAACAAACTCATAATCAAGACACTAAATGTTATCAGGCTAAGAAGGGATATGTGTTCCTCTTCAATGGTACTTACATGACAGAAACACCAAACCTCCCAAACCGTTTTTCAATAGGATCAATAGGACCACTGACTGTTCCATGCCCTCAGAAGGGGCATATTCGGAGGAGAATAGTAACTCAGGCTATCAGCAAAGGATTCAGTGCTGACTGGGAAGCCCCGGGCACAATGGGATCCTCACAGGGATATGGGTTCCTTGGAGCCTTATCTCTGGGGGGCGGGGGGGGGGGGGGGGGGAGAGGCAGCAGGAGTGATTAGTGCAAAGAATAGGAATCATATTGTTTGTGGACTAACAGTCCTGGGAAACAGCACTTCAAAAGCACTGGAGGCTGTTAACCAAGAAATGGCTGAACTGAGGTTATATGCACAGCAGACACGATACGCAGTGGACTATCAGTTAGCACAACAAGGGGGAGTGTGTACAATTATAGGCAATAAATGCATAACCCATGTCACAGACGAATCCTATAACATTACACAGGTCATCAATAGCATCAGAGAACAACTTGATAGCTTCAGACAGGAACCCAAGAAAGGAAGTAACTGGCTGGAATGGCTAGTGGGGGGGGGGGGGGGGGGTCCTGGGAATCTTTCTTATTACATGGATTGGTCATACTCATCTCAATTGTAATTTTCTGTTGTCTAATTGTTGGATGCCTAAAAGTCTGTTGCAAGGTGATGGTGACAAGAATTGTGCCAGGAGCCAGTGTATACATCGAAGAAGAAACCCTGATGAAGATCCCCAAAGACATCAGAAGAAACGAAGAAGGAAAGAAGAACAACAAATAATTATACATATAAAAATTATTGGTCTAGGGATTAGTGAAACTCATAATCCGACCAAAAGTGGGGACTGAAGTGGGAAAAATATACAGATGGATACATGTAAAATGGCTGCCTGGCACATAAACAGTCACCTGGGAAAGATACATTAAACAGGCACTGACTTTCAGTACAGACAGCCACCTGAGATTAAAACATAAAGGACAGACAGCTATTCAAAGTTAAACATGCAGGAATCAAATCCTACAGGAAGCCAGCCAGGGCTTGAGGCACTTGAGGATAAGGACAATAGGGTTGGATAACGAGATTAGCTACAGGTGGGGTCGGGAATATATAACTGCAGGAAAACCAATTACTGTAAATTACTATATGAATAGACTGAAACTAAAATCATTGATGGTCACTGACGAAGGAAATGTATCCATTCATAGAACAATGCGATGTTAACATGCTTATGTCTGTATCTGTCTGTATTTGTCTATAACGATGTGTTAACAATCGATCACCTACTTGATTACAACGATGTGATAATGGCTAGATGTCCGGTCCATCTATTGTGTAAAGGGTATAAAGATGGACTGCTCCTATTATCTAATTGAGAGAAGGTTTGCTGCCTGTTAGTGCCTTTTCTCCACGAAGCTTCGTTAAAATAAAACTGTATTCTTGAAACTTTCAAGCCTGACTCAGTGGTACATTTCCCACAACAGGGTTGGAGCCAAGTGAGTGAATTTGGTCTTGAAATCCCAGAATTCCCACTCACCTGAAGAAGGGGCTTGCAGCTCCGAAAGCTTGTGTGGCTTTTGCTACCAAATAAACCTGTTGGACTTTAACCTGGTGTTGTTAAACTTCTTACTTGAAATCTCTGCCAGTTAAAAACACAAGAGATAAAACAAATTCTAAAGTAAAGGCATCACAATTTCTTCAGATGACAACAAAGGAAAGAGCGCATGATCCCCTCTAAGCTTTAAATACTTACTTATCACAATTTGAACCTAGGATTATTCAAAGTGCAAATTGGTTACTTCAAACTCTAATTGATATACTTTGAATTTAAAATTTCAATTTACTTCCAAAAGATGTGTAAAAGTAACTTCCCACACATATATTACATATATATATCCTATGAGATGTATATCTCTTGAGAACAACCACGGCCATCGATTATAGCTAAGATTAAGGAATTTCAAAAACTTATCTCATTTCAATTTACATTTTAATCTAATCCAATTCCCATTCGATTTTATCAAACGCACTATTGTAAAATCACAGTTCCGGGAAAAACTTGAAAGCAAGCAACATAACAAATACATCCACATAAGTACTTTATTAAACACACACAAACACAAGTAGAAACTTCCAACACTCATTCCACAGCATTTTCCTTTCATTCAATCTCAACATTCTAAACTGAATTGAAAATAAAACATCCAAAGAAAATAAAGACAATAGATTAATACAGTAGCCATTATTCTTCTTCCTTCCTTCCAAAATTCAAAAACAAGAGTAAATTCGAGAAATTTTAAACTTAGATTTTAACAGGTTAGACATATTTTCAGCTCCTTTGAGGTTAAACCATAGTGTAAAGCATGGCATTTATTGCCTGCAATAAATACTGTAAAATAATAAATAATGGCTTTAACAATTCCCGTTCTCAATCTAATGCAACACAATCAGCTGCATTCAATGAGCAACCAGACCACACAAACACTCTGAAATACAAAAACTACCCAAATTATCAGCTCAACTTCAGGTTTTCTCGAATCAGTCTTTTTTTTTGCATCTTGCCAATTAATTTACAATATTTCCTTGGTGAGTTGAGAGAACATAGTTCCTTTCTCTCTCAATTCTGTAACTCCACACTGCTCACTACCCCCTGATATTAAAAAGCAAAGTCTCAAAACACCTGATCAAAGTCCAACAGGTTTATTTGGAATCATGAGCTTTCGGAGCGCTGCTCCATCATCAGGTGAGTAATTTTGAAATTCAGGTCTTTGTGATGTTAGTGAGGGCTCGAGCTCCTGCCTTCTACCCCATATGGTCTGTTTTAATGTCGTTCATGGGCATAGCATTTTCTAACAATGCTAGACTATCTATTGGTGGGGGCCAGTTAAGTCCGCATTTGGAACTACGTTCAGTGATGGGATTCTTTGAAATATTCATTCCTTCCCAATCAACAGCATCTTCTGGTAATTCCATGCACTCCTTGCGATTAATAGTTATAGGATTCACAGGATTCATCAGATCAGGGAAAATTCTAAGGGTACTAAAGGATTAGGTGTCTCTGGAAAAGTGGGTGGTGGTCCCCAGTCAACCCCACATGCAAAACGGGCATTCTCTTCCAGGTACAATCCACAACCCACTCCAGAATCACCAACTCCCTCAGACTCAACTGTCCCAAATACAGACACCATCCCTATCTGTATTGGCAACTGAGATTTTAATTTATTAATCTCCCACTGGAACTTGGAGTAATCAGAACTTCAATTCCTTTCACTAACTTGATATACTTTTAACTGACTCATAGACTATATATTACCTCATTCTTTTGTTCCCACTTTTCTACATAGCTACAAATTTTCTTTTAATTTCTCAACTAATTTTCTCATAATTTTGAACTAATTTTTCAACTTCATTTTATTTTTTTAATGCTCAATCACTATTGTTTGTATCAAACTGCCCTCAGGTCCCCACTGGAGATCCCCTGCTTGCAGACCAGCCATCATCATTCCATTGCACAGCCCTTGTCCCGTCTTTCCTGTCGCACGGTATATTTTTCACTCTGCTAATCAGGGCAATACAAAAGTCCATCTTTGTTCCCCCTCCCACTAAGTGCGACGTATTTACTCAGTAATACCTATGTCCGCAGCTCCCCTCCCCCGCCCCTTTTGTTCGGGTCACTCAGTTTATGGTTCCAGTAGCCTGACACTTGATTCCTCTATCTACCAGGCAGTAAATGAAATGATAGGAGATGCATCCCACCGCTGGAATCTGGTGAAAGACCCTGCTTGCAGTACCAATCTGTAGGAGTGTTTGCAGAGACTATGTATTATGCTGACTTTCATGTGGAGGATTCCCTGTCATAATTATGGCTCAGCTCACACAAAGACTCATACAGACAGCACTCTGGTAAAAGACATTCTTTATTTTCCAAGCTTGGTCAATGTACGATGGAGAGAGATTTGGGGCAGTTTCAAAACATCTCAGAGATTACATCACTCTCAGTACTACAATTATACAATTTTCAAAAGCTATTTATCTACCCCAACTGAATATGAGCGAATCATTATTAGCATAGATTATATATCTTGGCCAATAACATTTACCCTATGACAGCATGGGACTACATGATCAGTTTATCGACCTTAAGGGTCTTTCACACAGTCTCCTGATACTTTCGAGACCCTCTGTTGCATGGTTTCTTTCAAAGTATTGCCAAAACTTTAGCTGAATACAAAGACTCGCGAATGCAGTATCCTGGTGAAAGACGTTCTTTATTGACCAATGCATGTTGGGAGAGACAGTATTGGGCAAGCCAACATGTCTCTGAATGACAATGCATCCATCAATAATAATTATACATTTTCCAAATTCAATCTTCTCACTCAGTGGTTTGATATGAACCAGTCATCATTAGTACGAATCAATCGTTGGTAATAAATGTCATATACCCTGGCCAATCGCATTCCACCCTCTGACAGCATGGGAATTTATTGGTCCATTGAATCTGGAAGCTCCTGCCCCTTGTCGCCTCGCAATCGCGACACACAAACCCTAAAGTTCAAAGGTAGCTTTCCCACTGTCTCTTAGCAATTTCTATGATGCAAATCATGGGGTCAAGAGTTCTGGTTCTCATGTTTGTGTAGCACTTTATAATCAGAATGAATTCCTCTATTCATATTAAGTTTCAGAACACTACTTCCCTCGACTTGCACTGATAAAAGCTCTGCTCTGAAACTGCATTGTTCTAAAGAATGTGGCCTGTCTCACTTAGCTTTCTTCCCATTATGCCTTAGGACAACCTGCTTTTGGCCAAGGTGTACAGATCATAAAAATACATGTTTAAAATCACAAATATACATTTAAATCTTTAACTGTGGTTATATGTGTTTCTATGCAGGCAGAACAATCCGTGATTCTTATCCTAAATTAATCCAATCAGTTCTCAGTAGTCTTTATTAGCATTTTGAATTCCAGATTAGTTAAAATTCTCTAACATATGTTGAAATTCTCCAACACCTTCTTATTGGTGCGATGTGTATCCCATTCATTAGAACTGTCTGGAAACCCCTGGTAGCTCCTTGGTTCAATGTGTATTCTATTTATTAGGACTGTTTGGCCCTTGATAAGTGTTGTTTTTCCCTTTGCTCAGTAGCTGCATTGTTTAAGGAATGTGGTTCTTTTTACTGAACTACGTCCCATCATGTCTTATGAGCATTGTGTTCTTAGCCAAGGTATATGATCATAAGAATCCCTACAGTGCAGAAGGAGGTCATTCAGCCCATTGAGTCTGCACTGACCACAATCCCACCCAGGCCCTATTCCCTTAACCACACATATTTATCCTGTTAATCCCCAGAACACTATGGTCAATTTATCATGGCCAGTCAACCTAACCCGCACATCTTTGGAGTGTGGGAGGAAACCGGAGTACCCGCAGGAAACCCACGCAGATGCGGGGAGAACATGCAAACTCCACACAGACAGTGACCCAAGGCCAGAATTGAATCCGGGTCCCTGACAGCAGTGCTAACTAATATGCCACCGTGCTGCCTTTAATTAATATTAATGCTTTTAATACAGAATATGTTTTCAAAAATACATGTTTAAACAGTGGTTATAGGTTCCCCTATGCAAACAGTATTTTTCAGGCACTTTGTAACTTCTCTATACTCTATTCACTTTGATCTAATCTACTCTGATCTGTTAGTCGTTAGTCTCAAGTTATTCTAAATTTCCCTCTGACATATGTCTACCTAATTATATCCTTGAGCACGTATTTTCTGTCCTTGTCTACCAACCTCCAGACACAAGTACGATAGATATATGCCTGACCAGTGGTGTATCAACCTCCTTTGTCTGTTGTCCCTTGTCATAACAGATACTGACAAGTACATGTCAATTGATGTTTTCTGCGTATAATGTGTGACTGAAACCTTCCCTGTAATTGAGAGTTTTATGGTCCTTGACTCTTACCTATTTCTGCTTAGAAATGACATCTGGTTTCTCTGAGCTTCCCTGTCTTTGAGAATTTAGCAGTTGATGTCATTTATAAACTTGTATGATTATTAACCCTTTCACTAACATCAAGCTTTGACCTGAGAACTTGCGATGAATCAAATAAACAGCGAGCTAAAACTCACCAAATATTTGTCAGAATCATTCAGAAAGCTTCGGGAACTGGACGAAAGATTGAAACGATTCAAGTAACCAACTGGTGGTATGATATTTGGAATTGGGATACAAATGTACGGATACACCTGTGGATAAGAATTGCTTCAGACATTGTGATTATTGGTACCATTATGATTTTGATACATCAGATGGATACGTTGATTATGTTTAAACATTAGAAGGTTGAGATGGAAGGGGGGTTAATCACTTAACTGTGTCCATTCTGGGATGCCAAATGCTGACCCTCAGACTAGGTTAATTACTGACGTTGCAGACAAGGAATTGCTTAGATATTTTGTACAACTTGTTCCAAATGTTTAAGACACAAGATAAACACTGAACTGCTCCTTATTCCATTTGTTAGAGTATTACTTGTTACAATGAATCACAAGACTTACAGCTTGGATCCAAATACTACCCATTGCAATGTGAGGTGATCAGTCTCCCTTCTTCTGAGTCCTGGACCCAGGGCTTCCTTTACACGATGGTTGTTCCTGCAGGTCCTCACTGTGGAGGCTCCCAGTCTCTCCATTTTCATCCAGTTTCTCCCAGCATCGAGAATGTTCTTAGCCACGTACACCCATTACCTGGGTCAGTTTGCCAGTTGCAAACACAGGACATCTGCTCTCCTTGTTCTTATCTGTCCTTGCTTAGCAATCTTCACATCAGCAGCAAGTTTCATGTCGAGTACATCTTATCACACACTGCTTACTCAACAGGCTGCTTCAGCAACGACAGCTGTTTTCACAGCCCCTGTGAGTGTAAGATTGGATACTTTTCCCATCATGCTTTGGGATATGTAGCATTTAGCCATCTGGTTACATTCTGTATTTATTTTAGATCTACCTGTAATGGTAGAAAAAACACTATTTACTATCCAGGATAAAATAAATGTCCTTCATCATCAGCTTTTGTGGATCATTTCAGTGGAAATGTGCTCTCCCAGGCTCAAAGAGCATCAGCCCACTGGAAGCAAAGTTCTGAGACTGGCCAGTCCAGCAGAAAGAAACCCTCCGACCCTCCCACTTCACCAACTGTCAGAATGAACATGGTTCAGTCCTGGATGTGATTAACAGCAGCAATAACAGCAGAATCCAACCTCTTATCAGTTGTGAACTCGCTGGTGTGCCAGCAGGCTGGATGACTGAGTGAATCCCTTCCCACACACAGAGCATGTGAATGGCCTCTCCACACTGTGAACCTGTTGGTGTCGCCGCAGGGCAGATGACGATCTAAACCTCTTTGTGCAGTGAGAGCAGCTGAAGGGCCTCTCCCCAGTATGAACTCGCCGGTGTATCCGCAGGTCGGATGACGTTCTAAACCTCTTTGTGCAGTGAGAGCAGCTGAACGGTCTCTCCTCAGTGTGAATGCGCTGGTGTGCCCGCAGATTGGATATCGTTCTAAACCTATTTGTGCACTGAGAGCAGCTGAACGGTCTCTCCTCAGTGTGAATGCGCTGGTGGATCATCAGATCCTGAGATCTTTTGAATCCGCTCCCACAGTCAGAACATTTAAAGGGTCTCTCATTGCTGTGAGTGACATTGTGACTGTGCAGGCTGGATGACTGAGTGAATCCCTTCCCACACACAGAGCAGGTGAATGGTTTCTCCTCAGTGCGAACTTGCTGGTGTGTTAACAGTTGAGATGAATTGTTGAATGCTGTCCCACTTGTCGAGCAGGTGAATGGTTTCTCCCCAGTGTGAACTCGCTGGTGTTTCATCAAATTGGATGACTGAGTGAATCCATTCCCACATACAGAGCAGGTAAATGGTCTCTCCCCAGTATGAACTCGCTGATGTACCCACAGGTTGGATGACAGAGCAAATCCCTTCCCACACACAGGGCAAGTGAATGGTCTCTCCCCGGTGTGAATGCGTCGATGAATTTCCAGCTTAGATGGGAACCTGAATCCCTTCCCACAGTCCCCACATTTCCACTGTTTCTCCATCTGCAGATGTCCTTGTGACTCTTCACAATAATAATCAGTTAAATCTCACACAGAACACGGGTACAGTCTCTGCCCGCTGTGAATGCTGCATTGTCTTTTCTGTTTGTATAACTCTTTAAAGCTCTTTCCATAGTCAGCGCACTGGAACACTCTCACTCAGGTGTGTGTGTGTCTCGCTGCATTACCAGTCACACTGATATTTAAAGTTTTCTGAAGCAGAAAGAACAGAGGAACATTTGTTGTTCTGGATTCGAAGCCTGATGATAATCATGTCCTGATGACAGAGTGATGGTCAGATCTTGATGTGACGTTAGGGTTGAGGTTTCCGTCTGTAAATCTTCACCTTCTGATATCCTGTAAAAGGAAGTTACAAAATTCATCAGCGTCAGTACAGGATAGAAATTCAGAACAGACAATTCTAGTTTCTATGGAACATTCTTTCCTCTCTCATTCTCCAAAAGCTGTAAATCTCCATCCCTCACACTCTCCCTCCATTCTCACTCTGCTGTATCTAATATTCACCCTCCCAATTCTCCTGAAGGTGCTGATTGAGGCTGATTGACAGATCCATGCTCATTGCTTCCTGTCCTGGACATAGAGAGCTGAAATTTTGCATGCAGGCTGCCAGACAGATATATGTCTCTATGACTGGACTAAAAATGTGTGGAATACACAGACTGGATTCACTTCCTTTCCCTTCGGTTGCTGCAAGTCCCCAATTTCCCCCAGAATGAGAAAAGAAATGGAAAGGGGGAAACATTGATTTCCTCACAAGTGTTGCCCTCTTTTTAGGTCAAACCAAATAAACAAACTCAGATTAAGTCAGGACAAAGTAAAAAGGGCAGCTCCCCAAAAGGAGGGGGAACAGCCCGAACAGAAATCAAAGTACAAAGGAAACTTAAAAACATCAAATTAAAATGTGATTATTAGGGTCAATAACACACCCCAACCCCTGCGGTGCCCAACGGGCGCGGAAGGCGTCAACCGCGCCCGTGGACACCGCAGGCTCCCTCTCCAGGGACACCCGGCCGCGAACGTAGGCGCGGTAGAGGGGCAGACAATCAGGATGGACGGCCCCCTCGATCGCCCGCTGCCTGGACCGGTAAATGGCGCGTTTCGCCAGGCCCAGGAGTAGGTTCACGAGGAGGTCGCCATCCCGACCCTCCCCTCTCCGCACCGGGTGTCCGTAGATCAGGAGCGTGGGACTGAGGTGCAGACAAAACATCAATAAAAGGTTCTTTAGGAAAACATAAAGGGAGTGCAGCCTAAGACACAAAACATAGACATGGTCCACGGACTCCACAAGGCCACAGAAAGGGCAGTCTTCGGAGCCCGTGAACCAGTGAATCCTACGGTTGTGTGGAACTGCTGCATGCATCACCCTCCACCCCAGATCCCCGACGTAATTGGGGGAGATCCCTCCGTAGAGGGACCTCCAGTGGGGACCTCCGCCGCCCGGCGGCAACAAGGCCCGCCAAGGTGTATCCAGGCGACAGGCGAGGAGGCGGTAGTGGAAGGTGTGCAGCAGCAGCCCGCACAGGAAACGCCTCCGCGCGGTAGAAAAAGGCACGGAGGACATTTCCGCGAGGCGGCTCAGGCTGTGGGGCACCTCACCCAGGGAGGGGGGTTGAGGCTTTGGGCCAATGTGGAATTCTGTCCGAACAGGGGAACACTCGGGCGGGATCCCACCGCACGCCTGCGCCGCTTCGAGTTTGCGTGCAGTTTCGGGGCCGAGCACGACCGTCCTAAGGTCTAGGATGGCTTTGGCCGCGCGCCAGACGGACACCCCCGCGCGCTCAGCCAGCACGCGGGGACTCATCCAGCCTGCCCCTCCGCCATCGAGCATGTCCCCGATTCTGGTCACCCCGGCGTCCACAGCCCCCCTCTCCGCCAGCCACCTGAAGTCAGACGGCTGGAGGAGCGGATTCCTGAGCAGCGGCTCTCGCATGAGAGCCGCTACTCCTGACAGGGGGAGCTGCGTCGTGAGGCGACCGTGTTCCAGACAGTGAGGAGGTCCTGGTAAAAGACGGGCAACTCCTGCAGGGTGGTCGAAACACGCCCCAGATCGATATGCAGGAGCTGCACGTCATAATTGAGGCCTGTTGATCCTGGCGGAGGACACGGCGGAGTACACCGCCTGGCATTCTCGCATCTTCCGCAGGTCAGCCGGGTCCGTGAACATGAGGAGCACGTCATCGGCGTAAGCTGACAAGACCACCCCTACGTCCGGTCCGCGCAGGCCAAACCCGATAACCTCCTCCGCAAGAGGCGCAGGAATGGCTCCACGCATACGGAATACAGTTGGCCGGACAAGGGGCAGCCCTGCCGTACTCCTCTCCCAAAGTGAAGGGGCGCCGTCAGGGACCCGTTAACCTTAATCGGACACTCTGCGGCAGAGTACAGTAATCGGATCCGGGCGACAAAATGCGTCCCGAACCCGAATGCCCGCAGAGTCCCGAGTAAATACTCGTGCTCCACCCTGTCGAACGCCTTCTCCTGAGCTAATGACAAAAAGGCGCCCGACAGACCAGCCCTCTGGGAATGATGGATTAGGTCCCGGACCAGGTGGAGGTTATCGTGCATGCAACGGCCCGGGACCGTGTAGGACTGGTCAGGGTGGATCATGTGGTCCAGCACGGATCCAAGGCGTGAAGCCATAGCCTTGGCAAAGATTTTGTAATCCGTGCTGAGGAGGGAGACCAGGCGCCAGTTCTTTAGGAGATAGATCCCCCTTCTTGGGCAGCAGGGCAATGACGGCCCTGCACCACGAAAGGGGCATCTCCCCGGTAGCGACACTCTCCCCCAGGACCCCCGCATAGTCGCTCCCCAGGACGTCCCAGAACGCCCTGAAGAACTCTACTGTCAGCCTGTCCAGCCCCGGGGCCTTGCCCCGGCTGAGGCCATTGAGGGCGTCGGTCAGTTCGGCCATGGTGGTAGGGGCCTCAAGCCTGCCGACGCCCTCCGGGCTGACCTGCGGCAGGTCCTCCCACAGAAGTCTGCGGGCAACCTCGCTGGATGGATCCGGAGAGAAGAGCGAGGTGTAATATTCCCGGGCAATGGCCCGGATGGCCTCCGGATCCGAGACGGGGGAACCGTCGTCGGCCAGCAGCGCAAGGAGCTGCTGACGGTTAGCCCGCCCTCTTTCCAGCGAGTAGAAGAAGGGGGAGCCGCAGTCCAGGTCCACCTGGAACTGGAGCCGCGACCTCACGTACTGGCAAGCTGCAGGTCCCGCAGCGCGCCCTTCTTCTCACTGTACTCCGAACACAGGGCCGGGTCCGTGTCGGGCAGACTGAGACGTGCCTCCAGGTCGAGCACATCCTTCTCCAACTCCTCGAGCCTGGATTTCCACCTCTTTGTCGACCCCCTCGCGTACTCCTGACAGAAGGTACGGACGTGAGTCTTGCCCACATCCCACCATAGCCTCAAGGAGGGGAAGCCTCCCCGCTTCCTTCTCCAGCCGGCCCAGAATCGACGGAACGAGTCCAGGAAGTGCTCGTCCTCCAGCAGCGTGTTGTTAAAGTGCCAGTACGCGGACCCCTGCCGGACGCGAGACGGCACAAAGTCCGCCCACACCAGGCTGTGGTCCGTGCACGACACCAGCCGCATGGAGGCCGAAGACACGCCGGACACGTGCGCCCTCGAAATGAAAAGGCGGTCGAGCCTGGACGCTCCGACTCCAGGCCTCACGTAAGTGAAAGCTCTGGAGCCAGGATGCAGATGTCTCCAGACGTCCACCAAGTCGTGGGTCCCGAGCTGGTCCCGCAACTTCACCATCGCCGGGGTGCGCAGCCAGAGGCCGGTGCGGTCTCGTGCCTCGAGGGTGCAGTTGAAATCCCCCCCGAGGATAATGCATTCGCCCCCCGCGATGGTGTCGAGATGAGCGGACACTTTCTCGTAGAAAGTCGTTTGCTGCGGTCCGCCGGTTGGGGCGTAGACATTCAGCAAGTGAATGACCACGCCCCCCTCACGGACCGTCAAGTGCAGCAACCGGCCTGGCACCGGCTCCTTGACCCCCAAGATCTCTGGCTTATAATGTGGGGCCAACAAGATAGCCACCCTGCTCGAAGCGAGCGTGAGGTGGCTCATGTAGACCCCCCCCTCGCCACTCCAGGAGCCATTGGGCTTCCTCTCCCGGAATGGTGTGGGTTTCCTGCAGGAAACACACCGCATACTTCCCGTCACGGAGGACCGAGAAGTTCTGGAACCTGCGGTGTGGCTCACTGCTGCCGTTGATGTTGAGGCTGGCTATAGTCACCTTCATGTCAGCAGTTTTGTGCCACCGTCACCACTTATCTAGGTGTTTGGGGGAGCGCTGGCGCAATAATCACCAGTCCGCTCCCCCGCTTTTCGAGCCCGTGGAGGAACCGCAGTACCCAGCGCCGCTCTATTTTCTCCAGGCCCGCGGAGGCATGCGAGCATGCCCTCACGGACCGGACGAGCCGCGCCAGGTCCGGCCAGCGGCCGAGGGCTGGCCGGATGATGTCCGAGCGACCAGAATGGCTGCGGAGAAAGACCCTGAGTTCCCTGGAGGGGATGAGGGACGACTTGGTGGGGAGCACGAGGGAGGCCCCGCCTCGCCCTGGGCAGACTCTGAAAGTGCCCCCGTGCCCTCCACCGAGTCGCTGACCTCTTCAGGGCGGTCACCCCTCGACTCTGAGTCCCCCGCCGCAGGACGTACGGCGGGCAGCACGGAGCCGCCAACTAGCCCCAACTCCTCCCCGATCCCACCCCCAGGATTGGAGGAGGATGGGTTTCCCTGGGGCTCACCTTCCCCGGTTTGCGGGCCCCTGTGCGACGGCGGCCCAGTCGCCCCCTCCGCCCCAGATGCTTGGACACCCCCCAGGTCCGGTGTAACCTCCGGATTGAGGTTGGGGATGCCCCGCATCCAAGGTCGGGACGGAGTGGACGAGTGGACCGTTTCCTCGCCGCCGCCGCACGGGGACACGAACATTGGGGTGTTGCCCCAATACCCCGACATACAGAAAAAGAATTCAGTGGTGTAATTGGCCGGGTGGAACGGAGCCGCGGGGGCCCCGCTGCCACCCAGTCTCGGGGAGTCTTCGCCGGAGGACTGAGGCAGCACGCGTTTGCTTTTGTACTGTGCCTTGCCCCCTTTTTTCTGGGGACAAGGCACAAAGACAGGTGGGGGCACGGCAGAAGATGATTCACAAGGGGGGAGGGGCACGCAAACCTCAAACTCTACGGTACCCGAGGGGCCCCGCCTCTTTTTGTTCACCTGCCCTCAGGCAGGCGAGGCCCCTCGCCCTCCGCCCCTCTTCACCTTGCCGCACCCCCCCCCGCCCCCCCTTCACGTCCCCCCGAGGTGGTGGCGTTGCCAGTTTTGCCGGCCTGGGGTTGCCAATCCCCCCATGCTCGGACCCGTGATCTCGGGCATCTGCGGCGCCGGGCCCAGCACTAGGCCCCGGAAGGGGGGGGGGGGGGGCGCAGGTGGAGACTGAGGTAGTCCCCGAGCCAGCTGCCGGGGTGGCTGGGGTATGTTGGGGGCCGGAGATCCAGTACCCCCCTTCTCCTTTGTTGCGCCGGGTTCACGCCGGGCATTTTGGCCGCGCGGAGGCTCTGCTCTCCCCCCCCCGCCGGCAGCTGAGGTGACAGCTGCTGCCGGCGTGGCCTCCCCTCGCCGGGGGGGGGGGGGGGGGGGGGGGCAGATGGTACTCGTTTGGGGGGAGAGGGGGCTGCGGCGCCAGCTGCGGTCGCCTTGGGTTGGTGGTCGGCGGCCTTGGAGACGGGGCAGTTCTTTCTCACGTGCCCTGCCTCCTTGCAAGCATGGCACCGCACACCGTCCGCGGACCAAAAGACGCGGTATGTAATCCCTTCGTGGGAGATGTTAAACCCTCCCTCCAGTACCTCCTCCCGGGCCAGGCGGACAAAAACCTGGCGCCGGAAGGAGTAGATGTGTCGCAGGGAGGGGTCCCGAAGGCCAAGCGGGATCGGCACCACCCCGGACCTGACCTCCCCCAGTAGATGGAGGTGGGGGAGGAGGAGCTCACTCGGTAGGAAGGGCGGGACGTTCGAGATTATGATCTTATGGGTGGTGACCTCCAATGGGTCCACCGCCAGGAACGTCCCGCCCACCGTGAGCCCCCTCTCCAGGACGAGGTGGACCGCCCGCTCGGCCTTTAAAAAGAATACGGCCCGGCCGTACATCTTCGAGGCCGCAACAATTGCTGAGGGGCCGACAACCCCAGCCATTGCCTTCACGCAGGCCTCGATGGACATGTCGGGGTGGGCGTAGCACTTAACCCCGAGCTGCCTCGTTATCAAAGAAAATGGCGGCAGGGCCTTGAGAGCGGCGGGGGCTCTGGAAGCTGCCACGCCCGCATAGGTGGGCCGAGAAGGCCCTGCCACCGGCGACGCTGGTGATGTCGCCATCATATCTAGGGAGTGCTACGCCCACCCCGAGACTGCCTAGATGTACGGCAGGACGTATATGAGGGGGGGAAAATAAGGGAGGGTGGGGTAGGTGGGTAGGGTCCAGATGCTCTCTCCCCGGAGTGAGAGAGGGAGAGAGGAGGTCGGAGGAGCAGGAGGAAGACGAGGGGCAAGGCACGGAGGGGGGGGCGGTGCCCCAGTCAGGAGGAAAAAAAGGGAGGGGGTGCCGGTCTTGGGGGCTGCAGCAGTGGGTGGGCGACTTTGGTTTTCCAGCCTATCGGGCGCACAAAGTTTACAAAGTCCACGAGGTCTTCACCACCCCCACTGCAGATGGAGAAGGATGGTTTGGAACGCCTTCAGCACCCCCCTCCCCTCCTCGTCCTCTCTTCCTCCCTCCCTCCGGGGAGAGCGCACCCTCCAGAGACCGGACGGCAGGCAAGCAGGCCAGGCGGCAGGCAGGCAGGCCAGGCGGCAGGCAGGCAGGACAGACGGCAGCCAGGTGAGAGGCAGGCCAGACGGCAGGCAGGCAGGCCAGACCAGACGGCAGGCAGGCTGGCCAGACCAGACGGCAGGCAGGCCAGACGACAGGCAGGCAGGCAGCCAGGACAGACGGCGGCCAGGACAGACGGCGGCCAGGACAGACGGCGGCCAGGACAGACGGCGGCCAGGACAGACGGCGGCCAGGACAGACGGCGGCCAGGACAGACGGCGGCCAGGACAGACGGCGGCCAGGACAGACGGCGGCCAGGACAGACGGCGGCCAGGACAGACGGCGGCCAGGACAGACGGCGGCCAGGACAGACGGCGGCCAGGACAGACGGCGGCCAGGACAGACGGCGGCCAGGACAGACGGCGGCCAGGACAGACGGCGGCCAGGACAGACGGCGGCCAGGACAGACGGCGGCCAGGACAGACGGCGGCCAGGACAGACGGCGGCCAGGACAGACGGCAGCCAGGACAGACGGCAGCCAGGACAGACGGCAGCCAGGACAGACGGCAGGCAGGACAGACGGCAGGCAGGCAGGCCAGACGAGAGGCAGGCCAGACGGCAGGCAGGCAGGCCAGACCAGACGGCAGGCCGGCCAGACGGCAGGCAGGCCAGACGGCAGGCAGGCCAGACGGCAGGCAGGCCAGACGGCAGGCAGGCCAGACGGCAGGCAGGCCAGACGGCAGCCAGGCCAGACGACAGCCAGGCCAGACGACAGGCAGGCAGCCAGGCCAGACGACAGGCAGGCAGCCAGGCCAGACGACAGGCAGGCAGCCAGGCCAGACGACAGGAAGGCAGGCCAGACGACAGGAAGGCAGGCCAGACGACAGGAAGGCAGGCCAGACGACAGGAAGGCAGGCCAGACGACAGGAAGGCAGGCCAGACGACAGGAAGGCAGGCCAGACGACAGGAAGGCAGGCCAGACGACAGGAAGGCAGGCCAGACGACAGGAAGGCAGGCCAGACGACAGGAAGGCAGGCCAGACCAGACGGCAGGCAGGCCAGACGGCAGGCCAGACGACAGGCAGGCAGGCAGGCCAGACGACAGGCAGTCAGGCCAGACGACAGGCAGGCAGGCACCCAGACGACAGGCAGGCAGGCACCCAGACGGCAGGCAGGCAGGCACCCAGACGGCAGGCAGGCAGGCACCCAGACGGCAGGCAGGCAGGCCAGACGGCAGGCAAGGATGCCAGACGACAGGAAGGCAGGCAGGCCAGACGACAGGCAGGCAGGCAGGCCAGACGACAGGCAGACAGGCAGGCCAGGCGACAGCCAGACAGGCAGGCAGGCCAGGCGACAGCCAGACAGGCAGGCAGGCCAGGCGACAGCCAGACAGGCAGGCAGGCCAGGCGACAGCCAGACAGGCAGGCAGGCCAGGCGACAGCCAGACAGGCAGGCAGGCCAGGCGACAGCCAGACAGGCAGGCAGGCCAGGCGACAGCCAGACAGGCAGGCAGGCCAGGCGACAGCCAGACAGGCAGGCAGGCCAGGCGACAGCCAGACAGGCAGGCAGGCCAGGCGACAGCCAGACAGGCAGGCAGGCCAGGCGACAGCCAGACAGGCAGGCAGGCCAGGCGACAGCCAGACAGGCAGGCAGGCCAGGCGACAGCCAGACAGGCAGGCAGGCCAGGCGACAGCCAGACAGGCAGGCAGGCCAGGCGACAGCCAGACAGGCAGGCAGGCCAGGCGACAGCCAGACAGGCAGGCAGGCCAGGCGACAGCCAGACAGGCAGGCAGGCCAGGCGACAGCCAGACAGGCAGGCAGGCCAGGCGACAGCCAGACAGGCAGGCAGGCCAGGCGACAGCCAGACAGGCAGGCAGGCCAGGCGACAGCCAGACAGGCAGGCAGGCCAGGCGACAGCCAGACAGGCAGGCAGGCCAGGCGACAGCCAGACAGGCAGGCAGGCCAGGCGACAGGAAGGCAGGCCAGACGACAGGAAGGCAGGCCAGACGACAGGAAGGCAGGCCAGACGACAGGAAGGCAGGCCAGACGACAGGAAGGCAGGCCAGACGACAGGAAGGCAGGCCAGACGACAGGAAGGCAGGCCAGACGACAGGAAGGCAGGCCAGACGACAGGAAGGCAGGCCAGACGACAGGAAGGCAGGCCAGACGACAGGAAGGCAGGCCAGACCAGACGGCAGGCAGGCCAGACGGCAGGCCAGACGACAGGCAGGCAGGCAGGCCAGACGACAGGCAGTCAGGCCAGACGACAGGCAGGCAGGCACCCAGACGACAGGCAGGCAGGCACCCAGACGGCAGGCAGGCAGGCACCCAGACGGCAGGCAGGCAGGCACCCAGACGGCAGGCAGGCAGGCCAGACGGCAGGCAAGCAGGCCAGACGACAGGAAGGCAGGCAGGCCAGACGACAGGCAGGCAGGCAGGCCAGACGACAGCCAGACAGGCAGGCCAGGCGACAGCCAGACAGGCAGGCCAGGCGACAGCCAGACAGGCAGGCAGGCCAGGCGACAGCCAGACAGGCAGGCAGGCCAGGCGACAGCCAGACAGGCAGGCAGGCCAGGCGACAGCCAGACAGGCAGGCAGGCCAGGCGACAGCCAGACAGGCAGGCAGGCCAGGCGACAGCCAGACAGGCAGGCAGGCCAGGCGACAGCCAGACAGGCAGGCAGGCCAGGCGACAGCCAGACAGGCAGGCAGGCCAGGCGACAGCCAGACAGGCAGGCAGGCCAGGCGACAGCCAGACAGGCAGGCAGGCCAGGCGACAGCCAGACAGGCAGGCAGGCCAGGCGACAGCCAGACAGGCAGGCAGGCCAGGCGACAGCCAGACAGGCAGGCAGGCCAGGCGACAGCCAGACAGGCAGGCAGGCCAGGCGACAGCCAGACAGGCAGGCAGGCCAGGCGACAGCCAGACAGGCAGGCAGGCCAGGCGACAGCCAGACAGGCAGGCAGGCCAGGCGACAGCCAGACAGGCAGGCAGGCCAGGCGACAGCCAGACAGGCAGGCAGGCCAGGCGACAGCCAGACAGGCAGGCAGGCCAGGCGACAGCCAGACAGGCAGGCAGGCCAGGCGACAGCCAGACAGGCAGGCAGGCCAGGCGACAGCCAGACAGGCAGGCAGGCCAGGCGACAGCCAGACAGGCAGGCAGGCCAGGCGACAGCCAGACAGGCAGGCAGGCCAGGCGACAGCCAGACAGGCAGGCAGGCCAGGCGACAGCCAGACAGGCAGGCAGGCCAGGCGACAGCCAGACAGGCAGGCAGGCCAGGCGACAGCCAGACAGGCAGGCAGGCCAGGCGACAGCCAGACAGGCAGGCAGGCCAGGCGACAGCCAGACAGGCAGGCAGGCCAGGCGACAGCCAGACAGGCAGGCAGGCCAGGCGACAGCCAGACAGGCAGGCAGGCCAGGCGACAGCCAGACAGGCAGGCAGGCCAGGCGACAGCCAGACAGGCAGGCAGGCCAGGCGACAGCCAGACAGGCAGGCAGGCCAGGCGACAGCCAGACAGGCAGGCAGGCCAGGCGACAGCCAGACAGGCAGGCAGGCCAGGCGACAGCCAGACAGGCAGGCAGGCCAGGCGACAGCCAGACAGGCAGGCAGGCCAGGCGACAGCCAGACAGGCAGGCAGGCCAGGCGACAGCCAGACAGGCAGGCAGGCCAGGCGACAGCCAGACAGGCAGGCAGGCCAGGCGACAGCCAGACAGGCAGGCAGGCCAGGCGACAGCCAGACAGGCAGGCAGGCCAGGCGACAGCCAGACAGGCAGGCAGGCCAGGCGACAGCCAGACAGGCAGGCAGGCCAGGCGACAGCCAGACAGGCAGGCAGGCCAGGCGACAGCCAGACAGGCAGGCAGGCCAGGCGACAGCCAGACAGGCAGGCAGGCCAGGCGACAGCCAGACAGGCAGGCAGGCCAGGCGACAGCCAGACAGGCAGGCAGGCCAGGCGACAGCCAGACAGGCAGGCAGGCCAGGCGACAGCCAGACAGGCAGGCAGGCCAGGCGACAGCCAGACAGGCAGGCAGGCCAGGCGACAGCCAGACAGGCAGGCAGGCCAGGCGACAGCCAGACAGGCAGGCAGGCCAGGCGACAGCCAGACAGGCAGGCAGGCCAGGCGACAGCCAGGCAGGCAGGCCAGGCGACAGCCAGGCAGGCAGGCCAGGCGACAGCCAGGCAGGCAGGCCAGGCGACAGCCAGGCAGGCAGGCCAGGCGACAGCCCGGCAGGCAGGCCAGGCGACAGCCAGGCAGGCAGGCCAGGCGACAGCCAGGCAGGCAGGCCAGGCGACAGCCAGGCAGGCAGGCCAGACGACAGCCAGGCAGGCAGGCCAGACGACAGGCAGGCAGGCCAGACGACAGGCAGGCAGGCAGGTGACAGCCAGGCAGGCAGGCAGGCCAGATGACAGGCAGGCAGGCAGGCCAGACGACAGGCAGGCAGGCAGGCCAGACGACAGGCAGGCAGGCCAGACGACAGGCAGGCCAGACGACAGGCAGGCAGGCAGGCCAGACGACAGGCAGGCAGGCCAGATGACAGGCAGGCAGGCAGGCCAGACGACAGACAGGCAGGCAGGCCAGACGACAGGCAGGCAGGCAGGCCAGACGACAGGCAGGCAGGCAGGCCAGACGACAGGCAGGCAGGCAGGCCAGACGACAGGCAGGCAGGCAGGCCAGACGACAGGCAGGCAGGCAGGCCAGACGACAGGCAGGCAGGCAGGCCAGACGACAGGCAGGCAGGCAGGCCAGACGACAGGCAGGCAGGCAGGCCAGACGACAGGCAGGCAGGCAGGCCAGACGACAGGCAGGCAGGCAGGCCAGACGACAGGCAGGCAGGCCAGACGACAGGCAGGCAGGCCAGACGACAGGCAGGCAGGCAGGCCAGACGACAGGCAGGCAGGCCAGACGACAGGCAGGCAGGCAGGCCAGACGACAGGCAGGCCAGACGACAGGCAGGCAGGCAGGCCAGACGACAGGCAGGCAGGCAGGCCAGACGACAGGCAGGCAGGCAGGCCAGACGACAGGCAGGCAGGCAGGCCAGACGACAGGCAGGCAGGCAGGCAGGCCAGACGACAGGCAGGCAGGCCAGACGACAGGCAGGCAGGCCAGACGACAGGCAGGCAGGCAGGCAGGCCAGACGACAGGCAGGCAGGCAGGCAGGCCAGACGACAGGCAGGCAGGCAGGCCAGACGACAGGCAGGCAGGCAGGCCAGACGACAGGCAGGCAGGCAGGCCAGACGACAGGCAGGCAGGCAGGCCAGACGACAGGCAGGCAGGCAGGCCAGACGACAGGCAGGCAGGCAGGCCAGACGACAGGCAGGCAGGCAGGCCAGACGACAGGCAGGCAGGCAGGCCAGACGACAGGCAGGCAGGCAGGCCAGACGACAGGCAGGCAGGCAGGCCAGACGACAGGCAGGCAGGCAGGCCAGACGACAGGCAGGCAGGCAGGCCAGACGACAGGCAGGCAGGCAGGCCAGACGACAGGCAGGCAGGCAGGCCAGACGACAGGCAGGCAGGCAGGCCAGACGACAGGCAGGCAGGCAGGCCAGACGACAGGCAGGCAGGCAGGCCAGACGACAGGCAGGCAGGCAGGCCAGACGACAGGCAGGCAGGCCAGACGACAGGCAGGCAGGCCAGACGACAGGCAGGCAGGCCAGACGACAGGCAGGCAGGAAGGCCAGACGACAGGCAGGCAGGTCAGACGACAGGCAGGCAGGCCAGGCGACAGGCAGGCAGGCCAGGCGACAGGCAGGCCAGGCGACAGGCATGCAGGCCAGGTGACAGGCAGGCAGGCAGGCCGGACGACAGGCAGGCAGGCTGGCCAGACGACAGGCAGGCAGGCCGGACGGTAGGCAGGCAGGCCGGACGGTAGGCAGGCAGGCAGGCCGGACGGTAGGCAGGCAGGCAGGCCGGACGGTAGGCAGGCAGGCAGGCCGGACGGTAGGCAGGCAGGCAGGCCGGACGGTAGGCAGGCAGGCAGGCCGGACGGTAGGCAGGCAGGCAGGCCGGACGGTAGGCAGGCAGGCAGGCCGGACGGTAGGCAGGCAGGCAGGCCGGACGGTAGGCAGGCAGGCAGGCCGGACGGTAGGCAGGCAGGCAGGCCGGACGGTAGGCAGGCAGGCAGGCCGGACGGTAGGCAGGCAGGCAGGCCGGACGGTAGGCAGGCAGGCAGGCCGGACGGTAGGCAGGCAGGCAGGCCGGACGGTAGGCAGGCAGGCAGGCCGGACGGTAGGCAGGCAGGCAGGCCGGACGGTAGGCAGGCAGGCAGGCCGGACGGTAGGCAGGCAGGCCGGACGGTAGGCAGGCAGGCAGGCCGGACGGTAGGCAGGCAGGCAGGCCGGACGGTAGGCAGGCAGGCAGGCCGGACGGTAGGCAGGCAGGCAGGCCGGACGGTAGGCAGGCAGGCAGGCCGGACGGTAAGCAGGCAGGCAGGCCGGACGGTAAGCAGGCAGGCAGGCCGGACGGTAGGCAGGCAGGCAGGCCGGACGGTAGGCAGGCAGGCAGGCCGGACGGTAGGCAGGCAGGCAGGCCGGACGGTAGGCAGGCAGGCAGGCCGGACGGTAGGCAGGCAGGCAGGCTGGACGGTAGGCAGGCAGGCAGGCCGGACGGTAGGCAGGCAGGCAGGCCGGACGGTAGGCAGGCAGGCAGGCCGGACGGTAGGCAGGCAGGCAGGCAGGCCGGACGGTAGGCAGGCAGGCAGGCCGGACGGTAGGCAGGCAGGCCGGACGGTAGGCAGGCAGGCAGGCCAGACGGTAGGCAGGCAGGCAGGCCGGACGGTAGGCAGGCAGGCAGGCCGGACGGTAGGCAGGCAGGCAGGCCGGACGGTAGGCAGGCAGGCAGGCCGGACGGTAGGCAGGCAGGCAGGCCGGACGGTAGGCAGGCAGGCAGGCCGGACGGTAGGCAGGCAGGCCGGACGGTAGGCAGGCAGGCAGGCCGGACGGTAGGCAGGCAGGCAGGCCGGACGGTAGGCAGGCAGGCAGGCCGGACGGTAGGCAGGCAGGCAGGCCGGACGGTAGGCAGGCAGGCAGACCGGACGGTAGGCAGGCAGGCAGGCCGGACGGTAGGCAGGCAGGCCGGATTGTAGGCAGGCAGGCCAGGCAACAGGCAGGCCAGACAACAGGCAGGCCGGGCAGGCCAGGCAAGGCAGGCAGTAGCTCACCTCCCTCCTTCCTTTCCCCTTCCCTTACTCCTTCCTCCCCGCAGGGAGCCAAGAACAAACAGACAAACAAAAACAAAACAAACAAAACCAGACGTCTTAGAACATAGAACAGTACAGCACAGAACAGGCCCTTCGGCCCACGATGTTGTGCCGAGCTTTGTCTGAAACCCAGATCAAGCTATTTCCTCCCTATCATCCCGAAGTACTCCATGTGCCGATCCAATAGCTTCTTAAATGTTCCTAAAGTTCTGACTCCACTATCCCTGCAGGCAGTCCATTCCACACCCCAACCACTCTCTGAGTAAAAAACCTACCTCGGACATCCTTCCTATATCTCCCACCATGAACCCTATAGTTATGCCCCCTAGTTACCGCTCCATTCACCCGAGGAAATAGTCTTTGGACGTTCACTCGATCTATCCCCCTCATCATCTTATAAACCTCTATCAAGTCTCCTGTCAACCTCCTCCGCTCCAAAGAGAAAAGCTCAAGTTCCCTCAACCTTTCCTCATAAGACCTACCCTCCAAACCAGGCAGCATCCTGGTAAATCTCCTTTGCACTCTTTCCAGTGTCTCCACATCCTTCTTATAGTGAGGTGACCAGAACTGCACACAATATTCCAAATGTGGTCTCACCAAGGTCCTGTACAGTTGCAGCATAACCCCACGACTCTTAAACTCAAACCCCCTGTTAATGAACGCCAACACACTATAGGCCTTCTTCACAGCTCTATCCACTTGAGTGGCAACCTTCAGAGATCTATGGATATGAACCCCAAGATCTCTCTGTTCCTCCACATTCTTCAGAACCCTACCTTTGACCCTGTAATCCACATTTAAATTTGTCCTACCAAAATGAATTACCTCACATTTGTCAGGGTTAAACTCCATTTGCCATTTTCAGCCCAGCTCTGTATCCTATCTATATCTCTTTGCAGCCTACAACAGCCCTCCACCTCATCCACTACTCCACCAATCTTGGTGTCATCAGCAAATTTACTGATCCACCCTTCAGCCCCCTCCTCCAAGTCATTTATAAAAATTACAAATAGCAGAGGACCAAGCACTAATCCCTGTGGCACTCCGCTGGTAACCGGTTTCCAGTCCGAAAATTTTCCATCCACTACCACCCTCTGTCTTCTGTTAGATAGCCAGTTACTTATCCAATCGGCCAAACTTCCCTCTATCCTACACATCCTTACTTTCTTCATAAGCCGACCGTGGGGGACTTTATCAAACGCCTTACTAAAATCCATGTATATGACATCAACTGCACTACCTTCATCTACACACTTAGTTACCTCCTCAAAAAATTCAATCAAATTTGTGAGGCAAGACTTGCCCTTCACAAATCCGTGCTGACTATCCCGGATTAAGCTGCATCTTTCTAAATGGTCGTAAATCCTATCCCTAAGGACCTTTTCCATCAACTTACCGACCACCGAAGTAAGACTAATCGGCCTATAATTACCAGGGTCATTTCTATTCCCTTTCTTAAACAGAGGAACCACATTCGCCATTCTCCAGTCCTCTGGCACCATCCCCGTGGACAGTGAGGATGCAAAGATCAATGCCAAAGGCTCTGCAATCTCATCCCTTGCCACCCAAAGAATCCTAGGGTATATTTCATCAGGCCCAGGGGACTTATCAACTTTCAGTTTATTCAAAATTGCTAGTACATCTTCCCTCCGAACATCTACTTCCTCCAGCCTATCAGCCTGTGACACCCTCTCTTCCTCAAAAACATGGCCCCTCTCCTTGGTGAACACTGAAGAAAAGTATTCATTCACCACCTCTCTTATCTCTTCTGACTCCATGCACAAATTCCCACTGCCGTCCTTGACCGGCCCCAACCTCACCCTGGTCATTCTTTTATTCCTCACATAAGAGTAAAAAACCTTGGGGTTTTCCTTGATCCGAACCGCCAAGGACTTCTCATGTCCCCTCCCCGCTCTCCTAAACCCTTTTTCAGCTCATTTCTTGCTAACTTGTAACCCTCCATCGAGCCAACTGAACCTTGTTTTCTCAACCTAACTTACGCTTCCTTCTTCCTCTTGACAAGACATTCCACCTCTTTTGTGAACCATGGTTCCCTCACTCGGCCATTTCCTCTCTGCTTGGCAGGGACATACCTATCAAGGACACGCAGTATTTGTTCCTTGAAAAAGTTCCACTTATCATTAGTGCCTTTGCCTGACAATTTTTGTTCCCATCCTATGCTTCCTAATTCCCGCCTGATTGCATCATAATGACCTCTCCCCCAATTGTAAACTATGCCCTGCCGTATGGCCCTCTCCCTCTTCTCTTCTTGAACAAACTGAAAATTAAAGTGTGTTACTCACAAAACAAAAAAGAAAGTCCAAAGTTTCTGCCCGGTTCTGACCCGGGTCTTCCGCGTCTCCAGCGAACGCGAAGCCACTTCACCACAGAAATCAAATTCTCAGGTGTTGCCCTCTTTTTAGGTCAAACCAAATAAACAAACTCAGATTAAGTCAGGACAAAGTAAAAGGGGCAGCTCCCCAAAAAGGAGGGGGAACAGCCTGAACCCGAAATCAAAGTACAAAGGACCAGAGAAGGGAGTTTGAGTCTGAAACTCGTTGGCTAACTTCCGCATTGTGATGTCATAATGGAGTCCTGCCTGAATCAACCAGTAGCAATCACTCTGCTCCGCGGCATGTCTCCGGGTTCCGGTGCCCTGCTCCTCCTCCCCTGCGCCAAGGTTTGACGGCTCCAGCCAGAGCAAGAAGCCGCTCGGTGATCTCCCCTTCCCCCACAGCCCGGGACTGCGCATGTCGAAGGGAGAGGGGAAGCTGCGCATGTGCGGGAGAGCCCACTCCCGCTAGCCTTCATGCTGAAGTCTTGACCAATGGGAAGAGCTGGAGGACCGGAAGAACTCTGGTCCTCCAGCCGATTAGAGCGTGGGCTTTGTGTGATTCAGCTTCAGACAGACTGAAACTTGCTCCTGCGGCCAACATCTGTGAGTAAAACACTTTATTTTCTCCCACTTTCCATTTCTTTTCTCATTCGGGGGGAAATTGGGGACTTGCAGCAACTGAAGGGAAAGGAAGTGAATCCAGGGAGGGTGCAGACTCTGGAAAGGTTGGCCCAGGTCTCTCTCTCTCTCTCTTAAACCGGAAAATGACTGTTTCCTGTTCGCTAGCCAATCTTCCATTCACGCCAATATGTTGTCCCCACAGCATGAACTTTTATTTGCTTCAATAAGCTTTGTTGTGGCGACTTTTCAAACACCTTCAGGAAATATGGTGTGGCATAATGGCCCAGTGGTTAGCACCACTGCCTCTCACAGCACCAGGGACCCAGGTTCGATTCCCGGCTTGGGTCACTGTCTGTGTGGAGTTTACACGTTCTCCCCATGTCAGCATAGGTTTCCTCTGGGTGCTCTGGTTTCCTCCCACAGTCCATAGATGCATCCATTAGATGCATTGGCCATGCTAAATTCTCCCTCTGTGTACCCGAACAGGTGCCAGAATGTGGCGACTCGGGGATTTTCACAGTAACTTCATTGCAGTGTTAATGTAAGCCTACTTGTGACTAATAAGTAAACTTTAACTTTAAATATAAGTACAGTACATCCATTGGTTCCCCTTTATCCAATTCCTGATGGGGAGTTTTAGAAAACTAAACAGCACATCAACTATCTCTCTTGCCACTTCTGTTAAGACCCCAGAATGAAATCCAGCAGGACCCGAGGACTCATCAGCCGCAGCTCCAACAGTTTGAGTACCACTTCCCTGGGAATTGTGATTTTTTTTTCAGAGTTCGTCCCACACTTGTGTTTCTGATTTAGTGATTTTAAAAGTGTAATTTCAAGAGTCCAGGGGCAATATATTCCTGTTAGGATGAAGGGAAAGAATGGTAAATTTAGGGATCCTTGGCTGACAAGGTTCAGTGAGGCTCTGGTCAGGTAAAAGAAGGAAGCAGACATTGGGTTTCAGCAATCAGGGACAAGAGAATCACTCAATGCTTATAAAAAGTGTGAGAGAACACTTAAAAGGGAAATCAGGAGGGCAAACAGAGGGTATGCTATGGATCTGGCAGATAAGGTTAAAGAAAATCCCAAGAGGTTCTATAGTTATTTTCAGAGTAAAAGGGTGGCTAGAGCAAGAATAGGTCCCCTTAAAAATCAGCATGGCCATCTGTGTGTGGAGCCACAGGAGATGGGTGAGATTTTTAATGAATATTTCTCCTCGATGTTTACTGTGGATAACATCATGGGTGCTAAAGAAATTGGGCCACATGCATATTACCAGGGAGGAGGTATCTACAGCCTTAAAATGCATTAAGGTGGACAAATCCCCTGGGCCTGATCAAGTGCATCCTCGGATTTTGTGGGAGGCTAAGAAGAAATTGCAAAGAGATATTTGCTTCATCTCTTTCCACTGGCGAAGTTCCGGAAGACTGGAGCATGGCTAATGTTGTTCCATTGTTTAAGAAGGGTAGCTATCAAATTGGATTTGACATTGGCTCAATGGTAGGAAGCAGAGGGTGATGAAGGTTGTTTCTCGGACTGGAGGCCTGTGATTAGTGATGTGCAGTAAGAAGTTTAACAACACCAGGTTAAAGTCCAACAAGTTTATTTGGCAGCAAATGCCACTAGCTTTCGGAGCGCTGCCCCTTTGTCAGGTGGAGTGGAGATCGCTCACAAACAGGGCATATAGACACACAAACTCAATTTACAGAATAATGATTGGAATGCAGTCTTTACAGATAATCAAGTCTTAAAGGTACACATCATGATTAGTGATGTGCCTCAGGGGTTGGTATTTGGACCTTTTATTCATTATTTATATAAATGATTTAGATGTGAAAGTTCAAGGCATAGAACATAGAAAAACTACAGAACAAACAGGCCCTTCGGCCCACAAGTTGTGCCGAACACATCCCTACCTTCTAGACCTACCTATAACCCTCCATCCTATTAAGCTCCATGTACTCATCCAGGAGTCTCTTAAAAGACCCTATTGAGTTCGCCTCCACCACCACTGACGGCAGCCGATTCCACTCACCCACCACCCTCTGTGTGAAAAACTTACCCCTAACATCTTAGAAATCATAGAAATCATAGAAACCCTACAGTGCAGAAGGAGGCCATTCGGCCCATCGAGTCTGCACCGACCACAATCCCACCCAGGCCCTACCCCCACATATTTACCCGCTAATCCCTCTAACCTACGCATCCCAGGGGCAATTTTAACCTGGCCAATCAACCTAACCCACACATCTTTGGACTGTGGGAGGAAACCGGAGCACCCGGAGGAAACCCACGCAAACACGAGGAGAATGTGCAAACTCCACACAGACAATGACCCAAGCCGGGAATCGAACTCGGGACCCTGGAGCTGTGAAGCAGCAGTGCTAACCACTGTGCTACCGTGCCGCCCCTGTACTTCCCTGTACTTACCGTGTACTTCCCTGTACTTACCCCCCAGCACCTTAAACCTGTGTCCTCTCGTAGCAGACATTTCCACCCTGGGAAAAAGCCTCTGAGAGTCCACCCGATCTATGCCTCTCAACATCTTATACACCTCTATTAGGTCTCCTCTCATCCTTCGTCTCTCCAAGGAGAAAAGACCGAGCTCCCTCAGCCTATCCTCATAAGGCATGCCACTCAATCCAGGCGACATCCTTGTAAATCGCCTCTGCACCCTTTCAATCTTTTCCACATCCTTCCTATCGTGAGGCGACCAGAACTGAGCACAGTACTCCAAATGGGGTCTGACGAGGGTCTTATATAGCTGCATCATTATCCCCGGACTCCTAAACTTAATCCCTCGATTGATAAAGGCCAGCACACCATACGCCCTCCTAACCACCTCCTCCACCTGCGGGGCCGATTTCAGAGTCCTATGGACCCGGACCCCAAGGTCCCTCTGATCCTCTACAGTATTAAGAGTCTTTCCCTTTATATTGTACTCCTTCATCCCATTTGACCTCCCAAAATGGACCACGAATCATTTTTCTGGGTTGAAGTCCATCTGCCACTTGTCCGCCCAGTCTTGCATCCTATCTATGTCCCTCTGTAACCTCTGACATCCATGCAGACTATCCACAACCCCACCAACCTTCGTGTCGTCAGCAAACTTACCAACCCATCCCTCTGCTTCCTCATCCAGGTCATTTATGAAAATGGTTAGTAAGTTTGCGGATGATACTAAATTAGGAGGGATCGTTGATAGTGAAGAAGATGATCAAACATGAATTGGGATCTTGATCAGTTAGGGAAGTGGGCCAAGGATTGGCAAATGGATTTCAATACAGATAAGTGTGAGGCGTTGCAATTTGGAAAGTCAAACCAGGGTAAGACTTACACAGTGAATGGTTGGGCCCTGGAGAGTGTTGAGGGACCTAGGAGTACAAGTACATAGTTCATTGAAAGCAGCATCACAGGTAGACAGAGTGGTGAAGAAGGAGTTTTGCACACTGGCCTTCATCAGTCAGGGGATTGAGTACAGGAATTGGGACATTATGTTCCAGTTGTATAAGTCATTGGTGAGGCCGCACTTGGATTATTGTATACAGTTTTGGTCACCTTGTTATAAGAAAGACATTGATAAACTGGAAAGAGTGCAGAGACGATTTACGAGGATTTTGCCAGGACTACTGGGCCTGAGTTATAGGGAGTGGTTGGCCAGGCTAGGGCTTTATTTCTTGGAACGTAGGAGAATGAGGGATGACCTTATTGAGGTGTGTAAAATCATGACAGGCTTGGATCGGATGAACGCACATAGTCTTTTTCCCAGGGAAGAGGAATTGAAAACTAGAGAGCGTAGGTTTAAGGTGAGAGGGGAAAGATTTAAAAGGAACCTGAGGGGCAACATCTTCACAGAGGGTGGTGCGTACATGACATGAGCTGCCAGAGAAAGTGGTTGAGGCAGGTTCACAAGTAACATTTTAAAAGCATTTGGGTAAGTACATGGATGGGAAAGGATTAGAGGGATCTGCACCAAATGTGGGCAATTGGGACAGGTTGGGAGGGCACCATGGTCGCCATGGACTGGTTGGGCTGAAGAGCCTGTTTCCATGCTGTATGATCAGTGCTCCATTGTTAACTTTTTTTTCAAATACCGACTCACTATCGGTTTTTATAATTCACTTGATCATTCAAATTGCGGGCACACCAGCGAGTTCACACTGGGGAGAGGCCATTTAGCTGCTCTCAGTGTGGGAAGGGATTCAATGTTTCATCCAATCTGCTGAGATTCAACAAGTCTGTGTGGAGTTTGCACATTCACCTCGTGTCGGCGTGGGTTTCCTCCGGGTGCTCTGGTTTCCTCCCACAGTCCAAAGATGTGCGGGTTAGGTTGATTAGCCATGCTAAAATTGCCCCTTAGTGTCCTGAGATACATAGGTTAGAAGGATTAGCGGGTGGATATGGGGTAGGGCCTGGGTGGGATTGTGGTCGGTGCAGACTCGATGGGCCAAATGGCCTCTTTCTGCACTGTAGGGTTTCTATGATTCTAAGTTCACGAGTGATTACAGGGGTTGAATTCTGCTGTTATTGTTTCAGCTCTCAATTACATCCAGGACTGCATTTTGTTCATTCTCACAGTTGGTCAATGGGGAGGGTCAGAGGGTTCCTTCCTGCTGGATTGGTTGGTGCTTCAACTTTGCCTCCAGTGGGCTGATGCTCTTTGAGCTGTGTGGCGAATACCTGGTTTCAAATTTCACAAGGATCACAGAGTGACAGGGTGTTAGGAAGTTCAGAGATATTTCTGTTATGTTGCAACTGTACACAACTCTGGTGCGGCCGCACTTGGAGTACTGTGTGCAGTTCTGGTCCCCACATTACAGGAAGGATGTGGAGGCTTTGGAGAGGGTGCAGAGGAGGTTTACCAGGATGTTGCCTGGTATGGAGGGGAGATCCTATGAGGAGAGGCTGAGGGATTTGGGATTGTTTTCGCTGGAAAGGCGGCGGCTAAGAGGGGATCTTATTGAAACATATAAGATGATTAGAGGTTTAGATAGGGTGGATAGTGATAGCCTTTTTCCTCTGATGGAGAAATCCAGCACGAGGGGGCATGGCTTTAAATTGAGGGGGGGTAGTTATAGAACCGATGTCAGGGGTAGGTTCTTTACCCAGAGGGTGGTGAGGGATTGGAATGCCCTGCCAGCATCAGTAGTAAATGCGCCTAGTTTGGGGGCGTTTAAGAGATCCGTAGATAGGTTCATGGACGAAAAGAAATTGGTTTAGGTTGGAGGGTCACAGTTTTTTTTTTTTTTTAACTGGTCGGTGCAACATCGTGGGCCGAAGGGCCTGTTCTGCGCTGTAATGTTCTATGTTCTATGTTCTATGTTCTATTTCGTCAGCATTTCATTTTGGAACCCCCCAAATGCCCATCCAAGTTCCTTTGAAATTTTTTATTGTCTCCACTTCCTCCACCCTTGTAAGCAGTGAGTTTCAGCTCATTACCATTCACTGCATCAAAACGTTCTTCCTCACATCCTCCCCTGCATCTCTGACCCAAAACCTTAAATCTGCGCCCCCCTCACCCTTGTCCCACCAGCTAATGGGAACAGCTTTTCTTTGTCCACGTTATCTAAACCTGTCAGAATCTTGTCCAGCTCCATCAAATCTCCCCTCAACTTCCTTTGCTCCAAGGGGAGCAACCCCAGCCTGACATTGACAATAAAGAACAAACTGACAGAATATGTTAATACCTGAAATCTAATGGGAATGTTGAATTTCTGTTTTCAAGATATTGTGACTATATTGTCCTGGACAATAAAGGAAATGGAATAACTTTTCATGGGTGTGGTTGAATGGAATATATCAATTTGGTATCCACCTACAGTCTAGTGAAAGTTTGGAATGTGTGGCTGGAAATCCCTCCCTAACAGCACTGTGGGTGTACTTACACCTCAGGCATTGTAGCAGCTCAAGAAGGCAGTGTTGGGGTTGACCATGGCCGAGGCAGCTACACACAGCCACATATTATGTTATAATTGATGGACTGCAGATTGAATGTGAGGCATTATGGGACTGGGCTATCTTGACCACATTCCTGTGACTGCTCAGTTTCTGCAATCACGGACCATTAAAGCTGCTCAGCAGGGCCCCGACAGAGGACCTGGTGAGAATATTTACTTAGAATGAGTTAGAATTCAAGTTATTCCAGGACCAGCTGATGTTCAGCGGCTGAGATACCCGAATCTGTAAAAAGGGGGTCTGACCAATCAACAAACGGTGGTAGGTATTTGGTTAAGAAGTTAGGAAACGTTCTCAGGCATTGTTTAAATTATTTTATCATAAATTTGTGATAAGAACCTTGACAGACTTGTGATCCGATAGTCGGCAAAGTGACGGTATACTCCAAGTAGCACTGGACTGAAAAGCGGACCTCTGAGAGTAGATTCTAATGGTTATAATCCTACCCAAGCATGGCCAGTGAAAAATCAGAGCTCGAGTGGGGACCGGACAGGTCTCTTTCCTGCCATTTGGAAAACTTTTAGATGAAATGATTAAAGAATAGAGCCAATGTTTCGAGTCCGGATGATACTTCATAAAAGCTCTTATGAAGGGTGATCCAGACACGAAACATTGTCTCTTTTCTCTCTCCACAGATGTTGTCAGACCTGCTGAGATTTTCAAGCATTTTCTGTTTTTGTTTCAGATTCCAGCATCTGCAGTATTTTACTTTTCTGATAAAATGATATTGTCTGATTGGAATCCCCAATCCTCTGGGATCCTTTGGGAGTGGTGGCAAAAGGAGAAAAAGGATAAGGATGATAAAAGTCTGGGTTCTGATTCTCTGAGCCCATGTAGAATTAACAAAATGAGTGAACCAGTTTATAAAGAACAGAAGTTACCCATCCCTAACAAAAACTGATCTAATTAAAATAATTAGGTTGAGAAATGTAACAAAAATGAATAGATGAAGTTGAAAATCAAGTTTGTTTTGTTGTTAGAGAAGTTTTTTTAAATTTTGTAAAGTGACATAAATATGTGCCAAATTTTTTCTGCTCACTCCCCACCCCTTTAGGTTGTGTAGAAAAGTTAACCCTTTCAGCAGACAGTTGATTTGTTTTTAAATCACCTGGAAACTTGTGTGTCTATTTTAGTTTATAATTGAGGATTTATGGGAACCAGTTAAATGTGGAAATTTTAAGCATAGCCTGGAGGAATTTGGAGTAACTGAGAATTTTACCGTGTTGTCACCTCAAACCCAGATAAAGAACAAAGATTTTGAAGGTGGTAACGTGTTTGGGATTTTAAATCAACAAAGACTAGACGTTGCCTATAAAATCAGGCCTTGGATGTTGGCTTAAGAAAGGTTAAGGGAGAATGAAGGATCTTGTATCTTATTTTAATCAAGGAGTTGTGAGCTTGTAGTGCTCTGTCACTTTAAGAAGCTATAGCTGTGAGAGAATGCTGAAGATTCATTGTTTGAAATTACAAGCTGTGAGAATCTGTGTGTTTTGTTTGTCGATGTGTCTAATCATTGTTTTGGGCTACATTTGTTAAGGTTTATCTTTCTAACTTTATCTTGAGTTTTTAATTAAAGACATTTCTGCAAGTTTAAAAACAGAACCACAGGATGCTTAAGGAATTCATTTTGGTTATTGTTGTTGAAAAGCACATGCTAAGTTTCACTGCTTGTGTATGGATGATATTTGTGGGTTGAATGCTTCTTCAAGCTTTGAGGTTGAATCTTCAAGCTTTGAGGTTTTCTGTCTGATTTAAATCAGTAAGGAGTCTAACAACACCAGGTTAAAGTCCAACAAGTTTATTTGGTAGCAAACACCACTAGCTTTTGGAGCGCTGCTCCTTCGTCAGGTGAGTGGGGGTTCTGCTCATAAACAGCAAACAGGGCATATAAAGACACAAACTCAATTTACTGAATAATGATTGGAATGTGAGTCTCTACAGCCAACCAGGTCTTAAAGATACAGACAATGTGAGTGGAGAGAGCATTAGCACAGGTTAAAGGGATGTTAAAGAGAAGCCATCCCCTACGGACAAGCCCTCCGTATACACAGGATCTGCTCGGATGAGGAGGATCGCAACAGACACCTCCAGACGCTGAAAGATGCCCTCATAAGAACAGAATATGGCGCTCGACTCATCGATCGACAGTTCCGACGCGCCACAGCGAAAAACCGCACCAACCTCCTCAGAAGACAAACACGGGACACGGTGGACAGAGTACCCTTCGTCGTCCAGTACTTTCCTGGAGTGGAGAAGCTGCAACGTCTCCTTCGGAGCCTTCAACATGTCATTGATGAAGACGAACATCTCGCCAAGGCCACCCCCACTTCTTGCCTTCAAACAACCGCACAACCTCAAACAGACCATTGTCCGCAGCAAACTACCCAGCCTTCAGGAGAACAGTGACCACGACACCACTCAACCCTGCCACAGCAACCGCTGCAAGAAGTGCCGGATCATCGACACGGATGCCATCACGTGAGAACACCATCCACCAGGTACACGGTACATACTCTTGCAACTCGGCCAAAATTGTCTACCTGATACGCTGCAGGAAAGGATACCCCGAGGCATGGTACATTGGGGAAACCATGCAGATGCTACGACAACAGATGAATGAACACCGCTCGACAATCACCAGGCAAGACTGTTCTCTTCCTGTTGGGGAGCACTTCAGCGGTCACGGGCATTCGGCCTCTGATATTCAGGTGAGCATTCTCCAAGGCAGCCTTCACGACACACGACAGCGCAGAGTCGCTGAGCAGAGACTGATAGCCAGGTCCCGCCCACATGAGGACAGCCTCAACCGGGATCTTGGGTTCATGTCACACTATCTGTAACCCCCACAACTTGCCTGGACTTGCAAAGTCTCACTGGCTGTCCTGTCTGGAGACAATATACATTTCTTTAACCTGTGCTAATGCTCTCTCCACTCACATTGTCTGTACCTTTAAGACTTTATTAGCTGCAAAGACTCGCATTCCATTCATTATTCTGTAAATTGAGTTTGTGTCTTTATAGTCCTGTTTGCTGTTTATGAGCAGATCTCCCACTCACCTGACGAAGGAGCAGCGCTCTGAAAGCTAGTGGCGTTTGCTACCAAATAAACCTGTTGGACTTTAACCTGGTGTTGTTAGACTCCTTACTGTGTTTACCCCAGTCCAACGCTGACATCTCCACATCATGATTTAAATCAAACAGATTTTAAAGAAGGAAGTGTAATTAATAAAGCTTTTTTAAAAAAGGTATGAATCTGGATATATAGAACATAGAACAGTACAGCACAGAACAGGCCCTTCGGCCCACGATGTTGTGCCGAGCTTTATCTGAAACCAAGATCAAGCTATCCCACTCCCTATCATCCTGGTGTGCTCCATGTGCCTATCCAATAACCGCTTAAATGTTCCTAAAGTGTCTGACTCCACTATCACTGCAGGCAGTCCATTCCACACCCCAACCACTCTCTGCGTAAAGAACCTATCTCTGATATCCTTCCTATATCTCACACCACGAACCCTATAGTTATGCCCCCTTGTAATAGCTCCATCCACCCGAGGAAATAGTCTTTGAACATTCACTCTATCTATCCCCTTCTTCATTTTATAAACCTCTATTAAGTCTCCCCTCAGCCTCCTCCGCTCCAGAGAGAACAGCCCTAGCTCCCTCAACCTTTCCTCATAAGACCTACCCTCCAAACCAGGCAGTATCCTGGTAAATTTCCTCTGCACTCTTTCCAGCGCTTCCACATCCTTCTTATAGTGAGGTGACCAGAACTGCACACAATATTCCAAATGTGGTCTCACCAAGGTACTGTACAGTTGCAGCATAACCCCACGGCTCTTAAACCCCAACCCCCTGATAATAAAAGCTAACACACTATAGGCCTTCTTCACAGCTCTATCCACTTGAGTGGCAATCTTTAGAGATCTGTGGATATGGACCCCAATATCTCTCTGTTCCTCCACAGTCTTCAGAACCCTACCTTTGACCCTGTAATCCACATTTAAATTAGTCCTACCAAAATGAATCACCTCACATTTATCAGGGTTACACTCCATTTGCCATTTTTCAGCCCAGCTTTGCATCCTATCTATGTCTCTTTGCAGCCTACAACAGCCCTCCACCTCATCCACTACTCCACCAATCTTGGTGTCATCAGCAAATTTACTGATCCACCCTTCAGCCCCCTCTAAGTCATTAATAACAATCACAAAGAGCAGAGGACCAAGCACTGATCCCTGATACAATTCACATATGTGAGAATGAGAGTTTTAATTTGGAATGGTTATTTAAAATTTGGGACATGTGAAATGATTATGACCATGTTAGAGAAATTCATAGTAGCTTAAAGAAATTTCAACTCATCAGGGATTTAAAGCACTAATAAAAACTATGAGAACTGAGTGGGTTAATTTAGATTAAAAATCACAGACTGCCATATATTGTTTGCAGAAGCACTGTCTGCATAGAGACACACAACCACAGTTTGGGGATTTAAAATTAAAAATGTATTAAAAGATTTAAACATGTATTTTGGATTTTGAAAATGTATTTCAGATTTATTTTATAATTCTGTACACTTTGACCAAAAGCAGACAGCCCCGAGGTAGAATGGGAAGATAGCTGAGCGAGAAGAACCACATTCTATAGGAACAATAGAGCCGTATTGTATAGTTTTTATTAGTACAGTTTGCAGAAAGTATAAGCTCCCCAGGCTTTAGAAATGAATAGAAGTATTTAATTTTTCTGATAAAGGAAGCTCACCATATCAGTGGAAATTAGACTTTTGAACCCTTCTATTTGCATCATCGTGAGACGGTGGGAATGTTACCTCAGAACTTCATGGGATGTTTAGCAGAGGTTGCGAGGCAATAAGAGGAAGGAGCTTCCAGATTATACGGACCAATGATTCCCATGATGTCAGAGGACAAGATGCAGTTGGCTAAACAATGTGATATTTATTAACAATGATTTGCGGTGGTTAGCACTGCTGCCTCACAGTGCCAGGGTCCCAGGTTAAATTCCAGCCTTGGCTCACTTTGTGTGGAGTTTGCACATTCTCCCCATGTCCGCGTGGTTGTCCTCTGGGTGCTCTGGTTTCCTCCCACAGTCCAAAGACGTATAGTTTGATTGGCCACACTAAATTACCCTTTAGTGTCAGGGGGATTAGCAGCATAAATGCTTGGGGTTGTGGGAATAGGGTCTTGGTGGGATTGTGGTCAGCACAGACTCGATGGGCCAAATGACCACCGCCTGTACTGTAGGGATTCTATGATTGTACAAATGATGACTGGTTCATATCCAGCCAGGGTACACCAGTAGGCGGGAGAAGTGAATTTGGAAAATGTATAATTATTATTGACGGATGTATTGTGTTCACAAAGAGGACAGTCGGATTCTCCGATGGCTCTGATTTCTCCCAGCGCGTTGGTCAAATCAAAACGTCTTTCTCCAGGTTACCAGATTCACTTGTTTCAGATAACGACACTCTGTTTACAAGTGAGGTGTTTCACGAATTCATGTAAAAGAATGGTCTACGCCATGTGCGTACTGAGCCGTTTCATCTGGCTACAAATGGTCTAGCAGAAAGCTGTTCAAACTCTGAAGGAGGGATTGAAGAGAATGGCAGGTGATACTTTAAGAACAAAGCTCTCAAGATGTTTGTTCCAGTAACGCATCACGCCACAATCCACAACCAGACTCTCTCTTGTTGAATTTTTAGGTAGAAGGCTGAAGTCTCATCTGGATCTGTTTCATCCAGATCTCAGAGCAAAAGTGAACAGGAAACGAGAGAAGCAGAAGGAGGGACATGATGACCACGCCAAAGAGAGGTAGTCCAAACCGGATTATCAGGTTTACGTCAGAAACTTTAGGAGTAACCAAAGGTGGTTACCGGGAATAATTTTAAACCAAAGTGGTCTGATATCTTGGGTTGTGAGACTGCAAAATTTGCTTACGGTGTGACCCCGAGTCAGGAGAAGTTTCAGAGTCGGCAACCGTTGCTGAGAACATGGCAGAGGGTCATGCTGCTGTGGATATTCACCAGGAAGTGGTTCCTGTGTTTCCAGGTTTGCCAGTTGACTCTGCTGTGGGAGTGGAAGAGGAACGTTCACCACCTTGCTCTCCTGCTCACATTTCTGCTGGAATGTTCCAGAGAAGTCCAACACAAGCTGGACAAACAGCCCCCATCCTCCGATGAAGCACTTTACAACCTTCTGGACTCGACATTGTGTTCAACAACTTCACACCCTGAACTTTGTCCTCCATTTTGATTTGTTTTGTTTTGCCGAGTGCCAGTCTCCATCTTGTTTTCATGTTTTTTTGCTTCCAGACAGAGCTGTCCTTTATTCTGCCATTAACACTTACTCTGGACCAATGCTTTGTTTCTTTACTACAACCATTACCTCTCCCTTTGCCTTTTGTTCCAGGACATTTTTGTCATTTAATCTCACCCGCCCTCTAACCAATCCCTGACTTTCCCTTTTGTTCTACCCGACCCTCCCACCTGTCTCACCAGCATCAAACCCATCACATTTCTCCCTCTCTTTAGTTCTGAAGTAGAGTTACATTGGATGCGAAACATTAACTCTGTTTCTCTCTCCACTGATGCTGCCAGACCTGCTGCATTTACCAGTTCTTTCTGTATTTATTTTAGATCTACCTGGGGTGGTGGGAAAAACACTATTTAGTGCTCAGGACAAATTAAATGTGCTTGTTCAGTTTTTTTGGATCATTTACAAGAAAAAGGGTGAACACTCATAGAAACCTATACCATTGCAGCAGGACGAGACAGAGAAAGCAGGAACAGGTTACTGGGTTGGATGATCAGCCACAATGATAATGGTATAGCAGGCTCGAAGGCTGAATGGCCTCCTCCAAAATGCTGCTTGCATTTTGTGTCTCTATTTCAGTGGAAATACTCACTCCTATTACGGTCAAAAGACCGTAACTGTTACTGTTTTTAATCAAACGTAGAGGAAGAGTCACAGGATCACTAATTAGTTTTAACAAGAAAAGAAAACATTTATTAAGCATGAAAAATGCACAGAACATTTACAGTCTCTCCCCGGTGTGATGGGTGTTATTTTTTTCAAGCTGTGTAAGTTATTAAAGCTCTTTCTAAATTCACTGAATGCTTTCACTTGGGTGTGTGTGTGTGTCTCGGTGCTTTTCCAGTCACACTGATGCTTAAAATCTTCTGAAATAGACAGAACAGAGAAATATTTCTCCTTCTAGATTCAAAGGCCGATGGTGTTCAGGTCCAAAGGAACCACATGACTGTCAGATGTTGATGTGATGTTTGGGTTGAGATTTCTGTCTGTAAATCCTCATCTTCTGCTAACCTGTAAAAGGAGTTTACAAAAGTCATCACTGTCAGTACAGAATAGAAATTCAAAACAGACAATTCTAGTTTCTATGGAACATTCTTTCCTCTCATTCCCCAAAAGCTGTGAATTTCCATCCCTCACATTCTCCCTCCATTCTCACTCTGCTGTATCTAATATTCACCCTCCCAATTCTCCTGAAGGTGCTGATTGAGGCTGATTGACAGATCCATGCTCATTGCTTCCTGTCCTGGATACAGAGAGCTGAAAATCTCCATGCAGGCTGCCAGACAGATATATGTCTATATGACTGGACTAAAAATGTGTGGAATATACAGACTAGATTCACTTCCTTTCCCTTCAGTTGCTGCAAGTCCCCAATTTCCCCCAGAAAAAATGGCTCATGCGCAGTCCCATCCACTTGTGCGGTGGGACTGTGGGACCGACGGCCGCCATTACTCAGGAGGAGAATAGGAGGCTGACTTAGTGTCACACTCAGTAGGAAGGTGGGAGAATGTCAGGGACAGAGATTTGTAGTTTGTGAGAGTATAAGATCTTCTCTCTCAGAATTATATCTTGTACAACCTCATCAAAATGTTTGTCAAATTTTGTTTTACAATGTTCTTGTGAAACGACTTGGGATGTTTAATTACATTTAAGGTTCCTATATTAATACAGGTTGTTGTTTTATTGAAGGTTGCCACGTGAACTTGCCCACTGTCTCCCAACACAAGACCCGATCATGGACAGTCTGATCAACCATCTCATGCACACAGCCACTCATTCTCAGTGAATCTCCTGTTCTCAGGTTCCCTTGTGATTCTGTTCCTGCTGTCTCTCACTGTTCTGAGCTAAGCTATGAACAAAACATTTTTCTCTTCAGAATTTTACTCTTGAGACGTTAAACCTGTCAGGAAATATATCACTAGGCTGGGTCACTTCTCTCTTCAAAAGAAAAGGCTGAGGGATCATGCATGTTCTTGACATTATGAAAGCTTTTGATAAACAGAGAATGTTTCCACTTTAAGGGAACATCAAAATGATACTGAATGATTAATGGAACAAGGAATTCAGGAGAAACTTATTTCCCAAAGCGTGATGCAATAATGGAACTCGCTACCACAGGGAGTGGAGGAGACGAATCACATTTAAGGGGAAGCTGGATAAACACAGAGAAAATGAACAGACAGGCAGACTGAGAGTTATTTGGGAAAGCGTGGAGAGAGAGAGACTCGAAGTATATTCACTGGCATGGATTGGTAGGGCTGAATGGCCTGCTTCTGTGCTGTATGTTCAATGTAATTTAGCCTGGTATTACATTTAACTCTGACATAGTCCGTTCCAGGTAAAAGAGAAACAGTTTCACTCCCAGAAGAACGTTTCAGCTCATTTCTTCCAGCTATTGTCCAGTCAATTCCTTGTCTCAGTCAGGTGTCTGAGTGAGGAGCCAAGGCATTCAATTCAACTACAAACATCTCGTGATTTGTTCCAATATGAGTTTGAAGAGCACACTTTTTTTTTTCGAAATGGACTAGAATTACATAACTGCACTCATTCAGAGTCCTTTCCAAAAATAATTATAATAGGTTCAGGGTCTATACATATGTAAACCCCTTCAGCTCAATGTCTGTGTGTATGTAAACCTCTTTAGCTCGGGGTTTGTGTGTATGTAAACCCCTTCAGCTCAATGTCTGTGTGTATGTAAACCTCTTTAGCTCGGGGTTTGTGTGTATGTAAACCTCTTCAGCTCAATGTCTGCGTGTATGGAAATCTCTTTAGCTCAATGTCTGTGTGTCTGTAACCCTCTTCAGCTCCATGACTGTGCGTATGCAAACCTCTTTAGCTCGGGGTCTATGTTTTCGCAAATCTCTTTAGCTCAATCTCTGTGTGTATGTAAATCTCTTTAACTCAGGGTCTGTGTGTACGTAAATCTCTTTACCTCTGGGTCAGTGTGTATGTAAACCCCTTTAGCTCACGGTCTGTGTATATCTAAATGTCTTTAGCTCAATGTCTGTGTGTATGTAAACCTCTTTAGTTCGGGGTCTATGTTTTCGCAAATCTCTTTAGCTCAATCTCTTGTGTATGTAAATGTCTTTAACTCAATGTATGTCTGTATGTAAATCTCTTTACCTCTGGGTCAGTGTGGATGTAAACCTCTTTAGCTCAATGTCTGTGTGCATGTAAACCCCTTTAGCTCACGGTCTGTGTATATCTAAATGTCTTTAGCTCAATGTCAGTGTGGATGTAAAGCTCTATAGCTCGAGGTCAGTGTGTATGTAAACCTCTTTAGCTCAATGTCTGTGTACATGTAAACCTCTTTAGCTCGGGGTCTATGTGTCTGTAAATCTCTTTAACTTGGGGTCTGTGTGTATGCAAACCTCTTTAGCTCAATGTCTGTGTGTCCGTAAACCTCCTTAGCTCGGGGTCTGTGTGTATGTAAATCTCTTGACCTCTGGGTCTGTGTGGATGTAAACCTCTTTAGCTCAATGTCTGTGTGTCTGTAACCCTCTTCAGCTCCGTCTTTGTGTGTATGTAAACCTCTTTAGCTCGGGGTCTATGTTTTCGCAAATCTCTTTAGCTCAATGTCTGTGTGTATGTAAATCTCTTTAACTCAGGGTCTGTGTGTATGTCAACCTCTTTACCTCAATGTCTGTGTGTATGTAAACCCCTTTAGCTTACGGTCTGTGTATATCTAAATATCTTTAACTCAATGTCTGTGTGTATGTAAACCTCCTTAGCTCGGGGTCTGTGTGTATGTAAACCTCTTTAGCTCACGGTCTGTGTGTCTGTAAATCTCCTTTGCTCAATGTTTGTGTGTATGTAAATCCCTTTAGCTCGGGGTCTGTGTGTATGTAAAAGTTTTTAGCTCACGGTCTGTGTGTATCTAAATGACTAGCTCAATGTCAGTGTGTATGTAAAGCTCGATAGCTCGGGGTCTGTGTGTATGTAAATCTCTTTAACTCAATCTCTGCGTGTATGTAACTCTCTTTAGCTCAATGTCTGTGTGTATGTATATCTCTTTAACTCAGGGTCTGTGTGGATGCAAACCTCTTGAGCTCAGGGTCTGTGTGTATGTAGACCTCTTTAGCTCAATGTCTGCGTGTATGGAAACCTCTTTTGCTCAATGTCTATGTGTCTGTAACCCTCTTCAGCTCCATGTCTGTGCATATGTAAAGCTCTTTAGCTCAATGTCTGTGTATATGTATATCTCTTTAACTCAGGGTCTGTGTGGATGCAAACCTCTTGAGCTCGGGGTTTGTGTGGATGTAAACCCCTTTAGCTCAATGACTGTATGTATGTAAACCTCTTTAGCTCACAGTCAGTGTGTATCTAAATCTCTTCAGCTCACGGTCTGTGTATATCTAAATATCTTCAGCTCAATGTCTGTGTGTATGTAAATCTCTTGACCTCTGGGTCTGTGTGGATGTATACCTCTTTAGCTGGGGGTCTGTGTGTATGTAAACCTCTTTAGCTCAATGTCTGTGTGTATGGTAATCTCTTTAACTCGGTCTGTGTGGATGTAAACCTCTTTAGCTCTGGGTCTGTGTGTATGTAAACCTCTTGAGCTCAATGTCTGCGTGTATGGAAACCTCTTTAGCTCAATGTCTGTGTGTATGTAAACCTCTTTAGCTCGGGGTCTGTCTGTATGTGAACCTCTTTAGCTCAATGTCTGTGTGAATATAAATGTCTTTAGCTCGAGGTCTGTGTGTACACAAATCTCTTTTGCTCAATGTCTGCGTGTATGGAAACCTCTTTAGCTCAATGTGTGTCTATAACGCTCTTTATCTCAATGTCTGTGTATGTAAAGCTCTTTAGCTCAATGTCTGTGTGAATATCAATCTCTTTAGCGCGGGGTCTGTGTGTCTGTAAATCTCTAACTCAGGCTCTGTGTGTATGTAAACCTCTTTAGCTCGGGGTCTTTGTGTATGTAAATCTCGTTAGATCAGGGTCTGTGTGGATGCAAACCTCTTTACCTCGGGGTCATAGAACCATAGAAAATTACAGCTCAGAAAGAGGCCTTTTGGCCCTTCTTGTCTGTGCCGAACCATTTTTTGCCCACTGACCTGCACTTGGACCATGTCCCTCCACACCCCTCTCATCCATGAACCCGTCCAAGTTTTTCTTAAATGTTAAAAGTGCCACTTTATCCGGCAGCTCATTCCACACTCCCACCACTCTCTGCGTGAAGAAGCCCCCCTTAATATTCCCTTTAAACTTTTCTCCTTTCACCCTTAACCCATGCCCTCTGGTTCTTTTCTCCCCTCGCCTCAGCGGAAAAAGCCTGCTTGCATTCACTCTATCTATACCCATCAAAATCTTATACACCTCTATCAAATCTCCCCTCAATCTTCTACGCTCCAGGGAATAAAGTCCCAACCAATTCAATCTCTCTCTGTAATTCAGCTTCTCAAGTCCCGGCAACATCCTTGTGAACCTTCTCTGCACTCTTTCAACCTTATTTACATCCTTCCTCAAACTAGGTGACCAAAACTGTACACAATACTCCAAATTCGGCCTCACCAATGCCTTATATAACCTTACCATAACACTCCAGCTTTTATACTCGATACTCCGATTTATAAAGGCCAATGTACCAAAGGCACTCTTTACGACCCTATCCATCTGTGACGTCACTTTTAGGGAATTCTGTACCTGTATTCCCAGATCCCTCTGTTCAACTGCACTCTTCAGAGTCCTACCATTTACCCTCTACTTTGGTTTGTCCTTCCAAAGTGCAATATCTCACACTTGTCTGCGTTAAATTCCATTTGCCATTTTTCTAGTTGGTCCAAATCCCTCTGCAAGCTTTGAAAACATTCCTCACTGTCCACGACACCTCCAATCTTTGTATCATCAGCAAACTTGCTGATGCAATTTACCACATTATCATCCAGATCATTGATATCGATGACAAACAACAATGGACCCAACACCGATCCCTGCGGCACACCACTAGTCACAGGCCTCCACTCAGAGAAGCAATCCTCCACAACCAGTCTCTGGCTTCTTCCATTGAGAAGTCTCACAACACCAGGTTAAAGTCCAACAGGTTTATTTGGTAGCAAATACCATAAGCTTTTGGAGCAATGCTCCTTCGTCACTCCATCTGACGAAGGAGCATTGCTCCGAAAGCTTATGGTATTTGCTACCAAATAAACCTGTTGGACTTTAACCTGGTGTTGAGACTTCTTACTGTGCTTACCCCAGTCCAACGCTGGCATCTCCACATAGAAATCATAGAAACCCTACAGTGCAGAAGGAGGCCATTCGGCCCATCGAGTCTGCACCGACCACAATCCCACCCAGGCCCTACCCCCATATATTTACCCACTAATCCCTCTAACCTACTCATCTTAGGATTCTAAGGGGCAATTTTTAACCTGGCCAATCAACCTAACCCGCACATCTTTGGACTGTGGGAGGAAACCGGAGCACCCGGAGGAAACCCACGCAGACACGAGGAGAATGTGCAAACTCGACACAGACAGTGACCCGAGCCGGGAATCGAACCCGGGACTCTGGAGTTGTGAAGCAGCAGTGCTAACCACTGCGCTACTGTGCCGCCCCATCATTTCTTCCATTGAGCCAGAGTCTAATCTAATTTACTACCTCCCCATGTATACCTAGCGACTGAACCTTCCTAACTAACCTCCCATGAGGGACCTTGTCAAAGGCCTTGCTGAAATCCAGGTAGACAACATCCACCGCCTTCCCTTCATCCACTTTCCTGGTAACCTCCTCGAAAAACTCTAATAGATTGGTCAAACAGGACCTACCACGCACAAAGTCATGTTGACTCTCCCTAATAAGTCCCTGTCTATCCAAACATTTGTAGATCCTATCCCTTATCACACCTTTCAATAACTTGCCCACCACCGACGTCAAACTTACTGGCCTATAATTTCCCGTATTTCTTTTGGAACCTTTTTTAAACAACGGAACAACATGAGCCACCCTCCAATCATCCGGCACCTCCCCCGTGAATACTGACATTTTAAATATGTCTGCCAGGGCCCCTGCAAGTTCAACACTAGCTTCCCTCAAGGTCCGTGGGAATACCCTGTCTGGTCCTGGGGATTTATCCACTCTGATTTGCCTCAAGACAGCGAGCACCTCCTCCCCTTTAATCTGTAAAGGTTCCATGACCCCCCTACCTGTTTGCCCTATTTCCGTAGACTCCATGCCCGTTTCCTCAGTAAATACGGATGCAAAAAAAACATTTAGTATCTCCCCCATCTCTTTTGGTTCCATACACAGTCTACCACTCTGGTCTTCAAGAGGACCAATTTTATCCCTCACTATCCTTTTGCCCCGAACATACCTATAGAAGCTCTTTGGATTTTCCTTCACTCTGTCTGCCAAAGCAATCTCATGTCTTCTTTTAGCCGTCCTGATTTCCCTCTTAAGTAGCTTCTTGCACTTTTTATACTCCTCGAGCATCTGATCTGTTCCTTGCTGCTTGTACATTTCATACAACTGTCTCTTCCTCTTATTCAGTGTGACAATCTCCCTTGAGAACCAAGGATCCTTATTCCTATTTACTTTGCCTTTAATCCTGACAGGAACATACAAACTCTGCACTCTCAAAATTTCTCCTTTGAAGGCTTCCCACTTTCCATTTACATCCTTACCAGGATCTGTGTGTCTGTAAATCACTTCAGCTCAATGTGTGTGTGTATGTAAATCTCTTCAGCTCAATGTCTGTGTGTATGTAAATCTCTTTAACTCCGGGTCTGTGTGTATGTAAAGCTCTTTAGCTCGAGGTCTGTGTGTATGTAAATCTCTTGAGCTGTGGGTGTGTGTGGATGTAAATCTCTTTAACTCAGGGTCTGTGCGTATGTAAATCTCTTTAGCTCAATGTCAGTGTGTATGTAAACCTCTTTAGCTCAATGTCAGTGTATATGTAAATCTCTTTAGCTCAATGTCTGTGTATGTGTAAACCTCCTCAACTCAGGGTCTGTGTGTATGTATACCTCTTTAGCTCAATGTCTGTGTGTATGTAAACCCCTTTAGCTCACGGTCTGTGTATATCTAAATATCTTTAGCTCAATGTCTGTGTGTATGTAAATCTCTTGACCTCTGGGTCTGTGTGGATGTATACCTCTTTAGCTCGGGGTCTGTGTGTATGTAAATCTCTTCAGCTCAATGTCTGTGTGTATGCAAATCTCTTCAGCTCAATGTCTGTGTGTATGTAAACCTCTTTAGCTCAATGTCTGTGTGTATGTAAATCTCTTTAACTCCGGGTCTGTGTGTATGTAAAGCTCTTTAGCTCAATATCAGTGTGTATGTAAGTCTCTTTAGCTTAGTGTCAGTGTATATGTAAACCTCTTTAGCTCAATGTCTGTGTGTATGGAAACCTCTTTAGCTCAATGTCTGTGTGTATGTAAATCTCTTTAACTCCGGGTCTGTGTGTATGTAAATCTCTTTAGCTCAATGTCAGTGTGTATGTAAACCTCTTTAGCTCAATGTCAGTGTGTATGTAAATCTCTTTAGCTCAATGTCAGTGTGTATGTAAACCTCTTTAGCTCAATGTCAGTGTGTATGTAAATCTCTTTAACTCCGGGTCTGTGTGTATGTAAAGCTCTTTAGCTCAATATCAGTGTGTATGTAAGTCTCTTTAGCTTAGTGTCAGTGTATATGTAAACCTCTTTAGCTCAATGTCTGTGTGTATGTAAACCTCTTTAGCTCAATGTCTGTGTGTATGGAAACCTCTTTAACTCCGGGTCTGTGTGTATGTAAATCTCTTTAGCTCAATGTCAGTGTGTATGTAAACCTCTTTAGCTCAATGTCAGTGTGTATGTAAACCTCTTTAGCTCAATGTCTGTGTGTATGTAAACCTCTTTAGCTCGGGGTCTATGTTTTTGCAAATCTCTTTAGCTCAATATCAGTGTATGTAAACCTCGAGCTCGGTTTGTGTGTATGTAAATCTCTTGAGCTCAGGGTCTGTGTGTCTGTTAACCTCTTTAGCTCGGGGTCTATGTTTTTGCAAACCTCTTTAGCTCAATATCTGTGTGTACGTAAATCTCTTTAGCTCAATATCAGTGTGTATGTAAATCTCTTGACCTCTGGGTCTGTGTGGATGTATACCTCTTTAGCTCAATGTCTGTGTGTCTGTTAACCTCTTTAGCTCGGGGTCTATGTTTTTGAAAATCTCTTTAGCTCAATATCAGTGTGTATGTAAACCTCTTTAGCTCAATGTCTGTGAATGTAAATCTCTTCAGCTCAATGCCTGTGTGTATGTAAATCTCTTCAGCTCAATGTCTGTGTGTATGTAAGTCTCTTTAGATCAATGTCAGTGTGTATGTAAATCTCTTCAGCTCAATGTCTGTGTGTATGTAAATCTCTTCAGCTCAATGTCTGTGGGTGTATAAATCTCTTTTGCTCGCGGTCTGTGTGTACGTAAATCTCTTTCGCGCGGGGTCTGTGTGTATGTAAATCTCTTTAGCTCAATATCAGTGTGTATGTAAATCTCTTTAGCTCAATATCAGTGTGTATGTAAATCTCTTTAGCTCAATGTCTGTGTGTATGTAAATCTCTTTAGCTCAATGTCTGTGTGTATGTAAACCTCTTTAGCTCAATGTCTGTGTGTATGTAAACCTCTTTAGCTCGGGGTCTGTGTGTATGTAAACCTCTTTAGCTCAATGTTTGTGTGTATATTAATCTCTTTAGCTCGGGCTCTGTCTGTATGTAAACGTCGTTAACTCAATGTGTGTATGTAAACGTCTTTAGCTCGGGGTCTGTGTGTATGTAAATCTCTTTAGCTCGGGGTCTGTGTGGATGTAAGCCTCTTTAACTCGGGGTCTGTGTGGATGTAAATCTGTTTCGCTCAATGTCTGTATGTATGTAAACCTCTTCAGCTCGGGGTGTGTTTGTATGTGAACCTTTTTGTTGAGTCCCTTGGCTTCTTTTAGCTCAATATCATCATAGAACATTACAGTGCAGTACAGAACTTCAGCCCTCGATGTTGCGCCGACCGGTGAAACCAATCTAAAGCCCCTCTCATCTACACTATTCCAATATCATCCATAATAACCATTTGAATGCTCTTAATGTTGACGAGTCCACTACTGCTGTAGGCAGGGCATTCCACGCCCTTATTACTCTCTGAGTAAAGAACCTACCTCTGACATCTGTCCTATATCTATCACCCCTCAATTTAAAGCTATGTTCCCTCGTGTTAGCCATCACCATCCGAGGAAAAAGGCTCTCACTATCCACCCTATCTAATCCTCTGATCATCTTATATGCCTCTATTAAGTCACCTCTTAACCTTCTTCTCTCTAACGAAAACAACCTCAAGTCCCTCAGCCTTTCCTCATACGATCTTCCCACCATACCAGGCAGCATCCTGGTAAATCTCCTCTGCACCCTTTCCAACGCTTCCACATCTTTCCTACAATGCGGCGACCAGAACTGTACGCAATACTCCAAGTGCGGCCGCACCAGAGTTTTGTACAGTTGCAGCATGACCTCATGGCTCCAAAACTCAATCCCTCTACCAATAAAAGCTGACACACCGTATGCCTTCTTAACAACCCAATCAACCTGGGTGCCAACTTTCAAGGATCTATGCACATGGACACCCAGATCCCTCTGTTCATCCACACTACCAAGTATCTTACCATTAGCCCAGTACTCTGTAATCCTGTTACTCCTTCCAAAGTGAATCACCTCACACTTCTCCGCATTAAACTCCATTTGCCTCCTCTCAGCCCAGCTCTGCAGCTTATCTATGTCCCTCTGTAACCTGCCACTTCCCTCCGCACTGTCTACAACACCACCGACTTTAGTGTAATCCGCAAATTTACTGATCCATCCTTCTACGCCCTCATCCAGGTCATTTATAAAAATGACAAACAGCAGTGGCCCCAAAACAGATCCTTGCAGTACACCACTAGTAACTGAACTCCAGGATGAACATTTCCCATCAACCACCACCCTCTGTTTTCTTGCAGCGAGCCAATTCCTGATCCAAACCACGAAATCACCCTCAATCCCATGTGTCCGTATTTTCTGCAAAAGCTTACCATGGGGAACCTTATCAAACGCTTTGCTGAAATCCATATACACCACATCAACCGCTTTACCCTCATCCACCTCTTTGGTCACCTTCTCAAAGAACTCAATAAGGTTTGTGAGGCACGACCTACCCTTCACAAAACCGTGCTGACTATACCTAATCAAATTATTCCTTTCTAGATGATAAATTCTATCTCTTATAATCCTTTCCAAAACTTTGCCCACAACAGAAGTAAGGCTCACCGGTCTATAATTACCAGGGTTGTCCCTACTCCCCTTCTTGAACAAGGGGACAACATTTGCTATCCTCCAGTCTTCTGGCACTGTTCCTGTAGACAATGACGACACAAAGATCACAGCCAAAGGCTCTGCAATCTCCTCTCTAGCCTCCCAGAGAATCCTTGAATAAATCCCATCCGGCCCAGGGGACTTATCTATTTTTACCCTTTCCAGAATTGCTAACACCTCCTCCTTATGTACCTCAATCCCATCCAGTCCAACAGCCTGCATCTCAGTACTCCCCTTGACAACACTGTCCCTCTCCTGTGTGAATACCGACAAAAAATATTTATTTAGTGCCTCTCCTATCTCTTCAGACTCCACGCACAACTTCTCCCCTGCTGTCCTTGACTGGCCCTAATCTTACCCTAGTCATTCTTTTACTCCTGACATACCTATAGAAAGCTTTAGGGTTTTCCTTGATCCTACCTGCCAAAGACTTCTCATGTCCCCTCCTGGCTCTTAACTCTTTCTTTAGGTCCTTCCTGGCTAACTTATAACTCTCAACCGCCCTCACTGAGCCTTCACGTCTCATCTGAACATAAGTCTCCTCCTTCCTCTTCACAGGAGATTCAACCTCTTTAGTAAACCACGGTTCCCTCACACGACTACTTCCTCCCTGCCTGACAGGTACATATTTACCGAGGACGTGTCGTAGCTGTTCCTTGAACAAGCGCCACATTACAATTGTGCCCATCCCCTGCAGTTTCCTTCCCCAACCTATGCCACCTAAATCTCGCCTAATGACATCATAATTTCCTTTCCCCCAGCTATAACTCTTGCCCTTCGGAATATACCTATCCCTTTTCATTGCTCAGGTAAACGTAATCGAATTGCGGTCACTATCACCAAAGTGCTCACCTACCTCCAAATCTAACACCTGGCCTGGTTCATTACCCAGTACCAAATCCAATGTGGCCTCGCCTCTTGTTGGTCTATCTACATACTGTGTCAGGAAGCCTTCCTGCTCACATTGGACAAAAACTGACCCCTCTCAAGTACTCGAACTATCACTTTTCCAGTCAATATTTGTAAAGTTAAAGTCCTCCATAACAACTACCCTGTTACTTTTGCTCCTATCCAGAATCATCTTTGCAATCCTTTCCTCTACATCTCTGGAACTTTTCGGAGGTCTATAAAAAACTCCCAACAGGGTGACCTCTTCTTTCCTGTTTCTAACCTCAGCCCAAACTACCTCAGTAGACGAGTCCTCATCAAATGTCCTTTCTGCCACCCCTGCTGCATTCAGCCCTGCTGCATTCTGAACAGGCTTTGACTTGGTCATTTCCTGATCTGTAGCCACTAAGCTTGGATTTCTGGCTATTTCAATATTTATACGTGTGTTTTGTTTGTACATTAAGATCCCTACGCAAATGCTAAAAAATAAAAGCCTAATCTTCAAAAAAAATTTATTTGGCTGAGAGGGTGGACCATGTTTTATGATGTAAGGTTCTTCACCCAGAATGGACACCACAGAACCAGGCCATTCAGTCCCTGTCATTATTACTGTAAGAAGTTTAACAACACCAGGTTAAAGTCCAACAGGTTTATTTGGTAGCAAAAGCCACACAAGCTTTCGGAGCTGCAAGCCCCTTCTTCAGGTGAGTACCTCAGTTTCAGGTGACTCACCTGAAGAAGGGGCTTGCAGCTCCGAAAGCTTGTGTGGCTTTTGCTACCAAATAAACCTGTTGGACTTTAACCTGGTGTTGTTAAACTTCTTACTGTGTTTACCCCAGTCCAACGCCGGCATCTCCACATCATTATTACTGTACACAAATTTCCGCTCACTTTAATTCATCAAGCAATACCTTCTATCCTCACGTGTTTATCCCGCTCCCCCTTACCTACATCGATACTTTTCAACTCAACCATAGTGTTTGAGCGAGTTCCACATTTTCAGAACTTTTTTTGTCCCTTTTAATAGTTGCAGTTTCTCAGCTGGATTTGCTGATCCTGGAAGAGGGTAAAGGACGGAGAAAGGATGAAGCAACTGAGACTTCGCATCACTTCCTGGAACACCATGCCTCAGTCAGTCTCAGACTCTCACCTCTGAGTCTGAAGGTCGTGCATGGGTTCAAGTTTGTGGACAACTTTCAATTGCCAAGTTCCAGAGCTCTGGAATTCCTTCCCTTAACCCCATCCACTTCTCTCTCCTTCTTTATCACTCGGCTTAAAACGTACCTGTACCTCTTAATGGCATCCAGAACTTGACAAACTGCAACATGTATTTGGAATTGATGTGGGATATTAAACTCTAGCCCATTCAACAGGGAATTTTAACAACAGCAGAAACAGATATGAAGCCAGAATGCACATAACATAAGAACTAGGAGCAAGAGTAGGCCATCTGGCCCCTCGAGCCTGCTCCGCCATTCAATAAGATCATGGCTGATCTTTTCATGGACCCAGCTCCACTTACCCACCCGCTCACCATAACCCTTTATTCCTTTACTGTTCAAAGATTTATCTATCCTTGCCTTAAAAACATTCAATGAGGTAGCCTCAACTGCTTCATTAGGCAGGGAATTCCATAGATTCACAACACTTTGTGTGAAGACGTTCCTCCTCAACTCAGTCCTAAATCTGCTCCCCCTTATTTTGAGGCCACGTCCCCTCATTCTAGTTTCACCTGCCAGTGGAAACAACTTCCCTGCTTCTATCTTGTCTATTCCCTTCATAATCTTATGTTTCTATAAGATCTCCCCTCATTCTTCTGAATTCCAATGAGTTATAGCCCCAGTCTACTCAGTCTCTCCTCATAAGCCAACCCTCTCAACTCGGAATCAACCCAGTGAATCTCCTCTGCACCCCTCCAGTGCCAGTATATCCTTTCTCAAGTAAGGAGACCAAAACTCTACACAGTACTTCAGGCGTGGCCTCACCAGCATCTTATACAACTGCAACATAACCTCGCTGTTTTTAAACCCCATCCCTCTAGCAATCAAGGACAAAAATTCCATTTGCCTTCTTAATTACCTGCTGCACCTACAAACCAACTTTTTGTGATTCATGCACAAGGACACCCAGGTCCCTCTGCACAGAGGCATGCTGCAATTTTTCACCATTTAAGTAATAGTCCATTTTGCTGTTACTGCAACCAAAACAGGTTACCTCACATTTACCAGCAATATACTCCATCTGCCAGACCCTTGCCCACTCACTTCGACTATCTATATCCTTTTGCAGACTTTCAGCATCCTCTGCACACTTTGCTCTGCCACTCATCTTAGTGTCATCTGCGAATTTTGACACACTACACTTGGTCCCCAACTCCAAATCATCTATGTAAATTGTAAACAATTGCAGTCCCAACACTGATCCCTGAGGCACACCACAAGTCACTGATCACCAACCAGAAAAGCACCCATTTACCCCCACCCTTTGCCTTCTGTTAGTTAACCAATCCTCTATCCATGCTAATACGTTACCCGTAACACCGTGCACCTTATGCAGCAGCCTTTCGTGTGTCACCTTGTCCAATGCCTTCTGGAAATCCAGATACACCACATCCACAGGTCCCCCATTGTCCACTGCACATGTAATGTTCTCAAAGAATTCCACCAAATTAGTCAAACATGACCCCATGCTGCGTCTTCCCAATGGGACAATTGATACTTCCCAAACAGATCTTCTTTCCTAGTCTTGCCTATGTTGTTTGTCCCAACATGGATCACACAATTGGATCCTCCCCCTCCTACTCCAATATCCTTTCAAGCTGATCAGAGATGTCCCTCACCCTGGCGCCGGGCAGGCAACATAGCATGCGGGACTCACGATCTGGCTTACAAAGAATGCTATCAATCCCCCTAATTATAGAATCCCCTGCAACTACCACTTGTCTTTTTGCTTCCCCCTCTTGAATGGCCTCCTGTACCACGGTGCAGTGATCGACTAGCTCATCCTCCCGACAGCCCTTTTCTTCATCCACACGGGGAGCAAGTACCTCATACCTGTTGGACAAGGTCATGAGCTGAGGCGCCTCAGTTCCTGAATTCAGGACTCCCCCTACCGAACTGGATAGGAACATGCCATCCCACCCCCACTTTCCATCCCAGACCCAGACTGGGATCTGGATGGGTAATGGCGGCCGCAGCTTCCAAACTCCCCCGCGCTGGGGAAACAGCTCTATCCGCCACACAGACAGGAAGCCTGGGACTGCGCATGTCCATGGGAGAGGGGGAAATGTGCAGGTGCAGGGCAGAGCCCATCCCCTGATCTTCAGACTGAGGTATTGACCAATGGACAGAGTTGGAGGACCAGAAGGACTCTGGTCCTCCAGGCAATCAGAGCGCAGGCTTTGTGTGAATGAAGATTGAGCTTCAGACAGACTCAAACTTTCTCCTGTCTCCAACATCTGTGAGTAAAACACTTTCTTTACTCCTCCTTTCCATTTCTTTTCTCATTCTGGGAGAAATTGTGAACTTGCAGCAACTGAATGGAAAGGAAGTGAATCCAGGGAGGGTACAGACTCTGGAAAGGTTGGCCCAGGTCTCATTGACATCCTTTACTCCCTCAGCTTAACACATTTATTTGTCTGGCTAAAAGGATGGTCTCTTTCCTAATGTTCACAATTAAAGGCTGGTTTCCCCAGGAAATGGCTGACATTTAAGGCAGCACAGTGGTTAGCATTACTGCCTCACAGTGCCAGGGATGGAGTTTGCACATTCTTCCCGTGTCAGCGTGGGTTTCCTCCGGGTGCTCCGGTTTCCTCCCATAGTCCAAAGATGTGCGGGTTCGGTTGATCGGCCATGCTAAATTCACCATAGTGTCAGGGGACTAGCAGGTTAAGTAGGTGGGGTTACCCTGGGTGGGATTGTTGTCGGTGTAGATTCGATGGGCCGAATGGCCTCTTTCTTCACTGTAGGTATTCTATGATTTAAAGGGACAGTAAATTAATTTGGAGAGAGAGAGATGTCTAGTGTTGTTATATGGTACAGATTAGATATATTTTTATGGTTCTGTAAAAAAGTATATTTATTATTTCCAGTCTTTTACTATCGTACTGTTGCTACATTATATATTTCTATTCCTCTCATCATTCAGAGAATTGTTCATCTTGGATTTCTGTTCCACAGGTATCAGTGGAGACTGAGGATGATTGAACATTTTCAAGGCTGAGATGGGCAGATTATTTTGATTGACAAGTGTTCTGGGGAACAGGCAGGAGAATGGAGAGAATACTAAGATGAGGAGGGATTTCTTCACTCAAAGATGAAACTTTTGGAATTTTCTACCCCAGAGGGCTGTGGAGCCTCAGCATCAAGAATTTTCAAAAGAGAGACTGATAGATTTCTAGATATTGAAGACATCAAGGAATATGAAGACGACTGTGGGAAGCTGGTGCTGAGGTAGGTCAGCCAATGATCCCATTGAATGGTTGAGGCAGTTTGATGGGCCAAATGGCTGAATCAGCTCCTATTTGTTCTGATCTCTGTGTCCAGGACAGGAAGCAGTGAGCATGGATCTGTCAATCAACCTAAATCAGCACCTTCAGGAGAATTGGGAGGCTGAATATTAGATACAGCAGAGTGAGAATGGAGAATGTGTGGGATGGAGATTTACAGCTTTTGGGAATGAGAGGGGAAAGAATCTTCCAAGGAAACTAGAATTGTCTGTTCTGAATTTCTATCCTGTACTGCCATTGATGTATTTTGTAAATTGCTTTTACAGGATATTAGAAGAGGCGGAATTACAGACAGTGATCTAAATCCTCACATTCAGACATGATAGTCACTTGATTCCTTGACAACTGAGCATCATCAGATTTGAATCTAGAAGGAGAAATGTTTCTCTGTTCTGTCTGCTTCAGAAGACTTTAAACACCATTGTGACTGGAAAAGCACCAAGACACACACACCCAAGTGAGAGTGTTCCAGTGCACTGACTGCGGAAAAAGTTTTAACCATTTACAGATTGAATAAATATTGCAGCATTCACAGCGGGGAAAAACTGTACACGTATTCTTTGTGTGGACAGGGCTTCTACTGATAGTGCACCCTGGAGAGACACAAGGAGACGCAAAACATGAAGAAACCATGGAAATGTAAGGACTGTGGAAAGGAATACAGAACCCCGTCTCTGCTGGAAACACACCGACGCAATCATACTGGGGATAGGCCATTTGCCTGTCCTCAGTGTGGGAAGGGATTCACTCGGTTATCGCACCTGCAGCAACACCAGCGAGTCCACACTGGGGAGAGGCCATTCACCTGCTCTGTGTGTGGGACAGGGTTCAATCGGTTATTCAACCTGCAAAGACACCAGCGAGGTCACACTGGGGAGAGGCCATTCACCTGTTCTCAATGTGAGGTAGGATTCAAGGAGTTATCCAACCTGCAGACACACCAGCGAGTTCACACTGGGGAGAGGCCATTCACCTGCTCTCAGTGTGGGAAGGGATTCACTGACTTATCCAACCTGCGGAGACACCAGCGAGGTCATATTGAAGAAAGGCCATTCACCTGCTGTCAGTGTGGGAAGGGATTCAAGCAGTTATCCAACCTGCGGACACACCAGCGAGTTCACACTGGGGAGAAACCATTCACCTGCTCTCAGTGTGGGAAGGGATTCACTACCTTATTCAATCTGCAGATTCATCAGCGAGTTCACACTGGGGAGAGACCATTCACCTGCTCTCAGTGTGGGAAGGGATTCACTCAGTTATCCAGCCTGCAGACACATCAGCGAATTCACACTGGAGAGAGGCCGTTCACCTGCTGTGTGTGTGGGAAGGGATTCAGTGTTTCGTCCCAGCTGCTGAGACACCAACAAGTTCACGAGTGATTCCAGGGGTTGGATTCTGCTGTTATTGTTTCTGCTCTCAGTTACATCCAGGACTGCATTTTGTTCATTCTCACAGTTGGTCAATGGGGAGGGTCGGAGTGTTTCTTTCTGCTGGACTGGCCAGTGTCACAAGTTTGCCTCTTTGAGCCTCGTTACGAATACCTGGTTTCGGTATTGTCAAGGATCACAGAATGACATGGTGTTAGCAATTGAAAGATATTTTATCCACAATTCTGTTTGGAAGTCTCCCAAAGCATGCCATGAAAATGCCTTGTGGAGCTCTGTTGAGGGGCTGTTGATGTTCAACCTTTTAGTTTGTCACAGACTGCTTTAAAATAAAAATCTGTGTTTTTTCTCAGAGAGCTTATGTGGTTTTTAAATTGTGTGATTATTAACTCTTTCATGGTTGCATTGCTCCTTTGCTTAATTCATCTGCATGTGACTCACAGAAGAAAACTGTCAAGGTATGAACAGCAAGTTGGCTGTGGTAGATTGGGAAACGACAGTAAAAGGTATGATGGTAGACAGGTAATCACTAGAATTTAAGGAATTATCATAGATTGACATTAAATATAGATTCTTTTAAGGAACAAAAATCCAACAGGAAAAATCAAGCAACCGTAGCTAACAAGAAAAGTTAAAGATTCCATGAGATCAAAGGAAGAGATTCATAAAGTGGCCAAAATAGTCGTAAACCTGAGGATTGGGGACTTGTTTTAGAATTCAGCAAAGGAGGACCAAGAAGAAACAAAAACTGACGGGAAAAGCTCCTATAGGTGTGTGAGAAGGAAAAGATTAGCAAAGACAAATGTGGGTCCAATTCAGGCAGAGACAGGAGCGTTTATAATGGGGAATAGGGAAATGGCAGAGAAACTAAACAATGTGGGTCTGTCTTCACGGAGGAAGATACAGAAATCATCCCAAAAACACTCTAGAATCAAGTGAGCAGTGAGCATGAGGTATTAGTGAAAAGGTACTGGAGAAATTAATGGGGTTGAAAGTTAATAAATCCCAAAAAGCTGATGGTTTACATCCCGGAGAGTTGAAAGAGGCGGCTGTAGAGATAGTGGATACATTGGTGGTCATCTTTCCAAATTCTATAGATTCTGGAATGATTGCTGCAGATTGGAAGGTGGTAAACGTTTAAGGAGGGAGAGAGGAAACGGGGAACCACAGACCATTAGCCTGACATCAATAGGAGGAAAAATGCTACAATCTATTATAAAGGATGCGATCACATACAAATTAGGAGCAGGAGTAGGCCACTCGGCCCTTCAAGCCTGCTCCACCATTCAATACGTGCACAACTGATCTGATTGTAACCTCAACTCCATGTTCCTGCTTACCCCCCGATAACTTTTCACCCCTTGCTTATCAAAAATCTATCCAGCTCTGCAAAATATTCACAGACACTGCTTCCACTACCCTTTGAGGAAGAGAGTTCCAGCGACTCACCATCCTCTGAGAGAAAGAAGTTCTCTCCTATCTTTAATGGGTGACCATTATTTTGAATCATTGGCCTCTCGATTCTCCCACAAGAGGAAACGTCCTTTTCACATCCACCCTGTCAAGGTCCCTCAGGAACTTATATGTTTCAGTCATGTTGCCTCTAACTCTTGTAAACTCCTTCGGATACAAGCGCAGCCTGTCCAATCATTCCTTATAAGACCACCCACCAATTCCAGCTATGAGTAGTAAACCTTCTCTGAACTGCATCTGATGCATTCACATCACTCCTTCAATGGGAGGAATAATGTAGACATGACGTGGAGATGCCGGCGTTGGACTGGGGTGAACACGGTAAGAAGTCTCACAACACCAGGTTAAAGTCCAACAGGTTTATTTGGTAGCAAATACCATAAGCTTTCGGAGCACTGCTCCTTCGTCAGATGGAGTGGAAATGTGCTCTCAAACAGTGCAAACAGACAAAATCAAGTTGCAGAATACTGATTAGAATGCGAATCCTACAGCCAGCCAGGTCTTAAAGGTACAGACAATTTGGGTGGAGGGAACATTAAACACAGGTTAAAGAAATGTGTATTGTCTCCAGACAGAACAGCTAGTGAGATTCTACAAGCCCAGGAGGCAAGCTGTGGGGGTTACTGATAATGTGACATAAATCCAACATCCCGGTTTAGGCCGTCCTCATGTGTGGAACTTGGCTATCAGTTTCTGCTCAGCGACTCTGTGCTGTCGTGTGTCGTGAAGGCCGCCTTGGAGAACGCTTACCTGAAGATCCAAGGCTGAATGCCCGTGACTGCTGAAGTGCTCCCCCACAGGAAGAGAACAGTCTTGCCTGGTGATTGTTGAGCGGTGTTCATTCATCCGTTGTCGTAGTGTCTGCATGGTTTCCCCAATGTACCATGCCTCGGGACATCCTTTCCTGCAGCGTATCAGGTAGACAATGTTGGCCGAGTTGCAAGAGTAGGTACCGTGTACCTGGTAGATGGTGTTCTCACGTGAGATGATGGCATCCGTGTCGATGATCCGGCACATCATGCAGAGGTTGCTGTGGCAGGGTTGTGTGGTGTTGTGGTCACTGTTCTGAAGGCTGGGTAGTTTGCTGTGGACAGTGGTCTGTTTGAGGTTGTGTGGTTGTTTGAAGGCAAGAAGTGGGGGTGTGGGGGTGGCCTTGGCGAGATGTTCGTCTTCATCAATGACATGTTGAAGGCTCCGGAGGAGATGCCGTAGCTTCTCCGCTCCGGGGAAGTACTGGACGACGAAGGGTACTCTGTCCACTGTGTCCCGTGTTTGTCTTCTGAGGAGGTCGGTGCGGTTTTTCGCTGTGGCGCGTCGGAACTGTTGATCGATGAGTCGAGCACCATATCCTGTTCTTATGAGGGCATCTTTCAGCGTCTGGAGGTGTCTGTTGCGATCCTCCTCATCTGTGCAGATCCTGTGTATTCGGAGGGCTTGTCCGTAGGGGATGGCTTCTTTAACGTGTTTAGGGTGGAAGCTGGAGAAGTGGAGCATCATGAGGTTATCCGTGGGCTTGCGGCACAGTGCGGTGCTGAGGTGACCGTCCTTAATGGAGATGTGTGTGTCCAAGAATGCAACCGATTCCGGAGAGTAGTCCATGGTGAGTCTGATGGTGGGATGGAACTTGTTGATGTCATCATATAGTTGTTTCAGTGATTGCTCACCATGACTCCAAAGGAAGAAAATATCATCGATGTATCTAGTGTATAGCATCGGTTGAAGGTCCTGTGCGGTGAAGAAATCTTCTTCACCGCACAGGACCTTAAACCGATGCTATACACTAGATACATCGATGATATTTTCTTCCTTTGGAGTCATGGTGAGCAATCACTGAAACAACTATATGATGACATCAACAAGTTCCATCCCACCATCAGACTCACCATGGACTACTCTCCGGAATCGGTTGCATTCTTGGACACACACATCTCCATCAAGGACGGTCACCTCAGCACCTCACTGTACCGCAAGCCCATGGATAATCTCATGATGCTCCACTTCTCCAGCTTCCACCCTAAACACGTTAAAGAAGCCATCCCCTACGGACAAGCCCTCCGAATACACAGGATCTGCACAGATGAGGAGGATCGCAACAGACACCTCCAGACGCTGAAAGATGCCCTCATAAGAACAGGATATGGCGCTCGACTCATCGATCAACAGTTCCGACGCGCCACAGCGAAAAACCGCACCGACCTCCTCAGAAGACAAACACGGGACACAGTGGACAGAGTACCCTTCGTTGTCCAGTACTTCCCCGGAGCGGAGAAGCTACGGCATCTCCTCTGGAGCCTTCAACATGTCATTGATGAAGACGAACATCTCGCCAAGGCCATCCCCACACCCCCACTTCTTGCCTTCAAACAACCACGCAACCTCAAACAGACCATTGTCCACAGCAAACTATCCAGCCTTCAGGAGAACAGTGACCACGACACCACACAACCCTGCCACAGCAACCTCTGCAAGACGTGCCGGATCATCGACACGGATGCTATCATCTCACGTGAGAACACCATCTACCAGGTACATGGTACCTACTCTTGCAACTCGGCCAACATTGTCTACCTGATACGCTGCAGGAAAGGATGTCCCGAGGCATGGTACATTGGGGAAACCATGCAGACACTACGACAACGGATGAATGAACACCACTCGACAATCACCAGGCAAGACTGTTCTCTTCCTGTGGGGGAGCACTTCAGCAGTCACGAGCATTCAGCCTTGGATCTTCAGGTAAGCGTTTTCCAAGGCGGCCTTCACGACAGCGCAGAGTTGCTGAGCAGAAACTGATAGCCAAGTTCCGCACACAAGAGGACGGCCTAAACCGGGATGTTGGATTTATGTCACATTATCAGTAACCCCCACAGCTTGCCTCCTGGGCTTGTAGAATCTCACTAGCTGTTCTGTCTGGAGACAATACACATTTCTTTAACCAGTGTTTAATGTTCCCTCCACCCACATTGTCTGTACCTTCAAGACCTGGCTGGCTGTAGGATTTGCATTCTAATCAGTATTCTGCAACTTGATTTTGTCTGTTTGCACTGTTTGAGAGCACATTTCCACTCCATCTGACGAAGGAGCAGTGCTCTGAAAGCTTATGGTATTTGCTACCAAATAAACCTGTTGGACTTTAACCTGGTGTTGTGAGACTTCTTACAGTAATAATGTACACAGTACTCCAGATGTGGTCACACTAATGTTCTATATAACTGAAGTATAACATTGGAAATTAGTTTTAGCTCGGTATAATTAATGTTTTGGTGCCTGAAAGTTAGATTTCAGGCTGGACAAAGATGTTTGTATGTGCATTTAGAACGGAACAAGACAGGATGTATGTGCATTTAGAACGGAACAATCTCATTAGTGACAGACAGCATGGTTTTGTAAGAGGGAGGTCGCGCCTTACAAATTTGGTGGAGTTTTTTGAGGAAGTGACAAAAACGGTTGATGAAGGAAGGGCCGTGGATGTCGTCTATATGGATTTCAGTAAGTCATTTGACAAAGTCCCACATGGCAGGTTGGTTAAGAAGGTTAAGGCTCATGGGATACAAGGAGAAGTGGCTAGATGGGTGGAGAACTGGCTTGGCCATAGGAGACAGAGGGTAGTGGTCGAAGGGTCTTTTTCCGGCTGGAGGTCTGTGACCAGTCGTGTTCCGCAGGGCTCTGTACTGGGACCTCTGCTATTTGAGATATATATAAATGATTTGGAAGAAGGTGTAACTGGTGTAATCAGCAAGTTTGCGGATGACACGAAGATGGCTGGACTTGCGGATAGCGAAGAGCATTGTCGGGCAATACAGCAGGATATAGATAGGCTGGAAAATTGGGCGGAGAGGTGACAGATGGAGTTTAATCCGGATAAATGCGAAGTGATGCATTTTGAAAGAAATAATGTAAGGAGGAGTTATACAATAAATGGCAGAGTCATCAGGAGTATAGAAACACAGAGGTGTGTTTGCACTAGGTGTGCAAGTCCACAAATCCTTGAAGGTGGCAACACAGGTGGAGAAGGTGGTGAAGAAGGCATATGGTATGCTTGCCTTTATAGGACGGGGTATAGAGTATAAAAGCTGGAGTCTGATGATGCAGCTGTATACAACGCTGGTTAGGCCACATTTGGAGTACTGCATCCAGTTCTGGTCGCCGCACTACCAGAAGGACGTGGAGGCGTTAGAGAGAGTGCAGAGAAGGTTTACCAGGATGTTGCCTGGTATGGAGGGTCTTAGCTATGAGGAGAGATTAGGTAGACTGGGGTTGTTCTCCTTGGAAAGACGGAGAATGAGGGGAGATCTAATAGAGGTGTACAAGATTATGAAGGGTATAGATAGGGTGAACAGTGGGAAGCTTTTTCCCAGGTCGGAGGTGACGATCACGAGGGGTCACGTGCTCAAGCTGAGAGGGGCGAAGTATAACTCGGATATCAGAGGGACGTTTTTTACACAGAGGGTGGTGGGGGCCTGGAATGCACTGCCAAGTAGGGTGGTGGAGGCAGGCACGCTGACATCGTTTAAGACTTACCTGGATAGTCACATGAGCAGCCTGGGAATGGAGGGATACAAACGATTGGTCTCGTTGGACCAAGGAGCGGCACAGGCTTGGAGGGCCGAAGGGCCTGTTTCCTGTGCTGTACTGTTCTTTCTGTGTGGGGTTAGTTTCAATCCCAGCTGGAATTCTATTGTGATAGAGGGGGTTATGGTGTATAGAATAAATATTGTTGCTAAGCAACTAGGGTGCTTTAGTTGCTGCTGGAACCCAGTGGCAGTTGGAGAGGGGTCACGGAGCAGTGAACAGCTCTCTCTCAACTCAGCCAGGAGTAGCTGGACAGGAAGTTGCAAAGCCTCTGGCTTCAGAAGAAACAAGACAATCCAGTACCCAGGGAACTGATACAAAAAGAAGATTTCAGAAAACTGAAGTGAAGCGAACAGAGACTGAGGTATTGTTCAGAAGAAACTCAAGGAAGAATAAATAAAGAGGCTCTGAGTTAAAGAGACAATTGCATTTAACTAGATTTAAAGTGAAGGGCAGGACTTCAAAGATAGCTGAAACATTTGACGTAAGTTTAATAAGAATCTGGAACTTGAAAGTTAAAGTAATTGTGGCCATTTGAACAGCAATCGAGACAGGAACCTAAAAGGGTTAGTACAAATTCCCGTTATGGATTCCATTAAAAGTGAAGTGGAAACTCTTGCCAAAAGTATCATTTGGAAAATGTGGGGTGGATTCTGGAATGCAAACCACGAAGTGAATGTATTACGATGAGAGAAGATTTGGGAGTGGAGTTTGGAAACGATCAGATCACGATCATCTGGGGGGATTCTGAAGAAAAATCCACAGACACTAACTTTTTGTGCTAATGAGACCATTGTAGACTTATTTGCAGAAGGATATATTGGCCTTGGAGGGAGTGCAGAGAAGGTTCACCAGGTTGATACCAGAGATGAGGGGTGTTGACTATGAGGAGAGACTGAGCAGATTGGGTTTGTATTCGTTGGAATTTAGAAGGCTGAGGGGGGATCCTATAGAGATCCTGTAAGGGACTGAGGAAAATTTGTGGGGAAGACATTTACCAGTGTTCTTTGTCCCTTGTGGGTTTCAGTGTCCTGTTTGCCGGGCGGATGCTGTGAACAGGATGCTGTTGGTTGAGTGATGTGGGCTGGGCCAATGGGATTGCTCTGGGGGCGGGAAGAAAAAAAAAGGCGCCAGGAAATGAAGCAGCTGCAGAGCTGAGGAGGGAGTGTGCAGAAGAGGGACAGCCACGTTTTTTGAAGAGAAGCTTTTCAGAGGCAGTAAAAAGTCAGTTCGAAGTGAATCTTTCTCAGGTAGAACTGCTTGGTTTTTCATGACTGCCGAGGAGGACAGCCTTCAGCGCACTGGACCTGCGTTACAACACAGATAGCTCGCGGCACCTCTGCCTCGTGTGCTTGCTCCATCATCTTCCCTCTCGTAGACCCGTCTGGACTGTGTGTGTGTCGGGGTTAAGTGAGTACTATCAGACAGGAACGGTAACAGAATGTGGTTTTCTTCAGATGTGCACCAACGGATGGGCCCCAACGTTTAAAATTCAAAGTGCTTGGTGATATTCTGAACATTTCTCAGGTTGAAACTGTTAATTGGAAAATCTTCAGTTGGGATTCTTTACTTGTTTATATCTGCTAATTATATTTGTTATTAAATTTTTTTGTTATTCCGTTTACCTTGTTAAGGTTTATCTCAATAATATTTTTGGAGGCACCGCGCTAAACATACTCAAATCCTTTTCATGCAAGCCTGTACTGGCATTTATGGGTAAACAGGAAATTTAGCCAGCTCACCATCAACTGCTAGGAATTCAGGATCCTGTAAATCGAACAGTTAAATAGTAGCCCCATATAGTGGTCAGCAGGGGGTTGCATTTTTGGAGGCACCGCTGAGATCATTCCTGTTTACCAGACAGCTCAAATAATTTTTTTTCCCGTCAGTCAGTAACAGTTAACCCAGTAATTACAACAGGTAAAGTTTTTTACAGTGTTAGTAGCTCACTTAAGACAATGGATTTTTCTCAGGCTGCTGACTGGAGCCGCCAAAAGAATATCAGTCTTTCTCGTGGCATATTACTGAGCAATGTGCCAATAGATACTTGTGAGGAGACCATTGCTAGGGTCTTAACACAGTGAAAGTCTTTGGTCGCACCAAGATTTGTGGTCACCGTGGGGATTCTACAGGCACACAGTTGTTCATACTAGTGGAGACTAGCATTGATTTAGCCCCTGACACTGTACCTCCAGATGTAGGTATTGAAGGAGAAGCTGGGCCATGGGCTGTGCATACACTAGAAAGCTTGGACACACAGGATGCTGTTCCTGAAGAGGATGCTTTCCATACAAAGCTGTTGTTACTACTACAACAGGAAGGCAAGTCAATGGAGGATTTTCAGGCCATAGTATCAGAAAATCAAGCTCCCAAAGTGGATGTGAACATGGATTTAGTGACTGCTATTGGCAAACTGGTGGACAAGTGCAACCAAGTGTCTACCGATGGGCCTAGCTACAGAAAGCTGAGACTGTTTTCAGGACTGAAACCTGTACCCCCAGGTGAGGAAGAATATGATGCCTGGATGGAGCAGGCTACCCAGATGATCAGTGAGTGGCAATGCACTGATGCCGCCAAGAGACAGCGTATAGTGGAGAGTTTAAAAGGGCCTGTTGCTGACATAGTTCGATTTTTGAAAGTTAGCACTCCCACTGCTACGGCCACCAATTATTTATCTGCTCTGGACACAGCTTATGGCACCACAGAGAGTGGAGCCGACATCTTGGCCAAGTTCAGACACACATACCAGGATGAAGGAGAAAAACTCTCTGCTTTTCTATATCGCCTTGCCAAACTTCTCCATCGTGCTCTTCTTAAGGGAGGAATTACGGCTGCAGACATGAATCGAGCTCGGATGGAGCAGCTAGTCAAGGGTGCACTCACTCGAGACATGGTTGCTCTGCGTGTAAGGATGAGCCACACCCTGGACAAACCCCCTTCCTTCTTCCAGCTGGTGCGGGAGGTAAGAGAGGAAGAAAATTGGATTAGCGCCAGAGAAGGGGTGAAAGCTACTGCCACCGCCAGTGCACCACAGTCCTCACTTACGTCTGAGTTGAACAGCCTACGAAATGAGATAAGGGAACTGACTTCTCAGGTGGCCAGACTGTTGAGCGCCGTTCCAGTTACCCCTACATCTGAAAGTACGACAGCAAGGACTGGGTCCGTACAGCAAGTGCCAGAAGCTGCTGTTCGGGACGCGTCGGCCCGAGTGAAAATGTCCAAACCTCTGCCGGCAGGAATCTTTTGCTACAGGTGTGGGCAAGGTGGGCATACAAGGAGAGGGTGCAAAGAACCCAAGGATCTGAAGAAAGTGAATCAGAAGCTGATCAAAGCAAGCAGACAGCAGGGAAACTTCTCAGGAGCCAGGTGAAGGAATGGTGCTTGGTTCCGTGTGAAATACGTTCCACCCACTGTCCACCCCCAGCGAAGCAAGGCTCAAAACAGTTACCTGCAGGATTAGTGGGGCCCATCTCGGGTGTACCTGTGCAAATAGAAGGAGTTTATGCAAGAGCTTTGCTTGACAGTGGCTCCCAAGTAACCATTTTGTATCGCAACTTCTACGACACCTACCTGAAACACTTACCTCTCCAGCCACTTGAAGACCTGGAAATGTGGGGTTTAAGCTCTCACCAATACCCATATGAAGGCTACCTGTCCATACAACTCAAGTTCACTGCCGCTGTAACCAGAGTGCCGCAGACAGTTGACACTTTGGCCTTAGTATGTCCTGACCCTGTGAAAGATGACAACATTGCCGTATTGGTGGGGACAAATACCCGGCTGGTGAGAGAGTTGGTGGAGTCCTGTAAAGAACAGGCAGGAGAACGCTTCTTGGGTACTTTGACCATACACCCCGTCCTCCGAGAAGCTTATGAGACACTCACCCAGTCTGAAACAACAGAAGGGGTAGACAAGCATGGTACTGTGTGGTTTACCCAGCACAAGCCAATCACCTTGCAACCAGGACAAGTGTTTAAAGTCACTGGCCTCCCAAAGTTTCCTGGTGATTTCACAGACCAGCTAGCACTGATCGATCAGCCTATTGACACTTTTTCCCCTGAAGAGTTGTGGGTGAGGCCTGAGGTTCATCCTGCATCAGTTGTTTCCAGCAGACGCATTACTGTGACTGTGAAGAACCTGTCAACCAGAGAAATTTCATTGAAACGTGGGACTCCAGTAGCCCATATTTTTCCAGTAGCCCTGTTCCTCTGCCGAGGGCACAGTGTGCGGATAAAGCTGCAATCGAACTGACCCCTTCCTCTTTTGATTTTGGAGCCTCTCCTATGCCAGAGGAGGCAAGGAGGCGTCTCTGTGAGAGAATGATGGAGAGGAAAGAGGTTTTCTCTCAGCACGAGTGGGATGTAGGTTTTTCTAAAAGCACCAGACATGAAATAAGACTGAAGGATGCAAGGCCCTTCTGAGAGAGGTCACGTTGCTTGTCGCCTGCTGACTTTGAGGATGTGCGCCAGCACCTACAGGAACTACAAAGCCATGGCATCATCTCTGAATCGCGTAATCCCTACGCATCGCCAATAGTAGTCGTACGCAAGAAGTCAGGGAAGGTACAAATGTGCGTGGACGACCGAACCCTTAACCTTCGAACAATACCGGACCAGTACACTGTCCCAAGGATAGAAGATGCTCTTCACTGCTTGTCTGGGAGTAAATGGTTCACAGTCCTCGACCTGAGGAGCGGTACTATCAAATACCCATGAGTGAGGCTGACAAGGAGAAGACCGCTTTTATCTGCCCGTTGGGTTTTTATCAGTTCGAACGCATGCCTCAGGGAATTTCAGGAGCACTTTTCAGAGAGTCATGGAACATACTGTCGGTGACATGAACTTTCTGGAGGTGTTGGTGTCCCTGGATGATCTCATTGTGTTTGGACGAACCCTCGAAGAACACGAGGAGCGGTTGCTCAAAGTGCTTGACCGGCTCCAAGAAGAAGGTCTGAAGCTGTCGCTTGACAAGTGCCAGTTTGGCAGGACTTCTGTCACCTACGTTGGACATGTAGTGTTGCAGAACAGAATAGCGACAGACCCATCCAAGGTAGAGGTTGTTGTCTCCTGGCCAAGACTCCAAACGGTGACAGAGCTCAGATCCTTCCTTGGATTTTGTGGCTACTATCGCCGCTTTGTCAAGGACTTCTCCAAACTCTGCCATCCTCTCAACGGACTCCTTCAAGGATATCCTCCCCGTCCCCACTCCAAGGGGAGTCAGACTGCGAACTCACCTGACAAGACTTACTTCAAGCCTTCTGAACCCTTTGGCTCTCGGTGGAGTGAGCAATGCGAACATGCTTTCCAAGGACTCGAGACCCGGCTCACCAAAGCACCTGTATTGGCGTTCGCAGATCCACAGAAGCCTTACATTCTGCACGTGGATGCTAGCCTGGACGGACTAGGTGGTGTATTATACCAAGAGCATGATGATGGTCTACGCCCAGTTGCATTCATCAGCAGAAGTCTCTCGCCATCTGAGAAAAACTATCCAACACACAAACTGGAGTTTTTAGCTCTCAAGTGGGCTATTGTGGATAAGCTACATGACTATCTTTACGGAGCTACTGTACAAGTCAGAATGGACAACAATCCCCTGACATACGTCACAACGTCAGCTAAACTGGATGCCACTGGTCAGCGCTGGCTCTCAGCACTGTCCACCTACAACTTTAGCCTTAAGTTGTCCCACTCGAGGCATAACCTTGACGCTGACTCGTTGTCTCGACGTCCACATGACAGCTTGACACCAGATGATGAATGGCAAGAAATCCCAGTTCCAGGAGTGCGGGCTCTCTGTCAGACTGTGTCGAGTAGCACACGAGCAGGACACTCCTATCCATGTGTGATCGAACAAATAGGAGCTCATGTGTCGGCAGTTCCCAAGGCTTTCTGTCATACCGTTGCAGTAGTAGCTGATCAGCTGCACACTTTCAGTCCAGCAGAGCTTCAAGCTGCTCAGAAAAGTGACCCGTGTATAGGAGAAATATGGCTAGCTGTCAATCAGAAGGCACCGGCAAGTCAAATACAGACAAACCATCCTGATCTTACACTTCTGAAACGAGAGTGGGGGAAGTGGTCAATCGAGCAGGGTCTGCTTTACAGGACAGTCAAACAGTCTGACCTACGCTTACGGCGACAGCTTGTGCTCCCCAAGCAGTTCCACCGTATGATTTTGAAGTCACTGCATGACAACAATGGACATCTGGGATTTGACAAGACCTATGCACTCGTCTGTGACAGATTCTTCTGGCCCCGCATGAAGCTAGACGTAGAGACATACTGCAAGACATGTGAATGCTGTATTAAGAGAAAGACTCTGCCACAGAGAGCAGCACCACTTTCCCACATCCAAAGTTCAGGCCCTATGGATCTTGTATGCATTGACTTTCTCTCCATAGAACATGATTCCCGCAATGTGTGCAATGTGTTGGTAGTCACTGACCAGTTCACTCGGTATGCACAAGCATTCCCAACCAAGGATCAAAGAGCTATAACTGTTGCCAGAACTCTATGGGAGAAATATTTCATTCACTACGACCTACCAACTCGCATACATTCAGACCAGGTTCGGGATTTTGAAAGCCAGTTGGTGAAGGAGATGTTGACCATGTTGGGTGTGAGGAAATCAAGAACTTCACCATACCACCCACAAGGTGACCCTCAACCAGAGAGGTTCAATAGAACCCTGTTGAATATGCTGGGAACTCTTGAGCCCAGTCAAAAGTCCAAATGGAGTCAGCACATTGCACATCTGGTCCACGCGTACAACTGTACCCCAAATGAAGCTACCGGGTATTCACCCTACTTTTTAATGTTCGGGAGGGAAGCCAGACTTCCTGTGGACGTTTGCTTTGGCGTGTCAGTGGATGGGACCTCAACAACTTCCCACTTGCAGTATGTGTCTAAGATGAAGAAAGAGCTGCAAGCAGCCTATCAGTTGGCCCAAGCCACTTCTGCTAAAATGAACCAAAGTAACAGAGGTATGACCAGAGAGTGCGCTACCATTGCTTGAAGCCTGGGGATAGAGTCCTCATTCGAAACCTTGGCCTGAAAGGGAAACAGAAGCTTGCTGATCGGTGGAGTGCAAATCCTTATGTGGTTGAGAGTCAAATGTCTGATCTTCCTGTTTATCGTCTAAAGCCTGCAGATGGTTCGGGACCCATTAAGGTCATGCACCGAAATCATATTTTGCCCCTGGGACAAGAGGTCCAATTGAGCACTGAGGTTGACTCAAAGCCTACTCCCTCTCCAAGAGCCCTCAGGCGCAGAAAAACCAAAGAAAGAAATCAAACTCCTGAGGTTCACAAAGATGACTCCGCAGCTGATGTGCCCCTGGGAGATCAAAACTCTTCAGACGCAGAGTCAGAGTATGGACATTACCCAGAGGACTTGATCATTGACAATCCGGAGGGAATCTGTGAACAACCGGAACAGGATGTCATGCCTACAGAGTCCAATCCCTCCACAAATGCTACAGAAGTGACAGAAGTCGCAGCGAGCTCAGAATCTTCAGAAGGGCTACCTGTTGTGATAGAAGAGGTAGTAACTGAGCAAAGGGAAGTAGAATCAGACCGTTCTGCTGAGGGCACTTACACTACAGACACATCTAACATAACCAATCCAGAAACAGAGATAAGGAGATCACAGAGAAAGAGAAAGCCAGCAGACCGTTTCCATTAGACAAAGCTGGGAGAGCCGTGTGTAAAGTCTGTAGTAGTAGGAGATACAAGTGTTCACTCTTTTCACCCACTATTATACCAGTCATCACACTATAAGGTACATGGTGTAATTGGTTAACTGGGTCCTATGTCATGTACTTCAGCATGGAGGCATGCTGTAGTTTTGGTGGGGGGAGAATGTAAGGGACTGAGGAAAATTTGTGGGGAGAACGTTTACCAGTGTTCTTTGTCCCTTGTGGGTTTCAGTGTCCTGTTTGCCGGGCGGGTGCTGTGAACAAAAGTGCACCAAAAAAGTTTATTTGTTGGTTAAAAAGAAAAAGGAGGCTTATGTTCGGATGAGACGTGAGCACTCGGGTAGTGCACTAGAAAGCTTTAGATTGGCTAAGAGGGAGTTGAAGAGCGAGCTTAGAAGGGCTAAAAGGGGACATGAGAAGACTTTGGCGGATAGGGTTAAAGTGAATCCTAAGGCGTTCTATAGGTATGTCAAGAACAGAAGGTTGGTTAGGGCAAGTTTAGGGCCAGTTATAGATGGCAGAGGGAAGTTATGTGTGGAACCGGAGGAGATTGGTGAAGCATTGAACCAATATTTCTCTTCGGTGTTCACGCAAGGGGACATGAATATAGCTGAGGAGGACACTGGGTTGCAAGGGAGTAGAATAGACAGTATTACAGTTGATAAGGAGGATGTGCAGGATATTCTGGAGGGTCTGAAAATAGATAAATCCCCTGGTCCGGATGGGATTTATCCAAGGATCCTCTGGGAGGCAAGAGAAGTGATTGCAGAGCCTCTGGCTCTGATCTTCAGGTCGTCGTTGGCCTCTGGTATAGTACCAGAAGATTGGAGGTTAGCGAATGTTGTCCCATTGTTTAAGAAGGGGAACAGAGACTTCCCCGGGAATTATAGACCGGTGAGTCTCACTTCTGTTGTCGGCAAGATGTTGGAAAAAATTATAAGGGATAGGATTTATAGTTATTTGGAGAGTAATGAATTGATAGGTGATAGTCAGCATGGTTTTGTGGCAGGTAGGTCGTGCCTTACTAACCTTATTGAGTTTTTTGAGAAAGTGACCAAGGAGGTGGATGGGGGCAAGGCAGTGGACGTGGTATATATGGATTTTAGTAAGGCGTTTGATAAGGTTCACCATGGTAGGCTTCTGCAGAAAATGCAGATGTATGGGATTGGGGGTGATCTAGGAAATTGGATCAGGAATTGGCTAGCGGATAGGAAACAGAGGGTGGTGGTTGATAGTAAATATTCATCATGGAGTGCGGTTACAAGTGGTGTACCTCAGGGATCTGTTTTGGGGCCACTGCTGTTTGTAATATTTATTAATGATCTGGATGAGGGTATAGTTGGGTGGATTAGCAAATTTGCTGATGACACCAAAGTCGGTGGTGTGGTAGACAGTGAGGAAGGGTGTCGTAGTTTGCAGGAAGACTTAGACAGGTTGCAAAGTTGGGCCGAGAGGTGGCGGATGGAGTTTAATGCGGAGAAGTGTGAGGTAATTCACTTTGGTAGGAATAACAGATGTGTTGAGTATAGGGCTAACGGGAGGACTTTGAATAGTGTGGAGGAGCAGAGGGATCTAGGTGTATGTGTGCATAGATCCCTGAAAGTTGGGAATCAAGTAGATAAGGTTGTTAAGAAGGCATATGGTGTCTTGGCGTTTATTGGTAGGGGGATTGAATTTAGGAGTCGTAGCGTTATGTTGCAACTGTACACAACTCTGGTGCGGCCGCACTTGGAGTACTGTGTGCAGTTCTGGTCCCCACATTACAGGAAGGATGTGGAGGCTTTGGAGAGGGTGCAGAGGAGGTTTACCAGGATGTTGCCTGGTATGGAGGGGAGATCCTATGAGGAGAGGCTGAGGGATTTGGGATTGTTTTCGCTGGAAAGGCGGCGGCTAAGAGGGGATCTTATTGAAACATATAAGATGATTAGAGGTTTAGATAGGGTGGATAGTGATAGCCTTTTTCCTCTGATGGAGAAATCCAGCACGAGGGGGCATGGCTTTAAATTGAGGGGGGGTAGTTATAGAACCGATGTCAGGGGTAGGTTCTTTACCCAGAGGGTGGTGAGGGATTGGAATGCCCTGCCAGCATCAGTAGTAAATGCGCCTAGTTTGGGGGCGTTTAAGAGATCCGTAGATAGGTTCATGGACGAAAAGAAATTGGTTTAGGTTGGAGGGTCACAGTTTTTTTTTTAACTGGTCGGTGCAACATCGTGGGCCGAAGGGCCTGTTCTGCGCTGTAATGTTCTATGTTCTATGTTCTAACAGGATGCTGTTGGTTGAGTGATGTGGGCTGGGCCAATGGGATTGCTCTGGGGGCGGGAAGAAAAAAAAAGGCGCCAGGAAATGAAGCAGCTGCAGAGCTGAGGAGGGAGTGTGCAGAAGAAGGACAGCCACGTTTTTTGAAGAGAAGCTTTTCAGAGGCAGTAAAAAGTCAGTTCGAAGTGAATCTTTCTCAGGTAGAACTGCTTGGTTTTTCATGACTGCCGAGGAGGACAGCCTTCAGTGCACTGGACCTGCATTACTACACAGATAGCTCGCGGCACCTCTGCCTCGTGTGCTTGCTCCATCATCTTCCCTCTCGTAGACCCGTCTGGACTGTGTGTGTGTCGGGGTTAAGTGAGTACTATCAGACAGGAACGGTAACAGAATGTGGTTTTCTTCAGATGTGCACCAACGGATGGGCCCCAACGTTTAAAATTCAAAGTGCTTGGTGATATTCTGAACATTTCTCAGGTTGAAACTGTTAATTGGAAAATCTTCAGTTGGGATTCTTTACTTGTTTATATCTGCTAATTATATTTGTTATTAAATTTTTTTGTTATTCCGTTTACCTTGTTGTTCCAAACCTTTTCTCATTATAAGGTTTATCTCAATAATATTTTTGGAGGCACCGCGCTAAACATACTCAAATCCTTTTCATGCAAGCCTGTACTGGCATTTATGGGTAAACAGGAAATTTAGCCAGCTCACCATCAACTGCTAGGAATTCAGGATCCTGTAAATCGAACAGTTAAATAGTAGCCCCATATAGTGATCAGCAGGGGGTTACACGTATAAGATAATGAAGGGGCTGGATAGGGTAGAGATGGAGAGATTCTTTCCACTTAGAAAGGAAACTAGAACTAGAGGGCACAGCCTCAAAATAAAGGGGGGTCAGTTTAGGACAGAGTTGAGGAGGAACTTCTTCTCTCAGAGGGTGGTGAATCTCTAGAATTCTCTGCCCACTGAAGTGATGGAGGCTGCCTCGTTGAATATGTTTAAATCACGGATAGATGGATTCCTGATCGGTAAGGAAATTGGGGGTTATAGGGATCAGGCGGGTAAGTGGAACTGATCCACTTCAGATCAGCCATGATCTTATTGAATGGCGGGGCAGGCTCGAGGGGCGAGATGGCCTACTCCTGCTCCTATTTCTTATGTTCTTATGTAGCGTCAACTGTACTTTTGTCATCTGTGTTAGTCTTAACGTATGTAAATGTTCAGCTAAAGGCAGAGTAAAGGAGTATTGTATTAAAATCCATTTTTCATGTTTAATAAATGTTTTCTTTTCCTGGTGTTAGAACTGGTTAGCGGTCCTGTGACTCTGTTCCTCCACATTTGGTTAAAATAGTAAAAGCTTTGGTCTTTTGAGCCAGGGTTCCATTCTGGGATCTTCCCGTCCAGTTATAATATCAACTGGGATCGTAACACTCCCCACCCAGGGGAAACATCTCACCTGCTCCTACTCTGTCTATTCCTTTAAATATTCTCTAAGTTTCAATGAGATCACACCTCATTATTCACAACTCTGGAGAATACAGGCCCAGTTTCCGCAATCTCTTTTCATAGGACAGGAAGACGTCTGGTGAACCTTTGTTGCACTCCTTCTTTGGCAATAATATCTTCCCTAAGGTAAGGACTCAAAACTGTTCACAGTACTCCAGCTGCTGTTCTAATCAAGGTTCTTTACAATGGGTATATTCTGGCCAGTCTCACGACTTTGCTTCCAGTGGCTGATGCTCTTGGAGCCTGCGAGAGCACATTTCCACTGAAATGATCCACAAAAGCTGATGGACATTTATTTTATCCTGGATAGTAAATAGTGTTTTTCCTACCACTACAAGTAGATCTAAAATAAATGCATTAGTCCCTGTTCCATTGAGGCTACAGCACAGGGCCAGGCCAGTCGGCTCAATAGGACTATGTCAGTATTTATGCTCCACGCACCCCTCTTCATCTTCCCCCATCAGCATATCCTTCTATTCCTTTCTCCCTCATGTATGTATCTAGCTTCCCCTTCAATGTATTCATGCACAAAACTCACGGCTTGAACTCAAGTAATACTCATTGCAAGGTGAGGCGAGTTGATCAAGCTCCCTGCCGATGGGCTTTTGTTCCAATATCTCTGAGTTCCGGACTCGGGGGACTTTTTCCTGTGCATTGGTTCCTGCAGGTCAACACTGGCAAAACCTCTTTGTCTTCTGATCGGGTTCTCACTGGCTGAGATGTGCTTTCAGTCACATATTTACACAACAGGCACTAATTGATCACTGTCTTTTAGTCACGAAGGCTGAGGGAGTCATGCCTCTCTCAGGGGGTGGCATTTCTCTCAGGAGCACAACGCACAGGGGTCTGTGTTCACTCAATGTCTACTCGAGGCAGAGCGACAGCCACCATCCAATCAGCTCCTGTGCCCATTCCTCACTGCAGAACCCCTTCTGCCTGCTGCTCCCAAAGTCCTCAGCCTGACACAGAGTTAGCTCTTTTTAACCATCAGCCTTTGTTGCTATCTTCATTTGCTTTATGGATACCCATCAGATGACACTCTCTTTAGATCAGTCGGGAATGGTGCCATTTGGCCCATTACGTCCATGCTGGTTCACTGTGAATCAAATCATTGCCCTGTTGTATCCCTGTAGGTTTATTTTCCTCAAGTGCCCATCCACTTTCCTTTTTGGAAACATTCCATCATCTCTGTTTCTCTCACTCTCGTAGGAAGTGGGTTCCAGATATTTACCAATTTCTTCAAGTGCAAATGGGGCTCAGAGCAGCGAAGGAGATCATTGCACCCGTGATATCCCTTTGAACAAGCTCTTCCATTAATCCCAATTTTCATTTTAAATCTGTCAGTTCCCCTTTGAAAGATACAGTTTACTTTACTTCCTGCACCATTTTCAGGCAGTGAATTCTAAATCACAACAATCATTCTATTTTAAAACAAATCATTTCACGATATATTGTGTTTGGATTTTCACAGGCGATTTGGAAACCGAGTGAAAAACATGGTTGTTACTCAAAGTTAAGACTCAGTCTTTTTAATTATCTCCATGAGCGGACTGAGTGTGATATATCCAAGTTTGGGGACTATTTCTAAAAATAAATTGCATTTCTATAGCTCCTTGCATGACCGCAAGATCTTGGAAGTATTTTACAGCCAAGTTCTTCAGAAGTGTGGTGTTTGTCATGTAGGAAACTAGCAGTATCTCAGAAATGCAAATGACCACTTTCATTTGTATTCACAGTTTAAAGTACAAGGTCAAGGAAGCCATGTTAAACTCTGACATATGATGAGATCTTTATACAATAAAGCTAAAACCTCTAGGCACTGCTGAGCAAGCAGCAGTTGTCCAAACTAAGGAATTCTTCAATCATTTTGATCAGCGAGAGGGCATTATATTCGGTCAAAGTCTGGCTCAAGAATGAGGCTGATTGTTCAACCTGATCAAGATTAGGAAGAAGGAAACTGATTGTCTTTCACAAAGTATATTGTTGAACCAGTGTATCTTGCATTAAATGTTGTGGGGTTCTCTGGAGGCTAGGTATCGCCAATACAAAGACTCACAAAAGCCAGTGTCCCGGTTAAAGACGTATCTTTATTAACCAACGTTCGATGGGGGAATGAGCATTGGGCAGTCCAATGCCTTACTACAAGAGAAAGCCTTGGGCATTCCAACACCACTCTGAGGTTACAATACATCAGACAGGTCAATTATACCTTTCTCATGTTTACATTATCCACCTTTTGTTAGGTATGAACCAGTCAGTTTCAATACAAATCAATCACAATTAATACCTGTCATATACTTTAGCCAGTTGCATTTCCTCTTTGACCTCATGGTGTTTCATTGGTCCACAAAATCCGGATACTTCCTCCCTCTGTTACTCAGCAACCCCTGGCACTTGGCCACAAAGGTCCAAGTTAAGGTTCCCACCAACTCTTGCCTATATCAATGGCGAGGCCAGACAGATGTACATTCCTGTGTCTGTAAAGGCCTGCCTTATCTGGACAATATGAACAATTCTATTCATAAGGGCCTCTAAGACCACTTGTCTTATCTGGACAGTGTGAACAACCCTATTCATAAGGGACTCTGAGAAGGCCTACTTTATCTGCACAATCTGAACGATCCCAGGGGCTGAGAAGACCTTACTGCTGGTAACTGTTATTGATAAGAACTTACACATTCTGTATTTGCTGTAAAATGTAAAAGTTTAATTGTTGTATGAATAAAGATTGTGCAATGAAGATAAATGTACAGACAAGAGAGACCTTCAAGCTCTGATTAGCCTCAACATATGAAACTGTAAATAAGGGATTGTACAGAAGCAGGTAAAGGGATTGTATATGAAACAATTCTGTTGTGTTCCTGATAACAGAAAGTGGGGCAAGTAATTGGAGATCCAATTAAAGTAATCTAGTGACAAAATTGCCTTGTTTTTTGCAACAACCATTACCTTGCCCTTTGCCTTTTGTTCCAGGATATTTACCAATCCCTGACTTGTTCTACCTGACCCTCCCCGTTTTCTCACCAGCATCAAACCCATCACATTTCTCCCTCTCTTTAGTTCTGAAGTAGAGTTACGTTGGACGTGAAAACATTAACTCTGTTTCTCTCTCCAGAGGGGCAGCACGGTGGCACAATGGTTAGCACTGCTGCCTCACAGTTCCAGGGACCTTGGTTCAATTCCCAACTTGGGTCACTGTGTGGACGTTCTCCCCATGTCTGCGTGGGTTTCCTCCAGGACCTCCGGTTTCTTCCCACAGTCTGAAAGACATGCTGGTTAGGTGTATTGACCCGAACAGGCGCCGAGTGTGGTAACTAGGGGAATTTCACAGTAACTTCATTGCAATGTTAATGTAAGCCTTACTTGTGACTAATAAATAAATAAACTTCAATCTTTTTAGATGCTGCCAGACCTGTTGTGATTTTCCAGTTCTTTCTGTATTTATTTTAGATCTACCTGTAGTGGTAGGAAAAACACTATTTACTATCCAGGATAAAATAAATGTCCTTCATCAGCTTTTGTGGATCATTTCAGTGGAAATGTGCTCTCCCAGGCTCAAAGAGTATCAGCCCTCTGGAAGCAAAGTCGTGAGACCGGCCAGTCCAGCAGAAAGAAACCCTCCAACTTCACCAACTGTCAGAATGAACATGGTTCAGTCACTGGCTGTGATTAACAGCAGCAATAACAGCAGAATCCAACCCCTGTCATCACTTGTGAAGATGTGGAGATGCCGGCGTTGGACTGGGGTCAACACAGTAAGAAGTTTAACAACACCAGCTTAAAGTCCAACAGGTTTATTTGGTAGCAAAAGCCACACAAGCTTTCGGAGCTGCAAGCCCCTTCTTCAGGTGAGTGGGAATTCTGTTCACAAACAGAGCATGTAAAGACACAAACTCAATTTACATGGATAATGGTTGGAATGCGAATACTTACAACTAATCAAGTCTTTAAGAAACAAATCTTGTTTCTTAAAGACTTGATTAGTTGTAAGTATTCGCATTCCAACCATTATTCATGTAAATTGAGTTTGTGTCTTTATATGCTCTGTTTGTGAACAGAATTCCCACTCGCCTGAAGAAGGGGCTTGCAGTTCCGAAAGCTTGTGTGGCTTTTGCTACCAAATAAACCTGTTGGACTTTAACCTGGTGTTGTTAAACTTATCACTTGTGAACTCAGTGTCTCAGCAAGTTGTGCAAATGACTGAATCCCTTCCCACACACAGACCAGGTGAATGGTCTCTCCCCAGTGTGAACTCGCTGGTGTACCCACAGGTCTTTGTGCAATGAGAGCAGCTAAAAGGTATCTCCTCAGTGTGAATGCGCTGGTGGGCCACCAGATCCTGAGAGCTTTTGAAAGATCTCTCATTGGTGTGAGTGACTTTGTGATTCAGTAGGTGGGATAACTGAGTGAATTCCTTCTCACACACACAGCACGTGTATGGCCTCTCCCCAGTGTGAACTCACTGGTAACTTAGCAGGTGGGATGACAAACTGAATCTTTTCCCACACACAAAGCAGCTGAATGGTCTCTCCTCAGTGCTGAGGAGTGTGAATGTGCTCATGGGATACCAGATCACTAGAGCTTTTGAATCTGCACCCACAGTCAGACCAGGTAAATGATTTCTCCCCTGTATGAATACACTGGTGTTTCCGCAGGATGTCTGACCTTCTAAACCTCTTTGTGCAGTCAGAACAGGTGAACGGTCTCTCTCCAGTGTGAATGCGTTGATGAATTTCCAGCTCTGATGGGAACCTGAATCCCTTCCCACAGTCCCCACATTTCCATGGTTTCTCCTTGCTCCTTGTGGAGAGATTTGTTAGTGCTGCCTGGTTTAAACTTGTTTGGCAGGGATTGGGACTCTGAGCAAGAGAGGGGACAATGAGAAGTCGGGGAAAATACAGAAGTCAATAAGAGCAAGTTCAGTAGTCAGGATAGCCAGGGGCACAGTAAAGGGAGAGAAAAGACTTCTGGTTTGAACTACGTTTATTTCAATGCACAAGGCTTAACAGGTAAGGTGGACAAGCTCAGAGCTTGGATTGGCTCTGGGGCAAAAACAGAAAATGCTGAAAAATCTCAGCAGGTCTGACAGTATCTGTGGAGAGAGAATAGAGCCAACGTTTCGAGTCTGAATGACCCTTCATCAGAGCTCAGAGCATAGAAAATCAGAAGAGAAGTCTACTATGAGGGTGGGGGCTGTAATTGGACAATGGGGATGTAAATGATGATGAAGAAGGCTGAAAGAAGTGCAAAAAGTGTCCATTAAGTGATCAGTATGTGTGAATAGCAGAACAGAGCTACAAATGGTTAAGGCAATTGCCCTGAAAAGAGGAGTGGGGGAGGAAGGGGGGGGGGATGCAATATGGAGAGTGACAATGGAGCAGTGGAAAAATGGAAGTGAGAATGAAGGATGATAAAAATGGATGAATGAGATGAAATGAAGAAATGAAATAAAATAAATGGAAATGGGGTGAAAGTGGAGGAGAGAGCTTATACTCTGAAGTTGTTGAACTTAATGTTCAGTCCGGAAGGCTGTAAATTGCCCAATGGTAAGATGAGGTGCTGCTCCTCCAGTTTGCGTTAGGTTTCACTCGAACATTGCAAAAGGCCAAGGACGGACATGTGGACAGGAGAGCAGGGTGGTTTGTTGAAGTGGCAAACGACAGGAAGGTCTGGGTCCTGTTTGCGGACGGACCAAAAGTTTTCTGCAAAGCTGAACTGCGTTTGGTCTCTCTGATGTTGAGTAGACCACATTGGGAGCAATGGATGCTTTTTGGCTCTGGGGACTGGGATATTATCACCATAACAGAAACATGGCTGAGAGATGGGCAGGATTGGCAGTTCAATGTTCCAGGATACCAAAGCTACAGGCATGACAGAGGTACAGGTAAGCGATGAGGGGGAGTTGCCTTTTTGATAAGGGAGGGCATAAAAACAGTCCTTGGAGAGGATGTTCTTGGGTGTTCATCAAATGAGGCCATATGGATAGAACTTTGAAACAAGAAAGGGATGGTCACTCTGATGGGGCTGTATTATAGACCCCACTCCCCCAAATAGCCAGTGGGAACTAGAGCAGCAGATGTGTAGAGATTGCAGATGTTTATCAGAATAATTGGGCAGTGTTAGTGGGAGATTTTAATTTCCCCAGTAGTGACTGGGTCACCCAGAGTGCAAAGGGCCTGGACGGGGTGGAATTTGTTAAATGTGTCCAAGAAAGTTTCCTGAATCAATATATAGAGGACCCGACTCGGGAGGGTGCAACACTGGACCTCCTCTTCGGAATAGAGATAGGGCAAGTGACTGAAGTGTCAGTCGGGGAACACTTTCTGTCCAGTGACCAGAACACAATTAGTTTTAAATTAGTTGTGAAAAAAGATAGGACGGGTCCACACATTAAGGCCCTAAACTGGAGCAAGGCTGATTTAGCAGATGTCGATTAGGTGAGTCTGTTTTAAGGGAAAGGAATGACTGGCAAATGAGAGGCTTTTAAAAGTGTGATATCAAGAGTCCAGGGGCAGCATATTCCTGAACGGAGAAAGGGAAAGGATGGCAAGTTTAGGGATCTCTGGCTGACAAGGGACATTGAGGCTCTGGTCAGGTAAAAGAAGGAAGCAGACGTTGGATTTCGGCAATCGGGGACAAGACACTCTGACTAAAAAGTGTAAGAGAACACTTAAGAGGGAAATCAGGAGGGCAAAAAGAGGATGTGGGATGGATGTGACAGGTAAGGTTAAAGAAAATCCTAAGAGGTTCTATGCTATATTAAGAGTAAAAGGGTGGAGAGAGATAATATGTCTCCTTAAAGATCAGTATGGCTATCTGTGTGTGGAGCGACAGGAGATGGGTGAGATTTTTAATGAATATTTCTCCTCGGTGTACACAGGATAAAATCGTGGGTGCTAAAGAAACATAAGAGAATAAGGGCTGACCTTATTGAGGTGTATAAAATCATGAGGGGCTGAGAAAGGATGAACACACACAGTCTTTTTCCCAGGGAAGGAAAATTGAAAACTAGAGGGCATAGGTTTAAGGTTTATTTTTAATTTGTTTATGGGACATGGACATTGCTGGCTGGCCAGCATTTATTGCCCATTCCAAATTGCCCTTGAGAAGGTGGTGGTGAGCTGCCCTCTTGAATCGCTGCAGTCCATGTTCTGTGGGTGGATCCACAATGCTATTAGGGAGGGAATTCCAGGATTTTGAACCTAGTGACTGTGAAGGAATGGCGATATATTTCCAAGTGAGTGGCTTTGAGGGAAGTTGCAGGTGATTGTGTTCCTATTTATCTGCTGCCCCTGTCCTTCTTGATAGAAGTGGCTGTGAGTTTGGAGGGTGCTGTCTAAAGATCTTTGGTGAATTGCTGCAGTGCCATCTTGTAGATAGTACACACTGCTGCTACTGAGCGTCGGTAGTGGAGGGATTGAATGTGTGTGGATATGGTGAGAGGGTAAAGATTTAAAAGGGACCTCAGAGGCAACTTCTTCATGCAGAGGGTGGTGCATACATTGAATGAGCTACCAGAGAAAGTGGTTTTGGATGAGTACATAGATGGGAAGGGATTAGAGGGATATGCAGACTAATGTTGCAGTTGCACATAGTGTGAAGAGAAAGATCAGCTTAATATATGATCAATTCATTTCAAGGGAGGAGAGGAGGTTAGGGAGTAGGAGAGGAGGCATGTGGAGGTTGGGGCTGAAAGGAAGGCAGGGAGGGGGGAAGATGTTTTTGTTTTATTTGTCACAAGTAGGCTTACATTAACGCTGCAAGCAAACAGTGTTTCACACTCACGTGAAAATCTCCTAGTCAGCACACTCCAGGGGGTGGTCAGGTACACAGAGAGAATTAAGCATAGCCAATCCACCTAACCAGCACATCTTTCGGATTGTGGGAGGAAACCAGAGCGAACAGGGAGATTGTGAAACTCTGCACAAATAGCAACCCAAGCCAGGAATTGAACCCAGGTCACTGGTGCTGTGAGGCAGCAGTGCTGTGCCACCATGCTGCCATAAAATCCAAATCTGGTGGGACTCAAACTCACAACCTTTGAATAGCTGATTTGCCATTATTTCAAAATCCAACGTGCTTTCCATTGCGCCACAGAGCGGTGGGAAGTGGGTGGGTGGTGGTGCGGGCGGGGGAGAGGAGTGGAGTGGGGAAGGTGGAGAGGAAGGGGGGAGACATTGGGGATGGGGGAGGTGGAGGTGGGGGGGTGAGGGTGTTGAAGTGGAAACTTTCCTGCTTCTTAACTGTGATAGAAAAACTCAACAAAGTTTGTTCAGACAAAATAACAAGCCTTTATTTACGAAAAGACTGCATGCAGTTTTGGCTGCAACTTGGGTTCAGAGAGCAGTTATTACAGCTTGCTAATTCCTCCCCAAGTCTGCGCTTACAGAAAGAAACAGTTCAGTATTTATACATAATCATTATCAGTTAGCGTGACCAGGGCTTTTTCAGGAATTCGATCATTAATAGAAGTATAAGCAATACCATTAATCATGTTATAACCTGTTGACCTCCTAGAACTTTTTGTTGCATCATTCATACCCTTATCTTGCCCATTGATGTAACAGACGAAGGTCGGTGACTTCCGTCATCCCTGACCTTATCTTGTTTTATTTACTCCAATAGCCTTCGGCTATGACTATTTAAGCGGTTATTGGATAGGCACATGGAGCACACCAGGATGGTAGGGAGTGGGATAGCTTGATCTTGGTTTCAGATGAAGGTCGGCACAACATCGTGGGCCGAAGGGCCTGTTCTGTGCTGTACTGTTCTATGTTCTATGTTCTATGACCTTAGAGGTCAGGCAATTGGAATAGCTTGACCTTTTCTGACCTCATTCACGTCATAAGTTATGCGAAGTCAGCTTTATCAGGTTTACACGGAGGTCAGTCATGTTTTAAGTTATGCGGAGTCAGTCTTTCTTATATTGTACCAATTTTCCCATCATGCTATTCCTTAGTTCGTATAACTTCACAAGGGAAGGGGGTGGAAGTGGAGGGGAAGGTTGGGGGGAAGTGGAGGGGAGAGGTTGGGGGAAGTGGAAGGGGAGGTTGGGGGGAAGGGGAGGAGGACGTTGGGGGGAAGGAGAGGGGGAGGTTGGGGGGAGGGGGAGGTTGGGGGGAAGGGGAGGGGGAGGTTGGGGGGAAGGGGAGGGGGAGGTTGGGGGGAAGGGGAGGGGGAGGTTGGGGGGGAGGGGAGGTTGGGGGAAGGGGGGAGGTTGGGGGAAGGGGGAGGTTGGGGGGAAGGAAAGGGAGGTTGGGGGGTGGGAGGGGAGTTTGGGGGAAGGGGAAGGGAGGTTGGGGAGGAGGTGAGGTTGGGAGGAGGGGAGGGGGACGTTGGGGGGGAGGGAAAGTTGGGGGGGAGAGGAGGGAAGGTTGGGGGGAGGTGAGGTTGGGGGGAAGGGGATGTGAGGTTGGGGGGAGGGGCAGGTTGGGAGGAAGGGGAGGGGGCGGTTGGGGGGAAGGGGAGGGGGAGGTTGGGGGGAGGGGGAGGTTGGGGGGGGAGGGGAGGTTGGGGGAAGGGGGGAGGTTGGGGGGAAGGAAAGGGAGGTTGGGGGGTGGGAGGGGAGTTTGGGGGAAGGGGAAGGGAGGTGAGATTGGGGGGAAAGGGAGTGGAGGTTGGGGAAAGGAGAGGGGAGGTTGGGGGAAGGGGGGAGGTTGGGGGGAAGGAAAGGGAGGTTGGGGGAGGGGAGGGTGGGAGGGGAGTTTGGGGGATAGGGAAGGGAGGTTGGGGAGGAGGCGAGGTTGGGGGGAGGGGAGGGGGACGTTGGGGGGGAGGGAAAGTTGGGGGGGAGAGGAGGGAAGGTTGGGGGGAGGTGAGGTTGGGGGGAAGGGGATGTGAGGTTGGGGGGAAAGGGAGTGGAGGTTGGGGAAAGGAGAGGGGAGGTTGGGGGGAGGGGATGGAGAGATTGGGGGAAGGGGAGGTTGGAGGGAGGGGGATGTTGCAGGGGAGGTTGAGGTGGACGGTGAGGGGGGACATTGGGGGTTGGGGGACGCTGAGGTGGAAGGGAGTGGGAAGTTGGGTGGAGGGGAGAATGTGGGGGCTGGAGTGGAGGGAATGGAAGGGGAGGGGGAGGTTGGGGGAAAGGGGAATGTGGAGGCTAGAGGGGAGTGGGTGGAAGGGCAGGGGGGAAGGTGGGAATGGAAGGGGGGGAATGAGACAGAGAGTGTGGGGGGTAAGGTTGGAGGGAGCAGAGGGGTCGCTGGGGGACGGTGGGGAAGGAGGGAGAGGAGGAGGATGGGTGTGGGGCAGGATGGTGGTGGGGAGGGGGGAGGAATTGGGAAGAGGAAGGGAATGGAGGAAAGGGGGTGGGGTGGGGAGGGGGCTAGGTAGGGGTGGAAGGGGAGGAGGAGGGTAGGGTGGGTGGGAAGGATGGGGGAGGTTGGTCAGGGAGGGTAAAGGGATGGGAGGAGAAAGGGAGCGTGGAGGGGGAATGCTGGGGCGGAGGGAGATTGGGGGAGTGGGTGGGAGGTGAAGGGGTGGGGGGAATGGGAAAGGGAAGGAACGGGCAGAAGAGGAGGAGGAATGGTGAAGGGAGAGGGCTCCGGATGAATAATGGTGACCGCAGCTCCCACAATCCTCTGCGCTGGAGAAACCGCTCTATCCGTCGTGCAGGCGAGCGGTCTGGGACTGCGCATGTCCAAGGGAGAGTGGGGCCACGCATTTGTAGGATTGAGGAGGTATTGACCACTTGGGAAGAATTGGAGGATCGGAAGGACTCTGGTCCATCAGTGCGCGGGTTTGTGTGAATGAAGATTGAGCTTCAGACAGACTAAAACTTCCTCCTGTCTTCAACATCTGTGAGGTTGTTTCTGTAGTGTAGTGGTTATCACGTTCACCTGACACGCGAAAGGTCCCCGGATCAGAACCGGGCAGAAACGTTGACTGTTCATTCCTTAATCTGTGAGTAACACACTTTTTTCCAACAGAGTTTGCTCACGGGAGACGCCCGTTTTTGTTTTTTGTTCTTGGCTTCCTGCGGGGAGGAAGGAGGGAGGGAGGGGGGAGGAAGGTGAGCTGTTGCCTGCCTGCCTGCCTGCCGCCCGGCCTGCCTACTGTCCGGCCCGCGTGCCTGCCTGCCGTCTGGCCTGCCTGCTGTCCGGCCTGCCTGCCTGCCATCTGGCCTGCCTGCCTGTTGTCTGGCCTGCCTGCCTGCCTGCCATCTGGCCTGCCTGCCTGCCTGTTGTCTGGCCTGCCTGCCTGCCTGTTGTCTGGCCTGCCTGCCTGTTGTCTGGCCTGCCTGCCTGCCTGCCACCTGGCCTGCCTGCCTGCCTGTTGTCTGGCCTGCCTGCCGTCTGGCATGCGTGCTTGCCTATTGTCTGGCCTGCCTGTCTGCCTGCCTGTTGTCTGGCCTGCCTGCCTGCCATCCGGCCTGCGTGCCTGCC